>NC_071521.1:18492500-19742500 GCF_027887155.1 Malaclemys terrapin pileata
GGTTCAGTTGCCTGGCAACTGTCCAGTCTAACTGAGCTCAGAACTTAGCCAGGGTTTTTTTTTTCCCTTTTCGGTTGTATACGTCACACTAGAACTATATCTGTATGCCACAGTGAAATATGGACAGATGGCTAAAGACAGGTAGTGTTAAAAAGAACACACAAAGTATCAGTGATGAGAAGGGTAGGGGTACACAGGCAGCTGGGAGATCTGGAAGGGGGTACACAATAAGAAAAATGTGGGAACCTCTGCTCAAGGGGGTTGGATCCTCCCACCTGTTCCTAGCAAGAAAACAACATATCCCTTACCAGCCATTATCAATCTCAGCCCCTGCAGGGCCGGCTTTAGGCCGATTCCCCGGAATCGGGGGGGCCCCGCGCCTTAGGCGCCTTTTTAATTTTTAAATTTTTTTTTACTCACCCGGCGGCAGTGTGGGTCTTCAGCGACACTTCGGTGGCGGGGGGTCCTTCAATGCCGCGGAAGACCCGGAGCGAGGGAAGGACCCCCCGCCACTGAAGTGCTGCCGAAGACCCAGACCACCAACAGGTATTCGAATCGGGCCCCCCAGTTCCTAAAGCCAGCCCTGAGCCCCTGTCTATCATTTACCACCCCAGCAAAGCAGCTGACTTTCTGCGTTAGTGCTGTGCAGACTAAGGCAACAGACAAACTACCGTAGAATGAAGATGCTCCTTACTATTGGTCCAGTAGGTCCATCATGCCCTCTGTCACCTGGTAAGCCACCAGCACCCTGGAGAGAACAGCAAAAGATCAAAACACAGATGCTGAAAGTTGGGGGGAAGTGCTACCGGTAAGGGAGAGCGCAGTAGTGGATACACAGGGGTATGTGTCGCTTGCCAAAGGGGAGTGCAGCCCGCCACAGAACCAATGCTGGTGCTCCTGGGAAGCTGTATGTGCTCTCAGCCGCATGTTTTCCTGGAACAGTCTTCTGTAATAGTTGGCTCTTGCGTGTCTGTGGATTTCCTCATTGATTGGTCACCAAGGAAATTTCATTAAAAAAAAAAAACAAAAAACAAAAAAGCCCGGAACAGAGCATTCCAGTAAGGTTGAAACAGAACACTTCCACCTTCGTGGCATGGAACGTTTCCATTTCAAAACGACTTCAGTTTCATTTGTAAAAAAAAAAAAAAATTGTGTATTATATAATGTCAACTCCAGAAAGTCAAATTTGGAACAAAAACTCTGTGAATTTTATCCAAATGAAAATGTTGTGATCCATCTGAAGCAAACTGGTTTTTGGAATTTCATTTTGTGGGAAATTTTGATTTGGGGGGGGGTGGGGGGTGGGGGAGGGTCTCTGTTCCATTTTGGAACAGGAAAAAAAGTCCAAATTGCAGAATTTCCCACAAAATGGAAAATCTGGTCCCCCGCCCCGCTCTAGCTGCTGGCTCCCGTTGGTCCCATCTTAGGTCTGTTTTTGATAACCCAACGGCACCAAACATGCCTTAGAAATAGCCACACGTTTTTTTTTCTCTGAAGGGAGCAACTTTTCCAGCCTCTCCTCCCTTGCTCGCCTCTGTACAGATAAGCAGGTGGGGACTGCACATTTCTTAGCAATGGAAATCCTCATCCTACCTCCCGCCATCCAAAGAAAGAGAAGATGCTAATTTGGTACAGGGCTAGGGGAAGATGCACCCATTACAATGCACTCCAAAGTCCCACTCTCAGGCAGTGTCCGGAACTAAGTGGTTTTGAGGGGACTGGGAGCAGTTCACCTGCATTTCAGAAAGCTGGGCAGGATTAGATGGGGAGAGGGGTTAAGAGAGCAAAGGCAGCCCCTGAGGCTGAAGGACACAGTTGTGTCTCAGCCCTAAGAGGGGAGGCGTGTACTAGGTCATCGCTCAAGCATTCTAGGCTAAACTTTGTACCCCGGAACTGGGTCATTATTAGCTGACAATCGGACATGGAAAGTGTGTGTTGGAAGGTAATAAGACCCCACAGCAGGTTTGCTTGTAGTAGGATTTTGTCACCATTAACAAGGGTGTTGCAGCGTATTAAGGCCCAGGAAGGCAAGGCTGACTGGTTCGTTGAACTAAGGCTGGACTTGATCTTTGCTCAAGGAGCGACCATCATTAGGGAACTAGCCTAGGACTTGATAGACTCCAGTTCAATTCCTAGCTCTGCCACAGACTTCGGGTGTGATCTTGGGCAAGTCACTTAGTCTCTCGGTGCCTGAGTTTCCCATCTGTGCAAAGGAGATAACAGCCCTGCCCTGCCTCACAGGGCTGTGTGAGGATAAATACATTAAAGATTGTGAAGCGCTTTGAGGTCTACGGATGAACAGCTGAGTACAAGAGCTAGGTATTATCGTCATGCTCGTGGCTCAAAAGACTGGAAGAATTTAAAACAAACACACAAGGAATTCTACTCACAGCTGGTCCCTTTCTGCCAGGGCTCCCCATGGCACCTGATACACCCTGCAAGATAAGTCAGACAGATGATAAGGACCAAGAGAGATCACAAACCTTCCCCCAGCTCCCACCCAGCTCTGTATTCTAGGAACATGGATTTGCACGTGAGCTCAGCTGTCCCGGTAAGGGAAGTGCTCTAGTGATGCAAGCTGGAATCCTGTGTAAACCTGAGAGCTCATTCCTTAAAGGTTAGATCAGACTAGGGTTGCCAGGTGTCCGGTTTTCGAAAAGGGACCCTGGTGGCTCTGGTCAGCACCGATGACCGGCCGTTAAAAGTCTGGTCGGCAGCTCAGTGGGGCTAAGGCAGGCTCCCTGGCTCTGCGCAGCTCCCCAGAAGCAGCCAGCATGTCCAGCCCCTAGGCGCAGGAGCACTCAGGGAAGCTCTGCACCACCTGCCGGGGGAGGGGGGAGGGAAGGGGGGCACCTACGGGCACGGAGCCGCTTGGCCATGCCTCCATCTAGCCGCTTCCGGGAGTGGCGCAGAGCCAGGGCAAGCAGGGAGCCTGCCTTAGCCCCATTGTACCACCCACTAGGAGCTGCCTGAGGTAAGCGCCACTCGGCTGGAGCCCGCACCGTGAACCTCCTACCCCAGCCCTGAGTCTCCTCACGCACCTTAACCCCCTCCCAGACCCTGCACCCCCTCCCACGCTCCAACCCTCTGCCCCAGCCCTGAGTCTCCTCCTGCACCCCAAATCCCTCATCCCCAGCCCCACCCCAGAGCCCGCACCCCCAGCCAGATCCCTCACCCCCTCCTGCACTCCAACCCCCTGCCCCAGCCCAGAGCCCCCTCCTGCACCCCAACCCCCTCATCCCCAGCCCCACCCCAGAGCCCACACCCCCAGCCAGATCCCTCACCCCCTCCCGCACTCCAACCCCCTGCCCCAGCCTGGAGCCCCCTCCCACACCCTGAACCCCTCATTTCTGGCCCCACCCCAGAGGCTGCACCCCCAGCTGGAGCTAGGGCCATCCAGAGGATTCAGGTGGCCTGGGGCAAAGCAATTTTGGGGGCCCCTTCCATAAAAAAAAGTTGCAATACTATAGAATAGTATATTTTCGTGGGGGCCCCTGTGGGGCCTGGGGCAAATTGCTGCAGGTGGCAGTAGAAATCAATGGGCAGAGCCGTGCTGGGGACAGAACTGGAACACCAGCGGGGAGGTGACGGTTTGGTGCAAGTGGGGAATGAGATGCATGAACCACGCCAGCCCCAAGCCTGTGCCGTCAAACCCTCACAGCCATGCAACGATGGGCTAGACCACAAAGTTTGGATCCAGTTCCAGGGAGTTCGGTTCTGTGGTTCGGTTTGGATTCATCTCCCTGCTTTTAGGGGTACGTTTATAAGAGACAAACCAACATTGGAACCAGCGAATCTCGGAGTTAACGTAACATGCAGTAATGCAGCAGGTTTCACCTGCAGCCCTGGCCCCTGTAGCCGGCACGGCAATTACAACAGAACAAAGAATATTTAAGTATGTAGTATAGAATGGGAACCTGTGTACCAGGCTTTCCTTCTGGGCCTGCTATTCCAGGAACGCCTCGTAAGCCCTGTAAAGCAGATTTTTACCTTGGATAAGCATATGAATGAAAATAGGTGCTCAGATTTTAAATGCTAAAAATATAGATGGCAAAAGACGCTTTTAAAGGACTCCGTTATGTGCGACTATATAAGCAAAGTGTAAACAAATATTTTCATAAGAGCAATTCAAACAAATGGGAATAGGAGGCTCTTGCATATGTACATTCATTTGCTATATGAGCACTCAACTCTGCCTACCGGGACAACCATGATGACTGCAAACACATCTGTCTCTACTGTTATCTTGTCCTCTGCCCCCCTCCTGCTGTCTGTCTGTTTAGTCACCTGCTAGGTGTCATCTAAACCCTAGATTGGGACCCCTCTGGGGCAGGCAGTGTTGTCTGTGATTTGTTTGCACAGTGCTTAGTGCAACGTCGGCCTCATTCCGGTTGGAACTCCCTGGATGCCAGTGCAAGAGAAATAAACTGGTCGGTTTGGAAACCTTCCCGAGAAAAGTTTGTGCTCGTAACTGCACCGTGCTCCTTAACATGCATCGTGTCTCCTGTCTGTGCCCTCCCTCAGCACCCTGTGCAAACAGCTTCTAACAGCCCTTTCCCGCCTCCACCGGCAAACGCTCTAACCAAAAAAGAAACCAAGCAGCAGGTAAAAGCCTATTTTTACTGCCACAGAGAGAAAAACGTCAAGGGCCTTAACCATATTTTTTCCCTCCCTATCCTCTTTTGCCCACCCCCACAACTATTAATTGTAGCTTGGTTGTCAAATGTAAACATGTGTAAGAACAGGTCCCCTGAAAGCTACTTAAAAGAGAGTCTTGCTTCCTACATTCCTTGCTAGTAGGTAAAAAGTCAGTTGTGTTTCTGGTGGGGTTTTTATTAATTATTATTACAACAATGTAAAACTTGTATAGAATAACACTCATCCTGAATCTCCTACCCCTGACCTTCCTACCGGCTTACCCAAAGGCAGAATACGACCCACAGAACATTTGAACACAAACACATTTTCAAATCGCTGTCAAACATGGCGCACAAGAACGGCCTCACGCCGGAGCTATACTACGAAAACCGCTGATTGCAAACAGCCCAGTCCAAAGTGTGCTGTAGAGGTTAGCAAGCACTGTTAACGTGACTCTTTTCCACCTTAATTTGTGCGCTACAGAAAACAAAAAAGTGTTACATTTTCAATAAATCCTAATTAGGCACATGTGCAACTACAGCACTAACAGTGAAGGGCACAATTAAGACGCCTAATTAGGTTGAGAAATACGCCATCGTGCCCTTGATGAGAAGCCATACTCCCATGCATGCTGCCTGTTTGTTTTCCGGCTCTCACACAGGCGAGCAATAACGCTTTTAAGCGCACACCTAGTTAAACCCACAAGGTCTGGACGCTGGCGTCAGTCGGGAGGATCTGCACTGCAGAGTCCCACTAACAGCAGATCAGACGAACGCCCTCTGTCTGGAGACCGGTACGCTTGTATCTGCCAACTCTGAATCCCATCGAGGCTTTCCGCTTTCAAACCTGAACCATGCAACTGGGGCGGCCAGTGCTGATCCCTTCTCTAGAGCACACCTCGCATGAGTTCGAGCCTGAGCACTGGTGTACTGCTACTTACTGGGGGTCCTGGGATTCCAACCAACCCACGCTGGCCCGTACGGCCCTGAAAAGAAACAAAGATTACAAGAAAAGACTGTGCCATCATTAAACAAGCTGCAAATTCGGAGGCCTCAATACGCAAGTTTGGCAACAGGAATGATCTTTGTCAGCAGTAAATGTTACAGGGCTTTTAAACATATAGATGGGTTTATATACTTCAATTATGGCTCCAATTTTATCTAAACTCCTCTCTTGTACGGTATTCCCACCACTCTAGCAAGGAGTCGTTTATGCAGTCCTTTCAAGTGCAGGGACCTTGCCATGGTTATCTGCCGCTGCTAGCCACCTCTTAGCCATCTCCACAGTAGATCTCTGCATAGTGGCTCTGTGCCTTCAAGTCCTTCAGAAACTGTGGCATCCTGATTCGGGAAAGCAACTTACTTGAGTCTCACTGACGTCCACGGGACTTCAATTTATGCCGAAAGACGAGAACGTGCTCAAGTACTGCCTGCCCTGGAATGCTAGTGAGGACCAAGGCAGCCACTCTTCACTGCTGTTTCTCATGCAGAGTGTACTTTATGCCCATGCTACATGATCTGTGCTGCTCACAAAGCAATTTTGTGGAGATATTTAAGGTGCTGGTTTCAAACCCTATAACGACCCCGACGTTCACCTCCAAGTAACGAAAGGCTCTGATAGTTACCCTGTGTCCTCTTGGCCCAGGCGTTCCCTTCGAGCCATCTGGTCCTCGACTGCCCTAAAAATTCACAGGGGAAAATCATTTCAGGCACCACTGCTTGATTCCCCCACCATTCCTGTCTATCTTAGAGATACAGAGCTGGGCATGGGTCTTTACAGTTTCAGGGGCTTCTTCCAAAGCCCATTGGACTCAATGGATCTAACAGCTTGGGGTCAGGCTGGAGATGTTGGTTTTGATGTGGATTTTCCTACTGAAATGATGCTGTAATGGGTGTAACGCGTGTGACACCTCAGGGACCGGCTGGAGCTTACATTACAAGCCACATCACTCCCTAGCTGGGCAAGCAGAGATGCTGGGCCCAGCAAGCACTGTTATGCGGAGGGGCAGGGACAGACATGACTTTTTGTATGTGCCTACCACTTACTGAAACCCCCAAGCTGCCAGGATGCAGAGTGCTAGATAGTCTGGGTTGGGAACGTGAGAACTACCAGATCACTGGAAGTCTCCAAAAGTGCTGTCTGCTCAGGGCCACAGGTGAACCCAGAAATCTTATGAGAGCAGCAGACAAGCTGGAGCAAGACCCTCCACACGTGCCAAAACCTCACCCTGAGAAAGGCGTAGTTCCCACCCCCTTCATATTCTGAAACCCTGCCTAAAGGTTCAGTCGGGGTGCCAGGCTGGGCAACAGCTCTGCTGGGGTACTGTCAGCTGAATGTCTATGGATCACAGGACTTCCTGTTATGCCAACACCCACATATCAGTGAAGAGAGGCTGAGTGTATAAGGGGCGGATGGGTATACAGAGGTGGAAGGTGGTTGCCAGTATTTCCCCTCTGCTCTACCGGTCAGATTTATTCTGTAGCCTATTACTCCGCCAGCTGTCCCTCCACTGAGGAAAGAGGGTTTTCCCCTTTTTAAGCAATGCACCAAGTGGAGGTCACACAGTCTCACAGCTTGAAACCTGCCAAGCAGATTCACAGATGGGGCTGCAGAATACAGTTGCGATCATTTCATCTTGGATTCAGCACAGACTTCACAAGAGAGCAACCAGAATACCATCTCAAGCTCTCTTTGAACAGGACAAAGAGGATATTGAAAACAGGGAAACTCTTATTCAGCGGAATAAAATATGATCAACTCCTTTGCGTTCATTACCCAAATCTTTCCTAAACAGGAACCTATCAGGAAAAAGCCAGCGTAAACAAATCCACCTTAAAGCTGGCCTCATGCCCTGGCTAGGTCTCCTCCGCAGCTAGGAGCACGCTTCCCAGCCCTGGTAGACAGACGTGCTAGCACTGCTTGGCAGCACAGGTGACCGCTTTGGCTTGCCACCCCAAGTACAATCCCACCTGATCCCTTTTAAGAAAATGAACACTGCAACTGTGGAGAGCAGTTGAGATGTATTTTTGGGCCTTCCACTCCTGCAAAAGGGGACAGACACCCTCTACACTTTGGGAAACAGTGACGGACCCACTGCCAGCTATATTACAAACAGAACAACAGTCCTTTTATAAAATAGTATTTTATAAAAGGACTCCATCAGATCAAATATGAGGTTTAGGTTATACAAATGCTCTTACAAAATCTAAGACCAAAGAGAAATGTTTCCTTGAATGAAAAACAAAACAAAACAAAAAACCACACACACAACCTCCACCCCCCAACCCAATAAAAATACCTTTATTTTAACAAGTAAACATTAATTTGCTTTCAGTGCTGGCAAACCCAAATTCTGCAGCGTTATGACAGTGCAGGAGGACGGAAAGTGGAAAATAACAAGAAACAAATGAAATCTCTCAGCTTGGACAATGACAGTCAGTTCGGTGAATTGCAAACAGTGAAAAGCAAATACAGAAAAAGTTAAAGTAGCCAAGCATCTATAATACAGCAACTGGGGAAGAGTAGCAGAGGTTTTATTTCCCCCCTCCACAACCACAGTTCCATAATTTATGATGTTATTTGTAACATGGGACATTTATTTGGTTTTTACATGAGTTTTAAGCTGGCAGCGTCCATTTAAGCATAAGACACCTCAGTATGGAGCTATGTACTAAAATGCTATAGCACAGACAACACCCAGCCTTGCTCCGAAGAGAGTTATCATGCCCCCCACCTTCCACAGTCATGCACACGAATAGGTGGTATGGCTCTGTTGTGAGTTCACGACTCCGTGCCTCAGTTTCCGGGCTGTACAATGGGGGTGGGACATGGTCTTTGTAGAGGCTGGGATCTTGAGAGCCTATTGGTGTTAGGCAGCCAAACCCTGTTTAAATTCAGTGGCTTGGATTTGCAAATGAGCCTCCGTCTACACAGCAAAAAAACCCAGCGGCTCTGAATCAGAATCCGGGTCAACTGACTTGGGTTCCTGGGGCTCACGCTGAGAGGCCAACAATAGCAGTGTCGATATCAGAGCTCGGGCTGGAGCCTGAGTTCTGAAACCCGGCGAGGGGGCAGGGTCTTCGAACCCAAAAGTCTCCATGTTACTGCTAGTCCTGCAGTGCAAGCCAGCTGAGCCGGGCTCTGAGAGTCGCTGCCGTGGGGCTGGTTTTTTGCGGTGTAGACCAACCCTAAAGCAGTCTGAGATCCATGGATGAAGAGCGTTACATAAAGGATTTACCACAACAAAATGAAAGAGAGAAGAAATAATGGTGACACTGACCTTTGGCCCTTCACTGTTGTTCTGGCCAGGTGGGCCTATTTGTCCTTCCTCCCCCTAAAAGGGCAAAGAAGCAGAATTAAGGGACAGTCAAGACAACCTTTGGAAAATCATTTCTATAATGAGTCGGGGACAGTCTGCTGTGTGCAAGGCAATATTTGAATGCGATATTATTGGATCAGGCTCCAGCTGATCTTTGGAAATGCTGTCGATCTAAGTACACACCAACACACCGAACACCGCTCTCAAGGGGGAGTTACCTGCATAACGTACAAAGAGAGAGAAGCGGTATGCATAAGTCCCTTTACAAGGGCGTTACCCACAGTCGCAGATCCCCTGCTCTTCAGCAGGAGAAGAGATGTCTCACCATAAATATCCCTGGCCATCCAGCAGGGAAGAGATCCCTCGAGAGAGAGGGGGCATGGGGTTATTAATTACTGGTGTTGCAGTAATGCCTAGGACATCAATCAAGGCTCATGGTGCTGGATGCCGTACAGACATGCTGTAAAAAGAGACAGTCGCCACGTCCTCCATGCATCAAAGAGAGAAACAGCCGACATCCGAGCAGTCCAGCACTGTCCCCTCCCAAGCACGGCATGGAGAACGAACCCTTCAGTGTTTCATTTGGTAGGAAAAGAAAACAGACCGGGGCCAAACCGAAGCAGGACCTGCTGCAGGGCTAAAAATCACCAGGATTATTGAACTGTGTTTGTTTCCAAGAAGTTGAATTAAGATGATTAAGCGGTGCGGGCCGAGGGACGTGCTGGCCGCCCTTCCTACAGCCCCCATTGGCCTGGAGCGGCGAACTGCGGCCAGTGGGAGCCGCGATCGGCCGAACCTGCAGACGCGGCAGGTAAACAAACCGGCCCAGCCCGCCAGGGGCTTTCCCTGAACAAGCAGCGTCCCAAGTTTGAGACCCACTGGTCTAGATCTCTTAACGCCCCCCTCCCGCCTCGAGGGACACAGAAGGCCACGATGGCTGTGGGCTTGTCACAGTAAAATGCATGAAGCTACTATCTGCAAGCTGATACTATTTTGAGATGGGGCGAGCTGCATACTAAGCTGGAAAGGGCATTGTGTAGCGGGGAGAGGATTTCTGCTGAGTTATCCTTCTTTCCGAATGCATCCAATCTGAACAGTGAATGCCTAATCAGGGCTCATAGGAGGCCAAACTCCAGCGCCCGAATGAGATAGCATTATTCTCAGACAGCGTGCGATTTTGCTCCTGGAAAGGCGAAGGGGAAACAACAAGCCCCTTCTCGCATCTTCCTTGTGTTTTTGAACATGCAAAGATAAAGATCAGCAAGGATCTAATTCTATGTTAAAATATTCAGCTTCCTGTGCATCCGCCCCGCCCTGAGACTCGGCGCTGAAATCTGCATTGCATGAGAAAGCGCTTTTTAAATCAGCTTCCTTCTTGCAGCACCTCGAGCTGAGACCCTCGCGGGTCTCACACGCTAAGGAGGATTCCACCTGGCCAGGTGTAACTGACCGGAGACGGGTGCCTGCACTAGACAAGCCCTGCTTTGAGCTGGTCTGGCAATCCCTGCCTTCTTCATTGTTAACAACCTTCCAATTGCAGCATCTTGATTTTCAGTGGGGGAAGAGCCAGAGAGCTTCACTTTCTGATCTCAGCTTCGGTTCGAAGGGCTGGCAGTTAGAAAGAACAATCTGCAAACTGCACAATCTCAAAATACTTGTAAAGTGGCGAGCAGGTCTGATCTGGAGAAACCACCAGCGAGAACCCCACGAGGATATTATTAAGGGCAATTTCACTGCAAATCCATTGAGCTCCTGCCTTTGGCCACAGTTTTGCACCACGCTGCATTGGCAGTGGCTCTCTCCATTGTCTAATTTAGAATCATCTCCATAGACAGCTATGGGACAATTCCAGGGCAATTAGGATCAAATCTCTGCTAGCGAACACTGGCCCAGCTCCATTGACGTCAAGTCCCGTGGACCTGTGCCAATTTACACCTGCTGAGAATTTGGCCCTTAATTTCTACCTGGCCCATTATCTGATACTGAATCCACCCTGCCAATGGATTAAGTACCTCTTTGCAGGGTTTATGAGCAAGGTAGCATCTCTATTTGTGCATGTGTACCCCTTCGTTTCTCATTTGAAGTTTCTCCCCAGGAAGATGTAACTTGATTAGAGAGAAATAACAGGATATATGTTCAACCTCTCACAGCAGTTAGATAGTAACGATAGTGAGGGAGACAGTTAATAAACTCTCCTCGGCATTTCTTCTAGCGTAGCAAGCTTAGGGCAGATGAGATTTATCATTCACTATGGAAAGTGACATTTGCATTAGCCGGACAACATGAAAATGGCAATAAACAGAGTACATGTGTTTTTAAAGCACATGGCGCTTAACCATTAGAGGGAGCTCGTGCATCGTGTGTTTTTCAGGACGACAACTTGTCAAGAGGAAAAAGTTGGGTCAGTTGGAGAGATGCAACGTTCTGAACTCTAGCGCGTGGAAATATTTGCACCAACTGTCTCAGGAAGCGTCAGCTACAAGTGAGTCTGGGCAGGACAGAATGCAAGGGTTTAATCCAGAGGGGGAGAGAGGCGAGGATGAAGGCAGCTGAGATTCCCAGCAAGACCGTAGACTGTGGGATGGGATCAAGAGTTACAGGCAGTCAGTCAAGAGAAAGGAGTGGGGGAAATGGGGAAGCTGATGCATTTGGATCCAAGGCACGGCAACGATTCTAGTCTGGGTCATTTCCACCGAGAGGCAGGAAGCATGTTCAGCAACCCGCTTGCACCAAGACCGGGCAATGGCTCAGCAGAACCATAAACTCAGTGAGAGCTGGGATGAGGTTCCTAAATACACACCTGCCTCTAGAGCAATTCTCCACCTGCTGCTTGGGAAATGTGACCTTCGGATTGATTTTAACGTGGAATCAGATACCTGCTTGGTGCCTATAATTCACACCTGCACCACGATTGCCGATTGCCCTGCAGGAAGATGCACTGAACTTCAAATGCTATTTCAGTGCCGTATCTCAGGGCCCAGGTTTGGACAATTGATATCAACCCGCTGTCCACGTTGTTAGACCACTAGTGCATAGAACTGCTGATAAATTGCATCCGCAGAACGTAAAGGCCTAAGAATCCAGCTTCTCCCAGAAAATCAATGCTAAAAGGGAAAGCACAATATACTCATGGCTGAGTTGCAGGGTGGGGAAGGGTAAATGGATGATAAGTGTAGGCACATTAGTCACTGACAAAGCAGCCAGGCACCGTACCCTGCTCTCCCGAGTATGTTTCAAGGTGGGGAGGGGACACCGCTTAAAAGATATTTTCTCTTGCATGTTGCGCTGCAGCCGCTTTGCAACACAGTATGTAACCAATGTCTGGAGAAGCAAAGAATCCTTACGTCATGTCCTTGGCGTCCAGCCGGCCCTCTGGGTCCAGGAAATCCCTGCAGACCCATTTGACCTCGAACTCCTGGGGGCCCTTTCATCCCCTGTGGCCCACGTTCTCCCTGGAAGCAATAAGATACAAATACATCATGGAGGGCCTGGCTGCACCTCCTGCTGCCCTTCCACCTGCGTGAACCGAGATGAAAACGGAGGAGGTCTTTGTAATAAGCAACTAGCGTGACTATCTCAGCGCCTAACCCCACAGGGCAGCCATTTCCTTGCTCCCCCTCTGGATAGTCCATCTTCTTTTATATTTGGGTCTCTTCAATCTCATCATGCTGCATTCATGGCAGAATGGAAGTGGAAAAGGAAACAGCCTTAATTAACCCTAAATGCCCTTTCTCTGATGTGGTCTCCCCCTCAGACCACACCGTGATCAAGGTCACCAGAACATGGCTCCTGTTATCCAACTTGTCCTGCAGCCACAACCACCAGCTGTTCTTTATTCCTGGCAAGTCCCTTCTAGCCCAGGCCCTGGGAAATTAGATAGACCTCAAACAAATCCCCGGATCCAAGTAACTCTGAACTTTGGATCCACACCCAGTTCTGATAGGGAATAGCCAGCATGGATTTGTGAAGAACAAATCATGTCAAACCAATCTGATAGCTTTCTTTGATAGGATAACGAGCCTTGTGGATAAGGGTGAAGCGGTGGATGTGGTATACCTAGACTTTAGTAAGGCATTTGATACGGTCTCGCATGATATTCTTATCGATAAACTAGGCAAATACAAATTAGATGGGGCTACTATAAGGTGGGTGCATAACTGGCTGGATAATCGTACTCAGAGAGTTGTTATTAATGGTTCCCAATCCTGCTGGAAAGGCGTAACGAGTGGGGTACCGCAGGGGTCTGTTTTGGGACCGGCTCTGTTCAATATCTTCATCAACGACTTAGATATTGGCATAGAAAGTACGCTTATTAAGTTTGCGGATGATACCAAACTGGGAGGGATTGCAACTACTTTGGAGGACAGGGTCATAATTCAAAATGATCTGGACAAATTGGAGAAATGGTCTGAGTTAAACAGGATGAAGTTTAACAAAGACAAATGCAAAGTGCTCCACTTAGGAAGGAAAAATCAATTTCACACATACAGAATGGGAAAAGACTGTCTAGGAAGGAGTACGGCAGAAAGGGATCTAGGGGTTATAGTGGACCACAAGCTAAATATGAGTCAACAGTGTGATGCTGTTGCAAAAAAAGCAAACATGATTCTGGGATGCATTAACAGGTGTGTTGTGAGCAAGACACGAGAAGTCATTCTTCCGCTCTACTCTGCTCTGGTTAGGCCTCAGCTGGAGTATTGTGTCCAGTTCTGGGCGCCGCATTTTAAAAAAGATGTGGAGAAACTGGAAAGGGTCCAAAGAAGAGCAACAAGAATGATTAAAGGTCTTGAGAACATGACCTATGAAGGAAGGCTGAAAGAATTGGGTTTGTTTAGTTTGGAAAAGAGAAGACTGAGAGGGGACATGATAGCAGTTTTCAGGTATATAAAAGGGTGTCATAAGGAGGAGGGAGAGAACTTGTTCACCTTAGCCTCTAAGGATAGAACCAGAAACAATGGGTTTAAACTGCAGCAAGGGAGGTCTAGATTGGACATTAGGAAAAAGTTCCTAACTGTCAGGGTGGTTAAACACTGGAACAAATTGCCTAGGGAGGTTGTGGAATCTCCGTCTCTGGAGATATTTAAGGGTAGGTTAGATAAATGTCTACTAGGGATGGTCTAGGCAGTATTTGGTCCTGCCATGCGGGCAGGGGACTGGACTCGATGACCTCTCGAGGTCCCTTCCAGTCCTAGAATCTATGAATGAATCTATGAATCTATGAACTTGGCAGCTCACTCCCACCTCTGATTCAGAGTCAACACCACTGGACAACGTCCTCTTCAGAAACACCACGCCCTAGCCTGTCTCCTTACCATAACCAGTGGGATGAAGCCCAAACAAGACATGCCTCTCCACCTCATCAGAGCGCCCCAAGATTTGGGGCTGAGCAGGGTTTGACCATCTATAATATATATATGGCCCCAATTACGGTGTTATCTGAGCACCTCACACTGTTCAATGTATTTATTCCCGGAACACCCCTGTGCAGTAGGGTCATGCGGTTATTCCCACTGTACAGAGAAGGAACTGAGGTACAGAGAGACTACGTGACTTGCCCAAGGTCACACAGGAAGACTGTGGAGGAGCAGAGAACTGCACCCAGATCGCCCAACTCCTAGCCACTGGACCAGCCTCTCTCACCAAAAATGACGTCCTTTTCAGATTAAAAAGATCTGCCCAGGGCGTGAGGAGAACATAGCAATCAGGAGCTCCAGCCAAATGTTCATCTAGTGACATGAGTTCCTAAGAAATACTTGTTGAAATTCTGCCACTAAAGTGAAAGTAGGGATGGGGTGATCTCCCTCCCTCTGATGGAGTCTCCTCCCTTTCTGGACACTGCCTAGAGCATCCCTGGCAGAGAGACATATCCAGATGAGGGCTCAAAACTTAGTGTTGGGCCAGTAACTGGGTTGAGGGGGAAGGGGAAGAATGATTTGTGATTATTTTCATTTAAAAAAGGGCTGAGATATTCACACACACACACACACACACACACACACAGCTCATGGGTAAATCATGAAAAGGCCCTGGCCCAGGCTGCAACCTCTACACCTGCGCCAGGCCTGGAAATATGGCAAACAGGGTCAGTTGCAGGGAAATGCGTGCAGACACGCAGGAACGAATGGGGCTAGAAACATTTTGCAGCTCAGTTTAACCTTGCAGCAGTTCAATGCTCTAGTGTAGACAGGCCATTAGTTAAACCAGATGAGCAGCCACAAACCTCCCCATAACCTACTGCCCTATCCTGCCTTGCCTGTGCCGCTCTCTCCAGCTGCCCTGCTACATGGGAGGAGGTTCCCAGGCTCAGGGCGGCTTTAGGCCGATTCAGCCGATTCGGCTGAATTAGGCCCCACGCCAAGAGGGCCCCGCGCTGCAGCTCTCCACCCCGCCCTCAGCTCACTTCCCCCTCTTCCCCTCCCCTGAACGCTGCTCCGCCCCCTCCCCTGCTTCCCGCGAATCAGAGATTCACGGGAAGTCTGAAAAGAAGCAGGGGCGGGCAGGCAGCACCAGGTAAGCTGGGGTGGTGGCGTCGCGAGAAAGGCTCCGGGGAGGTGCGGCCCATTCCCGCTGAGCACGCAGGCCCCAGTGGCTCTGGCCCGGCTTGGCTCCAGCCCGGCCCTCGCGGCGCGGCGTGGCTCGGCTCTGGCCCGGCCCGGCCCCCGCGGCGCGGCCCAGGTCTGGCCCGGCCCGGTCGGCGCGGCTCGGGTCGGCTCCGGCCCGGCCCCCGCGGCGTGGCTCGGCTCCGGCCCGGCTTCGGCCCAGCCCAGCGCGGTTCCCGTGGCGCGGCTCCGGGTTGGACCCAAGCCCGGCAACCCCAGCCGGAGCGCGGCTCGATTCCTGGAGGCGGGGCTTGCAGCAAGCCCCGCCCCCAGAAATCGGGCCCCGCTCTTGCTAAAGCCGGCCCTGCCCAGGCTTAGCATCTGGAAGGCCTAACAGGTGGGAACTGGGTAACTGAAGCGCCAAAGCCAGATTTCTCCCCGGTAGTATATTATATTGGAATTGGAAAAGGGGAAGAAAAGGGGAAGAAAATGATTAGTGGCATGGAGCAGCTTCCGTATGAGGAGAGATTAATAAGACTGGGACTTTCCAGCTTGGTAAAGAGACGACTAAGGGGGGATTTGGTTGAGGTTTATAAAATCATGACTGGTGTTGTGGAGAACATAAATAAGGAAGCGTTATTTGCTCCTTCTCGTAACACAAGAACTAGGGGTCACCAAATGAAATTAATAAGCAGCAGGTTTAAAACAAACAAAAGAAAGTATTTTTTCACACAACGCAGTCAGTCAGTCTGTGGAACTCCTTGCCAGAGGATGTTGTGAAGGCCAAGACTATAACAGGGTTCAAAAAAGAACTAGATAAGTTCATGGAGGATAGGTACATCAGTGGCTATTAGCCAGGATGGGCAGGGATGGTGTCCCTAGCCTCTGGTTGGCAGAAGCTGAGATTGAGCGACAGGGGTTGGATCACTTAATGATTACCTGGTTATGTTCATTCCCTCTGGGGCACCTGGCATTGGCCACTGTCGGAAGACAGGATACTGGGCTAGATGGACTTTGGTCTGACCCAGTGTGGCCGTTCTTATGTTCTTAGTATTCTCTGTTTGATCTGTAGGAGTGCTATTCTGGGGCACTGGAACAATTTGAATAGTGGGGTGCTGAGAGCCATTGAACCAAACTGTAAACCCTGGATATAATGGAAACCACTTCAATCCAGGGGGTGCACCAGCACCCCTAGTTCCAGCACCTATGCTCTGGGGTGCAGTGCTCCAGGTTCCCAGTTAGCTCTCTTTCAGGATAGACCCCACAGAATCGCATGACACCTGCTCTCTACCTACAGGACACTAGAGCAAATACATAGGCCATTGCTTTTACAACAAGGCCTCTGCTTTGAAGGCAAAGCATCAAACATGAAATTAGGAGTGGGGGAATCCTCTGTTTTCAAGGGCCTAAGGGGGAATATACCAGGCCCCAGATATCTGAGGGACCGCTCCCCACCTCTGTCCTGCCAAGCCAGCTGAGGTCAGTCAGGTGATCCATTCCTTCCCGCCAACAGTCCCATCTGAATGGGGTCCCGGGCAGGACGTTTTCAGGTCACAGATCCATTTTGGGGCGGGAAGGGCATTCTAGTGGATATGGTGCTGGACTGGGATTTAAGGGCCCTGGCTTCAAATCCCAGCTCAGCCACAGAGTTTTGTGTGACCATGGGCAAGTCAGTTGACCCTGTGTCTCAGTTCCTCACCTGTACAACGGGGATGAGGCTGCCAGATCCCACAAGAAGTAAACCCCCTTCCATTAGTGACTGTGAGCTGTTGACACTGTGGTGATGGGCCCATGTAAATACCTACAGAGATGGATCCATGGAATTCCCCTGCCTGTGCTCTGCCAGAGCCCCTCTCAGCCTGGTCTTCCAGGCTCAGTCAGGGCAGAATCTTTTCTATTTGAGTCAGGTTCATCTTTGACCATTTGGGCAATTTCCCCCTCGTCTCGTCCTCTGTGCGTTTGGCCTCTTGTTTGAGGGAGCGACTGGTTCTCTCTGGGCCCAGCTCAGGGGCGGTTTTGGCCATTGGTACTTTAGCTTCCATAATCCTTATTCTGACACGTGATGTGTTTCCATGTCACTAAATGCAAATCGCTTCGTGCTAACAGGAGATGTACAAAGGGCTGGAGCACCCTGTGCCTGTTCTGCATCCAGTTGGGAGCAAGAGCCCCTCCTCGCTGCAGCAAGGATCTCAGAAGACCCGATTCTACTGGCAGAACAAGAGGCCCTATTAATGGTTCTCTCATGACACCCAGCTCAGAGCTTGCCTTTCCCTGCAGCCACGTCTTTGCCAGGGAAACTTCACCTGCTATCAAGCCTCTTATTAAACACCGCATCCCCGATGAGAACTGAATCCAGTACCAGAGGGGACTAGGCCGGTCGGAGGCACAGGAGAGCCATGGTGGGAGAAATCCTCCCAGACCCAATCTGCAGTGCTGAGGACACTATGTGTTGGAGGGGGATGAAGGACAGGAGTATCTGGGCAACGGCCGATATTCTGGCCCCTCCCTGTCCTTCTTATGCCCCACCCACTCCATTGTAGGGGGCTCCTAGAAAAGCTTAGCTCTGTACTGGGGCGTACATCCTGTGTGGCCCTCCCACATCTGGCCCACCCTCTATTGCAAAGGGAACCACACTAACCCCATTGCTGTGGGTTTGGGCTCCCAGATGGGGGTACGGCTAACTTAGCTCTCTATGCGGCATTGCCAACACTCATGATTTTATAATAAGCCTCACAATATTGGGGTTTAAATCCCCAGCTTCTGGAGTCATGTGATTACATGAGAATCACAGCTTCCATTTAATAAGAAAAACGGGGGGTGGGGGGAGTAAGCATCTAGCACTCATACCCATGGAGAAAGCTTAAAACACTGATTCCTAAAGGCTCATGAACCAGAAGTCAAATAAAAAGAACCCAACTTTAAACAAACAAAAAATCAAGATTTTTAGCTGATCACTTGGCATTGGCAACGCCACCTATAAGAATGTTAAGAAAAGGGGTCCAGAATTTTGGCAGGTGACTGCTAGAGTAACTTTCCTGGCATAGAATATCAGGGTTGGAAGGGACCTCAGGAGGTCATCTAGTCCAACCCGCTGCTTAAAGCAGGACCAATCCCCGACAGATTTTTACCCCAGTTTCCTAAATGGCCCCCCTCAAGGATTGAACTCACAACCCTGGGTTTAGCAGGCCAATGCACAAACCACTGAGCTATCCCTCCCCTGGCACAATAGGATCTTCTTTATACAAACCTCCCCCTAGTGAGGCTGCTGTGTAGAAGGAGCAGAGACCCGCCCTGTCGAGAAGGGTGCTAGAATAAAGGTGCCTAGTGATTCTAATTGTTTATTCTTCAAGTGCCAGCAGAGATCTCAATCTAATTACACCTCTACCCCAATATAACGCTGTCCTCGGGAGCCAAAATATCTTATCGCATTATAGTTGAAACCGCGTTATATAACTTGCTTTGATCCGCCGGAGCACGCAGCCCCGCCCACCCCCCCCCCCCCCGGAGCACTGCTTTACCACATTATATCCGAATTCGGGTTATATCGGGTCACGTTATATCGGGGTAGAGGTGTATTAGTACAATACACCAGCTCAAACATGCTCGGAGACGACACAACCACATTTAAGCAGCATGGAGGAATGGGGAAGCTATAGAAATTACCCTCTGAATGCCAGCCACTGGGTCTACTGTACCTTGTCTCCTTTGGTTCCCATGTCCCCTTTCACTCCATCTGTGCCTTCACCACCCTGTAATAACAGCACACGTTAAGAGTGCAGCTTCTCAGGAGACCGAACTGTGATGCTCCCCATGGCTGAGGAGCACAGCGATCTGCTTTCAGCATTGGTGAGGAAGCTTTCACTGGTTTTGATCAAAAGTTCATTCTTGATGGATCTTTCCACAGGTAGAAAGGGAAGTCTCCTTTCTACCCAGACCAGAAAGCTGCAATGTGACCCTACGTGCCAGATACTCTGGTAGCTTTAGACCCCTACAGGTAGCTTTAGCACCCCTGTAAAATGGTGGAGGAGGAGTGTATGGCAAGGAGGTCAACAGTAGACCTTCTGTAGTTTGGAGTTGATGCAAATATTAGTTGCGTGGGACAGAAGGAAGGACCACCTGCATTGCTATTAACAAATAAAGTAACTTCCCTTCTGCTTTATATTGGGATCCCTGCCCTTACCCCCCAACTCAAACACACACTGCTTAATTTGGAATTTTGGTGCTTATGAAACATGACAGCCCATTATCTCTGGCTTGGGAGAGGCATGACATGGGCAGATAGTTGGAAATCTTCCACACACAAAGCTCAACGCTGACATGCAGCAAGTCCTGCTACTGTTGTTTCAAGCAGTGTGTGCCAGCTACCTTGATTGCTGCCAGACCTTTTGTGCTGTACTGCAGGAGCTAGGACATTCAATCTGTTTTGAGCTGTGACCTTCTGTAGGGAAGGACCAGAAATCAGAACTCCAAAAGGTAACACGTCAGTGCATTGACCTTCAGTGCTGTACAGCCTACCCGATTTGTGTATGCCGAAAGATCCCAAGGCCACGTCCAAGCAGGGCCGGCGCAACTGATGAGGCAACCTAAGCAGTCGCCTAGGGCGCTAACATTTTGGGGGCGGCGACCGCAGCGGCCGGATCTTTGGCCGTCCCGGTCGTCGTCAGTATTTTGGGGGCAGGACCTTCCGCCGCCTCTGTTGGGGACAGCATTTCGGGGGTGGGACCTTCCGCCGTCTAGGGCGGCAAAAAAAGCTGGCAGTGCTCCTGTGCCCAAGAGTAGCAAACATGCTGTCTTGCACCCTGGTGACTCATGTCCTGGTTAAACTCTATCCAGAGACTCACTTGCTCCAACATCCAACACCCTTCCTAACTAAGCACAAGGCCATCTGTCCACATAGCATCAAGTGCAGGAAGAGGAAGCAGGAGAGCTGGATTTTACTCCCAGCTCTGTTACAGTTTCACTGCGTGTGACCTGAGCTGAACTGTACCCAAGTTTCCCCACCTGTAAAATGGGGATGATATCTTAAATGGGGGAGGAGGAGCGTGGGGAAGGGAGGCCAAATGTCTGAACATTTATGGAGAGCGCGGAGACGCTCAGATTCAAGGGGAATAAAAAGTATCACTGTTCTTCCTGATGGGGATAACATTTCAGGGATCTTTAACAATCCAACTCCCCTGATAATTGGGATGTGTCTACACAAGGAAAAAAGGTGCGTTCTTACCACAGGTTAACAATCTTGTGTGACAATTATAAATGCTTTGTGTCTGGATGGTTTAGACACAACAAATTCTGCATCTCAGCAGGGGGCTAGACAATATGACCCCTGCGGTCCCTTCTAACCCTATGGTTCTACGATTCACTAGGATTTTACCTCATGTTATTACCATGTGGTAAGAACACACCTTTTTTTTCGAGTGAAGACAAGGTCTTAGAAGGCACAGGCCCTTCTGTCCCTTCAGAAAGCTCCCCGAACTCAGAGCATTTCAAGGGAGTACAAAAGTGGCCTCCTATTTTTCTTCCCAAATGACCACATGTAGCTTTCAGTATGAACTCTGATACTGGGGATCAAGCTTTCAGCAAGTCCACAGTATATCAAACCCCCATAGTAACGTAGGAAAGCCATATCGGGACCAGAGCCACTGAGGCTAATTGCATTATGCAGGCCAAGTAAGGCGACCAGATGTCCCAATTTTATAGGGACAGTCCTGATATACAGGGCTTTTTCTTATATAGGCGCCTATTACCCCTCGCCCCTCCCATTCCGACTTTTCACACTCGCTATCTGGTTACCCTAAGGCCAAGTGACTTGCCTGGTCTCCTGGAAGTCCTTTTGAACCTGGCATTCCAATCAACCCCTGAAAGAGAAAGAAAGAGACATTCAATGCAATGTTTAAAAAGGACACAAAAATCCACACAGGCCTTCAAACCCCCCCTGGGTGAAAGGTATGTGCCAGAAAATGAAGTATCTGAACTTCAGGACCAATGGGAAACACCAGCCTCATTTGCAGAAAGTCATTGCTGATGATCCCATGGCAAGGTGGAAGGGAGAGGCACCCCCTTATGGGCCAGGACAGCCCTGCAAGTGACCCTTCACCTCAGTTTCCCTTTTGAGTCCCCAGTAACTCCATGGAAGATTATCTTCTAGGCCATCATAGTTTATTAATAAAACTTGGTGCAAATGTCCATAACCAAAAGTCCCAAGCCACAGTTCACATCACCCCTCCCCCCCACAGTGCATACAGTCTTTAAAACCTGGCTTTGTTCTCACCGTACCCGGATACCAGACACTTTGTCAGTCCTCTGTCCCTCTGCCAGAACAGGCAGCCCAGCCCTTCCTCCCGCTCATCCCAGCAGGAACGCCCACAGCCTCTCTGCTGGAAGCATCCCTCGCTCCCGGTGGTGCTCTCATAGTTCCTCTGGATCCAACTCACCAGCAAGGAGACACCAGCAGGTAAACCCTTCCAGAGCACCCCTTCCTTCCACCCTCTCCAGCCCTTGGCTCTGGCTCTCACGCTCAGAGCCAGCAGGTGTCTCCCTCTGCTGCTCCTCCTGCATTCAGCCCTGGCTCAGGGACACCAGCAGCAAACTCCTCTTGCTGCTCCCCTGCCTCCAACCTTCTCCCGGGAACCACCTTCTCTCTCTGCCAGCTCTCATCTCCTGCCCTACCTGACTGAACCAGTCTGCTCAGACTGGGTCTCTGTCACGAGCCCTCTTACAGCCTCTCCCCCAAACAGGGAACACCTGGACTGCACCAGGAGAGTTGAGTTAAGCCCAGTTTCATTTAACAGGTGAGCTACACTGTTACTCCCCAGGAAGGAGAGCGAGCGAGCTAGAAACATGGGGACACTACTGTTAGTACAGGCAGCCATCCTTGTACCTGGGCTAAGCATTTGCACTGTTCTTCAGTGCAGATGCCTGCCAAGTGCAAGCTTTGATCCAGTGAGAACAGAGAGGAGAAACAGGAGGGAAATGGCTCTCTAAACACCACCTCACTGTTCTCTCTGGCTAAGGGAAATTATCAGCAACCCTAAAAAATAAAATAAAATCGGTGTTAAACACCCAGGTGAGCTGGTTCCAGGTACATGTGCTGTGCTGAGCTTGCTCCCTGGAGATGCTATGGTCTGGGCTGGGCATATCTGTCTAGGTAACTGGCCATTCGGGGTGGCTTCTGGACACCCCAGCCACACCAAAAGGGCATGCTAATGCCATCTCTCTAGGTACTTATACGGCCACTGACTACCATCACCAGAGCTTCACCCTCATTCATGGATTTGATCCTCACCACGCCCTGAAGGGAAGCATTATTCCCATATTACAGATAGGCAATGGAGACACAGGGTATATTAGTGACTCACCCATGGGAGTCTGTGGAGGAGCTGGGAATTGAACCCAGAGTCTCCTGAGTTCCACTCCAGCACCCAATCCACTAGACCATCTTTCTAACCTGGTTCCTACCAGAGCTACCTCTCCGCTGCCCAGATTTTCTGCAGCCACTGAGCCACAGCTGAGAAGAAGCCTGTTCCTGGCTTACTACCCTTCCAGGTTTGACATGCCTCCATGAGGAAAAATTACAAACCAACTAGCTCTTTAGGATGTCAATATCAGAAGCAAAAGCCTTATGGGAACCCCCCACACTGAGACACGGCCCCAGTATGGTCCACGATTGCACCCCAACCGTACTACTAAGCGGGGAGCATAAAGCGCTCTGGCTGTGTGAATTGGTGAAAGACTATAAGTGTGTGGGGGGCAAGTCAGTAGCAAGAGCTATTCTGGCAGATGGGTGGTGTGCAGGAAAGCCACGGAGAGCGACTTTTAAGACTACATCAGTGTAGGGAAGCCATCGACAATGACCAGTCCTTAGCCTTTCCTGCTGAAAAGAGACCATGAGGAGTTAAAGCCCCTCCCAGTCAGGGCGGACTGCCCCAGGGCTCAGACTCCGGGTTTCCCCAGAAATCTCCCTAGGTCACATGGGCTTAGATTTGGCAACAGTGTTACTCTAGTAGGCGGGAGCTTCCCCAGTGCACACACAGGCATTCCCAATACGTCCAGCGTGGGGACTATGGCTGGGTCTACACTACCCACCTGAATCAGCGGGTAGAAATCGACCTCTCGGGGATCGATTTATCGCGTCCCATCGGGACGCGACAATCGATCCCCGAATTGACGCTCTTACTCCACCAGCGGAGGTGGGAGTAAGCGCCGTCGACGGGAAGCCGCAGAGGTCGATTTTGCCGCCGTCCCTACAGCGGGGTAGGTCGGCTACGATACGTCGAATTCAGCTATGCTATTCACGTAGCTGAATTTGCGTATCTTAAATCGACCCCCCCCCGTAGTGTAGATGTAGCCTATGATGTTGCAGCAGTATCATGTGGGGGCTGCCAAGTGCAGACTCTCCAATCTTATATCTGGCCCATTTCCTAACAGGACAGAGGCCCAGCCACACGTGCAGATAAATGCATACGCTTCTACAACGTACCAACGCACAGGGGCAAAGAAAGATAGCTTGGCTTTGTCTCATTTGTGCAGTGAGCAGGATCTCAAACAGTCTATGGTGTCCTACCATTGGTAGCAGCAGGGCTCCAGAAAGAAAGATGGAGCTAAGGGAAAGACTCAGTGGATTTCCCTCATTATTCATTCCAATGCGATGTATCAGTTCAGGTTACGAATTGGAGCAATATGGCATAAAGAATTCACCATGCCCAAAACTTCTCCCCTCCCAGCCTCACCCATAATGAGCTGGGGCATGGAAAGATACATCCACGCAGACTTACCATGGGGCCTTCTTGACCACGCTCTCCTCTTAGTCCAGCAGGACCGACTGCTCCCTGCAATCAGAAATAACCCTATAAAAACGGCTTCATGAAAAGGCTGCCATGTTTTAATTAACTCATCAAGGCTGACTTGTTAAAAGGCAACAGATAAACCAGAGAAATCCAAACTGAGCAACAGCACGAGGGGAAAACAGTGGAGGGTGGGTAAAAAAAATCAAATCCCATTTCCAAGGAAGAAGGAATGGGGGAGTGGGGATCGTGAGTCTTCCAAAAGGGAGATTTCTTCATTTGATATCAAAAGTTTAATGAATTCTGTACACTTCCCACTCCATAGGCAAGACTCCCAGGTGCCAGACTCTTTACTCGGCATGTACAGGGCACTTGGCCACAGCAGCTATGGGAAAGGAGGTGCCAAGGATGCGTTTTGGCCATGAATGGGCTATCAACGTTATACACACCGTTTTTCTGAATGACTATTGGGGACATTCATTCCAATGGGAGCGAAGGGAGGATACTCTACTCTTCATAAGGCAGCCTCTTCTAACTGATCAGAGGATCACCCAAGACCTGCATTTAATCACGCAACTCTGCATTTACCAATTACCACCAATGTCTCTGCTTATCCATCAGACTCCATCCTTTTCTACACCTGTAGTCATGCTCTAACCTTTATGGCAGTTAATGGCCAATGACCAAGTCAACAATAAATGTGGGAGGGGAAAAACAACAGAAACCCCCCCCCCGCCCTCCCCAAGGTTTCAGGATTGTGCCAGATCTAAGTGTGAAAAGGACCAAAATCAAGCTCTAAGGGTCTCTCTCTCTCTCTCTCTCTTTTGACTGTGAGTTGGAGCCTGCAGCTCAGACAAATGGAGTGGAAATAGATAAAAATGGAATCACTCCATAGGATATATGCCTGTGCTACCTACCTCAGAGTTTTATATATCTGCTCATCACCGTAGGAACGGAATACTTTCCACTTAGAATCAACAGCAACAGCAAAATTCCTAGCGGACTTGATGGAGTTTCTGGCCCTTCTTCCTTTTTTGGGGGTAGAGTATTTGGGTTTTTTTGCCCTTCCTTCTTTTTTCCCTAAGATTTTACAATTTCCTCTTTCCCCCCTTTTGACTAGTGGAAGTTTAGGGGTCAGAGAGCAGCATTGTGAGTATCGTTCTTATGGTAGAAAGGCATTTTCCACATGCTGGAGCTTTTCTTCTTTCACTTGGACAGGAAAAGAGGACGGGTTTCAGAGTAGCAGCCGTGTTAGTCTGTATCCGCAAAAAGAACAGGAGTACTTGTGGCACCTTAGAGACTAACAAATTTATTTGAGCAGAAGCTTTCATGGGCTACAGCCGGTTCTGCAGTGGTGCTTCTGCTAGCCAGTCAACACAGCAAAGGCCCAGAGAAAGCCACCTACCTCTTCTCTTTAAGTGGGGCAGTATGGGAGCATTTCACATCAACGTCCCACTCTCTGCACTCGCTACCAACCCCAGGCAAGGCCCAGTCAAGGTTACAGTGTTTAGCTTCAAAAACCTAAAGCGACTGGGGTTTGCTTACCTCAGTCTGCTGCAACCTGGCATGGTTTCTGCCATCAGCAGAAACTCTTCAGCCATATGCCCCCAGGTACGAAGGCTAAGGGCAAGGTCCTCTCAGAGTATACCTGTCACAACCATGGCTTGGGTGGCCAGATCTAGTGGTTGGGGCAGGAGGAGACGTTGAACCAATGGTCAGAAACCAGGGGCAGGGATCAGGAATCGGTCAGGAAAGTGGGTTGTTTAGTCTGACAAAGCGAAGGCTGAGGGGGGATATGATTGCTATCTTTAAATATATTAGAGGGATTAATACAAGGGAGGGAGAAGAATTATTCCAGCTTAGTACTAATGTGGACACGAGAACGAATGGATATAAACTGGCCGTGGGGAAGTTCAGGCTTGAAATTAGACGAAGGTTTCTGACCGTCAGAGGGGTGAAATATTGGAACGGCCTTCCGAGGGAAACGGTGGGGGCAACGGACCTGTCTGGTTTTAAGATTAAGTTAGATAAATTTATGGAGGGAATGGTTTAATGGTAAAACATAGTAGTCAAGGAAAACCAAGCAATGGTAGGTAAATTGTATAATGGCTGACAGGGGTCAGGCTGGAGACTCTTGCCTATATGCTCGGGGTCTTACTGATCGCCATATTTGGGGTCGGGAAGGAATTTTCCTCCAGGGCAGATTGGCTGAGCCTCTGGAGGTTTTTCGCCTTCCTCCGCAGCATGGGGCAGGGATCTCTAGCAGGAGGGTCTCTGCCAATTGAAGTCACCTAAAACAGGATTGGGGACTTCAACAGCAGAGTCCAGGGAAGGTGTAGGGACGGTTTTATGGCCTGCAGCATGCAGGGGGTCAGACCAGATGATCATAATGGTCCCTTCTGACCTTAAAGTCTATGAGTCTATGAGTCTACAAGGGACAAGGTAGGAAAGCAGGACTCAGGAATCAGGCAAGAAGGTAGGGTCCGATGTAGCCACCAGCCAGGAATTCGCCCCCTTGCACAGATTACTTCCCATGCCTCCTTCTGTCTTAAATAGCATAGCTGGACCAACCAGTGGGGCCGGGCACTCGTCCAATCAGGACTCCCACGGACTGTGCCTCTGGTGGGGCTAGAGTTCCTTTAGCCACTCAGCCCCTCAGTTACTAGCAGGCCATCGGATACTGCTGGTATGCAAAGGTTGCCTGGGGACCCGCAGACCCGGGTTCAAGACCCATTGATCCTCACAATCTCCATACTGCAATCAGAGGGTAGATACACCTGAGCTGGCACGAGTCTGGCCAGCTCAGGTCCCAGAGGTGTGAAACAGCAGTAGGACAGGAGAGCCCTGGAAGTCGTTACCCAAGGTTCCAGGCAGGCTTGTCCAGCCCATGTTACTGCAGCTTCACTGCTCCAGGCCCTGAGTTACCGGAGCTAGGTTTAATTTAGCTATGTCTCCACAAGCTTCTATCACACCCTGTGAGTACAGCACAGACGTACCAGCAACAGAAATCCCTGGGCTTTGGAATTCATTCCCACCAGAGATCAAGCTGAGCTCACAGGCGGACTCTACAGGCCTCTACCTATGTCCTGCTGCCAAACGGGCACCGCTTGGAGCTCGTTCAATTCAGGCAAGTAGCTCAGAGGAAGGCAAGAGCATTTTGCTCCCTTCAGGGCTATAGGTACCAGATACTACAGTGATGGGCTCATTACAACTGGCAACCTCAGTAACAATGAGACATTATTGCATTGGCAGCAAGATGGGGAAGAACGTATTTAACTCTATATGTGGGGGGAAACAGACTCTTACCGGGTCTCCTTTAGGTCCAGAGGATCCTTCTATCCCAAGTGGACCCTAGAAAGAAAGAGAAAGAAAATAAGCTGTAAATATAGGCAAGAATAGAGACCCCATTCTTTACAGTTTAAATTAAGTCAAAGCCAAAGAAAATCTGTTTCAGCCTCCTTCAAATCAGGGTGGGAGAAGATGTCACTACAGCTCAAGGGCAGCATTTGCTCATTCGCATTGTGCTATTTCTTTCTCTCCACAGTCTGTTCGAATGCCATGTACCCTCAAGCCCTGCACTCAGTGGTTTATGCCCATTGGTGATGCAGGATCTCTGGTGATTTCATCTCACGAGCCCTGGCTCCTCCTACACTCCCAGTCTTACACAGTGTCCACTTAGATTTCCTGCAAGTGAAACTCTCCCAAGCAACGGACAGTCTCTGTGACAGATGGGTGAGGAGGGGTCAGAACTAGAAAACAATCCTGGTGAATTGTCCATGGGGATGGAGAAGTTCGTCCCAAGCTTTCCTACAGCCCATTACGGAAACAGGGTGGATCTGGATTCATATTTTCATACCAACGACAATGTTTTTCCATATGTACTACTCCACCTGGGATACAGCTTGCTTACATTCGTCTTTTCCTGTATCTTCATCTCTCTTTTCTCCTTCCACTAACTCCTCTGGGCTGGCCTACCAATACCTGTAGGTGTCCCTGCCAGGGCTATGCTAAATGAGGAAAACAGCCTCTTCTAAAAACCACGGCTCTTCCTGCAGCGTAACCTCCCTTCCAGTCCTTGATCTCACCTGCAGCACAGAGAATCAGGCTTGAGTCCTCAGCAGGAGGGGAGGAAAAGATTTAGGATCTCGCAGCATAACTTACTAGAGGGTTGTATACTAAGATGCGCACCCAGACATGCCCTTGCCCCCACTCTGGCCCCACCTGGCTGGTGGTGGGGCTGGGGCTGGTTGGAATGGGGGCTCTGGCTCCAGCTGTGGGGGAAAGGGGGGGTGACCAGAGTCAAGTGAAGGGCTCACTAATCCTCACCTAGCCCTCACCCTGCGATTACTGCCTCACCCCTGTATCCATAGTAACTTTGCTTCCCGGTGACAGGCCTCTGTGAGGTCACTGCCTCACCCTGTACCCTGAGTGACCAAATGGCAGTTTTACTGGATATCAGGCTTTCCAATTTTCACCAAAATCAACAGGGTTTTGCCCACGGATCATTAGAACAGTCCTCAAAACGTTGGAATGGATCGGCTGTGGTGTTCAAATGTTATCGCCTGACAGACACAGGCCAGCGAGATTGTGTCGGGCCTAGCTTGGCTTGTCCAATACTACCAGACACGAGCCCCATTCTTAGGAGAACAATGCTCACTTGGTCGGCAGCACGGTGTGCTGCTTAGAGGAAAGGAGTCAGGAGACCTGGATTCTAATCCCAGCTCCATTGTTGGTTCATTGTGTGACCTAGGTCAAGTCCCTTCACCGCTCAGTGCCTCAGTTTCCCCATCTGCAAAGCAGGGATAATATGGATTATCCGCCTCTAAAATACTTTGAGATCCTCAGACAAAAAGTGATATACAAGCACAAGGATTACTAGTGATACTTAATGGAAGGTGGCCAGTTTTCTACTGTTAGCCAGTTGTAGCCTGTTGCTGATGCTGGCTGAGCAAAGCTAGGCACCTACACAATCTCACTGGCTGGTGTCTGTCAGGCGATAACATTTGACCACCACATTCGATCCATTCCAACTTTTTGAGGACTGTTCTAGGCATCCGTGGGCAGAACCCTGTGGAGTCGGGGGGGGGGGGAGGGATAGCTCAGTGATTTGAGCACTGGCCTGTTAAACCCAGGGTTGTGAGTTCAATCCTTGAGGGGGCCACTTAGGGATCTGGGGCAAAAATCTGTCTGGGGATTGGTGCTGCTTTGAGCAGGGGGTTGGACTAGATGACCTCCTGAGGTCCCTTCCAACCCTGATAGTCTATGATTCTATGAAAACTGAAGAACCAGGAAAGCCTGATTTCCTGGTAAAACCACCATTTGGCCACTCAGGGTACAGGGGTAAGGCAGTGACCTCACAGAGGCCTATGAGCAGAATAACTTGATACAGGGTAAGGCAGTGAGGGGTTTAGTGGGCCCCCCAGTGCACTTTGGCCAGCTCCACCCCAGCTGGTCCCTTGCCCTCACACACACCTCAACCAACCCCCATTTCCCCCTCCGTCAGGCCTTCCCAGCCAGACGTGGGGCCGAGTGCATGGTTGAGTGGGGGAAACTGGCCAGAGCTGGGGTGAGAGGGGCCTGGCAGGGTATACAGCTGCCTTACGTAAGCAATGAAGTGTACAACCCTCTTGGTTATAGGATTGCAGAACCCAGAGACTCTATCCAACAAGACTGGGATCCTGTCGTGCTAGCCCAGTTCCAACACACAGCGAGAGACAGCCCCTGCCCCGAACAGCTTACAGTGTAAACAGACAAGGCACACAAAAGGTGGAAGGGAACGCAGAGGCAGAGAGCGGGGGAATGGTTTGCCCAGGTCCAACAGTAGGTAAACGGCAGTGCCGGAAACAGAACATGAGTCTCCTGGCTCCCAGTTAAGTGCCCTACCAATAGAGAACGCAGCTTCCCACCGCAGGGCACCCTGTGCATTCCCTCAGGCAGTGGTAAACATGGCGTGGATGAGTGAAGCCTTTAAGTTTGTTTGCGAGATGCAATGGATAATTCCAGCAGCCCATTTGCTTAGCAAGGACTCAGACACGGCTGGCTTTAGGACCTGCGGGGCCTGATTCGAATACCTGGTGGTGGTCCGGATCTGTCGGCGGCGGGGGGTCCGTTCCGTGTCTTCCGCGTCACTGAAGGACCCCCTGCCGCCAAAATGCCGCTGAAGACCCCGGAGCAGACCCCACCCCACTGCCGAAATGCTGCCAGAGCAGACCGCCACCGGATGAGCCTAAGGCGCGGGGCCTGATTCCGGGGAATCGGGGGAATCAGCCTAAAGCCGGCCCTGGACTCAGACAAGGCCCCACTTCTCCTGGGTGCTCCATGGGACACCTGTGGCCTTGGAAATGTCATGTGTTCTGTACTGAGAAGATGATTACGCATCCAGGAGCAATTTACCTGTGATCCTCTAGGCCCTGGAGGTCCACGTCTCCCTTGCAAGCCTTGTGGTCCCTACAGAAAACAGGGTGGGGTGAAAGCACCCTACAGTTAGGTTTGAATTAACTTGAGTGTAAGTGCCACCTTGCAATACACTTCATCAGATGCGCTGCATTCCTTATTCACCGTTCACCTCTTTCAAGAAATGAGCGGGAGTGTCTGCAGCATGGGCTGGAGGTGCAAAGATGGAGAAGGGTTCTTTAGCCTCCAGGCCAATTAAACCTCCCTCCACCCAGGCCTTGGTTGCCAATTAGTGCCTGCTGAGTTATCTGGTGCCAGGCAGAGACAGCCACTGGGAGCTGGGCTCCACCCTTGAACTAATTCACAAAGGTTCCCGTAGCAACTGCTGTCATCGTTCCCGTAGCAACTGCTGTCATCACAAGGCTAGTGTTAAGACATACCTTCGGGCCCCGTGGGCCTGGCAAGCCGGAAGGGCCCATTTCTCCCTACGAACAAAGCAAACGTAGGCACGCTCACTAAAGTGGCACAGCAGGCAAGGAAAGAGAGGTACACAACGGCAAGTATATGCCACCTTCCCCCATGCTGCCCCGTAGGCGGGCCGGCTCCAGGGTTTTGGCCGCCCCAAGCAGCCAAAAAAAAAAAAAGCGATTGCGATCTGTGGCAGCAATTCGGCGGGAGGTCCTTCGCTCCAAGGCGGAGTGAGTGACCGTCTGCTGAATTGCCGCCGAATACCTGGACATGCCGCCCCAAGCACCTGCTTGACAAGCTGGTGCCTGGAGCCGGCCCTGCCCTTAGGGACTCACCTGAGAGCCATTGACTCCTTGTAATCCGACTGGCCCCGGCTGCCCCGGCTCCCCCTGCAATAAAACAACACACAGATACAGTCCCCATAGTCAGTGTGTCATAAAATGCGGGAGAACCATGCAGTCCGCTCCTCCACGAATACCGATCAGGAAAGCCAGGGGGCTGGCGGGAGCGGTCTGTCAGATCTGCCAGGCAGCTGTGAATTCTCCCAGCAAGGTTGCAACGTTGACCAGACTGGAGTGGCTACTTCCATTATACCTGCTTTGGGGCCACCTGCCTAGGCCCTTGCTTGTAGATTGGTTGGGCCCTGGATGATTGGCCTGGGCCTACCATTGGATTTGCAGTGCCCACCAGTGGTTTCTGTCTTGTGGCTTCCAGAGACAGACCCCAGCAGAGCAGGGCACTCGGTTGAAGCAACACAGACAAGAAGCTCAGAAAACCAAGTTATTGGGCTCAATACAGGAGTTACTGGGTGAAATTTTATAGTCTGTGTTGCACAGGAGGCCAGACTAGATGACCTACTGGACACGTCTGGCCTTAACATCTCTTAATCTAGTATTCCTGGAGAAAGCCACGGGGGATTTCCATCAGCTCCGTGGTGTTAACACACAACAGAGTTCACCAGAAGCACAAGATCGTGAGCTCTTTGAGACTGAGACCGGCTGCTTATTCTCTGTTTGTACAGCACCTAGCACAATGTGGTCCTGGTCTGTGAGCCAGGCTCCTAGGTACTGTCACTATACAAATAAGACATCATAACATTTCATTGTCTCACAATCCACAAAAGAGCGCCAGTCAGCCACCATAAAGCACGGGGCTGAGCCAAACTGGAGAGAGCACGTCACTGGCATGAGTAGGTCAGTCCCACTCCTTCCCGTGTTACCACCTCACACCTCCCTTTTATTGCTGCACAGGGATTTACTTCACTACACTGCCACCTCCCACCGCCAACTCATTCCCGCAGAGACTGATGCGTCTGCAATGCCCTGTCTCCTAACCCTGGCAGGGCAAAGCCGTGGGGACAATTGTGGCCATATGTTTAAAACTCAGTAATGCTCTTGTATTGAAGAGACAGCTGCCCCCAATCGCACCACAGTGCCATTTCTTTGTGGGTGTGTAGCCGAGGGGTAAAGGATCGCTGAGAAAGGAATTCCCTTTTCTTCCACTTTTCTCCTTTCCGCAGATGGTGTTTCCATCTCGTGCACACTGTAACATGCCCCCCCCCCTTTCCCTGCAGGACAGATTTCCTTTAGAGCTGTGCAGGAAGCAGAATTTCCATTTTGCAGGAAATTCACCATTTTGAAATGTGCTGTCATTCCACCCTGGAGTGAAAATTCCAATTTCAAAGCTTCCTGGGAAACTGACTTTTTGAAAATGGGTCATTTCCATTTGGATTAGTTTTACGTTATATTATAGCTTGTAATATAAAATGAAATGTATTTTTAAGCAAAAAAAAAAAAAAAATCAAAAGATTCCATCCCAAAAGCATCAAAACAGAATTTTTCATCCTTATGAATATTCATCATTTTGATGTCGTCCCCCCCCAAATAAGTGTTTGTTGAAATTGACACATTCCCCTGGAAAATTTCAATTCTGACAAAATGGCATTTTCTAATAGAAAAACATTTTGCCGGAAAATTTGCAACCAGCTGTAATTCCCTTTCCAGCTCTCAAGGACAACAGCCTTGAATGAACTAGGGGAGTGCTGGGGTGACCTACAGCCTGAACAGTGAAAACTGTCTGAGGCACAACAACCACCTTGTTTTTATCCATTGGTTAAACTGAAAAATTATAAACTTACCATAGGTCCGGCCAGCCCTGGAGAACCCACTGCACCACTTTCCCCCTAAAGCAGGATAAAGAAACACTTGAGATCTCAACACTATAAGCAGTATCTCCTTTTCCCTTCCCCTCTTTCCTACTGAGTGACACAGTACCAAGTATAACCTGGAAAAAGCCACCTTTGGTATGTGAACGAGGACGATCTAATGCAGACCACTGCTGGTATGTAAGTGTAACCCACACTCACGCCATGTGGCACTCTGTTCCGCTCTGATGGTGACTAGGCCACAGATAGGGACCTGGGTCTCTTAGCTTAGGCAGTAGAGGCTCATGCTTTAAGATCCAGAAGTCCCAGGTGCTCTGTTCATGGCATACACTCAGAAAAGTTAGATTAAAAACAAATATTCTTGCTGGAAGCTTGCAACATAACACTACTTCATTTCTTAGAATTCAGACTAACAACACACAAGAACCCCAAAACAGAGAGAGACAAAGCAGGCTGCTCCCTAAAACAGAGAGACACAACTCACCCTGCCTTACTGTAGGCTGGCTGACTGCTGCCAGGCCTAGATCACACACTTCCCTAAAGAGCCTTATACACTGCAAGCAGGACCGGGAAAAATCCTTGAGTGACAATTTACACCATTTCAGTACAGCACACCAGGTTCAATCCCTGCTGTGGATGACCCGCCCAGGGGCAGAGCATCACACAAGCAGTGTTCCTATCCACTGCTGGGCCGGCAAACTGACCCCAGTCCTGTGAGGGTGAATTCTGACTAGAACTCAGGCGGCCATTGTGAAGGGCAAGTGATTAAAATCCTCATTTATCTTTTTACAAAATCCACTAGTTAATTAGTCAAGTGTCCACAGGTATGAGTCCAGTGGCTTTAGTTGTACAGTACTGAGGCTATTGGCTTTAAGGCTACTATATAAACTCCAGTGAATGATCAGTCCATTCAGTGGAGTGGTAGAAATGTTTGTCACCAAACCCTGAACTCATCTGGTTTCAGACTGTTGCAAACCTGAAAGAACAGGCTGAGTTTCCCAAGATTGACAAACCTTTGGCAAAGCGGGGCTGGATTTCAAGTGAAACAGGGCCCATTTATGGCTTTGGGTGCAATCTATACAGGACTCTGGCTACACATGGCTTTAGCCCACAGACAGGCACAGCTCAGCAACTTGGCTGGGTTTCACTTTGAGTTTTGTTAATTGATCTGAATCTGAAACCCCAAGCAAAGTCCCATTGGGTGCACATCCCCATGGATGAGAATTGTGAGGAGTGTTTGGCATGAACCCCCTTGCAAATCAGAATCCACCCAAAATCCACCTACTTACCTCAACTCATATGGGGCATTGCAGACAGACTGGGGTTATTTCACCTGCTTTACATTCACAAAGGTGTATCTCCTCAGTCCTTAGGATTCATATTCGGAGAGACCCATTACCCTTTCATATGGAGAACTTGGATTGCTGGAAAGGGATCCTACTCCTGACACCAGAATAAGAAGGGACTCCCAATGCCCCAGGGTGACAGGCATATGCCATAGAGGCAGGCGGACCCCTAGGCCATGGCCCGACTACTTTCTAGCCAGGCCAAACCTGAGTGGCACTGCAACCCCATATGCCAGGTCATGACACCACTCACTCAAATGTGGCCCGGCTGCCCCTCCACTATGAGCGAGTGGCATTGTGACCTGGCCTGCGGAGTCGTAATGCCACTCAGGTTTGGCCCGACTGCTCTCCTGTGATGGTGGAGGGGTGGCTGGGCCAAATTTGAGTGAATGGTACTAAAAGGTAGTTCAGTTCTTCCCTCTCCCTCCAAGGACATGACAGAGCTGTGTTAATGTCCTGCACTGCCTGACTCATCCCTTCCTCTGTGCACTAGGTTTCCATTGGTCTCAGGACACATGAACAGACAGATGCTGCAACACTAGGGAAGTAAGCATACCACGGAGAAGAAAGCCACTCACTTACCTCTGGTCCAGGCAGGCCCTGGAACCCTGAAGCACCCTTGACACCCATCATCCCCTAGGAAACAAGCCAACATATTGAGGAGAGGATTAGGAGCAGACACGTCAGGCACAGGGGCACCTCACTTGCCTCTTTAAAGAGTCAAACCCAAGACAAGAGAGTCCCACCTCAAGGCACTCAGAACACTGGGAGACCTGTCCACTATTTACTGAAGTGCCATGGCCATTCAACAAGGGTTTCTTCCCCGGGGGGAGAGTCTCCAAGCATTAAGGAGCTTCGCCACACACCTCCCCATCCCCAAAAGGCCAGTAGCATCATCCTAATTTTGACAGGTGTGTAAATTGAGGTAGAGAGAAATTGAGTGACTTGCCCAAAGCCACATGAATCGGTGTCAGAGCCAGGAACAGAACCTGTATCGCCCTACTCCCTGTCATGTGCTTTAACCACTCTAGACCACCCATCCTCATGGGATGACAAAAGGTATCAATGTTAGGTACCATTCCAGCTATGGGACAGTGTCTGCTCAGGAGAGCAAAGGGGCAGAATGGAATTGGAGGGATGCTGCGTGACAGAATCAAGAGGCACTGGAAGCTCAGTACTAGACCTGTGAGATGCTTGGCTCTTTTTGCCGCCTTTGGAGTGGGAGACCCTTGTTTCACTTCACACGGGTTCACGTCTCCCTGAGTTCTGCTTTGAGTTTGGGGTTCAAGCAACCCCCTGACCTCAAAGCAAAAGCGACTACTGAGCAAGTGGAAAGAGAGGTGAGAGAGGAACCCTGGGAGGTGGTCAGAGGATGAGAGGAGCTGGTTTCTTTGCCAACTTACCTGAGCTCCCGCAGGTCCAGAAGGGCCGTTTTGTCCTTTCACCCCCTGAAACAGCAAAAAGCACAGACAGTGACTGAACAGCACAGAGGAGCTCAGGAAGACACACCCCATGCAGCAGAAAGCAGTGCCGGAGGGGAGGGGACGCCTCATGCCTGCTGGGATCCTGAACCAGGCCAGAGCGCGGTGAGCACGGACTGATCAGCACCCCCTTTCGCAGGGCGGGCAATGGATCTGCTGAGTCACGCGGCTGTCCCACCAAATGGATTTCCATTCTGTACCCCCCAAAGCCAGGCCTGGTTGGGAGACGCTGCCCTGACTGCACTCCAACCAGCCAGGAGGTCTTTTCCCTTCTCTGATGTAGGCTCTTTGTCGTGAAGGGGAACTACAGTCCAACCTACCCCCTTCTCCTCCTAAAACACAAGAGATGCGGAACAATGGGAAGGGTTGGCACCTTCTATAGGAAGGAGAAAGCAACGAAGAGCTGAAGGAACCTGTACCGGGGCTGCGAGCTCATTCAGCACACACGGGCTGCACAGACGTGAAGGTGCAGAGAGGAATCAGATTTATTTTCTGAGTGATGATGAGACTTAAACAGATTTGGCTTCATCTAGGTGAGAGGGGAGCAAAAGCCAGTATCCATGCAACATGGCAGAATGCCCCGAGGCCATGGGGGATGCTGGAAGGCTTACTGCCGAAAACCTGTGCTCCACATGAAAGTGACTCAAAAACACAGCTGCCAGCAACGTCTTTTGCATGCATCTCATATCCACTGGGTCCCCGTGACCAGGCTCAGAACAAGTGAACTCACCTTTGTCCCCTTTTCTCCTTTTTCCCCAGGTGGTCCGGGGTCGCCCAAGAACCCCTGAAACAGGTACATTGGAGACATGAGAACCACTGCAGAACTATTACCCAGCTGGGGGCAATCAGCCTGCTCCCTCTCGGAGTGCTGGTGATTTGAATGCAATTAACATGACCCAAACCTGGTCCATCTTAGGACACAGCAACAACCTGGGTTACCCTTAGAGGCTGCAGTTAGCTTTAAAAAAACAGTCTTCTAGCCTGGCATAAGTGATGTAATTACCTCATCTTCCATAAACCACTTGTGGCTCAGTGCATGAGGGTTGCTAAAGAGGTGGGATTGCGTACGTTGGAAAGGCCTGCAAGCTCTCGACAAAACAAATTGAAGTAGAACCACGTTCAGAATTAAGGCTGCTACCCTGGATCCGTCATGCTTAACGGGCCTGGTGCTTTGTAGGCATGGCATAGAGAACCCGCCAGGCACAGTGAGGGACATGGGGGAAGCCTTAGAATTCTGGATAGTCTTGATTTTTTTCCCCCCAGGGCCAAATTTTCAAAAGTGCGCCACTCCCAATCTGCCCCCACTGTGCTGAGCACTGGGAAATCCGGCCCCGATGGCGGGGGCAGAGCACTTTGAAAAATCTGACCCTATACCTTCAAGCGGCCACACGGAAAATCCCCCAAGTTAATCGAGTAACGAATCCTTACATGCCCCCCGTTGAGCCCTGCAGGTAGGCAAGCATCACCGCTGTTGTACAGATGGCGACACCGACTCAAAGAGATTAGCGTCAAGCTATTCAGAAGAGGCAACTGACTCTGGGTGACTCCGTTTCTGCGCGTCCGACCGGAGAGTCTTTAAGTGGCTGACTTTCAGAGATGCTCAGCTCCAGCAGAAGCCAATGGGCATGAGAGTGCTTGGCGCCTCTGAAAATCAGGCCACAGGAAGTCTCAAAATGGGCCCCAGAAAGTGGAGGCATCCTGGGAAAATCTGGGCCCACGTGACTTGCCCAAAGTGACAGAGGCAAGAAGGAGAGCTGGGATTTGAACTCAGGCCTCACAGGCTCCCAGGCCCCTGTTCCCTCCACAGGATCATGCTAACTTGTGGATCTAGAGTCAATTCCCCCTTCTCCCACAGGCCTTGGGTGAGTTTGCCTCACTTCGCAGAGGGGAAGGGATATGATTCCTGATATCATTCATGTTTGTGAGGTCAGATACTATATACTACAAGGATCAATACAAGATCTATGTAAGTATCTGAATAAAAAGAGAACTATTTCAGAACAATATTTTGAAGTAGTGCTTTTTTTTAAAATTACTTATTTTAAAGATAAGGACAGTTTTTTTTTTTTTTTTTTTTTTTTGTAGTTAGCCCTTCAGACAATTGTGGTATGAATTGAATTGTTCTAACATATAAATCACGCCAGACGTGTCTATGGACCCTCTAACATAATGCAACGGGGATGGAAGCTGTTAAAACTGATGTCACAGTATTCTCTCTAGATCATGAGCATTACTGGAAGGTATGAGGAATATGCTGATGCCAGTTTTCTAAGGTACTATAAATAGGGGAATTTTCAAAAGTGACTGAGAACCATAAGTCCCATGAAAGTCAAAAGCACAAATGACAGTCAGGTGCCTAACCCCCATTGACTCTCTTAATATTCACAGGCAGAAACAGCAGGTAGGTGCCTAACTCGCATTGACATTTGGCGGGCATTAGGAGGACATTGTCAAAGGCACAACCAGCATATGGGTGCATAACTCCCACTGAAAGCCAATGAGAGTTAGGCACCTGCCTGCCATGTGTGCCTTTGAAAAATCTCCTCCCATGTGTCTAATTCCTTCAGGCGTGGTTGAAAATTCCACACTAAATGTTTTTAGAATGAATTTTTTGCTTTTAAAAATCAGGGCTGACATTTCAGGGATTTAGATGCCCAATTATGATTAAAATGAATGGGAATTGGGTACCCAAATCCTTTAGGCAGCTTTAAAAATTGCTGCTAAGGCCTTTGGCTTAGAAAAGGAAAAAGGAACCCAAACCAGTAGAACTCAATTTATTTTGCCCGAGGGCAGGTCTACACTTAAAACGTTGCCACTGCACCACTGGAAAGCTTCAGCGAAGATGCTATCTACGCTGACAGGAGGACTTCTCCCATCGGCATAGTTAATCCATTTCCCTGAGAGGTGTAGCTATGTCCACAGGAGAATTCTCCCATTGATTAGGTGCTGTCCACACCGGGGGTTAGGTCAGTTTAACTGTGTTGCTCTGGGGCATGGATTTTTCACACCCCTGAGTGACGTACTTATACCGACCTAATTTCCTAGTGTAGACCTGGCCTGAAAGAACTTTGCATGGACATTTCCATCCAGGCTGATAAATCCGAGGTGATTCAGAGGAACTCAAACCACCAGGCTGATCAGCCTCTGAAAACCAGAGCTTGGAAAAAGTAAGTGAGCATGAAAGGCTGCAGTGATTCAGATCTCAGAGGAACGTATTATTTGCAACATGATGCCTCTTCTAAAGAGGGAGCTTTGGGTTGGGGTGGAGAGAGGGTGGAGTCACATCTCCTGTATTCAAGGCAAATGAAACCCCTCGACCTAAGGATTCCCCCTTCCCTGCTGCCCCCAGATCATTGCCACCTGCTCACCTGGTCTCCTTTCTCTCCAGCTGGACCTTGGTCGCCCTTAAATCCCTGAGGGCCCTGGTAACAAGGAAGAAGGAATGGAAGACACAGAAGACCGGTTTATGTTTGTGAGACCTGAACTGACACAGCTTGTGTGGCAGAATGAGGCAGCAGTTCTCAAACCGCGGTGGAGATACTCACCTGGCCAAATTCAAGCCTGTTGTAAGTAGGCGCAACTCAGTTGGCTTCCCCCAAGTTGCTCCCACTTATATAGGCCACAGGCCAGTTTTTGAGCCTGGCACTTTCTCCATATTGCAGCCTCATGAGCAGGGCTGGATTAACACTGTGGTGAACTAGGCGTCTTCACCAACTTCATAGGGAGCCCAAATGTCACCCCATGTGCCAGATTGCAATGCCACTCACTCAAATTTGACCTGGCCGTCCTTCCGTCATAGCGAGCAACTCTCCAAGCGGCAGCCAGTCCTGATGGCTCCATGGCCAGTCCAGCTGTGGCCAGTGTGCTGTACAGTAGTTTATTGTTATTCGTATTAGAAGGTAGGGGCTCCGAAATGTATGTTTGTCTAGGGCCCAGTGATGGGTTAATCTGACCCTGCTCATCAGATCAGTCACAATTCTCAGGCCTCATGAGCCAATCAGCTGTGTGAAGAGCTCACCCTGTGCTAATTCATCTGCAGTTGTTTTATACCAAATGTCTCCCCCCTGAATGCTGAGCCCACGATCGATTCGAAAGCAGGGTTTCAGTGAAGAAATGTTATTTAGCCCTTCTGAGCTCTGAGCCCCACCCACTTCCTGGGGCTTTGCCACCGCTGCAGGTGCTGCACATCTTTTCGGGCTCCCTCAAAACAAGTCTCTTCCATATTGCTATCACTCTTTACTCCCCAGCCCAATCGGTGTAGGCATTTATACTGTTCACATCACCCCGCTACCTCCCCGGATTTGACGTTTGAAAGAAGCCGCCACTTCAGACAGCCCCAAGCCTGTCATTCACGCTCCTTTCCTGACACAGTTCTGGTTATAAGCAGGCAGATGTGTGTGTAATTAATTCAACGATATTGTTGCCCCTTTTAGCCAGAGTGGTTAGCCAATACTTGTGACTTTAGCAGGTTGCTTCCATTAGGAGAAGAAATTGGTGATGGAATCAGGAATTTCTTGATGCAATCCTGTTTATTTACAAAGAATGTGTGCAAAGTCCTGTTTCCCCGAACACAATAGGAACAAACAACAGGAGGCAGTTTCGTTGCTCACAATTCCAAACCTCTTTCCAGCCTGTAACTCTGCCCAATAAGCTCTGTCTCTCAGCTTCCTCTTAGGGCCATGTTAAAAGTGCTTCTCTGGCTGTCCCCTGGCTTTCCTAGCTGCTTTCTTGCTGGCTTTCTGCTTCTTACCCCCACCAATTTTTTATCCCTCTTCATATACACCTCTCACAAGACCCTGAATCAAAGTTTGCACTTTCCCGACTGAAGTCGGCATGCAAGGCTAGTTAAGGGTAGGGCCGTTAGTTCAAAGAATAGACAAGCACCACAAACGAAGTCAGAGCTTGTGAACTAGACAAGTGGATGGCAGCCAGATTCTCTCTTGTCTTTTTTCCTTTCTCCCTCCTGTAAAAACAACCTAGGAAACTAAATGCAGCAATGCAATCAAGCACTCCAGGAGTTCAGATTGATCCAGAGACACTAACGATGCCCTGTTGACCATATACGCTGTCCCTCTCTCTCTTGTTAAATGTGAATCTTCAAGGCTTTATTATTAAAGTAGTGCCTAGAAAATCCAATTATAGTTAGAGTCGGCCTTTTCTTTTGTTAAAGGAGGCAAATAAGCCTATCCGTAACATCACCTTGAGCTTGCCGGTTGCCTACACACTATCAGCTGGGACAATGGGAAGTGCCTTGACCTCTTTGTTGCAAAGTATCCGATGATATCTGGCCAGATATCTTGGCAGTTTCTGACTTTGAAACCTGGGATCTCTCCACATTAGTGCTAAGTGTTTTGCAACTAATTGGCCCATAACCAATTCTAATGAAGCGCAAAGTGATCCTTCAAGCTAATGTCCAGGTTCTCACCTGCTCTCCTGGTAACCCAGGTGGTCCAGGCTTTCCATCCGTTCCAGGAAGCCCATCTGAGCCAGGGAAACCAGCGTGTCCCAGGAAGCCCTGCAGTCCAGACTCCCCCTGCAGAGAGAAAGCAGGTGGATCAATAAGAGGCTACAGAGGAACACCACAAATAAAGCTCTATCTTACACTCCTGCCTGGTCATTCAGTTCTGCCTTAGGACTCAGTAAAAATATTTGTGCGCGGAGGGAGGAAATCAGCAGCGTCCAAAGAGGTGAAGTGTTTTATTTCCACTGTAAACATGATTCAGAACCAAGGGGTGGAGGTAAAGAAGGCGCAGGAAGATTAACCAAAATCCTGGTCATGATGAAACGGATAGTACATTGAAGTCAAATTCATTGGCTACATGACAAGAAAGGAAATGGAGGCAGGAGAATAGGAAAGAGAATAAAGGCGACATCAGGAGAAGGTCAAGCAAAGGCCTTGTCTGTCTGTCTCAGCCCTAACAATTGCATGTTGCTGACTGAGCTCAGAGGTTTCTCTCTGGCAATTCCAGGTGTGCAGAAGCCTGAACAGACTCAAAGACCTGGTTACTTTCAATGGTTTCTTCTGCAGAGCCAAGAGCAGTTGCAGTTATGATTGGTGTAACGGTCACATCGCGCTATAGCCTGTGCAAACACATAATTACAGTCCCTGCCTCAAAGAGCCGATAATCTGAACACACAAAACAACGTCAGTGGCAGAGCAATGTTCTATCGGCTGGACTCACCGAAACCGCTGTGTATGTGCTCGGTATGGGTCAGCCGCGCCTCCGCTCCCACTACACACGCTACCACGGCTACACTGAGACTTATGCCATTGTGAGTCTGGGTACATGAGCAGGGGAATCACACCCCTAGCTTGTAATGTAGACGTAGCCTCAGTAGCAGTATCACCAGGGACAGAGGAAAGTCACAAATGTGAAAAAACACCACCACCAAAACACAAGGGTCCCGAGTTCTGATTCCACCATTGTGTTTGCGCGCATTTGCAGACGTCAGGCTTTACTGCAGAGTCTGCACTTGCCTTTAAAAACTAGAATGGCGGGGGGAAAAAGTTTGTCAAGTCTGGCATGAAGATCACCTACGCAACAGCAGCTTGCTAGGGGGGAAATACTGTCTCCACAAAAACAACCAACGATGACAACAAAACTGTGGCAGCAAAGACGGGTCAGCTCGTTTCTGGGCCATCCAGGGGCTCGTCATTATAAAGGAATGGCCATCAGTTAAAATGCAGCTGGAGACAGAGGGATACGCCCATTCGACGTTGGCACGGCAGTGGTTTGGCTGTCTCTCTCAGAGATTGGTTTGACCTTCCCGCCTGGTGCAGCTCATGAAATGCCAGCCTGCCGCTCATCGCCAAACTCTTCTCAAGGAACGAATGAACCAATCAGGGCCGGCTCCAGGGTTTTGGTCGCCCCAAGCAGCCAAAACAAAAAACAAAACAAAACAAAGCCGCGATCGCGATCTGCGGCGGCAATTCGGCGGGAGGTCCTTCGCTCCCGGGCAGAGTGAGAGACCGTCCGCCGAATTGCCGCCGAATACCTGGATGTGCCGCCCCTCTCCGGAGCGGCCACCACAAGCACCTGCTTGACAAGCTGGTGCCTGGTGCCAGCCCTGGAACCAATATCGGCAAAACAAAAAACAGGCCCAATCCGCACCAAACCCAAATGATCCATTTGGGTGAGTCCCTCCTCAACTACAACCACAATCATATCATCCCAAGGGGTCTAGGTCACGTCGCTGTGGGGAAAGATTTCTCACATTCCTACCAACTAATGCCCTGAACCCCTCTGTACAGAGCACGATGCAAATTGGGACTCACCTCTTGGAATGGTACATATGCCAGGCACACCCTGCACTGGAACACGGCACCGAGGAGGAAGAGGTGTGTACAAGATGGCTAGCGGGGAGGTGGGATAGGTATGAAGGTGAATGAAATTTCTTCTTTAATGTAAATAGGATCAAAAGATGCTTGGCTCAAGTTTCAGTACAGACAATATGTTACTAAATCAGTCTGGTGGTGTCTTAGCCAAGAAGCCCTGCTGTACATTATCATCATTATTGTATCTGGCATCCCAGTCATGGACCAGAACCGTCACACTCCATGCTCTACAAACATAGAGCCAAAAGAAGGTTCCTATCCCAAAGAGTTTCCAATCTCATCTACATGCCATCTGCACAACTTTACACCAAAACGGTGGCATCACTTTCCACCGGTTCTGCCCAACGCTTGTTATTGGGACCTTGAGCTAAAAACGTGTTACCGGTCATCTGGAGTTGCAGAGCCACGGGACCGCGCGTGCGCAAACCTCCACAGAAAGGTAGAACTCCGGTGCTGAAACGTTCAAACCCACAGACACGGATCCAACGGCAGAGGTCAGCCGTAAGGCTGAATCTCTAAAATCAATGCAACAGCTGCCTGAGAAAAGAGACTCAGGAATCCAGGATTTGGTCTGGGATACGAAACCTTGTTGAGACTTCTCTGGTTTGCTGAGACTATATCCTTTGGAAGATAAACATGTCCACCTGGACAATGACAAAGAGCAGGTCCTCTACATGTGTGGTACGCTGTTCAGTATATTCCATATGTGTGCTGCAGAAGTAGATCAACAGGGATCAGAAACATGGGCTGCATTTGAGGAACTAATGCAAGCACCAGACAAAGCTGCTCATTCAAACCTCAAACAATGCAGAGTTTCGCTTCCCTTGCAAATCTGGGTCTCTGTTCAGAGCTACACAGCGATGGGAGCTCAGTCTCAACCCCCTAGCTGGGATGCAGACCTGCTTTCGAAGCACATCAGGGGCACAGCTGCACTCGGAGAAAAATGGTTCCTTTTCATTCCTGCACTAATCCCTCAGCCAACCCCCTCGCCAATCCTGTTTATACGAATGGATGAATAATTTTGGTACCATTTGATGGAAGTTACACTGACAGCCTCCAAGGTTTACATTCTGTCTGCTTAACACGATTAGTGAAACCTTCCAGATGTTGGCAGCTGGTAAAATACACGGGAAGGACACTGTTCATTGCTACCGATTCCCCAGAGTTACCCTCCTCTATTCTGCACAAACAGACGGGAGACATCTGGATTTATGGACTATACGTACCCCCCACTAAAGAAGCTTTTCCATCTTGTAAAAGGTGTATCACTCTATGCCCCCTCCTTGCAAAGCCCAAATGGACCAGTGCACCAGACATCTTTGTTCAATTCCTCAGCCCGCAGTTCAAAAAACACTGCAAGGAGTGACTACTTGGACAGGGCTTGGAGAGATAAGCGGCAACAATGCACTTAGTCGGGGTTAAAAAAAAAAGCAAACCACTTTATCTCTGCTATCTAATCCCATGGGCCTTGGAGATGCTAAAACAGCTCCGGGCTCTTTGTCTCCATGCCTCTGAGATGTCAACGCTCTTCCAGCTTTGCAGTGCTATTTAGCGACCTCATGTTGAAAGATGCCCAGCACTGGCTCAGCAGAAGCTACAAGAATCTGCCCCCTAACTTCCCCCACGACTATGCAGTCCATATGCAGATACCTGGGAAACCACAGCTGTCTCTGCCCTAAACTCTCCAATCTGGAAAAGCATTTGAGACAGGGAGGACTTAGTAGACCCCAAGGATGGGGTAAACCAGTTCAGGAAAAAGGAATAATGCCCTGAGCTTTTTCACAAAACTCAAACCAGACACAAACTTCCACACTGAGGTTTGAAACTAGCCAATTCTCTCCTGACTCTGCACGGACTTGATCTGGCTAGGATCAGGATGAGAAATATCAGCCAGCCTCATGTTCGCAAACACAAGGAGGTTTGCATAGGTCAGATCATTAACTGAGTGCTTATCCTAGCAAAACCTTTTAAAGTTTTCCCCTTGCTAATGTTTACTTTGCAGTCTGGCTAACTCACCTTTGGCTTTGATCCCCACAGGCCCAAGAGATACCATCTTTGCCTGCATCCCTCACTAAGACAGAGAGGCTGCATCTGGGGATTAACGGCGGGAGTTGAGAAAGACCATCTACAGCTTCTCCAGTGGTACACAAGACCCTGAGCACTTTCTGGTTGTGCTGGGGGTGGGCAGTGTTCCCTGTGGAGCTCCATGCTGCTCTGAGGCACAGGCCATGAAGCACTAGCTACATCAGCAATTGGAAGACAGTGACCTTAGAGAAATCAGGAAAAATATCACCCAAAAAAACCCAACACTAAAACTCATTGAAAGGCCTGTTTCTCCTCCATGGAGCTCTTTGTGGAATCCACAAAAAGAACAGGAGTACTTGTGGCACCTTAGAGACTAACACATTTATTAGAGCATAAGCTTTCATGGGCTACTGCCCACTTCCAGTTAGAAGCCAAGGAAAAAATCTGCCAATGACCTAAATTTGCATGAATCAAGCTGAGAATCTCTGCCCCCCCCCCCCACTCCTCCCATACGCTCTTCCTAGACACACAGGCCAGAGGAAACAACTCACTCAGAAAACAGAAGCAAGAGGAACGAACAGCTGATTCCTCTGAAAGTGGGGGCGGGGGGCGGGAGAGGAGAAAAATGAATGAAAGGGAGCAGCATGGGGAAGGGAAGCAAAAGGGAACTGCGGGTAGATTGGATGTTATCACTGGGAACATTGTGGGATGAGGAAAGCTTGGGAGAGCACAATTAAAAAGGCATCGTTACCAGACTGGTGAACGTACTGCCAGAGAACAGTATAACAATGAGGTCAGGGAAAATCTACTGTCTCTTATAACTGTGAAGGCTGGACCTGCAGCAGTTAAAGACAAATGGGCCTCTTGGAGGAGATGGGGGAGAACCCAGAACTGAAGGTCACACAAGAGGACCGTCACTGCGAAACAGACGAGTGTTTGGTGAGCAGAGGCTCTGAGAAGAGGATGGTTTTTAATTCAGAAAAAAAAAACAGCCACCTTTATGTGAACTAGGTACAGATCAAGAGTGCGGTTTTCAAAGACACCCAGGAGATTTGGACACCTGATTCCCCTTGTGCTTTAATGGGATTTGGGTATTCAAATCCCTTAGACAGCTTTGAAAATCTCAGCTGAATTTTGCAGAGCGGTTTGCTCAGTCCCAGCTGAGAGAGGGAGGAGACCTCACCCCAGCATGAATAAGAAGGAAAGAAGGGCATAGGCTCGGACTGCTCCTATCTGAAGGGAGCGAGAGAGACAGGAGCAGTGGAAAAATCTGTTTAGATTCAGAGTTGTCTGGAGTTAAAGCTTAGGGGAAGAGGAGGATGCTTTCCAGGATGTGCCCAAAAGATGATTGACAGAGCAGGTTTGGAACGACACACACAAGTAAATGAACAGAGCACAAACCCCAATTTCACCCACTTCCTATAGACAAGGGGTTCAGTTTTTAGTGAAGGTGTCACCTGCTGCATCTCTATTGATGCTTCTAATGAAGGCCCAGAATCGCCATCCCAATGCTAGTACAAGTATCTCTCTGAATGGGGGACGATGACTGGGGTGGTTATAGAAACTCATGAAAATGACAAGGACTGACGAAATCACACTGGCTCAAACCAGCCCCGCCTTGTGCTGGAGGCGGGTGATCACTCACAGCAGAGGAGAGCAAAGGAACAAAAACAAGGCACAAATATCCAGCAAGGGGAATCCCGCCCTCCACCGCTTATCCTGTCTACAGTGAGCCAATCTCATCCCCATCTGGTATTTCAGATGAACCCACAGGCCATTCCCCGTTATTGCAGCGCAATTGTGCGTGCCCCGTATCTCTCCGAATCATGCCCTCTGAATGTACAGCTGCCCACCAGAAGGAGGCCAACCCTGACACTAGAATATGTCTTACTGCCCTAGCGTTTGGAAGGTCACATACCTGGACTGGGCTAACACCTACCTGAGACAGCAGCTATAGGCAGCCAGCACTTACCATATACCCCAACCGGCCTTTATCTCCTGGGTCTCCTGGATATCCGGGCGGACCCTGCACACACACAGATCAAATCAATGGATGTTTGACTTTCCCCCAGCAAGCCCGGATCCTGTTGCAGTATTGACTGTGTTGAAAGAATGTTGGGCCTTGCAGCCTCGTTTAAAGGCACCATTACAGGGGAGACAATGAACAATACACAAAGGTAGAATTGGCAATCTCAGTCACATGCTGCGTGACAGGGTGATCCGCATCATAGCTCTCTGAATGCTCTGCGGAAACGGCCCTTGTGTGCTGTTCTCCCTGCATTCCCCTGCTTTATGGCAAAGGCACCATCAAGTACTCAACCACAGGCTGTGGGAGAAAACTCTCTCTCCACTGCTTATAATTCTCTTTTGGAGACTAGAACATGAGACAAGATGTCTTCCCCCTCCTTTTCTCTCATTCCATTTGGCTCCCACAAATTTCCTGTTATACAATCCATGTACCTTCCGAGGCATATTTATAATACAGCTTGTCAAGAGCACACCTGTCTTTTTTCCCTGTCTGTGCATCAGCACTGTCAGTTACATCAGCAAACTTAGGGACCATTAGTTAATTGTGGCTGAACAGTCAGCAGAGAGAATGCAAGAACACCAGAACTGACTTGGCGTAGGTCCTATAATAAACATCACTTCAGAAAAAATCATCCTCGGGAATGGATATAAAATATTAATACAAATAGTCTGTTGCAAGATACAAGAAAGTTTCTTTAAGAGACCTCTTTAAGGCTAGGTCTATACTACCCGCCTGAATCGGTGGGTAGAAATCGACCTCTCGGGGATCGATTTATCGCGTCCCGACGGGACGCGACAATCGATCCCCGAATCAGCACTCTTACTCCACCAGCGGAGGTGGTAGTAAGCGCCGCCGACAGAAAGCCGCAGAAGTCGATTTTGCCGCCGTCCTCACAACGGGGTAAGTCGGCTGCGATACGTCGAATTCAGCTACGCTATTCACGTAGCTGAATTTGCGTATCTTAAATCGACTCCCTCCTGTAGTGTAGATGTACCCTAATAGTACTTCACACCAGCCAGGTTATTGAGAGAGTGAAAGAGAGAGAAGGATGGGGATATATGTTGGAGAAATTGTGGTGAAAGAGGAGATTTTATACATAGTGACAGACATGTCCAGTCACTAGGGAGTACTGGCATGCAATTCAGAACCAAATAGCACAGATTGTTGAATATTTATTACCAAATGATCATTTAGGGGTTGTCTATACAGCAAAGAAAAACCCGTGGCTGGCCCATGCCAGCCGACTCTGGCTCACGGAGCTCAGGCTGTGGGGCTGTTTCATTGTTGTGTAGACTTCTGGGCTGGGGCTGAAGGCCGGGCTCTAGGACCCTGCTGAGAAGACATTCCCTTAGCAATCCTCCTCTCTAGTAGGTACATTCACCCAATAGAAGTGAAGAATTAATCTCTCAACTGCTAGTAGCTGCTGGCGTACTGAGCACTGACTGCCTCCCACAGGAAAAAGAAAAGCACCCCCAAACTAAGGGAATGGTTCAAAAACCAAGTACATACACAACAGACCTGCCAAAAAGAGGACAGAAATTTGGGCACCCTTTTCAGCGTTCTCAGAGGAGGAGGGATCCCTAGCCAGCAAGCCAGAATCTTTAGCTTGACTATTAACTTGATCCTAAAAAGTAACAAGTAATGTACAATGTCGTATGTTAATGTTTTATTGTAACTTTGCCTCAATAAAAAGTGAAAAACACATATGGGGGGTTGTTGCTATGGAAAAATTAATGCACCAAATACATAGCCAGCAAAACAGACAAAGAACAAACAGATGCATAGATCTTGGATTACCAGCTATTTGATACTCAGAAAAAGTACATTCGCCGGCAAAACAACCAGCACACCTATCCAATTGTTTTGAATTTTACTACTGGGTAGAAGTGCCTGGTTTGACATGCAGGTGTAGTCAGAAGTTTCACTCAATTTAATAAAGTCACCAGAAGCAACACATCCTGGGTAGTGTAGAGAGGATCACTCTGTAAGATGTCAAGTATCAGGGGGTAGCCGTGTTAGTCTGTAGCTACAAAAACAACAAGGAGTCTGGTGGCACCTTAAAGACTAACAGATTTATTTGGGCATAAGCTTTCGTGGATAAAAACCTCACTTCTTCAGATGAACAGAGTGAAAGTTACAGACGGAGGCATTATATACTGACACATGGAGAGCAGGGAGTTACTTCGCAAGTGGAGAACCAGTGTTGACAGGGCCAATTCAATCAGGGTGGATGTAGTCCACTCCCAATAATAGAGGAGGAGGTGTCAGTTCCAGGAGAGGAAAAGCTGCTTCTGTAATGAGCCAGCCACTCCCAGTCCCTATTCAAGCCCAGATTAATGGTGTTAAATTTGCAAATTAATTTTAGTTCTGCTGTTTCTCTTTGAAGTCTGTTTCTGAAGTTTTTTTGTTCAATGATAGTGACTTTTAAATCTGTAATAGAATGACCAGGGAGACTGAAGTGTTCACTTACTGGCTTTCGTATGTTACCATTCCCGATGTCCGATTTGTGTCCATTTATTCTTTTGCGGAGGGACTGTCCGGTTTGGCCAATGTACATGGCAGAGGGGCATTGCTGGCACATGATGGCATATATAACATTAGTAGATGTGCAGGTGAATGAGCCCTTGATGGTGTGGAGCTGATGTGGTTGGGTCCTCTGATGGTGTCACCAGAGTAGATATGGGGACAGAGTAGGCAATGAGGTTTGCTACAGGGATTGGTTCCTGGGTTGGTGTTTCTGTGGTGTGGTGTGTAGTTGCTGGTGAGTATTTGCTTCAGGTTGGGGGGTTGTCTGTAAGCGAGGACTGGCCTGCCTCCCAAGGTCTGTGAGAGTGAGGGATCATTTTCCAGGATAGGTTGTAGATCGTGGATAATGCGCTGGAGAGGTTTTAGCTGGGGGCTGTATGTGACGGCCAGTGGTGTTCTGTTATTGTCCTTGTTGGGCCTGTTCTGTAGTAGGTGATTTCTGGGTACCCGTCTTGCTCTGTCAATCTATTTCCTCACTTCCCCAGGTGGGTATTGTAGTTTTAAGAATGCTTGATAAAGATCTTGTAGGTGTTTGTCTCTGTCTGAGGGGTTGGAGCAAATTCGGTTGTATCTTAGGGCTTGGCTGTAGACAATGGATTGTGTGATGTGTCCAGGATGGAAGCTGGAGGCATGTAGGTACGTATAGCGGTCAGTAAGTTTCTGGTATAGGGTGGTGTTTATGTGACCATCACTTATTTGCACTGTAATGTCAAGGAAGTGGATCTCTTGTGTGGACTGGTCCAGGCTGAGGTTGATGGTGGGGTGGAAATTGTTGAAGTCCAGGTGGAATTCTTCAAGGGCCTCCGTTCCATGGGTCCATACGATGAAGATGTCATCAATGTAGCGCAAGTAGAGGAGGGGCACTAGGGGACGAGATCTGAGGAAGCGTTGTTCTAAGTCAGCCATAAAAATGTTGGCCTACTGTGGGGCCATGCCACTGCAGTATGAGTGCATACTGACTTGAAAGTATAAATTGTCCCCAAATTTGAAGTGGTTGTGGGTAAGAACAAAGTCACAAAGCTCAGCCACCAGGCGTGCTGTGGCCTCATCAGGGATACTGTTCCTGACAGCTTGTAGTCCATCTTCATGTGGAATATTGGTATAAAGTGCTTCTACATCCATGGTGGCCAGGATGGTGTTTTCAGGAAGAACATCAATGCATTGTAGTTTCCTCAGGAAGTCGGTGGTGTCTCGAAGATAGCTGGGAGTGCTGGTAGCGTAGGTCTGAGGAGAGAGTCCAAATAGCCAGATAATCCTGCTGTAAGAGTGCCAATGCCTGAGATGATGGGGCGTCCAGGGTTTCCAGGTTTATGGATCTTGGGTAGCAGATAGAATACCCCTAGTCGGGGTTCTGGGGGTGTGTCCATGTAGATTTGTTCCCGTACTGTAGCCGGGAATTTCTTGAGCAGATGGTGTAGTTTCTTTTGGTATTCCTCAGTGGGATCAGAGGATAGTGGCCTGTAGAATGTGGGCTTGGCGACTTGCCTGGCAGCCTCCTGGTCATAATCCGACCTGTTCATTATAACTACAGCACCTCCTTTGTCAGCCCCTTTGATGATAATGTCAGAGTTGTTTCTGAGGCTGTGGATGGCATTGCGTTCTGTACGGCTGAGGTTATGGGACAAGTGATGTTGTTTGTCCACAATTTCAGCCTGTGCACGTCTGCGGAAACACTCTATGTAGAGGTCCAGTCTGTCATTTCGGCCGTCAGGAGGAGTCCACGCAGAGTTCTTCTTCTTGTAGTGTTGGTAGGAGGGTTCCTATGGGTCAGTGTTCCATAAATAAGTGATGGTCACATAAACACCACCCTATACCGGAAACCTACTGACCGCTATACGTACCTACATGCCTCCAGCTTCCATCCTGGACACATCACACGATCCATTGTCTACAGCCAAGCCCTAAGATACAACCGAATTTGCTCCAACCCCTCAGACAGAGACAAACACCTACAAGATCTTTATCAAGCATTCTTAAAACTACAATACCCACCTGGGGAAGTGAGGAAATAGATTGACAGAGCAAGACGGGTACCCAGAAATCACCTACTACAGAACAGGCCCAACAAGGACAATAACAGAACACCACTGGCCATCACATACAGCCCCCAGCTAAAACCTCTCCAGCGCATTATCCACGATCTACAACCTATCCTGGAAAATGATCCCACACTCTCACCTTGGGAGGCAGGCCAGTCCACGCTTACAGACAACCCCCCAACCTGAAGCAAATACTCACCAGCAACTACACACCACACCACAGAAACACCAACCCAGGAACCAATCCCTGTAGCAAACCTCATTGCCTACTCTGTCCCCATATCTACTCTGGTGACACCATCAGAGGACCCAACCACATCAGCTCCACACCATCAAGGGCTCATTCACCTGCACATCTACTAATGTTATATATGCCATCATGTGCCAGCAATGCCCCTCTGCCATGTACATTGGCCAAACCGGACAGTCCCTCCGCAAAAGAATAAATGGACACAAATCGGACATCGGGAATGGTAACATACGAAAGCCAGTAAGTGAACACTTCAGTCTCCCTGGTCATTCTATTACAGATTTAAAAGTCACTATCATTGAACAAAAAAACTTCAGAAACAGACTTCAAAGAGAAACAGCAGAACTAAAATTAATTTGCAAATTTAACACCATTAATCTGGGCTTGAATAGGGACTGGGAGTGGCTGGCTCATTACAGAAGCAGCTTTTCCTCTCCTGGAATTGACACCTCCTCATCTATTATTGGGAGTGGAATACATCCACCCTGATCGAATTGGCCCTGTCAACACTGGTTCTCCACTTGCGAAGTAACTCCCTGCTCTCCATGTGTCAGTATATAATGCCTGCATCTGTAACTTTCACTCTATGCATCTGAAGAAGTGAGGTTTTTACCCACGAAAACTTATGCCCAAATAAATCTGTTAGTCTTTAAGGTGCCACCAGACTCCTTGTTGTTTCTGTAAGATGGTAACACCCTATTCAACAGAGACATCTGATGAGATCACGGTCTAATGATACTCTACACAAAAGCTCACTGTTGTAATGATTATCATTTTGTCTCTTGATATGGACATGGCAACGATCTGTAAACCTACTATAACTTCACACACACAGTCACCGTCTCAAGGTGTGGTCTCTGGAGGGGATTCTGCTTCTCCTGACTGACCCTCCTTAGTTTGCTCTCAGTCAGGCCAGTTCCTGGATCCTCATCTCCAATTAAGCCTGCCAGCCTTTTACTCTTGCAGGCTCCTTTAGTCTCCTGGCTATTTTCTTGGAGGCAGCCTGGTGCGGGGCTGTTGCCACTTTGCCAGCCCAGACCTTCCAGCCTCCCCGTCCTTAGCTGTACTCTCCCCTTTATTGCAGGCCTTGTTTCCTCAATTGGGTTCAGCTGTGGGTGCCTGCCTCCATGACTGGCAGCTGCGTGGGGTTGTGATCAAGCTGCTTGCTTGTAAACAGGAGAGACTCTCCTCTCTCCACACTCAATATGGGGTTTGTAGGCCCCGTTTCTCTCTCTCTCTCTCTCTCTCTCTCTCTCTCACACACACACACACACACACACACACACACGAACAAAATCTTCAATGACTGTAAATGCGCATTGTTTCACTGAAGGAAGTCAATGGAGCTTATGCCAGCTGAGGGGCTGGGCTGGGCTTTCAAAGGAACCTAAGGGAGTCAGGCATCCAACTTCAATTGATTTTCACCCAGCTCCAACTTTTTTGAAAATCCCAGCACTGAAACTTTAGTTATAGCAATACGAACAATCTGACAGTAACAAATGTAAAGGCAGCTCAATTGTGGGGCCTAAATTGTTCAAGTGTCTCTAAACATTGCCTCTGAAAACTTCCAATGAAAGCAGAAATGTCTGATGGGATAACTGAGGGCTTGGCTTCTTCGGACATATTTAGAGGGGATTTTTCATACTTACAGGTAATCCTGGTTTCCCCGGATGCCCCGGCAGCCCACGTGGTCCTGGATGTCTCTAGATTTGAAAAATAAAGGCAAACAGTAACATATTTTAGAAATCAAAACTATTTGGAAAGAGACAAGACTCCAAATGATCATACAGAAAAAATCTGAGACCATGTTAGAGGATTTAGAGCACAAAATCCATGCAACACATGGGCTGGAGGAACGTTATAATACAGAGAAAAGGACTGTGACGTGGGCAGAATAATTACATGGGTTTCTTTAAAAAAAAAAAAAGGATTCATTTCTGACTGATTCTGAAAATGAATGGGGAGCCAGCAGAGGTTCTGGAAGACAGAGCTTCTAAGGGGCGTAACACTGGATTCCCATCTCTTGTTTCTGTGAGCCTTCAATCCTAGGCTTAACTATGAGCCAAAAGTGCAACCCAGCCACTCCACCCTTTCCTGACGTACTCTGGTGGCATTCTCCCAATTTCCTACTTTAAGGGGCCATTAAGACCATCTTGTTTGACCTCTTGCATAACGCAGGGCAGAGAATTTCCCCCAATGATTCCTGGGTCAAGCCTGTCACTTCTGTTTGAGCTACAGCATATCTTTTAGAAAGACATCCAGTCTTGATTTAAAAAAAAAAAAAAAAAAAAATTCAGGTGCTGGAGAACCCACCACATCCCTACGTAGACTTACTTAACAGGAGACACTCACCGGCCAGCCTGCGTGGAGAAGCTGGTAAAATGAGGATTGCTAAAAGGAGAGGGGGGAAAAAAAAGAGAGAGCATGTAAAAAAAAAAACCCATGTCTATTATACCAACCAAAGCATGGCACATGCTTCTGCAGCCAAGACACCAGGAGCAATGCTACACTCCTGTCAGCTTCACGATTTCTATCACATTGGATGAGAACACCCGCTCAGGGTGTGTCTACACAGAAACTAGATAGCTGTGACTGGCTTGTGCCAGCTGGTTTGGACTCGTAGGACTCCGGCTGTGGGACCATTTCCCTGCTGTGTTGATGACAGGGCTTGGGCTGGAGTCCAAGTTCTAGGACCTGCTGAGTGGGAATATCCCAGAGCCCAGAAGTCTACACCGCAATGAAACTGCCCCGCAGCCCGAACTCCGTGAGCCCAAGTTGGCTGGCATGGACCAGCCACTGGGTTTTCTTTGCAGTGTAGACATACCCTAAAGCTGCCGCTCTTCTTATTTATCAACCCAGCAGCACCCACTCTGTGCTTCGAGCTTTCCAGCTTTCCGCCCACGCCCCGAAGAGCTCACAGTCTAAAGACAGACACAAAGGGAAAGGGCTACAACATATCAGTACAGTGGCCAGGGACGTGCTTGCCAAGTCTTGACAAAATAAAGTTGACATGGCTCCCCCAACTCCTCTCCCCTGCCCAGTAATGCCTCATATTCATCAGTACAGGTCAACTACTTTCTCTACAGGTGTCAGAGCAGATCTGGGGTTTCAGAAGGGATTTGAATGTGGAGAGAGGAGGCCTCGTGAATGAGCTCTGGAAGGCCATTCTACTCCTAGTGGGCCGCATGGTGAGGTTGATGTGAAAAGCCGAATCGACAGGTGGATGAGGCTGGCGTTGTTGGTGGAGCAGACAGGTTGGGAGGCAACTTGAAATGAGACCAGGGAGAAGAATTTGGTAGGGCAGAGTTATGCAGGGCTTTTAAGGTGCCTTTCTGCTCTTGAATTCTTTGGATCTGTTCCCAAGTTTTCTCCTTCCATTCAATCCCACCTCTCAAACCCATCTCGCCACCTTTCATTTGATGTGGTAGAAGACGGGGAGCCCGTGAATGGATTCAAAGATGGAAAGATGATCAGAGTAATGGATGAAAAAGATATTTTAGGGGCAGCTTTTTATATGGACTGTAGGGAGACAAAACAGGGGTCAAGGAAGCCAGAGAGGGGGAGGTTGTAATAACAAACGCAAAATGATGAGGGCCTGGACTAGAGAATTTTATCCAGAGAGAGGGAGAAAGAAAAGGACAAAGCTTAGAGACATTACGGAGGGATTTGGGTTCCCTTTGGATGTGTGAGGGAAGCAGGAGAGAGGAGTCACAGCCGGCTCCTTCATTACAGGTCTGAGTGACGGGGAGGAGGGTGGCTCTGTCAGCGGTGATAGTGATGGAGAGAGGAAGGGGTTGAGAGGGAAGTGAAGGTGATCGGTTTTGGTTGTGTGATGTTTAAGTTGACAACGTGTCAGCCCTGGGATGTCAGATTGACAGGCAGGTATGCAGGATCTGATGGCAGCGGGCAGGTTGATTTGCCATTCGTCAGCATCAAGACGCCAGCCGCAGCCACATGAATGATTGCCCAGAGAAGACATACAGTGGAAAGAGCAGTGGTGAGGAGGGAGAGGAAGTGTGTGTGTGTGTGTGGGGGGGAGGTAAGGGGCTGGGCCATGGCATGTCTCCCCAGAAGAAGGAGAAGAGTCAGAAGAATGGAAATGCACTGAGTGGGGTGAGAAGAGGAGAAGCAGCAAGGGGGACGGGGTCCCATTGTGCCAGGTGCCAGCTCCTGCCCCACAGAGCCAATAATGAGCTGTGAGACTCAACCTGTAGTGATTTCCTATTTTCCATTTTCACGTAAGATTATTCCTTTGCTCTGGAGATGGAGCCTCCTAGGTCAGGAGATCGTCAAATAGAATGAAACAGCAGAACAGAGGAGGCCACCAAAGAGGTCTGACATGCTGCCTGTCTCTGAGAATACAGAGCCATCACTAACTGAAGGGGAAGGCAGAATACCACACAGAATGCAGCTGTAACCTATGCTAACATGGCATGGGCTCCGTCTTCTTCTGTCTCTGGCAAGACTATATATATAGAGGTTTCCCAATCTGCTACCAGGTCTAAACAAAATGCAGCTTATCCTTTTGGATCCAGAGCACCTGGGTTCAATCCCTGCAGATGACGACAGGCAGATGTTAAACAGACGATAAAAATTGAATCTTATGGAGGCTAGAAAACAAAAAGATTTAATAGGCCACCCAGTCCCTAGACGGGGGCCCAGAGAAAAAACTGCTGGAACAGGACAGTTTCTAGTGATTTCTCCAGTTCAGTTTAGAACTTCAAAAGTAATATGGCTTTGATTGCTTTTGGCGAGAAAATATCTCAGAGCCAAAGAGATCTCAGGGTCAGGAAACATCTCCTGATGTTCAGCCAACATGTTCTCTCAATTTCATCTCCTCGGTCCTTGCGCTGAACCCCACTACGCTGCCCCAGATATTTCATTCAATCCTGGCTGTTCACGGCCTCCTAAGTGACTGACAGACTTGTTTTATCCCCCGCTTAGCCAAGCTGGACATATTTAGCTACTTTCATCTCACCCCATAAATCAGTCCCTCCAGCCCCTTAATCATCATTTCTGTTACGCTCTGAACTCCCTCCAAGAAAGCCACCAGGATATTTCAAATCCTGTTGATTTGTTGCTTTTACCTCAAAAATATGCCACAAACATAACTTTTGGTGGTTAGTCATGGAAGTATTTTGGGGACATTGCATTTCCTCTGGATTTTAATGTGAGCAGCAGCCGCTTGACGGACATTTAGAGCCTAATCCATACCAAGGTCAATAGACTGGATTCCACTGACTTCAGTGGGCACTGGATCAGTCCCTTCAGGAGCAAGATGCAACGGGCACTGCCTTTTTTTTTTTTTTACCATGCTCCTTTCAAAGTGTTTGACCAGGGTGGGGAACCTCCGGCCCACCGCTTCTTTTCATCCGGACCGCGGTAAGTCTCTGTGCTGTGGGCCAGATGTCCCGAGCCTCAGCGTCCCCCGCAACCGCCCTCGGGTCTCGCCGGCATGTCACTGTGGTCCCTAGGCGGAGGGGTGATCAGCGAAGCTCCGTGTGCTGCCCCCACCCCCAGCACCAGCTCCGCAGCTCCCATTGGCCGGCAATCACACCCAAACTCCCTCCCAGACCCTGCACCTCCCCCACACCCTAACTCCCTGCCCCAGCCCCCTCCCACACCCAAGCTCCCACCCAGAGCCCACACTCCAAACCTCCTCCTGCACCCCAACTCCCTGTCCCATTCCCGGCCCCACCCCCGAGCCCACACCCCCAGCCCGAGCTGCACCCCCCTCCTGCACCCCAACTCCCTGTCCCAGCCCTGAGCCCGCTCCTGCACCCCAAACCCCTTGGTCCAAGCCCAAAGCCCCCTCCCACACTCTGAACCCATTTCTGGCCCAACCCCAGAACCTAGGGAAGCCCCAAGTCTCCGCCCTCCTTCCCTCCAGGCTGGAGCCGCAAGCACCGGCTCGCACCTCTGCGGGGGGGGAAGTCCCGAGCATCTGACCCCCCCACACACCTCGTTGGGGCTGTCAGTGGCCCCTGACTGATTTTTTTTACTTGGGTCACTATAGACTCCAAACTGGAGCTGGTGAGGGTTTTTCCCCCCACAAGATGTGTTTTCATCAGAGAATGCAATTAGTCAAAACAAATTCTTCACGGAACCATTACTGGTTTCAATGAAATGTTCATTGGGAAAGTTTATCAGGCCCAGGCTGGAATTTCTCTCTCTGTCTCAGTTTAACCAGAGACACCCCAGAATAACCAACAGCCCAGAGATTATGGCACTCGCCTGGGCCGTGGAAGGTCCAGGTTCAAGTCCTTGTTCCAAATCAGGCAACACAGGGACTTGAATTTGGGTCTTCTATTGAGCTATTCTTGGGTCAGTCTCTCTGTTTTTTCATGAAAAAATTCAAAAGCTCTCGGTTTCCTCCTGATGCAGAATGAAGCCCAACGGCTGCGACCACAAAATGTTTTGCAAAATGGAATTCTTGTTTTCCAGCCAGCCCTGCTCCAAATCACCATCTGAGATGTGCAAAAAGAAGCCAGCAACGCACTGCAGCAGGCAATACAAAATCCCGAGTGCTTATCCTGGGACCTAATGATAGCAGTGAGCCACTGCTAAAAGCCAGTCATGTGAGCTGCGTCGGTTGAGTATTCTGCCCCAGCTCGGTCTAAAAAATGACCCAATCATTCATTCAAAACTAGAGCTGGTTGAAAAATGATCAGTGGAACAGTTTTCCATTACAAAATGCTGTTTTATCAAATTCTGAATGTTTCACAGGAATGTGTCGATTTCAATTAAATCTGAGGGAACAATTCAACACTGAAATGAAATATTTCAATTTGACTTTCTTCGTTCGACTTTCATATAATAAAATCTTAATTCAAAATTCTATATATGTGTTGTATTTAATGTTTTCCATTATATTTAATATTTTATTTTAGACTTTTAATGTTTCAACAAGGTCCCTTAGATGTTGATGAATAGACATTTTCTAGAGTTTTTGTTCTGCAAAAGTTTCCACTTTTCATCATGAATTGGGACGGAAACAAATTTTGAAATGTCAGAATTTCTCATAGGACAGAAATTCCATTTTCCAACCAGCTCTACTCTAAATCCAAACGACAAGAACCTTTCTCGACTACTGATTTTCATTTATGGGCCGCTGCACTTCTGGATCATATCTCCACTGTATCTTTAAAAGAAAATTAAATTATAAACATTTTTAAAAAAATAAAACACCACAAAGGAAAAGGACTGAAATATGACTGGGAACTGGGATTATTTAGTCTGCAGAAGAGAAGAATGAGGGGGGATTTGATAGCAGCCTTCAACTACCTGAAAGGAGTTCCAAAGAGGATGGATCTAGACTGTTCTCAGTGGTAGCAGATGACAGAACAAGGAGCAATGGTCTCAAGTTGCAGTGGGGGAGGTTTAGGTTGGATATTAGGAAAAACTTTTTCACTAGGAGGGTGGTGAAGCACTGGAATGGGTTACCTAGGGAAGTGGTGGAATCTCCTTCCTTACAGGTTTTTAAGGTCAGGCTTGACAAAGCCTGGCTGGGATAATTTAGTTGGGGATTGGTCCTGCTTTGAGCAGGGGGTTGGACTAGATGACCTCCTGAGGTCCCTTCCAACCCTGATATTCTATGATTCTATGACCCGGGAAGCTGGTCTCTCGGTAGTTTTGGCCCAGCTAGAGGAATTAAAAAACTTCTGGAGAAAGCCTCATTTCCAGTCCAGTTTTCTTGAGGGGCTCAGTTAGTTTGGAGAAGCATCCTAAAAACATTAGGGCACAAATTCAATCCCCCAGCCCTTTGGAAGGTCTCTCATCAGCATGAATGACAGGAACACAGGAGGGGAAAGGTCTTATTTCCTCCTCCTGTCCCCAATCCTTTTCACTTTATTCTGGTCTCCAATACAGACTAGCGCCTGATTCTGCCAGCTCTCCCCAAGCCCCAGTCCACCACAAAGGCACAAAAGCACCTTAGTTTCCAAACAGAAACCAAACACCATTGATAGGACTGGGTTGCCATTCATTGCCAAGTTGTATACTCAGCTCCAGTCTTCAAGGCTGTGAGAAATCCCCCCCATCCCAGATTATTCCTGGGACATAGGAGGAGAGAGAAGGAGGGGAGTCTGAGAGAGCTCATTTACAAAAACAAACAAAGGTCTTTCACCATATGGAAATATTTCTAGCAATAAGCAGGGCTCTTGGGCAGATGATGGATGGATACATTTAACTAGCTCTAATGCTGCACCAGGCATTTCGGCTCCTTTAAAGTTTATCCCAAATTGATTAATGTGAGCAAATGTGCAAAATCCCTGACAGCCTGTCAAGCCAGGCTGTGGCCCATGGCAGCGGAGTCTCATTTCCCTCAGAAGCCTCTTCAGAGATATTTTTTGGAGGTGCTGGAGGAACTGGCATGCAGCCAATGCTTTCTCCCCGTGGCTTTTGAAGCAGTGAACTCAGGTGCACTGGGGGCTTGTGATGCTGTTTCGTTAAACTGGAAAAAAAAAAAAAGAAGAAGAAGAAGAAGAGAGACTTGAACCCTGAATACAGGCCTCAGAAGCCAAGGGAAATCGATTGCTTTCTGCATTTTAAGCAGCTCATTGCCCGAAGGAGCTCTGGTCAGCAGAAAAGTGGAATGATTAGTGCAGACACTATCCGTGACAGAACACCAGCACTACGAGAGGTCACACTGCTGGGCCAACTAGTTTGAATCCTGCCTCTTATTGTGGCTAATACAGGATGCTTCATAGGTCAGTGATACACTCCCACACAGCAGCTAGCTAGTTCCAAAATGCCACACTGAACACTCGTGCAATAAATAAATAAATAAATAAATCCCTTCCTGACCTCTCACTGGGGACCAATGTATGCTCTCCATGGCAGCAATCAGCCACTCATTCCTGCCAGGAGTCACACAGCCCTAGATCATCTTGAAACAATTTAAGTGCAATTAGATATGACCGCAACCGCTTCTGATCAGTGGAAAGAACGCACCACTCTAATAAATGTTTTTAACATCTGCTCTGGGAGCAGACATCTCTAGATTAGGGGCTGCATCGTGTAACATTTATCACAAGAAAACATCAGGACGGGCCAGCCCTGTTGCCTCCTGGTAGGAAAGTGCTCTCGGAGAATGGGAATAGTACAGGCAGAAATGTCTGTTTTGGGGGGAGGAAGGTGCAGGGAGGCCATCTAGACTTCTTTGAACAGTATTCCACCTTCTGGATGCTTATCAGAAGCAGAGTTCTAGAACATTCCAGAATATTTTATTAGAGACGAGAAGACGTAGCCCTCATTTGCTAGCAACCTCCCTTTGACTCTCCTCTCAGGGATCCGCCGTGGTCCTTTCACAGACGTCACTGGAGTGAGACGTGGTCCCTGAGATGCTCTTGCAGAGTTTAGGCAGTAACAGCCTGGCAACAACAGCAGCTCCAGGGTCACTTATGTGATCACTACTGTGTTACCTGCTCAGCCTCGTCACCACTGCCCCAATAAAATCGTATGAATAACGTTACTCTGCTGGAGCCGTTTCACTGGAAAAGACAGAGAGAAAGAGAAAGAAACGAAGAGCTAGTTCACGGATCTGACTGCAGCTGTTCTGTAGCAATTACCATCTGCCTCCTGGGTTCTGCAGCTTGCTAGCTCACCAGCGCTTGAGCCCAGCTTTGCGCTCCCAGTCCCACCACTTTGGGCACTGTGATGCAATCAGAGAAAGACCTCACTGGATTCTCAGTCTCGCTCTCACTCAGCACAGGGCAGGCTACTGCTCCACATTAGTCAAAAGCAACAGTAGCTGCCTAACGTTCTAGGTAGCAGGACTCCAAGCAGAAGGCAACAGATGTGCTGTTGGAAGCACGGGACGTATCCTCACTCTTCTACTGATTTCACTGCCGTGTTCAGGTTATGATGGCAGCAGAGCACCTCACCCACAAGACCCATCCCAGGAGGGTTAAAGGAATGACAGACAGGTTCTGAAAGGAGCCCTGACCAAACCGTCCCACTCAGAAGGCTTAGTGGAGGGCTTTAAGGGTGAGAAAAGGAGGCAAAGGCCAGAAAGATTGCAAGGGGAGGGAGTCCTCAAGGCTCCATCATGGATGGTGGAAAACCTGTTCCCCCAAGTAATAAAGGAACAATGTTCTGGGGGAAAAAAACCCACCAAGTTCTAAAAGCCAGATCAGTAACTGAGCGAGCTGATCAAACAAACTTTGAAAGGCTGAGCCTGAAACCAACCAAATCTTAGAGAGTGCATGAAAACCTCATGTTGTGTGGACTACACCAACCTGGTGCCTTCTCTGAGGTCATCCAAGGTCTCAAGGAAGTCTCTCTCTCTCTCTCTCATGAGAACAGCCACTTCCCAAGCAACAGAATATTTCAGAGCCACCCAGGTGATCTCAGATGGTTACAAACAAAGTCAGCTGTGAGCTCTCTACAAAAGAGTTTCAGGGAAAATGAAGATTCCCGTATTACACTGACAAAGAGATCAGCAAGTGTGTAGCCTGTCAATCTGGAGTGTGGCTGCATTGTTACACTTCCCGTTTGTTTCAATGTACGTCATTTTCTTCCTTGCCAGCAAAGCTGTAATGTTATCATTACCCGAATCTATAGCTAAATCTCCTCTGTTACACCCTGACACCCCAATATTCACCACTGTCCTGTAATTAGGATATGGCTTATACAAAACATGCCTTGTGAGGTGTCATTCTAAAAGTCTTGATCTGCTAGACAGTAATATCTCGTTGGATTGTATGTGCTATCGTCGTGTGTGAACTTATGAAGTTTGGCTACGTATGTGTTGCTGAAACATGTCCTGAGGTTGAAAACACCCACAAGCAGCCTTTCAGGTACGACAGTAAAAAGGCCAAACAACGTTAATGGCTTATTGAGGAAATGCACAAGGATTACCCCAGGAACTGTGTACAATAGAAACCTCTCAGAGATAACACTAGACACTGGGAACTGTTTTACCCAGGTCCCAGCAAAAGAGCTTTCCAGCAAATGGGGAGAAGATATAAAAGGAGGGAAATGACATTATGGGGGGACCTCACTTTTCCACCACCACCACACCTGGAAACACCTGAGGAACAGACTGAACTGTGGGAAGTGATGGTCCCAGGCTAGAAGGATTTTTAGCCTGTGTATGAAAGCCCAGGAAAGCCCAGGCAACTTGTGCCTTAAAAATCTGCCAGTCTGTTTATCACTCAGGGTGAGAATTTGCTAATTTCTATATAGTACCTATCTAGCGTGTTAAGCTCAGTTTGCGGTTTTTGTTTATTTACTAAGGTAATATGCTTTGATCTGTTTGCTATCCCTTATAATCACTTAATATTTACCTTTTGTAGTTAATAAACTTATTTCTTGTTTATAACATAACCCAGTTTGTGCAATTCATATCTGGGGGGGGGCAAGAAGTTGTGCATCTCTCTCTCCACATTGAGAGAGAGGGCGAATTTTTATGAGCTTGTGCTGTGCAGATCTTTCTATACAGCACAAGACAGTATTATTTAGGGTTTATCCCCCAAAAGGGGTGTGACTGTGAGTGCTGGGTAAGTCCTCTCACACAGAGCTGACTTCAGTCTGTGTCTGCCGTTGGGTGTGACCCTACCTGTGTGTGTGTGCTGCCTAATTCAGCAAAACCGAGAGAGGAAATCCAGGCTAGTGGAGCAAGAGAGGCTCAGCGAAACCCCAGTACATCAGGTGGCATCCCGGACAGGGGGGTCCAACCCGTCACCTCCTCCACCACTGCAGTTACTGGGGTGGCCTTTCAACTACTCCGCATCATCTTTCCTGGTAGCTCTTTTCACATGAAGAATAGCAATTGGCTAAGAGCAAGGGGCCAGCCACTGGGTCCCACGATTCACAAAGGTCCATGTTTTGTTCAGCGGACACACGTAGCAAGAGAATACACCATCTCTGCAGAGAACACAGAGCCTCCAAAACCCTGTTACAGATACCATCTGTTCCCGCCAACGATAATACCACTGTTTACTGTGGGCTCACAACACTCAGACGAAAGATGGCTTTGGGCAATATTTTCAAGTGACAGAGTTTAGGCATGTTAAACAAACAGAATGCAAGTGCACGAGGCCAAACCAGGAGCTTTAATACAAAATGCCTCCAAATAAAACCGGTATTACAGGCAGGCAGGAGAAAAGCATGCCCATAGCTGGACAGAGCTCAGAACCGGGAACCAGGAATGTCAGAGTTCTAACTCCAATACTGAGATGTCACTTCACCCCATTTTGCAGGCAGTTGAGGACTGGAAAGGTGACTGATCAGATAGGTGGCTGATCCCAAATGCACATGATGAGGTTTGCCGTTTAGCAGAAGGGAGATGGGGATTAGATAACCCCACAGGTTTCCTCCATCTCTAACTTCTGTAATTCTATCATTGCTCTTAGTGATTTACTGAATTTCTGGTCTATGGCAACAGGCAATCAGAATGGTGTGGATGCTGGGTTAGCTTTAGCCAAGAGTTTGGATAAACAGCACAAACCTCATGACATTTCTGCCAGTTTGAATTCTCGGGAGGAGTCTGGCATCATCCAAACCTGAAATTCACCCTCCCTTATAGTTCTGATCTGGCCTGAAACAAAAAACAAAAAAAATCAAAGAGGCAGGTTTGGATCTAGGGAGCCCAAGCCCAAGCTTCTCAGAAATTTGGAAAGGTTCAGATTCCAGGTGCTGGGTTTGCTCCCATGTGACCTCACAGGAAGGGATATGTAAAGTATTCACGTTCCATCTACCTTAATAGGAGTAGCAATGATCTCTTCACTATCTAGGGATGAAAACAACAGACTCTATAGACCCTTGATGGACCCAGCCAACACCTTGGAATGACACAAACCTCCCCTCTCCAATGCAACATGAGTCGCGGCACAAACATGCTGCATCACAACATCTGGCTGCTATGTGGTGGATGCTCTCCACGGTACTCTCCGTGAATGAGAGCTGGGCCAGTTCAGTGGCTTCACCCAAGTGACAGCAGGCGCCGACTAACCTAGGAGAACACCGGCAGGAATGAACCAAATGTCCACAGGGCTGGGTTATCTTTTCTGATGGAAATGCCACTGCTCATGTCCAAACAGGTGATGTGAAAAATCCCTTTGCTGGCTTGGCTAGTGATGAACAATATCAAAAGCAGTGCTCATAGTCACGAGGATCCCTCTCATCTCCTGCCAAGCACCTGCAGGTCTCAGTCCCCTCCTCCAGAAGCATCTCTCACTCCCCCCACTGGCACATTACTAACAGGAGAGTATAAGCAACACAGGCCCCACTGCCTTGAAATCGGTTTGCATTTCCCATATGGTGAACTCCCCTCCCCAGTCACGCTGGCACCTTCACAGCTCCCCCACCCCATCCCTTCCTCTTTGATGTTATTTACAAAGGGAAACGACGGAAGTAACGTAGACAAGAACACCCACCCCAAGAATATACCCAACACACACGTGCACCGAGAGGAACACGTCCTCACCTGTGCCACCCCACCCCGAGCACTTGCTTTTACAGCACACCTGCCCATGGCTGATGGAGCTACCGGCACCAGCGATGAAGCGTTCTTGTTACAAGCTCGCTTTGTGAAACCTGCATTGCCCCCTCCTTTCTCCCCTCACACCTCCTGCTGAAATAATAAAAAGTGGGTTCCCCTTAGCAGAGGTGAAGCCAGGACACGCAGCTGGCGTCACAAAGAATACCCCTAAAGTACACGCTCCAGTGGCTCCTCAGAGCCAGCTAGGAACCTACATGGTTAATTGATCAACCTGTTGTGGCCATAGACCACACCGACAGGCTGGGCCACAGCAGGTCAAACCATGGGTCAATCCATGGCAGCAGTGGCCAATAGCTAGGGCCCTACCAAATTCACGGTCCATTTTGGTCAATTTCACAGTCATAGGATTTTAAAAATCATAAATTTGATGTTTTCAGCTATTTAAATCTGAACTTTCACGGTGTTCCCACCTCTTGTGGGGGTGGGGTCCATAGTGCAGCTCCAGCTTCTGTGAATGTCCTGCCTCCTGCACCCAGAAGTCCCCGATTATCGGCTGATCCTGTCAACTGCAACTGTCATGGGAAGCCACGGCAGCAGGAGGAAACCTGATCTCCGGACTAGCCACATCAGTGATAAGAACAGAGATCTAGAACTGCTTTCTAATCTACGGGGAGCCAGGGGTGCTGCCTTCAGGGCAACCAGCGTTGCTAAGCAGGTAGGTGGGTGCGTTTGGTACAACCTGGACCTTCTTCAGACTCCAATGGCTTCACTCCTAGATCCGAGGGGCATTAATCCAGCCTGGGATGTCGTGAACAGGTGGATCACCATGGCCAGGTCTGTGCCTGAAAGCTGGGGTACAATCTTCCAGTCAGTCGTAGAATTCATTATTTTTCTGCCACTGTGGCTGTTTAGGCCTTCAACAGACCTATTCCTGGCCATGCCACTGACTTGCTACATCGCCTCAGGCCAGTTACTTACAATAAACCCTTGGTCCCTGACTCCCCATCCAGAACACAGGTTAATTCCAACAGCTGGCCCCCTCTTCGGAGTGCTGGAAGGCTTGTTTGTAAAGCCAGTTGGTAGAGTGGCTGGCCCAGTGGCTACACACATTGGCTCAGCAACCCAGGCGGCATGCATCACAGCCAGCAGGGAATACGATGCAGCTTTAAAAAGCATTAAAGGCCTTTGATGTTTTAATATACCTTCCCTAACATCACGTCGCAGCAGCATGCCGTTCTAATAAAGGAAACGTAATAAATACCAAACATACGGCTTCCATTTCTTGCCAGGACAGCTTCAATTGGAATTGTGTCACTGGCTTGAAACATGCTTCTCCTTAGGAGTCTTGCTCTTCTTGCCATGTGGTTTGAATCAGGATTGCTTTCCCTCCCCCTGCCCCAGGGCAAAGTTTGGGAATGCGGGTTAGGAAGGGGGGAAAAAAATATCAAAACCCTCATGCTTGAAATAGAAAACCACGGATTAGCCCTCCCGAGGAATCCCAGTGGCGGCTCGTTCAGCGTTGATCTTTGGCAAAACGGAAAAGGCGGGTACGTGAAGCAGGGAGGCTGCTGCTACGGTCTCCACCGCTTTGCAGAATTTACCCCGGCATCACCGCTGCTGCCACGGCAGGAAGCCCGCCAGTGAAGTTATGACTAATCGAAGCTCGTGTGCCAGAATATACAGCACTCCACACGCCGGCATCGCACGCTGGGTAAGAGTGTCAACCCCCCTTTTCATTTCATGGCTGGGCCACAGAAAGGATCAGGACTTCATTTGTGCTAGGGCTTGCCTGGGCTGAGCCCTGGCACCTCTAGGCTTGGCAGTTCATAGCCCCGGCACCTCTGGGCTTGCGGCATCAGTTATGAATGTAAAAAAAGTTGCTTGAGCCCTGGCCCCTCTTTCATTAAAAATTAAGCCCTGGAAAGGATTAATTGCCTATGGTTACTATCTGCTAGCTAGACTCCAACGAGAGACTGCTGAATTGGAATTAATTTGCAAAATGGACACCATTAAATTAGGCTTGAATAAAGACTGGGAGTAGATGGGTCATTACACAAAGTAAAACTATTTCCCCGTGTTTATTTCACCCCACCCCCACCAACACACACAGTTCCTCACACCTTCTTGTCAACTGCTGCAAATGGACCATTTTGATTACCACTACAAAAAGTTTTTTTCTCTTCTGCTGGTAATAGCTCACCTTAACTGATCACTCTCATTAGAGTGTGTATGGTAACACCCATTGTTTCATGTTCTCTGTGTATATATCTATCTTCCTACTGTGTTTTCCACTGCATGCACCTGATGAAGTGGGCTGTAGCCCACGAAAGCTTATGCTCAAATAAATTTTTTAGTCTCTAAGGTGACACAAGTACTCCTGTTCTCTCTGCTAACAGAGTTCTTCCTTAGGTTAATTGGCAGAGACCTGTGCTTTGGTATGGCAGATCGTGGGTTCAGACCCTGCTGCTGATGCCCGGGGGGGAGTTTCTGACTTGAGGGTAGCAGGGTTTTCTCTTACTGCTCCCCAGAATGTGCGTTCTGAGTGACTATGAGCTTTCTGTTCCTCGGGCCCATGGAACGCTTACTGTGCAGGGCAAGGCTAAGAACCTCCTTAAGACCAGCTTCTTCTGGGATGCCCACAAGATGTGAGTAGATGATCAAAGAAATGTAAATGTGTTAAAGACATGAGCATGCCTAAGCTGAGAAACCACTCAGTCTTCCTGCCAGAACTCTCACCTGCCCTCCCCACTATCCTCAGGCATAGGGCCAGGTTGGAAATTAGATTGTAGACTCTTCAGAGGGAGGCTGTGTGGCCTAGTAGATAGAGCACGGGACTAGGATTCCAGAGTCCTGGGTTCTTTGCCAGGCTCTGGCCCAACACTGCCATCATTGAGGCTGGAGCAGGTATTCGCAAACATAGAGATCAGGCTTTTAAAATCTGATAATTAACTTCTCTGTGCCTCAGTTTCCCCAGCTGTCAGAAGGGCATAGAATTTATTTGCTGCCCGATGATGTGAGGCTCAACTGGTGTCTCAGAAGCTCTTTGAGAGCTGCAGGTGGAGATATTATTGAAGTGACGCTCTTTCTATGCAGAAACTTTAAGTCCCTTTTTTGTTTCACCCTGGCAAGAAAGCCACGGTCCCAGTTCGTGCTGCACCTCTCCGCTCAGGGGTTTTCAGGAGAAGCCAGATGCTGTGCAGTTCGCCCTAGTATGCACTGCCCTGGGGAGCAAGCAGTTTGAGTTTTCCTTTCCTTCTCAGCAGAAAAGGGCTTGTCCTAGACTCACCATGAACGCCAGCCAGTCCTCCTTTGAATTTCTCCAGAGAACAACGGTAGGTACACCAGGGACGCCTGGGGGGCCTGGATCTCCTGGGGGGCCTGTTCTCCCCATTGCACCAGGGTGCCCCTAGGAAAGAGAAGAGCAACTCCTTTAAGACGGGCTTGGATTTTTCAGTCAACACAAACCCAGAGCCAGCCTGAACCAAAACCACGTACCCCAACTGAGGGGGAGTTCAGATCTGAACAACTGGGCCGATTCCTGTGACCCAAATGGGATAAATCAAAACCCCGAGATCCAAACAACCCTGGGAAAGTCTGGAGCTGGGAATGAAATATGTGGCTTGTCCCAACTCTAAAATGTACAGAGAATACACACAGACCAAGTGAGATGCTGAAGGTGGAGATTACAGTTGTAATACTCCAGATGTGGCCTCACTGGTGCCGAATAGAGGGGAATAATCACTTCATCAACCCGCACACATCGTACACATCCATCGGGGCACACCACGTTTAGACAGATGAATGATGCTAGGTTGAGAAGAGCCTTTGTACTTGAAGCAGCAAAATCACCATGGTCTCTGTGGCCAAGGTTTTAAGCCACATCTGAGAAACCAGCATCCCTAGTGGGCCTGCTGGCTACAGTTTCAAGCACTGCCCTGGTGTCTTCCTTCCTTGTTTAAGAGGGAGTGTGGGTGATTTAAAGGCACCCTGCACACAGACAGGACAGCTGGGAGGACTGGGATTTAACCATGCCAAGGGCTGCAGTTTGGGTTTCTAAAGCTGGGAAAAGAGGCATTGTGCAGGGACACAGCCTTTGGAATAGGTCTCTGTAGTGCACTGCTGTCCTGGAGAGTTAAGGGTACATCTACACAGCAAAAACACCACCACCCTGGCAGCCGCAAGTGTCAGAGCCTGGATCAGCTGACTCACGGTCCTGTGACTTGTGTTACAGGCCCAAACCAGCCAGGTAGATATTTGGGCTCGGGCTGGAGCCTGGGCTCTGAGACCAGCGAGAGGGAAGCGTGTCCAGCCAGAGCCTGAAGGTCTACATTGCTATGTTTAGCCCCTCAGCACAAGTCCTGCAATCCCGAGTCAGTGGACCCGAGCTCTGACACTCGCTGCTGTGGGGGTTTCCTGCTGTGTAGATGTACCCTGAGGAGCTAAGTCTCAAACCTAATAGACAACGTGAAGCAGCACTGGAGCGATGCCCGCTTCCCTCCCCCCGACACTATAACATCCAGGGTCTCTCTTTGTCGACAAGGCTATTCCTAAGGTATACAGAGTCTTTGTTAACAGAGAGGGCAGGGTGGTCTACTAGCAAGAACACTGAACTGGACCTTGAGAGACTTAGGTTCTATTCTCAAGTCTGACCCTGGATGGTATTGGGTAAGTCACTTTACTGCTCTGTGCATCAGTTTCCCCATCTGTGAAATGGGCATAATAAATACTTTGTACGGTACCTACTGGTAGTTCAGAATAATACTAGTAGCTCAAACTCCTCTACTGTGCTTGTACAGAACGGCTGTCTCAAGACACAAGCATGCATTTGGCTCTAAAACATCCCAACAAAAGCTGAATTATCATTGTATAAGTATTGGACGACCAGGCTTGGTGGGCAGGAAGCTCACCAGGCAGTTTTTAATCAGAAGATATGTCTGCTGCATTCACCCCTGGACCTAAACCACATCTAATGAACTTCAAGAGTTTTCCAATTTACTCACTTTGTCTCCTTTGGGTCCCAGAGGTCCACGTCTCCCTCGGCAACCCTGAAAAGCAAAACAAGAACTGTGTCACTCAACCGTGTTTGTTTGCCCTGCTCCACCTACAAAGATTTCAGATGCTGGCACAGGACAACCTTGACCTGTGAAGATCTCCCAGGCTGGTCATAGGACAGTTATTTCTAAGCAGAGGTACTGCAAACACAGACTGGAAGGCAGATAACTCAACTGGAAGGCTGAACTTGTTGCTGGCTGGGTGGAAATCAATAGCATGACTGTCACAGGACCTGTCTACATGGGGCACTCAGGAAAATTAATATGGATTAATGAAAGGTGGGACTTTAAAGTGAATTAGTTAAACTGGATTAAACCCATATGGGCGCACTCATTCAAATTAAAGTGGCATTAATTCAGTTTTTCTTAGTTAAAATAAGATGAATTAAGGCCACTTTAAGAAACTCAACCCAGCTACATTGCTCGGGGCGTGAAAAATCCACACCTATGAGTGAAGTAGTTAAGCCAACTTAAATCCCCTGTATAGAAAGCACTAGGGAGATGGAAGAAAATAGCTACCACCTCTTGGGGAGGTCTATTTACTGCAGCAATGCGAGAACCAGTAGTAAGTGTCCACACTGGGGCACTGCAGGGTTTTTAATGTAGACATAGCCGGATTCCTTTTTTTTTGCAGGAAAATGCTGATTCCCACTACATCATCCTGTTCCAATTGAAGGGTCCGTTTTGTAGGGAAGGTTTAGTGCTAGATGGAAAATCTAGTCAAAACACAAGGGAGACCCTGATCCAAATCAGGTCAGACTTGAACAGGAGACTCCCGCATCCCAGCTGAGTGCCATATGCACTGGGTTATTGGCTATACAGGGGTGAGACAGAGCTGGCCACATGCACATAGGACAGGGAAACAGTTTCAGCAATGTAAATCCCACTGATGATCAATGAGACTTTGTTTCTTGACTGCCTCCGTCACTTTTAAAAATGGTACGTAGCAGCCTTGGAAAATGTGATCCAATCCTTCTATTTGACAGTAGCCATCTTTAGTTTGTAAAGCTTTTTGCTCAGGAAAAGGATGAAGTACAAATATCATCAGCGGTGGTGGGGGTGGTATATTTGTGTTTTCAGTTGTTTGTAAGGAAAAAAAGCTCTACATCAAGTTCTCTAGTCCAGTGGCTCTCAGCCTTTCCAAACTACTGTCCCCCTTTCAGGAGTCTGATTTGTCTTGTGTACCCCAAGTTTCACCTCACTTAAACAACTACTTGCTTATAAAATCAGAAATACAAATACAAAGTTGTCACAGCCACACAGTTACTGAAAAACTGCTGACTTGCTTCTTTTTACCAAATAATTATAAAATAAATCAATTGGAATATAAATATTGTACTTACATTTCAATGGATAGTATATAGAGCGATATAAACAACTCATTGTATGACATTTTAGTATGAACTGACTTCGTTAGTGCTTTTTACAAAGCCTGTTGTAAAACTAGGCAAATATTTAGATGGAGGAGTTGTATTCCTGGAATGCCTCTATGTACCCCTGGGGCTACGTGTACCCCTGGCTGAGAACCTCTGCTCTAGCCTAATACAAATTCAGCTCGTTAGCTACTGTAAATCAGCGTAGCTCTATTAAAATCATTAGAGCTATGTCCCTGATCCCCAAATATACCACCTGCATCAACAACACTGGTGATTTCAATTGCAGCAGGAAGCAAACACCTTGAGTCCTGAGGGAAAATTGCAATTCAACACATTCGTTCTGGGCCTGGGGATTTTTACTGAACACAGCCTGCAAGCCAAGCCAACACGTGACTGGTAGCTCTGTAATGCAAGTCCTGTTCTACTAAGCACTGAACGGAGACACCGCCCCCTATCCCCTTCCCCCCCACGTGGGGCTCCGTTCACCCAAGAGTTTAGCTTGAAGGGGGGTAGCATTCATATGGACTTCTGTCAGCCAAGCAAAAAAACCAACCAACCAACCAGTCTCCTTTCACGCTGAGTAGAAGACGAAACAAAGAGCCATAGTCTGTATCAATTATCAATATCCTTCCCTGGACCACCAACCTGGGCCGGCTCTGGCTTTTTTTGCCGCCCAAGGCAAAAAAGCCTCCCGCCACCCCCCCCCCCCCCACCGTGGCAGGGGAGGGCGCCGAGCCCGGCCGGAGCGCTGGCGGCGAGCCCGCCGCGGCTCCGGTGGCAGCCAGAGCACCGGAGGGAGGGCGGCGAGCCCAGCCGGGGCTCCGCTCTCCCCCGGCGGCCAGAGCGCCAGAGGGAGGGCGGCGAGCCCGGCCGGGGCTCCGCTCTCCCCCGGCGGCCAGAGCGCCAGAGGGAGGGCGGCGAGCCCGGCCGGGGCTCCGCTCTCCCCCGGCGGCCAGAGCGCCGGAGGGAGGGCGGCGAGCCCGGCCGGGGCTCCGCTCTCCCCCGGCGGCCAGAGCGCCGGAGGGAGGGTGGCGAGCCCGGCCGGGGCTCCGCTCTCCCCCGGCGGCCGGAGCCGGAGCACCACGCCACACCGCCCCCCTCCAGGTGCCGCCCCAAGCACAAGCTTGGTGGGCTGGTGCCTGGAGCCGGCCCTGCCACCAACAGCAATGAAAATTACTCATCAAACTGCTCTGTCCATATTTCCCAGTTATATTTGAGGGTAGCTGCCTTGGCACAGGAATAACTCAACTATCATTCTGAAGAAGAGGCCATTATCCAGAACGTTGTACTGGAACAACATTGGCCAACAGGTATGAATTCCACATGGCTTCATGCTTTGTGGACGTCCAGCCGCAGACGTTCCGGCCCCGTGCACAGCAATTTTGAGGCTTTTTTTTTTTTTTTTTTTAATAGAATCATATGGCGCACATTTCTCCTGAATGACAGCCACCTCGGGGGAGTTCATCCTAGAATATGATTCTCTGTAAAATGCCTGATGTTTAAAAGTGCTATTGGAAAGTTCTGGCTGACTTTCAGGATGTGTGTAATGCCGACGGACGCTGTTGTGGGTAAAATATAAAGCAGCTCTCGGGTATAAAAACACAACAGAGCTAGGAGAGGCAGCCATGGACATGAATTAGTCCTGCTGATTATTTGTGCTAGCAACCCACCTGTTTAATGGGCGGTGTGTGGAGCGATCGTCTGTGATTTCGCTCTCCACACAGCCGCCCAGAATATAAGAGCTGTGGGCACAAATGTCTCTAAGTATTTATACCATGCCCACATCCATGGTCTCTGGAAGCTATAGCCAGTGGTCTCAAATCTGGGCACCTACCAACTTGTGCATATTAACAAGTGGCCTGATTTGCAGAGATGTTGAGTCTCCACATCTACCACGGAAGTCAATGAGAGCTGGGAAATTAAGTTCTAGGTTCCTACTGGCTTGGGATGCTCGCACAGCTGAACTGTTGGAGCGACCGGCTGGAATCGGGCATTCTAGTGCGGCTACCAACCTCTCTTCTCTCGTACGAGACCAGCCCCTCTGCATCCCCAAAGGGCGTTTCCAGGCAACACTATACTGCTTAAGACTATCAAAGCCTCCTTGTGCTGCCCCAACTGCATCGGTACCTTCCTCGAGTCCCTTCCCTGGTTTTCCTCACCCTTTACCTTCAGGGCCTTGCTCAGTTCTGCTCTCACCTAACCCCTTGCTAAAAGAAACCCACCAGTTCAGCTGGTTATACTCACATTCCATCCTGAACTGCCATCTCGCTCTCTCTGTTTCTCTAAATTCTCTTCAACATCTGCTCTTCTTTTGTCTCCTCTGCCTGCTTTTTATTATTTATATCGCCCCCCCCGCACCCTTCCCCGAAGAATCACTCTTCCCATTCACCCCTCCCTCTTTTCCATCTTCTCTCAGATGACATCGCCGGACATTCTCATCCCTGAACTGTTAGTCCGTGCATGTTGCGAGTTAGCGGATAGCCCCTTCAAAGGCCTCAACGTCTCCCTATAACCTCTTTGCATTCACACTGGGGAGACCTACACGGCGGCGCAGGACTTTCTCTCAAGCAGGGCAAACCATTCAGCCAAAATTGGGAGGGAAGGTTGATTTTGTGGTTAAGGCACTGGACGAGGTCTCAGGAGGGCTGGGTTCAAATCCAGACTCTGCCACTGCCTTCCTGTGTGACCTTGGGCAAATCACTTATGCTCTGTGTGTCATTTCAGATTATAATCCTTCCTTCTGCCCTTTGTCTGTCTAGTCTACTTAGACTGTAAGCAACTCAGGACAGGGACACTCACACTATGTTGCTGTTAGCTCAGCCACGGCACAATGCGTCTCCAATCTCAGCTGGAACCTCTACATGCAACTGTCATACAAATAATGACTAATATTGAAATTAATCTGTACCTGAGTCTCATAAACAGACTGGTACTTTCAAAGCGAAAAAAATCCCTCTTCCATGGTCTTGGCCATGGGCACATATTATAAACTACGCTGTGTTCATGTTTGGGATACTCCATCTTTCTGTATTTTGATGGACAGTGAACTGATTAGATTATATTCTCCTAGCTCACATTAATGAATAGCCACCATAAATTCACAAAATAAATGCCATCTCACGAGGGAAATATTACAGACAAACATAATAATCCTGATAGATGATGGACAGAAAGAGGTGAAGATTTGGGAGTTGTTACTGAATGCAACAGTCATCATGGCATCAGCTACAATTTCACAGTATATATTTCTCTCTCCTTACAAGCCAAATTCCTCTTACATTGATACCATTTAAAGCAAGACAAAACACATTCACAGCACCAGGAATAATGGACTCAATGGCTGTAGCATTTCAGAGCAGAAGATGAAAATTGATCCATGGGGTCTCTTAAGAAGAAAGTTCGTATTTTTCTCGGTAAATTATACTCTGTCATTCTGGAGCATAATCCTTCATCTTCCAGAGCAACCTGACATTTGTAACTGCATGTGTCATGAAACAACGGATAACTCCTTAGAGAAAACCAGAGTTATGCTTCTGCATTTGCTTCCCCTATGGAATCACAATGGGTTTCTATCAGATTTCAGGGTAAATCCTGGAATACAAAACATGCCAATTCCTTCAAATAACCAGTGCTAAATTTGATTAACAAACAAACAAAAAATGAATAAAAAAAGCCTGACAATACTTACAAACTACCTTGAACCCGTCCCATATAAAACATTGGCGGTCAAAACCCCAGCACAGAAGCTTCTAATGTGGTTAAATCTTTGGAAGAATGAGACACAGAGATCATAAGCATCAACAGTTTTTAAAATAAAAAAAATACTTTGCACTTAATGTAGTGCTTTTCACCTCTAGACCTCAGATCTCTTTACAAACGCTTAAGGAGTATCATCATTCCCACGTTTCAAATGGACAGACAGACACGTAGGGGAGAGAAATGACTTGACCAAAGTAACCTGGGAAATCAGGAGAAGAGTTGGGAATAGAATCCAGGTTACCCAATCTCAAACCTTTACTTAGTCCACTACACCCTACTCTGATGCCCCTCTCTGCAAAGACTAGGCACAGTCTGACCTGGTTAGCAAATGCCGTCTGTGCAAAGTTATTAAGGAAGGCTCCATCTAGGATTCATTATGTGGGCAGCTACTCAAAACAGTTTGCAAAGGCATAAAACTTCTGCTGAGGAACTGCAGCAAAGCAGAGACACGCAGGCTGCGCTAGAAAGTGGAAAGCATCCTTGCTTTAGGAGTATGACACATTAGCAGCCCAAAGGAAGATCAATTGCTTTTTCTTTGCACAGACAGAGAGACGTCAATAGAATATGCTAGGAGTGTCCTTTCCCAACATTAAGCATAAACACCGCTGCATTAACCTTGCCCGGGTTAAGAGCTGCATCCCCTTGGCTCCCGCACCAACATGGCTGTTGACCACAAACCTCATGCTATCTCCATCTGCCTGTGCTGTACTGCCTTCTAAAGGCAACTAATGCTGCCAGGGCGGAGCAGATGAACATTGACGCTGCAAGCACAGCCTCGCTTTCCCCAGCTCTCCGTCCAGCAGTGAATCATGATCTCAGAAGCCAAGTGTCAGACCCTGTGCAGAGCTAAATGGGATCAAAATGTTAAAGCGATCGCTTGGCTTTTCCAAAGCACAGAAAAAGCCAGACAGGGCCATTTTCAAGAGATCAGAAATATACAAATCTAGAACCAGAGAGACTTGTGCATGCAAATAAATAGAAATCTGAGTTTGTGAAGGCCAGGAAGGAGGAGAAGGGACAACCAGGGCACTCTGGAAACAAAGACAAACTGAACATGTAAGACAGGGAGCAAACCAGGCTTCCATTCAAGACAGGTTGAATACCTTTATTGCCATGTTGCCCTGGCTATCACTTTTCCACAGCCCTGCGGAAATGGGACATTCTACTGAGCTCGGAAGAGGGAGAGGAATTCTCATTATTGCAGCCCAATCATGACTCCTGGGTTCTAATTCCTGACTCACCCTAGGGCTTTGGCCATATCATTCTGCCTCAGTTTCCCTCCTTATTTCTACTACAGTGGCACCTAGAGCCCCCAGACAAGACTGGGCCCCCACTGTGCAGGGCGCTGTACATAAGAAGAGATTGTCTTTTGTATAAGTGTTTGGGGGGCAGAGACTAAGGGTGGGAGCAGGAACAGAGGCACAGAAAGGAGGCCCCTAACTTTGTTGCTCAGTAGTTGTGCAACCTTTGGGCCCAACACCCAGACCTTAATTTTAGGGACTTTAAGGAGAAGTCTGTCCAATTTACCCCAAGCAGACTTTGACTCCCCCAAAAGGCGAAGTGTCAGAGACTGCATGAAGTCCACCAGGGACTTAGCTGTTGCTGTAGACTTAATGTGGAAGGTGCTAAGATATGTGGCAATGGGCGTCAGTATAAAGTTTTAAGAGAGGAGAGAGGATGTGATTAATATAAGCTTAAGAGCCTTAACTAACTCTGGGTTTCTTGTGTCTGTAATGTTTGTACTATTTAAAAACAGAAATCAACAACCATAATTCCATGTGAAAGCCCCCCCACTCCCTATTTAATATCAGTGCTATTCTGTGCTTCCCTTGCCTGGCACCAATCCACCACCCAGTCTTTGGCATCACAGACGAAAGAGATCTCGATTCATTTCTCACTCACCGCCGACTCAGGGGAGCCCTTCGCCCTCTGCCTTGCTGAGCTGCCTATGACAAACCAGTCAGGGATGAATGTCACCCCGCTCAATATTAAATACAGAGGAAGCCACAGGGTTTCTCATCAGAACTCCTTCCTCAAGGCAATGCCCTCTCTCTTCCTTGGCGGTTCCCTTCTATGCTGCCATATCCATCCACCTCTTTGGGACCTGTTCTTATGGGGTAGGGTCCTCGATGTTGGGGGTGTGATTCCCAGTTCACGTCAAGCTCTCCTCAAGCTAGTGTGCTACAAATAGTAACGTAGGGACAGTAGCACACTCCCGTTTGTAGCGCGCGAGCTCCTTGAGAGCTGCCCTGGGTTCGTGAGTTGGAAATCGCACCCCTCGCTCCAAGTGCAGACGCCACCTCGGGCTTTCTTTGTGGACTTGGTGCAGCCGGGACTTGTCCTCAGTGGCGCTGCTCCGCTTCCAGACAGCGCGATCTCCTCCCTAGCCGCCCGCGCTCAGCCTGGCTTCCTGAGGCAGCACAGCGTGCAAGTCCGAATTCAAGCCAATCGAGCATCAACCCACCGGCTCTCATGCCTGTTGTGCCTCCCGCCCCCTCCCCACTTTCAGAACCAATGAGCACCCCTGCGTTCCTCCACTGTGCTATTGCTGGGGTCTGCAGCACTTTAACCCAATCCCTCTGCTGGGTCTCTGCTAACTCTACAAGCAGAGTTAGGCAGCAAGAGCCAGCACAGGACACTGGGACAGACGACTCCGCTGGAGACACCAATGGTCCAACTCCTCTCCCGGTGGCAAAACTCCCCAGTGCCTGGCTCGAGAGACAAGCACCCAATTCCAAGCGATAGGAGGCTGGCCTCCTTCCAGCAGCCGATACCCTCCAACTCCTCTGCACTGAGGAGCCCTGACCCAGCCTTTCTAGCTGATAACACCCTGCCACGCTGGAGCTTCCCTCACCTGCCTGTCTCTGTGTGACTGCAGCAGGGACTAGCTGGGCTCCTCTTCCTCATCACAGCCTCTGTGGATTCATCTCCCCCTGTGCATACACTCGCCCTCAACATCCACTGCACCTGGGAAACCCGGCCCTATCCTGAATAGCACTCAGCTTCCCTCGCCTCCTCCAGGGTCTTCTCCCATCTCCAATCCCGCCAACTGGGTTCCCTGCCGCTTGGAAATTGTGCACTGAAAAGACAGGACCTAACACAATCCACACTGTGCACTGGATTAGTAGCTTTGCTTAGTGTCACCCTCCCTCCCTCCCTCTCCTCACATCACATCATGTCACATCTATTGCAGACTGTGAAGCCCTCAGGCCAGGCGCCCTGTCTTTGGCCTTTCTGCAAAGCACCAGGCACAGCTGTGCAATCGACAAAGCAAGAAAGGAGAGTCTGAAGCACTGAGCCAGGCTAAGCAGAGCAGAGCCCACTGGGTAAGGCCAGAACTTACAGCAAGAATCAAGACATCTGGTCCAGTAGAGAGACATATTTGGAGCAGCAGAATTTATTGCCACGTTCACAGGGGCCTGTGCATTGTGTGGGGCCCTAGGCAATGGCACCGACCTAAAACCAGCTTGGGAGAAAAATATTTTCCAGATTTAATGCCTTCTGGGACATAGTTAAACACTTGAAAAATCCATCACTTCTTTGCTTTAGTCCCTGGGGCATTTTCACAACCTTTCGATGGGGCTTGTGCGCCTAAAACCACCTAGATGGGCTGGGCGGCTCAGAACCCCAGTGAGAAATGGGATCGACACAGGCCAATTGCCAGGCCTCCGATTTACAAAAGGAAACACCTGAAATTACTTGAAGCAACTCCGAGTCCCTGGATCATAGTTACAAGCCAGGTTACGTTTTTCCATTCAGGATCTGCCTCATGGCAGATGTTAAGACAAAATTAACTGGTCACACATATGCGCTGTACTATGGGGAGCAGGGCTAAAATCACTGACCCACAACTCGACTCCCACTTCAGACAAGTGGATGAAACACACCAGAGCAGGCCCGTGTGCAGAGGGCTCTAGAACAAGGAGTGTGACCTACAAGGGACATTTAGAGCTGGCTGAAATATTTTGGTTGAAACATCTTTTCAGCAGTCGATTTTTCAGTTTTGTTTAGCCATAAAAGAACAGTTCTACCAAAAAAAAAAAAAAAAAATCGAACTAAACACCAATTTTTCCCCTCCTGAAATATTTGGCAGGAAATGTACAGCTTTCTTCTACTAGCTTTAATCACTTTGGCTTCTGCCAGGCTAGGCCATGTCCACCGAGTACATGGAGCTGACATTTTGTTGCATGCTCTGCTCATGTGATTCTCCCTGTCCTGGTGGCAAGACAGCAGGATTGTCAAAAGTCGTAAAAACTTTGTGACTCTTGGAGTCTTCTTGGCATCTGTTCTATTCTCTAGTGTAGTCCTGCAGGCAAAAACAGCAGCAGCAAGAAAGTGGCTCGGGGGGGAGGAGGGGAGGGGGGAACCTAATGGACCTAAATTTAAATGTCAAGTGACCCAATACCCTGGTGATAAAACACATTTTGTCTGAGGATGGGGGATGGGAGATGGAGCAGAATTGATCTTGTGACTGGGACAGAATTCTCTTAGGGCTGATTATTTTACATACAGTTAGTTGTTGCCATTAGAAAGTCACCCACGGCAGTTATAGGGAAATCACTGTGGTATTTGCTGTACCACTGTGTGGGAACTGTGGGTAAAGGATGACCATTTAATGACAACGACTGGAGAGCCGGAGCACACGTACAACCACGTAAAACCGGCTGCTGGTAGAGAACTTGATACATGCAGATTATTAAAGGGAAAAGCAAATAACTCAGAATTCTAGTCCTGGAAGTTTGTTTAAGCAGAGATGGTCCAGATGGCTTTCATTGGATGGTGGACAAACATCCATCCATCCAGCCAGCTAAGATCATGTTCATAGCTGTTATCAGAGGCTGAGGCCTTCACAAATGGAGGGTTAATGCAGTCTGTGATGGACGTGGAACTGCGCTGTAGTAATGTAAGAATACTGTATGTTGACCTAGTTATTGGGATGGTCGCTGTATGTGATATTGGGTTAAATCAACAGCGCTGTTAGGAAAGAAAGTGGAAGGTGAAAACAGTGACTCTGGATAAGAGAGAGAGAGACACACACACACACACACCTAGGGTGACCAGACAGCAAGTGTGAAAAATCGGGACAGGGGGTCGGGGGTAATAGGAGCCTATATAAGAAAAAGCCCCAAATATCAGGACTGTCCCTGTAAAATCAGGACATCTGGTCACCCTACACACAACCCACTTGGGGGTTACAGGACAATGGGAGAGCCACTGACTTTGAGGAGACTGGCTCCACCTTCTGCTGAGTCCGCCAAGCTGGTTTTGGACAGCAAGGCTAAAAAGCCTGGGAACAGAGAGAACAAAGAGCTCTGGCTGGATAAAAAAGGGACCATCTAGGGAGAGACAGTTGTTGGGGACCTGTTCAGGGGAACAGACTGACACCCACTGGGGTGTCAGGAGACAGGTCTGCCCGGTCCATCATCACCGGGTGGCAGGACTTTAAGCAAGACAGACGTGCACATAGACTGGTCATTGCACTAAAATCCCTTTTGTCTCATGTCTTCAGTGCTACTGTGAAGATTAAACAAGCTTGGTTTATGAAGGCCGGCTGGCCACTGTATTCACCTCTGGTCACACACTACCAAAGGGTAGCACAGTTGTCACACACAGGGATGTAGCCAAGGGCCCAGTCTAAGATTGGGAGAATCAACTGATTCCACCCCAGGAAAGGTAAAGGCCCAAGGCCTGGTACCTGAGGTACACTCGGAGAGGGGATGGAGATGCAGCTAGCCCTGGACCCATGGCATAGTCTTTCCCCACCCGCGAGGCGGACAGGTTAGTCCAACAAGGGATCTCTGGGCGGCACAGGCGAGGGAGATGAACAGCAGGTGTAGGGAAAACAGCAGCGTGCCAGGTCCTCAGCAAACATGCTGCATATTAAGCACCATGACTCTTCAAAACCTCCCTCCTTCACACAACCCTTCCCTCCCCAGGCCTGCACCAGCATCTTGGTTATTGGCTCAGGCAGCTGCCCATTGACCCAGGCTTCCTGTCTCTGCTCCCGCAGCACTAACCTCAGCCTGGTTCCACAGAGCCAGTGATGGATGCCCCCTGCCCACCCCCACAACACGTACTGTTGTTTGGGGGGTGGGAGAGGGAAAGAAAGCAACAAAGAAAAGGGGGAGAGCTGAAGACAAATAAAATATAGAAGGTCGGGCAAGACATACATAGAAGGAAGGATGGTTTAGTGAATAGGGAACCTGATTGGGCCTCTGGATACCTGGATTCTATTCCTGGTTTGGCCACTGACCCACTGTGAAGTCCTGGGTGAGTGATTTTGCCTCTCTGTGCTGCTGTTTTACCTCCTGCCCTGCTCTGTGGGGCAGAGACTGTCTTTCACCATGTATTTGGACAGCACCTAGCACACTGGGGACCTTGGGTGGGATTTCAAGGTGCTATTGCTATACAAACAAACAACATGGAAAAACAAGAGAAGAAAAAATGGGAGGAGAAAGAGAGGAAATGGAGAGAGCGAGGGCAGCAATTGTTCTGGGACATGGTGCAAGGGCACAAGAGAGGTGGGTCACATGCATCCACCAATCTGTGGTGCATTGAGGACTGTGTTGGAATTGCAAACTATCATTTTAAGACTGCAGGTGCGTGTGTGTGTGTGTGGGGGGGGAACATCCTGCTTGCAGGCAAGGGGCTCCATAGGGAAGCGTGCCATGATGAGTCAGTCTGTACAGAGCCAGTCTAGAGCAAGGTGCGGGGAGTTGTGTCTCACTGTCTTAGGGAGCAGTCTGCTTTCTCTCTCTCTGTTTTGGGGTTCTTGTGTGTTATCGGTTTGAATTCTCAGAAATAAAGTTGTGTTATGTTGCAATCTTCCAGCCAGAGTAGTTTAATCTAAGTTCTCTCTCTGTGTCTATGCTGTGAACATAACACAATCCATCACCAACCGGGGACTCTAGCAAAAGTAAGACGCTGGAATCACGGGGGGGGGGGGGGGAACTTCTAACCCTCAGGATGCTTTAGCTCAAAAGTGCCTGTATTCCTAGAACCCTCAAATGATGCTTTGGTTGACGTGAGAATTACGAACAGGAGGACTTTTCTGAAGTTTGCCAATGCTGTAGAAGGCACCAAGGCTTTCAAGCCTTCCTGGGCAGCAGGGAAGCAGCAGCAGCTGCTCTTGCAAGTATCATTGCAAACCCTCAAAATTTTAGAAAGCATTTGCCTTTCTTTCAGCCAATGAGCTGGATTTTACTTCTGTCTGCCCAGGACTGTATATGCGTCATCCCCTCCACATTCATTCATCTAGAAAAAGGGGGGGACGGGACGACAGTGACGCCACTTTAAGGGTTAACAGTTTAATATTTTACAGTAGACTGCCCGTAGTTGTGGGGGCAGGGCTGAAAGGGAGGGAAGGACGAGGTGTACCTGGGTTATTGCCGAGTGCTCAATTCGGCATTAATGGCTGCCTCCTGCGGTTACTGATGGGGACAGGGAGCAATGACAGCTCAGCATGGCTGCCAGAGGGGTGGAAGTCTCCTGACCTCACCAGCTGTCAGGCATGGAGAAGAGCCTCCAATATCTGAGCCTCTTCTTCAGACACCTCCCCGCCTTCCCCCAAATCCACGTGCCGTTGCAGTCACGGTCGCTTGTAACTTCTGTCTGCTTCAGTTACGGTAAATGAGAATTCCCCACTGTATACAGAACTGTTCCCTCAAACACAACCCCTCACACCTCACTTCACTTACAGGCAAACCTGGTGGTCCTTGCGGCCCCCGGGGTCCTGGCTTCACTCGAACCTGTTGCCCGTCTGCTGCTGTCCACAAGACACCGGCCTGACCATGGTCCTCACTCCCCTTTGCTTCACTGCCTGTCTTCCCTCGGTGCACGACCCCTTTGTTGTGCTCTGTGGGGACCACCTCAGTATCCAGTGATGTCTGCATTGGTTTCACAGCATCCTCGGGGCTTAGGGAAGCTTTAGAAGGGCTCTCTAGGGTTCCTTCACCCACAGGTGCCTCCGCCTTCCTATGGGAGTCAGAAGAGGGGGCTCTGGCTATGTTTCCTGCAGAGCCCACTATCTGGCTGACCTCTGCAGAGACTTTGGAGAAGATGGAAGGGTTGTCTAGGTCTATGATGGCATCAATCGGTTTGCTGGGTGAGAACCAGGTCCGAGAGCCTGTGTCTCCCTTCAGCTTTTCCGTAGTGATGTTCTCATCCTGGGGTTTCGAAACGTGGTCTTTCTTGGAAGCCGGTCTGTTTACTTTGGTGGAGGTTCGCGAAAGGATAATGTTGTCATCAGCCACCTGAACATCTCGACGCCCAGAAGGAGGAACTGAGGTAACCGTGGTAATGGAATCACTGGCATTTCCTGCGACCTCCAACTCGCTTCTGCCAACCCCGGGCCTGCCAGGTCCTGTGATTTTATTGTTCAAAAGCTCGAAGCCTTCCTCTTCAATAGAAAGGTGTTCCTCCTCTTCCTCCTCCTCAGCAGAGAGCCTTTTAGTAGAAGGGGCTGAAGTGAGGGCACTTCCATTGGGGCTGGGCCTAAGGTTCTCTTGGGAATTCTCCCACACCAGGGGTGGCCGCACGGCCAAATCTGAAGTGGTAAATTTTGAGCCCTGAAAGGGAGGAAGAAGAAAGGACATTTTTAACCATTTTAACCTGACAAGACATTCTCTCTTCGCATTCCAGGCCTTTGGAAAACACCTGCTGTTGGCCATGCTGGTCCAGAAACAACCCATGTTTATTAGCTTTTAGGTCCAACCTTTTCTCCCTCACCCATGAGAAAAGGGGCATTGGGTAGGGCTGGGTAACAGCGGCATGGAGCAAGTAATTCATTTATTTTTGATTATACAGAGTTGCTGGGTTGTTTGGTTTGATCTGATGTAGTGGGAAGACTAGTTTATCCCTAATTTCAGGGCAAAATGGAACTTCTCAGCTAAGGAGCCAGAACCCAGAGCTCCTTAATTTACGAGCGTCATTTTAGAAGATTGCTAAAGGCACCCAGAGCATTGGCCAAGTGAAATTCTAGGCCACGGACAAAACTTTAACATGTAGCCGCTTCTCTCAGCCTCGAACTAAAGGGTAAAACAAAATTAAACACCTGTTTTTGTGGAGGGGCACCAGGGGCCAGAGTTATGAGGATGGAAATCCAACTCTGGTGCAAGCGGATTTAACTGAAGTCCACGGAGTTACACGAGGCACAAATCCATAAACCCAAAGTCTCTGAGATACAACTTTCAAAGCACTTAAAGTCTCCTTGTGGTCTCAGTGCAGTCACACGCTCAGGCATGTCTCAATTAAGGGCAACTGCTAAGCTCCCAGCCCTTACTCTGAAACTTCCTCTTCCATTTAACAGCAGCTGGAATAACACTCTAGGCAGCAAACCTCCTTGAGGGTCCAGCAGGGAAGGGGGTTGGGAGGCAGGGAGAAGGAAAGATAAGAGGAAGTGCAGTCTCTGGGACATCTGTGGCAAATTAATGAATTAAACATGGTGACTGGCAAGGGTTTCATTCTGGGCTAGCCCATCATAGTAAACTGCCCCCTTAGGGATGGTGAAAGCAGCAATTGTTCTTGCAGCTTCCTAGCACAAGAGAGATGGAGTCCCGGTACCTCACCCTTCCCCATACAGTGACAGGGGAGGGGGAAATCATGACATTAAAAAAGTTCCAAACTCAAAAAGAAAATAACCTCCCTAAACAAGTAAGATGATCTACCCAAAGTGGTTTCGCTGCATTAGAACATATGTTAAACTTCATCTTCAGTAACTCCAGCGTAAGTTAACAGTGAGGTCTGAATCCAGAATTTGTTGTCTGTTGTCTCAGACTGTAAGCCCTTTTTGTTCTGTGTCTGTAGAGTGCCTAGCACAACTGAGTCCTGGTCCATGACTAGGCGCTACCACAATACAAATAATAAATCACAATCAGAATCCTCTTAAAGCAGTCACTAGAGGGAGACCACACCCCACATTTGCGTTTCCCTTTTAAATCTCCCACAACTGCAGCTCCATTGGTGATAGCAACAGCAGGAATGCTAGTGTAGACAGAGTTATCAGCCTTGTTACCAGGGTTATACTATTGTAAAATGGGGACAGACCAGGAAGGAATACTCGGGCTAGAGAGGATCTCATGTACATCCACATCTGCCGGGATCTTGCTTTGAGCAGAACTGGTTAGCAACATCATTTAGCCCAACTGTTTGTTAGGCACCTGGTCTTGGTTAACAGACCTGCTGTTGCTTATTTAGAAATGCTGAATTAATCGGTCACAAACAGCTAGTGCACCACGAGGCAAAATCAAGAGAGGAAACATATAACTAAACTTCCAGAACATGTGGTGCCTCATTTAACATGACAGGAGGGCGGGAAGAGGTGGAAACCAGGAGGAAGGAAAACAGACCTCACTCCGTTACCCTGCCCACAGCTCTGTTTCTGTAACAGTGTTAGAAGAGGCCTGGATTCACAAGGAAGCAGGGCCAGGCGGGTGGGTGTCCATCAAAGCCATGATCCTGCTGATAAGTTAACACAACACAACCATCCCCTTTTAAGTTCACCTATTAGAATCAATGAGATGCTGTCTTGATTACAGAGAAACCTGAACAAGATACAGCTCTTATCAAGCAACTTCTTATCTTGTGCCCTAAGGTATTGCCAACATCCTAGGTAGAGCTGGGCAGGAAAGTTTCCCCGTCCCATGAACATTTTTGAGATTTTGAAATTTTGGCCCTTCCCAAATCAGGACAAAGTGAAAAATCTCAAAAATGTTCATGATCCAGAAAGGAGGAGGGGGAGAATTCAGTTCCAGTTAATGGAAACATTTTGTTTTGACTGTGCCCATTTAAAAATCTGTTTTTACTCTAATTAACTTACATTTCAAAACAAAAAGTGGTTTCAAACTGGAAAACCAAAACCATTTTCATTTCCAATAGGTCAAAAGAAACCTTGACCATTTCAAAACGTTTTAAAAAATATTTCAAGTTGAGAACTCCATCAAAAGAGACCCTTTTCCCACAGAAAATTCTGATTTTGCTGGATCAGCATTTTTCAATGAAAAACGCTGTGTCAAAATATTGCTGACCAGCAACGATCCAGGTATGATTCTCTCCTCATGCAAGTTTTACCCTGGTGTAATTCCAGTGACTTCAGAGGAGTAGCTCCCAATTTACACTGGAGTAAGAGGAGAATCAGAATGTGTCGTATCATTCTGCATATGCCATCCATTTTTGTGGGTCCTTTGGGTGCCGCTTAAGGCAAGTTGCCCTGTACTTAACAGGTATCCATACTCACTGCAGGAGTTTGTTTCAATCAGGCTGAGCGCTCACGACAAGTATTTTAAGATGTAAGCCCTGGTTACTTACTAATGGAACTAACAGCGAGCTTGCCGTGAGGATAAATGTGTTTTTCAGGAAGTCTCCCACCACAGCACTACTGTATTTGCAGAGCAATGTCCGTAGTGGAAGCACTAGTACAAGTAGAGCTCTGGCAATGACAAGCATTTTTTCCTCTCTGCTAACTAGTCCTGCTTTGAGCCAGGCTAGACACGGTGGTAAAAACGCGGATGGCTCTGTCTGTACTATCACTCCTGCTGTTGCTGTCCCCACAGTGAAGCTACTAGGAGATTTCCCCAAAAGACTAGTGTATTCAAAGCATTTTTGGCCAACAACTCCAATGTTCATTTCCTCAAGAACTAAATGAAGCCACAAATGAAACCCTGGATGACATGCTTGATTGAGTTCTACACACAACGTGTGCGTATTTGTAAAAATAGGGACATTTCTCTGTCAGTGATACTGGAGCAATACTGCTCCTTGGAACAGAGAGTTGGTTGGGCTTCTAGATGACTAAATATAGATACACACAACTTATTTAAAGGAAACTGAACTGAAACTTGGGGCCAAATAGTAAATCCTTCCGCTCTGTGGCTGTGCAAGTGCTGCTCCGTGGCACTGTACTGCAGTCATCAGGGCACTGATCTAGCTGAGTGGGTTTCAACCTGTGGGCCGTGGACTCCTGGGGGCCTGCAGACTATGTGTAAGATTTCCAGAGGGGTCTGGCACCTCCCTTCAAAAATGTTTAGGGGTCTGCAAATGAAAAAAAGGTTGAAAACCTCTGATCTAGCTGAAATAAGTGTAAACTCCATACAGTTAGATACGGCATTTCCACAATTAAAATGAAGGAAAGTCAATAACACATTGTTGTCTGATGCACAGAGTCCACAGTAATCCACTTCCTCGAGTGTCTCTCACAAACAATTCAGTCTCCTGGCAAGCCTGATTAACAGAGAAACAAACAGCCACCTCGAGCAGAAATAAAGAAGAAAAAAAATCACTTCAAAATGAATTATTTGAGTTCAGAATAAAAACAAACAACTGGAGTCCCAGGATTGAGAGGCAGCATCATCAAATCAGCAGCTCTCTAGGGTGACCAGACAGCAAGTGTGAAAAATGGGGATGGGGCGTAGGGGGTAATAGGCACCTATATAAGAAAAAGCCCCAAATATCGGGACTGTCCCTATAAAATCGGGACATCTGGTCACCCTGGCATAGCCACAGAGGTCAGTCACACTGCAGAAAGGAAGTCAGGTTAAAAACAGGACCTGGCCATGCCCCGTTCACTACCTGAAGGAAGATCTACGGAAGACAGAACCAGATCAGCAGAACAACACACAGTTGCTTGCCTGAAAAGATTTATGGACATGATATAAATATACAGCAAAATGTCCCTGCACTCTACGTGCTGTTTAACCCCAACCAACTTATTATCCTCTTTGGGGACATTCTGAAACAATTTAACGGGGGCATTTATTTATCTTCAAAGGAGCTGATATAGGCACTCTCTAAGGGGGTAGAATAAGTTTGTCTTCTGGAGAGAGAGACACACACACATACACATCAATAACTGAAGGGATGCAGATATGGGGAAAAGAACACAAACCAAAAGCCTTTACTACTTGCAATCAAACTGGACTGAACCTCCAGGACAAATAATTTCATGTTACAATACATGAGACTTGCAGCTGGGTCCTCCATGGCTGGGTGCCCATGGGGGAGATTAACACCAACTCCAAACAATTCACAGAATCATAGAAAATCAGGGTTGGAAGAGACCTCAGGAGGTCATCTAGTCCAACCCCCTGCTCAAAATTCCCCTACCTTAGGAAAGCCTTTGGCAGCCCGAGCTGCTTGCAAATCCAGCAGCAAACAACTCAGCACAAGGATCTTCATCATGTCCCGCAGGGCAAAACCAAGCATGGGAAATGGAAAGGTTAGACTGTGCAGTTGGCATAAGGGATGCTACATAGCCCCGCCCACTTCACTACCACAGAGCTAGTCCTGACAAGTGTCCTCATTTTTCTCAATGGAAGCACAGACTGCAAGTATGGCTGGGCTCCAAAGCACACCACAGATTTTGGGTTCTTCTTTTAAAAAAAAAAAAAGAAAGAAAGAAAAAGAGCCATTGCCAATTTGTACTTAAATATCAAGAGTGGGTAAGGAAATTTTATCTCGTCGGCACTGGAGTGAGCTGTCTCTCTCTGCTCCTGGCTATGTGAATATATTATAAAACTCCAGGAGCCAGGGTGTGGTCAGATTTGCCTGGAGAAAGGCTTTAGTTTAACAGAGCCCAGGGCAATGGTGTCCAACTACAGTGTCCATTTTCCCTCGCAAACCAGAAATAACCCGCAGCAGCGAGCCACAGAGTCCAGATCAACTGACTTGGGCTTGCACTCCAGGGCTAACACTAGCAGTGTAGACATCCCTGCTCAGGCTCTAGTCTAGAGGGTGCAACTCTGAGCCTGGACAGGACCATCTCCACGGCTATTTTTTAGCCCTGTAGTCCATGTCAGTTGACCCAGGTCTCTGAGACTTGCTGCCATGGGTTTTCTTTTGCAGTGTAGACATACCCTAAGTCTCAAGGACACACTGGAAGTCTGGGACAGAGCAGGGAATTAAACCCACATCTCCAAAGCCCCTGGCTAGCAGTTTAACCACTGGAGCATCCTTAATGGAGTTATCCATGGCAGTGGAAGAGAACATGTCCCACAAGCCCTTTCTGTAGCAGAACATGCCTTTGACTGGCAATCTCCTATGGGCCAGACAAAGAAAGCCCAGTAGAGGTCATCTGCATGGGAGGAAGCAGCAGGGGTTTGTGAAGGTGAGCAGTGTGGAGGTGAACAGCTCTCCGTTCCCACCCCTCCCCAGATTGGGATGCCTATGAGCGCAGACTTGTCGCGATTCTGAATTCATGAACAGGCCTCCCTGACGGCTGACGTTCTGTCTCTTAACTCCCACCGCAAACCAGAAGCCAGTGGATGCTTCTGTGGGACAAAGGGTTCGACATCAAAAAACAGAGGGAGGAGGGGAAAATAAGTAAGAAAAAATGGTGGTCTGGGGAGAAAATAAGCAATACTCCTGATAAGAGCAAATGGAGACTTTTCTTGCAGAGAGGTCCTGGTTTGTGAGTCAGAGCTTCGTGGGTTCAGGTCCCAGCGAGGGACAGATTCCTCGTCACATTTATTCGATATGCTTACAACCCTTTGAATAAAGGTGAACGACAGGGTCTGTTCCACTTGTGGCTTAATGCAAACCCCAGAGGTGCCAGCTGTGGGTTACCCTGTGGGCAGTGCAATGCCTGAACTTGCTGAGCAGTGGTTGCGTTTGCAAAGCATGATCTGAAACACCTTGAGAGGCCTGGAACAGAAATGGCACCAGGAAGATGCCAAGAAATGCGCACAGGGCCAGTGCAAGGAAGTTTCGCGCTCTAGGCGAAACTTCCACCTTGCTCCCTGCCCCCCCCATCCATCCTGAGGCTCCCCCCTCCCCCCCGCAGCAGCTCTCCAGCTCCCCCCCCAGCTCACCTCTGCTCCGCCTCCTCCCTGAGCACGCCGCCCCTGCTCTAATTCTCCTCCCCTCCCAGGCTTACGGCGCCAAACAGCTGATTGGCGCTGCAAGCCTGGGAGGTGGGAGAAGTGCAGGGGAAGGGGCGTAGGAACGCTGTAAAAAAAAAATTGGGGGCACCGCTTTTTGGCGCCCCCAAATCTTGGCGCCCTAGGCAACCGCCTAGTTTGCCTTAATGGTAGCACCGGCCCTGAATGTGCAGCACCTTTGAACAAGAGCACTCTGCAAAAGGCAGGCTTAAATCCAGCCTCTGGCCAGGGTCCTATGTCCGTCCGCTGCCCAACAGGGACTCACAGCTAGGAGCCCCTTGGCTGGGGCACTCCCAGCAGCAGGGGGAGATCGGACCCACCTCCACAAGTCTCCTCTAGCGGCAGGAACCTCTGAGGTTGGAGCTTCTTGCAGCAGGAGGAGGCACGTGGAGGTCGATCTGATCTCCCCCGTGACAGCGAGAGTGGCTGTGCAGGGGAAGGACAAGTCCTGTCCCTCCCCAGCCCAGGGGGGACTTGCAGCTAGGAACCCCCTGGCTAGGGTACTCCCAGCAGCAGGGGGGAGATCAGATTTCATGGAGAAGGGCTTATTTCATGGTCCGTGACACATTTTTCACGGGCATGGAATTGGTACGGCCCTACTCATGATACTTTGAAACAGAAAAAGAAAGGTCTCTCTTCCTGAAGCACTGCCGTCCGAACACACACTGTTGCCAGCACCACTGTTATAGATCACGACAGAGCATCCATCAAAGCATTTCAAAGCTGATTTGTGTACCCAATTAAGGTGGAGCAGACGATCAAATGAAAGAAATAAGCTGCATCTGGTTAAAAACAAGGAACTGGAGAAGGAATACAGTTCTGCAGAGAAAGCCCACCGTGAGTCCATGCACAAAGGGACCAGGTGCTCATTACACTCCCAAAGTGGGGCGGGAGGAGGGGGTGTTCTATAACATATTAATCCTGGAAAGGCCAAGGGGCTTAACAGAAGAACAGGATGGCCAAGAAATGGTTTTCCCATCCTGCAAAAATATTCATACTATTGAAATTTTTCCTGCCCTGAACTGGGAGAAAAAAAAAAAAAAATCAACATCTCAAAAAGTTTTCCTGAATCCAAAATCTGAAAAAGTTTCTGGGTTCAGGTTAACCAAAACGTTAGGTTTTGATAATTTAAAAAAAATATATTTTTGATTGCTTTTAAAATCTTCTTTTAGTCTAAACGTACTCCAAAATTTGAAACACAGCCATTTCTACTAGAAAAAACAAACGCTTTCATTTTGGGATGTTTTGACAATTTTGAAACTTACTTTCTATTCAAAAATGTTTTTGAGTCAGGAAATTCGTCAAAACCAACTCTGTTTCACAGACAAATGGGGTTTCAATTCATTGACATTTTTTGGTGAGGAAAAAAAAGGGCGGGGTTGTCAAAAAATCCCCGACCCGCTCTACTTAACAGCACATTGGTGAAATTGACAGACCTACTCAATTGGGAGGGTTGCAAACTTGAGCAAGGACTAACACACAGCTATTTGGAGAGGAAAGATGCTCTTGAGGTTAGAGCACTGGACTACGCTTAAGCGGTCTGGTACAGTTCCCAGCTCTAACACAGATTCTCTTATTCATCTGACTTCAGTGAACCCACAATATCTTTGCCACCTGAGATCCCTTTTCCCCCCACTCTGAGGAATGTGAAACAGTGTGTGTGACAGCTGCAAGAGCAAGTATTATAGATCTGAAGGAAAAGGATTCCCCTAAAGTTGGAAGAGCAGTGCCTATTGCTAACTATAACCACACACACTTTTATAGCATCTTTTATCCAAGGACCTCACGATGCTTTACATTAAACAATCACAGGTAGAACTGGTTGATTTTTTTTTTTTTTTGCGCTTTTTCAAAGAAAAATGCAGATTAATCAAAACCAAAAATGTTAATGGAAACAAATCAGTTTCAATGAAAGTTCTCTCAAGTCCAGGATGGAATTTCTGATCAAAAACCAATAATAGCCAATAGCTTGGTGGTTAGGACATTCACCTGGGATCTGAGAGACCCAGGTTCAAGTGTCCCTGCTGTACCAGATTTGGAAGAAGGACTTGAATCTGGATCTCCCACAGCCCAGCTGAGTGTCCTAACCACTGGGCAACTGGCTATTCTGAGATTAGTCTCTCATTTTTCATGAAAAAAATATGAAAGGTTCCAATTTACCCCACTGTGGAACAAAACCAACTGCCTCCATTTTGAAAATGTTCAGGAAGTGGAATTCTTGTTTTGCAGCCAGCCCTCCTTACAGCATAGACGCTGTAACCGACATAAGCAAACGTCGATAAACTGGTTTTCAGAGACGAAGAGTATCTGAATCTCCCATTCGGCCAACTCAATGGGAGTTGGCTGGGCTCAACAACTCTGTGCTGGCATCATCTGAAACTAATTAGCAACAGAGGATTGCGTGTGTTAATGTGTTTATACCACATATTAGACAAATACACGGTACGTCTCACAATCCTCTCTCTTCTGGGCTTTCCCATAGAAGCATAAACTGCAGGCCGGCACCATACAGGAACTCCAGCCTGAAATTACTTGGCAGAAGGCTAAGACACCATGCTTACTCTCTTCCCACATGCAGGGATCATGTTCTGAGCATTGGTAAGTGTTAAACCAAAGGCATCCAGATGTCCATTTCAGACATTAAGACCCAAACTGCCTGGTGATGGCTTTGAGATGGATTTGGAAGAAAGCCAAACTTTTGGAGCAAACACAAGTTTTCTCCTACAAAACGTATTCTGAACAGCGAGGCACATTCCACCCCATGCATACCCCATCTCCTCCTCCAGTCCAACCATCTGGGTGCATTTCACTCTACCCCCGCCACCAATCATTAAGTCCCATTCTGCCCCTTCTCTCCAGCCTTCCCGCAATTCACATTGAAATTTTTAACCAAGGTTGCAGACCAAAAGGCCCTAAGTGATTTAGGAGCCTACGCCCCATCTTCTTCCTATGGAACTGAGGCGCCCAAGTCACATAGGTGCTTTTGAAATTTTTATCCCTTGTCTATATTCAGAGTTTTCATTTATTTAAATAAAAGTGTTATTTCAAATTGATTTAATTAAAGTGGTTCATAATCCCACATGGACCCCCTTAATGCAATTTAAATCTGATTTATCTTGATTTAGCTACTCTTAATTCAATTCAACCTTAGATATAAGACAGGTTCAAAATCAAATTCAGAGCATCTACACTGCGTGTTCCACTGGTTTAACTAAACAGGTTTGAAGTCACACCTTCAATTACACGGTGCAACTTTGAATACAGACCAGGCCTTAGAAGAAAGTCTCTGTGTGCATTAAAAAACCCCACCTGCCCCCTAAATGATGATAGATTTATTTGATCCGATTTGGTAATTTTCAGAACCATAATTTGAAAAGTTTAACAATCTATTTTATTAATTATTTTCAGGCCAGGGACTAATTTAGTAACTTTATTTCAGAAAAATGTTTTCAGATTGAAATTCAGTCCAACTGAATCATTCATGGTTCTTATTTAAAAAAAACCCAATAGTTTAATCCTTAATCATGATGTGGGCTTAGCTTTATTAAAATGTAACCATTCTGATCAATCCAATAAAACAAGATCTAGCTCACAAGAGGATGTCTCACAACCACAACAATACGTAGCAACCACAAAGACTATGTGGTAGGGTTGCCCAGTCGCACAAAACCTAGCCCCACCCCTTCCACAAGACCCCGCCGTTGTTCACTACATTCCCTCTCCCTCAGTGGCTCGCTCTCCGCCACCCTCACTCACTTTCACTGGGCTGGGGCAGGGGAAGAAGGCTCTAACTGGGGGTGCAGGCTCCAAGGTGGGGCCAGAAATGAGTGGTTCGGGGTGCAGGAGGGGGCTCTGGGCTGGGGTGAGAGCTCCGGGGATGAGGGGTTTGGGATGCACAAGGGGCTCCAGGCTGGGGTTGAGGGATTTGGAATGTGGAGGGGGCCGCAGGTTGAGGAAGGGGGTTGGGGTGTGGGAGGGGGTACAGGCTCTGGGCTGGGGCCAGGCTTGAGGGGCTTGGGGTGCAGGAGGGGACTCCAGGCTGGAGAGAGGGGCCAAGGGATTCGGCGTGCAGGAGAGGACTGTGGGTTGAGGCAGGGATTTGGGGTGCAGGAGGGGATATGGGCTCTGGGCTGGGGATGAGGGGTTCAGGGTGTGGGAGGGGACTCTGAGCTCAGGGTTGGGGTGCAGGGAGTGAGCGCTTTGGCTGGGGTGCAGGAGGGGGCTCTGGGTTTGGGGGGGTCTCAGGGCTGGGGCAGGGAGTTGGGACTCGGGGTTGGGGCCCGGGCTTACCACAGGCAGCTCCTGGTCAGCGACGCAGCGGGGCTAAGGCAGGCTCCCTGCCTGTCCTGGCATTGCGCTGCACCCCGGAAGTGGCCAGCAGGTCCGGCTCCTAGGCGGGAGGGCCAGGAGGCTCCACATGCTGCTTTCACCTGCAGGCACCAGCACCCCCAGCTCCCATTGGCCACAGACCCCGGCCAATGGGAGTGTGGAGCCGGTGCTCAGGGTGGGGGCAGCGCACGGAGCCCCGTGGTCCTCCCATGTAGGAGCTGGACCTGCTGGCCACTTCTGGGGCGCAGCGCAGTGCCAGGACAGGTAGGGACTAGCCTGCCTTAGACCCACAGCACTGCTGACTGGACTTTTAACGGCCCGGTCGGTGGTGCTGACCGAACCCGTCAGGGTCCCATTTTGACTGGACGTTTCGGTCGAAAACTGAATACCTGGCAAACCTACTATGTGGGGATTAAGACAGCCAGGAATATAACTGGTCATACTGTTCAGTAGTTTACCCATCCTGTTCTAGGATAGGATTCATTCTGGAGTCTTTAGGGAATGCATTTGAGATATTTGTATGGGGGGGGTTAGACAGGATGGGGAGCGATCTCTCCGAGATGAAAAGATAAACTTCACACTCCCGCCAAGTAATGTGACTGGAATTCATTGCCATAGCATTTCACTGAGGTCAAAACCTTCACAACGTTCAAAGAGAGAGCAGACCAGAGGTCCACAAACTTTTGAGGGTTGTGCTTCCCTTACTCCTGTCCATGCCCCCCCCCCCCCACTGCTCTGGAGCCAGGCTGGGAGCTGGGGGAGGGGTTGGGCGGAGACACGGACAGAGGTAAGGGGGTTGAGGCTACGGGCTTCAGTGGGGGCCAGCGGCCGGATGCAGAGCCGTGCCGGGGCCAGCCCCCACGCAGGGCTGGGAGCAGGACTGGGGCCAGGGTGGGGCTGGCACTCTCCTCCCTGTCCTGCGTGGCGGCTGGCCTGGGCCCACCATCTGCCTCCCCGAAATGTGCCTCCATGTCCCCCATTTTGGGAACCTCTGGAATACACAGAGTTATAATGGCTAATGCTTAAAAAAAAACATGTTGGAAGGGATATATAACTTCTTGCTTTGGGGTTTAAACCAAATAGCTAATTATAAGGGATGCGGACCAGACCTGCAAGGGGGCAGATAATCTCACATCTGCTACTGTCAGATTCTGACACCTTCCTCTGCAGCATGTGGTGCTGGCCACTGACAGACAGGGCTAGACAGACTATGGGGATGATCCAGTCCGGCAGTTCCCTGGTTCCTGACTCCATCCTTCCTACCTCACAGCAGCCAACATGAGACCAAGAAAGGGGAGATACAAGCTCCCCAGCAAACGGAAGACGTGGGTTGAGAGGGGACAGGAGAGGCTGTTTGCTTTTCTAATGCCATTGGCATCACCTATTCTGAAGCCATGTTGCTTTTTAATGGAGGCTGCAGCCCTCCAGGAAAGCATGAGGCTCTTGCAGCCTCCATCAGTTTCCCTTCTTGGGAATGATTTTTGCTGCTTCTCTGAAGAACCAAATTAGAGCTCCCTGGGAGATAATTAGAAAGGAGCGTTTCAGTGTAGAGCCACAGACCAGGCGCCGCCTGCCAAAGGGGGACACCCAGCTCCCGCAGGGATGTATAAATGTCAGGAAGGGTATTTTTGAGCTCTCTGCAAGGTATAATTAAACATCCTGGCAGACAGGATTGCTAAATCGGAATCCAGTGGTTTTGGGTTCCCATGCCCCAAATCCTGGCCAAAGGCAGCACAAATAGTACTAACTACTCTGCCGTGCATAGCACTTTGGGCAAAGCGTCTTCAGGCCCTAGCAAGCAGATGGGCTCTTTTAGGTCTGATGGCAGAGAACCTGGCTGGCATGCAGGAAAACTGGGGTGTGGTTCCACCGGTGAAAACACGTGACTGTTTGAGCATAAGAATGGTCCTGCTGGGTCAGACCAAGGGTCCATCTAGCCCAGTATCCTGTCTGCCTACAGTGGCCAGTGCCAGGTGCCCCAGAGGGAATGAACAGAACAGGTAATTATCAAATGATCCATCCCCTGTCGCCCATTCCCAGCTTCTGGCGAACAGAGGCTAGGGACACCATCCCTGCCCATCCTGGCTAATAGCCATTGATGGACCTGTCCTCCATGAATTTATCTAGTTCTTTTGGTCTTGACCTTCACAACATCCTCTGGTAAGGAGTTCCACAGGTTGACTGTGCATTATGTGAAGAAATACTTCCTTTTATTTGTTTTAAACCTGCTGCCTATTAATTTCATTGGGTGACTCCTAGTTCTTGTGCTATGGGAAGTAGTAAACAACACTTCCTTAGCTACTTTCTCCACACCAGTCATGATTTTGTAGACCTCAATCATATCTCCCCTTAGCCCAGGGCTTTGGAGCGGAGCCCGGAGCTGAAGCAGCTCCGGAGCAGTGGAGCTGCAGGTTTTTGCCTGGAGCTGGAGCAGAGCCGGAGCACAGCTCCCAAGCCCTGCCTTAGCCATCTCTTTTCCAAGCTGAAAAGTCCCAGTCTTATTAATCGCTCCTCATATGGAAGCCGTTCCATACCCCTAATCATTTTTGTTGCTCTTTTCTGAATCTTTTCCAATTCCAATATATCTTTTTTTGAGATGGGGCGACCACATCTGCACACAGTATTTAAGATGTGATTGTACCATGGATTTATAGAGAGGCAACATGATATTTTCTGTCCTAGTATCTATCTAATGACCAGGAGATCCACTCAGCCCTGCACAGTATGCACATGGGTCTCTTGTACTATTAAAACCTGCCCAGACTCCACCTTGGCTTTACTCTTCAATCGTGGCATTTCAAAGGAACACAAAACAACCCTTTCCAACAGCAAGGAATGGGCCTGCTAGTGAGGACATACATGGAAACGGATGGGGAACATGCCTGGACAGAGGAATGAGGGGCGCGGAGAAGGCCTGTGCCTCAATTCTTTGGAAACCGAGGCAAAAGCATGAAGTGACGCACCCCAGTTGCAGAGAGAGTTGGTATTAGAACCAGGAGAACTCAGGTGTTTTGGGCTCCAACCATGTCCCTCTGACAGTACTGTACAATCAAGTGATTGCATGAACTGAAAGCCCTTGGCTCCCCAGGTTCACAGGGACACCAGTAGAGTGCTAACTTCTTAAGAAACCTCATCGCTAACACTCACGTGCACTGTATTCTTACCTCTCTCCTTTCTTGCCTGGTAAAATTGCCTGCTGCTCTCTCCCTGACACCATGCCTGCCTCCCCGCCCGGTGCCTCAGCAGGGACGGGTCACGGGCACTGCTATTCTCAGCATGAATATGGCATTCCACTGAAAGGGTTTCAACAGCTCCCTTTTAATCCTAGTTAACCTGGGCAACTATGCTTCAGGCCTGTTTTCTTCAATCAGTAGAGATTCTACAGGGGAGCAAGAAAGTAGAGAAGTGGGCTATAGCTCTTAGCCCCTTATAAATGGATAATATCACAGTGGTGTCTCTTTGCCCTGCATTTTTGCATTTAACCAGCTTTACAACCAGTATTCCGACCAGATCTATATGCAGGGTACTGGGATATACATTTTAAGAACAGCCGCCCTGCGCTGGAGTCATCAGTGAGGTTCAAACTCGGAACCTTCATTATTAAAATGGTGACCCTCCAACCGTTGAGCTAAAAGAACAACTCCTCAAGCTGGTAGAAGCAGTAGGCTCTTATATAGACTAGTCACGAGAGGGCAACAGACACAGTGTGTGGGGTTACATTTAGATTGCAGTCTACTGTGATTTCTTTTATGTGCTGCAGTAATTTTCAGATAAACAAAGAAAGGAGAGAAAATCAAAAGCACCATGTCCTTTTTTTAAGAAGCTTTTGAAGACCAAAAAATACTCTGGGGCAAGTGGTCACTAATAAGCAAGAGATAAGTGAAAAGAAGGGACGGGTGGGAGTCAAAGCCCCACAGGATAGAAATGCAGCCCAACGAGCAACCACTAGAGAAAACACCCACTAGATCCAGTCTGCCTGTCCCGAGATGCAGGCCCAGTATGACATCAAGTCCATTGGGGGTCACAGTCCTGAGAATAGGTCTGAATGAAGCCATCCGGGGGCCGGTTGGGCTTGGTTCTGGGGCATTCTTCCAGCACATTCTCCCTGAATGCCGACCTCCTGATAATTAGTGATGATACCTGGAGAGCTCATCTGCATATGCAAATCAAATTCACTATATTCCTTCCACACTATCACAAACCTACCCAGTCTAATGGAAGTGACTAGATCGGTATACGTTCCCGACTTAAGCAAGGCGTTCCAAAACAGAATGCTTGCGTAAGTCAGGGAGCGTCTGTAATGCACACTGGAAAAAAATAATCCCTACTATACATAAAAAATGATGGGATCTAAATTAGCTGTTACCACTCAAGAATGAGATCTTGGAGTCGTTGTGGATAGTTCTCTGATAATCTCTCTCAATGTGCAGCAGCAGTCAATAAAGCTAACCATGTTAGGAACCGTTAGGAAAGGAATAGATAGTAAGACAAATAAGTATCATAATGCCACTATATAAATTCATGATACACACACACCTCGAATACTGCATGCAGTTCTGGTCATCCCATCCCCAAAAAGATAGATTAGAATTGGAAAAGGTACAGAGAAGGGCAACACAAGTGATTAGGGGTTTGGAACTGTTTCTATATGAGAAGAGATTAAAAAGACAGGGACTGTTCATCTAAGAAAAGAGATGACTAAGGGGGAGGGGAGGATATGATAGAAGTATATAAAAGCATGACTGGTGTGGAGAAAGTGAATAAGGAAGTGTTATTTACACCTTCATATAACACAAGAACTAGGGGTCACCTGATGAAATTAAGAGGCACCAGGTTTAAAACAAACAAACAGAAGTACTTCTTCACACTGTGGGACTCATTGCCATGGGATATTGTGAAGGCCAAAACTATATCTGGGTTCAAACAAGAATTAGATAAGTTCATGGAGGATAGGTCCATCAATGGCTATTAGCCAAGGTGGTCAGGGAAGCAACCCCATGCACCAACTGCTAAAATCTGGGATTGGTCAACAGGGGATGGATCACTTGAAATTGCCCTGTTCTGTTCACTCCGACTAAAGCATTTGGCATGGGCCACTGTCAGCAGACAGGATACTGGGCTAGATGGACCATCGATCTGAACCATTATGGCTGTTCTTACATTTCATGCACGAGCAAAATGCTTTCTAAAGAGAAGGTTTCTGAGGTTTCAATGAAAAATAACATGGATACTCAAGTGTAATGGGTGAGAACTGCTATGGTGAGAGGAATACCTAAACAGATTGCTTTCCCATTCTCTCTATATCAGTACTTAAAAGACTTCAGTTTTAAACTATCAGAGATTGCACAAATGCTTTTTAAAAACAAGAATCTGACACTAAGCCACATTTCTTCACTTGCATTTACTAGGCTGGAGTGATAACCCTGGGGAAAGAAGGGTAGGACAGCATGTATTGGGGGTAAGCATTAGCTCACCACCTATAATCTTGGTTAAAATGCTAACCATTAGTTCCCAAGTGTCTCATCTTAGGGTATGTCTATACAGCAGGCATGGGATAGGATTCCAGTTTGTGTAGACATACTCGAGCTACTGTTAATCTAGCTAGCTTCAGTCCTGGAGCAGTGAAGTCAGAGTAGCACAGGCTTCAGTGAGGGCTAGCCAGAGTTCTGGGTGGCCTTCTGTAGCCTGAACTGAAGTCCAGGCTGACACAGCTTCACTGTTCCAGGACCTGAGCTAGCTAGATTAAAGCTAGCTTGGGTATATCTGCAATCCCACCCCATGACTGCAGCGTAGACACATCCTTAGTCCAGTTTGCATTTGTTCTGTTATTCCTTGCTTCCACTGGGCTGTGAACCTGTCGGGTCTCCCACGTTAATGAGGGCCAGACTCTGAGTGTCGTCTCAGTGCTGTAGAATGTGGTGTTGGTGATTCAATAGGTGATATTTCAGCCGTTAACCAATGTCCCAGATCAGCGGATATTGGAGGGGAAAGGTTGTGCTGTACCTATGGCGATCATTCAGGCAAGACCTGGAAATCATAATCCAGGCCATAGGACACATCATCAAGTGTATGGGCGCTAGCCTAGTTCTCCGGGCTATAATCCAGTTCGGATAGTTATATTCCACGTACCTACATTCCCCTTGCAGTCACAAGTCCATATGGTTTTATTCCTAGAGTCCCGCTCTTAGTAGCGATGCCGCATACTGCTAAATGGCTGTTCTATCCCAAGCATGGCTGCATTTCTGGGATTGGTGAAGAGATTCTTATACAGCCCTTCCTTACTTGGCTTCCTATGAATCTCAACGACTCAAAAACACATTGACACCCTCGGATGGAAAGTGCTATTAAGTGCAAATTACTATTTATGCAGAACGTTCACTTGCCTACAACATTTAATCGTTGCTACCACGGCTATGGAGATGGTCCTCAGCCCCTCGCCGGTTTTCATGGGCTGTAATTTTCCACGCCTGCTGGGATGGAACTATTGAACTAAAAGGGTCGGTATAGAAAGAACAGGGCTCCTCACTACAGAACAGCCAAAAAAAGGGAAGTCGTCCAATGTCTAAATGTGCCTTCAAATTCAGGCAGAGGAATCTTCAAGTCTGTCCTATTAACTTTATTAAAACCAAATCACTCTGGGTATTACTTATGGCAGGAAACCCTGAGGTGAGGTTTTAATAAAAAAAAACACACCACACTCCCCCACTGGCATTCCTACATTGACCCACCAGGCAGCTACAGCTGTCCACAAGCTGACCAAATCTTCCTGCTTTTAAGAGCTGCCTAGTGGCATCATAAAGTTGAGTCATCGCTAGAACAAAGTCTGACCTGATGTCATTTGTTAGCTTACAAAACAGGCGGTTTTTATTTAGTTTGAAAGCGTATCAAAGCAAATTGGCTCGAGCGTGGGCACATCAGGCCTTGTTAACATTGCCACCGGCTCCCCATTGGCTGGCTGGCATTGGTAACTGCAGCCTATCAGCTCCCATTCTACCATCCATAGGAATCTTCAGTGCATAAGAGGAATCGAGGTACTTGTACAGCCAATGCCCAACACCATTGTATTAAAGCACCTCACCCACGTTAATGAATGCACCTCACAACGCCCTTGTGAGCTAGGGGAGTATCACTATCCTTATTTCAGATGGAGCACAGAGATTAAGTTATTTGCCCAAGATCACACATTCCTAGGTCTCCTGAGTCTCACTCCATCCCGCAGTATGCTCATGGCTGGGCGAGGGCTCTGCAGGGAGTTAGACGACAAAGAATGTTCCGCAGGGATCAGGGGAACTTGAACAGCTCTTCTTAATTCATAGCCCTCAAACGCAACATGCAAACTGCTTTAGAACCTGTGATTTTACAGCAGGGCTTGTCCACACGGTCAGATCCGTCGCAGGGGCTCATACAATAACAAGGCTTGCGCTTGCCTGCAGTGATGGGACCAGATCATGGAAAACCGAGACTGTAATAACCGTCTGCTGGTCTTTAGCTGCAACAAGTTTCCATAACATGGTTATAATTAAGTCCAGCTCCATCCACACCGGCAAGATAAAAGAGTGTAATAGCACAGCTGGGCCCCAAGGGAAGTTGAATGGGACAAGGTCTAAGCGTTCATTAGCACTGCAGGTGCTCACCACTGGAATTCACTCCTAGTCGAGGTTCTGACTGTGGCCATATTCAGAAAGCACTAGAAGATGTTCTTATTATGTCAGGCTTTTCCATGGAAAATATTCTACATTTCTCATGCCATTTCCTCGACCGCCTGGGTCTTCCTCACTCTCCTTTTAAAATCACAGTACCAAGGAATGGGGTGGTGGTGGGGTATGTAGGTTCTAGCAGTGAGGGCATTGGCATGGGACTTGGAAGACCTGGTTCAATTCCATGCTCTGCCACAGACTGCCTGAGTGACCTTGGGCAAGTCCTTCAACTTCCCGGTGCCTCAGCTCCCCATCTGTACAATAGGGTTAATAGCCTTGCTCTGCACCATAGGGGTGCTGGGAGGATAAGCAACCTGAAGATTGATACTACAGTGATAAGGGGTCTATGTAAATACCTAAGATAGACAGAGTGCTTCAGACCCGGCAACAAATCCTGGTGTCTTTATTCAACCCTGATCGGCTTCAGCAGCAACTCTGCTAGAGTAGAGTAAAAACTGAGGAAGGAACTTATGCTTTGGCCTACAATTTGGAGAGGGAAAATCCTAGTGAACGGAGTTATTTAAACCCTGTAGGGGAAAAGCACAAGCCACATCATTTCATACTCAAGACCACATACAACTGGAAGGCAGGTGAGTCACAAGAAGGACAGAGAAACTGTGGGCCACATCACCAGCCAATGTATATCACCTTAGACCCACTGCTGTCCAGGGAATTATGCTGGTTTATACCAGCTGAGGATCTGGGCCAACATTTCTATGGAGGAATAAACTCTCTTTCAAGAACTGCAAGGATCTGAAGGTGCCAATGCATCCCAAAGAGCCCTGTGCTGCTTGGCTCACATGATGCTGTATTAAAAAAAAAGTGCAAGAAAACACACAAGGAATGATGGTCCCTAGAGTTAACCGATGTCTTCTGAGTCCCAGGTTAAGATTCTCTGTCCCCTCACAGATACTCTGCGTGAACTTGGGCAAATCACTTTGGCCTTGTCTACACACAAAAGTTGTACCACTTTAATTATACTGGTATAGTTAGCGTGGCACAATCCCTTTGGTGCTTTACACCAGTATAGCTATTGTGGTATGGGAAGGGGATTAATGATAATGGTATAAGCCACCTTTATATATCATAGACTATCAGGGTTGGAAGGGACCTCAGGAGGTCATCTAGTCCAACCCCCTGCTCAAAGCAGGACCCATCCCCAGACAGATTTTTTTTTTTACCCCAGTTCCCTAAGTGGCCCCCTCAAGGATTGAACTCACAATGCTGGGTTTAGCAGGCCAATGCTCAAACCACTGAGCTATCCCTCCCCTGCAGCCACATAAGGGCTTAGACTATATCACTACAATCTTCAAGTATATGCCAGGCTTTGATCTCCCTGGACCTCCTCTCCCTGTCTGTCTGATGGGGATAGCAGTGATGCTCTCTCTCATATCATGGGCTGCTGTGAGAATAACACACATTCAAGACTGTGCGGTGCTCTGAGACTAGGGCAAAGGGGGTCATATAAGTCCCACGGATGCAATATTTCTGAGCAGGTCGAGGGACTAAAAGACGTCTCAGTCAAAAAAGAAAATTAAGGCCATTCCACATGGAAGCCATTCAACGTAATGCTGGGCTTAGAAATCCGCTCTTCAAAAGAGAGAAAGTCAACTGCACTTGAAAGAGAAACAAATGCTGAACTAGATGGAAAACCTATTTTTGTCTCTGCTTTTGAGAGCAGAACTGGAGCTGGGATTTGAAAGCACAGGCCTCTCCCTTCTCACCCTACAGGGTAGATAGAAAAAAACTAAATACCAGCTAGTAGCTCATTATGCACCAAGACTCTTTATCATTATAGCACATAAAAGCCTTCTCCAGCCTCGGCCTTGGAAAGGCCAGTTGCTGCTGCTAAAATAAAACAGGATATAATTTTAAACTACAAAAAAGAGTCAAAATCTGGAAGATGGCAACAGGTTGGGCAGCAAGTCTAACGTTGATGAGTATTACGGGCAGCCAAGGCTTAGCGCTTGAGCGCCGTTCCCAGCTCTTTCCTAAAATATCACATTGAAAGGCTGTTTATACCCCAAGCACATCTGTTATAAGCAACAAGCTGCAAGCAGGAGGGAAATCAAAACATTCTGGGGATTTTATAGCTGAAGTTAATGCAAGACAAATATCTTCGAACGATACCCACCAAGCATAGGGATGCAAGCTTGAAGCAGGATACCAGGAGTTTATTCCCGGCTCCGATTCCATTTCCCCTCTGAGATCCTGAGCAAATCCCTCAACTTCAACTTTCCCGTTTGTTAAAACAGAGACAGATACCTCCTTCCCTCCATGGGGCTTGCACAGATTAGCCGTGGCTTAGAAAGGTACTTTGAAGATGACAAACTCCCACACACAACCTCTTTCCCAGTGTACTTTTCCCCAGGAGGATATACTCCTGCTTGGGCCTGCAACTGCTTTTGCCCAGGCCTGCCGACAGTAATTCCAGGCCCCAGGCAGAACAGTCAACGGCCTCCCTGGAAAGGGCTGGCTGAGATTTACGACACTACTTTTTGTCCTATTGATAACACATTAGAACCCGTCATGTGAAAGCTGGGGCGTTTCTTGATCTAGTTAACTTTTCCCCCAGTTACAGCCAGGGCCGGCGTCAAAAAAAAAAAAAAAAAAGCCGCGATCGCGATCTGCGGCGGCAATTCGGCGGGAGGTCCTTCGCTTCGAGCGGGAGTGAGGGACTGTCCACCAAATAGCTGACGGAGTGGCCGTCCCAAGCACCTGCTTGGCAAGCTAGTGCCTGGAGCCGGCCCTGGTTACAGCACCAGTATTAAACAAATTGTGAGCCTAAATAGAAGATGTAGAATTTGTTATTTTGAATTATATATTTAAATTAAATAAATATATTATGGGATGAAATTAATTAATATATAAAACATTTAAGGAAGCACAAAGTAAGGAAACACCTAAAGTATCAAGTAGGCTAATTAAACACCTAATGGTGATTTATGTGTAATCTAAAGACAAGGAAAAAAACTGATATACAAGATGTAACTGACTGAATATGACCAACATCATCAAAATATACAATACTTGTGCTGCTGGTGCTGTGGGACATCAACACCCAGAGCAACGAAGAGATGGCAGGCCTGGTGTGCCACATCTACTGGGAGCAGGGCCGGCTCCAGGCACCAGCTTACCAAGCAAGTGCTTGGGGTGGCTACTTCGGAGAGGGGCGGCACGTCCAGCTGTTCGGTGGCAATTTGGCGGACGGTCCCTCACTCCTGCTCAGAGCGAAGGACCTTCCGCCGAATTGCCGCCGCAGATCGCGATTGCAGCTTTTTGTTCTGTTTTGTTTGTTTTTTTTGTTTGGCTGCTTGGGGCGGCCAAAACCCTGGAGCCGGCCCTGACTGGGAGATCTCCAAGGAGGTGGCCAGGGGCGAAGGCAGAGGGAAAACCTGTGCCTCGTTCCCTGGCTGAGCAGTGGAGGTGGCCCTCATCCTGCACTTGTGATAGCGGCTCGTCAGCCAGTGCTAGCGGCAGTGAAGCAGGGGCTAGCCCCGGTTCCCCTTGGCAAACTTAGAGAGGCTCGATTGGGTGGCTGAACTTGCTGGCTTGTGTTTGGCAAGGAGCAGCAGTCCCGGGGGAGGAAATCGGGTAGCGCAGAGGGAGCTTGTTCCTCTCTAGAGTCTCCCTGTCCTCAGCCCCGTAGCCAGCCCAGCGGCTCCCAAGCAGCCCGACGAGGCAACAAGTGCCGCGGTTCCCAGACTGCTGTCGCTGACGTTCTGCCAGACCAGCAGGGTGCAGCAGCGCGCTGGCAAACAGCTACTGTTGCAGTGAGGGACGGCGCTCTGTACAGAGTAGCAGGAAACCAGATTTCTTTTCATCTTAATTTTTATTAAAAAAAAATGTGTATCTATCCCATCCGCCTAGTCCCTTTTAAGTCAACGGGCTCCTGGGCAATTGACCCCTTTGCCCCCCCATCTCACCCTTGTCGGCGGGACGGCTTTTGCCCATGCATCTCATGGAACGTAGGACTTGCCAGCCTGGTACAGACCAGTGCTGCACCGTGTCTAGTATCTTGAGGCCAGTAGCAGCTGATTCAGTGCAAGGTTGAAGAAACACTGCAGCAGACGGTGATAGAATAACCTGCTCCCAGGCAAAGTCCCTTCCTGACCCCCATTAATTAGCGGTTGACTGATGCCCTGAAGCAGGAGCGTGTAAACCCAGCCCTTACCAAGTTATCATAGAATATCAGGGTTGGAAGGGACCTCAGGAGGTCATCTAGTCCAACCCAGTGCACAAAGCAGGACCAATTCCCAGGCAGATTTTTACCCCAGGTCCCTAAATGGCCCCATCAAGGATTGAACTCACAACCCTGGGTTTAGCAGGCCAATGAGCTATCCCTCGCCCCATCATTTGGGCCCTAAATCTGCTTCCTGTGCAGGTAGGCAATAAAACTGCAGCCTGACACCAAATCAGAAAAAGCAATGTTCTGCTTAGCTGGACCGCGCAAAGGCAAGGCAGGAAGTAAAAACCCGCTCCACTCTGAGCGCAAGGCGCTTTACTGAACTCCTCAAGGCACCCAGAAAAGGAGACAAGTTAGAGGTCAGTAGGGTTACCATACGTCCTCTTTTTCCCGGACATGTCCGGCTTTTCGGCACTCAAACCCCCGTCCGGGGGGAATTGCCAAAAAGCCGAACATGTCCGGGAAAATGTCGGCTCTGCTCCTCCCCTGACTCTTTGGCTCTGTTTAAGAGCCGGGCTGCCCAAGCGCTACCGGCTTCGGGCAGCCCCCATGCCTCCGGACCCTGCGCCGTCAGAGCCCGGGAGGGGAAGTGCCCGGCTGGGGGCGCAGGGTCCGGAGGCAAGGGGGCTGCCCGAAGCCCAAGCGCTACCGGCTTCATGGTTTGCCGGGCAGCCTCCAGACCCTGCGCCCCCGGCTGGGCGCTTCCCCTCCCGGGCTCCAGCTGCGCTGGGGAAGCACTGGCCGGGGGCACAGGGTCTGGGGGCTGCCCGGCAAACCGTGAAGCCGGTAGCGCTCGGGCAGCCCTTTCCCCGTGGCTGGGAGTGGGAGGGAGGAGGGGGCGGAGTTAGGGTGGGGAAGGGGCGGGGTTGGGGCGGGGCTGGGGTGGGGAAATAGGCGGGGCCAGGGCCCATGGAGGGTCCTCTTTTTTTATTTAATAGATATGGTAACCCTAGAGGTGAGCTGCGCACAAATCCTTCGTGAATGGGTCTAGCACCCGCTCACAGACTATGAGCCCCACCTACCCAGCGCCGAGGCCAAGAGCAGAGCCGCTATGCCGTAGGAGCTTTGGGAAAAACAAATTCCTTCCGTTGCTAGATCAAGAGTCCATGGCCCCCTCTCTCCATTCCCCCCTCCCCTTCCCCGAGATAACTGATTCCCAGTCAGTCCTGACAACAAAAGCCTAACGTGATGAGCACTGACAGGAAGAATGTGAAGGGATAAGCAGCCCAGGCGCTGCTGTCAATACCTCACTCCTGCCTATCTCCAGCAACTTGGTCATGCCGGGCTTCTGGGAGCCGCCCGTGGGCTCCTGGGCTTCAGAGCAGTTCAGGTGGCGGCTGCTTGTCTGTCAATGCAGCAAATCCTCCTTCAGCAGCCCCCATGGAAATCGATGCACTTCTCTGCCTCGAGAGCTCTAGGAAGCAGAGCCCGTGGAGTCGGTAGTTTGAGTGCTCAGGGAAACAGCTCTACTAGAGCTGGGCAGGAAACGGGTTTCCCATATTTTCAAGCGTTCCAAGGGTTTTTCCCCGTCTCAAATCAGGCCGAAAAGTCAAAATCTTGAAAAGATCAGTGAACCAAACCACAAAGTTGTTTCTGGTTCAGGTCAATCAGAAATACTTCATCGGATCATTTCAAAACTTGTGTTTTGATTGACTTTCTTTAGACTCTTTAACCTAACGAGCTTAAATTGCTAAAGGAAAAGTCATTTTGATTCAGAAAAAAACAGACATTTTTGTTTCAAACGTGTCTACACAAAATACTGCCAATTCCAAAGCTTTTCTCTCTCCACTTTCTTCATTGGGAAATTCAGACTCTGTTTCATGAACAGTTTCCATTTCAACGAACTGGCATTTTTCAATGACAAAGAGTTCTGCGAAAATTCCCATCTTGCGTTACTCTTTACCTTATGGCATGTTTCCTTCAGTAACAAAACCCCAGAGCGGATCAGCAGCACGAGGGGACTTGATGCTGCAGATTCGGGGAGATAACTATGGAGTAGCAGGAAGGTGTGCCTGATCCATTTGCTACTGTGGAAAATCAAGATACTCAACCCCCGCCCACTCCTTGGGGCTAAGGCAATGTGACAGCAATTTTTGCTCCCTTCGAATTTACAAGTGATGTCCAGATGCTGGACCTGGAATATTAATACACTGCAAGCCTTGATTATTAAAGGCCTAAACTTTCAAGAGTGACTAGAGTGATTTGGGGTTTCACCATTTTTAGGTCTCAATTTGAAACACCTTAAAGTGTCTAATTTTCAAAGGCCAGGTGCTCAGGACTTCTTACCGTCAAGACCTCTTAAGTTGCCTCAAGTTGGGTTTCCACCAATTGAGGTACCCAAAATCACTCTAGTCAGTCCTGAAAAACTTAGGCCTCAGGGTCAAATTTAGACCAGCCAAAGCAAGGAGTCACCAACCTAAATACCTTGATGTATCTCTATAAAACAACGTGTGACTGTTAATACAATCACCACTGAATCCAATTCAAGAAAAGGGACGAAAGAGAAATCATTTTAAAAAACATTCCCTGGCAAATAGCAGCTCTTCTGACCTTGCACAAGATCAATGGATCTATAACCACATGGTCACAGCAAAACATCAGAACGACATGACTAATCACGGAGGTGCAGTGCTTTGTAAAGGAGCTAATACAGGAGCAGAGAAGTCATCTCTCAAACTGAAAACATACTGAAATATCGCAAGCATGTGGTAAACAATAAAAGGCAGCATGAACATGGGAACTGAGAGCCTGCAGGTCATCTGATAAAAGGTTTAATACTGGCAGTTATTCACTCTAGGCGATGCCACATTGCTTAGCTGAATGATGTTTTATTTTTATTATAAGAAAAAACAAAGTAAAATAACCAACCCAGATTGCTCCCCAACTCATGTTTTTTAAATATAGTATTAAGAAGCAACACACACATCTGGAATGCTGTGCCAGAAACCATCTAACTATATCCTATCCAGTTTGAAATGCAGCTCAGTCCATTTCAGATGGCTGAGACATTAGAAGGTCTATAATTAGAGCTGACAAAAAAAAAAAAGGGTGAAAATAAATTAGCCAAAACACCCATTTTTTGCGGCACAGAAACAATTGACAAATTCAGGTCGAATTTGGCAAATAGTTACATCTGAAAAACAAAGTGAAAACAACAATTTCCAAAGCACTGATTGCAGTTGACCCCTGAAACATTTTGTTTGACCCATGTGATTTTTTTTTTCAGTTTTTAATTTCATCAAGGAAAACAATAAAAAAAAATCAGTTTCGGTTGGAAGTTAACCAATTTTTCTTTGGATTTTGCAGTTCAGCCACACACACAAATCATCACTTATTTGCTCAGCTTGATTTATAATAGAAATTAGAGCTGATCCTTATATGCACCGTCTCAAACAAGTTGCAGAGAGAGGCAGGAACAGTTCCTCATTTGCTCAAACTTCTTCAGTCGAGCTTTCAAGATTCCAAACCGGCCTTTGCTCTCAAACACACACAGGGATTTCTGTCTAGACTGCATTACCCGCGACGCATATAGTCAGAGGTGCTGGAGAGCACTAGTGGGGCAGAAAACTGCCAGTGTTTATTCCATCAGGTCTGGTCTTTATCACACAAGACGCACACAGCAAGAACAAGCAGTTTGCTGCAGGATGCAGAGTGCCAAGCAACCTGCTGAAATTTAACTCCGTGACTCCCACCGATGTTAATGGTAAGCAAGTAGCCAAATCCCTCATTAACCACTTTGAAAAGTTACGCTTAAGAGGGGGGCTTCCCATCTAGACAGAGTGTTAGTTCAAAGTATCAGAGGGGTAGCCGTGTTAGTCTGAATCTGTAAAAAGTAACAGAGGGTCCTGTGGCACCTTTAAGACTTGCATCTGATGAAGTGAGGTTCTTACCCACGAAAGCTTATGCTCCCAATACTTCTGTTAGTCTTAAAGGTGCCACAGGACCCTCTGTTACTTTTGTTAGTTCAAAGACATCATAACTTAAAGATGAACAGCAAAGGGATTTTGTCTTTCTTTGTATCCTTTCTGGATTTGTATTCCAAACCCTACTCCCCTCCTCACCAAAAGAAGTTTTCTGTTCTTTCTCATCACCACCAATCTTTGAGTCACCAGAAATATCCTGGCTTGATTTGCTCAGTTTTGCTGGGACGACTCCTCGGAGGACTGAAGAATTAGTGGGATAACGACAGCATAAACAAACTGAAGCCTGTGCACGAGCTTTTCCAGACCTCAAGTGGAAGCAGGGTTTTTTGCTGGTAACTTCTGATCCCTCAGAAGATCAATAAAGGGCCCAGATACAATCTTATTTACTTTGCAGTTCATACAAAACAACCCCCTAGAACTCACGGCATGCTTTTTGCAGTTATATAACCTGGGTACTTAAGGGCCTAATCCTGTGAATGCTTATGCATGTGAATAACAATAATCCTATTAAAAAGAAACAGAGAATCCTGTGGCACCTTTAAGACTAACAGATGTATTGGAGCATAAGCTTTCATGGGTGAATGCCCACTTCGTCAGAGGTGCCACAGGACCCTCTGTTGCTTTTTACAGATCCAGACTAACACGGCTACCCCTCTACTACTTAATAATCCCATTGAGTGCACTCAGCTGCATAAGCACTTGCAAGATCGGGGGAGAGATAAAAGTTTGCTTAGTTCAATCCATTTATCCTCCTTTTATTTGGTGTTGCAGGGAAGGCCATCGATCCGGTTTGTTATTTGGCCACACTGCGCACTGGAATTGCTTTAAGATATTTTTAGTTTTGCAGGAGACTCACAGGCCTTTGGGCTTTGTGAGCCATAAAAAGAAGATTATTTTCACAGCAACCCACACAATGTCATCTCGAGATATCCTTGTGGCACCTTAGAGACTAACAAATTTATTTGGGCATAAGCTTTCGTGAGCTATAACCCACTTCATCAGATGCATGGAGTGAAAGTTACAGTAAGCTGTTATAAATATACAGCACATGAAAAGATGGGAATTGCCTTGCTAAGTGCAGGGCTCAGTGCTAACGAGGCCAATTCAATTAGGGTGGATGTGGCCCATTCCCAACAGTTGACCAGAAGGGGTGAATATCAACAGAGGGAAAATTTTCCATCTATTCAAGGGACACCATCATAGGACCTAGCCACATCAGCCATACCATCAGGGGCTCGTTCACCTGCACATCTACCAATGTGATATATGCCATCATGTGCCAGCAATGCCCCTCTGCCATGTACATTGGCCAAACCAGACAGTCTCTATGCAAAAGAATAAATGGACACAAATCAGACATCAAGAACTGTAACATTCAAAAACCAGTAGGAGAACACTTCAATCTCCCTGGACACTCAATAACAGACTTAAAAGTGGCCATTCTTCAATAAAAAAAAAACTTCAAAAACAGACTTCAACGAGAAACTGCAGAACTGGAAGTAATTTGCAAACTTGACACCATCAAATTAGGCTTGAATAAAGACTGGGAGTGGCTGGGTCACTACAAAAATAATTTCCCCTCTGTTGCTATTCACCCCTTCTTGTCAACCATTTGGAATGGGCCACATCCACCATGATTGAATTCATCTTTTATTACACAAGCACAAGGGTTGGGGATGAAACCGCACTCAGAAAACCTAGACATCAGGCAGATGAGGAGACAGCTCAGAGGCTAATGTTGGTGAGCACAGTGCTGCTGCAGCTCTTCTGTTAGTTAGGACTGAGGGCAAACCCCTGGAACAGAGTGAGGATGAGTTTGGGCACCAAAGTCTGGCCTAGAGACTGAGGTCGGTATAACTCTGCCGCTCAGGAGGGTGGAAAACCCACGCCCGCGTGATGCAGTTATACCGACCGAACTCCTGGGGTAGACAGCGCTATGTTGATGGAGGGCGTTTCCCGTCGACAGAGCTACCGTCTCTTGGGGAGGTGGCGCACCTAGGCCGATGGGAGGTAGGGTCTTCACTAAGTGCTACAGCTCCACTACTGCAGTGCTGTACGTGCAGCCATGCCCTAGTGCAGGGGTGGCCAACCTGAGCCTGAGAAGGAGCCAGAATTTACCAATGTACATTGCCAAAGAGCCACGGTAATACGTCAGCAGCCCCCCATCAGCTCCCCACCCCCGCTCTCAGCGCCTCCCGTCCCACCAGCAGCCCCGCCGATCAGCGCCTCCCCGTCCCTCCACGCACCTCCCGATCAGCTGTTTTGCGGCGTGCAGGAGGCTCGGGGGGAGGGGGAAGGAGCGAGGGCATGGCAGGCTCAGGGGAGGGGGTGGGAAGAGGTGGGGTGGGGACAGGGCCTGTGGCAGAGCCAGGGGTTGAGCAGTGAGTCCCCCTCCTCCCCCCCGGCACAGTGGAAAGTTGGCGCCTGTAGCTCCAGCCCCGGAGTCGGTGCCTATACAAGGAGCCTCCTATTAACTTCTGAAGAGTTGGCCACCCCTGTCTTAGAGTCACAGATTCCAAGGCCGGGAGGGACCATTGTGATCAAGTCTGACCTACTGTATACCCCAGGCCAGAGACCTGCCCCAAAATCATTCCTAGAGCAGATCCAATCTTGATTTAAAAAATTGTCAGTGCTGGAGACTCCACCACAACCCTGGGTAAGTTGTTCCAGTGGTTAATTACTCCCACTGTTACAAATTTACCTTATTTCCATCTGAATTTGTCTAGCTTTGTCTTAGTTACACAGATGCTCCAAATGATAGGATAGGATAAGAAGATTTGATGGGATAGATAGATAGATAGATAGATAGATAGATAGATAGATAGATAGATACACACACACACACACACCAGTAACTGGTCTTGAAGCCAGTTGGAATTTTTAACAAGATTTCCCCCTAGTTTAGACTTTGCCTTAATTGTTCAAAAGCACCTAAATTACTTAACAGCCAAAGTGCCATTGAAAGCCCTTGAGACTTTGCTCTCCTAATCGCCTGTGTGATGGCTGGGGAAAAAAAAGACTTCGGCTCCTATGTCATTTGGAAAATGCTTTGGAAAATGGTACCCATGGTACATTGGTCAAGCCATCCATCTGGCTCTGAAATAGCAATTACAATTACTCAGGAGGGAAAGGGATGGAGGGGAAAAAAAAAGAAAAACGTGTCTTGCTTCCTTTTCCCAGTTTTACTAGCATGTTATGATTCCCTCTTAAAAAGGCTATTAAATCCAGTTGGGCCAACTGCTCCCTCGTGATAAACGGTATAAATATGACAAGCAGAATTATCCAGCTCCAGAGACTGCATAAGAGCTGGTTGGATGGACGAGGGTAAACGTATGTTACCAGCGCTTCCCTGGATCTAAATTGCTAACCTTGCCTGGAGACACAAACCAAGGATCTTATACCCTTGAAAAATGGAGACATTGATTTATGACATAAGGGCCAAGCAATTAATCGAGTACCTTTTGTACTCATCCACTTACAGGATTGCCCTCAGCTCCAGCACTGTACTAACCAAGCCCTTTATAATATGCAATTAGTTAGTCCTAATTAGCAGTTAATGAAAACTCTGGAGCTTCCATCTACCCCTAAAAGTGCAGAGTCTTGAAAACAAAAACTACAAACTGAAGTTTATCACAGTCCCTGCAGCAGGTCTGGGAAAGACTTCTCTCTGCCGGAGCTGATCTCTGGTTTTGATTAAGGGCTTGAAAAATTAAACTTGACCCAGCTCCAGAATCTCATTATTCTTCCCCTTCAGGCCTGTGAAGTTCACCGGGTTTCTTACTATGGCAGAATCTTGCTAATTCACACGAACCAGTAGGAAAGCCACTGAGAATGAGCCGGGTTTCAGAAGCAGATAGATAACCGAGTAGATAAGGAGAATGCATCACTAATTAGGCTGCTCGTTTGGATAACTGTGAAGCTGCATAATTCAGGGCAATGCAGAGTTTGCCTGGAATATCAAAGTTCTCTAACGTATTCTGAGGAATGTTATGGAACACAACTGCATACGCTCGGATTTGCACGGATACCTCAATTGCATGTGCCTTCAGACTAAACTGTGTGTTCAAATTAGGGGCAGAATTCGGTCCACACTTCTGAATAGCTACATTTATGTATTTTGCATAAAATTAATGACATTGTGAGAGTGAGAGACCATGCCATAGCGTTCTGCTATTAAACTTTCACTGTGACCTCCTGTATGTTCAAAACTAATAAATAGTACACCAAGTTTCAAAAGCTACTCACACTTAAACCTTTTACGTTTCCACCTCTGGCTTAAACCATTCCCCCTACAATTAGAAAAGCAACTCTGGCCTTGTCCCTTATCCCCATACTGAGAAAAGTGTTGGCAGTTATAAAATGAATTTGGGCACTGGTCTGGCAGCTTCTGCCCCTTCCAAATACTCTATGACGGGAGAGCAGCAACAGGAATCTTCCTGGGGCAGATCACTGAAGTCCCACGTCAGTGGCAGAAATGGTAACCATACTTTCATTCTCTTGCTCCCCCAACATCAACTTCAGAATTCACCATCTTCCTGTCATCCTCACCTCCTCCTCCCCTATTTACAAGAACTCTAGGCAGCACTGGCTATTCCTACAGATCAGTTTTGTTTCCACTGCCACACGTGACCCATGTTTACAGCACAAACCGATCCATCTGTGCAGCCACTTGATTCATTCCACCAACGCCTGACCAGCTTCTCGATCCATCATCAAGGGTGAAAAACGAACCACTCAAAATGTGCCCCTAAAACCTCTAAGCAACTCCATCATCTTGTGACTCTTCTTCTGCCTTTACTGTTTAATATGGTTCATGGGAGTTCTATATTTTTTTCTGGAAGTTCTTCAGGACAGGGATGTTGTCTAGTGTTTGTTTTGAGAGCATCTAGCACACTTTTGGGGTGCTTGGGGAAAAAACCCAAACCGCTTGTCCCCCTGGCTGAGCAATACGGTCTTTGACCTGATAATTATTGATGTAGCCAAAACAATCCATTTGTTTCCTTGAGAAACATCATGATGCGTAATGAAATCTTGGCTCCCCTCCAAACCCCTCCCAAAAAGGGACTACCCCTGTACACATCCCCCCGCTGAGTTGGGAAAGTCATACCTGAGTGTAGGATTCCTGAATTTCATTGGTTTCTTTTGGCACCTAGATAATCGAGAGAGAGGGAGAGAGAGAAATACATCACTACCTGAGTAGCTGAATTTATTTAAGCAAGCGATTGTTAATGGCTCTGCTGTTTCCATAGGTTAAGAGCATAGTGGGTAACAGAGCTGGTTCTCGGAAAAAGTCGCTCCTTTCAGCATGCTTCTCGCTGCATGAGCGGGGCTGGGGAATTTGGTTGGTACTTTAACCCCTGTGCTTCAAGTGAGCACATTTAGCCATTTTCTTGTTGTGATTCTGGAGTAAAGTTCCAGGAGCTTTTTCTCTGGGAACACAGGTATTTTACGACTCAGCTCTAGGAAGGGCTAACAATGGGTGCGACCCACAAAGACCTAGCTCTTCCAGCGCACTCTTGGACAAGATCATCTCTGGGTCACAGTTCCCCTTCTGTAAAACGGAGTTGATACTAACCTACCTCATGGGATTGTGGCAAGTGTTAGATAGCAGATCTACCCAGCAATGTGAGCAAGAAAAGTGCCATCTAATGCACCAGGACCATCATTACTGGGGATGACCGTGAGTAACTCTGGTTGTGCTGCAACTTGGGGCATTTTGCTTCTGAGCCCAAACTGAGCCGCTCAGGCTAGAAAAGATTGTGCCAGAACTGACACAAGTTTCTTTGGACTGGGCTCCCGGAGGAGCAGCAGCAGTTCTTCTTGAGAAATAATTAAGAACCCTGGTAAAATGGAGACCCACGACGCTTCTGGTTGTCAATTACACCAGTAACTTAGGGCTGGTCTACACTACACAGTTAGGTCGACATAAGACAGTTTATGTCAACCCAATTACGTCAGCGTCTACACTACAACCTTCCTCCTACTGATGTAAGGCTAGGTCTACACTGGGGGGGGGGGGTGGAATCGATTTAAGATACGCAAATTCAGCTACGCGAATAGCGTAGCTGAATTCGACGTATCCGAGCCGACTTACCCCGCTGTGAGGACGGCGGCAAATCGACCACCGTGGCTCCCCCGTCAACAGCGCTTACTCCTACCTGGGCTGGTGGAGAACGTGCGTCGATTCGGGGATCGATTGTCGCGTCCCGACGAGACGCGATAATTCGATCCCCGAGAGATCGATTTCTACCCGCCAATCCAGGCAGGTAGTGAAGACAAGCCCCAAGTGCCCTGCTATACCAATATAACTCCTCCACTTCCAGGAGAGGGGTAAGGCTTATGTCGGTGTAGTTAGGGCAACACAGTGTCTGTGTAGACATGGTGTCCCTTACGTCGGCCATCTTGTCAATTTCATGGCAGGAGCCCTGAAATTCACAAGAAAGCCCCCACTGGACCCTGCTCCTGGCTAGGAGCTGAGATGAGAAGCTCGGGGAGCTGCCCCTTGTTCCTGGCTGGAAGCTAGAGCTTGGTGGCTTCGAACCCCACTCCCAGCTGGGAGCTGGGGTGAGAAGCAGGAGGGACCCCCTGCCTGCTCCTTGCTGAGCAGTCTTGTCAATCACAGCTCGGTGAGCCATGACATTGACAAGGGTACCCAGCTCCTGGTGGGGAGCGGGCGGGAGGGGGGGCCGAGAAGATGCAGACAGCTTCCCCCCACCCCCCACTACTGGCAGGAACAGGTAAGGGGGAGAAACCCTGGGTGGCTTTCCCTGCCCCCGGCAGGAACAGGGAGCAGAAGGAGCGAGGCAGCCCACTGGGAGCTGGTGGGGCAGCCAGGCCCCTGGCAGGGAGCTGAGAGACCGGGCTCTGAGCTCCCCACACTGCCCCTCTTAGGTCGGTGGAAGCGCTTCTGGTGAGGACGTGCACCACCGACCCCAGGAGGGAAGTGTGGACATGCACATCATTGCAGTGGTTGTAAGTCAACCTTAAATTGGTCAACTTAGATTTGTAGTGTAGACCAGAGGTTCTCAACCTTTTTCTTTCTGAGCCCCCCCCCGCCCCCAACATGCTATAAAAACTCCACAGCCCACCTGTGCCACAGTAACTGGTGTTCGGCATATAAAAGCCAGGGCCGGCGTTAGGGGGTAGCCAGCTGGGCAATTGCCCAGGGCCCCTTGCCACAGGGGCACCGTGAAGCTAAGTTGCTCAGGCTTCTGCTTCAGACCCACGTGGCGGGGCTCAGGGCTCAGACCTCTGGATGAGAACCACTGGTGTAGACATCCCCTTTGAGGAGTAAACGTTCATAAGCACGATGCACGAGGATGTTCCGTGCCCAGCCCTGCTGCGTGGCAGTGGGATTTCACGGTGGGAATGAGCACAACACTTCTCATTCGTCGCACTCTTTCTTTGATAAATGTGCTGCAGCATTGCGCAATACTAGCTGTGTGTGTTCTACACACCCACGCACATACACAATAACACGCACACACACCACACACACTTCCTACAGCTAAAACCCCTCCCGCCCAGCCATATCTTCCCCTTTGCACCAAACCCCTTCGCCATTTCACAAAGGGAAGTCAAATGCCAAAGCCCCAAATGACAGAGCAGCAGCTTATGTTTAACAGAGGCTCCTGGGTCACCAGGACATCAGCAGTGGAGCCATCTCCCATGTTGCCATGGGGATTCTCAGGGGAACAGGCCTGGCTCTGTTTGGAATGAGGGATAAAACTACCATGATCCCTGGCCCATGAGCCCCTCTCAATATGCATGCAACTGTGGGGTCTTCTCCACCCCCATCACTGATCTAGATTAGCTTCCATTCAGCTTCCCCCATCTAGCATGATAGTGTACACCCGCTGCCCATCCATAGCTGCAGACTTAGTACCCCGGCAAGGTCATTCTGCTGGCCCACCCAGAAACAGAGACCGGGCAATACGGCTGCGAGCTCCCACCCCAGACACAGTGCGGGAGGGGATGAGAGGAGACACACTCCAAAGCGATCGCTTATTCCTAGCTCTCCCCAGGTGACATCCGACACCGTTGCTGAAACTCTTGCTACCTGCCACTGTTGCGTGGGTTATGGGGCAGTGGAACCAGGTAAACTGGTGCTCTATTGGGCTCCTTTCCGGCCCTGGAGCACTGACCCACGTGGGAAGGGAAAGACAAACACTACACCAGTGCCCAACCACAAAGGGTATCACAGTCATCATCACATTCTCTCCACGCCACTGCAGAAACCGGAGTCCCAATGGGCTAAATTAGGTCAATGGAGAGACCCCAGGGATTAAGTAACATCAGGGATAAACTGGGTCCCACTTTGCAATGGGGAAACCCGAGAATGCTCTTTGCAGGCCTTAGACACACCTCTGGCCAAGCGGGAGAAAGCTCCCCTGGGGAGCGGGACTGGTTGCGGAAAGCTTCAGTGCTGAAAGCGCTGGCGCATCTGGGATTGTAGCCTCCACAGTATTCACCGGCAGCTCCCGGGTCTCCCATCTGGAAGGTCAGCTGCTGCAGAGCACCCTGGGAGGCAAGGAAACAAACAAGTGGAGTTCACACACGGACCGCTGACACTGCCTCTGGAGGACGGGTGGCAAATAAAACGCAAGTGGGATAGGTTTGAATGGAGTTATTCGGACTCAGGATATGCAGCAATTACACTGGCAGGGAGATGCTCCACCACAGTCCACAGAGAAGGAATCCTATTCCAGGGCCAACAGAGGGACCCCCAGAGCAGTGATGTCTGAGCCTAGTATGCCTGGTCCTGCACACTTGTGTGTGTCATCTTGGCCAAGGTTCTGAACCCCGTGGTTCCCAACACCAACACGGGCACGTCCCCTGGCTCCATGATGAGACGAGATGAACAGGCAGCAGGGGAACATCCGAGCACAACTCCTGAGAGGGAAGGATGGGATTCTGCAGCGTGCTGGGCCTCTCCGGAGAGATGAGAATGGAGCAGAGGGTTCTGAGCATCAGCCCTGAAGGGGCTCAGCACGCTGATGGATCAGGCCCCAAATCAACACCCTGTCCCAGAGGGCAGACACATTGTCCCCACCCACAGCCTGAAATTACCTAGAAGGGCTCTGGATTACTAGACCCCCCAGCGTTTGGCAAGACAGGGAGGGAAGAACCAGCTGTCTCCATGAGGTCAGTGTTGCCTGGTAACTCCAAACACCACCTTCCCCGCACCCAGGCCCCCCTCCTCGCACTCGGATCCTTGGCTAGAGCGGGGGTGTAAGAAGGCCATTGCTGCAGCAGGGCTGACAGCAGCTCTTTGCCTTCCTTGGCCTTTGCTGGGGACAGCCCTGTGCAGAGGAGAAAGTGCCAGCAGGAAGGAGAGAGCATCGGGGTCAGGGGAATCTGAAGAAGAGGAGGCCTGTAGGGAATACAACGCTGAGGGCCTGGTTCTTGGCACTGGGAGAGGTGAAATGAGCATCTGGGGGGGAGTAGGAAGAGCCCTGCTTGCCTGGAGAAGCCAGGAGTCTCCACAGTTGCTAAGGTTCTGTAATTATTGAAGTCGGAGCCAACTCCAACAGGGCTTCTCCTTGTTAGCATCCTTCTGAACCTCTCCCTCCCTCTTGAGCCCAGTGTAACTGGTGCAATGATTTGTTAGCTGCAGCATCATTAAGCCATAAGCAGGTTTTTCTGCACCATGTGACTGTCCAGAGCAAACATTTCTTTCCATACGAGCCTGCCCCATTTAGTCATTCTCGCCCGCTGTCTCCAAGGAGCCGTAAAAGCTGAGATGAGATAAATGTGCAAAAGCTGTTGGATAATCGCCCCAACCCCAGACCATCTTAATGAGATGAAATCTTCCTTCTAAGCCAAGGGTTTGGCCAGGCGACTGGCTGTGAAAGAGAAGTGGGGAAGGGTGACAGAGCTATACGCACGCCTGAATCAACAGGGACGGGCATTGTGCAGATGATGCAAGATGGGAAGGGGCCTTAGAGCTGCCTATTGTAATCTGGTTCCTGGTTTGCATGTTAGTTATTGGGGAGGGGTTTCAGTGCAAAGACCCTAAAATAATCCTGGATCCAATAAGATCTAAGCATTTCCTTAGCAGAGCTCCTTCTTATGACCTGCTGTGTGTTCTTAGACAGGAAGCTCTTTGGGGCAGAGACTGTATCTCCAACGTATGCCTGTAGTGTGCCTAGTGCAACGGGGCCCAGATCCCTGCCTGGACTCTTTAGCCACTGTGTCTAGGCAAATAATGATCTTATTCTACAGCACACGTTGCATTGTCCAAGCCAGGACCAAATGAACAGGAAGGCAGCATGGTCTAGTAGCTGGGGGAATCCTGGTTTATATTCCAGGGTCCTGTCACACTGCTGTATGACCTTGGGCAAGTCATTTCAACTTGTGGGAGCCTCGGTTTATCCCCCTGTAAAATGGGGGTAATTATAACTATCCTGGAGGATGTGAAGGATGCTAGTGAGGAGCTTAGAGTCCCTCAGGATAGGTCTATGCTGCAATCAGGCGCGTGATTGCAGTTTGGGTACATATATGCACGCTAACTTTAATCTAGCTTTTCTGGGTACCAAAAGCAATGAGGAACATGGACCCCAGTGCAGGCTAGCAATGACTGTTCATAGCCAGAGTCACTGGTTGGCTTGCACTGCTATGTCTTTACTGCTATTTTTAGTAAATAAAGCCATCACACCTCAGTTTGCAGCATAGACAAACCCGTACAGGAACGCTGCTAGGTCAGAGTGCCAATTTTGTATTGTTTGATTTCTCTCCTTCTAAATTTCAGGAGTCACAAGCGTGTTGATTTGGCTGGAAATGGGATGCTGTGTTCCCTGGTGTTCTCATTCTAGCTACGTTCACGGCCAGTTCTTACACGCTGCTTTTCTACTTCAAAAGGCTTAAGAAACCTGTTTGGGGATATTAGTGTGGAGTGACTATCAAGCTCTTTCTTCACTGCTTATTTAAAAAGTCACTCATCTCAGAGGACGTACAAAACTAATCCCTCTCCCCGCAGTGCGGAGGCACGTCTGTAACTGACACGTGGAGAAAGGAGTGGGTTAGAGGGGATTCTATTGGGGGTTTCCGTCTTGCTGGCTGACGTCCTTTCACTGTTTTGGTTTCTCTGACCTAGGAGCAAACCCTTGGTGCACTTCAAAGCCTTTGCACTGCACATCACCTGTGTAGTGAAAATAAACAGGGCGTTTTCAGTGAGGGAGGAGATGGGGTTCCATCAGCAAGTGGAATTCCAGCATCATTTCATTAGAGTGCCCTCCCACCCTGTCCCAATGCAATGTCTCCCCTGCAGGCTGCCTATGCAGCACCTTTGGGCTGAAAGAGAAGAGTCTGTGTGTAGGAGGAGCAAATTCTCACCTCAAAGGGAATCTCAAAAGATTCAATCAGGCCTCCAAGAATGACCAGCCCCTGCATGGTGATGCCCATCCCAAAGTAATTGGACCAGCCCACGCTCTCCACCAGCTGACAATCCACATGCAGCTCCAGTCTCTCGGAGGAGATGCTGAGGGCAACCTGATGCCAGTCTCCATCCCCCAGGATGGAAACTGGGAACCTGTGTGCCCCAGGTTGGGGACAGGAGAAAGACAGAATAGGAGGCTCAGACAGATACAAAACAACCAACATCTTATACCGGGCTGGGTTCACTGTTCGGTATTAGCAAAGGCCCCCTCAAAGGCTCACCCCCATTGTGCTATGCAGCAAGCTACCCTGGACGCACTGGATAATTACAAGCCAAAGGAAAGTGTCTCATGGAAATCTAACTCTTCAGTTACTTGGAACTGGGCAAATCATTGGGTTTTCAGAAATCAGAAAAAAAATGTTCAGTTTAGTTCTGAAAACTCAGGTCCTCCCTGCCCAGTGAGCATCCAAACCACCAGCCTATGGGCCATTCTGCTCTCCGTCTCTCCCACTGCAGCTGGTCCACTTTGTATAAATATTTGACTGTTCACTGGGCCAAAGAGAGTGAGAAGGACCCCGCTGCCTGGTGATGAAGGCACTCGCCCAGCAGATGGGGATTTGTATAGTCTCTCTGCCTGATTCAGAGGACGGATTTGGAGGGAGGAGACCTGACTTCAGGGGTTGGTCCTGGGGCCGGTTTTGTTCAACATCTTTATTAATGATCTGGATGATGAGATTAATTGCACCCTCAGCAAGTTCGCAGATGACACTAAACTGGGAGGAGAGGTAGACTAGGTACACTGGAGTGACCGAGACAAATTGGAGGATTGGGCCAAAAGAAATCTGATGAGGTTCAACAAGGACAAATGCAGAGTCCTGCACTTAGAAAGGAAGAATCCCATGCACTGATACAGGCTGGGGACCGACTGGCTAAGCAGCAGTTCTGCAGAAAAGGACTTTGGGATTACAGTGGATGAGAAGCTGGATATGAGTCAGCAGTGTGCCCTCGTTGCCAAGAAGGCTAATGACATATTGGGCTGCATTAGTAGGAGCATTGCCAGCAGATCGAGGGAAGTGATTATTCCTCTCTATTCGGCACTGTCGAGGCCCCACCTGGAAGATTGCATCCAGTTTTGGGCTCCCCACTAGAGAAAGGATGTGGACAGACTGGAGAGAGTCCAGCGGAGGACAACAAAAATGATTAGGGGGCTGGAGCACATGACTTATGAGGAGAGGCTGAGGGAACTGGCATTGTTTAGTCTGCAGAAGAGAAGAGTGAGGGGGGATTTGATAGTTGCTTTCAACTACCTGAAAGGGGGTTCCAAAGAGGATGGAGCTTGGCTGTTCTCAGTGGTGGCAGATGACAGAACAAGAAGCAATGGTATCAAGTTGCAGTGAGGGAGGTTTAGGTTGGATATTAGGAAACACTTTTTCACTAGGAGGGTGGTGAAGCACTGGAATGGGTTACCTAGGGAGGTGGTGGAATCTCCATCCTAAGAGGTTTTTAAGGCCTGGCTTGACAAAGCCCTGGCTGAGATGACTTAGTTGGTGTTGAACAGCCTAGAGCCTGGTAGGGAGGAGATCTGAGTTCAAATCCTTGCTCCAGAGTGAGGATTCGAATGTGGGTCTCCCTAGCCACTGGGTCAGGGTTATTAGGGACACAACACTGTTTTCTGAAGCTGACCTTGACAGCCTTTTCCCAGCCTAAACTAATCAGGTCATCAAATTCACATATTGTTTCAGATGGACCGAAACTGCATTTTTCAGCAAAAAAACCTTTTTGTTTTTAAAAAAAAAAGTCACTCAGCTCTCCTTGTAACAGACACGCACCGTCACTGCAGTCTCTAAGCGCTGGAATATTGTAGCTTTCCAGTACACTGGGGAATCTGTAGAAAAATCCCCCATCTAGTCAGTTACAGCCTCTTTCCCAAATGTCCATCTGTCCTGGGCAGGCCCCTGCGTCCACTCATCCAGCCCCACTCCCTCTGCAGGGTAACACATCATGTGGGCACCGAAGCCCTGGAATTGACTGCACTCTACTGATTATCTCCCAATCAGCCACTTTATCCAACACTTTCCTTGGTTTTTGCAGCTGGTTTAGAGTCAACCTTTCCAGCTGGGATGGGGGGGAAGGTTGGCTCTGGACATATCTTGCCTCACTGCAGACAGCAGCATGTCTGGACTTTCAAAGGCTCTTGCAAGGCAGAGATAATCCCATCCCCCCAAACTGAATGGTGTAGGGACCCTTTCCAAGCTGCCTGTGGAGTCTCAGCCTGGCTCTGATCCAATCCTGGAGTCCTAGGTTGTGTCAGTTGGCTCTTTTATTTAGGCTGACACTTCCCCCGCCCCAATTTCTCATACCCCCGGCTTTACACTGCGCAGATCCCCCCACCTGCCACATTGACGACACACTCGGCCCGTGAGGCCGTTTATAACCATCACTTTGCCATCGTGTCATCTGCAGCCCCGAGCCAAGGCATGACTGAATCCGGAGTCACGTTAACAGGTGATGGGTCACTGGGAACGCAACTCCAGCTGCTGCTTTGGACCTTCCCTGCCTGCCAGTCAGCAGCGAAATAACTCAAGAAAACCAGTTATGAGGCGCTCATGGACAAGGCAAGAAAGGGAGCCTCCCTCTTTCTTGGAGAGTGAGGAAAGGGGACTGGATCTCAGCCAGGTTCCTTGGAAAAGCCACGGCTGTGTCTGAGACAGGCTTTGAGGATTTCATTAGCAAAACAGATGCGACATTATGCACATCATGGCAAATAATCATAAAACCAGAGAAGCGTAATGTTGGAAGGGACTCAAGAGATTATCTTGTTCATCATCCTGTACTGGGCAGATTTAAATAAACCTAGTCCATCCCTGACAAGTCTTTGTCCAACCTGTTCTTGGAAATCTCCAGTGATGGGGATTCCACAACCTCCCTTGGAAGCCTATCCTGGAATTTAACTATCCTTATAGTTTGAAAGTTTTTACTAATATCTAACCTAAACGTCCCTTGCTACCAACTAAGCTGCTATCTTCTTGTCTTACCCTCGGTGGACAAAGAGAGTAATTGATCGCTGTCGTCTTTATAACAATCTTTTGCGTATTCAAACGCTTAAGTCCCCACTCACCCTTCTCTTTAGCAAACATGCCCATTTCTTTCAACCTTTAATAATAAATATTCCAAATGCCATCAAGTTCTTATACAGCACTCTTCATCGACAGATCTCAAAGTGCGGTACAGAGGTGGTCACCAGCATTACCCCCATTTTTACACATGGGGAAACTGAGTAACAGAGACAAGTGACTTACCCAAGGCCACACAGCCGTCTAATGGCAGAGCTGGGAATAGAATTTAGGTCTCCTGACTCCTAGTCCCATGCTCTAGCCACTAGGCCACAATCCCTCCCAAATGACCAGGTCAGAGTGTGATCTCAGTCCAGGATGAAAATAACGATTGCTAGGCCAATACCAAAGCACTCAATTTGCCATATTGAGGTGGGCGGGATCTATCCATCACACATGAACCATCCACGTAGCACGGTAGCCTGGATTCGCTGCAAATTATTTTCTTCCTCCAACCACTACATTTCAAAACTGTGAAGCATTAGCCTGGGGGGATACCTCAGTGGTTTGAGCATTGGCCTGCTAAACCCAGGGTTGCGAGTTCAATCCTTGAAGGGACCATTTAGGGATCTGGGGCAAAAATCTGTCTGGGGATTGGACCTGCTTTGAGCAGGGGGGTTGACTAGGTGACCTCCTGGGGTCCCTTCCAACCCTGATATTCTATGGTTCTATTAATCACTGGCATATGGACTCATAAGAGGTTTCCCAGGTGAAGAACAGTATTAAAGGCCTGCCTCACAAGGCCAACTGAAGTGTGGGCAGACAGACAGAACTCTCATATTTGTACCCCCCCCAAGAGATTCTCTCTTCTGCCCCTATATGACGAATTAGTCATGGCTTGAGGCTTTTAGGCTACATCTATACTAGGAGGTAAGGGTGTGATTCCCCTGCTTGCGTACAGATACTCGCACTAGCTCTCATCAAGCTAGTGTGAGTATAAATAGCGGGGTAGTTGCAGCAGCATGGGGAGCGGCAAGGAAGGCATGGCTTAGCTGTCCTGAGTACCAAACCAGTTCATACTCGGCATGTACTTCCACTGCCGCTACCAGTGCTACACTGCTATTTATACGCGTGCTAGCTCCATAAGATCTAGTACGAGCACGTGTGCACAAGCAGGGGGAATCACACCCCTAGCTCCTAGTGTAGACGTGGTCTTAGAACAACAGCTCCACAGTACGTCCTGGTGACTAACGCTTCCTCCCTCCAAACAATTTCCAACCCAAACGGGGTGGATGGGGGAGTAACCCCGTTTCTCCAAGGGGGACTCTGCTCCATGAACAGTAGGGGAGAGCACTAATATGCTGTCTACCCAGAACTATGTCGAATCTCAGGCACAACCGGCAGGAGGATAGTATCAAATGCTCTAGGGCAAAACCAGGAGTGCACCCTCCCACTTAACCTAGAAAATCTGCCAAAGCAGCCTTCACCTGAGTGGATGTGAGACTAACACACAGGCCCTGTCCTGTCAACTCACCTGCATCAGTAAGTTGCAGTGAGCTCACCCTTCAATAGCCCAAGCAGGGGAAAAGGGTGTCAGACAACCAACTTTTGTTTGGTACAAGTAGCAGAGATGCTGCTTTGCGACCATAGGGGCCCTGCCTCAGATGTCAGCAGGGACAGACCCTTGGAGAACTTTGAGGGGACATGACCAGCCGGACCGGCCCTGCCTGCCACACTCCTGTTGACTAAAGACTCCGAGTTTGGTTGCATCACCAACCTTCTTCCCTCCTGTGATCTAAGAACCTCTTAATTCCAACTAGCGACTGGGTTCCAGGAACATCTTGATTCTGATCTGTACATTCTGATTCACCAAAGAATGTCATGTGAGGTCTTAAATGAAAGCCGGGGTCACACTGGTCATTGATATCATTGTGAAATGTATATAGAGATACTGTGTAAGGAGTTACGTACATATACTAAAAATATGATCTTCGAGTCCGTAACAAGGCATGAGTCAGCAGCAGAGGTGAAAAAACAGGGTGTTCTGTCAGAAAAGAGATGTTTATTCACCTCTCTCTCTGGCAGGATGCACCTTACGCATGGTACGCTAACACAATGGATTTACATCAGTGAAGAGATGCAAAGTCAAAAGGGAAGCAGCACGCGGGAAAACCAAGCCCCAGGTGGTTATCCCGTCTCTAAGGGCAGACAATGAACTTTGTGGGAGGTATAAGTAGAAGACAAAGACAACGCCCCTCATCATGTACATAGGAATAAATGGACAGTGTATTTACATTGATGAAGACGGGGTCTCAGACAACCTTGGCTGGAAAGCTGCGAAAGACATTGGGTGAGATAAACTTTAGACAGGTTAGCCTGTTCTTTAAGTATAGCCTCTAGAAAGCATGTGATTTTGTTTTTTAGGTAACCCTTTGTTTCCAATATCACTTGAATCTGGAATCTTTGATAATAAATTTGTTTTTGTTTTCATTATATCGAAGAGCGCTGATAGTAAGCAAAATGCTGGAACAGAGCTGAATCTTACTGGCTGGTGTGTATACTGCTTCTTGGGGGACAGCAGACCTGATATTTCTGTGAGCAGCCTAGGGCTGGATATCACGGGGAAACACTTCAAAGGGACTCTGGGACTGGGGTGCAGACACCCAGTGAAGGACAAGCAAGACTCCTTCATGCTGGAGGTGGGGGGTAACAAGGTGACTCAGTCCCTGGCACCCCGAGAACCTTCACACCTGCCAACTAATCTCTCATGGCTGGAGCTAGAGCATGTCTCCATATGCAAAAGACCACAGTTCTACATTTTCAGATAGGCACCTGAGAGTGCAGTGGATGGATATGTGGGTGCAATCCCGTGATCACCAGCAAAAAACACGTAGCAGCTCTAGCATTCACGGATAGCTCCATGCTCGTGACCTGGCGTGCCCAGGCAGTTACCCCTTTGCACCCACCGCTAAGTATGCGACAGGCTCAGCTTCACTGCCTGCCTTTGGAAACTCCTCCCCAGCCCCCCATATTTTGGGGTAGAGAAAGAAGAGAGCTAAGATGGAACTTACTCATAATGTCGCCTCCTAGTGGTGACAAAGACCAAGGCAAGGGGGTTAATCCTGATCTGGAACAGCACATGGCTACGATGACTGAGGATCGTCAAGAGGCTCGTCTCCTCCTTCAGAGAATACTTAAGTTTCAGCAACACGCTCAGCTCATCTGCAAACCTAGGAGAGGGAAGCAAGCCACAACATCTTGTAGCGTCCGGTGTAATAAACGGAATGTTCATTCATTCTCTATAATTTGATGCACAAAAACTAAGTTAAAAGAACATTATGCACATGGCAAAGTCAAGCACCGAAAAGTTACGAAACGCCAGAATTAAGGAAGCTGTAGCACAGGCTTCAGTATGGGCAACACAAGCCCACCTGGCCCCCTGGGGTAGGTATTTGCTTGTGCAGCTGGCGCTGAAGCCCACGCCGTGGCTTCTTCCCCTCTACTTGCAGGGGGACATCTACACAACCCCAGCGGCAATGATGACGTACCCCAAGAAGGAGAGCTGAGGGAGGAATGAGGTTTTTAAAAGACCAAATCACCAGACATGAAGGGAGTCAGATTGTAAGAACCTCTGGACAAGCAGCCTACCTGTCCCCAAAGGCCTCCCGGGTGGGGATGCTGAGGGTGGAGTACTGTCCAACCTCCAAGACACTGCAGTTGGCTTCGTCATAACTGAGGGAAATATTGCTGAAGTCCCGGGCGGAAGAAGTCAGTTTGTCCAGCAAGTTCACTTCATCTGCATGGGGGCAAAAAGGAAAGAGAGAGAGAGAGAGAGAGAGACTAAATGTTTCATGCATCCTCCCGCCAGAGTGCCGCTCACATCATTAGCCACTGGTAAGGTGCTCTGGTGTACGGGAGGCCGCGGGAACATGGTCCCCCATAGCTAGCAGCCCTTTGAAAGGGTTTTCAGGAAGAGAATGATCATGTCCGGGAATCTTCCTGCCCGGAGGAGTGTCACTGAGCTGTAAGAATCACTGACATAGAGTCTCAGCCAAAGACCTGCTTATTCCAGAATGACCTCTGAATTTAGGGAGATAGAAGGACTCAAAACACTGCCTGGTGGATTAAACAGTATAGTACGTCTTAAGGGGATGGGACGGTATTTCTAATTAATATCCCCCAGCCACATACCCACTGTGACAAAGTTCCTCCTCTATCTTGGTGGGTCCTGTACTTATTGGCAGATTTTCTTGCCTCAGAGATTCACCATGTGGGTTGGGGAACAGCCCAGAGACCTTCCCCTCTGGAAGAACCCACAGTCCAGGTCAATTGGGAGGTTTGGGGGGAACCCGGGCCCGCCCTCTACTCCGGGTTCCAGCCCAGGGCCCTGTGGGCTGCAGCTGTCTATAGTGCCTCCTGTAACAGCTGCATGACAGCTACAACTCCCTGGGCTACTTCCCTATGGCCTCCTCCAGACACCTTCCTTATTTTCACCACAGGACCTTCCTCCTGGTGTCGGATAACACTTGTGCACCTCAGTCCTCCAGCAGCACACCCTCTCACTCTCAGCTCCTTGAGCCTCTTGCTCCCAGCTCCTCACACTCACACCACAAACTGAAGTGAGCTCCTTTTAAAACCCAGGTGCCCTGATTAGCCTGCCTTAATTGATTCTAGCAGCTTCTTCTTCATTGGCTCTAGGTGTCCTAATTAGCCTGCCTGCCTTAGCTGGTTCTAGCAGGTTCCTGATTACTCTAGTGCAGCCCCTGCTCTGGTCACTCAGGGAACAGAAAACTACTCATCCAGTGACCAGTATATTTGCCCTCTTCCAGACTCCTGTACCCCACTGGTCTGGGTCTGTCACACCACCTACAACCTCTGCTCGACCTTGGGCAGCTCCACCCAGCTAAAGGTGTTAACTGCCTTTCTCCTCACTGCCCTATGAAGCTTTGCATTGCATCGTCCATAAGGATACCGCTATGTTCCCAGGCATGTCTGGAAACTAGCTCTCCCTCTGGTCCCCTCAGTCTAACAGGACCCCCGCCATTCCCACAGCAGGTTTTTAGTATCCCAGACAAGAAGGACACCTGTAGCTTTGCAGGCAATTATAAGAAAAGCGTGAGGATCCCAGTCATTTCTGTGATTGGCTGTCATGGCTGGGGAACGGCCACACCCCTTTTGCCAGGTCAGAGGGACTCTCTCTAATGGCACTGAACTGCTACCTGGAAATTACAATGGATGAAAAAAAGGTTCCTCTCCAAAAGCTTGTATCCCACGTGCTACAAAATGAGCCATGACAATGTCCAAGCAAGAGGTGAGGAAAGGTTCCTGCAACATCAGCGAGACGGGCAACCCTTCTGCGGGAACCCCCAGCAGGCAGAGAGAAGGAAGGACCGTAGCAAGGCGTCAGCACAGCATGCTTGGTGGGAATGCAGTTTCCCAGGGAGAGCAGATCACGCTTCAGATGGAAAGCGCACCAGGGACGACTAGGGCTGAGCATAGCAGCCCTTTGCTCTGGGAGTGGGAACAAGCACCAGACAGCTGCATTCCACGGGCAAAGCCACTGCAGCTGTGTCGCGGCCAGAACACCCAGAGCTTGCCCGGCCGACACGCGTGTGCACGTATGCAGACTGTCCTGTCCCTTCCACAGCAAGGACGGGGGCCTTGGGCAAGCGGCTCTTGTGACTTCAGGAAAGAGTTTAATTGCTACTGCCAAGAGCAGCAAAAGCCAGGGCACTCAGCCGTGAGACCTTGCCATCCCGGGCCCGGTCGCTTAACCAGGCTGTGGACAAAACTGTTGGCTTCAGACCTGAATAGTCTCACTTCTTGAACCGACTCTGGGTGGTTTGTATAAACATGGGTCCAGTTTCAAATAATCTGGACTCTGCATGAATTCTACCCAGTCATTTTAATGCAGGTAGCGGGGCAAACTGTTGCATTTGGTGAGCAGGAAGGTTAACAACAGTTTGAGCAAAACATTTGCAATGCCAGCAGCCAGCAAGCTGAAAAGGAGAAGGTTCAGCCCTGGGGCTGGGGCAGGGAAGGCAACATCAACTCCAGTGTGGTTACATTGGATTTCTACGTCCCCAAGAAAGGAGAGCAACCACATGATAATATGGAGCCCAAGAGAAGCCAGATTCCCCCTTCCCCATGAACAATTAAGAGTGGGCCAAGGCTACCACACTGATAATGGAAATGCGTTTGAAACGACATTTGGAACCAAGCTCATGAAGTTGTTTGAACTTTAAAAAACAGTGGGTCTCAGCCTTTTCTAAACCATGACCCCACATTGCAAGAGCAAAAACCTTCGGGGTCTCCCTCCCGCCCCATCTAGCCATAAAGGAAAGGGAGGGTGGTCATGACCCCCTGAAGTCTGTTCACAACCCCCAGGTTGAGAATCCATGCTGTAAATCAAAGAGTTTCAGCAAAGCAGAAGTCAGACTGGAAAGGAAGGCAGAGAAAATACAATCAAGAGAGTAAGCAGTGCCCTAGGAATCTTCCACGCTAGTGCTGTTTGTGCACACCACTAGGAATCCAACCGCTGAATTCCCAATGAGCCTGGGTATTTCTGCCAGTTCAGATCTCAGAAACCATCACATTCAGCAGTGACCAGTATTTTGGCTGGTCTACGATCAGATGGTGCATGGAAGAGATTCAACTCCAACTCCTAATGAAGGGCATTGATAGGGGAGCACACACAGACACACAGCCAGTGATGTAACTGCTCGAGAGGACTTCAGTCTCCAGTGATGTCCATCCAGCATCAGCATTTTATGGGGGGGGGGGAATAGCTCAGTGGTTTGAGCATTGGCCTGCTAAACCCAGGGTTGTGAGTTCAATCCTTGAGGGGGCCACTTAGGGATCTGGGGCAAAAATCAGTACTTGGTCCTGCTAGTGAAGGCAGGGGGCTGGACTCGATGACCTTTCAAGGTCCCTTCCTGTTCTAGGAGATGGGATATCTCCATTAAAAAAAAAAAAAAAAAACCTAGATGAGAAGAAGCCCCAATGCTGACAGACAGCAGGACCCCAAATTACTTGTAAATCACCCGGACTGCCCCCATTGTTACAGAATGAAGATGACCACCACTGACCTTCGCAGATTAGACACCCCAGTGTTTGCTACAGGTGGCTTCTCTTGCTGGTGGCGCGGTTACAGACACAGCCAAGCAAGACCGTGAAATACGCCAGCTGTGAAATCATGTCACTAAACTGTCAGCTCCATAGAAACTCCCAGCCCCCACACAAGCTGAATAATGGCTGCCGTTGCAAATTAAGTCATCCAGCTCTTATCTTAGCATGTTTAACATTCATACTGTGGTAGTGCCTAGAGGCACCAACTGAGATCGGGGCCCCACCGAGCAGGTGCTGGGCATACCCATTGTGAGAGGGAGTCCCAGCCCCAAAGAGGTTACAGTCGAAATAGACACGACAGACAGAGGGCAGGAGGAGAAAGAGGCAAAGTGACTTCCCCAAGGTCACACAGCAAGTCAGTGGCAGAGCCAGGAATAGACTACAAGTCTCTCTACTCACAGTCCAAGTGTCTCTATCCACCATCACCCCGTTGCAATCCATACAGCAGATTCAATAACACAGGCTCTAGCATCCAAAACTCGGAGCTATTGATAAGCACGGCCTAGCTCAGTGCTTTGGAAAGAAATTTGGGACACCCTGCTATGAAAGGCACTGTCTAAAGCCAAACGACGTTCTGGGCCAACTGCAGTCATGGTGCCCAGTTCAGATATGGCTTACACCAGTGTAAGGTAGGAGTAACTCCATGGAAGTCAAGAGTTACGCTGGCATAAGTAAGATGAGAACCAGGCCATGCGTACAGATAAATGTGCACGTGTTCAACTCTCAGCTCAAGGAACATCCATCTGTCCGTGGGTTTTACACTGACACCCATCAGCACAGCATCTGAGCGTCATCCATGTGTAATCAACGTGTCGGTCAGTCTCACCTCTGCAGAGCAAATGGGTTTGCTCTTGTAGCCAGGCACTTTCTTTGCCTCACAGAAGGAAAAGACCAGTGCTGTCTGACCTCTCTGGTATTTCTAGAGTGCATGCCTGCATAGCCAAGTCCTTTCTCTTCCTTCACCTAGTGCTGGAGCGTCTCTCAAGCTAGCTCTCCCCCCTTCATTTTCTTGCTCCTCTCTTTCCAGCCAATTCTTTCTCCCACCCCACCCCCAGATCTATTGGATGTTCTACAGGAATGTGTGCACAGCAGCTGTCTCGTTTAAAGCAGGGTCCCTAGGGTCCAGTGCCTATCAGCAGCTGCAGCTCTTCTCAGACCTCTGGGGCTAAACCTTCTAATAAACCCAGCGTTTCCAGCCCCAAATAAATCAGCAACGGGAACGTCGGGGCAGCTTATGCAGCGCGGTTTCTTGCAGGGTGTGTTTCTGTTTTGCGGAGAGGCGGATTTCAAACGTTAAGGGATTTCCATTCTTAGAATGCCCCAGACTCAAGCTCTTATCTCCCGGTCAAATCCTGAAGTGATTGCCACCAGGTAGCTCTGCAAGGTCAGCAGGACACCCTTCCCCACCGGGGTCGGCTTTACCTTGATGTAAACCTACAGTGCCTCGCCTCCACTGTGGTTGTTACAATGGGAGAACCAAGGGTATGTTCGTTCCTCCGCAGTAAATTTTCACCTTTTCTTAGCAGTGCAGACAAAGCCTCAGTACCTTGCTCCTATTGCTTTTCAAAAGCCCCTAACGGGGAGGGGCAAGACGGCCTGACCGATCATCAATGCTCACACCTTAGATCTGCAGGTGGCAGATTACCCTGATTACCCTGGAGCATCCGCCTCAGCCCGCTCCTCCCCTGGGCGCCAGATCCATCAGGACGCCACCTTTCTCGAGGTACCCTCTTGTTCTCTCCGTTTGACAAAGAAAGAATAAAGAAAGCAAGTCTCTAGCCCTTACAGCTGCGAAGAAAACCTCCAGGACATGAGCCAAGTGCAGCGGTTGCAGCGGCGTCTGCAGAGAGTCTGACACAAGGACAAAGCCTTTCAAAAGCGACACGTGATTTTGGGTGCCTCCCTTGAGACGCCTTAAAGGAGCTGGATTTGCAGATGGTGGGTGATCGGCTTTTCCTGAACACCAGGCTCCTTTAAAGGCATCTCAAATTGGGCACCTACATAGGTCCACACTGCACAGTTACCCAGGGCTCTTACCTGGTGTGGCGGGGCGACGACTCACCAGCACGGCGCCTCCTGCTGGTCATCTTGGGAATTAGCTCTTCCAGCCCAGAGCGCCCTCTGCGGGACGGTGTCTCGCCTGCTGCTGGCCCCGTGTCCTTCCCAGACCCCAGTGCCCTTTGCCCAGGGGTTCTGCCCACCGCAGCACCCTCCAATCTGGGTCTCCCCACCCAGGGGAACTCCCAACCCTCTATCCCCACCTCATCTCAGTGGCTACTGCAAGTCACCATCTAGCCCCCACTCATTGGGGCAGACGCAGTCTGTTAACCACGCATCATCAGCAAGGGGGTTAGGACCAGCTGCCTCTGCCTAACCCTGGACTGTCCCTCTGCAGCCCCAGTACCCTCTTGTGGGCCCTTAACTCGGCCTGCAGCCTGGGGCTTTGCTAGGCTGGAGCTCCCCAGCTCCCTCTGCCCCTCCCCAGCACTGCTCCACCCTAGGTACCCTCCTCAGCTCCCGGGCAGCCAGGTCCTTCTCTGTCAGGAAGCGAGAGAGTGTGTTTTCTCAGCCTCTGGCCCTCAGCCCTCTTATAGGGCCAGCCATGGCCTGATTGGAGCATGGCCCCACCTGTGGCTGCTTTCCCCCAATCAGCTTTTCCTTTCCCAGCTGCAGCCCTGTTTTAACCCCTCCGGGAAGGAGCTGGATGTCCACCCTGCTACACCTGGGATGTAGCCTTGACCCCCTACCATCCACACAGAAAAACCTCTAACGTGGTTTTGGAAGGGCTTTCAGCCCAGATAAGCTGACCCAGCAAGGGGAGAAACAGGGGGTTAAAGCCTGGACTCTGCTTGCAGTGAGGATGCAGGCTAAGGATGCAGTGAGAAGACCCGTGCCCAGAGTCCAGTCGGCTGCTGTGCTCGGGGCAGGAAGTCAGGACCCCAGGGCGCAGCCCAGGGCACCAGCCTGGCTTGGAGGCAAGACCCGGCAGCAACCTGGCTGGGGAGCCAGGAGCTTTCTTGTCAATGTAACGGTTCCAGCTCACATCAAGGAGGAAGAGGTGGCGTTATTTCAGGAATCAAAGGCCACCGAAGCAGCGGGTGGGGAGGTGAGTCACCCCAGGACACAGCGTTTCTGCCTCTGGGATCTCTATGACCACATCCCTTGTTTCTGCCTTGACCTGCACGACACATGACAGGAAATAACCCATTCCCAGCCAGGGGGCTGGGAGAAGGTAATTATCTCAGACAGCACCCCGCTGGGCCCACCTGGCACAAACGGGCTGGGTTTTCATGGAGCCAGTAATGCAATAGGTGGGAGGGCGTGGACAATCTGACTTGATTACTTGACAGCAGGAGCCCTGCCAGTACCATCTGCACTAGTGTCTGCAATTGCTTGGCAGAGATCCAGCCTCTGCTTTCACTCCAATTCCCACTGTAGATGAGGTGTGAGATTTATTCCAGGGCACACGAACACCCTAGGGCACGCTGCAGCTCGTCAGGATATATACACAAGGCACAGATCTGCGGCTCTGGCGAATAACAAGCCAATTGAGTAGAAAGCTGTTTTGATCCAGTTCACACGCCGTAATGTAACCGTTCTGCCGTCAGGCTCCTCAAAGAGCTTTTCTAGGGAGCAGAGCCCAGTGGAAGGATTAGGGATCTGCAGGGGAGACTCGTAGCTTTTGCCCCGCTCTCAGTGTGAATAGATAAAGTGAGGGGGGTGGATGTCCGTGCAGTTCCCAATGGGCCCGAGTCCGCAACACTCCACCACCACTAACCGATCTCCTCATTGGCAGTTTCAGAAGCGGGGCTGTGGACTGGACGCACCCTACAGGATGAACTATCTTCCCACACTTAGGCCCCGATTCAGGAAAGCTTAACTTTAACCACCTATTTCCATGCTTTTCTGAATAGGCGGCTGTGCTTAACTTTAAGCAAATGCCCAAATCCCAAAATAAGCACCGGCCCCTATCCTGGAAAGCATTTAAGCACTTAGTTAAAGCTAAGCACGTGCTTAAATGCTTTCCTGAACAGGGACCCTAGAGATGTCCCCCTCCAGGGTTGGGGCTCAGCATCACAGCAGGAGAGTGTGGTCGTCATACCAGTACTGTAGGTGCTCTGCATACACAGAGAGGGCACTGTTTTTTGCACTCCTTTCACTGGCCTTAAAAACAGCAATTGATCAAAAAAAAAAAAATTAAGCATGAAATTAACAAGATCCCTTTTAAACTAGATTCAGACCAAAAAGGGAGCATGGCTACATTCCAGAGTGTGGAAGAGCAGAACATACCACACGGTCCCATCCTGATCTGGGAGGGCCAGTACACCAAGTGGTCATGCAAGAGTACAACCTGTCTGCAGAAATAGCAGTCGCACCAGCACCCAATCGTGGTGACACCATCTGTGCTTTCAAAGTGCATAGAGCAGGGGTCCCTCAAAGGAGGAGGTAAGGATGCAGAGAGTGAAATGAGGGAGAAAATAATAAAAAAAAATACCCATTAACCTGAAGACAAGAAACTAAAAGTAAGTAATTTTGGTACCCAAGATACATCTTTGTATTTGGGTGAGATCAGCACTTAGAAACCATGGCGACGGGCAGTGTAGAAATACCGTGGGCCATCAGACACATTTACTGCCTCCCCACCATTCGCTAGCTGAATTGATGTTTAAATAAATGACATCTCACTCCCAGAGACACCAGCGTTCATTAAGAGGTGGCCAGGGGGATCCAAACTAGTGTATCACCTCCCCGGGTGCAGATGCTGCCCTTCTGCATTAACTTCACACTGCAGCACTTTTCCATAGGAGCAGCAGCTTTCCATTTATTTATTTAAGCCGAGCCTCATCTGGCTAATTTCTGCTCTGTCAGGATAAGCCAGCAGGCCTCAGCAACCCGCTTGAGCAGGCAGAGAAGAGACTTGTGCTACAAGAGAGAACAAACACGATCCTCTCAAGTGGCTTAAACAAGCAACCGCTCTCGGCACTGACATCTCTATTGTGATGCACTGGCTCTGCAGAGGAGATTGCGGCAAGGCAAGCTCATGTAAGCAGCCTTCGTGGTGTGTTCAATCCAGCCGAACTGGGTAACTTCTGCTCCTGAGATTAACCCAGGGAAACGCTACTTCCCGCTCACCTTTGCTATTTGGTAGTTACAAGGACATTAAGGGACTCAGAACAGTTTTCAAAATATTTCTCTTCCATTGTAGTTCAGCACCTGCTGAAAGTTTGAAAGAGACCCGTTACCTCTGGAAGGGATACGGAGACTCCTGATTCAGGGCTTATGCTAATCTTTAACTAGTAGTGATCAGGATGAGACCCTCATGGGAGGCAGGTTATCCCACATCTGCCTCCTGCAGAGTTTCTTGCATCTTCCTCTGAAGCAGTGCATGCTCCCTAGAGCTGGGATGAGTAACTGGTTTTTCAGTTTGGTGGCGACATTAGAAAAATCCAAACAATTAGGTTTCAGGTCAACCTGAAACTACAACTATTCGTTTCTATTCTGTGAAACTGAAAACCAAAAATTTTCTGAGTTGGGCCAAACAAAACTTTTAATTCGACCCAAAACAAAACTTTTCATTTTCAGGGTTTTGTAGGTTGCGGTTTTTGTTTGTAAAACGAGCTACAATTCTAAATGAAACATCTTTTTGAAATGAAAAGACTAAATGTATCGTCCTGAAAATGTCAAAATGAAACATTTTGACTCAGAGTTTTTTTCCAGTTTTATTCAGCTGAAACTATTTGCCAAATTTGACCCGAATTCACAAATATTTTTGTTCGACTGAAAAATGCATTTTTTGGCAAATATTCTATTCGCCGAGAAAAAATGTGCCCAAATCGAGTGCTAGCCACTATAGGAGACAGGATACTGGATTGGATGGACCACAGGCCTGAGCCGTCCTGGCAGTTCCTATGACAGACACATGGAATGAACCAGGGTCCTATTTACATACAGCCAGCACGACCATTAGTGGGGAGGGAGCCAGGTCTTCCAGCACCAAAAGCACAAGCCCCTACTCCTTAAATAAAGGAGGCAACACCCATCTCTAAGTAAGAAGCGGGTTGTTCCAAACTCCGGGAGGGAAAAGGGAGGGGTGCACACACAGCCCATGCAATTCCCATAAGAGCAGGTGGGAAACCTTTCCTTACATTGATCCCATGCTGAAGGAGGATTTTTCCCATCTATTTTGGTTTCCTATGAAGTGAAGCATCTGTTTTAGAGACTTAACCTGTGCTGCATTTCCCAGCACAAGGAGTAGAAGGGGAATTTTACCACCAGATAGTCTGGTTCTCAGGGGGGCTCAGTTTCCCCACCTGGAAAATGAGGCTCATCACAGACACTCGCCGATGAGCTTGGAGACCTGCAGATGAAAGAGCACTCGAGAAGGGGGCATTAGAAGAGGCCGCGCACACTCTAGACTCATTAGCTGCGACAGATTTAATTAACAATAAGAGAGTAGCCCCTAGCTTGGCCCTTCGGCACAGCTGAAAGGGCCAGGAGTTCCTCAACCCTAGTACTGAGGGGTCTCCTCTCAGTCCAGTCCTCTCCCAGAGGTTCCCCAGCCAGGGCTCGGTTCTGCAGCACGGCTTGTTGCGGTCACCACTACTTGTTCTTCTATGTCAAGGCAGCAGCTTCCGTGCGTTTCCTGCCAGCAGGCGGCTCCCCTCACCTTGCAACAGCCTCCTTCCACATCCCTTTGCTAGTGGCCAAGCACCCCATACCGCAGGAGGGTCACCACGCTGCCCTCTGCAGAGCGATGGCTGTTCAGCCAATCCACCACACTGGGTTTCTCTGCGTCAGTGCAAGACAGCGTCCATTTCCACCCAGGCTGACCACGGGCAGCTGCACCACCATTAACACAGGCCTCCCACTTGCAGGTGCTTTCCTTTCCAGAGGCGTGCTCCTGGCTAGCAAGGTGCATGCCCCATTCCATGCCGGAGGAAACGTTCCCTGGCAACTGCTGTGGCAAAGGAGCACAGGGCTAGTGCACCTTGCAGAGATTTAGTCCAGAAGCGTCCCAGAATTGAGCCTATACCTTCATTCCCCTTGCCGTACTTCAGAAAGGAGAGGTAAGGTTCCCAGTTCACTTCAAGCACATTAGCTCATTTCAAAGCATGTTTTGGGGTACATTCAGTATGCCAAATGCTGTGTAAACTAGTGTCTACTCTGCATTCTTCACCTTCAAATCAAAAGGACAAGAGAAGGCTCTCTCAGCACTTTAGAGAAGATTCTTAGAGATCAACATTCACTGCCAAATTTAACTTGCCTCTGGGCTGCTAAGGCAACAGAGAAACCTTTCCAGCCAGCTCTGGGCCAGGGAGACTTGTACACAGGCCAACATTAGCAGGAGCAAGCACAGGCCAAGGCGACTGCAGCCAAGAATGTGTCATCTCAATCTTAAGTTAATCAGTGGTCACTATAGCACCAAGCGCATTTTGGGAGGACCAGTTCCAAGCTGGTCGTGGCGATGCCAATGAATAGCATCCTGTTCAAAACCAAATACGCCTATAAACACCCATTCCAGATGCACCTTAGCTCATTGTTCAATCATATCAAATGAATCTATTACTATGCCTGGAGTTGCACAAAAAAAGAAGCTGCCGCTGAGATGCCAGATGGAAACAATGGTATTGAACCAAAGAATGCAAGAGCAGAGACATTTTGCTTTAGTGCAATCAATTTCCAGCACATCCTGTAGGCCATGCTGAGATGCACTGGTGGGATTTGAAAACAGGCAGGTGTTTTCGGACACACGTTTTGGGGTGCGATCGCTAATTGCAAAAGGGTCAGAGGTGGTAATATGGTGCACAGTAGCATCATGTTATACATGAGAGGTGGCAACGCTTTTGGACAGGCAGCAAAACTTGGACAGCAAAGTACCCCTCTGTGTGGGTCACATTGTTGGGGGACGGCAGGGGAAGCCGGCATGAATTGTTCTGTGTCTGTGGATAAATATTCAGCTTCCGTCTCCAGGTTGTTCATCCAGCACCTTTCACCAGTGCTCGTTTCACACAGCAGGGCTGTCCTTAACATATGCTTCTGTACTTAAAGGGACAGTGTCACTTTAAAAGATGGCCAATATTTTTAAAAAGTTTAAAGCAGTATCGAGTCCTACCTCTGCCTGTATCCCCCTGGTTTGGTTTTACAACCATAATATTGAATTTTAAAATGAAGTTACTGCCAAATGCACAAAGTAAATGGGTTAAAACAAAATAGAGAACAATATCCCCCCTCATAATTTCTTTCGCTTGTAAACAAATTTACACCCTAATGCTGTGAATGTTAAGCACACAAATCAAATTAAGTAAAACTTTCTTAAGAGCAGGCCTTAAGAAGAGCTCTGTGTAGCTTGGAAACTTGTCTCTTTCACCAGATGGTCCAATAAAAGAGGTAATAAGCATTTAGAGAGACAAGGTGGGTGAGGTTAAGTTAGAGATGATCTGAAATTTTCCAGTAAAACACTTTTCCATCAGCAAATGCCACTTTGCTGAAATCAAAACTTTCCAAAATAATGCATCAGCGTAGACAAAATTTCATTTGGAAAGAAAACATTTCAATAAGGTCAAAATAATCCATTGGGGTGGAACAGTTCGAGTTTTCCTTTTAAGGTGACTTTTTGTTTTGAAATTTATTTGATACTATATTACAAATTATAAATATAAGATTATAATTTAAAAAGTCAAAATAGGACCAAAATGTTTCAATTAGCCTGAAATAATAAAATTTTATTTCATGGGAAATTTTGTTTTCATTCGGATTTGGAATGAAAATAACTTTTGAAATGTCTGACCATCCCACATGGAACAGAAATCCTGAGTTTTGCTCAGCTCAAGGGACCTAGCCCTCAAGTGTTAATTGTAACAATAGCAGTTAGAATCATAGAATATCAGGGTTGGAAGGGACCTCAGGAGGTAATCTAGTCCAACCCCCTGCTCAAAGCAGGACCAATCCCCAGACAGATTTTTGCCCCAGATCCCTAAATGGCCCCTTCAAGGATTGAACTCATAACCCTGGCTTTAGCAGGCCAATGCTCAAACCACTAAGCTATTCCTCCTCCCCCAATATATAGAGTTCTCCTTCACCCCAGAAGAGAATTATTTTCATATGTGAACATCATATTCATATACATATTTCCACAGCCATACTGTTTTGACTGCTGTACTTTTAACCAGGATTTAAATCCAGACAAACCCATGTCAGTACATGAAGTTTATACTTGCCCTGATTTGTTTATGTTCTCTCCAAGAAAGCCAAGCTAGGAATTCTGGGATGAAAGGGAAACATAAGCAGAATGTCAGGAGACATTTCCTGAGAGCAAACTCTATTAGACTGAATCTATTAGTTTCCCAAGGGAAGTGGTGGAGGCACCACTGCTTGCATAATTTAAATAACCAGCCTGGACAAAGCACTGGAGAATGAGCTATAAGAAACAGTTCAATCCTAGGCCGGGCAGGGGAACAGACTGGATGACCTAATAGGTCTTTTCCATCTCTAATTTCCATGATTACCTTGTGAAAATATCCTGCCGAGAGTCTGTTCAGCATCACAAGCCATGTGCTTTAGTAATGTTTACAGACTGTAAATTAGAGACATTTGTAGATCACAACTATGGTTTCCGATCTTTGGTTAAAACCAATAAACCAGATCAAACCCCATGAAAGCAAATGCTTGTGACGAGGGCGCTATAAATAGGCTTTGGTTTCGCTGGCAAGTCAGAATGGTTACACCATGCACAACCAAGAGCCAAACATTTAAGCAAAAGGGACACCCCAAAACCTTTCTTCTCCCCCATTGTCACAACCCAAATTCTTCCCTCCCGTGCCCCATCCGGGACATTCTTGTGGTGAAGGCATTAGGTCCGGACTCAGGAATAGAGTTTGGGGGAGGGGAATATTTTGGCAAATAGAATTTTGGCTACAAAATGTGTTTTGGGGGCAGAGGGGGCAAAAATTTTTGGGAATTCAGGTTGAATATGACAAATAGTTTCGGCCAAAAAAATTCCGGGAAGTTTTTTGAAAAAGTCGATTTTTTTTGTTTTGACCATTTCAAAATGTTTTCATTCTGACTTTCTCATTTCAACTTTTCATTTTTTTAAAAACAGGAATTTTTTTCTCTCTCTCTCTCTCTCACACACACAGTATAAAACACCCAAAATTAACCAAACAAAAACTTTAAAAAAAAAACTACCTCATTTTGAGATGAATGAAACATTCTGGTTGATCTGAAATGAATTTTTTTCCTCAAGTTTTTCAATTCAACAAAAACCCTCTAAAAATTGGACTTGGTTCAAATCAAACTGGATATTCTCCCACCCACCCCAGTTTGACCCCCGTACTGAAAAATCTAGGATTTGCTCACTCTACTCAGAGGATTGAAATTCATTTCCTGCCTCTGCCACAGCCTGTGTGTGTTACGTTGGGCAAATCACTTGCCCCCCTTGCCCCTCAGTTCCTCCATCTAGAGAGGGAGGAGAATAATCCTTGCTTTGTCTGACTAGTCTATTCAGACTGTTAAGATATTTGGGGCAGGGTCCGTCTCTTACTATTTGTTTGTACAGCACCTAGCACAATGGGGCCCTGATCTCAGATGGGGCCTCTGGATCTTGCCATGATACAGATTTGGCTGTTTATAATAATGGGGTATTTGTAGTAGAGTGTAGTAGAACATCCGGTCAAAAAGGGGACCTGATAGTGTCCGGTCAGCTCTACTGACCGGACACCCAAAGTCCGGTTACGGTGAGCGGGGCAGGCGGGGAGGTGCTGGGTCATTATCAGCACCAGCCACTACTCAGCTGGGACTGCCTCCTATCTGCATCGACCAGCTGCCCCAGCAAAGCAGGTGAGTCCCTCCTGACTCGGATGGGTGGTGGGAGAGCCAAAGAGGAGTGGATGGGGGCAGGGCCTTATGGGGAAGAGGAGGGGTGTGGGAGGTTCCGGGACTCCTGCTGGAGTGTCTGGTTTTTAATTACCGCCAGATTGGCACCCCTAACCCAGATTCTGTAGTCGTCTAAATGCCTCAGATTACAGAGGTTTTAATTTGTGTTTGTCAGTTGCCATGCACTCCTATGGAGAGGTGCTAACAGAATGCACCTTGAAAAAACCATACAGGTCCCATTTTGGCAGCATTGTGCGCAAGTGTTTACAAAGGGGATTGCAGGTCCACGCTGGGAGCAATGGGTGCTCAGAATGTCAATGAGGCTCAAGTTGGATACCCCAAAAAAAAATCAGTAGACACGTTTGAACATCAGAGACTGTGGTTTTCAAAGGCCAGTGTGGGTCCTTGGGGACACAAGCATCGCCCACAGGATATACCATTGGCTGCACATATGTACCTTGGGACGATTTTTCATCACTGCCAGTTCAGCAGAGTTAAGTCTTATCAATATTTCTGTTCTGGATCAAGATGTTTTTGAGGTATCGCCGTGCTCACTGCCTGTACTTTTACAATGCTAATAGTTTTTGGAAAATGTCTGAACTGTAAGGTTGGGTGGGGTTTTTTTGTTTTGTTTTTCTTTTATGGTAACTTTTTACTCTACTCCTGCAATTTACACCAATGGGGCTCCGAGCAGAAGCCTTCCCAAGTGCTGACAATTGCAGGATTGGGCCTCAGATACAGCATGGCTAGCTCTCACGATAATTGCTGTTTTTATTTCAAGCCCCAGCTTCTGGAATGAACTGATTATATTTTTAAATGATGCTGAGAGTTTTGTGTAAAGTTTCTACCCTCTTGGTTGGAGAGAAAAGCTTGAAAAACATGACCCCTCCTAAGAAAAATCCCAAATTTATTATCCTTAAGCCAGTCTACTGATTTTGCGGGGCCTGACTCAGGATGTTTGAAATTGGAAATACTGTTAAGATAGCCCAATTATAGTTGCATCCAATTCAACAATACTGCATCCCTTCCCCCTCCACTATGGCAGATTTAGTTTTAATTTTTACTTTTTTCTTAGTTCCTTTTCTCTTCCTTTGATTCTATGTTGGCATTAGTTCAAAGTTAAATGAGAAATTTCAAAACCACTCACTAGTTGATTGTTAGTATAGCACTTGTACTGTTGCTTACTGTTTCCAGCTCTCTTATGAATAAAAACTACTTGCAAAAAGCTTCAGCCTAAACACGCACAGACCAACCTGACCGTGATGAGGAATCCACATCTAGCATGTTATGCAACAGGATTTAAACCCTAGTCTCCATGCTTGGATGAGCAGTGGTAATTTGTTTTCTAAGCAGTGGCTGAAAGTTAAGAAGGACACAGCCAACGGGGCGGGATTCTCTCTGAAAATGTTGTCGCTACTATTAACTGAAAAGACCCTTATATAACAAGAGAGCAGAAAACGACATTTTTTTAAAATGGTTTTGAAAGCAAATGTCTCAGTAAATCCTGTTGAGAGGTGGCTCTATTAGAACACATTTGCTTTTAAAATTAGTTGATTATACAATGTGTATTTTTGTAATTATTTTTGTATACAATGCATAGCAGTCACGCTTAGTGCCTCTAGACACTAGTTTTCCTGCTCTTGTGATTTAATCGTGTCTTTCGCAATATTTGATTTTTTTCTTAAAGTCCCAGCTGCTGGAATCAAGAGAGTGCATGAGACGGTCATCTCATTAAAAAAGTTTCTATCCCTCATGGTTTCAGCTTGGCAACGTGAAATGAATGCACCCTCAAGGCTCAAACCAGAAGCCAAATAAAAAGAACCCAACATTTTAAAAGCATATCATGATTTTTAAGCCAAGCTGATGATTGGTTTTGGCTCTGGTTTTTGAATGGTTTGCGGTTGCTAATACAGAAAACTACTAAGTACCCGAACAAAAAAAAGTTATGTTTCCGTGAAAACTCATTAACACGATCACTAAAAATCAAGGTAATCTGCTAAGGCAGCGTTCATTCCCATGCCTTCAGGCAGCATACCAAACACACACCCTGTCAGTCATCGCCTCCTTAAACTTCCTCTGTACTCACCAAATTCCTCCACCTTGTGCTCAAATGCAGCCTCCACCCCAACCTCAACCTGATCAGCATACGTCCGCGCTCCAGGGGTTCAAAGGCCAGGGCTTTGTAAATATGTTTTAACAAGCATGCTGAAATGTAGTTCTTTTGAAATGCAGGCTCCTCCTAGCTGCTGTATCACATTTCAGAACCCAGCATTAATTGGTGTGAAATCTAAGCTGAATCTTTAGTGTATATAAAGCATAAGAATCCTTTACCTTCTCTTATAGCCATTGGGAGAGTCCTGTATGGTTTCATTCCTATTTTAACCAGTTTATAACATCCAAAAAGTGATGAACATTCAATTTTTGATTTTAAGGATTTTCAATTTATCTTCTTAATCTCTGGGATGAGCTAGCAACTGCTTTAGAGGCCAAACAAGGCAGAGGACCCAGCACCTTAGACCCACAAACCTAAAGTTCACCTCCCCGCCAACACACACCCTATGTAAAATAAAACTCTCCCTGCAGACAACTCTGCTGTGCCTATCCTCCACATCATGGTATAAAAAACCCTTCATGGTTGCTGAGCCCTGCTTCTGGAGCGGCTTAGAAATCCATCTATCCTAGGCACAAGATTCAGCTGTAGTTTCCAATAAAAATGACACTCAAATCTTGCCAGGGGGTTGATGACCAGTTGTGTTTCACTGAGTGTCCGCAGGGTTCCTCAACCCCTTTCTTCATGTTTTCCTGACAGATCTCAGAATTCATATAGACCAGAGATTCACATGCAATGGACTCCAGTGGCATACCATGTGCTTCGCTGCACACCCCTAGCTCTTTATATGACCCCTGTTGTTTGAGAGCTTCACAATCATTCATGTGATTTATTCTCACAGCCCGTGGGGAAGAATGGCAGTGCCATCATCCCCAGTTTACAGATGGGGAACAGCAGCACAGACACACTAAGTAACCTGCCCAGGGCCACTCAGAACGACTATGGCAGGGCACAGAACTGAACCCAGGTCTTGCAAGTCCCAGGCTAGTGCTCTCACCACTGGGCCGTCCTTCCTTCCTAGATCTACTACATCGTCTATCATATGAGGTTAATGAAGCTATGCACATTTTCTATAGGCCAAGCGCATTGCACACACCAAGGGCTTACTGCACTCCTCCATTGCTCCCCAGCCCCCACAATCCCCCTCTGCTTTAGTGACTCCCTGCAGCTCTCCCATGCCAGGGGCTGCGTGCGCCCCATGTCCGTCCCACGGCTATTTTCTTTCATTCTCCCCCACTCCACCGTATCAAGGACTCCATATGCACCCCGTGCACTGCCTTTCTCACCATGGCAGGGGCCTGCATCTTATAAATCCTGCCTCCTGGCAGGGGCTTAGAGACTACCTAGATCAATGACACTCAACCTTTCCTAGGGTGACCAGATAGCAAGTATGAAAAATCGGGACAGAGTCTGGGGGGTAATAGGCACCTATATAAGAAAAATCCCCAAATATTGGGGCTGTCCCTATAAAATCGGGACATCTGGTCACCTTAACCTTTCCTGACCACTATACCCTTTCAGGAGTCTGATTTGTTTTGCATAACCTGAAGTTTTACCTCACTTAAAACCTCCTTGCTTACAAAATCAGACATAAAAATACAAAAGTGTCACGGCCGCACTGTTACTGAAAAATTACTGACTTTCTCATTTTGACCATGTAATTATAAAATAAATCAATGGAATATAAATATTGTACCTATCTTTCAGTGTATAATACAAGTCAGTGTCTGTATGAAATTTTAGTTTGTACTGACTTGGCTAGTGCCTTTTCTGTATCCTGTTGTAAAACTAGGCAAATATCTAGATGAGTTGATATACCCACAGAAGACCTCAGGGGTACATGTACCCCTTGCTGAGCGCCACTGACCTACATGATCCTTGTGATCCTTTCTAACCCTATGATTTTATGCCCCTCTTTCCTCCTGAGCCACATGGCAGATAGACAGGGAAATGACACTGAGTTTAGTGTGAGAACTTGCTTCACTCAACTAAATATGTGATGTCCTCCCCTTACTGTGTACTTCAGGTTGTATATTAAAAGATTAATCAGTTTAAAGAAAAGTGTGTTTAATAAACTAGTACAAACCCCTTTATGGATGCTCTTAAATTGTTTCAAATCTGGTTTATATTGATTTAGTTTAATTCAGTACTTAGACTCAATTGACACAAGCCAGGTGTGAAATGATTTGAGCGAGTTTCCACATGGGGGTTTGCATACATCTAAGGGCTGGTCCACACTAACCCCCCCAGTTCGAACTAAGATACATAACTTCAGCTACGTGAATAACGTACCTGAAGTCAAAGTATCTTAGTTCGAACTACAAGGTACGTACCGCGGGTCCACACGCGGCAGGCAGGCTCCCCCGTCGACGCCGCGTACTCCTCTCGCGGAGCAGGAGTACTGGTGTCGACGGCAAGCACTTCCGGGATCGATTTATCGCGTCTAGACAAGACGTGATAAATTGATCCCAGAAGATCGATTGCTTGCCGCCGAACCCGGAGGTAAGTATAGACGTACCCTAAGCTAAACCAATTTCAGGGCAATACTGCAGCTGTGCTGCTGTAGCACTTCAGATACTACTTATGCCAACAGGAGGGTTCTCCTGTCAGTGTAGGCAATCCACCTCCCCGAGAGGCGTTAACTCGGATGGAAGAATTCTTCTGTGGACATCATGCAGTCTACACCGGCAGTTAGGTAGGCTTAACTAGGTTGCTATGGGGATTTTTCACATGCACAAGCTAAATAGCTGGGTCAACCTACCATTTTAGTGTAGACTAGACCTTCATTAAACCCCTGCAACTTTGAATATAGACAAGACCCTAAAACAACAACGTCACTAACAGCAACAGAAGGATGCCCCATAAATGGTGCCAGATAGACTCGCATGTTTAAATACACACGAAACGCCCAGGAACCTCCAGAAATAAAAAAGTAAAAATAAAAAGTGAAGATCCTGAGCTCCCTCATTGCAGGGAAAACTAGCCCAGAGCAGAGCAGCCCAATGCACAAGCCGTATCTGGCAGGCTTTTGCTTCCATTGCTGCCGGAGATGTAGTGCGGTCCTTGTACTTCATGCTTGAGGGAGACGCATTCGAGGCTCCCCAGCGAAGAGTCACGGATGTGCTGTGGGGCTGTGCCACTGCCCCTCTCCAGCTGGTCTAACTTGCAGAAGCATCCCTGGCAGAAGGTGCTGGCAGGCAATAATACCGACATCCACTTGTAAAGCGACGCCCTTCGGTGGGTTGTTGGCAACAAGGACAGAATGTAGGACCTCAAAGCATGATCCTCTGCTGCTTGAGCTGAGGGACCCAAGCCCGTCAGCCAATACTGGAACAGGCAGAGACTGATGGTAATTTTTCAATTTACCATTTTCAATTAAACTTTTGTTAGAAAAGGTTTCTCAGGTCCAAGCTGCATGCCCTAGCCATCTGGGCTATCATCCGTTGTGGGGCTGAAGCTATTTCCCTTTGTAGAAATAATTCACCCAAGCATAGTCTCCCGTATCACAGGTGAGCGCCCTAACCACGGGGTTATTGGCTAGTCTGGGGTAGGTCTCTTGCAATCTCGCCGGTTGGAGCTGTTCCACTTGGCAGAAGAGGCCAGAAAAACCCAGTGGTTAGAACATGCTCCTAGGATGTGGGAGACCTGGGATCAAGTCCCTGCCCAGTGAATATTTAATATCCAGCGCTCGATGGCATGGATTTGTGCTCTCATGGCAGGGGGGAGCGTCTTAGAGAAGAGAATGGGCAGAGCCTGCCCCGGAACACTGTCCAAGATGAGACAACAAGGCCGTGATGAAAAGAATCATCTAGTCACATACAACTTCCTTTTACTCAAGGGATTGATGGATAGGATGGGAGTTTGGCAAGCAACAAACCCAGAGGCACTAATGTGATCTGAAGAGTTAAGAGAAGGGGAGTAAGAAAAGCACCTTGTCAGAAGTAAATTTGACAGAAGATGAGGGTTCGAAATTAAAAAACCAGCAGCGTTGGTGGGGAAATGTGCCTGCTCCTTCAGAGATCCCGGCCTCCACCCTCTTAGAAGTTTAGCATTACAGATATTTCTGTAGTTTAGCCTCACAGTGTCTTGAGCTAATTATTCTAATGCCCGGAAGAGGTTCAGTCTGGGCTGTTATTTCAGCTATGTCGAAGGTTGTCTCGAGTATCAGAGTGAAATCAGGCTGGGGTCGGTATTCTGTTTTGCTGCACACACGCGCAGCTGTGAGAGATTACAGCTATAATAAATAGCTAGAATCTGTACTGGGAATTCTAGCCACTTCAGCAAGATACAAAATATAGCCGACATGCACCCAAAATGAGTCTTTCCCTCAAAATACCCCGCTTGCATTATTTTCTGAAGTGCTCAGCTCACTAGATTTATCCTGCCAGCACTTTTGGAGTTTACTTATAACTTAATTTTAAGATTTTAAGAACACCACACAGTGTAAATGGAGACTTTAAAATCAACACACATTAATTTTAGTAGCTGGCGGTGGATTTATTAAAAATGAGCCAGCCAAGTGCATACAAAACATCTGTCGTGCACAGAGAAAAGGGAAAGATCTCAAGATCTTTAGCTAACGCTATAGAGACCCCTGGCTTTTCACTCTGGAGGTCTCCCCAGTTCAATCAGCCAAGCGGGTAGCTATTGCTCCTACAAGAACATAAGAACGGCCCTACTGGGTCAGACCAAAGGTCCATCTAGCCCAGTATCCTGTTTTCCGACAGTGGCTAATGCAAGATGCCCCAGAGGGAATGAACAGAACAGGTAATCATCAAGTGATCCACCCCCAGTCGCCCATACTTCCTGGTGTGCTGAAGTCAGGAACAATGCCATTGGATGTGCCAATACTGGTGTTAAAACAAGTTTAAAACTACAGAGCTACAGGTCAGAATGGTAATTAACACTTTACCTTCATGGTAAACCTAACAGTGCAAGGTCCTTTGTTCCCAGGGGTTCAGAACCTCCGGCAGTTACATTAGCAATGCTGATCTCCTCGTCACCTTGCCAATTATGCCTGCAAGCGCTACAATGAGGTGCTGGCTCCAATTATTCAGGGCACACCACGATCACGTTAGCAAAAGGAGGAGGCAATTATACTGTCTGATCAGCGCAGCCAGCTAGACAGACAGAAGTGGGGCAAGAATAATGGGGAGCAAATTGCTGTAGAAGGAGGAGGCCGTAACTCAACCAGAGGTTATGCGTCTATTACAGGAGTGGGTGGGTGAGGTTCTGTGGCCTGCAATGTGCAGGTCAGACTAGATGATCATGATGCCTTAAAGTCTATGAGATTGCAGAGAGATGGAGAAAGAAATTGCTCACTCTCTCTCTCTCACACACACGGGAGCATTCCACTGTACCCAGAGGAGGAATAAAAGCAATAAAAATTAAAATCAATATGGAGACCATTTTATGGGAAAGTCGAAACATAAACATTTTAAACCGGTTAGGTAATATTCCGCTGAGGGACCCTTTTACTCAAATAAATAATTAGGCAGGTATTTTATTAGTGCACCTGAGAATTACCAGGAAGCAGGGAAGTTTAGAGGGGCACAGAACTGCATGACGGTTAACGGACAGGCCTAGGAGATCATAGAATATCAGGGTTGGAAGGGACCTCAGGAGGTCATCTAGTCCAACCCCCTACTCAAAGCAGCACCAATCCCCAGACAGATTTTTGCCCCAGATCCCTAAATGGCTCCCTCAAGGAGTGAACTCACAACCCTAGGTTTAGTAGGCCAATGCTCAAACCACTGAGCTATCCCTCATGGCAGGGAAGTTCTTAGAAAAGGTCAGCTATTACTTCTGAAAGGAGCTGACTGAGGCAAGGCAGAGCAGGGCTACCATCGTTCCCTCCCCCCCCCCCCCCCACTGCAGACAAAGGTCATCATTTAGCAGGGTCTCTACCCTGCTGATGTCAGGTCCCAGGGTATTCATGACAAGAATGCATTATATTCCTGCACACCAATGAGCAGAAGACTAATCTGGTGGGATGATTTCAAATGGCTTGTTTTTCCAAGCTTAATACTGACCAGTTACTGAACTCAGGGCACAGCACATAATGCACTTGCCAAAGGATAGGCCCAGGTCTCCCTGTCCCTAATTATTGACAACACTGTCTTATTATTGCATACTTAGCAGCGGAGTATTCCCATGGAGGGAATTCACAGGACAATCCAGTTGCCCCCAAACTGGCCAAGCCTTTGGGTTCATTGTTATAGGTTTGCAAAATGTATAGAATTTCATTCCTCCACCCTCAGCCCCCTACACATGCACATATACATACACTGACTTTGTAAGTTAATGCTCTGAATACAAATTCAATTAGAAAAAATGTGTGTGTGATGGGAGAAGAAAATTCGGTGGATTTCCTAATAAACTCTTTTCAGTTTCCAAATATTGATAGTTATAGATTATAGTTATAGATTTTAATCATGAGTCTTGCAATATTTGGTGCTTTTGTCTTAAAGCCACAGCTCATGGAGTCATGTGATTAGAAGAGAATCTCAGCTTTCATTTTAAAAAGGAAGTTCCTAGCTCTCATGGCTGCAGAGAAAGGCTTGAAAAGGTGACCCAAGTACAGCCTAAAGGCTCAAGCCACAAGGCAAATAGAAAACCCCACTGTGACCTAATGCGTCCCATATTGGGTCATGAGTTCAATCCTTGAGGGGGCCATTTACAGATCTGGGGCAAAAATCTGTCTGGGGATTGGTCCTGCTTTGAGCAGGGGATTGGACTAGATGACCTCCTGAGGTCCCTTCCAACCCTGATATTCACATCCTCCATGTTATTGTAACAATCTTTGTGCAAAATATACCTTGGGAGGTATCAGCTGAAAAGTAATAACTCACTGGTCAATAATATCCTAGTGAAATGTATGGAGCAACACATGTTCAATCTACGTAGTCTTGAGTAGGCAGAAGTGATTAAACAGGCCTAGCCTGAACAAAAAACATGTGCATTTACCTCCGTTTACATATATATAGTAAACACGGCCCATGGGACAGCAAAGGGGGGTAAACCAGTTTCTCAACAAAGGACATGCTGATGGTGTCAAAGTTGATTGACAATCACGTGTCAAGTGGCCATTCTTCGGCAACAAAGCGGGGGACAGGAACAGATCGATCTGCATTTTAGAACAACCTGGAACCTCTTTCACCATGAGACTCCATGTCTCCGTCCTCACAGCGGGAAGGAACTTTATCTAGGGGTAACCCTCAGGAAAATGCACTTCAAAGGGTGACTGAACTATAAGAAGCAACAAAGAGTCCTGTGGCACCTTATAGACTAACAGATGTATTGGAGCATGAGCTTTTGTGGGTGAATACCCACTGCGTCAAGCTTATGCTCCAATACATCTGTATGTCTAGAAGGTGCCACAGGACTCTCTGGTGCTTTTTACACATCCAGACTAACATGGCTACCCCTCTGATACTTGAGCTATAAAAGAGTGAAGGGCCAAACCACCCCAGGTTATCATTTCTTTCACCTCAGAAGACAAAGGAACCAGCCTTTTGACTTTGGGAGGGATCCTGACAGGAAAGTTTGGCAAACAATGTTGCTGGGAACCTTTAGTAAGAATTTTACCTTGAACCAAGTCTAGTTTGTTAAGTTTCAGCTACTAGAAAGTGTTTTATCTTTATTTCTCTAGTAACAATGTCTGACTTTAATGCCTCATATGCTTGTACTCACTTAAAATCTCTTTGTAGTTCAATAAACTTCTTTTATTCTTTAATCACAACTCATCCAGTGCTGTGTTTAACCTGAATGGTTTGGGAACTGCATTTAAAGTAGCAGGCTGTTGGATACTGACCTCTTACCGGGGCACTGGACCTGTAATGGCTGGACAGTGCAGAACACACATTTTGGGGGAAATCGGGGGCTGGGCCTGCGTTGGGGTCACCGTGCCGATAGTAACCAAGGCTGGTGGAAGCCAGAGTGGGGCTGGTGTGCTGCTGACAGGCTGCTGGGCTCAGAGTTGCTGTGGCTCTACACGGACACTCAGGGGGCGATCGGCAGGCTCTTTGAAAGCGGTCCAGTTTGGGAGCAACAACAGCAAAGCACTGTGAGGTGCCCACGGCGCCAGGGCAGGGGGTGACCCAACCCCTCACTGGTCTGGACTGCACCTCAGAACAGGACATCCACATTTCTTTAAAAAAAAATCTCATGATTTTTAAGCCAGTCTCGTGGTTTCTGGGGACCTGACTCATGATTTTGGAGCACTTGGGGTCGGCAATGCTGCAATTGCGAAGGATTGCCTCAAGGGTCCACCCACCCATCCCTTAAAAAAAAAAAAAAAAAAATCTTCTCCTGGCCCTACAGGCAGGTCCATTAGGCCTGGGCTGGGCTGTGAGCATCCACAGGGGAAACGCTCAGTGTTAAAAGCTTCACTATCCAAACCTTCAATCCATGAGGCCAGCCATCCCCATAACGGAGCTGCCAAGTGAACTAGAATGGCCAGCGAGAATAAAGCAATTTAAGGGTATGATGAAGATACTTGGCTGTCCCTGCTGAATGGCAAGTTTCCCATGCCATAGGGAAGGGGACGAACAGACTCTCTGTTTTCAGTAACGGAGTTCAACGCAGAGTGACCTCCCCTCCCAACAAAGTCATGAGCAGAAGAAACCAGATACACCAGCATGAGTTCAACCTCTGCCCACAGACCTCAATCCTCCCAAATGGAAACCTGCTGGTCCTTCTGCCACCGAGCCTCCCGCAAAACCAAGGACCGAAGCGAAAACTGGAATTAAGTGTCACCACATTTAAATTAAAAACAGGACAAAGGAGAATTTTCCTTTACGGCCACGTAAACCGTGCAGCACTTTGGAGATATCTGCTTCTGCTTCCGGCTTTGCTGGCACAAGTCCCAGTGCTTAGACTAGGACACCTCTGATTAAAACGGAGCCGATCCCGAACACTCTTCTGGTGGTCCTATACTCACACCCCAGGACCTCTTTCCTAGAGACCGTTCTGCAGGAATCCGGGCGGAACATGGAGAAAGAGAGATGACTCCTGGGTGCAAGATGGACGATTTTTCCATGCTAGTTCACATCCCATATACTGTACTACAACCACCCAGTCTTTTTCCCCACTTATTTTCAAAAAGAATTATTTTATTCTCTTGTCTTCTGGATGCCATCTCTGCCCACCGCCCCTTATCTCCAGGTGTAACTCATCAGTGAGGGGGGGGGGTGTTACAGATTCCCCTCTGTGCCATTCCACTGAGGACAGGGTTTGTTACAGCCCCCAGTTACAGAGCCTCGGTGCTGAAGCTGCAGTAGTGAACTCTTTTAGCTCTGCAGGTGCCCGGTTCAATGCCCCGGGGTGTCAGCCAGAAAGGTGCCCATCACACGGGCACACACTGTTCTCCACAAGTGACAAAGAAACTGACACTTCCCAGTTAAAAAAAAAAAAAAAAAAAAAGTCAAATTTTCACCTCAGGCAAACTGCAGGCACATTTGTGAGCGGATTCATAGCCGAATGTTGGCAATTTTCTCCAGAAACCACTGAATTATTGAGATTTCTGCCTCAACCAAGCTCATGAATTCTCATCGGTTTATCCATACAGAGTTTTTCATAACTCGAGTCTGGACTCATTTCTCACTTTTCTCCTAACATTATTTTTACACACCAAGTTCCTTTTAATTTGGATGCTTGTGCTCCTATAAAATTCCCTGCAAGCCACACTGCATAATCAGCCACTGCTTTCCCAAGCAGTAACTCCACCTGAAATGCCAGTGAGCCAATGAGACAGCCAAACATAAAATAGCACAGGGTCCTGTGGCACCTTTAAGACTAACAGACGTATTGGAGCATAAGCTTTCGTGGGTGAATACCCACTTCGTCAGACGCATGGTATTCACCCACGAAAGCTTATGCTCCAATACATCTGTTAGTCTTAAAGGTGCCACAGGACTCTCCGTTGCTTTTTACAGATCCAGACTAACATGGCTACCCCTCTGATACTAGACATAAAATAGTATCTGTATCTCTACATATCTTGCCCTTTGTGAAGGCTAATCAACAACAGATAATTCTATCTATCCACAGCCTTCACTTTCCTGGCTCAACCAAGCACGGTAACGTTCAAAGTCTTTTGAACCAATGGCGGGGCTATTCCCCAGTACAGGCTCAGGCGCATAGAAAGAAACAAAGATTATAATGTTAAAATTAAAGTAAAATGGATGCAATATTTCTTTCAAGTCCACGAAGTTGACAAACTCTGCAAAGCCCAGAGGCAAAGGGAGGAGCAAGAATATTCACTGCATTTTTATATGTTCCATTCATTCACTGCCTCAGCACAAAAGACACCTGGACAGGTTGCATTAACAAGCTAAAGACAGGACAGAGAGGCGTTGAACATGTAAAGGTAACAGCACACCTCAGCAGTTGCCAGAGAAGAGCTGTGGCTTATAGAAAAAAAGGGAAACAAAGGAAGTTTCTTGGCAAGAACACGCCCTTACAATTTCATCACAACTCCTGAACCCTCAAGGTCACCCTATGAAACCATTAGCGGAATGGCAGACATCGCCGGGGAATCGAGTGTGAAACTTCACAATCCAAACATGCACAAGAAACCCCGACTGTGCTGAATGCTCCGATCGGAGTTTAATGCAAGGGAGCATCAGAGCCAGAACAAAGGAAATTGAACCAGTCTTAGATGATGTCTTCAACAAACCCAGCTTTTAGAGGCCTGCTAATCCCAAGGGAGCCATTTCAGCATCTCTCCACTAAGCAGAGACTGCTACAGATCCAAGTCATTACTGAACCACAAAGGCGTCCGTCCACAAGAGAAGAGGCTTAATCTCTCATCACTCCCACGAGGAAGCCATCGATCAGAAACAGAAGGCAGCATTCAACACTTCTCCTTGACCCACTCCTGGGGATAAACATGGTCTCTAGTTAGCACGGGGGGGATGAGGTAGAGAGATGGAGAGGGGAAGGAGGTGTTTAACCAGACTGCATTTCAGAACCTAAGCCAAGGGTCTCTCACTCCAACAGCTAACAACGAGACCTGCATCAACAAGAACCTGACAGAGAGGCCAAGGAGCAAAGAGAAAGGATCGTGGAAACTGTCTGGCTTTGCAGACAGCATCACGGTTTATGTAATGTGTGGCCCATCAGGATGCTTCATGCTTGTTAAATCTTCAGCTGTGAAAGGAGGAGCTGTGCCGATCCCCGGCCATCCATGTCCCTACGCTGCACCCAGGACACTTCGACAGCACCTTTCAAAGAAGGATCCCAGAATGCGTTACAAACATACATTTACTCATAACTTGCCACCCCGCCTGTGTGTGGCTGGGTATTATACCCATTCGGTCTACTGGGAAACAGACCCTCTAAGGAGTTAAAAGTCACTGGCAAAGGGTTGATAAAAACTACGTGCGTGTCCTTTTTACTCCATTGTGTGTGGGAACGATGAAATCGTGTCCAGGCTGCACGTGAAAGGCATCACGGAGCTGCATCATTAAACATCATAGACACGGACTTCCCACGCCCTCCGTGCGGCCAACACTGTACCTCAGGGTTGGGACTTCGGAGTCATAGGCGCAGCCATCGATGAGAATTGTGACAATATCGTCATCATCAGCAACAATGGACTACCAACACAACCCTCCACTTTGATATATGGAGATGGCCTGGAAGGGCTTTGGGGCCTGGTATTTGTAGTTTCCCCTATAAATATTAAGAATGCAGAGGCATGCACTGGCTGAGCCCAAGGGACACTTCTGTCCAGCCCCCGAAAGCATGAACAAAATGGTGGCCTCTGCACAGCATGACCTGGCATGTGCCGTACACGTCAGATCATGCTGCATGGAGGGACACCATTCTGCATGCAAGCGTACAATTGAACGCCTGACTAAAAGTGTCCTGGCACGCCACTGCAGGAACGTCAAATCGAGTTACTGGAAGACTTGGCGATGTCAGTCCCTTGTGGATTGAGAGTTCTCACAGGCTTTCGTTGAAAGAGCAGGGCAGTTGTATCTTTAAACAAAGACGTCGTTTCTGCCAGGTGCTTCCCAGCCCTCTTAAGTTAAATGGGTCTCTCTTTCTCGGACACAGACACGTGTTTTGCTTCCCTACAACAACTGCTGCCAATGGGCTACTATTACTGGGGTGAGGGGAGAAGAAATCCTGAATTTCTAGTGCAAAAATAATAATAATAATAATAATAATATCCTCCCTCTTCCTTCCCCCAAAAGGGAAGGCCTTCATTGTACATCAGAAACAAAGCTAAGAAGGGCACAACCCTTTCCCCGATCCCCCCCTCCCCAGCCCCCACTTTGCAGGTCACCTTTAAGGCAACAGCGCAAGTTTGGGTTGAGTCCAGGAGCAGAATGGAAGAATGTTCTAACTCTTAGGCCAGGTATAAACTCACATCGATATAACTACGTGGCTCAGAGGTGTGACAAACCCACCCGCCTTAGCCATGCCGTTATACTGACCTAACCCCCGGGGTAGACAGCACTCTGACGGGAGGGCTTCTCCCCTTGATATAGCCACGGCCTCTTGCGGAAGTGGATTAACTAGGAGCACCTTCACTGAAGCGGTGCAGCTGCAGTGTTTTAAGTTTTGACCACTCCCTCCTTTGCCAGTGTAATAATCACTCTGGCAAACACCCCACGGTAGCTCTATTCCACCCCTATCTGCCAATCGTGTCCGGCCCAGAGTATTCCACAGTGGGCCTCTGCTCAGCAGAGACAGCTAAGCATGCTCAACCGTATATGACTGCTTTGGGCATCTCAACAATTCGCCACTCCACAGCCCGTTTCATTGTGACCCGAGCTGAGCTCAGACCAGCTCTATGGAAATTAATGCACAGCACCACCGGCCTGCGAGAACTGAAAGAATTTAGAGCCACCAGCTAGTTTTCCTGGCTGCGGGAAAGAAAAGGGCTGTTAAAATACAACTATACTGTATTTAATGCTCCAAAATCTTCAGGCATCTGTTAATCACCACATCATTTCCAAGAGCACGGCGAGATAAACCCTTCTTGGGACAGCTCTTTCCCTAAGACATAAAACATGCAAGGCCACACTAGGCACGTGCCCCTACATGAGGATGGCAGGGAAGTAAGGAAGCCGCAGCGAATTGAAACGGAGGGAGACTTTACACAGTTTCACACAATTCATCTCTAAGGCATCTGGAGCCTGAAATTATCATAGGCTGTAGCCATTTTGGATGCATTGAGATTACAGGACGGGAGCTGCGAATTATCGAGGTGAAGACTGGAAAGGGACCTCAGCCAGAACAGGCCTTGCTTCTCGGGGTACGTCCACTCTGCTTTTGGGAGCTGGAATTCCCAGCTCGGGCAGACGTGCTCACGCTAGCGCTGATCGAGGTGGGTGACTAACCACAGCAGTGTGGGCACAGTGGCGGCTCCAGCTAGCCATCCCAATACACGATCAGGATCTCGGACGGGCTTGTACTTGAGCAGCAATCCCAAGCTGCCAAGCCACAACGCCATTTTTAGCGCACTAGCTGGATTAGAGCTAGTATATATACACCCACCTGAGCTGGGAACCGCACCTCCCAGCTGCAGTGTAGACATGGCCTCAATGCAACACTTTGCGGGAAGGTGGACATGCAAGAAAGAATTGGTGAGCCAGTTCCTTGGGGACACTCCGAGCTTGGAGGCTGTTCAGATGAGGATTGCTTGGGCCCATTTTTAATAGCAAAATGGCATTTCTACCAGTCTAGGTATTCCTGTGGTCCCCATCACGGAAATATTTGAGCACCTCACTATCTTCAACACCCTGCGAGGCAGGGAAGTACCATCCCCATTGTCGAGATGGGGAACTTAGGCACAGGAGTTGAACCCTGGTCTCTGGAAAGCCCACCCAGGCCCCTAGCCCCAGGCCCCCATCCTTCCCCTCCTAGGAGCAGCAAGAGAATGCAACTTGGCAAAGCACAAACCTTCCCACAGCCTGATGTTCATTGCTTGGGTGCAGATTTGCCCAGGTGGCTACTTAATCTCAGGCTTAAAATATATGGGGCACTTGGATACATCATCGATGGGCAACCTGCCAGCAGAGGGCAAACTGAGATGGAATCAAGTTAATAGGGAGGGTCAGGAACACAGAACCCATTAAAAGTCAACAGACCCCCATGCTGCTAAACCTCTTCCGGGCTTCCAAAACTCTCCCCTTATGTGTCTAGACTGTAAGTTCTTCAGGGTAGGGACTGACTTTTTATTACGTGTGTGGGCAGCACCCAGAACAAGGGGGACCCCGATCCTCTAGGCCCTACTGTAATGGACATAAATAATAACGATAATCCAATGAATAAAACACCCAAATGCTTTCTTAAGGAGGACACTCCGAATCCCTCAGGAACCCCTGAACCCAAAGCAAAAGCAAGCTGATTTCAAGTGACACCGGAAGTGCGCTTACATTCTCAATACCATGAGTTTCTTCCTGGTGTTGAGCTATCTCGAGTGCTGAGATGATCTCTCTTCCCACCGCTGCCCTCCAAGGCCAAAAATGCCTGCTAGACCGATTTAATACATACAGTTGAGAACAATACAAGTCAATGGCTGTGAATATAAATCTTCCAGCATTCCCAGGATTCTTTAAAACAAAGTACAGCGGGGGGGGGGGGGGGGGGGGGGGAGTCAAACAATCAGACTAAACATGACAACTGCAGCACAGCTGTAGAAACAGCTTAGCATTGGGCTTGTAAAGCTGCTCTCAGTAACTACTACGCACACCCACAAATTTTTGATCCGTGTAGATATGTTTCCTGGTGGAAATATATGGTATGCCGCGGCCACATCATATACACTTAAGAAAGGGAAATTTTACTCTGAAGTTGCCTGAAGTCTATTTTAGGTACAGCTGGTTGAAACTTTGATTAAAGTTTTCCATGGAAAATAGCAGTTTAGTCAAAATGGATACGTTTTGCAGGAAAATCTTGATTTGCCTATATTTTTCATGGGGAAAAAGTCCAAACAAATCATTCTGAGAAGGTGAAAAGTTTTATTTTGACTTTCTTGTTTAGATTCATTTTGTTTAGACTTTGTAATTTGTAATACATTTATTTTATAGCATATTAAACTATTAGATATATATAATTTAGTATTTTACACTAGTATGAAATATTTTAACAATAAAAATAAAAAAATCAAACAAAATGAATGTGAATGATCGAAACAAAGCACAACATGTCTACCTTATCAAAATGACACAACACAATGGTCCCAAATAGATATATTTTGAATTTGAGTTTTGAAGGAAATTTTGAAAACTTGGCTTTTTGTTCAGATTGAAAATGAAAAGAATTCGACATGTCAGAATTTCTCATGGAACAGACGTTCTGATTCCCAACCAGAACTAGTATTACCTTGTAGAGTCATAGAAGCAAAGCAGGAAACCGACACACTGATCAGACCAATTGTCTGGGAAACAAAAGGAGATCTTGCAGTTAAGTTACCAGTCTGGGGACTCTGGAGAGAGGGGTCAATTCCTGGCTCTGCCACAGATTCACTGTGAGACCTTGGGCAAGTCATTTTATCTATTGGTATTTCCGTCCCATCCCCATGAAGAAAACAGGGATTGGACTGATACACCTCTCTGGGAGACACTCAGATAGTAAGATCCCATCCTACCTTCCATGGTGCAACTCAATGTACTTTTGTTCGTGACCTTGCATAAATAACTTTACAAGTTGGTATTAAGCCACTTAACAAAAGATGCTCAGTGACTGGGGGGGGAATTAAACCACCTACTCCGTTTAGTTAAGTCACTTCAGCTCAACTTCAAAAACTTCTCGAGCAGGATGGAAAGAGCCAGGTTTGTCGCAGGTGCCGGGTGAGCATGGGCCAGGATTCTCTCCAATTTATTTATCTAAGTTGCCTTCCAGTTATGTTCTGTTTGCAATCGTGAGACAGTATTCGTTCAGCCCTGGCTCTCAGGGCATTTCAGCAAAGCCTGAAAGGACCATACAAATGAAAGACAAATACAGGCAGGGAGACTAAAGCAAGGAAAAGCAACCATGTTTTGTGAAAATGAGCTTGCTTTGTTTTCTCACTCCTCTTTATGCCAAAAAGCTGGATGAGCATTTGTTGGTGAGTAAGAGCCTTGGCCCCCCGCATCGGAGAGAGGTCTCCCTCTGCAAGGCAACATCAGGGACACACATCAGCGCTGGCTATGAGGGCAAACGGGCCCATTAGGATTATAACTACAGGCTTCTTTTGAAGGAGCTAATCTGCACAGAGTCAATATATTTACAGCGTGTGTGTCGGGCATGCAAAGATAGATTCCATAGAGCATGCACATGAGCAAAAACACATGGGGGCTGGCTGTGTGCTGATATGAAACAACTCACAATTCAGATGCACACTGAGAGGAAGCCATAGGCCAAGGGTCTTTAGGGAATGTCTGCACTGCAGCCAGGAACATGCCTCCCAGCCTAGGGAGGGAGGGGGGGGGAGGGAGGGAGGGACGGACGGACACACACACACACGTTACAGCGCTAAAAATAGCCATGTGGGTGTTGCGGCATGGGCAGCAACACAGGCTAGCCACTCAAGTACAGACTCAGGGTACTTTGGTGGCTGGCCCATGCCACTGCCTATGTCTGTCTACAGTGCTTAATTTGTAATGAAAGAGGTGCCGGTGCTCCAGCCATTTTTTTACATTCATAACTGATGCAGCAAGCCCAGAGGCGCCGGGGCTCTGAACCGCCAGGCCCTGGCACAAATGAAGCAGTGTCTGTCTACCTGGGCTGGGAGGCATGCTCCCAATTGCAGTGTAGACACACAGTTGGAGTCATCTGAGAACAGCTAATCTAGGGGAAGTTTTAATGGGAATTGGTTAAAAATTGACTAAGGCATCTGTCTTCTATTGTTTTAGAGGCACACTGTGGAGGGAGAACTGTCAGCCCTTCAGAATAAGCATTTGATTCAATGTGAGGAAAAGACTTGATTTTTAACTCCATGCCATGCAGTAAGAGCTATAACAGTGGCATATTTATCACAACGTTTTGTACTCGCAACCGCACATTTCGTGGGGGAAAATGAATAAGCCCACAATCACAAAGCCCTTGCAATTTGTTAAACCTTGCAACATAAGCGGGGCGATTCCTGCGTCCAGGGCCAGCTCCAGGCACCAGCTTCTCAAGCAGGTGCTTGGGGCGGTCATTCCGGAGAGGGGCAGCACGTCCAGGTATTCGGCGGCAATTTGGCGGACAGTCCCTCACTCCGCCTGGGAGTGAAGGACCTCCCGCCGAATTGCCGCCGCTGATCGCGATCGTGGCTTTTTTGTTTGTTTGTTTTGTTTTGTTTTGGCTGCTTGGGGCAGCCAAAACCCTGGAGCCGGCCCTACCTGTGTCACAGAGCAGCAGTTTGAGTTCAGGGATTTCCAAGAGCACACTGCCGCTGACTGGCAGAGGCCACAGAACCCGGGAGTCTGTTGCCAGCTCTTGCAGTTTTATCATGAGTCTTATCACCCCCCCCCAACATTTCTGATATTTTAACAAAACCTCATGATGTTTATGATGGGGGGGTGGATGACTGGTGGTTTTTGAACACATGAGATGGGCAATACTGCCACTAACTGCGAATCATCACTCATTCACACTTCAGCACAAGATCTCCCCCCACACCTTCCAAACAACCGACTCTTCCATCTACCCACTCTGGGTAGCGAATTTGTGCCTCAAAGTGGTGATCCGTCCCATTTTCACTAACCCTGCAAATAGGAAACCTCTAAAGTTGTTGACTGCATCCTGGCCAGGTTAAATTGACTGTGTCTAAAACCTCCCAGCTCTCCTAGGCATGGCTGACCTGAAATTCTATGAGGCTCTCTGCCGTTTGCCCGCCATGAAGCCTTGTAACTGTATTCCTACTGAGGGGGGAATAAGAATCTTGGCTTCCAAGTGATTTGTGCAGAACCCAATGACCATCACAGTTTATTGCGGTAAATTAGAAACGTTTTTGCACAGCCCCTCCTGTGAAACACGCAGCAGGAGGTGAGTGATTTCAGAAGAGCAAAGGAAAACAACATTTCATGCCTTTGCCACTTTGAGACCAGGAACACACAGTAGCCATCTGAGGTGGGATGGCCAAACGTACGGACTCTCCGAGCCACATACGACCATCTTCAGAAGTTCGATAGTCTGGACTCGGAGCTTTAGCCCTGCTCCTGCTGAAGTCCCGAGCCCCGGTAGGTGCAACCTGTGGGGCTGAAGCCCCGACACGCCCCTGCCAGGCAGAAGCCCCTATCCCACCACCCTGCTTCAAGGCAGAGGTCCCGAGCTCCCCCCCTCAAGTCTAGTAGGTGGAGAATGGGAGGCGGGGAGGGCCTGGAGGGCTCCACAAGCTGCACTTTAACTGCAAAAGAGCCGCATGCAGTTCGTGAGCTGCAGTTTGGCCACCCTGATGTAAGCCCTTGTCTATGCTCGCAGCAGCGTGTTGGGGGCACACAGCTTCACGCTGCAGCGAAAGGCAGGCTGGTCCACACTCACTGCGGTGTGGAGCTGCATACAGCAGTGAAAGGCTGAGACCCAGGTTCCCCAGGGGGAGCTGCCAGAGCCTTTCCCCGCTGCCTCCCCCTTGCCAGAGAGCCTCCCCCCAGTGCCGGAGCCTTTCACTGCAGTGAGGAAAGGCTCCGGCAGCAGAGGTAGGTAGAAACGAATAGCCGCGTCGACATGGGAGAGAGCTGTGGAGAGTTTACACCCTTGGGTTCAGGTGTGTAGTGTGCCCTACTCACCACAGCCGTGCCTCACCGGCTACATCTATCTGTGCTACCTGACACGCACGGCCTGTACTGTACGCGCCACCACAAGTCTAGACGTACCCTAAATCACCTCATTGATACCTACATCCAGCAGAGATGTCTTGATTCCCAACCCCAGGGAGAGGAAGGAGAGCAGCAAAGGATGCAGCAAATTATGTTTCTCTTGCCTTCCCCTCATGCTGGTAGCAATAGGATGTGCCATGACCAATGGGATGAGCTGACCAGCAGCCTTTCTATTCTTTGTCTGAAGCATCAGACCACACATCAAAGCACCCGGTTGAAACCATTAGCACTACATTAACCAGAACACAGATTTCACATTCAAAATGGCAGTTTGACAAGCGCCTCCACTGACATCTGTGGTACAGTGCTAGGGGGTGACTTGGGGTGCTCTCCTCTCTATCGAGTTTGAGGTAGGTTTTAAAATCAACTTTAGTTTGATGGTGGGCGAGTCAGCCCTCAACTTGTTCCCCAAGGTGTTAATTTAATTGAACGTTGGAGTGAACATTTTATAAGCAAAATGAATTGGAAATGTTGCAAGTCATTCCCTTTCTATGAGATCAACTCAAGCTAGGTGACATTTTTTGATACCGATTAAATTTGCCAAAAAATGAGTTTCAGGGACACCAAAACTATTTGTGAATTTGGTGAAGAGTTCCAGCTGAATTTAAAAAAAAAAAAAATTAAGGAAAAATATATCAAAGTGAGACGTTTGGACATTTTCAAAACAAGACATTGAATTATTGTGAAACGTTTCATTTTGAAATTTAGCTAGATGTTTAAAAAAAATCAAAAGGGTAAAAAACCGTAATGAAATGACCCTCAACACTCAAAAAGGAGGTTTGAACAAAATGTTTTGTTTGCTCTGAAATGAAATTTTTCAGTTTGGTGGGAAAAACATTTTCAGTTTTGCTTCAAAACAAAGCAATTCCCCCCTCCGCCAGATTTTTTTTGTTTTGGCCACCAAATAAAAAAAAAATCAATTATTTGCCCAGCTTTGCTTACAACACCCACCTCGCCACTTTCACAGCCACCGTGCTAACAGCGGGCACACCTTGCCTAGTCTCAGTGCATCCAGTCTTACCAGTGGGTCAAGCCAAGAGATGGCATTTGCTTCTGTAGTATGACTGGCGTCATCCCAAGTTTACCGGGTGGGCAGGGGAGCACCTGTGTGCCAGATGCTTAACATTTTTTGGGGGGGGAAGTTAGATACAAAGATCAATCTCACAAGCAAAGGCCAATTAATCTCTTTGCAAAGGAGCCTTCCTGAAGGGGAGATACGTGTGTGTGTGTGCACGCGCGTGTACGCATGCGTGTGTGTGTGTGTGTACATGTTTATAGAGGCATGTAATGCACACACAATGGGATTTATGGCCATGTTTTCCTATGTGGGGCATAGGCTAGGCAGGAAGTGAAAAAGTCTCAGTGTCCCTCATAGGTGCTGGAACTAGAGGTGCAGGGGGTGCTGCGGCACCCCTTGGATTGAAGTGGTTTCCATTATATCCAGAGTTTGCAGTTTGGTGCAATGACTCTCAGCCCCCCCACTATACAAATTGTTCCAGCGCCCCTGGTGTCCCTAGCACCTGACATGGGCATGCACCAGCCTGAGCCCACACAAACACAACACACGTTGCATTCTGCAATATTCCAGTACACTCATTCATCGATTACTTTAGCATTTGGGCCAGTGAGCGCCTTAGCTACTAATGGTTGCAATCAAGACTTATCCACCAGCTGTTGAAGTTTCTTCCTCACTCACTCATTTATTTACTCATTTAAGGAATCAAAACAAACCCCAAACGCGCCCACGGATCCCAGCGAATAGGCAACACCTGGAGTTTTCCCACCTTCAAGCCATTTCTGAACAATTCTAATCTCTTCTAGACAGGTTCTTATAACCACTCATCACCGCAGCATCAGAGCGCCTTCCAGCAGTGCGTTAAACGAACTCCTCCACTGCTCCACGCTCGACTGTCAATGAGCTTCTTGCACGTGGGAGGGAAAAACTGTGAGGCTGCAATAGAGCTCCAAGCACAGCCTTCACGCCCCTCGAAAGCTCAGAAATCAGCCATGCTGCATAAACCTTCTTGTTTACAGCAGAGAAAAGAGCCCTTGTATATATACCGGCCCATGGTACCAGCCCCGGCTCTGCCCTTCTCAGCTTCCTGACAGCAGTTTTATTCTCTCTTTATTGGATCGATCACCTCTCTTTATCTGGAAAAACTCAAGGTACGAGGAGTCAAGTTTTATGGCTACTGAGATATTACAAACATGTCTAACACACGTGGAAATGAAGAACTGAAGGACCACATGAAACAATAAGGAAAGAAAGCGAGAGTGTGTCATACACACGCATGAGAGAAAGATTATGGATGGAAATAAATCTCAGACTTTATGCAGCCATATCCTCTAACTCTTAGCTTAAGGGTCAAGAGGTCGACTCCAGCTCATCATTTTTCTCCCTTTATTTTTTAAGTGCTGTCATTAGCACACCTCCCGTTTATCTTCCATGACCCAGGCAATGTCTGCTGCCTATACAGAGCCGTTACAGCATCCCAACATCTGTTGGATTTACACATGCCCCCTTGAAAGCATACAGCTTTTTACTAGCCGCAGGAGAGGAAGAAAAGGAGAAAAACCAGTAGTGCTCTAACCAACCACAGGACTCTTTCCAGCACGCTCATTCTGGCACCGTTCTTTATATTCATTTTAGAAGGGAACCTCTCAGTGGTGCAAGTACGGCGGTCCGGTACGCTGTACCAGTAAGATATTTATAGCCGGTACTCCCTACTGGAAAGACACAGGAGATGCAGAACATGGGGCCGCCAGCAGCTCCTCCAGCATAGCTGTGTACTGCTCCCAGCCCCGCTCCCAGCCCTTCCATGCAGCTGCGTCTCCTGTCTGGGGTCTGTACAGCAGCCCCACCGGAGGACAGGGCTGGGGCAGGGCTGGGGGTGGTACAGCCAAGCCAGAGGAGCTGCTGGATTGTGGCCGCCCAATGTGGGGCCGCCCGGAGGAGCTGCTGGCATGGGCCCCACATTCTGCTCCTTTCATTGCTGCGGTTCTGGAGAGCCCTGCAGTTCCGAAGCCTCCGGTGCAGTGGGAGGAGGATGGAGCCCTCCTCCTCTTCCCCAGGTAACGTGGGATGGGGAGGGGACGAGGAGAGCACGGGGACCACGGGCGGGGAGGAGTCACATCAGGGGTCACATGGGGAGGTAACGTGCCCCCCCTTTAGCTGGTGCCCCCCCCCCTTGTGTCCCTCCCATGTGTGCAGCGTATCAGTAAGAAATGAATTCTGCTTGCACCACTGGAACCTCTCCAGGTCACTTTAACAAAGTCACTTTATTAAAAGGATCACGTGCATCTGGCAGAGATGTGAGTTTCATTTGAGCACAAGGCTCCAGTGGAGAGGCGCATGGGACGATGGTTTCTGGGTTGCTCTGAAAAGAAACATTCATTCGTGGTTGTGATCCTGACACTCAGCAAAACAAAACCAGCGGCCTGAGCTATCCTCCTTCAGGATTGTTATAATCACTAAATACCTTCGCAATACTGAGAATACACTGCATGTTAGCCTCTTTCCCCGGTGTATTTCTCCCCTCTCTGGTAATGAACACCAGCGGCTACCACACACAGATGCATTATTTCACAGTTTCTGCATGAAGCTGGGAATCAAGAACTTCTGAATTCTAATACCAGCTCACCCCCCATTCTGGCAGCCTTTAGCAAATCCCTTAACCTCGGTGGCTCAGTTTCCCCACCTGTAAAACAGGGATAATACTCGCAAAGTCAGAATTAATTAAACAACATCTCTAAAGCATTTTGAACGTAAGAAAGAGCTATTATTCAAATACTATTCCATAGCCAGGTTCTCAGGGCAAAACACTCTAGAAGTAGCTTTGCCTGGGCTCTATATCCAGAAACAAATCATGCAGCTGTTGTCAACTCTCACAATTTCTTTGTGATCCTCACAATACTGGCTGCTTTCCTTAAATCCCCAGCTCCTGGAGTCAGGTGGCTAAATCAGAATATTAACTTTTATTTCAAAGGAGTACATTTGCAGCCTTCATGGCTGTGGAGAAACGCATGAGATGTGGACCCAAGTGAGTACTACAGGTCCAAAAGCCAAAGGGCCCCACATTTGTTCATTAAAATCTCATGATCTTGAAACCAATCTCACAATTTTGAATGTTTCACGTTGGCAACACAAACCAAGGAAGAACAACCTCAAGGTAAACATCCTTCCACTGCAGGCTCAGTCTGACCATTCACCTTGCTTTGTATTTTCACATGTGTGTAATGTGACCTCACGGCTGAGCTCTGTAGAGGGGGAGGTCTGGAAACTCCCAGAAGCTATCAAAGACCCTGAATGACATCAGGACAGCACACCATGCAATTTGGTTTTCTACAATGTCCGTAGTAGGTGTTAGCACCAAACTCATTGCAGAGAAAGATGGGATAGAGATGGACAGAAGAATTCTAAATGTAAACCGAGAGCACGTAACTCAAAAAGCTTTGGGGGAGGATAGGATTGCGTTCCATAAACCTGTATTAACAAGCACTCACTGGATACATTTTTCAAAACCACTTAAGACCCATTTTCAAAAGTGATTTAGGCACTTAGCAGCTGAAGGCTCCTTGGTAATCAATGGGACTTGGGCGCCTAAATCTCTTTTGAAAATGAGACTTGGGTGCTTTTGAGAAAAATACCCACTGTCACCAAATCTTCCCTTTTGTCCCTCCCCAGCCCCCACAAAAATATTAGGGAAAGTTACATAGAGACAAGACAATGAGGAGGCTGAGATTTGAGGAACAAAAAGCAGAAGTTGGGGGATGGAACAAGACAACAGAGAATCTAAGCAGAGATGAAGAGTGTAACGTTAAATTGAATTCAGAGATGGACTCGAATGCAGCCGAGGGAAGATGGGGGATGGAAGGTGGGAAGTGGACATGAAGACAAGGAGGACTGGGAGGAGGGAGGAGAGCAGTTAGGGAGTCCATAGACTATCTGCAGTAGCCTTTTCAGGGAAATTTCCCATCATTGCATAATCACATGTGCATCTTCTCCAATGGTAGCAATGGTGGGATCATTAGTGTAGACAAGGCACAGGTATTTTTACCACCTTGGCATCTAAGGATAATCCCTGGCACTTTCTTTTTACAAAATGGGAAATATTTAATGACAAGCAATTAAACAACAACAATTGAAGCTATTGTTGGTGAGCCGGATCTCCTAAAACCTCTAGAGTTAACCACAAGGAGTGGTTTCCATTTATGGAAAGCTATCAAGCAACAAGTGTCCCAAAACGAACCTGCTGGAAGACTAGGAAAGGGACTGGAAATATTGCAGTGACAGAAGTGTATGTGCTATGCTTAAAGATGCATCGATTCCGAGGCCAGAAAAGACCACTGTGAGCATCTAGTCTGACCTACTGCATATCCCAGGTTCAAAAGCCAAATGGATTCCCCTGAATTAATTCCTGCTTCAAGTGCAATAGCTGTGATTGAACTAGAGCACAGCTTATAGAAAAACATCCAGTCTTGATCCAAATATTTCCAGTGATGGAGAATCCACCACAAAACCAGCATTTAAGCTTGGCCAAAAGAAAATATGTATCATTCTCGCCCATGGGATACTAATGAATGTGAGAAACGGTAATTAGGACTGGAGTTGTGGACGAAGATGTATAGCACATTTATGACATATGGTATGGCAGTGTCCAAAATGTTCACTAATTCTGGGGTGGGGGAGGAGGGCAACCACCAGTAAACTATTAATATGAACACATCAATAAAAACTGCTTATTCAGGGGAGCCTCATAATCTGCTGATTATAAGACCCACAAAAGATTGCTGCTCAGAGCAAGTTAAGCGGTTTACCAGCTTATACGGCAAAGGGTGGAAACACTATTCTGTAACATCTGAAGTTCTCAATAGGTTGTTCAGACAGATCTGGCTACTTTGCCTAGGGTAACTTTCAGTTTGAATAAGGAGTCTAAGGAGATGTGATCCAGCCTGCTAAAGATCTCGGATTAACACACTTGCTGTACATTTTATCGTACCACTAGGCCTCAGTACACACCCCAGAGTTAAGGATGCAAATCACTTTCCATTATGGGCTCACTTAAATTGAGGTGTGAACCAAGCAGCAGGGCAAATGCTCCCCCAAATGAGTTTTGCCCTCTCTCAATTCAAAAGGCAGAAGCGGCCCTAATGAAGCCCATTTGAGAATCAGCATGCGAGACATGAAAACGTGTAAATCAAGATCCACCCCTTTCCTCTCGCATGGCCATTTCAATATGGATTAACCTCTGTCGCACACCGAGGGAGGGAGAAAATCTGCACAGTTCCTTTAAAACACAGGCTGGCACATGCCCACTGCAGGCCAGTTTTCTGTAGCCAGAGTGGAGGAGAATGACACCTGTTATCCTATGGCTCAGGTGTTCCCCCATCATAAACATCAAGATGTCAGACCTTAATGGAGCCACTTACCTTCCCCGGCCACAGAATATTTGTACAGAGCACGCACACAGGCAGTTTCTAGGTAACCTATTTATAAAAGAACAATTCTGCCGCACTCCAGGAATTGCACCATTCTGCTCTCACTTCCAGATCTTCTCCCCATATTATTTATGGCTCTTGGCACAGCTCTGCTGAATCCGTGAACTGCTCTGCAACGGCAGGGCCCGGCCTCTTGCCATCTGCAGCCCATGAGGGACACCACGCAAAGAAAGCGTGTGTTTGATTATGAAATGAAAATGGTGTCTACCTGAGCCGTGTCCCGGCATTTTGACTGAAGTGTTTAAATCAGCCCCCTAGCTACACGGAGGAGGAAGGGGGGTGCTGCCTACTGGCTGCCTCGGGTCATCTTCTCTGCAGCCCCAGGAGCAGCTCTGGTGTGAGCCAGGAGTGATCTGAGGAGTTGATTTTCCTTCCTTATTGCTGGATTACCCTCAGAAAGGGGGCTTACGGGGCAAAGAGTTCCGAACATCTACTCTAAAGTCTCTATTGCAGTATTAGTCTCACCCTAAAAACTCCAGTCATGAGATTGGCTTAGAAATCCCTGAGACTTTAACCAATAATAAACTGCATTCTTTGAGTCTGCTTTCTGCTTTTGGGGCCTTTAGGGCTCATGTTGTCCTGATTTTCTCAGTAACCACAAGGGCTAGAAACTTACTTTTTTTTTTTTTAAATGAACGTTGAGATATTATCCAACGTATTCACATGACCCCAGGAGCTGGAGACTTAAGTAAAAACACCAAAAACCATGTGAGCTGACAAGACTGTGATGGGACCCCTGGATCTTTTTGAAACATATATAAATTTTGTGATGAGTAATGAGTGAGATTCTGTTCCTTCCACACAATCCCTGTTGCACACAGTTATCTCAACGGTTGGGTTTGCTTTAAAATATTCGCACCCCTTTTCCCCATCTTAAATCTGAAACTGAAATACCTCAGTCCTTCCCTGAAGGCTGGGCTACAAAGCCACAGCTGCAGTAACTCTCTCCCCCCTCAACGATCTTGGCAGCAGGTAAGATTGAGGAGAGAGGAGCATCAGGACGGCATAGCTGGTGGAATGCAGTGCTCTTGGCTGAAGAGCTGAGAAAAGGTGGAACGGAGGGGAGTGAAAGGTAGGGCAAATGCGGAGAGAGAACATTTACTGTAATTGGAATTTAATGACAGGAGCTGCTGGTCAACAGATGTTGGGCAAGTGCCTGTTTCTGCTGTCATCCGTGCTTTGGCCCCTCCCCGTAACCTGCACTTCTAAAGCAAGGAGTCACTCGCTGGAGCTCTGCATGGGGGTTGGTTTTGCTCACTGCAAGCCTGGTGCTACTCACATTCAAATCACTGGCAGAGGGGCCAGTGCAGACTTTGCAGTCCCCTGAATGCAATGGCTGCCGTTGGGGTCTACCCAACAGGTGAGAGGGTGCTTTGTCTCCACTCCTTGTACATCCATGATCTGCACAGGTACAGTCTGGCCAGAAAGGAGGGGGCAAAGGGGGCGACTTCATTTTCCCCCTTTAGTCCCATTATAACCATATCTAGATCCAGCATCCAATTAATGCCAACATTCAGCAATCCTGAGTTATAAACCACACACCCCCAACTCTGGTGCCTGCGTGCCTCCCAGTTCTTACCAGCTAGGTACAAGAGACAGAATTGAATAGGATTCAAATGCTGCTCTCCACAAGAGGAAGGATGGTCCAGTGGCAAGGACACTGGTCTAGAACTTGGGAGTCCTACGTTCAAGTCCCTGCTCCACACAGAGTCCCTGTGTGATATTGGGAAAATCACATTGTCTCTGTGCCTCAGTTTCCCCTCTGTAAATGGGGATAACAGCACTGCCCTACCTCCCTGGGTTGTTGTGGAGATAAACGCACTAAAGACTGTAAAGTCCTCAGACACTATGGTCATGGGGGCCATATAAGTACCACTGACAGAGATACAGATCAAATGCAGCCCCAGTGATTTCTGCAAGGTTGCAGATACAAGATTTATCTCCGGATGTTTCCTGCCGGGGATGTTGTTCAGCAAAGTCACGTAGGACACAAATTCATTCCTCCCCAGAAATGTTAAAACAAGCACCTAGAGGGCCTCTCGAAACTGGAGACTTTTTAGACCTCTGGATTCAATTATTCAAGGTCAATGCAGGTCATAATACACAGCCTCTTAAAGAAACCCCCTACAGGTTAAGGGCATGAGGCTACCATCCATAACTCCCCAGCATGGAGCCAGCATACTATACACAGCGAATGCTTCTGCAGAGAAGCTAGGGGCTGCTTCCCTTGAACACCGGGATGCGGTGCCCCTGCAAACTGAAATCTTGGCCCTGCATGTGGTTTGTAGGCAATCACCCAGCTCTTCCTCTCGGTGATCCTTAACGCAGACATTAGAGCGACTGTCCTTCCCCCCGACCCATCACACAACCCGATCCATGGAGCACGCCCGCTAATCCGCAGCAGCTATGCACGGCGGCGCCGCGGCTTCACAAGGTTGTTTCATAATTAGTTGCAGATCTCGAGGCCACCAAACATCCCTTTTGGATCCAGGTCTGGTGTTCATTTATTGGCACATCTACCGCACCCGCAAAGTCAACACCAGTATAATAAAACCCCTCAAGATTGACATTGACAGTGGAACACGGGCTGTCTGCTACTCATCAAAACTTCTTCCTTTTACTGTAGCCCCACTGGCAAAATGAGCTCTCGCAAGCCATCCTCAGAGGGAAGCTGTGGGCCTCTCTGTCCGAACCGTTGGGTTGGGAGTGGACTCCGGTCCTGCCTGAGAGGAGCCCTTCAATTTCTCTCTGTGGATTACTTTGTTTCATTGCAGTATTTCAGTTTCCGAGGTGACAGGAATTCATTGCAGAAGAACCTTTCTATTTGCAGTTTCTTATGCTACGATCCAGGGCTCCCCGCACTCACAAATCCCAATGCCATTTGCAGCCGCACTAACCAGGAGGGAATGTTTACGGTGGCTGCTCATTCTGAGGTGGGAGTGGAGTGAGGGTACCTCTCTCAAACTTCACCTCTGGTGCAGTAAAAACCAGAAAGGAGGAGCGAGTTCAATATGATCTTCCAGCCATTGCATACGATGCCGGTTCAAATGCTGTGATTACACTGCATGGTTTAGATACATTAGAATCACACTTGGTTGTAAAATAATAATAAAAGAGTGCACCAGTCACCCAGCATTCTCAAAGCACTTTATAAAGGCAGGGAAAGCTTCATAATCCCCATTTCACAGATGGACAATCTGAGGAACAGAGAGGCAAAGTGGCTTGTGCAGGTTCGTGATGAAGAGGTGACAGAACCAGGAATAGAAATCAGGAAATCCAACTTCCAGTCCTTCGTTCTAGCCAGTAGACCACATTGTCTCACCCTTAGCAGTTAGCTTTCTTGTGACTTCCAAGCACATGGACGCTTCTGTTCTTTGGAATCACGCACAGCAGATAATGCATCAAATCCATTATCGTGTAAGTATCCTGGATGCCCCTCCTCCATGATGCCTGCGGACTGGAAGCCCCTTCAATTTTTCTGTTCTCAGAAGACAGAGCTGGTCATCAGCTTCCACTTCCAGACCCCACCCCCACTTCCCACACACACCCCATCAGATCTCACAAGCTAAGCAGTCCAGACTTCATCTGGGAGACTTCTCAGAAACACCAGTAACACATACTGAAAGAAATGGTGTTGGGAATCCAGTAGTTGTGGCTCTTCCAAACACCCCTTTTTAAAGATCTGCTCGAACACAACAATGGGGTGCTGTGCTATTGTGTTGTGAAAGAGGCCCAGACCACTTATTGTCATTCAAGTTCCCAAGGTATTCTCTGGAGCCAGTTGGCCTAGCCATATGCACCAAAATTATTCTGTTTACTTTCTAGTCTGTCACCTAGGGTAGCTGTGTGCTGTTAAACACCAGCTGCATTTCATGCTAGAGGTGACTGCAGTTCAGTGATGGGTGAAATTATCCATATTTTTATATACAGAATACACATACACACTATATAAATCGAGAGAGAGAGAGAATGAGAATATGAATATGAATAAATTCATGTCTTAGGGGGAGGGATAGCTCAGTGGTTTGAGCATTGGCCTGCTAAGCTCAGGGTTCGGAGTTCAATCCTTGAGGGGGCCACTTAGGGATCTGGGGCAAAAATCAGTACTTGATCCTGCTAGTGAAGGCAGGGGGCTGGACTCGATGACCTTTCAGGGTCACTTCCAGCTCTATGAGATAGGGATATCTCCATAGGTGATTTAAGATTCCCTTTACAATAAATTTTGTGTGTTACTCTGATTTCTCCCAATCTCGACAAAAAATGAACATGTAAACCAAATATTTATTAAAAATACATTCACTGCTAGGAGTTTTTTGTGTGTGTGTATGTGTGTAATGATATTTGTAAGAATAGTTAACTTTCTATAGATACAGGTACTTTTCCTTAAGAATACACAAACTGTGTCTTAAAATAATAATGTAAAGAGGTGAAAACTTGACCTTTAATTGCATTCTACATAAATAAACAAAACATGGCAGCAGCTTTCCCTGGGCTAAATCCCTTTGACCTACTCACAGCACATTTACTAGGAGATGAACTGAGCACATCTGTCATATGGGACCATTAAACTGTATCAAGTAATTCCAGGTGTGGAGAGGGAGGTTTTACACAAAACACCAAGTCTCTGCAACTATTACAGAATCCTCAAGGGACGATAAATGTGGGTTATGTGGCAAATAAAATAAAACAAAATAACCCCCCCCCAAACCACTCAACAAACCCTTTAAAACCTCGAAGCATGATTGAGCTGTTCACAGTAGAATCAACTGCTCACATCTTTCCAGCTCTTCAGAGCTGCACGTCTGGATCATCCAGGGCCAAACACTGGACAAAGACCCTAAATTAAGGTCAACAAAACAGCGATCAAAACTTCAACAAGTGTTGATTGTACCAGGTATAAAACTTTGAATAAACTCAGTTTCCCCAAGTCACCCTTCCTGATCTCAGTTTACATTCACTGCCATAAGATACCAGTCCAAGAGCTTGGGGTTGCAGCTAATTGCTGGGGTGAGGCAGAAACATTCCCAATCAGCAGGTTATGTCTTGATTGTCCGTTCTGGGGTTTGAAAGCTTCCTTGGGAGCATCTGGGATGAGTCAATGTGGGAGATGGGACATTGGACTAGATGGACCATTACTCTGATGGGGCTTGGCAATTCTTGTGTTCCTTAAGAGTTCGCCATAAGAGTGAGGCTGACGGCAGGTTTTTGTGACTGCAAACATGGATCTAGAAAGGGGGAGTGCTCACACATGCACCTAAAAGTACAAGCTATAGTACCTGCAGTCATGCTACACACTTCAGATATCGGCACGGGCAGCCCCACCTCTCGAGCCCCATCCTTCCCACGTCCTTGCAGCATCTCATTGAATGTACTTCTGGTGGCTCCAGTAAGCTTTCCCTTTGTATCCAAATACTGCAAAATTCTACCTGGTTCACTCACCCAGGGAGAGGAACAGATGAGTGTTTTAATTATAACCATCCCCTGGCTAGAGGGCAGAGGAGTAGAAGTAGAGTTCATGTCAAAGAGTATGTCTTCACTACCCGCCAGATCGGCGGGTAGTAATCGATCTATTGGGGATCGATTTATCGCATCTCATCTAGACGCGATAAATCGATCCCCGAGCGCGCTCCCCGTTGACTCCGGAATTCCACCAGAGCGAGCGGCGGTAGCGGAGTCGACGGGGGAGCCGTGGCCGTCAATCCCATGCCGTGAGGATGCAAGGTAAGTCGATCTAAGATACGTCAACTTCAGCTACGCTATTCTTGTAGCCGAAGTTGCATATCTTAGATCGATTCTCCCTCCACCCCCCCCCAGTGCAGACGAGCCCTAAGTGATTTTGGGAAAGGCGGGCTGGGATCTGAGACTCCCTTGACTGCAGCAGAGCCCTGGGATTTGTGATTGCAAAGGTCCGAATATTCTTTTCCATCATTATATGCCAACAATGTCACTTTTCTGTCACTGAACCAACAAGTTCATGGTGTTCAGGGCTACACGCCAGACAGACGTTCTCATGTACGCTTCCTGAGGGGAGGAAGCACTGATACTCACACTGCAGCCAAGCCTATTTTTTGGTGGCCCCGATTCAGCAAGGTTCTTAGTGTTAAAGGCACGTGCTTGAGTAGTCCCACCGCTGTTGGGGGTCTGTGTGGACTCGAACCAACCTCTAACATTCTCCTCGAGAGCACCTTTGCAAGTCACGTGCTCGACATTCCTAACTCTAAAATCTCTGCCCCAAGCATTTTCCTATCTATGGTACATACATGCCCCCATCACCTTTTTGTTATGTTTTTATCCCCATTTTACGGCTGGAGAACGGAGAAAGTGACTTGCGCAAGGTCACAAAGCCCGTAGCAGAGCAGGGAATTGAACTCCTATCTCTTAAACCCAAGGCTAGTACCCTAGTCACTAGATCACGCTTCCCCGTGGCTATATAGACAGCAGTGAGGGCGGACTGAGCTTATTACATGACTTTGTCATTGTTCATCAGTCAGGAACCACTTGGGCAGAATTACCATAGTTACTACAATATCAGCTCTGTGATAGCTTTAATGATTGAATCCTTGTTATGTCTTTCAGCCATGACCATTTAATAACCACTCTCCTCCCTTCACTCTCAGCAGGGTATTGTATATCATTTCAGCACATTCAAAGGACATTGCTGAAATTAGACATTACATTTAATCCTTCAGCTGGCAACAGATTGAATGCCCATCTACTACATCTCCCATGACAAATCACACAGCTTGGTCAGAAGGGAGACCATGTTGCATCATGGGAGTTGAAGTCCAGCCAGACCCATAGCAGAGAATGAGGGCATGAGGCACCTGAACAAAACTTCCACGAGGCACTATAGGGCAATGTGGTTTAATGTTGAACTGACTCTAAATAAAACATTTTGGTTCCTGAAGTATTTAAGTTTGGGATGAACCAACCCAAAATGAAATATTTCATTTGTTTTCACAACAGAAACAACAAAACAAAACCAGCAACATATATATTTGCATAATCTGCATTTTCTGCTGAAAAGTCACCTTGATGAAAAATTCCTGACCAGCTCTAACCTTAGTTAGCTTCTTGTGACCATTCTTTCCATTTCCTACCAGGTTTGGTTAGTAAACGCCCATCTTACAAATAACCAATTCATTCATGGGGAGCACTTTTCAAGTGCCAGAACTCCACCCAACTTCCAGATGCACAAAAATCTAAACCCTTTAATTGTTTCTTTATGTTTTCTTTCTTTGCGATGTCTCAGGGATAGGAACAGTCTTTTTGTTATTTAGCTGTACAGGAAAATGAGTCCTTAATCTCTATTTTGCATCCTTACATGCTACTGCAATAGAAATTATGACCAGATAGTCACTATTTGGAAGCTGAGTTGATTTTCACTAAGGTTGAAACAGCCTTAAAAGATTTACCTTTGATGGTACCTTCAATGCATGATCTGAGATAAGCATTTGAAGTCACCTAGAAAACATCAAGAAGTGGTGTGTGTTTGCTTGTGTTTTTAATCTGGTGTGGACAGGACAAAGGGCATCTATGCAATTCCCAATGTGATAACAGAAGGGGAAAAAAGTTTCCTGGTTGCAATGCATAGAGGCCCTTAATCAGAGGTGTGACTGTAGACATGTATAGACAGACCTGAGCTTGCTTTGATCTCGCTACCTCAAACAACAATAGCAATGAAACCACAGCAACATGGGCTGTGCAAACCTCCTCAGGCCCATGGGTACCCTTGCTTGAGAGGCTAGCCCATGCTGCTGTATCTCACTGCTATTGTTATTCGAGTGAACCATATCAAAGCCAGTTCAGGTACATCTACAACTGCTGCAGTTACCTCTGATTGCAATGTTGACATACCCTGACCAGTTTGCTCAAGTTACTTTGGAAAAGTATCATTCACTTATCCCAGCCATGTAATTCTGGGACAAACTTTTCATCATAGTGTTTTCCACTGACTAAGACTGCTCCCATGGATGAGGTAATATCTTTTATTGGACCAGCTTCTGATGGTGAAAGAGACAAGCTTTTGAGCTCCAGAGAGCTCTTAGGTCTGGGAGAGGCTGAGGGAACTGGCGTTATTTAGTCTGCAGAAGAGAAGAGTGAGGGGGGATTTGATAGCAGCCTTCAACTACCTGAAAGGGGGTTCCAAAGAGGATGGAGCTCAGCTGTTCTCAGGGGTGGAAGATGACAGAACAAGGAGCAAGGGTCTCAAGTTGCAGTGGGGGAGGTCTAGGTTGGATATTAGGAAACACTTTCACTAGGAGGGTGGTGAAGCACTGGAATGGGTTACCTAGGGAGGTGGTGGAATCTCCATCCTTAGAGGTTTTTAAGGCCCGTCTTGACAAAGCCCTGGCTGGGATGATTTAGTTGGTGTTGGTCCTGCTTTGAGCAGGGGATTGGACTAGATGACCTCCTGAGGTCTCTTCCAACCCTGATATTCTATGATCAGAGCACCACAGCTAAATACAACATGGAAGAGATTGTTAAATATAAGGAATTAACACATGTTGCAAGAAACCATTCAAAATGAAGTGGGCAATTAACACCTCCGCAGTCACAGGACAAAGGAGAGTTAGAAACCTGGGTTATAGTTGTTGCAACGAGACATAAAACCAGTGTTTCTACTGAGGCCTTGGCTACACTCGCGAGAGAGAGAGCTCTCGCAGCGCTGCAAGTACTCCACCTCTCCGAGGGGAATAGCTTGCAGCGCTGCGAGCGAGCGTGCAGCGCTGCAGGCGCGGATTACACTGGAGCTTTTATTCTACTTTACTGGCACTGCACTCGCTGCGCTCGGGGAGGAGGGGGGTGTTTTTTCACACCCCTGAGCGCAGCAAGTGCAGCGCTGTGAATTGCCAGTGTAGCCAAGGCCTGAGTCCATGATTTTGGGGGTCTAGTGCAATTATGAATTTAAGCTTTCAGGCTCAACTTTTAAAGGTGATGTACAGGTTTCCTTTGAGGATGAGAACTGAGAGGTCAGACATGCAGTGATCATTTTGTGAAAAGTATTCACCCACCAGTGATAGAGTGTTTTTGTCTTTTATCATCTTTCTGTGAGAGTTCATTGGAGAGCGCAGTGATTGTCTGGTTTCACTACCTAGTTGTTGTTGGGGCATTTGATGCACCACGTGTTGTGACAAGCCTGTGTAGCACCCACAGACTTTAAAAGATGTTGTGGGGGGATATTGATTATCGTACCAGTGGAGATATGGCTGCAGGTTTCGTATCTGTTGTTATGGCAGGGTCTGGTGCCACTTTGAGCTGGTGCGTCCTGTCTGTTCGGAACTTTCTTTCGATGATGAGCTTGGTGAGTGGGTGGTTTGAAGGCCAGAAGAGGGGGTTCGGGAAAGATTTCTTTCAGGACATGGTCCCCATCAAATATGGGTTGTAATTGCTTGGTGATACCCTGTATGGATTCCAGTGTGCAACAGTAGATAACAACTGGAGGTGTCATCTCCTGTCTTCTCTAATCAACTCCAAATAGACACAATGAATGCTTATGCAGCCAAATCAAATTCACACTCAACAGGGTCAAATAAAGATACGAGGAATGGAGAGAGAGATATCAGGTAAACTACTCGCTGGAAGACTTCAGATGGAACTAGCCAGTAACAATATTCCTCCCTTCTTAAAAGGGGGGAGTGTCATGTTGGAACTAACAGATATAAATAACCAGTTTAGGCAGTTCTATTAAGCTTTACATAATCAGTCAACTCATTTGACCCTAACAAATTGGCTCATTTCATTGAAGACCTGCCTTTTAATACCCTAATTTCAGAACAAGTGTTGCTCATACACAAAAGATTTCGCAACACAAGAGATTGAACAAGTTATTTGTTTCTTATAAATCTCTCTTTGTTCCCAAACTTCACCCTGAAAGACGACCCTGAAATCAGAAATAATCCACACCACTGCGACAAATTGCTTATTCTTAAATCAGAGACAAAAAGCAAAGACGACTCCAACACTGTGACAAATTGCTTATTCTTAAATCAGAGACAAAAAGCAAAGACGACTCCAACTGAAGAATAAGGTTGGCTGCTGTGCCTGGCAACAGTGAAGTCAGTGGCAGCCTTTTCGCTGATGTTAATGAGTTTTGAAATAGGCCCTAAGTTCCTCAAAACACCCGGTGCTGCTACGTAAATCAGCATTGCCAGCTCTTGCAATATTTGGTGTTTTTCGTAAAGCCCCAGCTCCCAGAATCCTGGGATTACAAGAAAATTTCAATTTTAATTAAAATAAATGAAGAGGTTTTTAGCCTTCATGGCTACAGAAAAAAAGCTTGGAAATATGAACCCCTAAAGGCTCAAAACCCAGAAAGTAAATCAGAAAAAAAATTATTATTTTTTAATCTCAAATTAAATCTCAAACAAATGAGAAGAACCCAACCATTTTATTTTTACAATCTCATAATTTTTACACCAATCTCGTGATTTTGGGGGGCCTGACTTGCGATTTTTGCATACTTGGGGTTAGCAATACCGAACGTATGACTTTAAACTAATGCAAACCTACGGGGACACTCATTTCCCTTTAAAAGTGGCTTATTTGGGGTCGATTATGAACAGGTTAAAGATAACCTGAAATAAGCCAGAGTCAGAGTTTCCACACATGGGGTTGAAAAGGGTTAACTAAATTGCTTTAAAAATTTATTTCAGTTAAACCCGGTGAAACTTCTCCATGTAGACAACACCTCAGACTGAGCTGAGGGCTCATATATTAAATAGTCCACAGCCTTCCCTTGTGACAAACCTGACCTCTGAGTGTGTATTACCCATTACAGAAATGTAACAGTTAGAACTCCACAAACAACCTTAACTCTGACCCTAAGCCTTGCCTGCTCCCCATTTAAGTTCATTATGAATTCCCTGACCAGAAACCGTACATATGCACCGTACATATGCAATAAGTATCTTATGGTGCAGTTTATATGGGGCTTTGTAAGAAGATGCAGATACACAGTAACTATATAATGGAGGCAACGTTCGTAGCGGAGAAATGGAGGTGGAGAGCAGAGAATTACAGTAAACAGAGAGGGCCCAATCCTACAAGCGTCTTCAATTCCCCACGGACATCAGGACCAGGTGCAGTTCAATAGGGCTGGTCAGCTCACAGCAGAATAGCACATGCGTGAAAGTTCTTAACATCCCATTCACCTTCACCCCTGAGACCCCCAAGCAGCAGCACTGGCAGGCTCGCTGTGCTCCCCAGACAGCATCTGCCGCTGCTTCCCTCCTCTGCAGGGTCTCATGGGAAAGGAAAGCTCTCCAGGCCCGGGGCTAAGCAGCTCCACTGCGCTGAGCCTTGGTTCCTGTCAAGCTGTACCGGACCTGACCCAAACGGTATCTCTGCCACACCCACTCAGAGCACAACACGCTCAGTGCTCTATCCCCCTCTAGTGGCGACTGGGCACCACACAGAGGTTGCTACAACCTCAGCTAACAGACTTCTGGGTCTTTTAGCTCAAGAAGTAGAGGTTGGCACATTAAAATATTGAAGTCCCAATTCAATTCTTGGTATTTGACGACTCGGCAGAGGCATGGTGTAACACAGACCTTGCAGAAGCAATTGTCCATAGTGAGTAACTTGGAAATGATCCAGCAACTTACTAAAGCATGCAGGAGTAGCTACACTTCAAAACATTTTTTAATGACAAACAAATATGAAGCTCCTAGCCCAAAGTTTTATCTCAGATGATTATTCTCAGCAACTTGAAACCTCAGAATGTTAAAGTGTCAGTTTTTGAAGTCTCACTTCTCTTACACATCTTGCCCAATCTTCCTCAAACCGCTCCTGAAACATTCTCCTCTAGCAAGAGCACACCAATAGGAACTCAGGTGGGAAGGGAGCATTTGTGGAGAGATTGGGGGAGGAGGGAGAGATGAACGTGAGGGTGTAAAAAAAATAAAATAAATACAATTCTGCCTTATCCCAGGTTCATAGACTCCAAGGCCAGAAGGGACCATTGTGATGATCTAGCCAGACCTCCTGGATAACACAGGCCAGAGGATTACCCCAAAAGTACCTGGAAAGTACTTTACAATCTTAACTAAGCAGTCACTGCTGCAGATCTAACACACCACTGTGATACATTGGGTGAAACCACCAGACTGAATAGCTGCCAGGGAGGGCTATCGGCTTCCTTCCCTCATTGCACTCTGCTAAAATTTCACCTTTACCTTGCTTATATTTACACATCCATCTCTAAAGGGCCAACTCGCCATCTTAGCAGGGTACCCTTGCCCCTGGCGCTCTGGGATCAACACTCGGTGACTGAAAGCGGCGGCCTTTAACCTTTCAAACATTACGCTGCTGGTGGGCATGTCACAGCCAGGGAAAGTTCAGCACAAATCATTAGTGCTGCACTAATTACCAGCATTGTGGGCTAGAGAGACATCGTCAAGGTTGACAGGTCTTAAACAGAAGTGGATTTGAATAATGTTCTCTCTCTGGGCCTTGGGGGGAGGAGGGTTGATTTATTTGCTATCTTAGCAAGCCTCTCAAAAACTAGGATTTTGAGAGAGGAACTCCATCTGTTAAACTGGCTGCCTCATCCCAAGGGTTGCTAGTTAGATTTGACTGCGGAGGATGCAGAGACAAGATTAGGGACTCTCCTCTGCTCTTATGCTTTGCCTCCAGCCAGGAGACAAACCCAGCTTTGCTCTGGTCTCATGGGCGGTGACAGCAGGATTGCTGTAAATTTCAACACCCTGCCCTGCTCCTAGGACAGCAGCAGGCAGGACAGATGTGACAGAGAATCTAGCTCTAATTATAGGCCGATCACAGTACCAGCTTCCACAGCTGCTGTAGGCGCTGTTATTCCCACCGCTGTTGCTGGAGAAGCAAAGTCGTTTTAGGAGCCAGCAATTTGCCTCTACACATTAATTGTGCAACACAAAGCAGGGCTGAAAGTGATGGAGTGGTGTGAATTAGTGCTTGCCACCCAGGGTTATTAAAAAGAGGCCTTGCAAAGAGATGACAATTAGCCTCAGGTTGAATGGTCTTCATTAGAAGGGATGACGTTTGCTTTCATATAATATTTCACTCTGCCTAGTTTACATTTTCTTTTCAACACAGGTCCCGTGTTTGAACCGCCTCCTCCCAGAACGATTCCTCAGCGCCAGAATTTCTCAATGATGAAAAATCCAAATGCCAGGCCATCCCCGCATACCCTGTAATTAATCAAACAAGATCTGACATGGAAACCAATACCTTGCCCAGAGCTAGTCAAGGCGAATGGAAACAGACAGAGCTGAGGGCTATTTGACGCAAATCCATCTATAAGCGGGCTACGGGCTAGGTTTAAGAAAAACCCATTGCCAGCATCGGAAGGGTTTAACCCGAGGAGCTTCATTCAGAGCTGCTAACCACCTTCAAGGCTTGCGGGAGCCAAATGAAATGGACAGTGCTCGGCACTAGCGAATGGCGACATTTTTCATAGTAAATGTTTTTTGGCTAACCGTGCAGATTCGGCAACACCTAAATGTCTTGGGAATTCATGCCGGTTTCACCAAATTGCTTTGGTTGGGGGGGGGGGGGGGGAGAATCCTACCACAAATCTAAATGTTTCATTTCAACATTTTTTAAATGTTTTGATTTTTCAGTTTGAAACAAATGTTTCAAGATCGGTTTAGTTTATTAAAACCAATCAAATGTTTACAAATGGTCAAAATCTCAACGTTTCATTCACCTCAAAATGAATTTTTGTTCAACTTTTCCAACTCACTGAAAAGTTTGAAGAATTTTTTTCCACCCATAATTAATTTTTTCTTCCATTTTTCAAAATTGGCAGTGAACCAAAAATCATTATTCACCCAGCTCTGCTTAGCATTTGGCAAGATCAGGGCCTTAAAAAGAATGCATGAAAGTACATCTGTGCAGCTTATACCACATTCTTTATTACTTGAGAGTTATTTTTCATCTCATGCTTTGGAACTTGTAGTGTAACGGAATTGGGTAGTGTCCCTTTAAATAGTTTGTGATTCCTGTGTAAAAAGCATGAAACCGATCTAGCAGTTTCAAGAACAATTAGAATAAGGTTTCATAGAAGACAACCCAAGAGGAAGCCCTCCTTTATGGCTGAATATTTGATTCAAAGATCAACAGGCTACAACAAACCCAAGTAATTCAGTACTTGCTACATAACACTTCGTGCCAACTTTCAAAAGCAGCCTCTTTGCATGATCAAAACTATGCATGTAGATCTTCGCTGCAGGCATTTGGAGGATGCATGGACAGATCACTGGGATAATTTCTAGGCCAAAATTTCCAAGATATCTGTCTGAACCACCTGAAGTCCATATTTAGGTAGATACATAAATGGACTGATTTTCAGGGGTGCTGAGCTCTTGTGAAACCGTGTGTCCACAGCTTCTGGAGAGCATCTGAAGATTGGCCCATTTATTAAGGGCCCAAATATGGATTTAGGCGCTGAACGTTAGGCGAGCAGATTTGCAAATGTTGGCATTAGCTCTTGATAAAGTTATTAGCGTCAACCGACCACGTCACTTCAGTGGTTAACACCATGCCTGCATTATACAACACCTACGAGCAAAAGGACAGCTTCTCCAACAATGGCCCAGGGTGTCTGGAAGACGGAGTAAGGAAAGCCTAACTCTCAAAGAGTTTCCATAATCATTTCTAATGCACTGTGTATGGTGTCTAGGAGCCCTAGTCAACAGGACCCCCAGATGTGATACAAACACTTATCCTTGAAGTACCTGTACCATGAATCCGATTCCAACCACTCCTCATTTCATCGCCACGGGGAGCTGCAGCCCAAAGTGACAGAAATCTCTTGCACACATGGGTGAATGGGATGTGGTGAGAGTGTACCAGGAAAACTGCAACAAGCTGTAGGTTTGTGACCGCAGCATGGTGTGACAAAGTGGGACTGTTCTTAATGTTTCCTCTGAATACTGTGTGGGAAGTGCACGGGAGGGGCAGAGGATGTTGAATGCTCCAAGGTCAGACCCAGGAAGATGAAGCCGAGTGAGCTTCTTGCCCTGAAGACAGTCTGCTCACAGAGAGGAGACTTCACCCGAGTCCGACTGGCTTTGTAGGGAGCAGCAGGGCCGGCTCCAGGGTTTTTGCTGCCCCAAGCGGTGGGGGGGGGGGGAAGCCACGATCGGCGGCAGCTCCACCACACCTCTTTCTTCTTCGGCGGCAAGTCCTTCCCTCCAAGAGGGACCAAGGGACCCGCCACCGAATTGCCGCCGAAGAGCCCGACGTGCCACCCCTTCCCCTTGGCCGCCCCAAGCACCTGCTTGCTGGGCTGGTGCCTGGAGCCAGCCCTGGGGAGCAGTTCAAGAGCATCGCCCAGGAACTCCATGACACTGCAGGCAGCCACAAGCCCGATAGTCCCCCAGCACGACGCAGCCAGGATCAGGGGACTGAATTTGGTGCGAGATTATGGATTCTCCTCCATATTTCCCTGCCTTGTGAATCTCCCTCAAGGGCAAGCCAGCCTGGGGCTGGTGTGTGCCCCAAGTACTGACTGAATTCTAAATCCTTTCCTTAAGAAGGGGACTTTACCTTTCCTCCTGCCCAGAAGTTACACCGCTAGATCCCCGGGAGCAAACCCTTTGTGTTTTACAGGGGATGGTTTATTGGAGGCTAGTTTATGATCATGTTTTTCCTTTCCCCTGCCCTTGGCTCCACGTCCGGATAGAAAGCAGGAGCTGAGCTCCACCCTGGGTAAGGGGAGTGGGTAGGCAGCGTTCCAGCAGAGGCCAGCACCCACCCTGCCTTCCCCACTATTCAGCTTGGACCCTTTGCTCTTCCCCATGCAGACCGGGCATGGAAGTCCCAGGAGCGTCCCAGTCTGGCCTCGGCTCACTCCCTGTCCACAGATGTGCGGTCAGCAAGAGGGGCTGGAAAGTCAGTTATTTATTCCCCCCCTTGGGAGCTTTGTGGTAAAGAGTCTCTCCAGGAGGCTGGCAGAAGAAGACAGCGAAAGAGGAGTGGGGATCAGGTGTCTTATCACAGCAGTACACAGCTGGGAGGGGAGGAGAGGAAAGAGGAAAAGGGTTGTTTTGGGGGGAGTGGTAATACAAGGAAATAGGCCAGTTAACAGAAGTCTGATAGACAGGCAAAAATAAAACCACCAATATGAAGATAAACAATAAGTGGGCAAAGTGTTAGAGAAGAGATATGTAAACCCACCCCCTCCCTTGCAGTGATTAAGTATAATTAAAATGCAATGATTGATTGCTGAGACAACCACGTATCTACTACCATTACCTGCATTTCCCACCCCTACCCTGCTCTTATTGTTATTTCTGTTCCCCTTGCCTCCTTGACCCTCCCCCGTCAATTTGCTGGAGTTTTTGAGTCTTGGCTTAAATTGGATCATAAGCTCTTCAGTGCAGGGATTGTAACCTCTGGGGTGTATGTACAGCACCATGCACAACGGGGCCCCAATCCTGATTGGGACCTCTGGGCATTACAAATGATGAGTGGGTTTCCTTTGCCTCCCATCCCTCTGCTCTACAAAGGGGGTTTTGTGTTTCCCTTTCCTGAGCCTGGCTCAAATCAAACCAAGTCTGCAGGGAAACGAACAACCCCATATGGAGCAGATGGCATAGCAGGGCTGGGCAGAGGGGGAGTTTTAATCACCTGCCACTGCTGATACTGGAATTAAAACCAGCATCTCTCTCACATGCCAAAAGACCACGTGCGTTAGGAGTGACAAAATAGCCCTGCTATGAATACAAGGCTTGTAAAAGGGGGACTTTTTTTTTTTAAAACAGTACCCAGTGAATATCTGTAAAAAGAAACCAGCTCGGCCTGTTTTGATTTGAGATGGAACAACATTACCTCACCTGATATGTCTCCTTAGCACCATGGCTGTGTCATGTTAGATATTTGTGCACCTAAAATCTGCCACTTGCTTCCCAGGGTATCAATTATGAGACCTGATCATTTCAGAGCTTGCCCACCTGGGACATGGTGTGGAGGACAACATCAGACCCACATCACTTTATATCCCAGCAAACGCCTCTTGATCACACTAAAGTCCTGGGCCGCTAAGGACCCGGCCAACTCATTGGCTCAATCAGCCTGTTATTTTTGGCCACAGCTGGGTCTGCAGCACATAAAAATAGCTGGTGTTTTAGTTTGGGCCCATTAGTGATGGGAGTTCAGGTTTATTGTTGGCAACATGCACTGCCTTGAGAGCGCGGGAGAGCTTCTGTAAATATTTCTAGAATGAAAGATAACAGGTTTCTGCATGGTAGCATACAGGCCTTGCCAGACTAATTCAATCTGCTTATTTTTCCATGGGAGTGTTGCATGTATCATCTGTCTGCATTAAACATATGTATTTAGATTACCATAAACACACATGGTATTCTGATGATATCTTACACCTTCTTGTCTAGAAACCCCTCTTCCAATTATTTCCATGGAAAGGCACTCATTAAAAGAACACTAAGTTGCAAAATCAATTACTAATTTTAGTATTTCCTAAAGTTGACCATTGGAACCACTTACTAGGGAGGTGGTGGATTCTTCATCACTTGAAATCTGCACTAAGATTGGGTGCCTGTCTAAAATAAATACATATAATCTAGCTCAATCACAAGCTATGGGCTTGATGCAGGAGTCAATGGGTTACATCTTATGCCGGAGGTCAGACTAGATGATCATAATGGTCCCTTCTGGCCAGAGAAGGCTGTGAATGTTCCCCATTGACCCATGTCATCAGCTAGGGCCCAGGTAATGGGTTAATCCAGCTCTGAGGTCAACTACATTACCCAGAATCCTGTACATCAGCTACACATGCATATCAGCCTCTCTCACTGACTCAGAGAGAGAGAGAAAGGCTGACACTCACGTGTGGCTGACACATAAGATTCGAAGTAATGTAGTTGCAGGAGATCAACTTATTAAATCAGGAGTTTTTTGTTTGCAAACGGGAGTCTCCTTGACATACCTGGATGGTCAGTATGGCGGGGGGATGAAAATTGGACAGAATCACAGAGAAATCCCAAGTGAATGCTTAGAGCATATTCTGAGTGAATCCAGTTCTTCACTTGGATTCAAGGCTTCTCTCCACTGCCACCCAGTGAGTGCTGCAGGCAAAGTACAGTCAAGGGGAACATACAAAATAGACACTACCCTGGGGTCACAACTGGAGATGGCTCCAACTTCAGGTCTGAATCAAGCCTTCCCTGCCCACAGCATTCAATGGTGCTGCACACCTGACATGCTTGTGTGCCCCCTTTACGCTCGGTACATACACTCCCTACTTGTGCACGGTTAACCCATTGGCAAGTGTATGTCATTCACCCCTCTCTGTGCCCATTTCACTGAGGGATGAGTCTTTTACCGCCCCCAGCAATGCAACCTGACTATTCAGCACAAACTGTAGAATGACTCATGCTTTTAGTTCCGGAGATCACCAGATCAATGCCTGATGCGTGTGAGACAGCTACCATCCTGACCAACATTTATATTATGTTAATTCCATACATACAGATAAGTTAAAGTATGTTTTTATCTTTCGGGATGGTTGCAGCATAACACTACTTTATTTCTTAGAATCCAGAACCCTAACACACCAGAACCAAAACCAGAGAGAGATAAAGCAGGCTGCTCCTTAAGGCAGCAAGGCACAACTCACCCCACCTTGCTCTAGGCTGGCTCTTTGCAGACTGACTCAGATCGTACACTTCCCTACAGTGCCCCCTAGCCTCCAAGCAGGACCAGGAATCCCCTTACAAATGAAAGCAGAACAGGAAAAAAAAAAACAGGAAAGTTTCACAGACATTCAGCTTGGCTACCATGGCGTTAAGATATTGGAAGGTAGGTAATGAATCCAAGCTCAGAGCATGGCATTTCCATAGCAGGGCTGTTCACCAGAGGAAAGTTGGGGTTTAGATTCATGCTGATCTCAGAGGTGATCTTGAAGCAAGCACCTGAGGAGTGAGCAGAGTGAAGCGAGAAAACCACAGGTAACCAAGGGGTATCTGCTAACGACACTTCACTGCCAATGCTGAGAGCTGGGCAGGAAAGGAAGTTCTGCATAAGAACGGTGAGCGTTTTTTTACTGCATCAATGGTGCTGCAACTCTGAAAAGAAGCTGGCTGTGGCATCCGGTGGGAATTAAACTCCTCGGTATGCCACCTGCCTCAACACGGTAAGATCTGTAGCCAGGACCCCTGGATCAGGGTTTCGTATGTCTGAACACAGCCTGCCCTCGACACAGAGCAGCTTGCAACCTCTTCAGATGGGCCGTAGCGTAGGGCAGGTGCTATGCAAAGCTTCCCTACACACAGACTGGTCATGTTACCTCAATTCTGGCCTACAAGCGGTGCAGTTATTCCAGTCCTATGCAATGCTGCCCACACAAAGCAAGTCTGACCTGCAATATGCCATGCTTTGCTATTTCAGCTGAGGGCCCCTCTTAGGGTTACCAGGTGTCCGATTTTCAACCAGAAAGCCAAGCCAAAAAGGGACCCTGGCGCCTCCGGTCAGCACCACTGCCTGGGCTGTTAAAAGTCTGGTCAGCGGCACAGCAGGGCTAAGGCAGGCTCCCTTTTTTATATATATATATAAACCTAAACATCTAAGTTCCCTGTAAGCTGCACGGCCGCGCAGCAGGCTATCAAGGGCCACACAGATGGGGAGAGGAGCCCTTCCCCTGGCCCGCCCAGCCCAGCCCGAGCTGCCGGGGAGAGAAGCCCCTCCCCTGGCCGGGCCCAGCCCAGTCCCGCCCCGCCGGAGCTGCTGCAGCCAGGGAGCAGCGCCTCTCACCCGGCCCCAAGCTGCTGCGGCAAGAGAGGGCTGGGGGGGAGTCATCTTCCCACCACAGCCCCGGGGCAGCCTGCACCCCAAACCCTCTTCCCTGGCCCCACCCCAGAGCCTGCACCCTCAGCCAGAGTCCTCACCCCCCTGCACACAACCCTCTGCCCCAGCCCTGAGCCCCCTCCCACACTTCGAACCCCTTGGCCCCACACATCACCTCCATAGTGATGCACATAACATTTATTCCTCACATAGACATAACAAATTAGAGGGAACACTGATATATACATACATATATACACACCTACACACACAGATATACACATAGATCGATCGATAGAATGCATACACATGTACTTTGCAATGCAACAGCTGGGTAGGTGCCCAACCTGGGAAAGGGTTTGAGGAGCTTTTGGGATGGGATTTTAAAGCTTCAGGTCTTTGGAAGGAGGACATACCAAGAGATCATTTTCACTGGACCGAGAGGAAGATATGTCGTCCTGCAGTAAACCAAGCTTTGCAGCTTCAGATACCAATCTTCTCTTAATTAAGTAGATTTTAATCAGCTAACTAAGATTTAACCGAGGGCAACTTGTTTGCATCCATTCATTTTTAGGTCACTTTCTCAGAAGGTTTTTTTGAGGGGGTTGGTCGGTTTTTGGTCTTGTGTGGCTAGATTAAAGCCTTAGCCTTTCACCTCTGCAGACCAGCCTTTACATTCCGAGTTGGGTTCCAAGTACCAATGATCTCATTCTGGTTCCTGGGGAACATTGGTTCATTTTACGGGACCACACCACAACTTTTACACAATTGAGTTTTCACTTTAGACAGGCTCATGTTGTACAAATTCTTTATCTCATCACATCAGTTCTTATCCCTGCAGACCAGTTAAATCTGGGCCCTACATTAATTGCTACTATCACCCTACGCAGGCACAGATACAAACTGATTCTGAGAAAGCGATTCCGAAGGCCTTTGCGATGCCCATACGCTACCTCTGACAGCTCCTCCATTTGAAATCCTCTTATTCCTCTTCCTATTCCCACCTTAACCATGCTGTGCAGTCAGAGAACCAAATTCTGCCCTCAGTTACACGAACCGGGAGTAACCGAGAGCAGAGCTTTGGTCATACAGGGCTTTTCAAACCACTGTCCGCCACTCACGTGACTCTATTCTGAATCCTTGCTCGTTCCCCACTTTGCTCATTAGCTTCTTGATTGTGTATTTACACTCACGATCTTCTGTGGCAATAAGACAAAGGATCTGATCGTCACAGGGAACTTTGCAGTTCAAAACCACATAACAAAGGTAGCCTGAAGAGTGAAATAATGCCACCTGGATGAAGGAAGACAGGACCTTAGCTTAGAATAACCAGCACTGCCAACATCCACACCGATGCTGGTTCCTCACATGCCCGCTGATAAGTAGTTTTCACTCTGAAGTTATCCAGTTCTTTCACTCTGGACGCAATCTGTCTAGCAATGATCGACACCCACCCAACACCATCTCATTGTCCCTAGAAAGTCCAAAAGGCAACTCCCAGGCCTGCTGGGACTCTCTGTGCTACCACAGGCAGCATGAGATTTAGGACTCAACCCCACCACAGGCTAGGGGGTGGGGAAGGGACAGTCCCAGGTCAGGAGAAAGCTAATTCTCCTGCTCGTCAGCCTCACTGTGGGTCTTATGACACTGACGGTGCTTTGAAGCCCAGGTCATCACAGACCTGAGTTCTAGTGGCGCGGGGTCAGCTCCCATCGACTCCGGTGGCAGAAGTGCAGCACCTCGGAGCATGAGGCCCTAGGTGTATAATTAAGGAGTATCCTTCTTACGCCCCACAGCAAGGACAAGGACAAACAGCTGCAGGAGAGAGAGACCTGATGTCACATCCACCCCCAGCTCCCACTGCCGATTTTGCTGTTGCCATGCCCAGGTACCTCCAAGGGAGGAGGAACGGGGCAGGGTAGCTATCTTGCTGCCCGATTGCCCCAGTGTAACTCAAAGGTTCACAGAACAACCAGGATCCTAAACCTCATCCCCTCAAGGACAGCCATTTCCCCTTCAAAGAGCATTTCATTCAGCAGGGGCTACATTAGGGGGAAGCCACATTGAATTCAACAAGGTACTGTCTCTTCAGCAATGCATCACTTCACAAGAGGACGCTAGGGGGGTTAGTATGGGAGCCTGGTTTGGGAAACCTAGAGAACGTAACCTTGGAGCATGATCAGAATCAGCAACTCCTCTAGCATGGCAGAAACTGGGGAGGGAAGTGCAAAGGGGCTCCGAAGAGTAACAGCTCCCATCTCCTGCAGGCTGCATTCTGGCCTCTTACTTCTCTCATGGTGAGTAAAGAACAGATCACCCAGTATCTTTTCCCTATCACCTACAGGGGTTGTGAGACCTAGAGCTGAAAGCTGCTATAGAAATGCAAAGAATTAGATATGAACCAAGAAGAAGATCAATAAGCACCAACAAGCAGCCAAAGTTAATGCCAAATGACCTTGAGTGAACATGGTCTTCTGGAGAAGTGAGGTTCTTACCCACGAAAGCTTATGCTCCCAATACTTCTGTTAGTCTTAAAGGTGCCACAGGACCCTCTGTTGCTGACCTATGACGCTGCCTCCAATGTCCTCTCTTCCCCATCCCAAAACACATGCCAAGAACAACGTAGCCCTCACATAAAGCAGAGGAAACAGCCGACCCAGAAGGCCCTGTGGACTTTAAACAACAACCTGTCCAACTTGAGTCTTCAGCTGCACTCATCACTTTTCTTTGGAAGTTGTGCTGCTTCAGTGAGACTCCATCTCAGCGCGCAAAGACCCCCGGCTGGATATATGAACACCCCGGGTCACTGCACCAGTGTACAAAGATGCATGCGGTGCCGAGCTCAGGGAGGGCAGCCAGGAATAGCCTTCTGTTCGGCTGGGCTTCACCCACCCCCTTAGAAAATGAGCCTCGGCACAAAATAAACCCACTGCAACCTTGGCAACCGATTCCACACGGGGAAGCGATAGATAGGGCGTGTGGATTGAAGTGGGGAGGAGATGGAAGCAGCAGAGCAGAATTCAAAGGAGGGAAGCCAGGCTACCGCAGGGGGAAAGCCATTCAAGGCATTCGGATGGCGTGACAATTCGAAAGAGCAGGTTTAATCAGCACCAGAGAGGAAAAGTCAAGGTGGAAGCAAGAGAATCCTAACAGTCCATTACCAATACAGATATGCGCCTGTTGAAGAAATGCGAGCTGGGCCTGCAAGACAAAGCCAGGAAGAAGAGTTCACCAAAACACCTGGGCTCTGAGCAGCTCTTCACAAGCCATCCCATGTCCACCCAAGTGGAGATTTATTGGTTATCTGTATGACTGCAGCACAGAGGCCCCAAGAAGGGCTGAGAACCCATTGTGTTAGGTGCTGTGCAAAGTATGAAAGGGCCCGTGCCCTGAAGAATTTACTCTCTCTTAAGATGTACAAACCCTGGCTATTTGAAAAGGCTTTGTTTGCTCTTGGTTTTTGGAGGAGCAGCGGCGTGGAAGGTTCCTAGGCAGGCCGTAAGCCAGACAGAACCCAGTATGCATGCCAGTGAGCAAGAAGGTAGAATGAAGCACCAAACTATAACGATTCAAGTCCCTTTCCTCAGGGGCTGGCTGTATTAACACAAAGAATATCCAAAACACAAGAGCAGAGCAGCTTCTAATACTTGGTGACAGCCACCAGTTGGGAGCTTCCAATTAATGAATTAATCCGTTCTTCAATTCTGTGTGCTGAGAAACAGCCTGTCTCTTTCCCTGAAACATCTTCTCTTCCTCTTCCCCTCCAAACACCCAGCTGCGATCCATGGCACTGGAGTTCTGAGACGACAAATACCTCTCAAGTTTTGGATGTGCGCTTCAATCCAAGGAGCTTCCCTTAGGCGTTGTCTACATTTAGGGATGAGAAAGTTAGGTCGACCTAGCTATGTCACTTTGGGGTGTGAAAAACCTCAGATCCCCGAGAGACCTAGGGCAGGTCTACTCTTAAAACGCTACATCGGCCCAGCTACACTGATGCGCTTTAATGAAGATGCTCTGAGCTGAAGGGAGAGAGCTCTCCCATTGGCTCAGTCAATCCACCTCCAGGAGAGGCAGTAGCTATGTCAGTGGGAGAAGCTCTCCCACCAACATAGCACTGTCTCCACCGGCGTTTAGGCCGGTGAAACTATATCGCTCAGGGGGGTGGATTATTCACATCCCTGAGCCATGTAGTTACAGAAGTAATTCTGTAGTGTAGACCAGGGCTTAGTTAAGCCCAGCTAAGCCCCACTGTAGACAGCGCTAGGCTGACACAAGAAATCTTCTGTGACACGCGCGACTGCCTCTCAGAGAGGTGGATTTACCACAGCGATGGAGAAACCCCTTCCACTGCCATTGTAATTCTCTGCACGACAGCGGCAATACCAGAATGGTGCAGCTGCCATGTTTCTAGCACAGATGTAGCCTCTGACTTAGCCCGAATATCAGCCACCAGAATAACAGCAGGAGTGCCGTTATCTGCGACGCTGCCAAGTGCCAAGCCGAGGTAAGCCCACGTCTTTCTTGCCTGCCCTACAGGCTCGCACCAGTGAGACTACGCTCAAGGCTGAAATCGAACATCTAATGGATTCCTAGCGTGCGCTCCCTTGGACAGGTACAGTCTCTTTGTTTGGTGTCTGTGCAGCGCCTAGCACGATGGGATTCGGCTCCACGGCTAAGAGTACGTATAATTTGAGCTGGGAGGCGTGATTCCCAGCTCGCGCATATGTACCCGCGCTCCTCTGCTCCAACTCGCACCTAAAAACATCCGTGTGCCCACAGCAGGGGCTCGGGCTAGCTGTCCGAGTACCGACCCGTGAGCTCCGGCAGGCCTGTCTTTGGGCAGCTAACCCGAGCTGCTGCCCGTGCTGCCAGAGACACTCTGCTATTGTTACGCTCTAGCGCAGCGATACTCAGACTGCAGCTCGCGAGCCGCAAGTGGCTCTTTAATGCATCTCCTGCAGCACATAATATTAAACCACTGGGTGATTTAATTATTAATCAATCAGGAGGCGTTTACTATGTTATTAACCAATTAAATTATCAACTTGCACAAAGTTATTAACTTATTTGCTGGGAGAAAATATATATAACTAAATAGTCCCCAGTTATACTGTTTAAATATGAATAGTACTACAGGAAACAAAACACTGAATTCACGTGACTGTGGCTCTTTGGGGTAACGTCGATTGCTTACGTTGCTCCTGAACCACTGAGGGCTGAGTATCGCTGCTCTAGCGTAAGCAGAGGTAGCATGGGTATGAATCACACCTCCCAGCTCAAATGAAAACGTACCCCGGTGTGGAGGCTCCCAGCTCCTGCCACAAGACGCATAACAGACCACACCTTAGCAACAAACAGAGCTTCGCTTTAAAATAAAAAAGAATTCCCCTTTGCATCTTAAATGCACCCAGTTGTCTCCCACCACATGGAGCTTATCGACTTCAAAATGGAGGAAGGTCCGAGTCCCCTCTCCACCCACTGGACACACTGCTTATTTAAGACTTTCAGTCCATCCTTGCTTCCACCATGACCACAGCTCTCACTGCCTCGTCTGCACACCGGGAAAAGTAACACTGGCTATTTCATGATGCCATATCCCTTTGGGAAGGATTTGCTCTCCTTGGATTGTATTTCCCCTTCAAAGTCAGCTCGCTGTGAACTTCCTCAGCCACAGGTAACCTCCCCAGGCACCCTTGAGTTTAGCGGCAGAGTTGGGAGAAGAGCTAAATTATAGCGAAATGAAGCACTGGAAGCCAGCGCCGGGCACAGCCATGCGAGAGGCTCTCCTACTCTCAGCAGGCTGGCACGGGGGCTAGATTAGAGCAATGGATTGGAAGCACTGGTGAATGGACAAAAAACAAGGACGGACTGGATTGTACCAGCTTATAACAGACGTGAGCCTTCCACCTCTTTGTTACACTCTGGCAGTGCTTGTGTAGCTTCTCGTGCCAACACGGGCGCATTGAATTGAGCAGAGACCACCAAGTTCATGTGACTAATTTTTGAAGCCGCACCTGTGGAATGCTAGTCAGTGCTCCAGATCTCCAAGCCCCCTAACCACACCCCCACATGGCATAACTAAGCCCAGCCTTGCAGCTCTGAAAAGGGAATAAAAGAGCAGTCTTATAGCAGGACGCTGGCCATGATGTTTGGCTCTACATTGTCCAGTCCTGATTGATGCTGTTTGCAGCTAGAGATGATTTCCAAATGTTCTCCTTCAGAGAACGCTGTGTGAGTTTCTTTGCTCAGATGGATCGGTTTGGGAGTGGGGGTGATGTCCACCAATTCCCAGATCTGTGATTACAAAACCACCCTAACCATACCCAGCACCTGCACATCGTTGTGTGTCATTGCATCACTCTGCAGTTCATACAGGTGTGTTGCATTATGATTCTAAAACAGAGTCCGCCCAAAGGGGGCAGGGAACACAAGACATCAGCAGCTAGACAGAACAGGCCAATCATCAGGAAAAGCTTTAAGACCAAGCACTGTTGTCAGTTACCTCATCACCTCCCACCTGGGTTTCCCAAGGAGCGTAAATCCTGGTTTAACAGTGCATCCTAGTGGAGACCTCTTATCAGTGGCTCCATCGCAGGGAGCACCAGAGTCTGTAGCCAGACCCCAGGACATGCATGATGTGAACAGCCACATGGAGGAATCAGGGACTTTAAAGGTTCATTATTGTGCTTTCAGCGGGGAAAGCCCCATCCCGTTTGGAAGGTGGGAATGGCTATCCCAAAGGACACGGACAGAAAGTGAAGCCTCCCAAGCATCTGTCTCCAAAGTAACTGGCTCCTTAGCAGAGGGGTACAGAAGAGGAGCAGTTATACAGACTGCCTAAGCGCCTCGCATGGCTGTACAGTGAGTAACCAGCGCACCAGGGCAATGCTCCCTCCCCTGAACACAGGCAGCTTGTCGAGACACACAAGGAAAAGGACCGATGCCGTTAGCTGGGTGCAGAGTTGGGGAAAATCCCTGCAGCAATTTCAATAGACATACATCAGGCTTGGCCCTGCGCACAGAGGTTTGCACCAGTTGAACTAGGTCAGTTTTTAAAACCCCATTTAACTTTTACACATTTAACACGTGACTTTGAGTAGACAAGACCAGAGTGTATTTCTACTCTACATTGTAAACCTGGGTCTGTGGCTCGCACGCTGGTGGACTCAGCGTTTCCAAGCCCACAATACCCACCGCATTGTAAACTGGGCTTACAATGACTGGACAAGGGTACTCCAGCCATGCTAACCTGCCCTTGCTGCACTACCCAGACCTGACTTGGGTCTGCGGCTTGGCCCGCATCCACACTGTAAAATGACAGGGCTTGGACGTGAGACTCGGGCTCTGACCCACCACCGTAGCAGGGCCCTAAAGCCCAGGTCCTGAGTCGGGGGGCTTGGGCTCAAACCTGGGTCAGAGCCCGGGGTTGTCCAGGAAGGCCAGCGACTAGCCAGAGCACAGCAGGATAAGGGGCACAGAGCTAAAGGGGTCTCTGGAGGAGCAAGGATTGTCCCCCAGGCCTCCCAGCAGAGCCTGGCCAGGCTCCATTGCTGCAAGGCAGGTCTCAAAGGCTCCCTCCCACCCCCCACCCACTGCTGGGCTGTTTCCTAAGCCTGCCCCCAGCCCAAAACACCCGAGCACCAAAGCTAAAGTGCCAGTCGGGCACGAGCAGAGAAGCATCTTGCTGCTGGAGGAAGGGCTGGAGGGGCTGCCCGCGGGGCGCAAGGGGGAGAAGCCCCCAGGCTGGGTAGTCTGTTTGCAGGCCCGTGTTGGAGGTGCCCCCTAGCCCAGGGAGGGTCCCCGGGCATGCCCCAGCGAACAGGAGACTCCCCCGTCCCTCCTATGGAGCGGGTGGGGAGCGGAAAGGGATGGGCTCCCCCACGCGCACCCCCGTTCAACCCAGGCAGCCCCCTCTTGCCCCCACCCGGTCCCCACTTCACCCTGCTCCCTTGCCCCTTCACCCCCCCAGCTTCCCCTCCCGGCCCCCTCGCCCCTTCACTCCCCACTCACCCTCCATCTGCCCCTTCGCTCCCCCACCCGGCCTCCCCCTTCATCCCCCCCAGCTCCTCCTCCCTCTTCACTCCCCTTCTCCTTCACCCCCCCAGCTTCCCCTCCCAGCCCCCTCGCCCCTTCACCTCCCCACTCACCCTCCATCTCCCCCACCCGACCTCCCCCTCCATCTCCCCCTTGACCGCCCCCTCACCCCCGGCGCCCCTACCTGGGTGCAGTCCGGAGCCCGGCTCGGAGGGCTCCTGCTCCAGCCCGGCGCCCAGGGCCAGGTAGCGTAACAGCAGCAGCATCCGCAGCGCCCCGCCGCCCATGCTGCCTGTCCGGAGCCTGCCGCGCCCCGAGCGGAGTCACTCCCCAGCCGGGGGGTGGAACTCAGCCCCGCCGCGCCCGGCTCCCTCCCTTCGCCGGCCGGCTGCTCCCGCTTCCAGCCCGCACCCCCGGCCCCGCCCACCGCGGGACCCCGGCCCGGGGCTGCCTGGGGGCACCTGCCCACCCCGGCCTTGGCTCACAGCAGGGTCCGGGGGGCCCCTTTGCGGCTTGGCAAGGGACAGGTTAACTGGAATCCCCGGCCTGGCACTGCATGAGTTAATGGGGACCCCGCCCCCTTCTGGTGCGGCAAGTGTTAATGGGGATCCCCCTCCCAGCCTGGCACCGTATGGATTAACGGGGACCCCCCTCCCTTTCTGGAGCTGCAGGGGTTAATGGGTATGCCTTCCCCCTTTCCAGCACTGCAGGGGTTATTTCTCTCCCCTCCCCCCAGTGCAGCCCTAATCTCTCCTGTCATGGTCTTTCACATGTTAAAAGACCAGAGGAAAAGAGGGTGAAGCTCAAAGCTTGTCCCTTCCACGAGCAAAAGTTGGCTTAAAAGAAGTTATTACCTCCCCCACTCTCTAGCAAGTTAAAAGGCCAGGGCCAGAAGCAGTTAATGGGACACAGGCTTCCTTTCCCCCAGCCTGGGGCTTCATGGGTTAATGGAACACCCAACCCCCTTCCACTCCCACCTGCTGCTGGTGAGAGAATACTTGCCCTGGGGGCCCAAAAGCTAACCCCCCCCCCCCGCCCGCCATTACAGATGGGGTCTGTTTATCCAGCTCTCTGAGGTGCAGGGTCCCCACAGGCTCCTGGCTGTAGCCTCCTGTGGGATTCTGGTTCCCCTAGGGGTCCTGTTTTGGAGGCCCCAGCTTGCGGATGCTGGTGCAGAGGCCCTGGAGATGGCACACTGGGAGGAGGAACCATTCTACTTCTCAAGGCAGTTCTTAGTAGGGCCTCTGAGTTCTTGCCTCTTACTGTCCTGCTCTTTACCCCCTGCCTCTGCAAACCTGGTGTCAGTGAATATTTCACTGATTAGCAACCAAGCTTGTCTCTAACACCTGCCCCTACCTGCTTACTTTCAGCTGTTCCAGGGCCGCTACAGTTGCACCATCTGAGCCAAGTGCTGCTAGTGAGCTGGGTGGTGATAGCTTCCTGGAGTCTTTTGCTGTCAAAGGCCACATCCACACTAGGAAAAGAGGCATGGCTTACCTGTTAATTAAAATGTGTGAAAATCCTAGTGTGAACAGAACAAGTTGCAGTTTTAACGTCAGTTTGTCGAGGTGAAGGCCAGCTGTGATAACTAAACCCACCTTTTTCCTAGTGTAAATGTGGCCAAAAATAATGTCATTTTCCTAAAGACAGAGGATTTTACAGACTCAACCTGCAAAGGGCCTGTCCAGAGAAAGCAGCCCTGCTTTGCAGATCTGCAGACTGCTTCTCTGAACACCCTCTACACAAACTCTGCAACTGTCCCATGACTGCCAGCGCAAGCAAAGGAGTGCTGGCATAGACTGTAAGTCAGTGGTACTTTTAACCACCTTGCTTTCCAGACCTGCTCTGTACTGGGTTAGATAACCTAGGGCCTGCTCCAAAGCCCATTGAAGCTAACAGAAAATGCCCATGGACTGCAGTGGGCTTCCGGTGGTGGTAACACGCATATCCCCTCTAGACTAGCATTCCCCCATCAGAACAGAACATGGGGAGATTTTAGAGGAAGAGGTTTGTACAGATAAGCAGCCTGATTCTCCGCTGTCCAGCAGCTTGGGTAGTTACTTACACCTGTGCAAAATGCGTGTCAAATGCTATCAAGGTGGAGTGGTAGCAACTGATGCTCACTTTGCTCAGGTGTGTGCAATGACATGGTAGTGGAGAATCAGGCCTGAGTAGGTCTTGACTGAACCCTTGTTCAGGGACATTAAACTATCAAGCCAACCCTCTCCACCTGTTTGTTATGGTGGCTGCAGGAGCAACTGTTGCTACTCATTATAGTTAGAAAGGTTTCCCTAATATCTCAGAATAGTTAAGCAGTAGAACAGGTGACCTAGGGTGGTTGTGAACTTTGGAGATTTTAAACAGCCTGCTAGACAAACACCTGTCAGGACTGGCCTAGTTAGACTTATCCCGCCTGAGCCTGGGAGGATGGAGTAGATGAACCCTCATGGTTGTAGCTAACCTTCCATTTCTATTAGTTCTACTGCTATTCATTCCCTGATTACCTCTTCTAAGGCAGCATCCTGCCACCATCTTACTCAGCTGACCAAGGAAATAAACTTCAGAGACTTTGCTTTACAAAGTGTATAGAATTTCATTGTCAGGAGGACATTTCCTTCCTTTGTCAGACGTTACTGAATCATACTGATTTTCAAGGCTGAAACCTTCTGTCCCAGCAGCCCCTCTGGAGAGCTCCTGTAGCATTTCCCCCCCATGGGTCTCTTGTAACAGGTTTCTGGAGTGAGACCTCCATCCAGCCTTCAAGGTAACTAGCTGAAGGATGGGACCCTGCTGTTCACATGCAAATCTCCCATTGCCAATAGAGTGGGAGGCTTTGTGTGAGAATCAACTGCAGTCAGGCTTTTTACATTCTCCTTGTTGTACTTAGGAGGAAGAAAAGCCTTGTGAAATGAATGCATTTACTCTGCAACAGTCTTTGGAGCTCAGTTAAATGTTACCTTTCAAACAAGCAATCATCTTAAATGGCAAATCCAATAGCCAAATACACCCACTCCCTCCCACTACATTAGATGAGAAACACGGGTTTTATGCCCCCCATGGCTATTCCAGGGTCAGTTTGTGCTCTGGTAACTGCTCAGGGACCATGGCTATTTGGGCTATACAGTACTGAGTGCTGTGCGCACAACTGGAAACTAATGACTAATAATAAACAGATGCGGACAAAAGAATTGGGGGAGGAATATTTTCTGGCTCAAGACCATCACAGAGATTTGAGATGGGGTAGGGGGAGAAATGATTACATGCTCCAGACCACCCCATTTGCATCAACACAGGTTTGCTCCCAATATCTCAATCATCATTTCCCCCAATCTACTTAAATCTTGCCTCCTAAATCACTCCCTCCAGTCCTTTCATCATCTTTTTTTATTCCTCTTTTCTGGATTTCCTCCAATTAATCAACACATTTCCTGCAATCTGAGGTGCCAGGTATTGCATGCAGATTTCTAGGCACAGTCTCACCAATGACCTAGGCAAAGCGTTCAAACGAGCCTAAGAGATTGAAGATCCAGGACTTAGGGAAGCAGTGTGGCCTAGTGGACCTCAGAAGACCTGGGTTCTGGTCCTGGCTCTGCCACTGGCCTGCTGGGTGACCTTGTGTAAGTCAAGTCATTTATCTGTGCCTCAGTTTCCCCATCTGTAAAATGAGGATAGTGATCCTGCAGTCCTTTGTAAAGCATTGTGAGATGTACCAATGACAGGCGCTATATAAGAGGTAGGTATTATTACTTAGGCCCATTTGAAAACATTACCCTCTCCCTGTATTCTGTGGCAGTGGATCAAAGAGAACATATCGTCAATTTTGCAATGATCAACAGGAATGAATTCCAGCAGGTCACTGGAATGAGTAAATCATAGACTTAGTGGAGACTCAGATGTCTATAGAACTCTCTGGACTCCTTCTGCAAATGGACATAGAGTTGGGAACCAACTCAATTCGAGCCAAACCATCTCGGTCTCTCCTGGGATCTCTTTTTCATGTCTATCCTGTATATTTAGTAACTAATGGGTTCCAATACAACCCATGTTATGAATTCATTGAGGGTCATAATCCAGCATTTCCTGTATAATAGACCCCCTTTGTTTCCTCATGATGTAAGAAGGCTTGCAAGGATTGTTTTTAAACAATAGGAGGTGGGGGAAGTTGCTCTTTGATCTTAGAAATATTAAGAATGCCAAGTGGTCAGTACACGGATCTGAACTACTGTGGGCCTCTGGTACTCAGGAGGGGTCCCATGGCGGGAGGGATAGGTAACCCACACTAACCCTGGGGAGGGCCATGTCTCCATCTAGTGGCCAGATGGTGTTAGAGGTTTAATGTGTCCGCCACAGCGTCTGACCCCCTACACCTTGCCCTTTAGCTCAGGCAGCAGAGGTGTGTGCTTTTAGTAGATTCAGAGAGACTTGGCTCAATCCCAGCAACCAGCCCACCCAGAAACCATCACGACACATGGAAAGATGCCCAGCCAGATGTACATGCTCTTATCCCCTGGAAGAACATACCAGGGATGAAGCCAATACCGTTCTGTAGAAATTCCTCTTAAACCATAGGGCATACAGATTTCTATAGTAGGGATCTGATTTATGGAACAAGTTCTATAGGATGAGTCAAAGCCTGTAGAAAAGTTCTTTGTGTATTAAATTCTACAGAACTTTCCCTTAAAGGTAGGAAGAGCAGTGAGCACGGATTGACTCCCAACTGTTGGAATGGGCCAGCGAGTAAATCTTCCCCTTCTTCCCGGTCAGACGCATTGATCAGAGGGAAGCCCTCCCCCTTCTCACCATGTTTGGAAGAACAAAGATCTCCTTGTCCCCAAAGCCTGTACATTTGGGGCTGCTAAGGAGAGGCCAAATGGTTCAGGCCAGCAGTCAAGAGATGTGGTTCTGTTCCTCCCATTGACTTGCTCCAGGACCTTGACCAAATAATTTCTCCTCCCACTCCGCTGTCAGTCTTATCAATGGAGATCGTAAGATTTTGGGAGCAGGGACTATTTATTACTATATATGTACAGCCTCTAGCACAAAGTGCTGGTCTCATTCAGTGGTTCAAGGTGCTACCAGTGCCCATAATAAACAACAATAGGTGGGCAGTAAGGGAGGAGAGATGGAATGAATCCTAAAAAGCCTAAATCTGGATCTCCAAAGAATACTGCAAAATGCAAGCGATTCTCCTTTCTGCCGTTCTTTTCAGGTGTAATGTTTCTGCAATGCTGGGAATAAGCGCAAGTGACCTATTGCTTTTTGATTTGTCAGAAAGAGCACAATGTCTGATCCTGCTTTGGGAGCGTTCAGCAATTTCTCTGGTGGTGGGGGAGGAAGTTTGTCTGGTGGCCAAAAGAAGCGAGTTGCGGATGTTCATTTATATTTACAAACATTCCTTGGATTTTTCTTCTGCTTAAATATGAGGTCCGAGCTCCAGGGAAATGCAAGCGGCTCTCATTAACTGTTTTACAAGTGTGACATGTTACCTCTGTGTATTAGGGTGACGTAAACCTCTTACACTGCCAAACAGACCTCCTGTATCTTGAAGCTCTGTTTGATTTCAATGGCAATGTATATTTGAAATAGTATCACTGGAGACTGTTGCTGGCTGTGGGAGGCAGAGGATTCAGCATGGCAGTTAAGGGGTTAATGCCTAACACTGCTCCACCTCCGTGAGAGTAACATGCGTGTGTAAAAATGTGCGTCTGTCAATCTGCAGGGAACAACTAAAGATTCGATCAATTTCTTGCAGCATTCAACCTGGCTAATGAAATTTTGCTGCACATTGGACTCCAAGAATTGTAACCTTAGTACAATTAGGCAAATTCACAAACAGCTCCTTTAAAAAATGAGCATCTGCAGGGGAACACAACCAAAGAGAGGATCAATTTCTTATGGCATTCAATCCAGGCAATGCACAGATTCCAAACCCAGAAGGGACCATTGTGATCATCCAGTCAGAGAACTGCCCCAAAATAATCCCTAGAGCAGATCTCTTAGGCTACATCTACACTACAGGGGGGGTCGATTTAAGATACGCAAATTCAGCTACGTGAATAACGTAGATGAATTCGACCTATCGCAGCCGACTTACCCCGCTGTAGGGACGGCGGCAAAATCGACCTCTGCGGCTTCCCGTCGATGGCGCTTACTCCCACCTCCGCTGGTGGAGTAAGAGCGTCGATTCGGGGATCGATTGTCGCGTCCCGACGAGACGCAATAATTCGATCCCCGAGAGGTCGATTTCTACCCGCCGATTCAGGCGGGTAGTGTAGACCCAGCCTTAGAAAAACATCCAGTCTTGATTTAAAACTAGTCAGTGATGGAAAATCCACCACAACCCTTGGTACATTGTTCAAATGGTTAATTACTTTCACTGTTATCAGTTTGTGCCTTATTTGCAGTCTGAATTTGTCTGGCTTCAACTTCCAGCCATTGGTTCAGGCAATCTTGCTCCATATGAAATCCCACCAATGGCATCTTGGACTCCTCATATTGAAAAGGCAAATTTCGTAATAACGACTCTTCCCTCGCGAGATCATTAGAATGAGCAATGCTTTCGGGGTGCTGCTCTCCCATTCATCATGCACACTGCACACACCATCTGTGGAGCTGTACGTTTTTTGCTAAGTTTTTATTTTAATTCAAGGACTTTGCTTCATACAAAATGTAATTGTAGAAACAACTGCAGAATTCAAAGTTTGGCTGATAAATATTACTCAGGCAGCAAACTAGGCAATCACAGAACCTTTTTTTTTTTTTTTTGTAAAGTTCCAGTTGTGTTGCATGGTTGGAACGTTTATCATTTTTAACACTGTTTTTTAAATATAAAGTTTTGCAACAAACCCCCAATTTATATCAAATATAATTAAAAATTAACAACTGATGAATACATTGTATCAAAAAAGTACGAAGATAAACATTTTCCATGCACATACTTTATATATATATATGTATATATTTTACATGCAAACATTACTTATTCAAAGTACAGCCACTACGAGACTGGTTCTGGATGCAGAAAACTGGTTGGTGCAATTCAAGTTTGGCAACTCACTATGAGAATTCTGGGAAATATTATGTGTGTGTTTAAGAGACAGCGCACAGGCTGTAAAAAATATGCAAACGGGGTTATGAACAACTGTGGTCAGGCTCTTCGGTCATTGTCATTTGGAGAAACCCCCCGAGAGAAGAGTGGGAAGTCATCAACAAGGTTCTTCTTTGTGGTCTATACTATATAAGAATTTAAATGATCCAATGCCATCTATTTCTGTGAGATTCCAGCCATCTTATTTATATGAGATTGTGGCTTTTAATATCTAAAATGATGTAGGAAGGGGAAAGGCAGGGGTGGAGGAAAAGACAAAATAAATTAATACAGAGAGAACATTTCCTTTCACTTTCCAATGTGGGTACAATGGTTGCATGCACTATCACCCATACTGGTTTTTTTCCTCCTTTACTTCTTGGAGTAAAACAGTAATGTTTTCTTTAAAATTTCAAAGAAAGTGTTTGTGCCTTCATACAAGGAAAATGTATAAAACATTTGGTCACAATCATGCTGAAGCCTGAAACAGGAAAATCCAGCAGGTAAAGCTACAGAATGGATGAAGGTCTTTTTGTTTGTTTTGTTTTGATTTGTTTCCTTAAGTGTCATCTTGTTGCATAGCCCTACAATTAAAAATTACATCCGTTATCCATAATGTACCTCTCGGCTAAAGCACTTCCTTTCCTCAAAGTGCACAGATATATAGAGATATAATAGAGATGAGTTGGTTATCTTTTAGCAGAATCCAGGGATGAGATTGGCCAAAGCTCCTAAAACAAAACAAGGTTCAATTTTTCTCAACATAAAGGTTAGAGGAGATGTAGACGACCACACGACACCTGTCCCGCTCCCCTTCGGAGACTTTGCCAATAGTGGCAGATGCCTTCCGAGCCATTTTCTGAAACGTGTGATACCCCTGCTAACCTAGCTACAAAACGAAACTGGGCCCAAACTTGCTCCTCCCAAGTACCCGCTCATTCTACAGTCTTAGTGTCCCATGGCTTGGTCACTATCTCAGGCCTACTCCTTGCCAACGTTCTGACCAACGCCTCTTTTGTTGTTTGGCCTTGCTGGGTTTTTCTTCTCCTCCATTCTCCTCCCTGACTCTTCTCCCAAAGCGCCATGCCAAACCCCTGGCCGCGGCATGTCCAACAGTGGCCACACAGCAGTTCTTCCAGCCCATCAATGGAAGGTCTGCCAATCTTTTTCTTTAACCCTTTCCCCCCCTTCTTGTCATTGTCTTCTCCCCAGACTCCAAACGCAGAAATCCGCACTCACGCACAAAAAGGAAATGATCCAACATAAAAATACAGAAATCTCATCCCTGAGAGTCGGATTTTTTTTTTTCAACAGGCAATAATAACAAGGCTCTCTCCAACTGCCCTCGACACGAACTACGCACCATGAAACGTTGCCAGAGCTTTCACAACCAAGTTAAGACTAGACATGCAATGTGAAAGTCTCTCTTTTTTTTTCTCCTGTAAAAGCATTGCTGCCGATGCTGTACTTCTACCTGCATTTCTCCTGCAGGATCCTAAATTCTATTCAACGAGAAAAGGCCGATTTTGTTTGCCCTGATCATTCTCCTCCCGGCTCCTCAACAAAATTATTTAAAAAATATTTTTACCCTCCCCTTTGAAGTTTCCAACCTGGCTACTTGAAAACACTGTTCAGAACACATACACGTGGCATTGTATGCACAGTTGATATCTGAGACAAATAGATCTTACAGGCTCTTCCTCTCCCTCCCCCCCCCACTTTCTCAAGTTCTGCTGCGTTGAAGCAAGAGGGAGCATCATCGCTGTGAGAGATTTCAAAGGCTAGGCACTTAGTAGTGAACAACTGGAGCATTCAATAGAAACAGTGGGACCTGGAATGACAATTGGACTAATTCTCTACATAAAGTTTTTTGTTTGTTTGTTTGTTTTTTCTTTTTTACTGTACAATTTACAAAAATGCACACAATGAAAAGTTAAAGTTCTATCTAATAGCTTGATATAAAACCAATTCCTTTTCTCCTTTCCACCACCCGCTTTTTTTTCCCTTTTCTTTTTTTTTTCTTTTTTTTTGTTTTTTTGTTGCTAAATCAAGCTTATATTGTAAACAAGACAAAACATTGAGGGCATGTTGCAGTTGACAGGAGATGGGGGGACAGAAACAAAAGTCCCAGCAGCAAGGAAACCGTCCTTACAAAGTAGCTTTATCGGGTGTCAGTGTGAAGGACTCGACGTGGACAAAGAGAAGAAAAGAAATCCCCAGAGCAGCGTGTCGAAGCAGAGAGTCACGGAGTCACGGCGACACAGTGCTTTATCAGCTTGAAGGTTTGTTACTGGCTCCATTGAAAACGATTGCTGTTGTTGAACACTGAGTCAAAGGACAGTCCCCCGTTCTGATTTGGGTTTCTCCTTTCCCAGTGCGTTAGGCAGATCTCTTTCTCTTAATGTTTGAATGAGATAAAATACAGGTTCGATTGTGTACAAGAGTGTCAATTTCCAAACCCGACACCCGCTCTGACCGGAAAACTAAAACAAAAACAAACAACCACCCAACAAAAACTACGGATCGACCGTCCTTTTTCTGCTGTCAAAGTTCAGACCTTCCCACAGCTCTGTGCATACATTGCAGATTTGGCATCTGGTATATGTCATTTAACTAGACAAGGCAGTAGGCAGGTGAGAGAGAGAGAGCGAGAAAGCACTCCCTCCACAATAATGATCTTTATTTATTTATTTATTTTGTCTAGTGCAAAAGGAGGGGAAAAAAAGAAGAAAGAAAGGAAAGACAGAGGCTGAACGAGCGTCTCAGATGGCGTCGGGTTTGGAGCAGTTCTCGCCAGCGGCTGTTTCTTCCCCCCCATGACCCCGGTCACCATGTGTGTCTGAGCACACAGCCATCCAGATGATAAAACTCATCGATTCCAAACGCGTACACCGGCAAGGGCTTTGCCTTTATGCTAGCACCAGTCGTCCTCATCGGCTTCGTGGTAATAGCTACGGGTTCTGGCGCATGTCCCAGGGCCCGTGCTGAGGCCCAACGTGTAGTGGTAGCCGTTGGGAACCCTGCGGATTTGGTGAGACTGGGAAGTCAAGGACGAGACGTAAGAAGTCCTTGAGGACCTTCCTGAATTGGTGGCGACAGCCTCCTCGAAGGTGAGCGTGTCCTCGGGCACGACACGGTACGGGCTGTCACTGTCGTCGCGGTATCCAAGGTAGGGGTCGGAACCAATGCGAGCCACCGGGGAGCGTGAGTGGCTCTGAGAGTCCCCATGCAGTAACGCATTATGCTCAGACAAACCTCGGCTCAGGCGCCCCGGGGAGAAAGCGGGCAGGCTGGTTTGGAAACTGGTGAAGTGCACGGGTGAGGAGTTGGCGGTCTTGTAAGTGATGCTGGGGCGGGGGGTCAGCGGAGTCTGCGGGAGCTGCCTCCGCCCGCGGCACGGGGTGCTAGCACCAGATGTCGACAGCAAGGGGCTCCCATTAACTGAACCACTACCCTACATGAAAATTGGAACACAGCAAATCAAAAATAAAAAAGGAAACACCAGACAGACACAAAGGCACGCGGGTAAAAAACAGAAGGACAAGCGACAGGAGGGAGAGACAAATCACAAGAGGAGAGAAAAAACGAAAAAGAGAGAGTTTAGACAAGCACAGTCAGGGGAAGGAGGTTATAGAGAAGCAATTAAAACAGAGATGTAAAGAGCTGGAAAAGTGCCGTGAGCGATAAATCAGAACAGAAACAATCAGAGCGTTAGTAGGACGCAAACCAGCAGACGGCTCCAACAGAAAGGGACACTGCCCAGAGAAAAGGCATACACACCAACCATATTCTTTCCCAGCTCCTTACCTGAGAGACCCAATGGAGCCAGTAGGAAAATGTTTATTATTTTACACAAAACAAATTGGAAAAAAAAACCCTACACTCTTTCATATTTTTTTTTTTAACATTTTGCAGTCTTTTTCAGGTTTTTGACACCCGAACATTGTCCATTTTTTGATTTTTTGTTGAAAACTGAAAATATTTTGGATTTTTGGTAATGCAATGAAAATTTCTGTTGAATTAAAAAAGCCATTTTTCATCACCCCCCCCCCCAAAAAGATGAAAATGTTTTGAGCAGCTTGACTCTAAACCACTTGGGATCATTAAAGAGAACTCTTAAAAATCTGTTTACTTGTCACTATTTATGCTGTGCGTTTCCTTTTTGGGGTCTCAAGCTGGATGGCAGGGTAGACAGGTCAGTTTCACACTGTTGGTGGAATTGTGTTCTTATAGACTGTGAGTCACTTTGTAGAAATCAGCAGAGTTACGCTGGTGTAAAATTGGTGGAAGCAAGAGGAGAATCAGGCCCTTGTGTTGGTGTTTGTTTGCGGTGTCACATGGAAGAATATGAATTTTCTGAAGTATGTTTACAAACATTTATTTCTTGTTTGGTTGAAACGACCTGACAGCGCCCTTTAAATATATGAGCTTCATCAGGTCATTCCAGTTCTTATTCTGCCATATACGTTTTTTCCATTACGTTTTTGTAGGTGGATTGAGTGGTAGTGGAAGATAGCAGCCTTCGTCTTATTTATAGCGAAGTTACCATGGACACTAAAGGGGAAGGGATGCAGATCAGGATAAGTAAAGAACACATCAGAGATCTTCTGACCAATTTTAATGAATTCAGATCAGCAGGGCCTGATGCTCTTCACCCCAGGGTGCTGAAGGAATTAGCTTGAAGAAATCTCAGAGCCACCCACTGGCAAAAATATTTACAAACTCTTGGATGACAGGAGAGGTCCTGGAAGACTGGAAAAGGGCTAACATAGTGCCCGTCTTTAAAAAGGGGGGAAAGGAGGAGCAGGGGAACTATAGACCAGTCGGCCTGACTTTGATACCTGGAAAGCACTAGAGCAATGTATAAAACCTTCGATTTGCCAATACCTGGAGGATGGAGGGGTGATCACTAGCAGCCAACGTGGATTTCCTAAGAACAAATCATGCCAAACCAGCTTGATTTCCTTCTTTGACAGGGTAACTGATTTGGTGGATAGGGGAATGCAGTGGACATAATATACCTGGATTTCAGCAAGGCTTTTGACACAGTCCCACGTGACATTCTGATAAGTAAGCTGGAGAAATGCGGGCTTGGCGAAACTACCATTAAGTGGATACATCATTGGTTAAACAACCACAAACAAAAAGTAACTGTTAATGGAATGATGTCAGATTGGAGGGAGGTCTCAAGTGGGGTTCCATAGGGATTTGTTCTGGGCCGGGTGTTGTTTAACATCTTTGTTAATTATCTGGATGTAGGAATAGAGAGTGTACTGATCAAATGTGCAGATGACACAAAGCTGGGGAGGGCTGCCAACACTTTGGAGGATAGAGCTAAAATTCAGAGGGATCTTGATAAATTGGAGAACGGGGCTACAGAATTCAACAAAGACAAATGTAAGGTGTTACACTTAGGGAAGAAAACCCAAATGCACAAATACAGAATGGGGGATAGCACTGCTGAGAAGAATCTGGGAGTTGTGGTGGATCACAACCTCAACATGAGTCAGCAATGCGATGCTGTTGCAAAAGAAGCAAATGCAATTTTAGGTTGCATTAATGGAGGCACAGCATGCAAGTCACAGGAGGTGATAGTATCACTCTACTCGCACTGGTTAGGCCTCAGCGGGAGTACAGTATCCAGTCTGGGTCACTAATGTATAGAAAGGATGTGGACAAACTGGAAAGGATCCAGAGGCGAGCGACAAAGATGATCTAGGGATGGAATGCAAGTCATATAAACAAAGGCTAAGGAACTGGGTATGTTTAGTTTGGAAAAGAGGAGATTAAGAGGGGACATGATAGCGGTCCTCAAATACTTGAAAGGCTGCCATAAAAACAATAGAGAAAAGTTGTTCTCTCTTGCCACAGAGGGCAGGGGAGGCAGAATGGTTCCTGAGATGCCAAATTACAGTCATCACCACCACCTTCACCAGGCAGCGGTGGCTTCTGGGTCCCAGTCTGCTGGAGCTGGCAGACATCAGGACAAATACTGTGTGCTGCTCAAGTGACACAGAGACAGTCCCTTCAAACTAGCAGACTTAGGCAAACAGAGAATGTGCTGTTCATTCCACTAATGCTGGGGGGAGGGGGGGGAAATAGGAGTTAGCTAATTTATTTATTTATTTTGAAGCAGGGAGGGCCAGAAATCAGATACTTTTTGAGGTGTATAGGCAAAATGCTTCCCAGGCCTGGCAAAATCTGCTAAGCCAGGCATGGCTCCTGGTTAAAGGTGGTATCCCCAAGGGAAGGGAAGAGCTAACAAATAGAAGACGACGACAACCCTTGAGTGTTAATAGGCAGGTTACAACAATGCAGAAACCAGCCCAACCGAGCTTCGCACAGGCCCCTCATCGGGGCAAACATCCTCAGCTCATTAGGGTGGAAACTCTACACTGACTGCACTGTTTCTTTTAAAAAAATCCATGTGTTCCAGCGTGACCAAAGGGACATATTAACAGGTCCGTGTGAGTCAACTGACATGCATCACTTGGGGGGCCTTTTTAATGCTATCCTGTATGGAGAACATACATAGACACTGGAATGACATTCTTCGTCCGTCCTTCCTGAATCAACTCAGGCATTTGTTTTTAAAGAGACACACGGGGCAAAGTAAAACTCAACAGAGTAGTGAGAACAGGGTGATGAGGTGTCATTGGAGCTCCAACACTGAATGATTATTAACTTCAGGGAATCTTTTTGTTTATAATTAAAATGTGCATTGCATTTAATGCTCTAGTATATACACATAGAAGAGGAGAGGTCCAGCAACCCCACTAACAATAACAGAAGTAATCATCTTCTTCCCTTCTCTCAAGGAGGAACAGCAGGATCAGAAAGAAAATTCATCTGCAGCGCAGCTGAGTATGAAATAGGATACATTTAAGGCTAGTGGTAGCTGGAGATAGAAAAGACTTGATTGATCACTGAATCCATCCCTGTGCCTGGGCAGGGCCTGAATGTGTCAGACACCAAACAGATATCTCCCATGGCATGACTAGCTGTAGCACCCCGGTCACTGAGGTTTCTACAGCACAGAGAAGGCTGTTGGCTTAACTGGAATCAAGCAACTTGTTACTTGGGAGGGGTAGGGGTGGTGGTGGAAGGGGGATTACTGCCACTTGGTGGCAATTGCTAGCTAATGAGGTAATTGGCTTAGCAAAGGGGAGGATCCATATTTGGGAGGAACAGGATGTAAAGGGGAAGGAGTTCAGAGGGTGTGCTGTGCACCTATGCTACGTCCTGCCGCATTGGGAAACTGAGGATTAAAGGAACATAGGTAAAAAAGAAACAGACTGTGGATGGTGGTGACTCAGAGACCACGAAAACAGGCTGGGTAGCACTGCACTCCCGGGGGAGCCTGAGGAGCTCCCTGTGACACTTGGTCTTAGCCAATAGACCAAGAAGTGGATGATTTTACAGAGTGTATTCTATACCTTAAGTACGCCAGTGTGTGTTGCAAAGCAATGCGTTGGGGACTAATGAGGCATTAAGCATTCAGTTACCGTCCACACCCAGACTCCGAGACTATAACCTGTTTTGCTGCTAGGAATCATGAAAGTACAATGCACCCGGAGAGAGGAATAATGCACAGAACAAGGCGAAGAGGTGGAAAGATCTGTTATCTTGGGGGTGGCACTAGTTATTATAAAGACTCTACTTCTTTTTCAACCTTCCTTCCTTTTATCCCACGGGCTCTAACCCACACAGCAAATGCAGCCGGCTTTCCTTCCCTCGAAGCTATCCATTTATCAAGTGACGCTGCTGCGGGGATGTGTGTCTGTTCAGATGACAGTACCAGGCAGCCCTCCTGAGACGGCCTGTCAGTCACACTCAGACTGCAGCTCTAGGCAGATTTCTAAGTGTGGTCACAACTTTCTCCTCCCTAGAACTAGTGCTAGACAGTGTTTTGAGACCCACTTAGGGCTCACTCTGGAAAGGTGCTGACCACCCTCAACTTCCATCCAAGTTCTACTTTTTTCCTACATTACGTTAGCTGCTTCCCAGCTCCCGTAGAGTTGATGTGTTTGTGGGTGGATTTAGCACGGGGGTAAGGTGCCCATCCTAGCTCCTGTTTCAGAATGCTGCTGAAAATGCCCCTATTCCATGAAGTTTGCCAGCTGCAAAGACGAGACCATGCTGGAGGCCATCTTCTGCCCTCAGTCGCCCCTGCTGAAGTCAGTGGTTGCAGGAGTGTAACTGAGGGCAGGATTTAGTTCTCTGGATTCCCTCTCTCTGCACTGGACTGTACTTGCTTGTATTCTGGTGGTCTGGATTTATGTGGTTAGTACAACTCCATTTCTGTATAATGCCCACGAGTGCTCTATGCAAATTGCAGCAATAGGCGCTGGGTTAATATCTCTATCTCCTGGAGAGAAACAGCGCAAAAATCAGCAGTGCAACCTTCCATTCTGCCCTGCCAGCTTGCCTGGGCTTAGACCTCCTGGGACGATTTCCCCAGGAGAAGTAAGAAGGTAGTTCAGTCTGCAGGCCCCACTTAGTCCTTGGCCTCTCTCCTGACACTGCCAACAAGGGTGCCAACTGAGAGGGTGGATTCTGAGGTGTGGACCCCTGTTCTGTAGGAACTGGGCTGAGACCATCAATTCATTTTGCAGAAGGCCTCCAAAGAGCCATCCGATGGCAACAACCCTCAGTTACCAGCCTGGATCTGAACCAGGCTCCATCTCCTATTGCCCAGCCAGTCCCCAACCCTGATTTTTTTTTTACACCTGGGTGCACCCGTTGAAGATTTCACGCCTCCTCCCGCCTTGAATCTCCTCACCTGTCTGTGGGGGCCTGGTTCCAGCCCCCCATTGGGCGAGGTGGGCCTGCTGTGATCAGCTGATTTGGGCTGAGAACGGTCCCGGCTCCCGTAGCGGTCGCAGGAGTAGAAGCGTTGTTTTTCAGAGGAAGAGGAGGAGTGCAGCTTTCTCTCTTGGGACCTGCCTCGTTCTTGCTTCTTATCCTTGGAAGACGCCTCACCTGAATGTGCCACCAAAATAAAGTAATGGGTTGGGGCTGCAATAACCATAGAAACATTCAGCTTGGGGCCGAGCAAGTTCAAGGACTCTGGGGGTCCCATGTGGATCCTCTCAAATGGAACTGCCCCCCACCACCCCCGTAGTGTAAGCCTCCCTGCTGGGCACCATTGCTCATAGTGGGAGGAAACAGCCATAAAGGCCCCCGCTTGGGGGTATTGTCATCCATGGGGAAAGGCCTGGGGCATCATGCTCCCTCCCAAGTCCCCATCCCCTCATCCTGACACATGAAGAACGGCGGTTTGGGAGGAACAATCATCACAGTTCTGTGATGTGAACGAGAGACAACAATGTGGAAAAGCCTTTACCGGCATCCCCATCGGCCAGCTGGTTGGGTGACCTGTCCAACGACTTCTGCTTCTTGTCTCTCCGTCGATGGCAGCGATGGTGATGGTGGTGATGAGCCTGGTCCGGGGGCATGCGCTCCAGGGAATACTCGTACAGGTGCATGGCATGCGGGCGCTGCGGCGTCAGCGTGGAGATGGAGCGCTTCATGGGGCTGGTGTCTGGGATGGGCTGCAAAGCACAGGGAGGGAAAGGGGAGCGGGTGAGGGAGGGCAGAGATCACACTGCAGTTAATTGGGTGTCTTCCAGAATGGGAGAGTTTTGCAGGGCTGGGGTTGGGGAAAAGACAGAAAAGGTTAATCAAACAGAACGGGAAGGGACAGAAGTGGTTGCACAATGAAACATTTAGTGCTGAATGTGTGGAACGAATGTAGTCGGTGATACCTGAATTGGGCTTTATTGTGAATTTTGTGACAACACAATTACTGTAGCCATAGAGGAATGCACACATCAGCCACAATACACAGTGTTCGTGTGAGTCATCAAGAAGGACTACGTAGGATCACAGGGCAGGCATGGCATCTAAATGTTTCGCAAAGATAATACGCCAACGTTTGTTTCACCCAGTGCAATTCCAGAAACTGCACTATTCTCAGTGCAATACCAAATTAAATAAGCAGGCGCACGCTACTGTACATCAGACAAAAAGCAAGAAAATCAGTAATAATGATGTGTAAGTGGGGCAGAAGACAGGCCATGTTGTCCAGTGGCTGTAGCGAAGGACTGGGATTAAAAGAAGGTGTTACTTCAGGCCTGGGCTAAGCCACTTGCTCTGTATGAGTTCAAATATGTGAGTTGGCCTCCTTAAGAACATAAGAATGGCTATTCTGGGTAGACTAATGGTCCATCTAGCCCAGTATCCTGTTTTCCGACAGTGGCCGGTGACAGATTCTTCAGAGGGAATGAATGGAACAGGGCAATTATCCAGTGATCCATCCCCTGTCGCCCCTTCCCAGCTCCTGGCAGGCAGAGATTTAGGGACACGCAGAGCACGGGGTTGCATCCCTGACCATCTTGGCCACTGATGAACCTATCCTCCATAAACTTCACTCCTTCTTTTTTGAACCAAGTTATACTTTTGGCCTCCACAACATCCCCTAGCAACAACTTCCACAGGTTGACTGCGTCTTGTGTGACAAAGTACTTTTTTATGTTTGTTTTAAACCTGTTGCCTATTAATTTCATTGGGTCGCCCCTGGTTCTTGTATTATGTAGACAGGTAACTAACACCTCCTCTATCATATCCCGCCTTCCCTGGGAAATAAACTGCAATGAAAAATTAAAACTAGGGAGCCAAATTCTCCTCTCTGTAAGACTGGTGCAAGCCCACTGATTTTCCATGGGGTCACATCACTTTAATGGAGGAGACTTTGGCTCAGGACTTTCATTTAGTGGTGCATTTTTTTTCCTTTCGAGTAGGAGAGAAAGAAACAGTCCTTTTTCTCCGCCTCCAATGTCTTCTTCACTCCATGGGACCAGCTGCCTGTTGGAAACATCATATGCTATGGATACGGCTAAGATTTTTTCACAGTTATTTTTAGTGAAAGTCACTAACAGGTCACTGGCAATGACAAAAATTCACAGAGTTCGTGACTTGTCCGTTACTTTACTACAAATAACCGGGGGCAGGGCTAGGTAGGGGGGAGGAATGGAGTCCCACGGGGGGGACTGAGAGGCCGAGCCCCTGCGACGGTGGGGGGCACAGCCCTGACTCCAGTGCCGCAGTGGGGGGCACAGCCACAGGGGGCACACAGCCCCTACCTCAGAGCTGGCCCAGCTGCATGACAGGGGAGTGCAGCCCCCACTGCAGCCCCCAGCAAGCCCCAGCCATGGGGGGGGGACGGGGGGACACACAGCCCTGGGAAGCTGTAAGGAGGGCGCGTGGCCCCAGCTGCAGCCCCTGGCAAAAGCTACGGAGCTGGGGCACATGCCCCGGCTGCAGCACCGCCAAGCCTGGGACGCCACAGGGCTGGAGCGCGCGGCCCCCGCCAAGCCTGGGACGCCGTGGGGCTGGAGTGCGCGGCCCCCGCCAAGCCTGGGACGCCGTGGGGCTGGAGCTGCAGGGTCCTGGTTCCAGCCAGCCCCAGTTGCAGGGCAGGGACGCACAGGCCTGCCTTCTCCTCCTGAAGCCCTAGAAGTCACGGATGTCCAGTAAAGTCACGGCATTCGTGACTGCTGTGACCTCCGTGACTAAATCGTAGTGTTAGCTATGGATCACATTGTTGCTGTGGGAAAGGCAGCTTCTCTCCTCACACCTGCTGGGGGTCTTGCAAATCCATTGGGGCTCCCCCTGCCGCTTTTCAAGATTTTGTAACCACCCCTCTTCTGTCTGGGGAAGGCTAGAGGGGATTCCCTGCAGACATTAGCCAGTGCCAATCCTTAACTGGCTACAAGCCTTCCAGTTCCTCTCTTCACCACATTCCCAGCTTGCGAACAAATGACAAGAACTTTGCATCAAATACAGGCTTCCTGCAGGCAATGTTGAGCCTTGTCCCTAGGCCAATGCCAGACCTGGTCTCTGTGACCTCCCCCTTTACAATCCCAGCATTAAGAATACGCTTTCCAAGTGTCTCACCAGTCCAATATGAGGTTGTCAATAGACAATGGAGACTTCATGACACTCTCCTCCCCCTACCACCATATCCCCAGCCCTGCCTTTCTAAGAACAGCAGCTCCCCGCTCCAGAACATTTCACCTGTTGCCAAGGTGCTGCGGGAGAAAAGGCAGATCCATCATGATGCAGGTTCAGAGCCACAACGTGGCTGAAGGGGAGACCGGTGAGAAGAGGACCACTCTGTCTGCTGGGAGGGCCTCACGAGACAGACTTCTTGGTTTCGTGGAGAACCAAAGTGGAAATCCTGTTGAAACTCTAATGGAACTTGAGCCCTTAGCACCGTGGTAGGACATGTGCAGAGTAGTGCCATGGGGCAGGTGCTGGGGTCACTGAGAGGAGTACCCATGTGCTTTGAGTTTTGGTCTCTCTCCACATTGCCATGGTCTTTGCTTGCACTGAGCAGGGGGTTGGACTAGATGACCTCCTGAGGTCCTTTCCAACCTGATATTCTATGATCCTGACTGCTACTAGCTCAGCTCGAGACCTGTCTCCTGCTCAGCGACCACTGACATAGCTCCATAAATGACAAGAATCTGTTTTTCTTTTCTTTCACTTTGCTTGTCTCCGGTTATTCTGTGGCCCTGCTTTATGGACGTGTCAGCCACACTCTAGAGGTTCTGCTGTGTCTACTCATTAAGCAAAAGGAACTTGGTAGAGAAGAGACTTCTACCCATAACAGTCTCAAGTCTCATGGACTCAGGATTTCTCTCAGTCCCTTTGGTCATATGCATGACAGAATGCTCCCTCCTCCTGTGTGTGCCTAAAATGACAGCTCTAGCAAAGCATTAACGTTGTTCTTTTTAACCTTTCTATCTACTCCATTGTGGGGTTGTTCTGGTTGTTGTTTTTTTAACTGGTGGTGCCACTTCGTTAGCATACTCTGGAGTTTGAGTATCTGCTGCCCCCAGATATTTGCACATTATTAGGCTAGCTGGTATGCAATTATTTTTAATGTAAAGACACCCTTCATTTCCTAGTGGGGAGTGTCAGTGATGGGGTTTCTTATCTCACATGCCAGGGAGCAGAATTTTTAACCCCTGCATTCTTTCTTCCCAGCAACTCAGCCAAACCGGGATCCTTCCCATCAGGCCTCCCAGGTGGAATGTTGTTGCTGGAAGCAGGGCTCTCACAGACACATAAGCACTGGGAAGGCACAGACTGAGCACCGGGGATTAAGATATGGCCAAGAGGACTCTCTCCAGGGTGCGGCGATGCTGCAGCTATCGAGGAGCAGGGCAGTTGTGACTGCAACCTTTGACCAGGAGTATTCTGAATCACTGTAAAGGGACAGGAATTGGTTGGACGGCTGTCACTCTCGCTGCCCCGTTGGGAAGATGGCTCTGGTGAGTGGTGTAGGTTTGGAGTGGTGAGTAGTAGATGAGACGCGCAGTGGGGAAAGTAACTGAAATACTTTCCTGGTGGATTGTATTTTCTAAATGGACAACCTACCCTAAATACTCAATGACCGAGGGACAATCTTCACCCATTGCTGCATTTGCTTTCCACAACCAACTCTCTGTATAACTCTTCATGAGTGATGGACCTGAATACTTAGAGGCTAATATCTAAACTGTATCCTTAAATTTGTTCACCTAAATTTGGGTTATTGCTGATTGTGCACTCTATTTACCTTATGACTTTAAAAACAAACTTTGTATTTGTGGATAATCAAAGCACTATACCCAGATGTACAGACACTCCTTTCTTAACCTGTGCACTATGTACTTTTTTAACATTAACTTTAATAAAAAAATTTAAGTAAGGAGAAAGAGAAAGAAGGCAAAGAGGATCTCCGAACAGGGGACTGGCAGGTTATTCAGCCCATATAGACAAAATGCTGGATAAAGGACAGCACCGCTTGAGCGCCCCCTCCTGGAACTCACAAGTGGGCTTTCCCCACTCTGGAGCTGTCCATTTTGTAGGACCTTCCCGAGATGTACCTGTCTTAATCAGAGAGCTCTGTATTTAAGTCACCAATAGAGCGAACAACTGGCCACAGTATAATTCATGCCTTATTTGTTTCCTTTTCCATTGCTTGCTTTGTACCTTCTTCCACGCTGACCCCTGTGCATGGAATGACCGCCCAATGTCAGGTCCCCACACTTATTATTCAGAGCCAGGAGATTTCTTTTTTGAGGGGCTGAGGGTAAGGTAACAACACTGCAGATTTGACATGCTGAGATCTGGGAAATGACAGATCTTGGCCAGGAAATAAATGCAGGAAATCCCCCCATCCTAAAAACATAGATCAAGACCTTAGATTAAGTAACCTGATAACCTCCCTCTGCCCAAAGGAACTGTTGCAAAGGAAAGGGCAGAGAGGGGCAAAGACTTTCAAAAAAGAAGCCAAGTACATAGGAAACAAACCTTCCTAGGGCCTGATTCTTCAGTTGTTCCAGGTGCAACCCTCTCCTCCTCCCCTTCCCCCGAAACTAACGAGAGATTGATTAGAACAGTTTCTCTTCCTATACCACACAGACAGGTATATTCCCTCCTGGAGGCTTTCATTACCACCTACACCCAAGGTACATCTATGCTGGAGCTGGAGATGTCATTTCCAGCACACATGCTAGGTTTGATTGCGGTAGCATGCTACACATGGCAGTGTAGCCGTAGCAGCATGGGGGGCAGGAGAGGCCAGCTGCTGGCGTATAATCCCACCCGGGACCCTCGTATGTACTTGGGTGGCTCTATTGTTAGCGTGCTAGTCCCCCTGAAACCTAGCATGATTACACCCACGCAAGCAGGAAATGACACCTCCACTTCGAGTGGAGACGTACGGGAGGAGACTATACCAGAGCCTTTGAGAGGTTCGTTAGTTTCTCATTCATTATCAACCCTTACTGTTTTCCCTTATGACATTTTTAGCCAACAAGGCAATACAAACAAAGGCAAGGTATCACAATGTGCAGTATGCAACTATGGATCAAAGGAACTGCCATGAAGTAGAGGGAGACCACAGCTGCATCTTTACAGCACCAGAAAGTAATCCAAACAAGGAGTGCCGGGGAGGGGGAGAAAGGGGTTAGTGAATGTTAATCATTGCTTAATAACAACTGAATAGGATACAACTTAGTGCAAACTACATACTGCTAGGTAACTCCACGGTGACCGTGTTTTGCTCCTCTGCAAACAATTCGGACAAGATGAGAGAGAATATTTGAAGCAGCCGTTGTCAGACATCACGGCAGATGTGCAGTAGACGAGATGATGAGACGGGAGGGAAAGTGACCAGAGGAAAGGAAGAAAGCAAACGGGACGAGAGGAAGCGAGATCGGTAGCGTGAAACGATAAAAGACGTGAAACCCAAAAGGACAGAGACGTGACAGGCAAACAGAAAAGGGGATGAATGAAAAAAAAGGATTGTTAATAAAAGTTAAAAAAGAAATTAAAGTTTGGGGAGGAACCAGAAATAGCACATAAAGGGTACGGGGGAGGGCACAGAAGGGGAAACACACAGAAAGGACATCAGTTATTCTGCTGAAGCTACAAGCACTAAAACATTATATCATTAAATGAGGTTAGATCTGTTCAGACAGCATAGGCCTGATTCATAAATAAATGACACAGCATTAATGCAGGGAGAGTGTGCACTTCGCTCTGGGAAACATGCTTCTCCCGAGCAAGAAATTCACTCCCTGGCTTCATTAATGGCCTCCCTCCCATGCCCCTATTTGCTCACAGGCTTCATCTGTAACTCTTGATCGGGGAAATGGAGGCATCGATTTGTTTTGTTTAAAAAAAAAAATGATAGGAGAAGTTGAAGGTGTCTCCTGAGGGAAAATGATGGGTCTACGGAAGAGTCCAGGAGCAGTCTGGCAGATTTCATCTGTTCTGCTGGAGGGCTATCTGTGGGCCATGGGGCTTTTCAACCTTGGACTGTGATTTTGTCAGTTCTCATCAGTTAAGCAAGGCTGGGATTGGTCAGTACTGGGTATGCAGTTTTCCAAGGACTGCCCAAGTGCTACAGGTGACCTCTTTCCGTGTGAATCAGTGTATTAAACTGGAGCAGTGTGATGCTGGGAATGCTGTGGTGCTGGAGGGGTTAGCCTTTATTTTAGTGTCCTGTGGTCATCAAAAAACTCATGCAATTTCTGTGTTAACCCCTGAAATTTCCCAGGAAGAGATGCTACTAAGTGAAATGGTTACTAAGACACAGCTGCTTTTCACTGGTGGGTGAGGGATTCCTATGCATGTGCAGTGGTCCCCATTAAAATCTATAGTTTTGCCTTTGCAAGCATCAGCAAAAATTTTAGTGGCAACCACTGTTTACATGCACAGTCCTTAATGTGCTTTGGGATTCTACAGGCTGAAAAGAGCAATGCAAATATGAAGTTAGTGTTAATATTGCATTGAAGAAAAGGATCAATGCCCAACACTAACGCCCAAGGAAGGGTTGTTTTTAGGGTTCGTATGCTGACATTGTTCCCATTAGGAATGGCTTTAGGTTTGGTAGAACCTGGCACAAGTCTATCCCATCAGGGTAGCTCAGCTTTCGGGGTTTGGGGGTGGGGGTGGTTGGTTTTAAGCAAAATAAATAGAGTTTCTGAGAACACAAAGAATTCTGGGAGATGGAGTCTTATCCAAGGATTTCCTACAGTCCTTGGGGAAAGGTGTTCCTTTAGATCTTCCTGAAGGTAGCACAGAGATCCAGACAGCAGAGCTGGGTGCAGTTTGTGCACTGATCCAAGCTGGCTGTCATACAGACAGTCAGGAAGGAAGGACATATCTACTGGAGGTGCTGCTGTACACATGAGAGCCCTTCAGTTGTAGAATTCAGCACACCTCCCACATTCTGTCTCACCTGTGGAACAGCACAGTCACACGTGACTCACTCATTATTATATGAATCAGGTAATTTGAGCTAAAGAGACACAACTAGGCATGGCAAGATGGAGATGTTCTAACACATAACAGGCAGTGTGGTGATCGGAGAGTGTCTGGCGGACGTGTTAGCAATGCATCTGTGAAATGCCCAGAAGCGATTTGAGAAAACCGTGTTGTCGTGTGCCCCATGAAGCGCACAGGGGTAGTCACAAAATTGCTCTGAAGGCCACCTCTCATGACAAGGCTTCCTTGCAAGGCTCCATCAGATAAGCAAAGGAAGTAAAGTCTTAAGCATCATATTACCAATCCACCATACAGTGCACTACATGGTGAACCTAGTTGGAGGGTGGAGGAGGAGAGAGGCAGAGGAAATGCTTAGTGTCTAAATGCAGCCCTCTGGCGAGGGAGAGCCTACAGCACGTTTCATATATAAACAGGCTCATCAAAAAGAAACATGCAGGTTGTTTTATTCCCAGGGCTCTGGATATACCCCACCACGGACTCAGGGCAGTGACGTATGCATGTTCTATGCAAGGCTATGAAATACACCTCTGCAAACCATCGAGTGACTCCCTGTCAGTCGGAACATATCTTTTCAGCTAGACAGACATCAGATTAAATGAGGTGCTTCGCCCAGAGAGCAGGATTTCTTTTTTGCTGGCTGTATAAAGGGATGGAGACAGCAGGGGGAACAGCTCTGTACACAGCATCCCAAGGATCAAAAGCACAAAGGCTGCTCAAATTTCTGAGCCTCCCGCTCCATCAGTGTCTCTTAAAGAAACAAACAACCCGCCAGTCGCTTTAAAAAAACAACACGACACGGACAGGAAGAGAGAACGTGTTGAATGCTTGACTTACTGTAAGTTTTCCATTGCCAGTAAAGCCTCCCTCCCTCACCTGAGTTTCGGCGGCCAGACGCGGCATGGAAGCCGCCCGCCCCTGGCTCTCCAGGCCAGGCTGATGTTCTCCGTTGGCCAGGGTGGGGCTGATTTCTCTCATTTCTACAACCTGATTGGATTGAGAAATATTTTCAGAAGCAGGAACATAAATGTCCGTTTAAAGCAATCGCTCTGCCAGGCTTGTTCCAGGACTAAGGCGAACTGCTGGGTTTCTATTTCATCTGTGAGGATTTACGGCTAGTCCGAGACACCAGCCTGATAGCCCCGGTGACCGAAGGTCACTAGTTATCTACAGAACTAGCTCAGCCTGGAGAGTGCTGGTGTACGCTTCCCCACACTGCCCTGCCCGCACGCCTCAACGTGGACCCCTTCTCAGCGTAGGTCAGTCTCCACGCCGCACTCAGCCAATAAGGGAGCCAATTAGTGCCAAATATGGTGGTGCTTTTTATAGTACAGCCCGTCGATACGCAAGGAGCTGCACTAAAGACCCCCCAAACCTCAGAGAGGTCACTGAAGAGCCATCCTCGCAGTAGCTATTCACCTGGGCTGGATTTGAATAGGTGACCTACAATTTAAAGACTTCGTTAACCCATCGCACTAGTCCCTTAATTCGCCTTTGGGTGTTTGGTTTCTGATTTCCTCCTCTTGGCTAATTTCCCCTGCTCCGGTTTCTCCAGTTCTGAAAAGTTTTGCTGTGAAAATGACACTCGCTAGAAGGAACAGTCACAGCCCAACCCTTGTCCCCCTCCGCCCTGCCCCACTTAACCGTGTCCACATCTGATCATGTATCGATGATGCCAAACTAATCCCAAATTCTCTTTTCTTCCCCTGCCTGTCACCTGAGCACCAATTCCAAGCAGCTCCACCAGCCAATGAGATCCAGGTGTATGGCAAGGGACAGATGGGGAAGCCAGGCACAGTGACTTGCTCAAGGTCACACAGCAAAGTTTGTGGTTGAGCTGGGAATTGGACCCAAGTCTCCTATCTCCCAATCCAGCCACCTAGCCATGAGACCATTCTTCCTCCCCCATGCTCCCATTTGGAATAAGCCTGAATCCGCCACACACCCAAGAGGGGCATCTGCCAAAGAAAGTGTTACAAAGACATGAATGGGTCAGATTCAGTTCTCAGTTATATCCAAGCAAGACTTTTGCAACCAACAGAGCAATATTTGGCTCAAAACATGAATGGGGAGCTGTTTGGGAGTCAAAAGGAATAACTCGCTTGACACCTATGGAGACCTATTGCATTCTGCTTTATCTTCACCTGTTTGCTTGTCCGCTCAATGGGAATTTCTTCCGAGTGGCCTCGTTCAAAAGCTGGGGTCCTGGTTTCGTAAAACACATCCTGAGTGCGCTGAGTCCCCCACGAAACAGACTCCTTGATCCCGCTCTCTGGGGCTGGCCTGGTGCAAGGTGAAGAGAAAAGGTGAACTGCTGTGCTAGGCGTTGCAGCTGGATTTAGTTAAAGCGCTCTGGAGAGGTCTGGGGGTCCCCCACTTCTCAAGTCGTGTGGCTGGATGGGGAGAGCGACTGGCGAAGCTAGTAAACTACAGGGCTCTTGAGCTTTGACAGATAATTTCCCCATTCACCCTGAGGATCTCAGGAAGAACATGGAAACAAAACCAATCTACTTAAAAGGGAAAACAGCAACCTGTTTTCAGTGCCTTAGGAAATTAATTCTGGCACTGACACAGAAGACCAAACTTTTCTTGCAGATCACATGTTGCTAAACAGGGGTATTTTCCACAAAAGAACGGATGAATGCTAGACTGCCACTAGTAAACACACACAAAAATACTCAGCAAATACACATGCTTATGTAAAACGTGGAGAAGTTACGTTAACATGGCCAGCTAGGCTAAGATTCTTAAATGTTATTGGCCAAATTCCTCTAAGGTGTAACGCAAACAAAATCAGTAAAGCTGCATCAGGGATAAATTTACCCCTAGGTTTTTACAGCTATAGGTTTATTACCACCATATTTCCCCCTCCTGGTTATTAATGTATTTATATCTCAGAGGTCTATTGTTGAATGTCAGTGGCACGAGTGACCCAGACAAATCTAACATACAAGGAGAGCAGGAAATAGGGAGGGAAGTAGGGGACAATTGGCATGCATATTTTGCAGAGATTGTATTGTCTGGCTGCAGGAAATGAGGGCCAAATTCTTCGCAGTACCATGCATGGAAACTCCCACTGACATTAAGTCCTGTCATATCTTGGGGGTATTCTTTGGCTCCAAGACTCTTTAGAATCAGTGAATGTTCACTGGGCAAGTTTTGCAATATTCCAAGCTCCCGGAGCCCGAAAACACAAACTAGCAATGGTGGGAAGTTACGAAATGCAGACTGCATGAGGGGACTGGCTCGAATACTGAGAAATCAGAGAACTAGGGAGAAATCACCATGGGGCCCACCGCAGTCAAAGGTAATTGTGGGAAGCCCAGGGAATACTCACAATGTGCCCCCATTGTTGAGCGAGGTGCAACTTTTCTGGCGAAGGAATGCTTTAGCGTGGTTGAACACCAGAGGCTGGGTTTGCTCCAGGGTTGCTTTCAAGGGGTGGAACAACGACACTGGTCCAGTCTGCAATGCATAAGGAGAGGGCATCAGTGAGAAAGCTACAGCTGCTTGGAGAACGTGGAGTGTGGTCTTTCCTAGTTGCTTTCTTAGTGGTGTCCACATTATTAAACCCTCTTCCAAGATCACAACCAGCACTAATTGCCCCCTTCACTGGCATTCTCTATGGATAGGCCACATGCTGCGAGGGCCACAGGGACCTTAAAAGTGGTCCCTATGTATCAGGGATGAGGCACGTTGCAGGGAAAGTATAAAGGAAGCATGCGTTGCCACTGTCCTTGCTGTACACATTCTGTGGGCAAACAGAACATCACAATCCAGGGATGTCAATCTGGCACCTTGTTCCAGCACTAAATTCACTTTTTAAAATGTTTTCTTTCGCTCTTTCTGGTTCATTTTCATAGCACATAGACGAGCCTTTTATAGTTCACAAGAACTAGGAGGAATGGTTTTAGCTACACATCAATTTTCAGATCAAACAGAATAAAATGATATGGTCTTGAGTCAACCTCAAAAGGTCCCACAGCTTAAAGGGTCAGGTGCTAACTCAGATCTCAGTCTGGGATACCGAGTCTCGTACTGAACATCACCCTGAAGCCTACTAGGTGCTTGTTATTTCAATCCCAAGGCCATGTTTCTGATTTAGGGCTTCATGATACCAATGAAATTTACTCATCATCCCAGCTTGGCGTTAACTGAGTGACCCTATGACTATATTATACACTTTATAGATGAAATCCTGGCCCAACTAAAGTCAGTGGGAGTTTTGTCACTGATTTCAGTATGGCCAAGATTTTATCCTATGACCTTAAGATCTGAACATGGACACAGCATGGGGATCATTCCTGCAGTTCCTATTCAGTCACAAAACCTTTTGAAGTCAACGGGAGCTGGGTTTAAATTCTGAGTAAGAACCTCAGGATTTAGCCCAACAACAACATGCCATGCTTGTGAGCTGTGGAATGATTATTGCAGCGAAAGTAAGGATCACAGTAGTGATAAACAGGGACAGATGAACTACCTTGGCTACCAATAAGAATCAACCCAAACCTTGGCCCTAAACTCAAGCCAAATCTTTCTCAATGTTTGCATAAACTTTTCACTCATTGTTTGTCATTGTTGACCGCTGACACCTGACCTGATCTTGGAGGGACTACAGTTTGGGGTAAAATATAACTTATCTGTAAAGCATGCTTATAGACATCATAATGGAAGTTACTGAAGCTGCAACAGCAAGTAGAAAAACCCAAATACGTATATCAAAAATAGGCTCGGCTATAGGTCTTAAGCATTAAGGGCTTAGAGTCAGGCCTAGTAGAGGTCAGCAGTCAGCATAAGTTAGCATAAATATTATGTACTTGACCAAAGGTTATGAAATATGTGCTTGACACAGGGTTAAATACGGCAATCTGTATTTTGTGAGAAGTTAGCAATGCATCTAGGGATAAAGAGATAAACCACAAATGAAGAGATGGCAGCATCTTAGGGGCTTTTTGCAATAAAAGTTAACTGCATTGATGTACCAAAACTATTGGGAAAGGGACTCACATTAACTGTTGGAAATGTAATTATGGTCAACTGGAATATCACACGTGGACAACCCGAACCCTAAAACGGGTCTCTCAGAATATCAAATATGAGTAGGGGGCTGAGATTTAATTAGATATGGTCCCAGATGTATGTGGGCAACCAGATAGGAAGCCTAGACCAGCACATTCCTCGTGTGGTAAGTGTCACAGTGAGCACCACTGATTTTTCTCCTATTTTTACTGTAATCAGTCTCCATGATGTTGTAAGTATGTCAATCACCATAAATCTGCATAATCTGGGAAGTTTTGTTATAATTATTGTGCTTTCTTTTCTTCGTATATAATTTCAATTACACTTGCCTGCATTACCTAAAACATCATCAACTCTCTATCTGTGTGTCCCACACTCAACCACAATATCTGTGTAGCCATCTGGGGGAAGAACTTGCGTTAGTGACAAGTACAATCTCAAAATTTACCAGGCTATATGTGCCTCGGCCCTCTCAGTTCTGGCCAGGGTAGGAAGAGAAGTGCCCAAACACCATGGGTGGAGATATTTTCAAGGAGTAAAATTTTCAACAGTGCCTAAGTTCCATTTTTCAAAAGTGGCAGCACTTGGAAGCCTAGATCTCACTGACTTTCAATGGCTCTTAGCTTCCCAAGGGCCTAAGCACATTTTACTGCTTTTGAAAATATTACTCTTAGTCACTTAAAGAGCCTAAATCTCATAGACTTTTAATGAGACATAGGCTCCTAAGTCACTTAGGTGCTTTTGGAAATTTTACCCAAGGTATTTCCAGCTCCGCTGAAATTAGGAAGGGTTAGAAACTAAATGAGATTTTCCACTTCCAAGATGCTTCGACAATTCAAAAAGGCTTGGAGAAGCATTCCAAATTTCAGGTGCTGCAGGGAATGGGACCGCTAGACTTTCTGAGGTTTGGTTATTGCTAGTATAAAGGACCGTGAGATGCACAGGCACCTTGGTGGGAGTGAGAAGAGGGAACAGCGTCTTGTTGCTGGGTACCTGGCAAAGACCTCCAGGTGGCTGGTGCACTTGTTCCCTGCTGTTTTTATTCTGCTTGTAGAAGTCGAATATCATGAGAGCGGCATAGACCTTCCCCACAGTCATTTCGTCAGCTGGATTAGGAAATGGGAGGTGAAATGCAGAAAGGAGAGTCAGATGGAGAGGGGGAAAGGTGCAGGGGGAGAGAAGGAACGGGTGTAAGAAATGGAGGGAAAGGGAAGAAATTATTTAAATGGGGGAAATGTCCAATAGACAAGAACAGCAAGTAAAAAGACATATAAGATGTCACATTAGAAGTGGAGAAGGAGGAGGAGGGAGAGAGAAAAAAGAGGAAAAGACATGGTTAGAACAGACTTCTTCAGCTTAGCAATTTTCCTCTTCCTTCATTCTCTCCCTGACCATTGTTGCCTTTCCTCTCTCTGAGGGTCACGGCACCCCGCTTTGAAAGCCACCCACCCCCCTAGCTTTGCTCTCTGTTGAAAATATTTAGGGATATGTTACAGGAAGGATGCCCTAGGCAAGTAAAGCCGTACGGTGGTGTAAGAATGGGAGACAGAAAAGAACGTTTAAATTAATACCAGATCTGCAGCCGGCCTTTTTATCATCAGAAAGGCCTTATTTTTCTTTCATTATATTATCATCAACAGGGGAATAACGGGCTAATATACATTTAAATTGTATTTCATTTTTCCAGATGGTTTTTTGGTTTGTTTTTGTTTTACAGGTCTATCACTGACCTTTCCCAGTCGCGCAGCTTAGCACCATACCTTTCTCAGTTAAAGCTGCCCTGATTGGACGGGGCTGTTTCTCATTAATCAGCAAGCCAGAGGATTCAGAGCCCTTGCTTTTGCCAATCAAGAGAATTTCAAACTTTCCATTTTCTCAACATGCTCCCACAGGCCATCCTTAGGGGAGATTAAGCCTTTAGTACCAAACCCCCCTTCCTATTACACGGGCTCTTTGCAGCCTTTAACATCCTTCTCTTGACTTTTTTTTTGGATGCAGACAGAACCCAGATGGTAGAAATTGCTCCCCTGACCTGCAGGAGCCAGACTGGAAGCAGATAAAACTACAGGAAACAGGACTGCTGCATGACAAAGAAATCTCTCTTGAAGAGGCTGAACAAGGCATTGCTTTCTTCTGGCCACTATGTATTATCTTCGTCCACAATGCAATGAATCTACTGGCTCAGGCAAGAGGCACTAGGACATAATGTTTTGAGACCCCTGCTTGGGAGTGACCTGGGATTCTTACTACGGAGGGGTAGGGACATGAGGCTGTGAGCGTTCCAGAGGTGACACTTGAAGGAAACTCCAGGCAGAGGATGAAATGGGCTTCTGTACTGTGTCATCTAGACTGCGGTGCACACTGAGGGTTGGCTCTGGGCATGAGAGGGGAAGAACCTGGATTTCTGTGGCTGCCTGGAATGGGCTTTTGGGTTCATGTCTCTGCATTGCTTCTAAGGGGAAGAGGATCCTTACTTAGCACTTACGTTTATGGGGAGGCACCAACAAGTCCAATGTCTTCTGGGACAGATTGGGCCAAACCAGAGAGATCTCTTTCCTCAGCTCAGCATCACACTGGTGCTGCTTCACACCCGCTGGGCAGGGGGCAAAAAAGGCAAATGAAGCTGAGAGCAAACGACTATACGTTGCACACATACTTTCATTCCTCAAATGAACGAGCAAGCTACCATGTGAACAGATCCTGTCTTTTCCAAACCCATTCCCCTGCCTTCTTCCCAGAACACCGAGTCAGGATCAGCTTCACCACTGATATTAACGGCAGTGCTAGCCCTCCCCACTATAAACCAGCGTGTGAGTTCTGGAACGGACTCAGTCTGACCAGTACAATATTTCAGGGACCAGTTTGATCTGGTGTCCCCACCAGCGGGACGCACGGCCACTGTTACCCTAGAACCTGAACAATGTCCTTCTCACATCATTAGCTGCTTCCGAGGGACACAGCAAAGCCACAGCAGAAAACAATCTTACTATGAAATAACAGTGGGCTTGAGCAATTACATAAACACTCTCCCCCCATGCGCTCCCCTTCCCCCCTCACCAGGGTGGGTGTGTGGGGGCGGCACACACAAAAAAATTAAAAGACCGTTACATAACATCATCATCAAATAAATGCTATAAAATGAAACAGAAGGACAGCGAGAACGTTAAAAAGGCCAAAGTAGGTTCTCGACATGCGGGCTGAGAATGGTTCAAGTATTTATGAGATAACAGGCTGGTTCCCAAGTGGCTAAATTGCACAGTCCGAGGCTGAGTAGTTTATCCCTATGACAGAAATGGATTTTCTAAGAGAAAAGCAAACGGAGGAGACTATTATCGCTCTTATAACAGGGCTTGGAGCATGCCACCTGCCACGCTGCATCTTATGGGCTGCTTACGGGACTGTTTGTCCTACCAGCCACTCTCAATTACATTTGGCAGGAGAAACCTAAAAATCCAAACCAACCAGGTAATAAGGGGTAAGGCCAAATCCAGAATCTCAAATCCATGCCCCTGACTACCCTGTACCCCCTCAAACCCCGTTCTGGGGGTCTGCCTATTTGCTGGTACCTGTTTGCATATGGCCAAAGGTCTCGCAGACAGTCACCCTCAATGAAGTGATTCGGCCTGACCGATCACCAGTGAAATGTAAGAAAATGACACAGGCTGTCAGGGCTCGACTGTCCCCTTCACACGCAGGCTTATTAGTGTGAAGGAGGTCCTGGCCCCTAAGAAATGAGACCGTCCTAACACCTGCTTTAAAGTTACATGGTCAGAACCTCTGCTGGTGTCAGTCAGCCTAGATCCATTGGACCATAATATTTTGCCCCCCTACAGCAGAGGTCTCCAAACTGTGGGGCGTGCCCCCGGCACAGAGAATGTTCGGGGGAGCACAGCTGGGGCCCAGACCAGGCCCCACAGGTGGCGGGGAGGGAGCATCATCTAGCCCCGCTCCTGGCCCCAGCGCCCAGGGCCCCGGCTGCCGGCCCCATGCCTGGGGTCCCAGCTGCTGGCTTCAGCCCTCAGCTCTGCTCCCAGCCCTGCCCCCACCTCCGGGGGGTGTGTGTTGCAGACAGGAGTAAGGGGGGGCGCAAGGTAAAAAAATTGGGGACCAGTACCCTAGAGCAATTTTCACCCCAAGATTTCAAAGTGCATTTATGAGCTAAAGTGTCCAGCCCTACTATGAGCTAGGAAAGTATCACAAAGAGGTTAAGCTGTAGAGCCTCATAGGTATCTAGGCTCTTCACTCCCATTGATTTGAGGACTTCAATGGCTCAGACACCGGTTTGATACCGGAGTGGGTGGGTGAGATTCTGTGGCCTGCATTGTGCAGGAGGTCAGACTAGACGATCATAATGGTCCCTGCTGACCTTAAAGTCTATGAGTCTATGAATAGGAGTTAGGTGCCTAAATGGCTTTGGGCAAGTCATGTAGGCCGAGATCCTCAGTCTCATTCAGTTAGCCAAGAACAGAGCCCACCTCTCCTGACTCCCAGTCCCGCATCTTAGCTTTGTCCTCCCTTTAGGTTGCCATTATACATGACCCTCAAAGAGCTCTGGCCACTTCCATTCTGTCCCTGGCTCCAGCGGAAGCCGCAGCTTTGAAGGCCGATTAACCAGGCTAACAATCCAAGGTAGAATTTGATATATTTTATTATATTGTATTGTTTAATTGGGAAGCCATGTATCTGCCTGATTAAGCATTTCAATAATTGAATTTTATCTCAGAGCATAATATAGGTCAGAGCTCGCAGACTCGCGGCTTCCACGCCAGCAGACAGGATCATTAGCAGGGAGAGGTTTTTCTTCTGACTGGCCTGGCTAAGGCAATAAAACCTAAGGAGTCAGGGTTGTTGTTTTTGGTGCTTGCCTGGGGCTTTTCACCTCACAGCCATTGACTCGGGAGAACAAGCCACGTTCTCCATTTACAAAGCAGTACAGAGCGGTGGCGTGACTTGTCGAGGACACACATTGCGGGTACATCTGCAGTGCACCCAGGAGGTGCGATTCCCAGCTCACACAGACCAAGGCGCAAGCTCTGCTCCAGCTAACAGGCTAAAATGAGCCGGGTAGCTGCACTGCCCGGGGGGCGGGCCGGGGTGGGCTAGCTGCTGCACAGTCCCACCCACCCATCTGGGTACGTTCTCGGGCAGCTAGCCCAAGCCGTTGGCTGTGCTGCTGCAGTCACGCCCATTGACATCAACACGGGCTGAGAATTCCACCGCCCAGCTGCTGTGTAGACATGCCCTGAGTCAGAGCAGAGCTGGGGTCTCCCAATCCAAAATCCATCAGTCCACCTTCCCTTTTAGGAGGTGGAGGTAATCAGCTAGAGGATCCTCCCACTTCCTCTATGGAACTCCTCCTCCACGTCCCCTTCCTTTGGCCCTCTCTGCACGATAACCCAGCTGCAAGCTAGCTTCCAAGCTCACGCTCACGTGCGCGCCCGTCTCCCTCTCATCTCCCCTCTCACCTGACGCGAGTTTGATTTCTAGAGCGGTCCGGATCAAGGCCATCAGGGTGGAAGTGAAGTGGACCGTTAAGTCCGGGTCCGAGATCGGCATGTTCATCCGCACCAGGCGCTGAGGAACCAAGCAGAGCTGCTGTCAGTGCCTGCTGGTGCTGTCCCTCCCCCACCCTCCGCGCTGCCCCTGCTAAGGGGATCATCCCTCCCCCCGATTCTTACAATAGCAAAATCACAAGTCTGTGCCATTCGGAAACGCTAACCGTTCGCGTGCTGATTGTTGGGAGACGCAGCCTTGCCCCTGGGGAGGGCGGCTTCTTTTCTGGACTGCTGCGGAACCAGAGGGCTCACTGCAAAGTTCTCAGACTGGGATTTGCCAGCGTTCATGCTGCCCTCAGAGGAGTATATTTTGTCTCCAGCTGGATCCATTTGATCTCCCTTGGCAACATCCCACGGCAGCACCTACCACCCTAGCCTAATCTCCCACCACGTGAGCTCCACAGGTCCTGGTTTGGGCAACAGAAGCACAGCAGCAGCGGAGGCCTTCTCTCAGCTATCTTCGGGGTGCTACTGATGCTTCAACCAAACCAGTCACACCCTGGTTGCGTATGTCTAAGGAAAGCCACTCAGTCAGGGTCACCGCTGGCCAGGCAAGAGGCATAGGGTGATGTGGTACATTAAGGAGAACGCTCTACGGCTGACTCCAGCTGCAGGCTTTACCTGTCCGCCAGGGAGGCTACAGCACAGAGACAAAGAGCCACAACCAGGAGCTGGCAGCCTCAAGTCGGTCTGAAGGGTGAGTAGGTCGACAGTGCAGGGGCAATTCCCTTCTGCGGTCAGTGAGTGCAACGCCACCGCAGCGAGCGTGGTTGTGCCTGCTGATCCCAGTTGTGCATCTGGCCCTGCATTTATATGGAGTTCTGGGAGACGTGGCGTGCCCTGAACGTGCACACAGTCATGCTGCTGTCTCACCCCAGGCCTGGAAGGAGAGCTGAGCGAGTCAGAGAAGGGGGTCTGACCTGCCACGCGCCCGAGGGCTGCTCCCAGCTAAGGGCGAGGGAGGATCCCTGTTATGACAGACACACTGGCCTCTTTTCTCCGCCCCTCTCCTGCAGATCCCCTGCAATCCCATTAGAGCGCTGTAGCGCTCCTCCTCCCCTTGCTGCCAGCTACGAACTCCCATCCAGTCCATAGCAATGCCATGGCCGAGTCGCTGGAAGGGGTCCTTTTATTGAGGAGTACTAGGCCCTCCCTTCACCCTTTCCTCCTGGCAGTGGAGTGCGATGCCCGCCCAAAGCTCCAGCTCCCACCCTTTGATGGGCAAGTCACAGCATCAGAGTGACTCTTTCCAGAGTCTGGCTAGGGATCTTGAGGCCCCATGGGAACGCTTCCCCCATCATCCATGATTAGACTCCCCGGGCCAAATGAATCACTGGTGTCACTCGAATGACGTCAATGAGATTACACCAAGTGTGCCACTTTGGCCCATCAGCTCTTCCTGCTTTTGAACAAGTTGGCTGGTGGAGCAGTAAGTGATCACTAGAGGCCCAGTCCTCCAGGCTAGCTGATAACCTAAGCACCGTTCAGTAAGGACTGATTTGTTCTTCTTGGACAAATGCTGAGATCCCAGCTCCTCAGCTTTCACATGCTGTTCAGAAACTTCCTAAACTGGAGCCAAAGCAGACAAGCCTCTACATTTCTTTTCTCTAAGATTTCATGCAACACAAGGAAGTTACTGGTTGTTATCTGTAGAGTTATTTTATTTTTTTGCTCCTGTGAAAGGGGTTTGCATAGGTCAGTAGAACCCAGTTGTTAGGTAGGTTTGGGTCCCCTGCACAGGGTGGATTTCATCCCTGGAGAGTGCCATCTGGAAGCTGATGAGGCTGTTAGTTTGATCACTCCAGGGAAACCTTTTCTTTGTTTAACAGAAGTTCAGCACTTTGCTAAGGGCATTTAAGTGGGTTCGTTGTGATTCTTCACCCTGCTGAAGATATTTGTACATAAAGGGTTGCCGCAGCTGCGTCTGCACAGAAAGGGCCAGACTGGACCTAGGCGCTGGATGGGCTTGCCGGGGGGCAAAGAACCAGCCTTCTGTCTGCATCCTCTCATCCCTGTGCTCTCCTACACACAGGGGCAGTGTCTCTCTACGAACTCCTGGGGTACAAAGCACTCCACCAGGGGTAGGGGAAAGTGGAGACATGGCTCCACCCCCTCCACTCCAGTCAACACAGCTGGCCAGATGCACAAGGGAGAACGTGTTGCAGCCCCCTACAGGGAGGCACTGTGAACGCACTCCTCACTCCTCGTGTGCTCCCAACAGTTCCAAGAGGGGCTGTGCTGGAGAAGCCCTATTGAAGCCAAATTCACCCTAATTGAATTGGCCTCGTTAGCACTGACTGGGGTAAGGCAACTCCCATCTTTTCATGTACTGTATATTTATACCTGCTTGCTGTATTTTCCACTTCATGCATCTGATGACGTGGGTTCTAGCCCACGCAAGCTTATGCCCAAATAAATTTGTTAGTCTCTAAGGTGCCACAAGGACTCCTCGTTGTTTTTACTGATACAGACTAACACGGCTACCCCTCTGAAACCTATTGAAAAGGTGTCCCTTTCTGCCTAAAACTCAAACACTTCCCAGGAGAAACTGAATCTGGATTCAGATCCAGACACCACTTCCTTGCCCCATCTCCAACCACTGCAGAGAGGGAGACTAATAGTTTCAAAAGTGATTTAGGAGCCTACTTTTTTTAAAGTGATCTGGACATGTAGGCCTGGTCTACACTTAAAAATCAGATTGAACTAGCTACTTGGCTCAGGGCTCTGAAAAATGTTGATCCCTGAAAGCTGCAGGTAGGTTGACCTAACCCCAGTGTAGGTGATGGAATTCCATCTGGCAGAAGTGGATTAACTACACTGACAGAAACTCCCCTTTTGTCGATGTAGGAAGCACCTATGTTAGGTGCTACAATGGCACCGCTGCAGCACCGTAGCTGTCCTGCTGTAGTGGCTGTCGTTAGACAGGCACCTAAGTCTGGATAAAAGCCAGTGGGAGTTAAGCCTGGTCCATACACAGTTTTTGTACCAGTATAACTACGGCAGTGGAGGGTGTGATTATTTTCTATCTGTATAGTTGTACTGGTACAATCCCTTGTGTGGATGCAGTTATACCTGTATAAAGGGGATTTACGCTGGCATAGTTTATTCCCCTTCCCTTACTGGAGTAAGCTATACCACTAGAAGCACATTTATTCTGGTATAACTTTTGTTCACACTAGGAGGGTTTTAATACTTTAACTATGCCGGTATAGTTAAAGCGCCACAACTTTCATGTATAAACAAGGCCTTGGGCTCCTAAGTGGCTGGCACTCTTGGAAATAGGACTTCGGTAGGGTGACCATATTTTCCCAAAGGGAAAACGGGACACCGCCACACTGGCCTGAGCCCCCCACCCCTGTGGGGCTGTCCCAAGCCATCCCTGCCTCCTGCCCACATAGGGCCAGCCTCCCCACTGGCAGCCAGGGCCGGCCCAAGCTCCCCCCCCCCCCCCCCTCGCTGCCTACCCATGATTCCCCTTTCCCCCCATGTTCCCTTCCTCCCCCGTGCATTGGGCTGCTCATCCGAGCCCCCACCCCCGCTGCCTGCCCATGCACAGGGCCACTTGAGGCCCCCATCTCGCCTCTGCATGTGGGGCAGAGTGGCCTGAGCCACTCTATCAAGCCCTCCCTCCAGTGCAGGGCTGGCGTTGCCACTCCCCCCCCCCCCCCCCCCCACACACACATTCCTCCATGCCCTGTTAGGAGTCCCACTCCACTTTTTGGCAAAACTGGACATTTATCCCGTTTGCTCTTGCCAACTGATGATCAGTTTTGTCAAAAAAAAATCGGGACGGCCAGGAGAGGGACTGTCCCAGCCAAAATGGGACGTATGGTCACCCTAGATTTAGGCCATGTCTACACTAGAGACCTTACAGCAGCAAAGCTGTACCGATGCAGCTGCGCCGCCGTAAGGTCTCCCATGTAGCCGCTCTATGCTGACAGGAAAGAGCTCTCCCATCGGCATAATTAAACCACCCCCAACGAGTGGCGGCAGCCGTGTCTGCAGGAGAGCATCTCCCACTGACATAGCGCTGTCCTCGCCGGTGCTTCTGTCGGTGTAACTTATGTCGCTCAGGGGTTCTGTCACCTGAGAGACAGACGTTAGACCAACAAAAGTGCTAGTGTAGACATGGCCTTAGGCTCCTAAGTCACTCAGGTGCTTTTGAAAGTTTTACCCAGAGTCTTTTATCAGAGACTCCAAAGCTGGGAATAGGATTTTGTAGGGGTCTTGACGCTCAGTCCTCTGTTCTAATCATTAAACTGCTCTTCATAGAAAAGGACAGGACTCTTACATGAATATTCCGTCCTCCTTTTCCACCATTGGGGAAAAAACAGTTTGGACTCTTTGGGGGGGTGGGGAGGAGAAAATCTCAGAAACTGTATTTCCCAGTGGTATAAACTGAACATTGACTTAGGAGTCGCATCAAACGCAACCACAGAGAGGGTGGAACTGAGGTAAAAATGGCGGAGCCTCATTCCCCTGTTCACTTCTAGGAGCGCAAACTTCTACACCACAGCTGGTAGCGCGCATCCCAGTTCGGGTAGATCCCAGCTCTACTTGTGCTGACACACTATAAACAGTAGCGGGGCGGCCGCTCAGGCTACCTGCCCAGCTACGGACTCTGGGCGTCGGGTGAGACTGTACTCGGGGCAGCTAGTCTGAGCTGCTGCCTGTGCTGCGTGGGCACACTACTGCTTTTAGACTATTTTAGTCTGATTGTCTGCTTGTGCTAGGAAGCACCCATGCAGCTGCTCTGTATGGGTAACTCCTGTGACGTCAATGGAATCGTACCAGCACAAAGCATCATGGGAGAAATCCAGCCTGTCCTGTTTAAACCACACTGGTTGCTTAAGGAAACTGGACTGTTAACGTGGGCATGTGCTTGCATCTGATCCTGAACGAATAACTCCTCTCATTAGCTTCATCAGCCCTCAACCTCGAACCCTCCCAGCTACTTGTGTGGCAACAGGCCGAGGGTTACACACACAACGCCAGCTGCCACAGAGGAGTGCGGGAAGAGCTCAAATAAATACTCGATCGCTCAGGGAAACTGGCCAGCCCTCAGAAGGGCAGGGATGGGCGTGGTAGGACTTTAAACACTATTCTGAGCCCTGCTGACATACAGTGGGGCTGGGGCACCCTTTTGGCACATTATCTTTGTCTATGGTGAACAAGCACTGGAAAGAGCTGAGACCACCCCATTCATTTTACATGTTAGGTTCTGATCCCACGTCTACAGGGGCGAAAGGCTTGTGCAGCAACCCACTCTGCCCCCTACAGGTTTAGTCTAGTAATCAATGAGCTAAGAGAAACCAGGACAACCTAACAGAACCCCCTTTCAAACAAGGACAAGGGGTGCTCCTCAGTGTATTGACATGAGGGATAACAAAATCGAGGCTGAGCGTTTCCTCCTCATGTAATCCAAAGGCAGTATCAAAGGCTGGCAAAGCTCCACACATTTAGTCTGTTCAATGGTGTAAAACCGAATAGCGCCTCGGTTGGAATATCCTCCTTCAGCACGCCAAAGGTTAGCGCAAACGCAGTGTGTTCAATGCAATCCAATGGTTAACTTACTGAAAGAGCCCCACTGAATCCTACTTCAGTGAGAGAGAGAGAGAGAGAGAGAGAGATAAGAGATGGAGAGAGAAAGAAGATGCGTGGAAATGAAGACCAAGCAAGTGAGAAAATAATTCCTCCTAGGAGAGCTCCATCCTCCTGAGAACTGGGACTGCAAAACCTGGCTCTCCCCATGGACCTAGTAGAGTTAATTCCCAAGAGGAGCCGTACTCATGCACAGAGGGCAAAATGTAGCCCATACTGTCACCTGACACGGCACCATTGTACTGAGGCCCTTCCTCGCAAGTTTCAATGAGTGCTGATGGGTTGTCGGAGGACAGGTTTCAAAGGTGAACTCTCCAAGGGCACGTGTAGCCCTGTGTATCTGCACGCACAAACAGACGTGTGGCGCAGCCGGTTAACTGAGCCAACGGGCGCTCACGTGTACAGGCAAACCAGTGTTCACTGGGTGCAGTGCTAGCGGCCCACCTGGACATGTGGCCCTCCATATTTATTCTGTGTCCCATTGTAACCATACTACTTAATAGCAGGAGTGATGTGACTGGCTGCCTTGCCTTGCGGAGTCCTACATAGCCTTTACAGCCATACAGTGCAAACTAATCGGATGACCTAATGCCAACACCTCTAGAGTGACCCAGCATGGGTTATTTCTGATTGGACATGTTATCAATACATGCCAGCCATGGCACTGAAAGACAAGAATAACTTTTAGCCCGTGCACAGCATTTTTCATCTGAGGATCTCAAAGCACTTTACAGATATTCATTTGGAACTAAAATCCGGCTGTTAATGTCAGAGGTGGTGTAGCGAGTCCAGCAGACTCAATCAGACTCCCTCCTGGGGGAAGCACAAGCTAGCTCCAGCACCACTGCAATGTGTGGCACAATCATGGCCCTCCACACCCAGCCAGGAGAGAGGATGGACAAGACCAGGGCCTTCCCTCTGCCCTCCATCCAGCTCCTCCCACAGTTGGTAGCAAGGATCAGTGTGCACGCCCTCCAATGGGACTGTAGTTAGCCACTGAGCAAGGAAAGTCTCTTTGCACTCCCTGCAATGCCTTGCTCACCCATGCACATTCCGACCATAAGCCTCACTCCCCCTGTCTGAGGTAGGTATTATTGTTCCCATTAGGCAGAGAAGTGAAGTGACCTCCCCAAGATCACAAAGAGAGTCAATAGCGGAGCCGGGAACAGAACTCAAGAGTCCTGACTCCCAATCCCCAACTTGAATGACTCCTTCCCAAAGAGCAGAAGACAGGATAGCAACCTGTAATGCACATGAATAAAGTGCTCTCATTATCTCTCTATAGCAAGATTTGGGTTTGTTTATCACAATGGTTTTAAATCATCTACTTAGAGCAGCCACCCCTTTCCGAATGCATCCCTGGAGAAAAGGGAGAGGAAAAATCAGACCATTTCTATGGTCGATTCCCCTTATTTGGGGGCTACCCACTGTCATGCTGAACAAGCACTCAGGGGCCAGGTTTGTTAGGAGAGACGCTCAGTCCTTTCACTAACTCCACTGCTCAGGCTTCTAGAAACATCTAGTTCACACTGGACTATTGTCTTATCTGGCAACATAAATAGCAAATATCTCTTTAAAGTAACATTTCCCTCCAGTTACAGCACCTCGCAGTCCTTAATATGTGCCAAATATTTATTTTTTTCTTCCTCCCATTTAAAAGCCTCATCTACCTGCAATGCTGCTAGGCCCTGCCACATAAAAATCATAGAATCGCAGGACTGGAAGGGACCTCGAGAGGTCATCTAGTCCAGTCCCCTGCACTCCTGGCAGGACTAAGTATTATCTAGACCATCCCTGACAGGTTGTTGTCTAATCTGCTCTTAAAAATCTCCAGTGATGGAGATTCCACAACCTCCCTAGGCAATTTATTCCAGTGCTTAACCACCCTGACAATTAGGAAGTTTTACCTAATATCCAACCTAAACCTCCCTTGCTGCAATTTAAGCCCACTGCTTCTTGTCCTACCCTCACAGGTTAAGGAGAACAATTTTTCTCCCTCCTCCTTGTAACAAATTTTTATGTACTTGAAAACTGTTATGTCCCCCACTCAGTCTTCTCTTCTCCAGACTAAAAAAACCCCAATTTTTTCAATCTTCCCTCATAGGTCATGTTTTCTAGACCTTTAATCATTTTTGTTGCTCGTCTCTGGACTTTCTCCAATTTGTCCACATCTTTCCTGAAAAGTGGCGCCCAGAACTGGACACAATACTCCAGTTGAGGCCTAATCAGCGCGGAGTAGAGCGGAAGAATTACTTCTTGTGTCTTGCTCGCAACATTCCTGCTAATACATCCCTAATACACGCCATTGCTTACAGTCTAGGGGCCTGATTTTCAAAGGTGCGGAGTGTCCAAAACTCCCACTGAAGTCCATGAGAGCTGTGTGTGCTCAACACTTCTGAAAACCCTGTAATCAGCACTTCCCTCTACAACCCCATGATGAGAAAAATGTCAAAATGTTGCTTAAAGTTTCTGTGACGGTTCCTTGCAAATCCAGAGGACCCGGGAGGAAGAAATTGCTTCATCTTTGACCTGATATAGCTTCTGGGACTATGCAATGCGTGTAGAAGTCGGCAGAGGAGGCCTTGCACTTTTACTGAGTCACAAGCAATCTGCCCAGGCATCTGAGCACTTAGTTCAGACTAGGCATGCTCAGGAGTGTAACACAATCGTTAGCAACCTAAACTTGCACACCTCATCTGATACCTTCCACCGTGGTTGGAAGTGGATTCACATTACACAGACTGAATTAATCCTCTCCTCTCCGGCACAACAAGGCAACCTTACATCGCTATAACCCTGTGAGAGCTAACGAGCATGCTCAGTGAGAGAGGGGGCTGCATTATCTAGCCCCTCGCTCTTCATGCCCCACTCAAAACCAAAAAATGACCCATTTCCGCAGTATTTCAGACTGCAGTCCTCACTCTGCGACCCACTGAGCCTTGGTACTGCCTGCTGCTTTGAAGTGTGATTCAAAAATTTGCCAGAAGGAACTGTAGGGAGGAGGGGAAGGGTTTAATTTGCAGCATTTTTCCATTACTCCAGATTTCAAAGGAAAACATAAGAGCGTGTTGATACAGATGGTAAGGGATCACAATGCTCCTAGACTCCAGTAGGGAGTTCACTCCACTCCAGGATCAACTTGGGACTGCCTGCCACAAATAAAAAGTGTGGATAGCTAAACTAATTAAATGGGGGAAGAAGACTACCTTGGACGAAGAGAAAAGCCCACGCTAGATCTCTGTGCCTGGCAAAAATAGATTTCCCTGCTCCTTTTGCCATTCCCCTTCCTTCACTTCATTTGCTCTCACATTTCCTCAAATGGAGTTTGAAGAGAAGTATCAGGCAGGAGATGGAGATCTAGTTTCTGATTTCCTAACCTGTGCCAGAGAAACTTCCTCAATCCCCAGATCTTAATTAGGCAGTTTCAGAGTCAGTCTCCCTTCTCAACATGAGCAGAAGAGAGGCTAACAAGAGGAACCTAACTAATGTATCGGAAGATCTTGTTAATGTTTCTGCAGTGAAAGGCCTCAGGGGCTGGGGCTGTGATATTTTCTCTAGAGCATCCTAATTAACTCTCTGCATCACAGAAGAGGGAGCAACCAGATAACAAGATAGCAGCCAATTACAGACTGGAGCATGGGTTACATCTGCAGCATTTCTTGCTCCAGGAGATGAGAGAGTCAGACATGCCTCAGCTATTAACAGGGGTTGTAACTAAAGCTGGGCAACTAACTAACTGTGCACAGACGTTCATTCCAGTAAAATACAGAACTGACCTGGCCTGAATCTAGGGTGACCAGATATCCTGATTTTATAGGGACAGTCCCGATATTTGGGGCTTTGTCTTATATAGGCTTCTATTACTCTCCACCCCGTCCTGATTTTTCACACTTGCTGTCTGGTCACCCTACCTGAATCTGTGCCAATTTCATGTTCACTTTTAGAAAATAGTCTCTTGAAAATCTTTACTTACAGGAATTCCAGTGGAGACAGAGAATTTTAAGCAGATATTACAGAATGTTAGGGGCAAACCATCTCAGTGTAGAGGGCTACTATACAGCCTATACATCCCTTACATCTCAGTGCTTAAGTGACATTTAAAACCACATAAGCTGCCTATAGACCCTCTGCAAGGAAGTGAACTGTAAACATGAGTATGTGTATGGGGAATCTGACTCACTGTTACACTCATCCAAATGTCAATGGAAAAAACCACCATGTGCTCTGTGTAGCCTATTAAAACTAGCTAACACCACTCAAATTTTGGATACTGAAAACTCACTTTGAACTATTCATGGGCAATTTATGGGACAAAAATCATCGGGGGGGGGGGGGGGGGGAGGGAGAGAATGATTCCCAACAGTGAATACATTCAAAAGAATTGATAACTGCTGATGGACAATCTGCTGGCAGAAAAGGAGTCTGAATTTGTTGAATAAATTATTTGCTATGAATAATTAACCCTGTTCTAATTGTAACCATTATCCTCTGACTTATTTAATGCCCTGTCTTTTGACTGGCTAGTCATTGCATTTCCCCATACAAACACGGCTCGGAGAAGATAGAATGACCAGCCAGTTAGCACGGAGACCAATTAGAGGCTGTGATTCATTTAGAACCTTTCACAGCATAATCCAGACATTCAAATTCTGCTGGCCCCATTCTTGACACAAAGCTTGGGAAGGGAGAATATTTGCCAGGTGTCCCCAAAGCCAGTCTGGCCAGTTTGATATGGCCTAAGGAGTTCTAAAGTATAGCCCATGGGCACTACCATCTCGGTATGCAAGGCTCAATCTTTGGGCCAACAGAGGGTTACTCAGAACAAGATGAAGCATTGCATGCTGGAATTTGTAGTCAACATGGGCTGCACCTGTGGTTCAAGATGTGCAAGGTAAGGGGATGGACCAGGTATTCTTGGCAAATTGTCAGTGTGACGCTCAGCGGGGCAACGTTTGGCTATTCCTGGTATCAGCAAAACCATTGACGTTACATTGAGGCTTGGCAGAATTCAATTTTTTTTTTCATAATTTCGAGGGATAATATTGAGGAATCAAAAAATTAAAGCTTTATAACCGGTAAACATCCTATGTCAAAATAGATGAAGTAAATAGCCTTAAATTAAACTCTAATAGGTTCTCAAACATCATTTTTCTTACTTTGCCTATCTGTACATTCCCACTATTAACTATGGAAATATTTTTTCCGTCGGTTTGTGTGCATACAGTGAAATCGACATTTACTGACATTGACCAATAAAAATCAGAACTTTCCAAGCCTAATGACTTTATGCTCAAAAGTCCCACCTCGACTCAAATCAAACTGAACCCCCTCTTCCAAATTCTAATTCCCTTTGGCATCAGCTCAATAGCAACGCATTGCCAAGTACACAGAGGGCGTTGCGCTGGTTGGGTTTCCTTCCCCCAATTTCACTGCAGATACACCGGAAAGTCTGCGATGTATAAAATCAGCCCCACGCTGAAAATGCCATTCTCAATAGCTGTGTACTATGACTGCAAACGCTTGGGCTCCAGTTCTGCCAGCTAACTAAAAGGACGCTGTTGGAATGCTCACTGCATTGCCTTGAAAATTAATGAAGGACAGATTTCCAAGAGAGAGAATCATGGGCACCAAGATGCATGCAACCATTGCAGCCACAAAATCTTTTAATGTATTCAGATAATGCACTGACCATTTTCCTATGCAATTTTTCCGGGCGTGCATGTATGCGTACATACACAAGGGTGGGGTTATCCAGGATTATTTGTCTACAAACCTGCTAAAAAGACCAATGTTTAGAAGCTTCCACGCTCCCAGTGTGCGTTATAAAAAGAGGGGAGACCTGTAACTAGAGCCAGGCAAATAATGGATTTTTTTCTCTGTTTGCTGCTAATTTTAAAGAAATTGACCCCCCAAATTTTTTTTTTGAATATTCAGCAAATCTAAAAGTAAAAAAAAAAAAAAAAAAAGGTTTCTGGTCGAAATAAACATTTCATTCAACCTGAAACAAAATGTTTCCATTTTGTCAAAAATGAAACAATTCATTCAACCCAAACTAAATGTTTTGTTCCATTTTTGGCCATCTGTAAAGGTTTTTTGTATTTTTAATAAACAAAATGTTGCTTTGAACCAAAACGTTTTGTTTCAAAAATGTCAGCATAAAACATTTTGATTATTTTGTACTTTTGTTTTGTTTTTGACAAGACCAGTTTGGCGAAACTGACACGAGCTCACAAAATGTGTTGGTGTCGCCAAATCTGCATCTTTTGCCAAAAAATTTGGACCAGCCCTCCCCATGGTTGCTGGCAAACTCACAAGGCCTGTACAGGACTAAGATAAAGTCTCAGTAAACTCTGCTAAATGGACCGAAGGCTCTGATTTGAAACTATGCTACCACTAGAAGTTTAATCAACTGGAGGGGAGCCAAAGGGCTACTTTCCCCTACCCCAGCCCCAGCAATGTCGAGGAAAGTGGCCTTCTTTCGAAAGCCCAGTGTCTCTTGGGATAAAGCTCTCCTGTCACTTGAGGAGTGTCAGAACAAGGCACTAAAAGATTCCCATGCATGAACATCAAGGCAAGCAGCAAGACACGTGCATAACAACTCTGCAGGGATTGGTCTTGCTAACCAAGGAGAACAGTTCACAAAGGAGGAACAAAATAAACCAATTTAAAAAAAAGAAAGAAATTTGACGGAAAGAAACAGTAGCCCCAAAAGGCTGGAGAAAATAAACAAACAAAAAACAACACTGAAATATCGAGAAGGTCAACAGACAGAGACAGGGACAAATCCACACAGGCTGCTCAGATCTTTGCAATCAAAGAGAGAGTCAGGAAAATACACATGATACAAAGAGGGACAAAAAGGGCAAAAAACCTTTTGCCCAACAGAACAGAAAACAAATGACTTTTACTGACAGCGAGAGAACAGGAGAGGGCAAAGACAGAACATTGACTCCTTTCCTTAGCTGTCTCTGAGCTACAGTTGCACAAGTAGAGGGTGTCATTTGAATTGTTAGTTACTTATTTTCTATCTTCTTAGAAAGCAAATTTGTTTGTGATCTGAAACATGTGCATGTAGCCGAGCGTGGATGGTTGCACTGTGCCTCAAGTAGGACTGACTGTCTGTCTGTCACACTGAGTTTTCCCATCGGTTACAAACAGATCGTGGTGAACAGCAATGGTAACACCAGGTAGACAATGACCACTTGGCAACCACTCCAACCACAGTTGGAGTCTAGGGCAACTGAATGCAACCATTCACATGCAGTGTCAATATGAGTGCAGATTTTCAGCACAAACATGTCTCCTTGCACATGCTCTTCCTAGACACGTCAGTTAATAAAAATGGAGGAGAGAGGCAATGAAAGCCAATGTCATTATTAGCGAAAGCATGGATTTTTACAAATTAAATTAGTGAAATCCCCTAGTAACACTGCTACTGCTATCAATGGAGATGAGCCCAACCTACAATGACTGATCTAATCCTCCAGTACTTTGGGGGGGAATTCAAATCAAGATCCAGGGGCAAACTCCAGAGCTTGGATCTATTCTATAGTGAGTCAAAGTGGAACAATATATTGGACCACCTTCAACTCAGGGAAAGTCTGACTGTGAATCTGAACTTCACAGCTCGGACCCGTCTCTACTTATGAGTCTCGGTTACACTCCCTGCCATCTCTTTGGAGAGCTGTTACTTGATGAGTAAAAATTAAGGGTAGAAGAATCAAGTGGGTGTATTATAAAAAAAATACTCAAGGATACCTAAATGCTATGGGAGAGGTTTCTAAATACAGACATAAATTAAACTGCATGTAGGAAGACTAACGTGAAAAGAACTTTCTAGTGACGAATGAGGGCAGATAAGTATGTAAGGTCTCAGGCTGGAAAAAAGTCTGCATATATAGGTTAAACAACAACAAATGCAGCCTCTAAACAATGTAGAATTACAAGCAGGGCCGGTGCAAGGAAGTTTCGCGCCCCAGGCGAAACTTCCACCTTGTGCCCCCCCAACCCTGCGGCAGCTCCTCCCCCCCTGCCCTGAGGCGCCCCCCCCCCCCCGCGGCAGCTCCCCACCCCAGCTCACCTCTGCTCCGCCTCCTCCCCGAGCACTCCGCCCCCTCTCTAATTCTCCTCCCCTCCCAGGCTTGCAGCGTCGAACAGCTGATTGGCGCTGCAAGCCTGGGAAGTGGGAGAAATGGAGTGGTGGCCGCGCGCTCAGGGAGGGGGCGTAGGAACGCTGTAAAAAAAATTGGGGCACCACTTTTTGGCGCCCCCAAATCTTGGCGCCCTTGGCAACCATCTAGTTTGCCTAAATGGTAGCACCAGCCCTGATTACAAGCAGCCAATAACCCTGTTAAAATGTATGTTTTAAACATACTTATTGGCTACTTTTAATGTAGAGAGGTAGGAAAAAGTAATACAACTGAAAATAATGTGCTTCTGTGTGTGTGCACGTACATACATATGCTCTAAAAAGCATATATAGAAAGTGGCCAAAAAACCCCAAATAAAAAAAAAAAACCCAAAACCCAGCAGCTCTGAAAAATCAAGCTCACTGTGTCTTTGGGCCTCTAAAATAGACACACTTAAAAAAACCAGTGGCCACTTTTGCAAATGTCGTCCTTTCTGTGTGTTTCTATATATTACCAATGGATATTTAAAATGGCTGAAATATGGAAGTTTACAAATTGATAATGTGTCTGCAAAGTTTTTATAAGGACGTTTACTATATATTGGCCATTATTATATATTCATAATAGATATGCCCCTTTGGAGTACTCACATTTTATGCCAGGAGCATATCAAGATGCACACAGAAAATGTACCTAACTGATCATTCGTATAATACTGGAGCCAAAAGCCTCCCCCAAGCCAACTATTCTTACCTTCTTTTCACTTTGTCCCATAGAAGGGAAATGCATTACAACAGGGAAGAGCCATGTGGAAAGTATTTATTTGAAACTTTCGTTGATATTTACATGTGCTACGAAAGGCCACAGTGAAAAGAAGGTCTTCCCAGAAGTAGGTGGAGGTGGGGACTGGACCTGCGGTTTTGGCATAGGCCCATCTCACATGGAACTGCTCCTGAAACTTAGTGTCACATAGATTAAATGAGCAATCAGGTGACACTTGGAGGTATGATGTGGTCTGGGTTCATTCCAACCTGTCACACCAAGTAAAGCTCAGGGTGGATGAGTGGGATTTTCAAAAATGCTCAGTGCTGACCTAATTCTGTTTCCACTGAAGTCAACAGTAAAACTCCCATTGTCTTTAATGGGAGCCAGTCCTGCATGCTGTTGAAAATCCCTTTGAAGGCATGAGAACCAAAGCTAAAGAAATATTCCCAATGAAGCCCCCTCCAAATGCAAATTTCATGCAGAATTTGGTGGTGGCGGCAGCGCAAGTCTCGCTGAAACCAATGGGAGGGAATTGGCTGGAATCCTGGATCACGCTTTATACATTCAATCTAATTTATCTCTGCATTTCTACCACACTCTCCACAGCAGGGTCTGAAATGTAGCAATTAATGTATTTTTATAAGTGTACTGTGTCTTGTGGCTTAATTAAAACTTTGTTTTAGGGCAAATTATATGTGATTTCTCTTTTTCCTTTGGACCAAAATGGTTTGATTTGTGTGCAGTTGTTTCCACAAGTGTATTAGGGAGCATTTATGGTATTGGCTGTATTTAATAACTTGCTACCTCCTACGGCCCTGCCTATCCTAATTACTTTGACCTAATTAAAAGAAAAAAACAACACACAACTAAAAGGCTAGTCAGAGTAGACAGAGATATACAAAAATAAGTGGAGTTGTACTGGTGGCATAAATTGCTCATTAACTTGACTTCCCACCCCACCAGTGGACTGGAAAGGAAGCAGAAAGATACAGAGAGCGACACTTATATAGCTAGGTGGAGACATAGCTAGAAAGACAAACTAACGTGTCACAATTTTAATGACTGAAAAAAATATTATCAAAAATGCGGCACGTTTAAAATCCAGTCTGCGTAGAAAGAAGATAAAGCACCAGAAAGAACTCAAGATCACACCAATAATATCACAGGAAAACGGCACCCATTTCAGCCATGGCAAAAGAAGCTTTCACCGGTGGTTTGGGGAGTTTTTAAGGATGATCTACCTTATAGGCAACTCGAGCAGGGCATTTCTTTCCCAGGCCTAGAGGTGGGGACATGTGTCTCAGCATCTCATACATGTCAGTGTAACTGATGCGCCCGCTTGGAATTGAAGGCGGGGGGAAAGAGAGCAGGGTGGCAAAAGCAGGAGGACACAGAAATCAAACCGGAACCAAAATAAAAACGGGGAGCAACACAAAGGGTGAAATGAAACCAGGGAGAGGGAAATGCAGGGGCGGAGCAGGGGAGAAAGCAGACAAGAAAAACAGATATCCGGTTAATCAGATTTCTCAGGAAAGAGAAAAATAAACAAAACAAACAGGAGGGTAAACTGCAGGATTTCTCCGCTTCCGTCCCTTTGGTTGAACCCCCGGTGTCTTCTCCTTATTGCAGAGAAATCCCAGGTTAAACGCTGACACACTAATCCCTGCGGCAGCAGTACGGAATGATTGATATCTACGTCAATGGATGTGGAAAGGGATTGGGGTGGGTAGGGATTTTGTGGGGGATGGAGGGGAGTTTGTTTTTTTTGTTTGCTTGTTTTTCAAATCAAAAAATGGTTGTATTCACCATGCCAGGGAGAGCTGGTAGGCAGAGTTATGGGACAGACACAGATGTGACATATACAATGCTTCTCTTTTCCTTTTGTGAATAAGAAATTTTGCTTCCAATTTAGGTTAAAGGCTAAAAGAGAAAGAAGAAGAAGAAGAAGAATCCTGTTTTGTTTTTTCTCACATGGGTAGACTACGATTGCTCGGACTCCCAGAAAAAGCTGAATCTCTGCAGCACCCTATCCAACGAAGAAGCCAGACTCCTCCAACAACTCAGATTCGGATCTGACAAGGGCAACCACATAGCTCCCAGCCAACCTTTGATCTGCGAGTGGAGACTGGGGAGAGGAGGTGGCCATTCCATTGTCTAACCGACTGGTTTCATTAAAAGGATACGTTGACCAGCCTGCGAGTTTGGGAGCAGTGGAAAAAGCTAGGAACTACCGGGGCTCAACAGAAGCCTGGCAATTCTGTCTCCATTGTTGATGAGTTTTGTTACAGCCAGAGTCCACGACAAATTAAATCCTCCATTGGGAAGAAGGGGCGGCAGAGCTGAAAAGCCATCCCTTCCTGGCTTGCTATCCCTACTGGTGCTGCCGTTGACTTTGGACACAACTGGAGTGTCTGGTTTTATCTTCCCAGCTGGCTGCGTGTTAATAATACTTTGTAATTCCACAGTGCCTTTCATCCAAGGATACCAAAGCATATTAAAAAGCATTATTAATTAATATTAACCCCCCTGTGAAGCAGGGAAAGTATCATCTCCATTGTATAGATGATGAGACTGTGGCACAAAGAGGTTAAATGAACTAGCATAGCTCATACAGCAAGTCAGTTGTAGACTCAGGAATAGAGCCCAAGTACCCTGAGTCCAAATGCTCTAGGGTACTCACTAGACCACGGTCCCAGGTACTACACAGATGGCTGATAGAGGGGGGGGCTGGTCTGCACTGGGGCGGGGGAATTGATCTAAGATACGCAACTTCAGCAACGAGAATAACGTAGCTGAAGTCGACGTATCTTAGATCAATTTACCTTGAGTTCTCATTGTGCAGGATCGATGGCCGCGGCTCCCCCGTTGACTCCACTTCTGCCTCTAGCTCTGGTGGAGTTCCAGAGTCGACGGGGAGCTCGTTCGGGGATCGATTTATCATGTCTAAACGAGACGCGATAAATCGATCCCCGATAGATCGATTACTACCCGCCGATTCGGTGGGTAGTCTGGATGTACCCGGGGAAAAGGAAGGAAGAGAGAAACAACTGACAAAAGCAAAAGGATAAGTGTCTATGCCTAGCCATTATCTCAACGCAGAAATACAGCCCTGGGGTTTTTATTCCCACCTGAAAAAAGTATATTTCTGATAGATTTTTAAACCTCATTGATCATATGCATTGAACATGGAATGTACATTTTAGAGAACTATCCACAGTGGCTCCAATATCTCTTTCTTGAGTGGTAACAGATAATTTAGACCCCATCATTTTGTGTGTATAGTTGGGATTATTTTTTCCAATGTGCATTACTTTGCACTTATCAACACTGAATTTCATCGGCCATTTTGTTGCCCAGTCACCCAGTTTAGTGAGACCCCTTTGTAACTCTTTGCACTAAGCTTTGGACTTTGCATCTTCTGCAAATTTTGCCATCTCACTGTTCACCCCTTTTCCAGATCATTTATGCATGGGTTGAACAGCACAGGTCCCAGTAGAGATCTTTGGAGGGCTCCACTATATACCTCTGTCCATTGTGAAAAATGACCATTTATTCCTACCCTATGGTCTGGTCTATACTACAAACCTAGACTGGTATAACTACGTTGCTCAGGAGTCTGAAAAATCCACCCCCCCGAGCAACATAGTTATACTGACCTAACCCCGCCATGTAGACAGTGCTGTGTCGGTGGGAGAGCTTCTCCCTGTGACATAGCTACCGCCTCTCATGGAGCTGGATTGACTACGCTGACGGGAGAGCTCTCCCCTGTTGGTGTAGACCGTCTTCATTAAAGCGCTGCAGCAGCACCAATGCAGCATTTTAAGTGTAAACTTGCCCTTTGTTTCCTATCTTTTAACCAGTTACTGATCCATGAGAAGACCTTCCCTCTGACCCCAGGACTGCTTACTTTGCTTAAGAGCCTTTGGTGAGGGACCATGTCAAAGGCTTTCTGAAAGTCCAAGTACACTATATTGATTGCATCATCTTTGTCCACACGCTTGTTGTCCCCCACAAAGAATTCTAATAGATTGGTGAAGCATGATTTCCCTTTACAAAAGCCGTGTTGACTCTTCCCAAACATACTGTGTTCCATCTATGTGTCTGATAATTTTGTTCTTTAGTGCAGTTTCAACCAGTTTGCCTGGTACTGAAGTTAAGATTACTGGCCTTTAATTGCCAGGATCGCCTCTGGAGCCTTTTTTAAAAATTGATATTACATTAGCTATCCTCCAGTTATCTGGTAGAGAGGCTGATTTAACAATAGGTTACATATCGCAGTTAGTAGTTCTCCAATTTCATATCTGAGTTCCTTCAGAACTCTTGGGTGAATCCCATCTGGTGCTAGTTACATATTGATGTTTAGTTTATCAATTTGTTCAGAAATCTCCTCTACTGACACCTTAATCTGGGACAGTTCCTCAGATTTATCACCTAAAAAGAATAGCTCAGGTGTGGGGATCTCCTCCACATCCACTGCAGTGAAGGCCAATGCAAAGAATTCATTTAGCTTCTTGGCAACGCTTTGTCTTCCTTGAGTGCTCCTTTAGCACCTCGATCATCCAGTGGCCCCACTGACTGTTTTGCAGGCTTCTTGATTCGGATGTACTTAAAAAAAATTGGCTGTTATCTTTTGTATTTTTAACTATTTATTCTTCAGATATTTTCTCGGGCCTGCCTGACTACACTTTTACACTTGACATGCCAGACTTTATGCTCTTTTCTATTTTCCTCAGTAGGATCTGACTTCCAACTTTTAAAGGATGTCTTTTTGCCTTTAACCATTTTGCCTTTTTTATTCTATTGTTTAGCCATGACGGTATCTTTTCGGTCCTCTCACTGTTTTTATATTTATTTATTTGTTGGGGGGGCGGGTACATATTTAGTTTGAACCTCTGTTATGAATCAAGAATTGCCTCTCCCCAGGAGAAGCTGTTCCACATGTCTAGAAATGTTATTTCTGCATATCCTCCTGAGGTGACATGTACCCAGTCAATATGAGGGTAGTTGAAATCCCCCATTATTATTGCGTTATCTGTCTTTGTTGCTTCTATAATCTCTCCTAGCATTTCATAATCACCATCACCATCCTGGTCAGGTGCTCAATCCTATACTACTACTGTCCTACTCCTATTGTTCAAGCATAGAATTTCTATCCAAAGAGATTCTATGGTACAGTTTGAGTCATTTAAGATTTTTACTTTTTTTGACTCTATGGTTTCTTTCACAGACAGAGCCACTCCACCACCAGTGCAACCTGCTCTGTCATATATATATATATTGTACTCTGGTATTACCATTTCCAACTGATTGTCCTCATTCCACCAAGTTTTCACAACACCTACTATAACAGTATCCTCATTTAATGCCAGGCACTCCAGTTTACCCATCTTAGTACTCAAGACTGCTAGCGTTTGTATGTAAGCATTTGTACATTTTATCAACATTCAGTTGCTTCCCTCCATATGTTATATTTAAATGGCATTCTTTTACATTTGATTGTTCCTCAGTAGGCCCTACCTTTATCTTTACCAACGTCTTTCCTAGACCATAGAGTTCATCCTTTAATAAATTCATCCCTAATGGAGATCTCCACTGGAACCATGTGCTCCTCTGCATCTGTCAGCTTTCCTTCAGCTCTTAATTTAAAAAATAGTCTAAAACCTTTTTGAATATTAAATGCTAGCCGTCTGGGTCTATTTTGGTTTAGGTGGAGCTCATCCTTTCTGTAGAGGCTCCTCTTTTCCTCAAAAGGTTCTTCAGTCCTTAATAAACCTGAGCTAAAACCCTCCTCCCTCTACACCATCATCTCATCCAAGCACGATAGTACGATAGTCCATTACACTGTCATCTGAGGATCTCAAAGAGATCTGTGTTGTTCCTAACGGCAGTCTCAGGCTACTGCTATTACACTGTGGCAGAGAAAGACTGTTCAGTCCCTCATCCTTTCCTAAGCCTATGTAGGCATTCCCACCCTGCTACATCATTAACTGGGCCCTTGATCTAATGTCCTTTCAACTCAGGAAAGAGCAGGGATCAGAGGTTAGTCACTAAACTGAAAGTGCAACATCAGCTAAAAATCCAAAATAAAATGTCCCCATATTACTAGATTTGCTCCTCGGTGTCCTGCAGAAATATTATTATGCTGTTTCTCTCTCTCTCATATATATAGAGTGTTGCCCCTTGCTCACCCCTTCCCATCTAGACCATGAGGGATGGAAGATTTTGAGTTCACTGTCTCATAAGGCTGCCTTTCTCCAGCCAGCTGGGATGTAGGAGTAGATGGGGAATTGATGCATCAAGGGATAAGGGGGCAGTCAATCATTCCTTTTCAGGCAACGGGTTAGTCACGTTCCAGTTTCTTTTAAGTATCGTTTGCATTTGCAGTTTGGATAAAAAGAAAAAAAAAAAAGAAAACCAAAGAAGGAAATGCTGGACAGACTCTCTGAAATTCCAAACCTTGTATGCCACCCTAGGAGGGCACTTCTTTCCTAAGCCAAGGGGTGGAGCAATAACACGTAACACATTGTACATATCCTTATAATGAATCCGGCAACTGGAAAGAAAACATCACAAGTTATAACAGCACAGGCAAGGAGGGAGGCCTTGTTCCCAAAGATCACTCCCCTACAGAACACAGCAAATGGCAGAGGGTGGCGGAGGAAAACATTCTAGAAGCAAGGTTAATTTGACAGTGATTGGGTTTTCTGGGAGGTAGACACCTTAATTCAGATCTAGAGAGGGAGAACTTCTAGTTGTTCTAAAAAACCACAGCATAAAGTAGCACGGATGTTTTAATTACTGTCCAAACTACAATGCAATAGAAAAGATCTTCTAACCACCGCATTTAATTATGGGAGTCACTAATGTTATAGTTCTTTAATGTGTCTGAAATATAAGAACATAGAAGATTAACAGTCAGCTCAGTAGTTTGCTATCGTAATAGCCTTATGAGACTGATTAGGACTGAGAAAATTCAGATCCCATTAGTAACAACTGAAATCAGAAATCGCAACGTTGTTTTTATGGTTAATTCTATTATTTAAAAAAATGTTTTCAGTTAATCTAGCAGCTGGATTAAGAAACGTCATGGATTACTTTTATTTCTAATTATAATTAGCCAAATCATCTAAATAAATAGCAGCACCAAACTTCAAGGGAAGCTGCAAAGGAAAGCAAACTGGTATTCCCCCCCCCCACACACACACACTTTTTTTTAAGCTTCTTTATGATACATAAAAAAGGCCTTAGAGATTTCCCCCCCCCCAATATTTTCATGTGGTTTTGTTTTTTGTATTAGAAATTCCAAGCTGGTTTACTCATAGTTTTTGCACAGGTATAATTGTATCTGTTTAGAAAACGACACAGCTCAATTGGTGTAACCCACTACTATGAATACAGTTAAATTGATATTAAACTGTGGCATATTGATATTATAGTGCAGGGGTCGGCAACCTTTCAGAAGTGGGGTGCCGACTCTTCATTTATTCACTCTAATTGAAGGTTTCGCGTGCCGGTAATACATTTTAATGTTTTTTAGAAGGTCTCTCTCTATAAGTCTATATATTATATAACTAAACTAGTGTTGTATTGTAAAATAAACAAGGTTTTCAAAATGTTTAAGAAGCTTCATTTAAAATTAAATTAAAATGTTGATCTTACGCCACCGGCCCGCTCAGCCTGCTGCTGGTCTCGGGTTCTGTTCACCTAGGCCGGCAGCGGGCGGAGCGAGGCCTGCGGCCGGGACACCGGCTGGCAAGGGTCCGACAGCCAGAACCCCAGACCAGCAGCGGGCTGTGTGGGGCTGGTGGCCAGGACCCCAGACCGGCAGTGGAGTGAGCCGCTCAGGGGTTCCATCCGCCGGCACCTGCCAGCCGGGATCCTGGCTGCCGGATCCACTCAGCCCGCTGCCAGTCTGGGGTCCCGGCCATCCCTACATACAGTGGGTACCTACCTTCTCCCTTGTTCTGGCCATTCTCTTCCTCTCTCTGCACTGAGCTGAGAGAGGCAGTTCACTGAGCACAGGGCTGGGGGTGAAGGGTCGGGCCAGGAGCTAAAATGAGGGAGGGGGCTCAGGGTTGGGGCAGGAGGTTCGGGTGTGGGGCACTTACCTGGGCAGCTCCCATTTGATGCGAGGGGTGCAGACGGGAATGTGGGGGGGGGTGCAGGAGCTCCCGTTTGGTGCTCCGGGTGAGGGTGGGGATGTGGCGGGTGCATGGGGTGTGGGGGGGGCTGGGGATGTGGGGTGGTGCAGGTGTCAGGGCAGAGGGGGGGCTGGGGATGTGTGGGGGTGCCAGAGTCAGGGCTAGGGTTGTGGGGGTGGGATGAAGGAGTCAAGCAGAGCGCTGGGTGTGTATGAGAGAGGTACAGAGCTCAGGGCAGGGGTCTGGGGTGTGTGCAGGGCTCAGGGCAGAGGGCAGGGTGTGTGTGTGTGTGGGGGGGTCAGGGCTCAGGGGAGAGGGCTGGGTGACTGCCCCCCTAAGAACTCCCAACCCCCCAGCTCCTTGTCCCCTGACCACCCCCTCCAGAGACCCCCCCACCCTAACTGCCCCCCCCAGGACCCTCCTTGCTCCCTGTCCCCTGACTGCCCTGACCCCTATCCACCCCCCACCCCTGACAGACCCCAGGACTCCCATGCCCCATCCAACCCCCCCTGCTCCCTGACTGCCCCCTCCAGAGACCCCCCCATCCAACCCACCCTGTCCCCTGACTGCCCCCACGCCCACCCCTTATCCAACCCCCCCGACCCCGGACCCCTTACCATGAGGCTCCACGTGGAGACTGATAAGCTGCCCCGCAGGCTCCAGCGTGCCATTAAAAATCGGCTCACGTGCCGTCTTTGGCACGTGTGCCATAAGTTGCCGACCCCTTTTATAGTGGCATTTTCCTTTGGTGAATTTACTGAAATTTCTAAATCAATATTGTTATGTCAGTGCAAAAACTGTGCATAGACAAGCCCCGAAATATATCTACCCTGGGAGAGACTGTGGATGACTGGATTAGCTAGTGTGTTTTTGACATGACAAATGCCACTGTAGTGAACCATGATTAGTTGACAGTGGAACTGTTTCTTATTTAGGCAATTGAAATCTCTTTGGTTTTTGTTTGCCATTGTTAACACCTATTTGTCTCAGACACTAGTGAGAGAAGCTCTTCTTGTTAGGGATTCCACAACCCTGCTCCTTCAATTAAGAGCTGAAAACACTTAGGGCACGTCTTCACTACCCGCTGGATTGGCGGGTAGCAATCGATCTATTGAGGATCGACTTATTGCGTCTAGTGAAGACACGATAAAATCAATCCCCAATGGCTCTGCCATCGACTCCGGAAATCCACCGCAGCAAGAGGAGGAAGCGGAGTCGACGGCGGCGGTCAACTCGCCGCCGTCCTCACAGCCAGGTAAGCCGTATTCACGTAGCTGAAGTTGCGTGTCTTAGGTGCCCCCCCCTGTAGTGTAGACCTAGCCTTACAGTACACACTTCGAGTCAGCCAAGAAGGACTCTGACAAAAGAGGAAAGACAAGGCTTGACAATCCTAATATTTCCAAGGGGGAAAAACACAAGACTCTTCAAAAGAAAAATACAGCACCTTTCAGGCCTTCTTTATACATCTTAAAGAAAAAAAGAAGCCATACATCCAATTTTATTTTATTTTGCAGGTCATCTTGAAGTTCAGTGCTATTATTTTTAAAAATAACTAAAAGTGGCTGATAATTAATGTGAGATTGCCATTTGTCAGTATCAGTTTACATGTGATAGATTTTCCCCAGAACCAGATTAGTAGGGTTCATAGCTCCCTCTCTCTCTCTCTCTGATGTATGGTGTTTCTACCATCCTTTAATCCATCAGCATTACCATATTTACCTTCTATTTAGCAAAAAACTTTTTTAAAACAATAGTAACATTTTCTCTGCTTTTACCTTTTTCTCAACATTTTGATTATTTCCCCCCAAGAAAGTTTAAAGACATAATAACCAGGAGAACGATGGTGACACTGAAGATAATATTTTAAAGACATAAAATATTAAAATAAATATATAACTATTACCCTATACATAATAATATTTGCACTTTGCACTCACACTTCGCCTTTCATCTAGGAGTCTCAAATAGCTTACAAAGCTGGATAAGGCATTATTCTGTTCATTTTATTGATGGGCAAACTGAGGCATACAGAGGTTAAGTGGCTTGACAAAGGTCACAAAGTAAGTCATTGATAAAAGTAGGAATAATAATCTAGTTTGCCTCAATCTAGATCACACTGTCGTATAATCCTCTTACATGCAAATTATTATAATTATCTATTATTCCCCATGACATGTAAACACCTGCATTATGAAGAAAAGGTCTTATCTCAGAAAGTGTATATCACTGATATTTTAGCCTCAAACCTGCAAACACTTAAGAATATGCTTAGTTGATGTATGGGACTTCAATGGAACTACTTGCATGTGTAAAATTCTGCAAAGGCCTGTTTTTGAAGGCTCAAGGCCTAAGATATCAAAAGTCCTGATTCCCCTTTGATTTACACAGTTGCACTTTGGGAGTAACTCCATCGAAGTCAATGGAGTCACACCAGTGGAAAACTAGAGTAAATCAGAGACTGAAGCTCCCTGATCTTCATCCGTGACATAGTACAGTCTCCATTCATTCCTTTTTAAAAATAAGTGTCATTTAAAACCATTTTAATCATTCACTTCAGAATCAGAAGAGTGAGGAAATCATGCAGAAAACACCCTCCTTATGACCCCCAGGGTCTGAGCATCTGAATCTTAGGAAAAGCGCATTGGGTTTTTTTCTTGTACACAGGTAATTTCTCTCATTGGTGCTCATGGGAGTTGAAGTTATTTGTTAAGGGAGAATGGACATTCCCAAATTTTCAGCCTCACGGAGTTTCCCATCAGTGGTAAGAAGGTGGACAGGATTTGCAAATGAAAAATAACCCCCAATTGCTGATCAGCTATTATATAAGGACTGGTCTGTATTAGAAACTTGCACTAACTAAAATCTAGTTATACTGGTTCAAATCCCTAATGTGGATGCACTTGAGATGGTATAAATTATGTTTAAACAGATTTACCCACTGTACTAAAGCTACTACATTAAACCAAATTAGTTTAAGTTTGATTTAAACCGGCTTAAGTGCATTCTTATTAGGGGTTTAAGTTCATGTCTATAAACATTTCCCCTACATCTTCAGCTCTGCTTGTGGGGGGAACAAAAACAGGACGAAAAGCATTAAGGGGTTGGAAGCAGCTTGTGTGTTGCAGATGTACAAGTCTGAAGCCTTTTCACAAGAGAGCTGTATTTTGTGGGAAACACATTGCCCAGTGACTTAGTGCGGAGGATGGGGGATAAGAATTGGGTGGTAGTTTGTAAAAAAAAAATTGTCTCCAATATACAATTTCCAATGGTTCTGACTGCACCTCAGAGCATCTAAAACCTTCAGGTTTATGGAGCTCTCTTTGCCCTTTTAAAGCCTTCTGTAGAGGCTAAATGTCCTGCTTTGTCAGAAAGGTGGCACGTCACCGAATGCTTTTCTCTCCTACATTTGTTGCAATGTTTTCAAGCAAACTTTGCTCCGGACCTGGTAACAAGGCAACCTTGTGGGAGCCAACCTCCACTTCATCTCTACGCTAAAACTCTTCCAGCCTGACCTCCTGGTCTGTGGTAACACTCTCTTGCTCCTCTTATTGCAGTGTTTCCTGCCACGAGGGACCCAGCAAGTTGTGTGTAGGTTCCTCCACTACTGTATTTGGATTAAAAAACAAAAAATCCAAGGCAGATTTAATTGAAAACCTCACTTTCTGGCTGGGAGAAAAAAACCCTTTCCCTTAACAAGCCTGTATACCAAGGATGTTTTATTGGAGATTCACTGGGAATTGAAAGGCTCAGAGAAGTTAGGTTTATTGGTTTTTCTTCTCTTTATTGCTTTACACGTCTCAGCTTTCAACCTCTTGCCCAAAAAACAACGTATTCTTAAAAAGATCAAAGATTTCATCTGTGAATTGCTGCCATTCAGTGGATGTTTCCAGGATCAAAACACAATTTCTGATGCTTCTTCTCTATTTAAGTTGTATGTTTTAAGCAAACCAATGCTCTATTAACAAATATTCAGTCCTTCCCCCACTGCCTTGCAACCTGTGTTGTCCCGCACACCTGTTCAGAGCGGATGTAAAATGCTACCGGGCGTGAGTGGAGGATTATGATTTGGTAGCATTTTACACACAAGTTGCACAGCTGAAAGTGATGACTCGATGTGCAAAGTAGTGGCAAATCAGGGCCACACTCTTTAGGGAGGAATGGCACCTTGAAAACGTGAAAAGAAAGCTTCACTGGTTTCCCATGACCTCAAAACAAATACATGCTCCTGTATTTTATTATTTTAAATGATTAAGGCAATTCTTGTCTATTAACAAATGCTGCATAATCTTTGTGTATCTAGACTGGGTTTGGGAGAACTTAATTTCAAGTGTTAACTAACACGCTTAAGATGGCGAGAGATTCTACTTTCTTTCCCCTTCACATTGGGAAATGAAAACCAAAGGTGTTCTGTTGTGTTTCCAGAAATAATAAATGCCTTTTCTGCATGACCATGGAGCTAGGATCAGGCACTCTGTTTGCATCGGACCCATTCGTTTTCTGGCACTGTTAAGGGTTTGAGTTTTCTTTCTTTTCTGGTTCCCATGTCAGCTAAAAGGAAATTCCCCTGTAATTACATCAGATTTGTTAATCTCAAGTGCAGAGTGAATCTGGGTTGCAATGTTCACCTCTCCACCTCTTTTCAGCTCTGGATTTTGTTTTCCTTGTGGACTTGTAGTCACGTTAAAACAGTATATGGACTATGTCTATATATATATTGTCGATATAAATATATGCTGTGTACATACCAGGCAGCTGGGTCGTATTCAGCCCAGACCCGAATGAACTCATCCAGGTGATGGGGTCCTAGGATGGAAGAGTCTCGTGTCAGGTACTCAAAGTTGTCCATGATTACAGCCACAAACAGGTTCAACATCTGCATAAGGATGTTGGGGTGGGGGAGGAAAGAAACACACTTGCCTTTTACCTTGTGGATTCGATGTAAGATGTGTAACTGAAGAAGGTGGAAGAATGAAGCTGCAAGTTGAGAATACACGTATTTGCTTAGTGGGAGGTGTGCTTTCTCCACATCCCTATGTTTGTCTTGAAGTCCCCCAATTTTTAATCTTGGTTGCACCCTCATCCTCATTGGACGTGGCACTGCAGCCACTATTCACCCTTCAGGCCAACAAGAACTGGAGAAATCCTCCTTTGGGGCCTGTAATCATAGCTCCTCATTCATTAACAATAGCATGTTAACAGGAGACCTGCCCAACCCGACTCCACAGGCTAAATGCACTTTCCTTTTCCCGGAGCGTCAGTCACTGCAGGAGCAGAGCAGGGTGCAGGCACATGGAGAGGCAAGGGAGAAGAGGAAGCACCCTGCCCATCCTTGCAACTAACAGGATCTGCAACCCTTCCACCAATGCCCAGCAGCATGTTCCCCTCCACTCCATACATCCATCTCTGCCTCAGCATCCCCAGACAACAGCTCCTGCCCCTCCACCAAAATCTCCCCAGTACCAGCAGCTCTCCACTCAGAAGGTCGGTCCCCATCCAATAGCACCCACTTTCCTCTCCAGAATCCACAAACCCACCGCCATCAACCACCTACATCAGACACCCCCCCACCCCAAAATTGCCATGTTTTCTTGCCAGGATGCCAAAGAGACATAGGATGTGACTGCAAAGGATTGTGGGATTGGAACCATCGCCACTGATTGTTTTGGGGGGTTCTGGGTAGAGAACCTTTGAGAACTCCTGGTTTAGAAGTCTGCTGTGAGTGTCAAGAAATAAGATTAGAATATGCTGGCTTAGTTTTTTCTTCCTGGCCGCAGAGCCAGGATCAGGAACTCCATTTGGCCCATTCTTTTTGGCAGCATTAAGGTTGTTTTAGGATGATCAGTGGCCCATATAAAAAGAGCTGCTGGTCTAAGTCCATTTCCCAGGCATGCGCATCACAAAGCCCAACACCGCAAAGGGCACTAATCTGTCATGGGGCTAATGGCTCTTCAGGAGAATTAGGGCCTACTTGACTCTTGAAAACCTTGTGGGCTACACCTGGCAGCAATCAGGTGCTCCAGGTGATGCCCCTTCTGCTAATGAGCAAGGGAGCAGCTTTAGCTAGAAAGAGGCTGCTAGAACAGAATAAAGGGCACATTGATGAGAAGGAAGGGGGAGAGAAAAGGTTCTCTCTCTAGAGAAGCCATGCCGCTGGCGCAGGCTGGAAGGAGCCCACAGGGGGTAGAACAGGTCTGTGTGGGAGCAGGCCCTGAATGAGGGCTTGGAGTTGACAGTGAGAATGCCAAGAGAACTGTCCGGGTCTGGAGAAGGGAAGCAGTGGCAGAGCTCCTGTTATTAGGCTCTGGGACGAGAATGGGCATAGGCCTCCGTCCCACAGAGCCTTGCGGGTGGAAACTGGCTAAGTGGAAGGGAGTAAGAAGGAGCGTGATGTGGCAGAAGAAACCCGTTGGGAGCAGAGTAGACTCCTGTGGGGGAAAGCCCTGAGCTAGGGCCTACAACGGTGTGACCCTAAGAACTCCTGTAACCACACCCTACACACTATTTTAATAATCTTTGTACCTTATGAGGTAGCACTGCACAAAGTAATTGCTCACTGGTCAATGATGTCAGGATGAAATGTATGTAGCAACATTACAGGTCAAGTTCTGAATTCCCTTTGTATGACGATACTGGCCCATGTTCAAGACCAGACAGCCTGGCTTGGGTAAAAGGGTTAAACAGGTTTGTCCTAAACAAAGGAACATGAGTTCCCTTAATTTACACATATGCAATAAACAGGCCCATAAAGCTAAGAAGGGGAGGAGATTGCAAGAAACAGAACAATTTGCATTTTCGCAAACGGCATGGAGTGTCCTTCACCACCAGACTTCATGTCCCTTCCTCACAAATTGAATAAACTTTACTTTGGGGGATGACCTTCAGAAGAATCCATTTCAGACGTTCACTAGACTATAAAAGAAAGAGGCAAGGAACCCAAGTTCTCCTAAGAAGATAAAGGAACCAGCATTTTGGGCTTCCAGAAAAGATCTTGACGTGTGTGTGTGTGTGTGTGTAGGTTCAGCTGTCCTGCTGGAAGACTGTGGGTGAGAAAAGCCATTGTGAACCCACACTTTATGTTGCCAGGTTGAGTTTTAGTTACTAGAAAGCATGTTTCACTTTTGTTTTCTTGTAACCATTTCTAACTTTTTCTCTTATACTTGAAATCACTTAAAATCCCATCTTCTAAGTTGTAAATAATAAACTTGTTTTACTTTTAATCTAAACCAGCAGTGCTGTGTTAGAACTAAAGTGCTTGTTAACTCCAGTTAGAGTGATAAGATGTTGGGGTTTCTCTCTTTAAAGCGTCAAACCGACCTTATTGTTCCTCTGAATATTGCAGGAGAGGACTGGAAATTGCAGAGCACATGGGTTTGGGAATATTTGGGACTGGGAGTGTGTTGGGGTCACCCTGCTAGTAGTAACCAATGCTGGGGGAAGCCAGGGTGGAGTTGTAGGCAGGCTGCTGGGGTCAGAGTTGCTGATCCAGGGATGTGTAGGGCATAGACACTCAGGGTGTCATCTGCATGCAGCAGAGAACTGAGGCACCCAGGGGTACATGGCAGGTGATGGCAAACCCCCTCACTGGTCTGGATTGCACCCCAGAATGTGACAAATGGATAGAAGGCAGGTCAGGCTCCCATGGGAGCAGGGCAACCCCAGAGATAAAGTGCCAGAGTCCCTGGGGGAATCCTGCTGGAGAAGTAGTAGCTACTAGTTTGGCCCGAGAGAGGCCAAAGAATTATTACACTGGATTTGTTTGGACTTTATGACTTGGCCAGAGGGCTGAGCCACAGAAGGCCCAGACAGAGGCAGATGGCCAGTAGGAGGTGCTGGGAACAATGTCCCCTTGCAGCTTCGCACCCTGACGCAAGGGGACACCACAGGTGGTGAGCACACTACCTTACGCTCCCTTTATGACCCCCTCCACAGAGAGTCAAGGACTGAATGGGCCATGGAGAGTAAAGTTCCTTCTCATTGCCTAAAGACAGTCCCTGCCTGGCAGGATTGAAGCACGCTGGAGAACACTGGGACACTGCTTCCCATTCTACTTGCTGCAGTGGATAAAGAGAGGAGTTTGTTCTTCAGGGCTGCTAATCCAGCACCTTTCGCCAGTGTGAAATTCAATATGTGTATTATTGTAACAGGAAACATCTCTCTCCGTTACTGAGGCAGTTATGCAGCATGATACAATCCCGGGCATAACTGGTACAAGGTGACTCACTCTCTCTCTCTGGAGAAACATTGTTTCCTTATTCATAATGCAGGCAGAAAGTGCTCCAATCAACTAACCCATCATTCGGACGTATGCAGCTCCTCTCCTGAGAACATTTCCCAGTGCTGCTCAGATCAGAGCAACTCAAGACACAACAGCTCAGATGAACGGGTTTTGAACCTGGAGGTCCTCTGTTAGGATCTCAGAGATGAGACTCCTCAAAGGGACTCCAGGGATGAGAAGGATAGCATGCAAAAGGCCTCTGCCTCCAATGGCAAGATCTTAATACACAGGTTGGCAAATGTTCCTGAGAGATAAGGGTCCAACCCAACTTCTATTAAAGTCTATGGAAAACCTCACACTGACTTCAGCAGGAGTTGAATCGGGCTCAGAAGGTAGGCTAGGAAGGTCACAAAAGACAAATAAGGTCTTGTTAGTTTCTCTCACCCAAAAGGTGGAGGTGATGCCCCTGTGCCAGATAAAGACCTGAGAAGCACAAGGCAGCTTTCTATATTTCTGCTCTCTATTCCCGGCGCTGATATGCTGAAGTGGGTGCTGCTTCGTGGCATGACATCTGCGCACCAGGAAATAGTGCAGCGGAGCAGTTTGCCAGCTCTCTGCTTGTGATCAACACAATTAAACAGAATTTAGCTGTATCCAGCTCAGCAGCATCTGCAAGTCATTAAAATGAAACCAGGCAATTAAGTCTGGGGTTTGAGTTTGTGCTGTTTAAAAGAACCCTGCATCCTTCCGTACTCACAAGGAAGAGGGGGTGGATCTTTGGTTGGGGGATCGTGTACAGGATGTGCTATTGCTGTTACTCATGACCCACTAATAAAGACATCCCCAATCCCTAACTTACTGCCACAGTAATATACTATATGAATGTCAATTAATCACTCTTTAGACCTTTCTTCCAATTTACATGGTATTACTAATCCCATTTTACAGGCAAGGAAACTGAGGCACAGAAAAGTGAATTGACTTGATTACCTGTTAAAGTGGAGAACAGAATCCAGGTATCCTTATTCTCAGTCCCATGCTCCAATCTACTAGAATTCTTTCAGGGTGTCAACAAGCATTGGACAAGGGTGATCCAGTCAATAAGTGTACCTGGACTTTTAGAAAGCCTTTGAGAAGGTCCCACCACAAAGGTTCTTAAGAAAAGTACAGTCATGGGATAAGAAGGTCCTCTTATGGATTAGTAACTAATTAAAAGATAGGAAACCAAGAGTAGGAATAAATGGTCAATTTTCACAGTGGAGAGAGGCAAATAGTAAGGTCCTCAAGGATCTTGTACTGGGACCAGTGCTGTTCAACATATAAATAAATGATCTGGAAAAGGGGATGAACAGTGAGTTGGCAATATTTGCAGATGACACAGAATTACTCAAGATAATTAAGTCCAAAGCTGAATGTGAAGAGTTACTCATCAAACTGGGTGACTGGGCAACAATATTGCAGATGAAATTCAATGCTGATAAATGCAAAGTAACGCACACTGGAAAAAATAATCCCAACTATACTCAAAAATGATGGAGTCTAAGTTATCTGTTACCACTCAAGAAAGAGATATTGGAGTCATAGTGGAAAACAGTGGCAGTCAAAAATGCAAACAGAATGCTAGGAACCATTAGGAAAGGGATAGATAATAAAACAGAAATGCCACTATATAATGCCGTACTATGTCCACACCTTGAATATTGCATGCCACTCTGGTTGCCCCAGCTCAAAAAAGATATATTGGAATTGGAAAAGGTGCGGAGAAGGGCAACGACAGTAATTAGGGGTATGGAACAGTTTCCATACGAGGACAGATTAAAACGACTGGGACTAGAACCCTGCAAATCCGCGGATATCTGCATCTGCGGATGTGGATATCCGCGGACCATTTTTGCAGATTGTGGATTAGATGCAGATACAAATTTTCTATCTGTGCAGGACTCTAACTGGGACTGTTCGGTTTAGAAAAGAGATGATTTACGGGGGATATGACAGAGGTCTTCAAAATCATGGGTGGTATAGAGAAGTGAAGAGGGATGTGTTATATACCCATTCACATAACACAAGAATTAGAGATCACCCAATGAAATTAATAGGCAGCAGGTTTAAACCAAAGAAAAGGAGGTACTTCCTCACACAACGCACAGGCAACTTGTGGAACTCATTATCATGGGCTATTGTGAAGGCCAAAAGTATAACTGAGTTCAAAAAACAATGTGATACTTTCATGGAAGATAGGTCTATCAATAGTTATAAGCCAAGATGGTCAGGGACACAATTCTATGCTCTGGGTGTCCCTAAACCTCCAACTGCCAGAAACTGGGACTGGGCAATGGGATGGATCACTCAAAATTACCCTGTTCTGTTCATTCCCTCTGAAGCATCTCACGCTGGCCACTGTCAGAGACACGGTACTGGGCTAGATGGACTATTGGTTTGACCCAGTATGGCCGTTCTGATCTTCTTAAGGATCTGGAAATGGACCGTTGAAAGTGCTTAAGTCACTTACGAGCATAAGTCCCATTTTACAAAGTAAGAGACACTTAGGAGACTAAATCTGAATGAAAATCAGTGGGACTTAGGTTTTTTAATACCTAAATCTTTTTTGATCATAGGACTTAGACTCCTAAATCACTTGGGCACTTTCGAAAAGGTTACTCCTACACTATACTTTTTCAGGATCCCTTCTGCTACCCCCAAAATGCATTAGGCGCAGTTACACTTAATATTGCCTCCTCAGGCAGAAACACCAATAAGAAGAGGTGGCTATTTAAGGAGGTGAGAGTTTACATGGTAGAAACCTGATGGCTTTCATACAGCTACCCTCCTGCCTGCCTGGCACTGGAGGCCACTAACTACTCCAGGGCAGCTGAGGCCAATGAAATAATTCCTGCTGAAGGTACTCGGCTCATTTTGTGGAACTGATCAGTACAGTTGGCTAGTATGTACATCTGACCATGTGTTCTCTGATACACATTAGCTACACAGCAGGCTGTTCCACACATAATAATTGCAATCCTAAAGTCCTCACATCCATGGCATCTTTTTCAAGTTTGGGGCTTGATCCAAAGAAGTCGATTGGAGCCTTTCTTCTGACTCCACTGAGTGTTGGATCAGGTTCAGGTTGGGAGTATCTGCTCACCCCCCTTAGGATCAAAGAAAATGATTCTCTTACAACCTGTTATAGCCCCCCCCAAGCCTCAGAGTAGGAGTCAGGGGCAGGACCCTGTCTCCTCTCCTCTTTCTGCACTGCACAGAAGAGGTGGTTGGCCACAGGGGGGAGTGCATGTTGCACTGCCCAGGGCCATGTCTACACTACCCGCCGGATCGGCGGGTAGTAATTGATCTATCAGGGATCGATTTATTGTGTCTCGTCTAGACGCGATAAATCGATCCCCGAATCGACGCCCGTACTTCACCTCGGCAGGAGGAGTAAGCAGAGTAGAAGGGGGATCCGCAGCGGTCGACTTGCTGCCGTGAGGACGGCCAGGTAAGTCGAACTAAGATACTTCGACTTTAGCTACGTGAATAGCATAGCTGCGTATCTTAGATCGCTTCCCCGCCACCAGCCAGTGTAGACCAGCCCTAAGTGAGGACACAGCAGGTGAACTGGGAAGCTATGGGAGGTTGTTCTCCCATGAAGGTGGTGCAGTTTTGTGTAGTCCCCAATACAGGGCTGGGTTCTATACAGGTTTATTTAACTGCTACAGAGCAACTTTTACAGTTGCTCTATTTTTTAGTTTCACTTTATATCAAAGAGTGCAAATTAAACAAGGAAAATGATGTCAAACCGGACATCCTTAAAGCCCCTGAAGTAATGTTAAAAACCAATACATTACATAGTTTCCCCCAACTCCGTGATGTAACAAAATCTAATAAACCATAAATACACACCCTGCTGGCAAGGCCGCTGCTCTATAATGGTTTAATCGTTTGTGGGGAACCACATGTTTTATTGCAATGAAGTGCCAAGTACATTTTTAAAAATGAGTAATGAGTGTGTCCTGAAATATTGCAGCTGGCTTACTTTTCACGCTCTATTTTGGGAGCCCCGCCTCTTTCCTTAACTCTTCAGCCTGGGGCCTCCCCATGGCCTGCCAATGAACGAAGGGTGTCAGCCCAGAGCTTTCGGAAGCATTGACTCAAGGCGTAAGATCATTCAGGGCTGTATAGGTCACAGATGTACGCCAGCCTCCCATTCCGCTACTCCATTTTGAGTGTGAAAGTTGGCGTGATTCGGTGAGGTTTTTCCACGGGGGAAGAGGGGGCAGGGAGAACCTGAGGAATGTTAATGGACTTTAAAATAGAGAATTTCTGATGTTAGGTTAGGGATTTGTACAAGGAAAGCTTTAAAGTGGTGGAGTGCTAAAGGAATCAGTAAATGGAGCAGTAACTTTTTATCAGCTTCCAAGGTGCTACAAATTTTAATCCACACAGGGAGGAGTGAGATGTCAGATGCCAAGGAGAAGGCTCCAGTTGGCCAAAAGACCTCATGGTGACCTAGGAGGTGGTATGTCTCCTTGCAATATATAAATGCTATATGAAGCTAGTTTTCCTGGACGGAGTCTTTTGTGGGTAATAGCAATTGGCTGCATTTGTGAAGTTCTGATTCACAGGGCACGTCTTCACTACCTGCCAGATCGGCGGGTAGCGATCAATCTATCGGGGATCGTTTTAGTGTAGACGCGATAAAATCGATCCCCGATCGCTCTGCCGTCGACTCCGGAACTCCACCGCAGCGAAAGGCAGAAGTGGAGCGGATGGGGGAGCAGCAGCGGTCGACTCACCGCCATCCTCACAGCCAGGTTAGTCGACCTAAGATACGCAACTTCAGCTACGCTATTCGCATAGCTGAAGTTGCGTATCTTAGGTCGACCTCCCCTGTAGTGTAGACCTAGCCATAAACAGCTCTTAAATTTTAAGGCAATCTCTTGTCTGTACAGTGGAAAGCAGTGAGGGATCATATGTAGGCTAGAACAGATAAATCCTATTTGCCTTCTGGTACGTTTCAGAGCTGTGATTTCAACTCTTCAGTCTCTGAGTTTGTTCCCTGTGTGCCTGATTCTCCATTCTCGTACACTGATGGAGTTATGTCAGCATAAAACCCAGCATCGCTGAAGGCGGAATCAGCCTCCAGGAATGGATAGCCTTTCATGTGTTTGCAAGGGATTTGCAAAACATAGTTTATGTTAAAAGACTAGTTCCAGTCCTGCCTGATGAACAATGGGAGAATCAGCTACAGCAGCGTGGTGTGCTTCTTTCACCGTCATGACTGAAAATTTCCCAAACACCATCAGTGGAAAATTATCAGGTTTTTCCCGCAACAAATAAAATACAAACTTGGTGCTTTCCTGCTGCTTTCTGAAAGCAACACAGAGCCGATGGTGTCCCTACCTCCCCAACCCCTCCCCATTCCGAATCCCATTCTTCAAAAGCCCATATAAAAATGGAGACAAAACAGATTAATGTTTAATTCCATAAATTAGACTCCTCCCCCTCCTGGGGAGAAAGATAAAAACTGGTGCATTAAACTAATTACTAACTTATCTCTTTGGAGATTAAAGGGTTTTTATCACCATGATAATAAATGCTTTTTAATGGAACTGTCTTGTAATGTTGTCTAAATCATCATTAGGGAGCAGCAGAAAACAAGGAGGTGGGAAGGAGAAGAGGGACCTACTTCGTGCTAAGTGCGAAGGGAGCTGGAGGAGTTAGTGAGGGCTGATGTGATGCCTGCAGTTTGATAAGACAGAAAGGAAGCAGAAACTGGGACTGACTTACCAGAAAGGAACAAAGGAAGATGAAAGAGACGAAGTAAAAATAGGCAAAGTCACTGCCACATTCGTTTTTGGTGAGGCCGGAGAGTTTGTCGCAGGCTCTGTTACTGAGGCAGGACAGCATGATCTCGTGCCAAGCTTCCCCGGTGGCACTCCTACAGATGGGGGACAAAGATTCAATGAAAGGCAAAAGCGTGAGTTCTTTTGACTACAGAAACGTACACCATTAGAGCTAATCAGAGCTTTGCCCAGCACACCTGGGCCTGTTACAGGAGATCAAATTAACCAAAAAGACACCCTCTAACAAGCTTTTCTAAATTCTATTTTGAATTCCGTTATCAATTTTTTGTTACAAACTACATCTTGCTTCCATCCATGGCTAGCTTGTGTGTGTTCGTATGCATTCTTGGAAGCAGTTTGCACTGGCATTTACTGTACCTGATTCATTTACCAACTTTGTGAAAGAAAGAAATGAAAAAGATTTCCCTACCCTCACCCCATGTTACAGGGAAACAAAATCAACCTGACAGGCTCAGATGGGATAAACTGAATCTGTTTCTGGAAAGTGAAAATAGATTAATTAAAGTCAGTCAAGTACAAAGGACAAATGTAATCAAAGAAGTTTAACGCCCCACACCCCAAACCCAACAGCTCTGCCTTGATGGTGGCTGAAAATCCAACGGACAGGAAGTGAAATATAAACAGACTCTTCGGTCTTAATCTATCATTTTAGGTGGATGCATCAGAATACTGTGGCCTATCACTCTTATGAAAGGCTCCTGGGTTTTTCTTTAACTTCTTCCCCCCTCTCTCTTTCCCTGTATTCTATATAGCAGCAGTTCCTGTAGTAAGAAAGAGATGTAAATATAACCTTACATTTTCCCAAAGTGACTCCCAACTGTCACACGCTATTTAAAAATAAATAAATTCACCAGTCCCAGAGGCACTCAGCCAAATGTATCTTCTCCCATAGCAGTAGTCACTTCTTGTCTCTTTTCCAAGCATTCTTCCATCAAATGACTGAAACTTAACTTGTATGCAATGTAATTGCCACCACGTTGGTCCCAGGATGTTAGACAAGGTGGGTGAGGTAATATATTTTATTGGACCAACTTCTGTTGGTGAGAGAGACTGGCTCTGTGTGTCTCTGTGTGTCTCGAAAAGCTTGTCTTTCTCACCAACAGAAGTTGGTCCAATAAAATACATTACCTCACCCACCTTGCCTCTGACACTTAGTTTCAGATTAATAGATTATAAAGCCAGAAGGGATCATTATGATAATCTAGTCTGACTTCCCGTATATCACAGGCCAAAGAACTTCACCCGATAATTGATGCATCAAGTCCATAACTTCTGCCAGAGGTAGGGTGACCAGACAGCAAATGTGAAAAATCGGGACTGGGGTGGGGGGGTAATAGGAGCCTATATAAGAAAAAGACCCAAAAATTGGGACTGTCCCTATAAAATCGGGACATCTGGTCACCCTAGCCAGAGGGCCTGATTCTCCATTGCCCGGAATCTTATGGAGCTGTTTACACCTGTGCAAAGTGGGCGTAAAGTGCTGCAGATCTGAAGTCCTAACATATTTGTTATTCCATGTGTTTCCCTCCCCCCCCCCCGCTAAACTTGACAAACTCCATAGGATATTACAGCATGAACTGTTAAAACATCCACACAGTACCCGACTCATGTGCCTTGACCCTGATCCTGGGGCTGGTTCAATTCCTCGTGCAAGTCAGAGCAGCCATGAGACTTCTCTAAGTTGTGCAAGGTGCAACTGGGGATCACCAGAGTCAGGCCCCAGACCTTTGTCCACCCTTCTACAGCGATGGTATAGCACAAAGGTAGCAAAGTCAGCTCTAGGCCACTCAGGAATTCCCCCTATTCTAGGAGTATCCTCAGCTGGCTGGTTAAACTAACTTTACAGTCTCCCGTGCTGCTGCAGCTGTGAAAAAAAAGGGCTATACCAGGGGCCAGGATCTGGCCCAAAGGATCCAGGGGCAAGATTGAAAAAAATCTGATTTTATTACAGTTAAGAACATAAGAACGGCCATACTGGATCTGACCAAAGCTCCATCTAGCCCAGTATCCTGTCTTCTGACAGTGGCCAATGCCAGATGCCCCAGAGGGAATGAACAGAACAGGTAATCATCAAGTGATCTGTCTCCTGTCGCCCATTCCCAGCTTCTGGTAAACAGAGGCTAGGGACACCATTCCTGCCAATCCTGCCTAATAGCCATTGATGGACCTATCCTCCATCAATTTATCTAGTTCTTTTTTGAACCCTGTTATAGTCTTGGCCTTCATAACATCCTCTGGCAAGGAGTTCCACAGGTTGACTGTGCGTTGTGTGAAAAAATACTTCCTTTTGTTTGTTTTAAACTTGCTCCCTATTAATTTCATTTGGTGACCCCTAGTTCTTGTGTTATGAGAAGGAGTAAATAACACTTCCTTATTTACTTTCTCCACAGCAGTCATGATTTTATAGACCTCTATCATATCCCCCCTTAGTCATCTTTTTTCCAAGCTGAAAAGTCCCAGTCTTATTAATCTCTCCTCATATGGCAGCCGTTCCATATCCCTAATAATTTTTGTTGCCCTTTTATGAACCTTTTCCAATTCCAATGTATCTTTTTGAGATGGGGTGTCCACATCTGCATGCAGTATTCAAGATTTGGGCATACCATGGATTTATACAGAGGCAATGGGATATTTCCTGTCTTATTATCTATCCCTTTCTTAAGGATTCCCAACATTCTATTCTCTTTTTTGACTGCCGCTGCACATTGAGTGGATGTTTTCAGAGAACTATTCACAATGACTCCAAGACCTCTTTCTTGAGTGGTAACAGCTAATTTAGACACCATCATTGTATATGTTTAGCTGGGATTATGTTTTCCATTGTGCATTACTTTGCATTTATCAACATTGACTTTCATCTGCCATTTTGTTGCCCAGTCACCCAGTTTTGAGAAATCCTTTTGTAGCTCTTCGCAGTCTGCCTGGGACTTAACTGTCTTGAGAAGTTTTGTATCAGCAGCAAATTTTGCCACCTCACTGTTTACCTCTTTTTCCAGATCATTTATGAATATGTTGAATAGGACTGGGCCCGGTACAGACCCCTGGGGGACACCATTATATATCTCTCTCCATTCTGAAAACTGACCATTTATTCCTATCCTTTGTTTCCTATCTTTTAACCAGTCACCAATCCATGAGAGGACCTTCCCTGTTATCCCATGACTGCTTACTTTGCTTAATGGCCTTTGGTGAGGAACCTTGTTGAAGGTTTTCTGAAAATCTAAATATACTATATCCACTGGATCCCCTTTGTCCACATGCTTGTTGACCCCCTCAAAGAATTCTAGTAGATTGGTGAAGCATGATTTCCCTTCACAAAAATCATGTTGACTCTTCCCCAACAAATTATGTTAATCTATGTCTCTGACAATTTCGTTCTTTACTATAGTTTCAACCAGTTTACCTGGTATTGAAGTTAGGCTTACTGGGGTCACCTCTGGAGCCCTTTTTAAAAATTGGTGTCACATTAGCTATCCTCCAGTCATTTAGTACAGAAGCTGATTTAAATGATAGGTTACAGACTACAGCTAGTAGTCCTGCAATTTCACATTTGAGTTCCTTCAGAAGTCTTGGGTGAATACCATCTGGTCCTGGTGACTTATTACTGTTTAGTTTATCGATTTGTTCCAAAACCACCTCTAATGACAACTCAATCTGAGACTGTTCCTCAGATTTGTCACCTAAAAAGAATGGCTCAGGTTTGGGAATCTCCCTCACATTTGCAACCATGAAGACTGATGCAAAGAATTCATTTAGTTTCTCTGCAATGGCTTTATCATCCTTGAGTGCTCCTTTAGCATCTTGATCATCCAGTGTCCCCCCATCCTGCTTCTGATATACTTACACATTTTTTTGCTATTACTTTTTGAGTTTTTGGCTAGCTGTTCTTCAAATTCTTTTTTTGGCCTTCCTAATGATATTTTTACACTTCATTTGCCAGAGTTTATGCTCCTTTCTATTTTCCTCACTAGGATTTAACTTCCATTTTTTAAAGGATGCCTTTTTGCCTCTTGCTGCTTCTTTTACTTTGTTGTTTAACCACAGTGGCTCTTTTTTGGTTCCCTTACTATGTTTTTTAATTTGGGGTATACATTTACGTTGAGCCTCTATTATGGTGTCTTTAAAAAGTTTCCATGCAGCTTGCAGGGATTTTGGTTTTGGTGTTGTACCTTTTAATTTCTGTTTCACTAATCTCCTAATTTTTGTATAGTTCTCCTTTCTGAAATTAAATGCTACAGTGTTGGGCCGTTGTGGTGTTTTCCCCGCCACAGGGGTGTTAAATTTAATTATATTATGGTCACTATTACCAAGCATCCAGGTATATTCGCTGCTTGGACCTGATTCTGTACTCCACTTAGGACTAAATCAAGAACTGTCTCTTGTGGGTTCCAGGACTAGCTGCTCCAAGAAGCAATTATTTAAGGTGTCAAGAAACTTTATCTCTGCATCCCGCCCTGAGGTGATATGTACCCAGTCAATATGGGGATAGTTGAAATTCCCCATTATTATCGAGTTTTTTATTTTAATAGCCTCTCTAATCTCCCTGAGCATTTCACAGTCACTATCACCATCCTGGTCAGGTGGTCGGTAATATAGCCCTACTGCTATATTAATATTCAAGCACGGAATTACTATCCATAGAGATTCTATGGTACAGTTTGGTTCGTTTAAGATTTTTACTTCATGTGATTCTATGCTTTCTTTCACATATAGTGCCACTCTCCCAGAAATTAAGAGATTAATTTCAACCAGATTATTTTAAACTGCATAAGCAAACCAGAGTGAGCTAATTTCATGTCTGTCTGGCTCTACACACACTCCATTAATCAAGATTCTTAGCAGGATATCCAGTTACAAGCATTACATCATTAGAATAAAGTTTCATTGGCTGACCAAAGCCTGAGCCCCTGACATTGGTGCTAGCGGCTTGCGGAAGCAGTAGCCTTATGCAAAAATTAACCATTTCTTGTGCATAACATATAGCACACCCAGTTGTCAGTGAAATATACACAATAAAAGGCAAAACTACCATATATCGAGGGTTGTTTTTTTCTCCTTTTGTTAGAACCACAGAAAAGGCAACAGACGGCTGAAAATATGGCTACAATTCGCTTAAAAGCGGATTCCTTTTCCAACGCGAATGAGTGCAAGTGGAAATGGATTCATTCTGAACCATAAGTAGCTTTGAAATATGAAATTTCAAGTTGCTCATGATGCAAAAATAACCGTTAAGTTGAATCTCTCAAAACAGCAAACTCTGAGTGGCATAAACTCACATGAAATGAAACAGCAATTTGTGTGCAAAGTCTGGCAGATACATTTCCAGCTGATGTGTACAGCTCTAACCATGAGGAACAGAAAACGGAGGGAGGTATACTTCACTACAACTGCTGCGCTTGGAGGACTTCTATCACGCAAATAACCTCAGCAATTAAACTGGCACATGAAGACAGAAACTTATTTATTACTCATGTGGAAAACCTAAAAGTTCGTAGACTTTATTTTATTTACCTGAACAATAGCATCAGGGCTTGCAAGAAAGTTCTGAAGTTGTTGTGTCGATTAATTGAGGTATCATCATCTAGTGCAATGTTTCCAAATACCTGCAAAAGAAAACAGAAGCAATCAGGACCAAATGCAGCCTGGAGTAAGCTCCCCCCGGAATCTCTGGTCGCAAGTCAGCAGTGATGCATGACAGCAGCACAGTTGGCATAACTGGGCATAAAGCAGACGTTAGAGAGGGTGGTAATGTAACTTGCATCGAGTTGATATTCAGCAGATGGGCAAAATGGGTGGATCATATACTGTGGAGGCAGAAGTGGAGCAGGAAAGACGTCAAACAGAAGAGAAGATGGCCTGGATGCAAATCCAGCTGGCTGTCCCCAAAACTGATGGAGCCAATTCAACTTTAGCATACGCAGGTGTAACTTTCATTGATTTCAATCAGAGTTACTTCCGCTTAACACCAGGGCTGCATTGGATCTCCAGGGAATATCAGATGGAAAAAACACACATTTCGGACACCCAGGGCCCAATTTGTCAGTGCGTCTGAGCGCTGTTTGGCACAAGACCTTGGGGTGGGGGCAAAGGGGGCTTTATGCCTTCTCTGCACCTCTCCTATTCTGGAGCCCGGGGAGCTCTTCACCTTACTCTGAAATAGGCCCACTGCTGGAGGCAGGCTGTAGCAATAGCTTGTCTAATGCTCTGCGTCAGCACGGCAAATCTTAGATTTTTAGATATTGAAGCCAAAATGTTACCTGCATGCCGATAATGGCATAGATGAAGAAGAGCATCGCAATGAGGAGACACACATAAGGCAAGGCCTGTAGAAAAACCAACAAGGTCAGCATTAACAAAGCAGGGCCACAGACTAGCCAAGAGTCTTTACACATTATTGGTTAGCCAGGTGCTTCGTCACATGGTGTGTGGTTTGGATGAGAGCACTAGCAAGAGAAACCGGAGCGGCTGTGGCGCAAAGGAGACCTTCAGAAGATACATTGCTGGCAGCAGGTCTTGCCTTATTACAAACCATTAGGATTTTTTTATAGAGTTAATTTCCCCCAGTGTTATATTGCACACATATCCTTGTGAGTAGACAGAACCTACCCAGAGAGGAAGCAATAACAGACTGCATGGTGCGTACTTTAGCTTAGAAACGACATACCTTGGCAGTTCTCAGGCAAAGTTACACAATGATAAAATAGCTATTTCTAAAAAAAATTTTAAAAACGTTCTCTGAGAAAAATACGTCTACAAAGAAGCAAGCATTGGTTTTAATCGGGCAGAAAATTACATTGGCGGGGAAAAATTTTCATGCTAAATCATTAAGGACTAGACTTTGACTCGGCCTAGATGCCCATGCTGAGAGTTAGTACGGACCCAATCTGTGCAGGTCACCAGGACCTTCCATCTGGGTGAGCAGGAGTGATGTGTCTGCTCGCTCCTCCCCCTGGAGCAGATGGGAGGGGAGGAGAATGGCTGGAGCTGCATCTCCTCCATAGGCCAGCTAGCACAGCTGAACCAGCACGGTGTGGGCGGAAGAGAGACGCTGATAACCGGGAACTGTAAGTGCTCAGGATCAGGCTCTTCTGTGCCTATGTTTCCACCCATGTAAAAAATGGGGACAATAATATTGTTATTCTGAGGGCTGGGCACTCAGACCGCCTCACTGGAGCTGCGGGGCATGATGATCCATTCAAGCTAAATGAGGGAACAATTAAATGCCCCTTTCTTTAGCGGTAGCTGAAACAAGGGAAAACCATCGCCCGAGGCCAGACCGCATGCAATCCTGGGCCATGCAGTCCAAGGAGTTTCCTGGGATTCCGATAACAAATGCAGCGGTAGGGGGCTGATTTGATTGCAGCCATGGGCGAGAGAGAGAGAGAGAGAGAGAGGAGCAGGAGAAACACCTCAGAAGCACGGAGAAGGCAGCAAGGGAGCCTGACAGACTGCCAGGGAAGCACTTGTGGCGTGACCCTGGGAAAGAGCTGAGAGAGAGCCCTTTTGGACTGAGTGCTGGCTGGAAAGAGGCTTGGAAACTGCGAGCAAAGAACCCGTCTCTCGCTGTTTGATTCCTGGAAACAGGACTTGGTACATTCCTTGCAAGTAAACAGGATCATACCAATGAATATACCCGACTCCATCGTCGATTTCTCCTCCCAACAGAAACAACCTACAAGACCCCGAAAATCAGTGAACCGTTTGGGCCAAAGGGGGTAACAATCCTTATTTGCCTCAGGGTGGAGTTGTGAGGACATGTTCATTCATGTCTGCAGTGCTTATTGAGTCAGATAGAAGTTGCTACAGAAGTGCAGTGTATTATCAGCAGGCAGTGGGGACACACTTTGGTTTCCAGGTCGAATCATCAATCAGTCTTGGATAGGGTCGTATATTAAGCAGAGTGCAGTTTCTCCATACAAGGCCATCTCTGTGGATGAGGGGAAAGCAGTGGATGTGTTATTCCTTGACTTTAGCAAAGCTTTTGATACGGTCTCCCACAGTATTCTTGCCAGCAAGTTAAAGAAGTATGGGCCGGATGAATGGACTATAAGGTGGATAGAAAGCTGGCTAGATCATTGGGCTCAACAGGTAGCGATCAATGACTCCATGTTTAGTTGGTAGCCCGTATCAAGCGGAGTGCCCCAAGGGTCAGTCCTGGGGCTGGTTTTGTTCAATATCTTCATTAATGATCTGGAGGATGGCATGGACTGCACTCTCAGCAAGTTTGCAGATAACACTAAACTGGGAGGAGTGGTAGATACGCTGGAGGGTAGGTACAGGATACAGAGAAACCTAGATAAATTGGAGGATTGGGCCAAAAGAAATCTGATGAGGTTCAGAACAAAACAAGGACAAGTGCAGACTCCTGCACTTAGGACGGAAGTATCCCATGCACTGCTACAGACTAGGGACCGAGTGGCTAGGCAGCAGTTCTGCAGAAAAGGACCTAGGGGTTACAGTGGATGAGAAGCTGGATATGAGTCAACAGAGTGCCCTTGTTGCCGAGAAGGCTAACGGCATTTTGGGCTGTAGAAGTAGGGGCATTGCCAGCAGATTGAGGGACGTGATCATTCCCCTCTATTCAGTATTGGTGACGCCTCATCTGGAGTACTGTGTCCAGTTTTGGGCCCCACACTACAAGAAGCATGTGGAAAAATTGGAAAGAGTCCAGCGGAGGGCAACAAAAATGATTGGGGGCTGGAGCACATGATTTATGAGAAGAGGCTGAGGAAACTGGGATTATTTAGTCTGCAGAAATGAAGAATGAGGGGGGATTTGATAGCTGCTTTCAATTACCTGAAAGGGGATCTAGACTGTTCTCAGTGGTACCAGATGACAGAACAAGGAGCAATGGTCTCAAGTTGCAGTGTGGGAGGTTTAGGTTGGATATTAGGAAAACCTTTTTCACTAGGAGGGTGGTGAAGCACTGGAATGGGTTACCTAGGGAAGTGGTGGAATCTCCTTCCTTAGAAGTTTTTAAGATCAGGTTTGACAAAGCCCTGGCTGGGATGATTTAGTTGGGGATTGGTGCTGCTTTGAGCAGGGGGTTGGACTAGATGACCTCCTGAGGTCCCTTCCAACCCTGATATTCTATGATTCTCTTGCCCCCCAAATGTTTCGGATCATCTGACTTTGCCCTGTATCATTACAGATGCTATTAGCGATCTTGCGACTATCCGGTTCTCTTAGAAGTCCAGCCAAAGTATTTGGCTCATGCAGCTGCAGCTCTCTCTCTCTCTCTCTCTCTCAAGACCAGGCCGGGTGACTTGCTCAAGATCCGTGTGACTTGCTCTGTCAGTGGCAGAGATTGATCCAGACCCAGTGTCTCCTGAGTCCCACTCTTGTATTTTAACTACAAGCCCACCCCTTCCACCATTCTGTGGGCACCGGTTTATTTCGGAGGAGGAACATTCTCAGTCCAAGGGTGGGAGATGTTTTTGGTTAGTTTTAAACTGGCTGCTGTAGCTATGATAGACTAAAACCCTCCCCCACCCAGCCCATGGATTGAATCCTTAAGGAAAGTGCTATCAAACAAACGTCACGGGGTGTTTATTTTAAAGCATACCAGCCATAGCAATAGACTCTTTAATTACACGGCCTGACATCTGGGCGAGAGTGGAAATGTTGAAGGCGTATTAGAAACCACCAGCTTGCTTGACCCATGGTCTCTCAAAGGACTTTAAATACAATCTCATTGTAATGAACTCAAGTTCCAGCTCTCCAGGCTGCAACCTGCACCGCATACTGCTGCCTTCCTGCTGTAGTGACACGAGCCCCATCGCCATCCTCCGACACCTCCCCATTTATTTCAAAACCTTGTTTTGAAATCCCACAGAGGGATAGTTCAGTGGTTTGAGCACTGGCCTCCTAAACCCAGCATTGTGAGTTCAATCCTTGAGGGGGCCACTTAGGGATCTGGGGCAAAAATCTGTCTGGGGATTGGTCCTGTTTTGAGCAGGAGGTTGGACTAGATGACCTCCTGAGGTCCCTTCCAACCTTGATATTGCGCTCAGGTCCTCTGAACAATCCTTTCCCACTTCCCCTGGCCATCTAGCAATGTCCTTGACAATATCCCCTTCACCTACTCTTGGAGGAAGTTTCTGCTATGGAAACATCCTGCTTCGCTGACTCCATGTCACATTCCAAACATGCTCCCTCTGGACTTCACTTTCCCTTGTAGTTATTTATGGATTAACTCTGTAAGGCATTTGCAGGGGGGCAGTTTGCATGGAAGGCCCTAGACACAATAAACCTGTACTATTGTTCTCAGGAGAGCTCCTGCAGCAAAAACTTCCATGCAATGATCTAAAGCGGCAGCTGTAAGACCTCAAGCTAGAGGGAAGCTGTATACGCAGTAGAAAGCCTGACAGATGATACATAGACATACAGAGCAGTACATCACACACTCTGCTGTAACTCAGTGTATGCACCTAAGTCAGGGTAGGGAAAAATGCAGTTAGCTGCATGTGGATGTGGGCTAATGGATAGGTCTGCACTTGGAGCCCTTGGCTAACAGGAGAATGTAAGTTCTTTGGGGCATCTTTTACTTGTGTGTTTGTACAGCACCTAGCACCATGAGGCTGAGGCCTCTACCACAGTAGAAACAATTAGTAATAATATATGCTAAATATTATCATTGCAGATGGTCTGGTGACTACACTGAGACATCCCTATAGAATTTAGGAGAAAATGATAGTCTTCCTAATCTACAGAATTTAATTACAGCCCTTCTACAGAATTAAAATCCAAACAAGCCCCACTCATTCTCTACCTTCTATAGGTTTTGGAAAGCCCTACTAAATATCTGTAGACCCCTGCTGTTTTCGCCGCTGTTACATTCTAGAAGAGGTTTTGCAGCAGATAGAGCAGGAGACTGGAACGTTGCACTCCTGCGCTTTATTTCTGTGTCTGCAACTGACTCGCTTTGGGGCTGATTTTCCAAGGTGTTGAGCACCAGCAAGAGCCACTGTTGTCAGATGTTAGGGGTAGTCAGTGCTTCTGAAAGTCAGACCAAGGAGGACCTTCATCAAGTTAATTACCCATCTTACAGAAAGGTTATCAGAGAATGGCCTTCTAGGGATTCTGAAAAGCTTCGTTCTTTAGTATTTGATGTCCTCCTCTGGAAGATGCTACAGAAGTGCAAAGCATTAGCTGATCCCGCTCGGCTCTCGAGCCTGGCTGCCACTCACCTTAAAAGACTGTACAAATGTCCAGAGCAGAATGCGGATGGTGTAACCCTGGCGAAGAAGTTTGATAAGTCTGGCTGCCCTGAAGAGCCGCAGGAAGCTGAGGTTGATGAAGTTGTCCTGTGGAAAGTAAAGGTTTTGTGTCCTTCAGAAATTAACGCGACTAGAAACCACAGCCCGCAAAAAAGAAATTAAAATTACCGGCTTCACGATCTAAGCAGCAAATCGGCCACCAGAAAACCTTCCAAAAGAAACATTCGTCAGTGCAGATCACTCCACATGCAGTAAGTCGAGAAAACCCCTCTCTACAAAAGCCCCTCCCTCGGCTATTGGGTAAATAATAAAAAGAAAAACGGCCCTCACACGCTTTTCTTTGAATTCTTGTTTTCTTTATGCAAAGCAGGTTTCCCCAAACCGTTAAGGAAAGGTGATGGTGCATTATTATTATTTGCTCTTGAGTGGGATTGTTTTGAAGCCTCGGGTTGGCTCATTTTATTTTTATTACAGTGAATCCAACGTAAGCCAAGGGAGTCTATAACAGTGGGTACCATTAGCTTCTTCCATGACAAAGGAAGAGATCAGCCAATCCACTTTAAAGCGCCCTCCTTTTAGAAATATTTACACAACAGGTGATAGGACAGGAGCCTTGCTGACAAGCATTGCTGGGGCATGACCATTATCTTTAGAAGTCTGATCATTTGTAGACTAGAGTGACTTGAGAGAAGGTTGAATGTTCAGCAGCAGGGGTTGCCCTTAGGAGCCTGCTGGCTTATTAATGATTCATAAATATCCCTTTTAAGGTGGATCAAAGAAATGCCAGGGATTTTGATTTTCATTTGATTGTTTTGGTTGATTCTCCTCCTCCCTTCCCTTTTCTTTTCTTTGACCGAAAATAGCTCAACTAATGAGCTAATCTAGAGGGGGGTCTTTCCAAAAGAAAACATGCAAACGTTAAAATAGGAGGGCCGGGGGGAATCTAAGTAGATTTAAAAAAAAAAAAAAGTCCCCCTGCCTGCGCTGATCCCAAATCTCATGAATGTGAAACTTTAACCCCAGGAATTAATTTGACAAGGTTAACTACAGAAAATCCCACCTAGTATTAAGCAATGGAGGGGGGGACACAATCATAAGGAGGCCTTGTAGCTAAAGATGAATCAGTATAGTCTCCCCCTTCTTCCATCTCCCCCCCCCCCCATCATCTTTTACCACAAGATACCTGCTCAGATTAAAGTGACTGAAAGCTCTTGTTTATTTGGGTGCATAGCTCATGCTGAGTTTTTAGGCGCTTGTTTTATCTATAAACTTATTTAAATGCCAGCTCAGCAATTGGGCCAATAGTGCTGCATTCCACCGAGACCATCAACTGGTTCAAGAAATCAGTTTCAGACATGCACTTGTTTTGTGTTTAAAAGGCAAGCGGCTCAGAGTTAGGCATATACTGTATGTCAGACTCAATCCTAAAATAAAGAGAAAAGAGAAAAGCACAGAGATGTTCAATGAAAGAGCAGACAACACAAAGCTATTTCTGGTCTACAACGGAAAGCAGATCATGGCAGGCAAAACGCAAGCAAGGATTCTCCTGGGCTCTTCAAGGTTAGCAAAACAGCGCGGAGGATTCAAAGATTATTTCTTAAAACTATACTTTTCTCTAGGCTGTTGCTCTTTCATAAAATACCTAGCAGAGCGCAGCTCAGCATTAAAGGCCATCTATGGACAGGAGTCAGATTCTGACTGTGGGTACACAGCAATATAAATATATCCGAACTTCATTGCTTTAATCTAGGCTTCAACCTAAACACACGGTCTAAGATCTCAAGTGGTCAGTTGCATCTGTGCATAGTGGGGGTACATATCACCACTGGAATTGGGGCGCACTTCATACTGACCTTGTGCAGGCCTGATCCAAAGCCCAATGAAGTCAATAGAAAGACTTCACCTTATTAGCAGGTGTTGGATCAGGCCCCATCTGACCACATAAGGTGCATGATTTCGGAGAATCAGGCCCTTAACTCCCATTGATACAATAGGTAGATATGGCATGATATTTGGGCCAGATCCTGCACATACAAACACGCACACGACTACCTTCCTCATACACGACTACTTTCCTCATATAAGTAGTTCTGTGCACATACAGTAAGTGTGAACAGGATCAGGCCCTGAGTTTATAAAACATTAGAAGTGCATTTGTATACAGCATTTCCCCCCCTAAGGATTATTACCGCATTTGCTTAGTAGTAAAAACGTTATAGTTTGTTTTGTCCAGACTCCAGTTAGAACTCCCTCATAATCACAGTCAGCTGATATGATGCTTAACATTTGTCTTGATCAGTGTCATGGTCAGCACTGCATTAGCTAACTCAATTTTTCACTCTACGGGGAAACACAGGACAACTATGTAATGGTAAGAAGTGCTAAGATCTCTCCCACATGAACCTGGTCCAGGATCGAATCTTCAAATATGCCTCAGGGAGTTAGGCACCCAACTCTCATTGAAATTTATTGGGAGTTGGGTGGCTAACAACTTTCAGTTCTTTTTTTTTATTATTTTTTTGAACAGACCCAGGCTCAACACCTGCTTTGCCAACACACCTGCCACCATTTCACCAATTGTAACAAAATGAACAGCCCAGAGGAGGATGACCAGAGACCCAGGAAAATCCTACTTTATCAACAGTTACGAAGCATTTGAGGGACGGTTCTCCGTGCTATTCACTGGTTGGTAACATTACACACGCAACTGTGATAATCAAAGCGGTATTGCGTGTGTGTTACCCCCCAGTACACTGTGTAGAAATCCTGCCCCTCGTTGGCAAGAGTGCCTCAGCAGTTATTAGGATCACATGCAATTAAAGGGGAAACTCCACACTGCAATATTTCTTGTGCTCAATTGTTTTTGCACTGATTTTCCTTTTAATTAACTCTATGTGACACACGAATGTCATTCTTGTGGATTATTTGTTTCCTTCTTGCTATCCCCCTTTTTCTGTTGCACAGGTGCTGAAGACTGACCAGGGTGACATTATTAAGTATTAGCTTATATCCATTCCCATGATATCATGTTATTTACCATATTTAAAAGCAGCAAAGTGACCATAAAGATGACATCCTGCTATTGTCCAAATCTGCTCCTTCTGCATCTACCGCATCATCTCGGCTTCATTTGCAGACAGCTAAACTGTTGGCAGTGTCAGCAGAGGCAGTGAAGATGCAGAAAAGCCATCTGTATTTTATTCTGCTCTGGGTATTGGCAGCCAAATAACTGGCTAAGTTAATTCCAGAAGCTTTTATTTGAAATGGCAGTTGTGACGCCTTATGCCACAACTGAATTCATTCCCACGGACTATCATATCGATGTTAGTTACATCTAACAGAACGATGACATCAGTGAAAATTACATTAGTGTGCTTCATATGCCTGTTTTTTTCTTTCAGCTAACTTATGCCAACACTGTCAAAACTGAATTTGGCCCAGAGATATAACAGAAAACAAATGGACTGCAGCTATAGGATATGTCTACTCCACCATTAGCGGTGTGGTTGCAGCTCGGGTAGGCATACCTGCACTGACTTTAGCCTACCGTGGATAAATACAGCATGAAGATGCAATGGCTCAGGTCATGGCCTGGACCAGCACCCTGAGTACGTTGCCAGGGTTCCAGATGGGCTTGGACGGCCCATGCTGCTGCGTCTTCACTGCAGACACGCTAGCTGTCTTCCTTCAGAATGACGGTTTTTCCAAAGCCATGCGCCGCATGTGGCAGGAATTTGGCCTTGAGGACAGAGGTCAGCCTTTGGGTCTTCGGTGCTGTGACTGGGATATCTCGGGGAGCCTTTACTGCACTGTAGGGGTGACAGTTGGGAACTAACATTTCAACGATATCACTAAGACTGAGTGTGTGAACAGTCTGAAATGTGCAGAGAGAAGGGTATGGTCTTCCAAAATGCACGTGACTCTATTAACATTAAGGGAAATGACCAGACCTTGGGTGAAGTGTTGGCTTCATTGAAGTCAATGGAGAACTCTGACTGAAGTCAAGAGGGCCAAGATTTCACCCTATCTATGTGTGTGTTCAGGAGGTTCTGTCAGTTCAGGCATGTTGTTTCCAGCGGCCCTGATCCTAGAAAGTGAAGTCAAGGGGATTCCACAAGCATGTCAGGTTCAACCCATGGAGGATCAGGATCTAAACCATTAAGCTGCACCACGGGTAGTACCAAGGCCCATGTTCTCAAACACGGGTGACAAAGTTGTATGAGAATAAATTGTGCCCTCGCTTGTTGTACATTCCGAACCTGCTTTTGCACACACACAAATTGGGTAGTGCAATCACGGCCTGAGACCATCACTGCTGTAATAATTCAAGTTACCGTCAAGCACATCAAGCACGCACCTTTCAGATTTCACCATGAAAATTCTAGAAAGGCATCATTTGAACTTTATATTGCTTTTTCTTCTCTGTTGCTTCCCAGAAGACCACGTCCTCCCACGACCCTGCATTAAATGGTTACAGAACGTGTGTGTTTGCACTCTGTCATGGAGGCCAAAGCTAATTTAATCTCTGGAGAAAACCGCAACTGTGCAACGGAAAATCCAGATGGAACACTAACACAGCTTAAAGGGATGCTGCCAGATAAAATGCATGTATTTTTAATAAACCCATTTCCTTAGCTGTGTTACTAATACCACCTGGGATTATTACAAATGGAATAGTTTTTTAAATGTATTTTTTTCACAATCTAAATGGCTTGCTTTTTGTATTTGCTTATCTTGGGCAAAGAAAACAGTCTATGGTTGGATTTCCTATACGCCAATGGGAGTTAGGCACCTAACACTGATTGAATTTCAATGGAATTTGGATTCCTAAATCCTTTCGGCCTTTTTTGCAACCCCAGCCTCATTTATTTTATTTAGAATGCTTCACTTTTGTTGCTAGTCACTGTCTTCTTCTAGATCTCACGTGGCGGCAAAATGGGAGCCTGTTGGCTTTGCAGTGGGCGTTCAAAGCCAAACAAAGTCAATGTTTTCACTAACCACTTTTTAATTCAATGAAATTAATTCTATATCAGCTTCACTAAAAATCTTTGCCTTTCAAGCAAAGTTAAACTGTGGGTTTAAAGCACCTGGCATTGTCCTTTTAAATGGACCACTTCCTTTTTCACAAAGTCCAACAAATCTCAGTATAAAATAGCGGTTGCTTAGAACGTTAAATTTGATTCTATAACCTGCGAAATAAAGTTTCAGAGTAACCAAACAATCTTCCCTACTCCAGGTCATACGAAAGCAGGTATCCTTCTAACTCTTATTCAGACCTCCATGAAAATAAAGCAAGTGTCAGTTTCCCCTTTATCGTTATCAAGAATAACAACAAACAGCAAAAAAATGGGCTATTGGTAACTTTGTGTGCCTTGTGTCACCAATTAGCCAATGGGAAAAAGATGCACAAGAGAAGCCAGTTGTGAGGCACGTTGCAGACATACAGTGAGGCTTTCCACTAGTGCAATCGGAAATCTCATCAAAATGAAATAAAATTATAAATAAAAATAATAATAAAACAAGAGAAAATAAAAGCAGAGAATTAAATAATTGTTTAAATTCAATGAAACCAACCGTTTCCTATATGTGATGTTTTCATGGATGAATATTTGCAAGATTATTTACAAATTATTTTTTGAGCAGCAGGTGCACAACATACAGACGGAGACATGGTTTTCGCATTGTATGTTGATTGGATGGCGTGATTCAGCAGGTAGGTAAGGAAAATAAAGAACAAAAACAGAAAACAAAAGAGAAAATGAGTAATCAGGACAAGCAAAGAACAGAAGCTCTGAAAATTTCATTGGAAAAGAATTGTTGGGTTTTGTTTTTTTCCCCTTTTTTTAATGGTAATTATACAAATTAAAGAAATGCTTCAAATCAAAATAGATTTTGAAACCCTAAAGGTAACACAGACAGTGTGGCAGTTATTTGCATTTCATTTTGTAATGCAAATTAGTAAACAGTTCACAAACACTTTTTATTTTATTTTTTTGTATTTCCAGGCAGAGAAATAGATGTCAGTTTCACATATGCTCTCAGCACCTCCTGCGCTCAGAAGAACTGACCTGTCTTTAACGCCATCTAATTTACTTAGGTTATTAAACCAGGGAAAAACTGACATACGTGTTTTTGCCTAAGGAAATAAAAAAAAATCTACTGCATTCACAAAGTAAATTACATATAACACGACTAAGAAATTAAAAAAAAGCAGTTAATCAACACATTTCTTTTCCTTTTATCTTTACTCTTCAGTGGTACAAAAGTGCTGATGCAGCAAGGATAGCCGGATTAGCTGGTTGAGTTGGCTTGAGAGTATTTACAGTTGGAAAGTTGAGGGAGATTGGCCAAGCAGGAAACTGGAATCATTGCACCTATGTGCAAGCCAGATCTATCTCTTGCCCATCTCTAGTCACAGTTTGCCAGCCATCTCAGGGTTGGTCCCACAGAGGAGTCCTTCCCCTATGGACAGTGGAAAGGAATTCATTTTCCATCATAGGGACCCATGAACAGAAATTGTGCTGAGCTGAGAATGGCCAGGATGTCATCTGGGCAGGGGTGAGCAACGTGTCCGTACACAGCCACAAGTGTCCATGGTAAAAATGTTGAAGTCCATGGTAATTTTTCAAAAAATGGAATGATTGAATGACATAACTGCCCCCAATGTCCGTCACTAAGTACAGTAATTCTGTCAAGCGTCCGTCGCACAACATGGTGGTGCCGACCCCTGCGTCTGGGGTCCTTTGTGCCCAGGTTCAAACAACAATATGTAACTTCAAGCTGATAACTAGTTAGGCTGAGCACCTGCGTGGGGGTTAACTAGTGGTGTCATACAAATGTCCATACTGTTGTTTACTTCCTGCTGAGAGTCTTGCCCAGAGGCAGGCCGGGCTATCAACAAAAGGGGCATTTCCTCCAATACGGAAACGATACACTTTTGACACCAATCTTTGGAAAATGACCCGAGAACAAAGTCCCTTTCCTTTCTCCGGCTCCTGCAGTTTGTATAAAACCACAGCCTTGATCCCAGAAGCATGTGCGTGATGCACAAGGGTTGCTATGTTCCAGACTATGCATGAATAGAGATGATATGTGAGTTCAAGTAAGGTTAAGCACTAGCTGCACTCTTCTATGCTGAGCCAAAGTAAGTCTTAGTCCCTTTGCCACTCACACTCCTTTACACGCCAGAGCACGAGGGGCAGGAAAGGCGTTGGGCACGGACAAAGATTGAATACAACTGAAGGGATACGCCCTGAAGTATGCGCCTCAAATTTCTAATGCGGCACCACACTGCCTGTGCCCCTCGTAAGATCTGTTCCAGCTCCGAGGTGGAGTTATTGGTGTCTGCCCGGCCATGCTCTCGCTAAATTCCCTCGTGCTCCTTGTTCTTTACACCATTTTTCACGTGGTAACATTTTCAAAAACAGCTCAGTGATTAGGAGTCTACGACCCACTGAAATGTAAAGGGACAAAGTTGCTTGGGCCCAGATCCTCAGAGATCCTTACCCAACACCCCCGGATTTCAATGTTTGCTCAGAAGTGTAAAAGAAAGGAGAGCTTGGATCAATTTCTGTCCTGCACTTCCAGGAGATGGAGTACAGCTGGGGCAGCCAAGGGGAGAGGTCCAAAGGCAGGCTCCACGTGCCCTCCAGATTTTGGGCTGTTGCAGGGGCCAAAACAGCCCTTGGTGTAATGCAGGCAGCCCTAAGGCCTGCTCTGAGTTACAGCGGCCTGGGCCTGTGTCTGTACCAGGCGAGGTCAGAATGGCCATAGTGGTGTGTGCCACAGCCTTGCCCCCCCATGCCTGGGTTTGTGAAATGGGGCCATAGCAGGGGGCTGAATCCCTCCTCCTGGGTTCCACCCTGGGTATCACTGGCTTCTTTGGGGTTGGAGAAGGAGGAAAAGTTCCAGGGGAGCCAAGCCCCTGTTGCAAGGTTGCCTAGATTGCACCCAGGAGGATGGAACTATAAAAGTACATTTCTGTTTGTGAATGACGCACTGCAAACTAGAATTATTTATTGCTGTTACTGTCCTGTTCTAGGTGTAATTTATGGAACGCCATTTCAAAAAAAAGCATCATTAAGCAATGATTTCAGGAGATCGGTATGTCCCTGTCACCCTTAAGTGAGTTAAGCTCCTTTCTAACATCTCTTCAGCCAGCTTTGTGTGGTGCCTGAGAACTATTCGCGCCCTGATCCTGTCTGAAGTTTACAAAAAGATGTGCTCTGCTTAAAGGATTGTTCACCAGAGGCTACAAAGCTGTTCCGTAACGAGGAATATGTTACTATAGACAGCGACAAACTGGAGAGAATTCAGAGGACAGCAACAAAGATGACAGAAACCCACTGAGGAAAAGGCTGAGACAAGTGAGCATATTCAGTTGAGAGGAAAGAAGAGTAAAAGGGAGACAAGACAACTGTATACAAATACTTATAAAGGCACGATTAAAAGAGAGCAAGGATTAAAATAGGTTCATTAGTCAATGGATACGGAACAAGGGGTAATGGGCTGGAGCTGAAAAGGGGCATTTAGGTTAAATGTTAGGGAAAAGTTTGTAAGAACAGTTTTGCAACAGAACTTGCAGCCAAGGGAAGCTGCAGAACCAGTGTAGCTGGAAATGTTCAGACACCCCTCTCTGCGGGGGAGCTCGATACATTTAGTTACTCTTATACCAGAATGTAAATGCTGGCTAAAATGCAACTTGGCAGCATCCATGAAAAGTGTTACAGGTGCTTGGAAGTTTGGCTCTTTTGTATATGACCATCTTCTGATGTAACTTATACCGTCCTTTAAACCATTGAAGTATTTTGCCCTCCATACATGATGGTTAAGCTTGAAGAAATTACAGTACAATAAAAGAGTAATGCAGGCATGCATATTAAATCATTGGTCATTCCTAGCACATTGTATTTTCAGAATTACTACGGGCTTGTCTACATGAATATTTAGCTTGCAGCAAGCTGATGGGTGTATCTACCCTGCACTAACCTGCCGTGCATTAACAGTTTGGTATTGTGCATTGATCCCATCCTATTGCAAACAGAACGAGATCAAAGTGCACTAATGAACTGTTAATGCATGTCAGCAGGGTCCAAGTGGACAGTTAGTCTGCAGCAGGCTAGTGTGGTGTAGGATTCACACCTGAGCTTGCCATGAACTAAATGTTCACATAGACAAGCTCTAGATAAATCTGTTACAATTTGAGTGTGAAATGTACTATTTGTGCGGAGACCTGCATACATATTTACTCATCTGTGTTATGATTATAGGAAGCTCTAAGGTCCATCTCATTGCCCGCTGAGGGTCAGACTATGGTTGGCCTCTCCATGGCGATGCAGGAGAAGAAAGGTGGGAGCATGGAGCTTCCCCCCCAGCACTTTTTCTGCAGAGCCAGGCAAAATTTCTATCTCTGCACTCTCCTGACAACAGATAGTGCTCCATCCTAGCAATGGCTGGAGTGCAAACTACCCCAAAATTGTGGGTGGGGGAGGTAAGAAGACCTGGGGTAAACTTCTCCTCCCCAAACAAATCACCACCCCCACACCAGCCAGTTGTGTGATAGCTGCTTCCAGGGTCCTGGGATATAGCAGCTTTGCACCATGCAGCATGGACCGGTAACAAAAGCACAATTGGCTCGATTCTGTAAATGAGTCCCTGGGACAGGACTTCTTAGAGTAAGGGGGAAGGTCTGGGCTCTCAGTACACACAGAAATATCCTAAAACATGTCTCTAGGGGCTAGTCTACATGGCAAATTAAGTGTGGCGAGCCAGGGTGTGAATATACGATGCACCAGTTTCCCGCGCAGTAACATCCTGCGTGGAGACTGCTACAGACCACTGAAAGTCGCAGAGTGCGGTTTGACATTCTACAGGTAGTAACCGGGACATTCAGTGAGCTGGACAGTGTCCATAGGGGATGTTACACTAGCAGGTGTGCTGTAGATTCACACCCCGGCTTGCCGTGTAGTGACTTGCCATGTAGATGATGTACAAGGAAAAGTTACAGTGCCGTACATTTTCAATATGCACAGCTAAAACAACATCAGAATGTGATGAAGATAAGAATAGTTCATAAGCGGGGTAAAACCAGGTTCTCGGTATAGGGTCATTATTCTTCCTTGCCCTTATGAAAACATCCTATAGAATTTAATAGAAAGTAGGACATTTTTAAACAATCCTCAAAAATTCCTTAGCAGTGATGGAAGTCTCTTACATTTTACAGCTCAGCTGGTAAGTTCTACAGAAATGATCTCATTCTCTACTACATTCTTTTAATACTAATTTCTATGGAAACCTTTTATGTAGATTTTAAAAAATGAACAATGACCCCAACATGGCTAAACTGAGGTTGCAGACACTGCTATTGTTCTAACCCTCCTCCTTCCTCACCCCATCTGCTCCTTCCTGGTTTGTCACTTTCACTCTTTTTGTCCAATACAAAACATAGATTGAAAGCTCGAAGGGACAGAGAACAGCATCTTTACATAAGAACAGCCATACTGGGTCAGACTAAAGGTCCATCTAAGGCCAGTATCCTGTCTTCCGACAGTGGCCAATGCCAGCTGCCCCAGAGGGAATGAACAGAACAGGTAATCATCAAGTGATCCATCCCCTGTCGCCCATTTCCAGCTTCTGGCAAACAGAGGCTATCCCTGCCCATCCTGGTTAATAGCCATTGATGGACCTATCCTCCATGAACTTATCTAGTTCTTTTTTGAACCCTGTTATATTCTTGGCCTTCACAACATCCCTTGGCAAAGAGTCCCACAGGTTGACTGTGCACTGTGTGAAGAAATACTTCCTTTTATTTGTTTTAAACCTGCTGCTCATTAATTTCATTTGGTGACCCCTAGTTCTTGTGTTATGAGAAGCAGTAAATAACACTTCCTTATTTCCTCTGAGAAGCTCCTAGCACAGTGTGGGACACTACAAAACAGAAACAATTGTAATAACCCTCTTTGGGTTTCTTCTCCATTAAATTCTATAGGACTTTTCCATGAAGGGGTAAAAAAGGCTCAAGGATGGGATCTTTTCATTAAAGGAGAAAGAGATGGCATATCCTAGCACAGCTACTAACACAGCCGTTCTCACCAGAACTCCTTGTAAAATGGGAATCTTTAGCCAGACAGTTTTTTCAGCCTCGGGAAAAATCAGAGCTAATGTGAATGGGCCCCCAAAGCACATCATCTCATGAGGAGCCCCAGAGGCAACTCCAGGAAATAGGTTGGTGGGAAGGAGATGTGACGCCTTGACAGGGCACAGTTTTGTGGGTTAACAAAGTAAATTTAGCAAACTGTACTTACCGCAATCTCTGTTACTAAAATATCAGTAATACTTCCCAAAACTGTTACAAAATCAAAGACGTTCCAGGCATCTCGGAAATAATTCTGCAAAATAAAAACACAAGAAAGGAAAATAAAATACCTAAATTAAATTTGGGGCTGTTTTTTAATCTCTGTGTCATCTCACAGCATGAATGTTTGATGAGAAGGGAAAGCAGCAGAAGGTAAATGAGAAAGGAACGTACCAGTACACCAAAGGCAATGATCTTCAAAACGCATTCCATTGAAAACATAGATGTAAATACAATATTCAGGCATTTCAACATTTCTTCATATGCGTCTGGAGCACCATAGAACTAAACCAAGAGGGAAGACAGGCTGTTACGGGAAGGTTTTTTATGCTGATGAAACAATGTCCATAATTGACGTGCCTTACTGTAGGACTCTTCATAGAATCATAGAATATCAGGGTTGGAAGGGATCTCAGGAGGTATCTAATCCAACCCCCGGCTCAAAGCAGGACCAACCCCAACTAAATCATCCCAGCCAGGGCTTTGTCAAGCCTGACCTTAAAAACCTCTAAGAAAGGAGATTCCATCACCTCCCTAGGTAACCCATTCCAGTGCTTCACCACCCTCCTAGTGAAAAAGTTTTTCCTAATATCCAACTTAACCCTCCCCCACGGCAACTTGAGACCATTGCTCCTTGTTCTGTCATCTGCTACCACTGAGAACAGTCTAGATCCATCCTCTTGATTAATTTAGGGCCAGATTCTGCTTTCACTTAAGGCCAGATCCCAGTCTATGCTATGGATCCTTTGTGCCATTCCAAAGGAACAATAGGGTCATGACACTATCTGAATTGGGCAGCTGAACATTCCCCTAGCACTGGAGAACCTTCTGCTGGTGTAGGAGTTCCTCACAAGTAGCAGGTACATTGGAGGAGTGCTCAGAAGGTTAGAGTCTGCCCCGAATGCTGCTGCACCCAAGTGATCTCCAGCAATGTAACAGCCGCTGGGCTCCTCTGAGGCAGCTCCATCTTACGCCAGGGATTGGAGGAGATCATACATGTGATACAGACACCTCTGCCTCTCCCTTTTGGGTACTGTGGTGAGTGAACCCCAGCCAGACCCAAGGATTCTCCATTTGGTGTAAATCTGAGTAATGGTGTTGACTTGAGTTGTTCTGGATTTCAACCAGTGTAAACGAGAGTGAATCTGACCCTTAATTAGGAGTGACAGATTCAGTGGGGAACACCACGTTATTAGAGAACTGAGTCCCAATTCCTCTACAACAGGCATAGGGGAGTGCAAGCAGAAGCAGTCTGAGCTTTCTGCCTTCGTATCTAAATCGTGGGCTGGGGAGCTCTGTCTTACCATGGTCCACGTCCAGGCAATCCTGTCTTCTTCAGTAAGGACTGCCCAACCAACAGTATTGCGGGCACACCAGTGACTAGGCAATATCCAAAGCTAATCTATCTCTTGTCACTTCCATCTTACTCTAGTTTCTCAAGCACGTCACTCCTACAGCAAATGCCACATTTCCTAGCCCACGTGAAGTCAGGAAGAACTAACAACAGCTCACTAACCTTCATCATCAGCACAATAGTATTGAGTGCAATCATGACCATGATAAAATATTCAAAGGGAGGGGACACCACAAACTTCCACATCTTGTACTGAAAAGACTGCTTGTTTTGAGGCATGTAGCGGGTCAATGGCCTGGCACTTATGGCGAAGTCTATGCAGGCCCTCTACAAAACAGGAACAAGGGGAAAAAAATCAAAATCGGCTGGGGTCATCCAGTAGCCAATGTGTTCATATGAAACAGGTTATCTTTGAGAGCATGGGTGAGGTATTTTGGGGAGGATGGACTGAGTATGTTTATCACATAGTGGCTGGGCACAGAACAATCAGCTGTTTGGCGGCTGGCGGGAGACACTTGCGGGAGGACAGAGAGCAGCAAGCGGTGTGCAGGTGGGCGGCCTTGGGGGAGGGGGCGGGAAGAGGCAGAGCGGAGCAGAGCCTTGGGGCGGAACAGGGGTGGAGCACCCACCAAGAAAAATAAAAGTCAGCCCCTGTGCATACACAGAGTGCAAGTACTTAACACCATGTTCATCTGTAATAGGGAGGAGTGGACCACAGAGACATGTAATTTTGTTTAGCTGCTCAGGTCAAGTTGTAGCATCATATTCAGAGATGTGTGGTCTCCATGGGCCATACATCCATGCAAAGGATTAGGGGGGCGGCAACTTGATTCTTTACATTTCATATTCAACACATCTCTCAATGTGATCATTGATAACACAAAATTTAGGACCTCCTTCTGTTAATAACTGCTGTAAAGTCCTTAGTACTGGTGGTGGTAAAGGTGGGATTTTGTTTGTAGCAAGGTAGTCTGAGCCAAAAAATGCCAACTCCCAGTGTGCAAGGGGTTGCTGAATTCATAACGCCTGGATACCTCGTTTTTTTCTAGACTGCATTCCGACATCACTTTATCTCCTTGCTCCTGGAAGGTGATGATGATTAACGCCACAAATATGTTCACAAAGAAGAAGGGGAAGACAACAAAGTACACCACATAAAAGATGGACATTTCCATTCGATAACCAGGGCTGGGACCCTGCTCCTCATATGTAGCATCCACCGAATGCTTCAATACACTGTAATCAAATGCAGAGAGAGAAGAAAAGCAATTAAATTAAGTGCAGGGCAAAGTACCAGTGAGCGCTCTAGATTTACTTGGTATCAGAGGCTTCACTGTGGAGATTCTTCCTTACATGCATGGGATTAAACTCACTGCCACCTTTGCAACTGGGAAAGAACTTTCCTTATGGGCTAGTGGGCACCCTTTCTTTTTCCTCCATTTTGGAACAGGGGACCATTTGTTACTGTCTCATCAGCATATTTGCCATGATCAATTTTCTGTGATTGCAAGGAGAAGGGATACTTTGGGGTCTGAATCCTTCCTCTCTTCTTCTGTGTGTCAATATGGATGAAACAACAGCGGTGAAAGGACTGTGAATAATCTGCGATGCACACTGCCCTGAGAATATGTTGGCCACTGAGGTTTTCATTCATTATTGTATTAGGAAGTGGGGCCTGGGTGTGACATTTGATCTGGGAATGTTGCAGGGGAGTTACACTGGGGATGGGAGACTTCCCCTGAAGGAAGCTACCTGAGCTGTAACCTGAGCCAGGAGGGGGGGTTGGGAGAAGTGACACCTTCTGCCTGGGAGACTGAACAAAGGAGAGAAGGAGCTGGGGGGAGGAAGGGAGAGAGCTGCTGGAGGAGTTTTTGTTGTCAGTCTTGGGCTGGGTGGTGCAACGCAGGGAACCCCAAGCTGGGGTCTAAGCTCCCTAAATCCCCCAGAAGGACTTTATTGAGGGGTTCTGGTTATACCTACACGCTCTGCTTGGGACTGTGTTCCTGTCATCTAATAAACCTTCTGTTTTACTGGCTGGCTGAGTCATGGTGAATCTCAGGAAGAGGGGTGCAGGGCCCTGAGTCCCCCACACTCCGTGACAATGGGTGAAAGGGGTTGCCTGCCACATGAAAAAGACTTCCAGGTTGCATTTTTTACTACTATTTCCCATTAAAAGCCAAGCAAAATAAAGTAATATGCATAACAGTAATGATAGTAACAGTTTTGAGCCAAAAAGCCTGGAATGCTTTCTTCATGGGTCACAACGTTCCTTTCGCCCCCGATCTCAAGGTCAGCAGCTTTTGTGAACCTCTTAATCTATTTCACACCAAAGAAAGCAGGGCAGATCTGAAGGCTAGGAGTGAGCAGACAATTATTTATCAAAAAGTGCCCAGGAAACACCACTGGACAACCACATAGGAATGTGCAGAAAAATACACTCAAGTCCTGCCTAATCCTCTGATTCGTTTAACATTCTCGTGAGGAAAACCAGAAGCCTGGCTGATAACGAATTCCCCATCCACTTTGCACAAGTCATCGATTGTTTATCTGTCCCTGACAGTTACGAGGAGTTAGCATTACATCTCAATGAGGTAAATGAACCCGACAAACTCCACGTTACTTACGTTGGCCACCCCTCTCCCGTGGAGACAGTGAACAGCGTTAACAGAGCCCAGAGGACATTGTCATAGTGAAACTCATACTTTTTCCACTGCCTGGGCTGTGCCTCCACCTCACTCTTCTCATAATCCAGATACTGACCCCTAAAAAGAAGAGCAGAGATTTGAAACAAGTGAGGTGACAAGGCTCGGCAGCAATTAAGGATGATTATCATTATTACTTGTATTGCAGTAGCATGTGGGAGCCCCAGTCTTGGATCGAGACCCCATTGTGCTAGGCACTGTACAAACACAGAACAAAAAGATAGTTCCTGCCCCAAGATTTTATAATCTAAATAAAAATGAACAGAGCCAGAGAATGTTAATCTCTGCACAAGGTGCAGCAGAGACTTGAATCCACAACCTTGGGCATGGGAGGGGAGGACCATATCCCGGGGTCGGTCAGTCACACGTGAGAATTACTAAGGGCTTCTCCTCCCTACCATGGTAAATCAGCGCGGCGTCGATTTAGCATGTCTGGTGAAGACACGCTATGACGATGGGAGAGCGTTCTCCCGTCAACGTAATTACTCCACCCCAAGGAGAGGCAGAAGCGATGTCGACAGGAGAACACTCTCCCACCCACATAGCGTGTTGTAGACACCACTTTAAGTCGATGTAAGTTACGCTCCACACCCCTGAGCAATGTAACACACATCGACTTAAGTGTAGTGTAGACAAGCCCTAAGACAACGCTTACAATTAAGAGGACATTGTCAATTACTTTAGGCTTGGAATAATCTGATCCATCACAGACTGTTACAATCTAGTGGAGAATGTCCTGTGGGTTCCAAATATCTGTTTGAAAACAAATCCACTATTCAGCCAATGAGAAACTGAAAATACAAACCCCAGAAATACTGCTGACACGTGACCTCATAATATATTTGCTCTGCTGCTGTAAAGCTGGCAGCCAGAAGGGGAAATATACAGAGAGATTAACCTACATTTCACTGTTCCAAGCGCTGTCGCTGACATTACTAAAGACATTCCCAGATGATAGCAATCATCAAAGAAAGACGCAAGCAAGGAGGAGGCATGTCGGCTTGTGGTGCATGAGAACAACATAAAAAACACTGTTGAAGGACAAATCAGGCTGGAAACACGGGTCTGCTATCATATTAGTGCCAACAATGGCCCTTTAACTTCCTTTGAACGTCTTACTTATTAACTACAATGTTCAAATAAAAGAGCTTCAAGAAAAAAAAATCCATTTTAAAAATCAGAAAGGCAGCTAGCCAAATTAGCCACACAGACCTTGATCCTTCAAAGACTTCAGCTTGTGCTCTACTTTAAGCACATGATTAGTATGAACCAAGTCACTGCAACTACTCAGACTTAAAATTAAGTATTGGACTTTGCAGGATCGGGGTCTTAGACATTTAAACTATTAAAAACAAAGGGTAAAATTAATGTCTGGTATAACTCTGTTAAAGCAGCACTCTTATTCAATGGAGCCATGCTAGAATTAATTGAGCCCAGAATAATGAGACTAAGTCACACACAGTTAGGAGAGTTATCACCGTCAAAGGAACTCAGGACGGGACCCAGGATTTTCCTCCTGCAAGTAATCTGCTGCTGGCTTCCAGCAAGACCTGCCATCCTGCCAAGTACCTGCAGTCCTTTTCTAGCTCCTTGGACTCATCCGTGCAGTAGAAGAATTTGCCTTTGAAGAGTTGCACAGCAATGACAGCGAAAATGAACATGAAGAGCATGTAAACAATTAGGATATTGAGGACGTTCTTCAGGGAATTCACCACGCAGTCAAAGACAGCCTATAATGGTGGGGTGAAAAACAGGGGAAGAGGTGAGGAGACAGAGAGAGAGAGAGAGCTCTCGGCACTTAAACAGGAACATGTGAAATTTTGGATCAGATACCTTTAACTTGCACACCAGATGTTTCAAATTCCTAATTCTACTAATACCCATTTCCTGCAGTTCCATTCTTTTTCCTTGTTGCAAGAGTTTAAACCGTGTGACTGAATTCTGTGATATTGCCAGTAAAAATGGCAAATATAATAACCGGTTGTCTATGTAAATATTAGCCCCAAGCAAATATTTGTATAGTTGGATGAATAAGTGAATGTATATGTGACTAATCTATTCAATGACTGTTAGGGAATAAACTTTGTCAAATAAATTACTCATTAAATATTATTTGAACTGTTTGAATGATAAGTAAAATTATTTCATGATAAAATACCAAAATGCTTTGAATAAATAATTTGTAGCAAACAATGTAGCAACCAGTGTTAATTTAGTTGGCAAATGTAGCTTGTGAACTGTCTGCAAACACTTTTTGAAAGTATTTGTTATATGGTATTAGTTGCCAAATAATTTCAGCAAATAACTGTAGGCTTACAGCATGTTCATGAGCAGTTTGTGGTGATAATTCAATGTAAGCAATTCTGAGCGGGATTGATTAGTTCTGTTCGAACACACCAGGCATATGGTATTGTTTTTCTGAATGTAACTCTTAGAATCATGTTTCTGGTGCAAACACAATCCAGAAATTCCAAATTCACTTTCTGCAAATATTCTCTAATAATCCCCACAAAACACTCAGTTTCAGTGACCAGTAACTAGTTTCCAAGGAGCAAATGCAAAAGGGGTGTGAAGACAAGCAATATGAATTCAGTTTCTGATTCATATAAATATTTACTGACACTTTTTAGCAGTATTCAACCCGGTCTGGCAAATAGAAGTTTGAAAATAAAGGATTTGTTTAATAAAAAGCCAGTGTTTCTTTGCATTCCAGAGCAGACGAAAATTAACACTGCTGATTTCAAGGGCCACAGAACAACACATTTAAATTTCCAATCAACTAGCCTTGGTCTTCTGCAGAGTTTTCAGGTGAATTTAGTGTGTGTGAAAATTAAATTGGCTAAAATTGAAATGATCTGAACCTGAACCAGGGGGATTTGGATAAAACAGGACCCAGAGGAAAGCTAAAAAAAATTGGGCTGATGTGGTTTCACAAAAGCAAAAGCTCTTTATGTTTTTGGCCCATCTCTAATGGAAAAGCTCCGTATTGGTGAGCGCACAAAAACACGGTACCAGGGCCGGCTCCAGGCACCAGCGTAGCAAGCAGGTGCCTGGGGCAGCCAAGGAAGGGGGGGGCAGCAAGTCTGGCCGTTTGGCAATTCGGCGGCGGGGCTGTCACTCCCTCTCGGAGCGAAGGACCTGCCACCGAATTGCCGCTGTAGAATGAAGTGGCGGTAGAGCTGTTGCCGCTTGCAATCACGTTTTTTTTTTTTTTTTTTTTTTTGCTGCTTTGGGCGGCAAAAACGCTAGAGCCGACCCTGCACTGTACAGCCATTATTTCCTGCACTGAGTGCCTACAATGCACATCTGTTTAATCCTGTAAATCCTCCCACCCCACAATTCCAGTGGCGGGCTACTCTTGAACAGTTTTCAATCCATTCTTGAAAAGTAGTGAATAACTAAGCTCAGGCCACCACATTCATTCAACTTGTGGCTCGGGATTCCAGAGATGTAAGGCTCTGGTTTGAGCATTGGCCTGCTAAACCCAGGGTTGTGAGTTCAAACCTTGAGGGGGCCATTTAGGGATCTGAGGCAAAAATCTGTCTGGGGATTGGTCCTGCTTTGAGCTGGGGGTTGGACTAGATGACCTCCTGAGGTCCTTTCCAACCCTGACATTCTATGATGCTAACCCTGCATTACACACTCCGAGATAAACAGATTAAAATTCCTCCTGACTCAGTGGAAGATTTCCATGGACAGAGCTGGGCAAAATGTGCAGAGTTCACTGTGTACAAGTTGTGCAGTGAAAGTGACTGTTCCAGGAGTTACTTTTTGCACACCACAAAATTTCAAAAAATGGTGTTAAATGTGTAGGTTGCGTTTTGGGTGGGTTTCCCCATCCCCAACCTTTATAAAGGCTATTGGTTGTGCAACAGTTCACAAAATTGAAGGTGGCATTTGCTGTGAAACCAAAAGACCGTTTAACGTTTGATAAAAATGTGCAAAACTATTAAATAAGGGTGTGTGTGTGTCTTTTTTTATCTAAGTAAAAACTGGCAAAAATTAAAATCAATTACAGTAAAATAATAGGTCTATACATTACCCACTTTGAGTTTACACAAGAAATTTTGCCCACAGCCCAGCCTGCAAGTCCCCAACAAAGAAGAACTGTTTCCTGTTATTCGCCAACCTTTAACTTGGGCAGACGCTTGATAGTCTTCAGTGGTCTTAGGACTCGCAGGACTCGCAGTGACTTGATTGTGTTGATGTCTTTGCCTTTGCTTCCTCTGAAAGGGGAATGAAAGAAGAACAAAAGGAAGGAGTTTGGTTCTAGAGGGGCTCATATAAAGGCCTGCAAATACCCAGATTTTTCAGATTTGGAGCCAAATTTTTCCCCTTGGATGCTCACACAGGGAGTTACAGATGAGCATCCGCTTGAGAAGCGTAAAGCAATGTACAGAAGGGAAGTTGAGGGCAGAACTTGGCCCTGAGAAAGTTTAACTGCTTGTGCTCTCCATCCCGGCATCACTTCCCAGCTATTCACACCGTGTCACCAGGCTCAGATTCCTCCCCTTCCTCTCACCAGTAGGAGGGCAGCAGAGGATCTCTGGCTATAGCAGAGAGGAGAGAAGCCAGAGCACATGAGCACAGCTGCAGCCACTGGTGGGAGAAGGGGGAAAAAGTCACATCTGCCCCACCCAAAACATTTGTGGCCTGTGTTACACACGTCACCGCCTCTTCCCACAAAGCCAGAAGTTTCGATCACACACCTCCCATCCAATTTGCCAGGGCAGCTCTCTTTATGATCTGGAGATAACGTTTTCCTTAGTAAAACAGGCAGTGAATAGAAGGGACTGGACCTTTTGGTGGGTAGATGGACAGCACGTCTACCTGGGCAAAATAAGCTTTCCATTTCTGCATTCTGTACAGCCATACTATCGCTCTCAGGTCTCTTTTAGAGGACATGCTGCCAAGACCATGCTGAGCCATGTAATATGCAGACATATTACATGCCTGAAACAATAACAGTGTAATTTTTCAGGCCATGCATGCAGAGGTTGGAGGTCACTTCTCTTTTACGAAAACCGTATGCGAAAGGTTAATAATTTATGCAAACAATACTGTTCATTTAGCTACCATTAAGGGGATGGGGGGGTTGATGGGGAGATAGAGTTCCTTCCCCAACCCACCCCCAAAATAAAAAAGTAGGGCTTTTTCTGAAGAGATGCAGCTAGGCCTTTTGTCAATCTGCTAGTACAACAATGCAGTTCACCTTCATTTAGTATGGCGTGAGAATGAGATGGAAGACTGTTGATGGAGCTGAACTTGACTACAGGCATGGGTTTAAGGGCTGATTGAGACATAAACTTGCACTGAAATAACAAAAGGTGTGAATGAACACTGCTTTGAGCAGGCTCCCTGGCTCCTCTCCGCTCCCCCCACATTCAGCTTCCCTTCCCCATTGGGAAAGCATGTCAAGAAAAACACAATTAAGCCAAGAGACTCAGAACTGTACAGCATGGGCAGTGGCAAGTTCAAACTTCTCCCATACAGCCTCACCAGTAAGGACTTAACACTATTCTGGAGAAACCATATTTAGGGGGGAGAGGACAGCTCAAACTCTATGGCTCACTCAAGCCACTGACCCTGCTGAGAGTGGTGATGGTGAGTTTTGTGACTTGGCTCCATTAGTAAAGAGAAACCAACAAGTCATTTCATACGACCAGCTGAGCAGAAATGAGAGGGTAACAACTTTTGCTCGCTACTGAACAGAGTGGATTTGCACCAGTATCTTAGAGGTGAACATACCCATGTCCCATTTGCAGTCATTTTCTCTACCTAGTGTGACAGTCTGTATCCCTATGTTCACCCTTTCTACAAGACTATGATAAATCTGGTACAAAGTGTGCCTTGTAAGGTATCATTTGGAAACTCATAATCTGCTGAACATTATTGTCTTGGTAAAATGTGTGTGGCAACAATGTATGTAAAGCTATGAAATTCTATTGTATAAGACATGTTCCAAGTTTAGAAAAGCAGGCACAAACCAGTTCTTCAAAGACAAAAGGCAAACTAACGCCTTGGCCATAGGTCAACAAAATCAAATAGACCATCACCTGGTTAAGCAGCCATTCTTTGGCAGGGAAAAGGACGAGAGTGAGAAATTTAATTGTTGTCAAAGAAACGGCTGGAAGTTCCCATCCCACAGACATGCTGTCACCTGAACCACAGCTGGAGATGTTTCTCAAAGAAGAGAAATGCCATAAGAAAGGGGAGCAAACACCTCAGATTACCTCTCTCCCTTCATCTCTATGCACAGCATCAACAACACTTGAAAAGACAAAGGAAGCATCATTGGACTGAGGGGAGATTCTGACTGGAAGATTCAGCTAGTAAGACTGCTACAGCATGCGGTGAGAGAGACTTTTGCTTTGAATTCTCTTAGCTTAAGTTAGGTGTTACTTTGTGTTTTACCTTTTGTTTCTTTGTAACTAATTCTGACTTTTATGCCTCCTTACTTGTAATCACTTAAAATCTTCCTTTTTGTAGTAGTTAAACTGATGTTATTGTTTTCTCTAAGCCATGTGTTTGGGTTGAAGTGTTTGGGAACTTCAGCAGGGATAACAAGATTTGTGCACATCATTTTCTATGAATGAAATGACAGATTTTCTATCAGCCTCTATTGTCCAGGAGGGTGCTGGGCAGTACAAGGCACACAGGTCTGGCACTGAGAATTTACTGGTGTCGCTCTGTAATATAATTCATGGCTGGCTGGCTATAGCTCTCATACAGTATAGCTGGGGGTGATTTACATGCTGGAGGCTGGGTGTGGGCAGACCAGGAGTGGTTGCTCTCACAGTGAAGCAGTATAAAAGGCACCCCAGATTGGAGAATTGAGGGGAAACAGCTGTTCAGCAGTCCAGATTGTACCCTGGGGAATGTCACATCAATCACTTCTGTTCATTTACAGTGCACGGATAAGCAAGGGAGACATCAGGAACATTCAGAATGAAAGCTGAGAGGCTCTTGCCTATATCATCATATCATCTTTACAGGTTAGTCTCTAGTGTTGAGTTCCATGACTGGATTGGGAGGGATGGAAGGTGAGGGGATAGGAACACAGACAGGGAGAGGACAGAACATCTGAGTTTTTCCACTGCTATTTTAGAACCACTTTAAGCAGACACATCTGGAGCTTGATCCTGCTCTAATTCACATTGCTGTAAACCAGACGTAGCTCCACTGAAGTCAATGGAATTACATTAGCATAAAATTGGTGTGAGATTAGAAATCCAAGCTATGACTGGAAGGGATTGCCCACTTCCACTATTAGTCTTAAGGGAGACTGTTCTAGCTATAAATTGATAAAGCCATTATAGATCCTCATGATCTCTCATGGTCTAAGGGGTTGGGGAACCTCTTCTGCAATTGAGTCACAAGGGGATTTATGGGTTTAACTCCAATGCACATGAGGGGAGAAGCGTTTGCTTCTGTATACTCCTCTGCATAGAGATGGCAGAAGAGGCTTTGGAAAGTCCCTCTATAGCCCAATCTCTTGCCAAACCACCCAGGCATTGAATCAATCAAAATATACGGTTTTCAGGTATATCACCATAAATATTTTTGTTCTTAATTTGCAAGAAACACAGTAGCCATACAAAGCTCTTCTATGGAGCTGCATTAATCAGGAGAATTAATTGTGATTTAATATGTTAATAACGGCTCTTTGAGGAATGTGAAGGTCTCTGATGGAGTCGTGACCTGACGGTGCTCTCGGTGAAGCTCGAAAGCTTGTCTCTTCCACCCACAGAAGATGGTGCAATGAAAAAACAATAGGCACTGTCTCCATAAAAGTTTTAGCCACAGCGGTGCTTAAGCATGGTCATTGCTAGCATGGTTTCCCTAAGAAGCATAGTTGTTGAAAAAACATGCTAGCCTGCACCATGCTATTGACTATCCCCTCTAGGCAGGCTGTTACACGAGTGTCAAGGGAAAGGAATCCCTGTCTATGTGGGTCAGGGAAGCCATGTGAAGGAGAGTGGAAAGCTAAGACGACAAGCCAACCATTTGGTTTAAGAGATTCTAGGAAATGTTCCCATAGGCATCTCAAAGATAGCAGAAAAACTTGACAGTTTTTATACCGTGTCTGACTGAGTTGTAAGCAGTTTTTCCAGAGGACAGTAACAAAGTTTTAGCATTGTGCATGTGGTCCGTCAGCTCCTGTCGTTGTCTATGCTGACAGAGAATAGTTGCCTGTGTTGTAATAAATGGCACAGCCAGTGGGGAAATTGGCAGATGCAAAAAATAAAAATAAATAAATATAGGAGGCCAATGGAATGCTAGGCTGATTCAACCCATGCAGTGCTAAGCCCTGATCCTACTTCTGCTCAAGTCAATGGCACAATTCCTTTAGTTCAATGGGAGCAGGAGAAGGTTTTTATTTTTCTTCTTGCAGGAGGTCTGAGGACACTGAAATGTAATGTGAGAGGAGGCAGGGATTCGCCCTACAACTCAGATTGCAGCCACGAGGGAATCATTTCTGTGGTCACAGGGACAACAATGCCCTCATTTCTGAAGGAAGCAGAGACTCTGTGGGGCAGATCGACATTAGCAAGGTGCAGTCAAACTCCACTCAGCTGAGGTCTGCACTGACAAGTTGCCAGGTGTCTGAGGTTCATAAGCCATTTGCAGGAAATGAAGCAAGCTGTAGCCTCTTTTGTCTTCAATCAGAGGGCTGGCTTTTAGAAAAAAACAGGAAAGCTCATCGTTAGTGGGCTAATGCTTTCCTAACCAGCCTATGGGGACTGCAGGAAGGAGTGGTAAAAGGGTTCTACCTGGCCTACTGCAAGGGTCTCTTGGAGGGATTAGAATATAATGCAATATTATTAGCTGATGCATTAAGCATTGAAGGCAAAAGTTAAGATCACCAACACTATAAGGGCCTAAATGTGTTTTGAATTTTGAATATGGGTTAATGTCACATTAAAAATTATCAACCATCTAAACTAACGGGTGTGACTTCCATTTACACTAAGGGCTGGGGCAGGGCCGGCTCTAGGATTGTTGCCGCCCAAAGCAAACACAATTTTGGCCGTCCCCTGCCCCGGTTCTTTAATTACCCCACCCCCGGCCCCGCCTCAACTCTGTTCCTTCCACAAATCCCCAGCCCTGCCTCCTCCCCCAGGCTCTCAAGCCTAGGAGGGAGGGAGGGACGGGGAGAAGCGGCACCCGCGCCGCGGCCACTCAGAGTCTCCCCCACCCCAGGTTTGAGAGCCTGGGAAGGAGGGATGGAGGGGGAGACTCCAAGTGGCCGCGGTGCGGGCGCCGCTTCTCCCCCTCCCTCCCAGGCTCTCAAGCCTGGGACGGAGGGGGAGCAGTGATGCGCGAAACGTCCGCTCGGGATCTCCCCCTCCCTCCCAGGTTTGAGAGCCTGGGAGGCAGGGGGACACCCCGAGCCGCCGCAGCGCGCGAAACAGCTGATTTGCGTGTCGCTGCTCCCCCTCCCTCCCAGGTTTGAGCGCCTAGGAGGGAGGGCGAGTAGCGGCGCGCGGATCAGCTGTTTTGCGTGCCATGGCAGCAGCAGCGGAGGTGAGCTAGGGTGGCCGGGGCACATTTTTAGGGGCAGCATTCTGGCGCCGGCCATGCCGCCCCTAAAAATGTGCCACCCCAAGCACCAGCTTGTTTTGCTGGTGCCAAGAGCCGGCCCTGGGCTGGGGATCGATCTAAGATACGCAACTTCAGCTACAAGAATAGCGTAGCTGAAGTCGACGTATCTTAGATTGATTTACCTCGGGTCCTCACGGCGTGGGATCGATGGCCGCGGCTCCCCCGTCAACTCCGCTTCCGCCTCTCGCCCTGGTGGAGTTCCGGAGTCGACGGGGAGCACGTCCGGGGATCGATTTATTGCGTCTAGACGAGACGCGATAAATCGATCCCCGATAGATCGATTACTACCCGCCGATCCGACGGGTGGTGAAGACATGCCCTAAGGCCACTTTATACTGCTCTGGCCTTAAAGCGAGCATGACAGTAATTTACTCTCCCTTTAGGTCCCTTTACACTGTCAGGGCAATGACTTTAGTGTAAACGACACTCAGGCCTGAAGGTTTTAAACAGCATTTTTGGATCTCTTTATGCATTTTTACATCACCAGATGCTAGCAAGCAAAGATGATGTTACAGCCAGTGCACTCTGGCCAGCTCTGCCAGCATAACCAGGAGGAAACTGTTCACATCCTTCCACTGAGTTTCCGTCTTCAGGTGTACAAGCACAAAAAAATACTTAACTGCTCATCCTTCTGTTCGATTTGGAAGACAGAGCCCTTAGACATAAGAAAGAATCAAAAAGAAAACCAACTAATTTCACAGCCCAATTTTGTTTTCTGAAACAGGATGTATGATCAGTAAACAAAATGAGATTCAAATGTTTTGTGAAAAGAGAAGAGATATTAGGTACCTGTGGGTGTGATCTATACAATGCTCATCTCTGCAAACAAAAATCTAGTGCTCTCAGTATATAGAAACAAGAACTGGCTTTTGGCAGCCCACCCACACTACAAAGCACAGGAAACAGATGGATCTGTTTCTACACGTCTTGATGTAGCTGGGAAATAATGAAATACAGGCAATCAGGGAGGGCTTCTCGTGGGGTGCACTGTATCTAAAACAGCAGAAAACATGAACTCCGGCAAACTAGAAATCCATTGATGTCTGAGGCCGTGAATCCTGCAGTTACACAGCCGTGTTCAGGAGCCATCTTGGAATGGGCAGAATTTATTACAATGCATAAGAGGCAATGTTTAAAATCTGAAACTGTTCTTTGTACAGAGGGAAGCTGTTGGATGGCTGATCTGGGAGAGGGAGGCTATGTCTGTAGAACAGTGATCACAAACCTCAGGAGGGAGAGACATTACTGCAAATTGGAAATCCAGTAGGCTTCATCTACAACCAATTTAGAACCAAATATTAAGTGACTGCATTTCTGGGTAGGGGTAGAAGGTTAATAGACATGGGGCTTAATGAACAGGTATGGTGACACCTCCCCCCCAGCATAGCCACCAGTTTTCTTGATGTAGGGATATACTTCAAAACCATTCTATGATGAGAACGGGAAGCATGCCCTGAATTCCTAATAAAGGATTTCAAGATTTAAAACACTTTCTGTGTGTTAGGAGGATCTCAGTCAATAACAATGAGGGTGGGGTTTTCAAAAGCCCCTGAGTGAATTAAGGGCATGAGCTCCATTGAAAGTCATGGAGGTGCCTTTGAAAAACCCACCCTGATTTCCTGTTAAAAAAATAAGGCTCTCCCTACAGGAGAGGTGGAATTTTAAAGGGTCCAGGACTGTATGTGATGGATTAATGCAAGTGACATCTTGATGAGACATACCCCCTTTTGACAGCTCCACTAACTAGCTATCTGTACAAGGACAAGAGTGTTTGTTTTTAAATGGAGGGCTTTTCCAAATTTGATTGGCAAAATGCTCTAGTACAAGGCTAGAAAACAAACTGGAAGGGTCAATTGTACTACAAATTCAGGTAATGGATATACACCAGGATGCATTTCACTGTCTAATATTCCCTGCCCAAACACATTGCGGGGGTGAGAGAAAGAAGAGGGGGAGTTGATCTTCACTGCACTATGAACTTTGTTGAACATCAGAGTATGCTAGAAAATGGACAGAACATAGAAACCCAAAAAGCTAAAAAAAAACAAATCACGGAAAAAATAAAAAGGAAAAATAAAATGGCCGGTGGGTTTGTGTGAGGCCAATACTGGTGGCATCAGGCCAGCTCTGGTTGTCCTGTAGCAGAGCGTTGCTCATACAGTTAAACGATTCAAAATAACAAAAGAAACCTCGTAAGTAATTTTTTAAAATAAATAAACGATCTGTTAAAAAATTGATAGATCTTTCAAATGGAAGCTTCTTGTTTCTGTTGCTCCTGCCAGCAGCTCTGATTTCATGTACACAGGGCTCTTAAAGGCTTATCATCAAATATTCATGGAGGGGAGGAGCCACTGTCTCCTGTGATCGCCTGAAATCCCCAAGGCAGAACGTGAACTCCTCCGCTTAAGAGCAAATGAGGTCACAATTCTGCCTGAGTGTGATTCTATCCACTTCCAGTGCCTAACTGATCCAGCTTCTAAAAGGGAAGAAAGAAGAGAGCACCCTACTTCCTAGATTGTATCACAAAACTCCTGTCCCTTTCATTCTGTCTCTTCATCTTCCTCTGCAGAGAGACTGAGGAGAATCCCTGCCCTCTTACTCTAGAAAGCCAGAAAAGGAGATGGCACAGTCTGTCTTCTGGAGGAAGGAGCTCTCCGTGGTCCTGAAAAGGCAGCTCCTTTGTCCCACAGACATAACTGAGATCCCCTGACAAAAAGGTTAAAGGTCACTCTTGCAACATCTTTCTTTTTTAGTGCCCTCAAAACCCCACATCACTTAGTTTTCATGTCAGAGAGCTTTCTCTATTGTCAGTTGCATAGAGCCAGAATTCATGCGGGGTTCGATTCTTAAGAATGCAGAAAGCTATGCATGAAACTTCCATTACCGCTAATGGAGTTTGCACATGCAACCCCCTACATGAGACTAAACCCTGCTACTCTGATGCCTAGTTGTTTATTATTTTTCATGCAAACTTATATCACACATCAAGGCTAGTCCCAATAAGTCACTCCCCCAAATCTTTCACACTGTAGCTGGATACATATAAATTTGCTTATTTCAATCTGTGACTTTTGCTAAACATAGGAACTGCAACCTGGGTTTATTCTTCTGGCTACAGCAATCAGGGACAAATGAGAGCTGTTAAGAGGAAGGGGATGTCACTGAAGAATGGGTAGTGAAGGGACAAAGAAGTCAATACAATGGGTGTAACATGGATCATTTCCACAGGTGAGTGTGTACACTCTGCCGAGAATACACACAGTTCACAGGCATAACAATGCAGCAAGAGAGCAATAATGCATTACCCCATGAAACTCCTAGAGAGAGATTCCAGCAACAGGAAGACAAAGAAAGAGCACAGAGTCAATGACAAACAGAAACAGAGGTCTATACAGTATACCCACTGCACAAAGAGATCCGTGCTCCCTCCCCACCACCCACCCTAAGCTCAATGCTTATAAAATAAATAAGGAAGTAAGTAATAGATTTGATATGTGACATATGCACACACACACCCTGGCTGGTGTCGGAGTAATTCTTCTACTGACAAACAGACAGTATTGCTATACTTTCAACTTGTCGTCACTTTGGGAGGAAATAATTTTCATTGTTCAGCAAATTATGGTAGTAAATTCATTCACTTTAAACAAGCTGTGGAAAATTCTACACATCTGGGGTAAACTTTTTTTGTCGATGCCCACGGAGCGTATCTCTAGTTTTTTCCCCCCATTCATAAGCATCATTTGATTGAGCAAGTAGAATTCGTGCCTCAGGCTGGCCAAATGTCATGACAAATTTGCAAGGCTGTTTTAAGCCCTTCCACTTCCATTTCTTTAAAGACGACAATATACAGCCCAACCCTCATGTCATTTTTATCATCAACACAGGGAGATGATTGCTAGATAGAAGACATATAATTTTTGTTATTATTCATCGCTTACAAGCATCTCTTTGGGGCCCACCTTGAAAAGAATAAATTGAGTTACAATCTGAAGAACTATGAGCAGAAGAAGGTGGACTGGTGCAACAGTGACTCATATTATTATCTATATTAACAAGCTGATGCTGTTGCAATATTCCAGCAGACAATGTTTCTGAATGGGCTGGTTTGACTTGGTGTCCGCTTGAAATGCCCATTTGGCAAAATGTAATACCGATCACCACTATCAAACAGTAGATCAAGAAAATGAATTTGGTGAATTAAATGGGTTTGGCTGAGAGGTAGTCATTGAGCTGTCTTGTTGCAGACTGGAATCAGTAAAGGCTGCAGTAAAGAATGTTTACAAGATTATTGTAGGCTCTACCTACATTTGTGCTCTAGCATTTGGAAGCAAAAAAAAAAATCCCTACAGAGGCACAACAAAATCACCCATCTCACTTAGCAAATCAAGTTCTTTTCTAGTGATAAACAAAACTCCACAAGGTTCAGTCAGAAGGCCTTTGGTTTGGATAAGTACTCAGGAGCCCGAATGTCTATCCAAACTTCATCTGAACTGTCCGAATCCCTTATGTTAGCAGAATTGGACTAGGAATCTCTGCAGAACAGGCTCTCACAAGATTGCTGGTACTTCCTGCATCCAATGAGTCCAGAAATCCTGAAAATATGGTCTCTCTCGTGGAATTTTATCATTTACAATCCCAGCTGGAATATGGAAGTATAGAAGCTACAGCAAGAACAGCAGCAGCAAAAATAGAAAATTCTTCAAACTCTTCCAAACCGCAAAAAAAGTTGGATTCAGTTCAACTCTGGGTGAAGGTTTGGGATGGTTCTTGTTTTATCCAAACCAGTTTCCCCATCCTTCTTTATTGCCTCCAAAAAAGGTGCATGTTTAAGAGTCCTGCCCCCTTCCCTTTATAATCTTTCCATGAACCTATTCTCGACATTTACTTAAAGAGTAGGTACACACATCGTTCAAGACACGCTGTCATGAAGTACAGCCCAAGGATGTACAAATAAAGTGCAGAGGCTGATATTATACCATTAGATATAAATGCCAGAGTGAACTAAAGAAATACTGAATGCAATGCACTCTCAAAAGGAGCAGAAATTAGAAACCTTTCATCAGAAACAATTTGTCCAGTAACATAAAAGGCTCTATAAATCTGCTGATGTTCTATGTTACCTTAAGAGAACCATGTTCACCAAGGAGAAGATATTTTAAAGACCAATGATATTATTGGTCTTCAGAACACACAAGAGTTTCTCTGACTGGACAAGCTCCCTAGATTTCTCTCCTCCCAACCTCTTGGAAGTGTGAAATCTTACTGGAGAGGGAGATCAGGAATTTACAACAGACCACAGACATGGACATTATTTCCCAGAAAATGACATTTATGTTTAACAATACTTAACACCTCTAGACCACCTTTCATCTGGGGCTCTCTATTTTTTTTTACAAGCCTTAATTAACTAAGCCTCACTAAATAAAAGCTTGACAGGTATTATTATACCCATTTTTGCAGATCAGGAGACACAGGCATAGAGAAGTTTAGGGTCAGTTTTTCAAAAGTGGCCTCTAATTTTGGTGCCCAACTTTACACAACCAGAGCCTAATTACCAGAGGTATGGAGTGCCTGATTGACCTCAACTGGAGTTAGGCGTTCTCAGTCCTTATGAACACCAAACCCTCGGTACCTAAAATTGGGTACCCAAAGCAGTGGGCAACCAAAACTAGAAGTCATTTTTGAAAATCTGGGCCTCAAACAACTTGCCCATAAGATCACAAAGCTCATTTGCAGCCAAGTCAGGAACAGAGCATAGACCTCCCAGTTTGCAGTCCCCTTCTCTAAACACTAGTCAACATTGTTACCTTCATTTAATGGCGGCGAATGATACAGTTTGATCATATGCTGTAATCTAACCATTTCTGGGAAAGTTCTTGTCACCATCATGTTGTTGAAAATAAATCTAGAGGATTAAAGGATCTAATTCTGTGATTTAATACAAGTTTCCAATAGCCTATGTCCAATGCTCTCTCCCTGGGGGAAGAGGGAAAAGATGACTGTCACATCTTATTGTTTTCACAGTCTCAGTGACTGAGGTCAAATCAACTTAGATTTGGGTTTTGTTTTTTAGAGCATTTGCCACTGAACTAAAACAAAAGATCTAAAATGTAGACTTCATGGACACAACACAGAAGGAATTCTGAACCTACAGAAGAAGAAAAAAATCTGGGCCAGATTCACCGGAATGCTCTGGCAACTTTATGTAGCTCCAGTGATGCAAAGCAACCATAAACCTATCTTAACTTTAAGATGAGTTTATGGTGGTTTTGCATTGTCAGAGTTATGCAAATCAACCAAAGAACATGAGTAAATCTGGCCTTCTGTTTAGAAATGGTTTTATTTCTGTAACACATAGGGTAGGCTTGCACACTTCCACTAGCTCAACTGTGAGGAGCAAATTCATTCTTTTGATTGGCAAGTAAAATACTGTTAGAGCTTGTCTATATGCACACCCAGTTTGCGGCCATCTGGGGTGTAAATCTAGCCTGCACAAGCCTGCCATGCATTAAGTATCCATATGGACCCTGCTGCTGCCATGAACTAGAACCTCCCTAGTGCACTTTAATCTACTCCTCTTTTAAACTGGCCTCCAGGTCAATACCTGGAACTTCAGAGGCATATTGAAACCCCTCATAATGCAACTGGTAAACTACACACTACTACAGGGTGGGAAATGTTCTCCCAGACTCCCTCTGTGATCAGCTTGTGTTCTGAAGTGTCTGTATTTCTTCTCCTGTGTTCTTTACTAGTAAGGGCATATGAATTAAAAGAGGATCTTGGTTCCTTAACAATTCATCTGTGTCTGTTGCTCATTCCTCACTTGATATCAAAATGTTCTGTGAAATCACAGTAGTTGGTTGGGGAAATTATCCTGATGTCAAGTATCAGAGGGGTAGCCGGGTTTGTTGCTTTTTACAGATCCAGACTAAGAGTCCTGTGGCACCTTATAGACCAACAGACGTATTGGAGCATAAGCTTTCGTGGGTGAATGCCCACTTCGTCAGACGCAGGGGGTATTCACCCACAAAAGCTTATGCTTCAATACGTCTGTTAGTCTATAAGGTGCCACAGGACTCTTTGTTGCTTTCTACTGATGTCAGAAACAGAGGATAGTGACTTGAGGTACTGAATAAGCAGCAGGAGAAGAGGACCTCTGTAGAAACTTGGAAATTGTTGTCATGTAAATATCTTTAATGAAAAAGGATGAGGGGAGAGAAATACAGAAAACACACAAAACAGAAGCTGCAGTGATTCTAAAAAAATATGTTTTTCCAGATTTGGGGGTAAAGATATACATTATCTGGTGAAAAAATGCACTTTCTTAAATGGCTCGATCTCCTGGGATCATTTTTTTCTCAATCAGAGCAGCTTAAAAATATTCAGAGCTGCCAGAAACATTTGCGATGAGCCAGGAAAGGCTTGCCAATAGGTCACAAACATGGGTCCAGATTTGAACGAGTGGCAGCGGGGACCAAAACACACCTGGGTGAAGTTTCGATGAAATCTAGAACAGCTTGTTAATTGAGGTTGACATTATGGAAAGTTCTTTTCCCCCTAAGTTTTGGGTGAAAGAAAATGAAAATTTCACTTGAAGTTTTAAGTTTGTTCTGACCCAAACTTTAAAAGAAAAAACTGGGGCTGTGAAACCCATGAACCTGTTGTGAAAAGGAACCACAACTACTGAGCTTTAAATGGCTCTAGTTCAGTGCCACATCTACCCTCCTCTCTCCTTTCCTGGAAATTCAGATTCTAAAGAAAAGCTACTTACGAGAAGGCAAATGCCACCAGGGCCCCACTGACCACAATAAAATCCAAGATGTTCCACAGGTCACGGAAATAGGAGCCAGGATGAAGCAGCAGCCCCAGGTCAATCATCTTCAGAGGAAACAAATTAACATGCCACATGTAAAAACACAGGAACCAGCTCCAAATACAGATGTGCAGCAGGGATATGTATTATCTGCAATGAGGTGAAACCCTATATCCTTAATCAAATGATTTCGGTCCCTTCACAAAACCGCCTTCTAAAACATAAGAACAACCATACTGGGTCAGACCAGAGGTCCATCTAAGCCCAGTATCCTGTCTTCTGACAGTGGCCAATGCCAGGTGCCCCAGAGGGAATGAAGAGAACAGATAACCATCAAGTGATGTTGTCACCCATTCCCAACTTATGGCAAACAGAGGCTAGGGATACCATCCCTGCCCATCCCGGCTAATAGCCATTGATGGACCTATCCTCCATCAATTTATCTAGCTCTTTTTTGAACCCTGTTATAGTCTTGGCCTTCACAACATCCCCTGGCAAGGAGTTGCATTGTGTGAAAAAATACTTCCTTTTGTTTGTTTTAAACCTGTTGCCTATTAATTTTATTAGGTGACCCCTAGTTCTTGCGTTATGAGAAGGAATAAATAACACTTCCTTATTTAATTTCTCCACACCAGTCATGATTTTATAGACCTCTATCATATCCCCTCTTAGTCGTCTCTTTTCCAAGCTGAAAAGTCCCAGTCTCATTAATCTCTCCTCATATGGCAGCCATTCCATGCTCTTAATCATTTTTGCTGCCCTTTTCTGAACCTTTTCCAATTCTAATATATCTTTTTTGAGAAAGGGCAACCACATCTTCATGCAGTATTCAAGATGTGGGTGTACCATGGATTTATATAGAGGCAATATGATATTTTCTGTCTTATTATCTATCCCTTTCTTAATGATTCCCAACATTCTGTTTGCTTTTTTGACTGCCGCTGCACACTGAGTGGATGTTTTCAGAGAACTATCCACAATGACTCCAAGATCTCTTTCTTGAGTGGTAACAGCTAATTTAGACCCCATCATTTTATACACATAATTGGGATTATGTTTTACTTTGCATTTATCAACATTGACTTTCATCTGCCATTTTGTTGCCCAGTCACCCAGTTTTGAGAGATCCTTTTGTAGCTCTTCGCAGTCTGCCTGGGACTTAACTATCTTGAGTAGTTTTATATCAAAAGTTACACAGTAGTGATGTTTTTGTTTTTGACAGGTTTTCAGTAGGGGAGAGGGAGGTTTGCTTTTTGTAATTTAGCGAGAGAAGTTAGTATTTCCGAAGCAGATAATGTTGACTAGAGTCAGGAGCAGTGCAAGCGTAATGCCGGCAGACCCCGGTTGCTGGGATCGAACCGGAGACCTCTGGAGCTTAGTGCATGAACCTCTACTGCATGAGCTAAAAGCCAACTGACTGTTAGCTAAGGCAGTAGAGCAGACTCAATCCCTCTCTTTAAGTGGTCTCAGTGCCACTAGATGGGACAGAACACCACACCCAGGAGGTGTGTGGGTTACATACTTCCCCTAGCTGAGGAAGCGTGTCCCAAGCTTCAGAATCTTCCCAGTTGAAATCCCGGACGAGCCCTCACTTGTAACGCAGACAGACCCCGGTCGCCGGTGGGCAGGATCAAACTGTGGACCTCTGGAGCTTAGTGCATGAGCCAAAAGCCAAATGGCCCTTAGCTAAACCTGTAGAGCAGGCTCATTAATCTCTAAGTGATCTCGATGCCACTAGATGGGACAGTACACGACACCCAGGAGGCGTGTGGGTTACACAAGCAGATGCTCTGTAAGCTTCCTTATTTTGCCAGTGCACTCCATGATTGTCAATCCCCTTAATTTTCCACTTCCTGGCCTTTTCCTATGCCACATTGTGTGGTATTTTGTTACAATGAACACATATTAGAGATTATGGCGAGAATAGGGCAATTTGGATCCATTCTTGTAATTTGGTCTTCTCTTAAATATACGTTCACCTGTACTGTTTACTTTCTCATTGTTTAATACATACATACTGTAGTGTACTGGTCTTATGCACTTTGTCAAATACACAACATTAAATTAAATAACATCCACAGAGGCCTCTCTGCTGGAAGTTACTTGGGGGCCAAACTACCTGACTATAATAGGTAGAGAGAGCTGCCCAAGGAAGAACAAACTGTAATAAATTCCTTGTGTTTGGAACCCCATCAGTGGCAATATCCCCCCAAATGTGATCCCCTCCCTTTCTGTTCTTATGTGTGAGATGAAATAGTGAATGTTGACCTTTGAATAATCGTCACTGAGCCTCAGAGTTTACACCTGATTGAGATGAATGGGGCTGTTCGCACTTCTTAGAAGTAGGGTTCCGAGTAGCTGCAGACTCACGCTGACATTTCTGCATCACACTCCAGTCACATTTTTGAGATTTTCTTCATAACCATAACAGCAAGAAACTTTTTTTTTTTTTTAAGACAAAAGTTGAGATTTTGGAGAACAAGACAGTAGCTACAGAAAGATGCTGGTATGATGGACGGGTGTGTGCCAGCTGTTTCCAAGCCCTGTTCATAATGGGTAGAACTTCTTACCATCAATATTTTCCTACACGCATGAGAAATATCTCATTTTCTACAAGCCCTGTTCATATCACTTGCTCTGGACACCTGAAAATATACCACAGTGAATCTGAAAAGTTGAATAAATACCCACGGTGATATTCTTACCTTTATCACCATCTCGAAGGTAAAGACACCCGTAAATATATAATCCAGATACTTCAGCGCCTAAGTCAGAAAGAGAAATCTGTATTTAAAGGAGACTAAGCACAGAATCACTGAAATGATCTGCCCAAAAAGAGTGTATGGAAGGCCAATTCCAGCAGTGGCATATTTACCAAGGTGTCATTGCATAACACCCATTTTATGGGATGCTTTCAGGTAGTTTAGACCACAAATTTGAGTTCCCTCCATGGAACTGAAACAGTATTTTTTTTACAGAAGAAATCATTGTCCGAACGCTCGTGTGCACGTGTGAGAGATCATCTGTGTGCACATGTACGTAGCAGGTTTAAAATAGCAAAGTGAATACACTTTAAATCACAATATTTGAAAATCTTTTCCGAATTTGCTTCCCTGCCAACACCTTTGTACAAATGTGCTTCCCTCTGCAATAGTTGATGATAGCATTGCTAATGCCTCTTGAGTGTAAGGAAGAGATATACATCCCCTGGTTTAGAGCAGTGGTTCTCAAACTTTTGTACTGGTGACCCCTTTCAAATAGCAAGCCTCTAAGTGCGACCCTCCCTTATAAATTAAAAACACGTTTTTATATATTTAACACCATTATAAATGCTGGATGTAAAGTGGGGTATGGGGTGGAGGCTGATAGCTTGCGACCTCCTGAGGGGTCCCGACCCCCAGTTTGAGAACCCCTGGTCTAGAGCATAAACCAACCTCTAACTAGCAAGTATTAGGAAGAAACTTTCCCCATAGCTAGTTTATTTCATAGCTGCCTATTTCAGGGTTTCCTGAATCCTTCCCTGAAACCTCTGGAACTGGCCAGATTGGAAACAGGCTATGAGATGAGGTAGTCCCCTTATCTGATCCAATATGGCAATTCCTATGTTCTGAGGAATGCAACTCCTGATTTGTTTTAGGGGTTAGGAAAAGGCAGAATCCTGAACTCAGGCCTCAGTAAGTAAAACACCTGCCAGTTCACAACTATAAATTAGATAATCTTCTTGGTAAACTGCTTTGGATTTTAAGAGTGAAATTTTCAGTCCCCAGTCTCTGGTTTTGTTTTACACTTGCAATTGACTGCATCTATTTTGTGTATACACAAAAAGAAGAACAGGAGTACTTGTGGCACCTTAGAGACTAACAAATTTATTAGAGCATAAGCTTTCGTGGATGCATGCATCCGAAGAAGTGGGCTGTAGTCCACGAAAGCTTATGCTCTAATAAATTTGTTAGTCTCTAAGGTGCCACAAGTACTCCTGTTCTTCTTTTTGCGGATACAGACTAACACGGCTGTTACTCTGAAATTCGTGTATACAGTTTGTGCAACAAGTCAGGCAGCTGGAGCCTGCTGTATTTGTTGCTAATTTAGGGCCAGATACCTCTGATACCCTTGATAACAGGGCTACTCACGGAGTAAGGTGTTACTGAAGAGCAAGAGTATTTGAATCTGGGCCTGTAGGTTAATATAGCTTTCATTCTCAAAAGTCACATGAGATGAGTGGGGAGGTTTGGTAATCATCTTAATTCTAGTGACTAGCTGACACAGCATCTCAGTATCCTGATCTAAATACGTATGATATGGAGTAGATACGTTCCAAGAAACCCAATGGGTACCTATGTGCTAACACAACAGGTGCCCAGCCATCCAATCTGTGACTGCAGCTGTGAGGTTTGTGTGTAGATATCAGGTGCATGCCCATTTGTGTGTGCATTATCACTTGGGTGTGTAAGCTCAGAGTCTGGTTTGAAACCTGTTGAAAACTGGGCCCTAAATGTATTTTTCTGTACTTGTTTAAAAACAAAATAGCCATCCGGTGCTGGTCCTAGTGGTTACTGTTGTGCCAAACCATTCAGGAGAAGCCACTCTGACGTCTGGCATCAGTCTCTTGCTTTCTGTACTACAGACGATGAAAATCCCCTGGCAGTGTACTCCACCCTCAGGAGCGTGGAAATGCCTCCCACTGCTCAGCAGTGATCCCTCTGGCTGGTGAAGGCACAGCCTTTCCAGGTTTCCAAGGCAGCTAGCATCAATCGACAGCTAAGACACAGGTTCTCAAAGGTGGATGGGGTTCAAACAGAGGAAAGGGCCAGAGAATCTCAGTGCTTGTAGTAGGGAAATTGACAGACCAGATTGTTGGTATAAATGACTAGCCACTACTTTGGAAGGCCATGCAAGTAAAAAGTTCAATGTTGGCTCTGCAACGCTTTTCAGAAGGAGACATGAAATCTGAGAGCTGTCATTATGTTAGTGTGAGTCTCACCCTAATTGATACCTATCCGGCCTCAGTGCTAGCCAGATTTGGTGGCTATTTTCTTCTCTCTGTATTGCACTTGGCTGTCAGGGGTGCAGATCTTACTTCCAGAGGGTCCCAGGTTTGCACTCCCAACCCCAGTGTCACCCACTGATAGCACATGTTGATATCACTGGATGGAACCCCCACACTCTGCAATCTGTGTTGTTCTGCTGTCCACACCTCCTACCAGAGAAGCAAAACAATCATCTTCTGGTTGCCTTGGTCACTACTCACATCATTCCTTGGAGACTCAGCTTGGACAGGGTCTTCGGCAGCCAGGGCAATGCTGCTCAGTGCTATGACGATGAGGATGACCATCTCAAAGTAGCGCATGTTCACAATGTAATGAAACAGGCGTCGGATTCTGAAAGAACAAAGAAATAAAAGAAAGCAGATGGAAGCACTGGCATTGCTACTGTCCCTCTGTGTCTGCACCACAGTGTTTGTGGCTTGGGGGGCGGGTGGGGAGCACGTTGCTTATCAAGAATATCAGCTTTGGGAATTTTATTATGGTTATAGCGGGAACTGGGAGTCATGACTACTGGGCTTTATTCTTTGATCTGCCACCAACTTGCTGCGGGACATTGGGCAAGTCACTTCTCTTCACCTCACTAATCCATCTGTGAGATGGTGATAGCGGTATTAGATATCCCAGGACCATCAAGAACTTTAACTTATTGGGGCACAATTTTGCAGACCTTACTAAGGGCTAATCTTGATGGGACACTAGTGTGTCGCTACCCGGGGCATGAAACTGCAGCACGCTACCTTGACGTGCAGCAACTACAGTGCACTAAAAGTTCTGTAGCACGCTTTGCCGTCCTCCTATTTCCAACAGCAGTACGAGAGAGTGCACTATGGACTTTCAATGAGCCGTAGCAGTGTCCATATGGGACACCCCAGCTTGCCATGCACTGACATCCCCTGTATGCATAAGGCTTGACTTGATCCTGTTCAGTTTAGTGGCAAAACTTGAATGATGCAGGGTCAGTACCATAGTACTGTAGTACTTACTCATGCAAGAAATTCCTTTGAATGAAGAATCAGACCTTCAATGTTTGCTATGTGCTTTGAGATCCTCAGATAAACAGTGTTTTATAACTGCAATGTAATGTTTTTATTCTCTCTCTCTCTCCAGGCATCTCTACCACGCTCTTTAATACAATATTTCAGAGCTGGACAACTAGTTCATAACCAGTAATTTATTTGATAAATTTAACCTCTTTTTATTGTGACTCATCTACAAGAAAATTGTGAAACTCTGGTATTTCTATATCATTCAAAACTATTCACAAATTCTTTCAGCAAATAACTCTTGATTGGCACTCAGTTGCAAATGTTTAATTGCAAATATGCAAAATAATAAATGTGCATGGTGTTGGTTAGTTAATAATAAACTTGGTATTGTTTCTATTCCCAGATTGGATGATGTATGTAACTAACCAACAGCCCTAAATTATGATAGGAGCATATATTTAGCAAATATTTGAGCAGTGGATTTTAAAATTCCCTTTTTGCAAGTATTTACTTTAGTAATTCCTGTTGCTAGATTAGTAATGGAGAGTGAATGTAAAAGGGGCACAAAACAACTGAAGTGAACTTGTTATGAAAAAATACTGAAATAACAGTCATAGAAATGTTTCACAGAGTTCCCCAAGCTCTAGTTATGCATCTTACAATAAGGCAGAACTATCCTGATGTTCAAGGACTCTAAAGAAGTGAAATTACCCACAACGTTTGTAACTTTAACTTACATGTTGAATTTGGATTAATCAAAGAAATAAGTAGTTATTTTTGGTTATTTGTCATTCATAACAAGTACTGAGATGCTGAAATATTTGTAAACTATGACTGGGCATGTTATAAATAATTTTCTATGTGCTTTTTTAAAACATTGGTACTTTAAAAACCATCTATTTAAATTATATTTTTCAAAAATGCTTTGTGCTCTGGGCAATACAACAGAGCTTGGGAAGATAATCATCTAGAAAGAGATACTGTGAAAAAATATCCCACCCTTCAAAAATAGAAAGGAACTGTTTTATGAAATAGAATCAGAGGTGTGAACCTACACCCAACCTTCACCTGTGTAGACCCAGAAAAAACTTGTGTTTTCTTCCTCTTCCTTCTCGAGACCTTTGGGTGCTTCTGACCATTTTACTGTGACATTTCATTTCAATCAGTTTGTAGCCCTTCTTACATTGAAAGTAACTTTCTGAATGTAAAGGGGCTCAGTAACCCGATGAAATCATCCAATTGACACACACCCAGAGCTAGATTCTGGCCTTTTCAGCTGGGATGTGCGGTGCGGGGTACTAAGGAACAACACGGCAGCGGGAGAGCTCGGGAGGAATTCTGGCTGAGTCTCCAGGGGAGCATATGTTCCACAGATAGCTGCATTACTCTTGCACATCACTCTGTGTCTGGCCGATCTCGTCCTTGCTTCTCCCTGTAGCCCCAGCCACAACATTTGCAGGGATCCATGTATGTGCTCTACAATGGGACTGCATTTGGCACCTTCATGGGAGGCATCTTGTGGCCTCCTCATCTTGCTTAACCTTCACAGTGCTGGGCCCCGTATGGCCTTGTATGTTAATGCCTACTTTGCCCATATATGGTCCCATGCAGGGCCGGCTCCAGACACCAGCCTGGCAAGCAGGTGCTTGGGGCGGCTGCTCCGGAGAAGGGCGGCATATCCAGCTATTCAGTGGCAATTCGGCAGATGGTCCCTCACTCCCGCTCGGAGCGAAGGACCTCCCGCCGAATTGCCGCCGCAAATCGCGATCGCGGCTTTTTTTTTGGCTGCTTGGGGTGGCCAAAACCCTGGAGCCGGCCCTGGTCCCACGAACTATGTATTACACTGTTGGTTGGTTTTTTTCTTAGGGGGGGGTCAGGAGAGGGGGGATTAATAGAGCACAGAGGATACTAGAATATGGGGCTCAAAGCTTTCTGCAAGATGGGGTAACAGAAGAAAAAGGGGGGGTGTTTGGGGAGTTACCTGAAAAAAGGTTGAGAACACCTGTCCTGCTCTCACTGGTCTGTACCAGGCTACAGGCAGCCCATTCTCAGCCCAGGACTTTGTATTCTTTTTGCTATTGCAGCTTAGTAACGTTATCAGGTGTTTCACAACCTAAGACTCAGTCCAGGCAGTCAACCCACAGCTGAGGCAAAGCAGATCAGGCAGCCAAATATCCGAGGCAGAATAATGTTTCAAATCAAGCCAGCCAGGATCCAAGCCCCATCATTCCCACACTTCTTTGTTCCCAGAAAGTTCATCATTCTTTTGTACCATGCTGTGTGCACATCTGATCAAACTCTTCCCTCACACTGACTGTGTATTATCACATTCATCAAAGGAGGTTTTGTTGTATTTGAAGCTACTGGTTAGAACTGGTACAATGTGTTCACAGCATTCTGAGAAACTGAAATCTCCAATCAGCCACCTCAACCCTCCACGAAGCCTTAATGACAGCTGAAGGAACAAACCACAGAAAATGTAGAAGGGGAAATCAGATATTTCTTTCAAAGTAGAGAAGCCCATGCTGACAATGGGTAGAGGACTGAGCCCTCAATTCGTTTCCTATAGGCTACTGAACAGCAGTCAGATTGCTAACGGTCTGGGCTCCTTTGTAGCTATAGTTTGTATTGAAAGATACTCTCCATATTTATTTCCAATGTATTCCAACTACACACACACTCATAGTCAGGTCATCTTGGTGAATGTGATTATAGCCCAGAGCTGTGAAAAGCAGATCTAATCAGGGTTTAATCCAGAGAGAAATGATCACAAATAGTGCAAGCAATCCTCGGAGGTGGCAAAGATTCCAAACCTCTGCTCCAGACCCACGTTACTGCTTGAAATGACTCCCAGCCCGTTATGCTAGAACTCCTACGGCTCATGATGATGTACCTGTCTAGTCCTGCGGCACTTGGGAATGACACGGTTCTCTACGTGCAGAGTCAAAGTGCAAAGCTACCCATGAGACACAGATGCTGCAAGCAACAGAAGTGCTATAACCCCAACAGACCCTATATGTTATACTCAGCCTCAGCTCATGAAGAAATACTTGCAATGTCCCAGAAATTCAGCTTCTATGGTGATGTGGGGCTACAGGGCTGGCAAGAGGACCACATCCTCCAAGGGAAGGTGTTTGTGGAGCCAGGCTGCATTCGCTGGTCTCAAAAACACTTTCCCTCAGCCCTTTGCTCCTCATAACGCCTCTTCTTCTACTGACATTCCATCCTCCAAAACAGATCTCTGACAAAGGTATGTGCTCTTGGTCAGACTGGAAATTCAGAGGAGCAATCTACAATAGCGAGCTCATAGTCTCCACCCATGGATCACTGAACAAATATTCATTAACTTGACCATCAGAAGCTCAGACTTCTTCCGGGATTTGCCCCCCTCTTTTCCATTGGTAATTTATTACCTCAGGAAAGCCCAACTCAAATGATGCATCTGGTTCGTAGGCCAGTCAAGCTACATACTTAGTTTTCCAATGGATTTGACTAAACATAGATCAAGTAAATGTACATTATTTTTCTCTGCATATTCACACACACATGCACAAGACAGAAAACGCACCATGGTGGTAGAAGACTTACGGGTTTGTAGGGCTTAAGATAAACATGGAGCTATAAGGCAGGATTGGCTTAGGCCCATTTTTTGTCAAGTCCTCAATCTCCATATCTTTCTTCTCTTCCGTTTTACTTTCAAATTCAACGTTGTTCACTACAAAGTGAATTGAAGGAAACAGGCATCAAACAGGTCAAAAATGTAAACACATCCCATTCATAAATGTTCTACAACTGCTGGATATACAGACAAGGCCGCTTGTGTACAGAAAAGCAGCTTTCAAACATGCTGATGAAGTACAATGAACGTACTGTCTGTTGTTAGCATGGCTATTTATTATAGTAGAATATACAGTACAAAGAAATTATTCCTTAACTGCTTCACTGATGAGCAATATTTCAGAAATGACTGGGAAATGCCCCAATGCGGGCAAATCTTAAGGGTTTTTTTTTTTAAAGGGTCTGTCAAGACGGGCATTGAAATTTGATCCCCAACAACCGGCTAGCTCTGGAATCCAGTAGGTGAGGACAGAGAATCAGATAATGAGCCTAACTGGCAGCAGGCTCCTGAATCTTTTGATGCATGGGATCTGAACCAGCAGCGGGGAGGGATCTGGAAGGCTCAAATAAGCAAGCTGTAGCTATGCCTTGATAATTCTGGGATTGAGAAAAGCCTGAACTTCTCCGTGTTAGGAGTTACTGAAGTCAGATGCCCAAAACATGACCCAGAGACCCTGTTTGTGCGGCATGCTCTTTTCTTAGCCAAAGACCAGCTGCATACGCTGGCCAATCAGGTCACACGTCCAAAAAGACATTCTCTTGTGATGCGTTAGCTGAGATTTTGTGGTTTACCCACCGAACCTATACTTCCTATTCCTCCGCCCCAACCAACCGCTATTTCAGCATGAACGAATGACAGATCTCCTAAATCCTTTTCCAAAACATGCGGAGTAAATTCCTTACTAATTCTCAGATCAGATATATGTCAACGTCACAAGGGAAGAAAGAACTAGGGGAGACTGTGGCTGAAAGAGACGTCAGTATCAGAACATAGTAGAATTACTAAACATCTCATATGGCCAAGAGAGTAAAGAGGAAGAGTACAAACAGGGGCCTAAGAGGCACAGTCCAGACTGCTTTAAGCCCAATTACATTTCCTGTATTCCAGGCCCAGCTACCAGCACAATTTACAGCAGCTCCAGGGGCTACTCTAAGCTAGGACGACTTGCTCAGAAAAGCTCTCCAGTCATGCTCCCAGAACATCCCCTTCTTCCCCTGCTCCCTCCCGCCAAGCCAGGGAATGGGGAGGGCTGCTCATAAAGGTCTGTGCCACTGGTATTTTCTAGGAGATCGTTCCACACCCCTTTACACAGATGCTGAAGGGAAGAGACTTGGAGCCTGATGATACAAATCAGACACTACAAAGAAAAAGCTGTATTTAGACTCAAAACGGAAGCAGCCTTCTCATCTTCTTCAGAAAGGGGCCTTGTACCGGTCGTATCCAGGATATAAGCTCAAAAAGGACAAATAACGATCCACCAATTTCTCATTCATGTGCGTCATAATGAAAGAGCTTAGACATGGCACGCCAGCCCTCGTTAATTAGCGCATACTTCGAGTGACAAGCTTTAATCAAACTCTGCTCGCTGTCCCTTCCCTAGCACTCACTTTGGATAAAGGAAAAGCTTTTGGCGTGCCCGGCTGACAGCTGCCCCACAGTAAAGTGACCATCGCTCTGGGGTGACAGGCTGTTTGGTTTCAATAGTCTTGATAGTGACGTATTGGCTGATGTGCTACATGGGGCTGGTCCTAGTCACTCTGAGGGGAGAACCAGTCTACTGGTATTAATAACACACTGTAGTGCTCAGATGTTCTCAAAGTGCTTCACAAACATTTCATGAATTAAAGGCTCACAACCATCTCCCTCTCTTTCATTTGGGGACACTGAGGCAGTAGGGTTTAAAAGGCTTGATTGCCACAAGCGCTGAGCACCCACTGACTTCAGCTGGAGTTGTGGGGGCTCAGCTCTTCTGAAGAATCAGGCCCCAAGGGACTTGCCCAAGAGCAACACACCAAGTCAGTGTCAGGGCTTGTCTACGCAGCGTGGCAATGCGCACCAGAGGGGTGGGATTTCAAAAAAGCTCCGCACCCAACGTGCAGAGCTGTTTTTGAAAATCTGGCCCATGGTCCCCAACTTCCATTGAGACCGGCAGGTTGTCCAAGGCACTCACTTGGTATGACAGTGGTCTCCCCTGGAGGCGCGGTGATGGTGACGGGGATGTTCACAGTGGTGGTTTTGTCCAGTGGTGGCTGAGTCATTCGTGTCACATTCTTCTCGTTGTCAGCATCTTCTGGCTGCTCAGGTACTTTCTGCAGGTAGGTGCTGGGCAGGGTATGAACTGGGACGACGCTCACGCTACCCCCAGCCTCTATCTCACACTGAGTTTCCCTGAGATAGAACAGCAGAGATTATAAACCTCTTTAAGACCAAAGCAGGGAGAAAACCCATGCCCTGCTGCCAGGCCACCACAGGATATGCCTGTCAGATCTTCTCAGCTAAGCCAGGTCAGTCTCTACATGGAAGATCTCTGGGGAAAACTCATACGTCAGTGATTCAGTAAAGCTCCGTCCACGTTGCAGCCTAGAGGTGTGATTCCCCTGTTCACGTACACATACTCGAGCGAACACAGGTATCAATAGCAATATAGCTGCAGCGGCATGGGTACCGAATACAAACCCACCTGAAACGAGTGGGTACGTACTCATACTAGCACCGGCTCAATGAGAGCTGCTGCAAGTACGTGTAGGCGAGCAGGGAATCACACACCGAACTCCGAGTGCAGACGGAGCCGTAGTGACTCTTTCTCCTCGGAGTCCGACTGAACCAGCATCCAAGCATGAGGTTGTTATTATGATGTATTATTGTATTACCTCGGCGCCTGCTAGTCAGAGACATGGACCAGGGCCCCATTGTGCTAGCTGCTGTACAAATGATGTTCGGAGGCTTTGGGCAGCTGGCGGTGCCGTTTGCGTTAATGAGACATAAAACTGAGGTCCCAGCTATGCGCAGTAAGGATCCAACCGGGCACTTTTGCAACAGTAAGCAAATTAGCCTCTCTGTATTGGCCGGATTGCGAATGAGGACATGCCATTCCATCTCCCTGCAGTTTCATTTCAATGTGGTGCGCTTCACTTCCTGACCTAAGCTGTTGTGGAAAGTTGCACTTTGCTGGTAACTAGCTGCTGAGTTCCACTTTAGAAGTGGCTACATTTCAGCAATGAGCAAAGCGGGTATGGCTGATCTATAACATTTGTAAAGTGCTTTGGGATCCAGTTGGAAGGTGCACTATATAGAGATCATCATGTCAATTCCACTCTGTTACCAGGATTCACAGGTGAACTATGCCCACTCCAATGATTCCCAACTTAATTTGTTTCCATTTAGATTAGCAGCGCAATAAAGGCAATTTTGTACTCTTTCCTCATTTCTTTATTAAATATTCTAAATGATTCATGGTGATTAAGTTTTCTATTAATTCTAATAAGAATGAAAGATAACAGAATAGAATGGTTTGTGTACTCTCCTGCAGCCCTTAGATAACAGCAATGCACTGAATGCAGTTGCCCTTACGTGCACACGTATCGTCTTGGACATAATGGACTCATCCTTTTCCCCACTGAGGTCTATGGGAGGTTTGTAATTGACTTCAGTCGGAGTAAGACTGGGCTGTTGAAGCTATTTTTAATGAGAGAAAATTAGCCAGGGCACTTAAGTTTTCCAGCACTTTAACTGCTGGCTGAATAATGCCCAGAAAGGGACTGGGGTTTAATGTGTCACTTCTAATACAGCAGCCCTGCCTTAGTAAGGCGCTGCGAAAGCAGCAGCAAGTAGGAGCCCAGTTGCTAGTGCGAGACGTGAACGTACAACCTTCTAGCCCATACATGGAGCGCATCCCACGGAGTCACGCGGATTGATTAGTTAAGTGCTGTAAATGACTCTCGGGTGTATTCTCAGATTTCAGGCACTGTTCAAAAATCTTTAACCTGTCACAGAAATTGAGCCTCAAGGGGACGCTGGGCACCCAAAATCTATATTTGCCTCATGATACGGTTACAATCAAATACATTCACTCGGGGCAAGAAGTGACTTCAAGCCTTAGCCAGTCTATGGAGTTTCCACCTTTTCCCCATAAGTGTCGCCTTACATTGTTAAGTAGTACAACAAAAGAGACATTTTGGCTCAGGATGGTTCCTGGATTACTCCCAAATGGATCAAACACAGGAAGAAAGAACAGCCTAAAGAGATCATTAACGGTGAAACTGTAGCTACCGCATCTGTGCAGAAATCAATCCCTGCAGAGATTTCGACTGCACAAGCTCACCAAGATTGGGCTCCAAGAGCTCTAAAGGGCTGGAGCATGTTTATGTGAGATGCTGTAATAGCTTGAGAGAGGTGTGAGTGGCCACTTGATCGATTACATATGTTCTTAAAAGCCCCTAAGTGCTTATTAGTGGAACCCCCATTTTAAGGTGCCTGTGAACACCTACTGAGGAATCAGCGTGTGATGGAATCAGGGTAGTAAGTGGCTATTGTGCTTAGCCTAAGACACTCTGAGGCTGGGTCTACACTACCCGCCTGAATCGGCGGGTAGAAATCGATTTCTCGGGGATCAAATTATTGCGTCTTGTCGGGACGTGACAATCGATCCCCGAATCGACGCTCTTACTCCACCAGCGGAGGCGGGAGTAAGCGCCGTCGACGGGGAGCCGCGGAGGTCGATTTTGCCGCCGTCCTCACAGCGGGGTAAGTCGGCTCCGATACGTCGCATTCAGCTACGCTATTCGCGTAGCTGAATTTGAGTATCTTAAATCGACCCCCCCAGTAGTGAAGACCTGCCCTGAGACATATTCAGCTTCAAATTAAATTCATTTACAAACTACAACAGAAATTCACATGCACAAAAAACTGTCAAGGATCTGACAACAGCGTGACATGAAAGCTGTCTGGATACTGCAGACACGGAAGGCAAGATTTTGATCATCCATACACTGGTATACATCTGAAGTTTTCACAGAAAGGACTTCATGGGGATTACTCTGGATTTGTAGCACACTGTAACTGAGACCAGGGGGCCAGATTCTCCTGCTCTCATCTGCAGCTGTGTAGTGGGAGGGGAGGAAACAGTCTTTCAGAAGGACCAGACAAAATTTCAGTCCCTCTCTGCTACCCTGGGGGGTGCACGGTGACCAAGAAAAGATTGGGAAATAGACCCCTCCACTATGTACAGTCCCCAATGCACACTGGGGAACTCCAGGAGACACCCCCACCTTACTACAGGCACAAAATAGCTCAGAATATGGCCCACTGAATATGCACGCCCTCCTGTGCTGTGGCTGGCTGCCTGGAAACCAAGCAGCGTTCTGTGGGTTAAGCGTAACAACGTTCCATCCTGCAAGGGACATGTTCCACTTTCATCATTCACTAAAAAGGGATTTCTCCCCACTGCTCCCCACTCACCATTTAAGAGCAATCATTTTGCAATGCCATAATGAAGCATCTCGCCTTCTGATGTCAAAGTGCTCTACAAGCATTCACTAACGTAACCTCCTAACTCCCCCTGTGGCAGGTCAGTGTTACAATACTCATTGTACAGATGAGAAAATAAAAGATCCCTCCTGTTCTCAGCCGATCGTGGCACACGATAGTTTAGCCTTCTGAGGACTGCAATGCTTTGGTGTACTGTTGGTTGCTGGATTTAGTGTGTGGGTTCCGGGTGGCCTGTGGCGGGCAGGAGGTCAGACTAGATCAGAGGTTCTCAAACTGGAGGGCGGGCTCCCCGGAGGGGTGCGGAATGTGTTCTGGGGGTGCGTGAGAAGCTTTAGGAAGAAAATGTACTGTGCACGTTTTACTCACAGCAATGAATAACGAGCAAAGCTGATTCCTCCAGACATAGCGGGTCCTCAGGTGGCGCTGTGCATTTCGATGGATTTCTGTGACGCTTGCCTAGCATTCTACAAAGCTGTTGCCATCTGTACGTTAATCCATTTGCTACGAGGTGGTGCGCACGCATGCACCACACTCACAGGTTTGCTTTTGTGCTTATTACACTGGATCGTTGGCTCTGTTCAAATCAAGGCCTTACTGTTCTGAATATTTAGGGAGAGTCACACGTTGATTTGTTTTTACTGGTCTATGTACTTGTATGGCGGGGAGCGGGGCACAAACGACCACAGACACAAAGAAGGGGGACGCAATCGAATACGTTTGAGAACCACGGGACTAGATGATCTGGTGGTCCCGTCTGGCCTTAAACTCCACGATTCTGTGAAAGTACGGGACCTGCAATTATGCACTAAGCCTCTTGGGGGCGTAGCACACAGAGACACAGCCCGCAGGGTAGGAGCCTATCGTGGACAGACCAGATGTCTTTTTAAAAAATAGGTTCCAGCTCAACCAAAAGTCACGCACTTCACTGCGGGAATTACTGGGTGAAATTCGATGGCCTGTGATATGCAGGAGGCCTAGCTGGCTAGTTCCTTCTGGCCTTACAACCTACAACTCTATCTAGGGTTACCATACGTCCTCTTTTTCCCGGACATGTCCGGCTTTTCGGCAGTCAAACCCCCGTCTGGGGGGAATTGCCAAAAAGCCGAACATGTCCAGGAAAATGACGGCTCTGCTCCTCTCCGACTCTTCGGCTCTGTTTAAGAGCCGAGCTGCCCGAGCGCTATGGGCTTCAGGCAGCCCCCTTGCCTCCGGACCCCAGCCACCAGCCGGGCACTTCCCCTCCCGGGCTCTGGCGGCGCAGGGTCCGGAGGCACGGGGGCTGCCTGAAGCCCATAGCGCTCGGGCAGCCCGGTTCTTAAACAGAGCCGAAGAGTCGGGGAGGAGCAGAGCCGCCACGGCTGGAGGCTCTGCTCCTCTTCGGCTCTGTTTAAGAGCCAGGCTGCCCGAGCGCTACCGGCTTCGGGCAGCCCCCATGCCTCCGGACCCTGCGCCGCCGGAGCCCGGGAGGGGAAGTGCCCGGCTGGGGGCGCAGGCTCCGGAGGCATAGGGGCTGCCCAAAGCCCGAGCGCTACCGGCTTTACGGTTTCCCGGGCAGCCTCCAGACCCTGCGCCCCCGGCTGGGCGCTTCCCCTCCCGGTCTCCAGCTGCGCTGGGGAAGCGCTGGCCGGGGGCGCAGGGTCTGGGGGCTGCCCGGCAAACCGTGAAGCCGGTAGCCCTGGGGCAGCCCTTTCCCCATGGCTGGGAGTGGGAGGGAGGAGGGGGCGGAGTTAGGGCGGGGGAGGGGCGGAGTTGGGGCGGGGCTAGGGGTGGGGAAATGGGCGGGGCCAGTGCCCGTGGAGGGTCCTCTTTTTTTATTTATTAGATATGGTAACCCTAATTTGCACCCTTCTGATCCTCGGCTGTTCGGGGAGTCTGGGTGACCTCAACAGGACTTAGGCAGCCCTAGGGGTTACCAATTTAAGCAAAGGAGAAACAGAACACTTTTATTTCAAAATCAGACCGCCCACACGCAGACTTGCACCAATATAACATCAGGTACGAATTAAAAACCATTTCGTTATTGTGATGCCAGTTAGTGCACAGAGCAGCCCTGGGACAGAATGGGTTACCAGGCTTAAGGCCTAATTCTCCACCACCTTGCAACAGCCGCAGCCTTTTACAACTCTGCAAAGTGCATGCAAACATTACCAATCAGAATAGCTTTGTTGAACACTTTGCACAGGTGTAAAAGACTGCGTAAGGCACAGAAGAATCAGACCCTCCCAGAGAACTTTGCACTGCAATCAGGAGGTGTATGTCTACCCACCTCCTAACTGCAGTGTAGACACACCCTGGGTCTGAGAAGCAAGGAGGCACTGATGTCATAAACCTTAACATGGCAAACATACGGGCTGGTTCCCTTCTCACGGACACAGACGCAAGTCAGGAGTAACTCCACTGAATTCAATGGCGCTACAGCCCATTGGCGTGCCACTGAACCGAGAGCAGAATCAGGCCCATAGCGTTTGCATGCGTGTAATTTCACTTGTAAACAGATTCACCTCCAATGCTGTCAATTAGCTCTACAACCTTGAAAATACAGCCTAGCTGTGCCCAGAGTGGAGGGGAGCTTATGGCAGGGCAGTGACAGTTGTGTTGTGTAGAAGTTAGCAAACCTATCTCCACTGAGAAGGGCAAAACCCTAGTACCGAGACACTTTTCACATGCTCCAAAGTGCAGTGCCATTGGGGGCTTATTTTGCCCCGTGCAGATCATGTGACATTCTAGAATGATGTATTCAACCCTAAATATTAATACAAGGGCAGCCAAGGCAACTAGACACCCCAACAGGCCCCCAGACTACGCCTTACAACACTGTCATTACAATGCCGTAGGCCATCAGAGAGACAGAGGGGATGGATACACATTATCAAGGAACAGCTTGGCATTTCCACAGGCTGGGTCCGTGAGACGCACAGGCCATGGAACCTGTGCTGGCTTCTGACAATGACTTTCACTCAGCAGTCAGCTTTCTGCTCCACCCCGGACATTTCGCCATGAGGAAAGGTGGGAAATCAGTTGGGAAGAGGTGACAAAATTGCTTAGATTGCAAGGCCTTTGGGGCAGGGGCCATCTTTTTGTCCATGTTTGTACAGCACCTAGCACCCGGGGGTCCTGCTCCATGACTAGGGCGCCTACATGCTGCAGTAACACAAATGATAAATAAGAACAGTAACAATACTCTGCTAAGTTAATACTACAGTATGATACAATCGTAGTCCAACACACTGTTAAAAGCAACGGGGCTCAATTCATTCTGCTGGCGCAACCATGAACACGTCTGCCATGCTGGGAAGCATGCCAGGAGCAGGGGCCCAGTCGGGCAACTCTTCATCAACCCTCACTCTGCCAGAGGCCCTAGACAGGGAAAGGCTTAGGCCAGGCCAGAGACATCCTAGTTCAACACCACTTCAAGGCAGTATTGACCAGAGGAGCTCTGACCAAATTGTAAAGTTGTCCTTTAGGGGGAACAGCCCCTCTTGGCATGGGGAGGGTGTGGCTCTGTCCTCTTGCCCCTGTGGGGGTTCGGAGCCCACAGTGCTATTGAGAATGACTGGTGAATACTGCAGTGAGTCCCCCACAGCTGACATATGGACAAGGTCTGTGTGTGCAGTGCTGACTTACCTGGGCTGATGGTTCTTAAGATCTTTCTCCCCAGCCTCTCCTTCCTTCTCCCCATTCTCCTTCTCCACCGACTCATACGTCGACAGAGCTCTGTGCCGGATCTTGTATCGTCTGTGGGGCTCTTCCCCATTCTCTCCTTTCAAGCCGGGATCGCCTTCCCGGTTCCCTGACCTTGACCCTCCTCGGTGACGTGAACGCCGCTCGCTTCTGGCACCGTTGGCTGTCCCATTGCCTTCCTTTGCTTGTCTCTCCGCTGAGTGCCGGTGAGGCCGGTGCCGCCGGTACTCCTTCTCAGCCCCTTCCTCCACGGAGCCTCGACGATGATGCCTTTTACCCCCTTCCTGACTTCTGTTGCGCTCGCTTTTTCCTTCCTTGCTGCCCCCCTCTGCCTCTTTGCTGCGGCTCCTGTGCTGCCTGTGTCGTTCCTCCTTATTGTTCGTGCCAGACTCCCCGTTCTCATCCTTGGCCACGTCGCTCTTCTCCTGCTCTCCCATCTTGTCTTTATCCCGATGCCGGTGGTGCTTTCGTGGCACTTCTGCATTGTCGGCAGAGGTGGCCTTGGCCTGCTCTGTCTCCTGAACGTCCACCGGGCTTAGCTTACCGACGTTGTTCCGCCCTTCGGTCCTCGGCTCTACCACCAGAGGACGATCCAAATGGGTCTTCATGTCTGGCCGGATGTGGAGGGTGGTAGCATAGCGCACCCGCTCCTCCGGATCGAGCTCATTGTACAGCGCCTCGCAGCTGGCCCGGAAATTGTGCATCCGGATCTGGCTGGTCCTCTGTTCCCAAACGGACTTGGATTTGGAGGAGTTCTGCTGTTTGCTGCAGAACAGAGGAGAAAAATAATAAGGAGATAGTCAGCATCAGGTCTGGCTCCACTTCTCCAAAAGAAATTTTAAACGAAAATGTAAATTTCTAGCCGAGACAGGGAATTGTAGGGTTGAGCCAAAGAAAACATAGGGATGAAGATAGAATGACTAGTGGAAAACACATGAGCAGATAAAGCTAGTGGGGTCACCAGAGTGCTAGTGACATCCCCACACACAACTGGTACTATAAGAAAGGGCTGTTTTGAGTTCTAAAACATGGCCATCCCATGGTCTAGGGGTGTGTACAATTGGCACAACGAAAGCCACTTCTCCTGAAAACCGTTGTAACTTTCCAAATCCCGCCAAATCATCCACTGACCCCTTCCCTAACCAACAGTCTATCCCTGATCACCAGGACAAGCCTGGGAGAATGACTGAACCTCATAGTGCAGGGGTCGGCAACCTTTCAGAAGTGGTGTGCCGAGTCTACATTTATTCACTCTAATTTAAGGTTTCGTGTGCCAGTCATACATTTTAACGGTTTTAGAAGGTCTCTTTCGGTAAGTCTATAATATATAACTAAACTATTTTGTATGTAGAGTAAATCAGGTTTTTAAAATGTTTAAGAAGCTTCATTTAAAATTAAATTAAAATGCAGAGCCCCCCGGACCGGTGGCCAGGTCCCGGGCAGTGTGAGTGCCACTGAAAATCAGCTCGTGTGCTGCCTTCAGCACGCATGCCATAGGTTGCGTACCCCTGTCGTAGTGCAACCTGAAGCTCAATAGATTTTGGATGGTGGAGAACAGAGGCAGGAAGTGGAACCCACAGTCAAGGAGCCCTCACCCAGAATGCCCTGCCCCCAGCCCCCTCACATTTCAACAAAAAAGGAGGTCATTTGAGCAACCCTAGACAATCTGAACTGTCCCATTAGTGCTTGGGGGGAGAGGCAGCCTCTGATATATCCAAAATTCAAGGCACACGCCAGTCATTACCAAAGTGGCATTGATCTCAGCTGCTATGGGAAAAAGTCTGGCAAAGGTGCACGTGAGACACATACAGCTAGTCTGCACCCCGTCACAAGAGGATCTGGAGGATGATACAACACAGATGGGATGAGGACTTCTTTATAACCACATAGCAGCAACCGCAGCCTTGCCAATAAGGACATGCCGATAAGTACTCTACCTAACCAATGAGGCAAGGAGACTATGTACTCCTGTTGGCCTCTTTTCTTTAAACCGGAAATTCTAAAGATTTGGGATCCAATTCTGCTCTCATTTGCACCAGTGTAAAACCAGAGTATGCCCACTGGATTCAAGGGAATTATTCTGGATTTTACACTGACTTAAATGAGAACAGAACTGGCCCTTGGTTCCTTCACAAAAATCCCCTTGCCAAGAAAGGAAATGTTCTCTTCCCTCTCAGACCCCGATCTGCAGCTCTACGGTGTAATCTCAGTTGGGACTTCCCTAGTCAGTCACTGCAGGAAGATGAACCCCTGCAGTGGGACAGGAGATCTCCGAGGCTGACTGACCGCCTTGGGAGAGGCTGTGGAGATGGGAAACCAGAACTGTTTTCTTGACATTCATTCAGGTCTGCTCCAGTGACAGAACAAATCAGAGTGTGAGTTTATGTGCTCTGACTCAGACTGGCAGTGTCTGTCACCATTCTCAGGCCCTACGGGAAGCAGCGTTCAGACGGAGTTATGTCATGCCACGGGAGATGTCGGAAAAGGTTTGCATCTCAGACATCTGCCATGTTTTACTGAGCGTGGTGTCGGCCAGTTTTACTAAAAGAGGCAAAAACGTATGTAAATATTCACTTGGAGGGGATGAGGACAGTCAGGCAGACGAATCTGATTTGACCACAAAATCAGAACGAACACAGCTGATCGCTCAGTTCAAAGCTGAAGGCTTCTCTTTTCTTGGAAGGAGTTTTCTATAGGGTGAGCACAATTTAAGCCAGTGGCCTACCAGCTTAGTGGTTCATTTAAAGAACTGTGTGGTCTCAAAAGGAACTAGAAAGGGAGGCATGGAGAGCCCTCCTACTCTTTCCTGTAACTGACAACCCCGAGTGTCTGCCCAAAGATACCCAACCAGTCGCACCCTGCCTCCTTACATGGGCTGGCTGACATGGGAATTTGAGAAGCAAGTGTGGGATACTCGGTATGGCTCCTACACCTGCATTGCTCTCTCAATTCACAGCTATATAACTGCAGCCTCTACAAAAGTAGTTGCATCCTTGGGCAATTCTCACCTGAGGGGCTGGCAATTTTAAAATCAGGACACGCCACCTTCAGGCCCTCCCAGCAGAAGCTTCCCAGGAAAGAGACAGCACCAGAGCATCTCCTGACTGTCTTGGGATGGATCCACCAGCGTGGGGGCTGCAACCAATAGTCTGGGGTCCCCAGGACAGCGGGGATGGCTTTAGAGTGACCAGATGTCCCCATTTCATAGGGACAGTCCTGATTTTTGGGTCTTTTTCTTATATAGGCTCTTATTACCCCCCACCACCTGTCCCGATTTTTCACACTTGCTGTCTGGTCACTCTAGATGGCTTGATCTGCTGTGTGCTTGGTCTAGAGATCCTAGAGTTTTGCGGAAGCCCACAAACAAGGTTGTGCTAAGGAGCGAATCTGTCCTGTGACGCTCAAGCTCAGGGAAAACAGCAAGAAAGCTTGAACATGATTCGGTGCGTTTCTATGCACTGAGTGTCATTTACTGTGTGCACGCAGCACGATGTTGCTGAGCTGATACCGTTCATTCGATTTTAAAGCCCTTGGGGCAAGGACGATTTTTTCTTCAGTGTCTTGTACAGCACAGAGCATGCTGTCAGCACTAAAATAACACATCGTAATAATGTGTTAATTGAGGGCTGGGTGACAGCCCTAACGCTGATTGATGTGTTCTATCTATCCACAGAACAGAAATAGCACCATGCCCTCCCACACACACCGCCCTTCCAGTGCGCTGCCATCCTGACTCGGCGGGACCATCTCCAGAGGGTCCTCGCAGCCCATGGCCAGTAAAGCGGACAATCAATGCGACTGTGGTTGTTATTTGTGATGTAACCTCTCCAACGGCACTTGGATTGAGACCCCCAAATGTATTCCACACAAATTCCTAAAGCACTCATACCATGGAGAGGGGTGCCAGGTAAAAACCTAGACAGACTGAGAGTCATCATCAAGTAGAGATGTCTGATTCCTACCAACCTAGGCTGGAATTGAATCGGTGAATGGCTGTGCCATTGAGTGGTATGACTTCCTGCCCGTGTGGCTTATGAAACTTTGAGAACATGCATACGGCCCAGGGCCGGCTCTAGGCACCAGCCAACCAAGCACATGCTTGGGGCGGCACCTCAGAAGGGGCGGCCAATGTTGGGGTGGCGGGGGGGGGCACTCAAAGTTTTTTTTTTTTTGTTGTGTTTTGTTTTTTTGTTTCGGCCGGGCAGCACGGGGGTGTTTCGGCGGCGCGGCGCTGGGGAGGGGCGGGGGTTTGGCCAGCCCGGCGCGGCGCTCCGGGGGAGTGGGGGTTTGGGCGGCGTGGCGCAGTGAGGCGCTGGGGAGGGCGGGGGTTTGGGCGGCCCGGCCCGGCGCTTGGAGGGGTGGGGGTTTGGGTGGCCTGGCGCGGCGCAGGGCGGGGGTTTGGCCAGCTTGGCGCGGCGCTCCAGGGGGGTGGGGGTTTGGGCGGCCTGGCACGGCGAGGCACTGGGGGTGGGGCGGGGGTTTGGGCAGCCCGGCCCGGCGCTTGGAGGGGGTTTGGGCAGCCTGGCACTCCGGGGATTTGGGTGGCCCGGTACAGCGCTGGGGGGGGGGGGGGGGGAGTTGGGTGGCGTGGTGCTCTGGGGGTTTGGGCGGCACAGCGCTGGGGAGGGGGGGCAGGGGTTTGGGCGGCCTGGGCCGGCCCGGCCTGGAGCGGCGCTGGGGTTGGGCGGCGCGGCGCTGGTGGGGGGGGTCGGCGGCGTGGCACTGGGGGTGGGGGTTACGGTGGGGCAGCGCTCTTCTTTTTTGCCTGGGGCAGCAAAAAAGTTAGAGCCGACCCTGATACGGCCCTCTGAGATCTCAGAGGCTTTCTTTATGGCTCCTACCCAGTTAGAGCCCCTATATGGTGGTGTTTGCAGTAGGTTTTGAGATCTTCCCCTTGTGTAAGTTGCAGGTCAGTGACCTTCTAGTGCAGGAAGCAGTTGCTCTGGAAATGGCAGCGTGATTTGTTTTTTAGTTGTTTTTCACATGTATTAAGAACACAAAACAGTCATTTAAAAAAATGCAATCATCTCAGAGTTGCAAGGTGTTCCATTGTGTTTGGACTATGGACAACTGAGAGCTGAAGCTGCTGCTAAGAACACACACCATTGGGAACCTGTAGGAGCATAGTAATTTGCATATTAATGAAGTCTATTTTGCAAAATTTGCTTCCTTAACAGGGACAGCAAAATTACAGACTCGCCAAACTTTTCAGAATCTATAAATACTGAGGTCACACCATTGACACTGACAGTTAGCAAAGGGTGACACCCCCACAAAAAATGCATTGCCAGCCACTAGCTTTTGTTACTAACAAGCCAAAGAGCAAGAGAATTAGTTAGCAGTGAGGTTTGGAAGTAATGGTTACATTTATTTTATGGAACGAAATGGAAAAAAAAATGAAGATAAGCATAGACGCTCTCTGCGAAGTTTGAAGCATGCCCTCCGTTAATCATCACACCCAAACTAGTCAAGAACATCAGGAGCAAGGGATGGTGCATATTTGGGTCCTGGCTGGGAAATGGGAATAAAGAAATAGAATAGTTTGGTCTCTCCAGGAACAATTTCGAGCTTTTCAGAGCAAAAGCTCAAGCAGCTAGGGGAATTATGTCCTCTGCTTGTCCAGTTCAATGGACCTGATTCTTCTCATGGTAACTGAAATACAGACACATTTGAGTGCCGCTTCTCTGATGTTGTATTTCTTCCGAGAGGAAGGCTTTTGAACTTATTCACCAGACTTATTTATGGCACAATAGCAGTCACCTTAAGACAAAACATCGTATCATTAAACTACCATATGAGGATACAGTTCATGTGCGTTGCACACCAAGAATCGCAGAAGAGATGGGAAAAATCTAGCTAATGTACAGTTATTCCCTATAACACATTCTCTGGTGCTTTGTCTAGTTCAGTTTTAAATGACTCAAGTGATGGGGCTACCACAAAATCCCCTTAGGATACTAAATATAGCATTAGCAGCTGCTATTTCTATGTCGGGTGTGAACTAAGCAAAATGGCTCTTTACAATAATAGGTGCAACCATGAACTCTGTGATCACATCTTTTGTTGGTACTGTTGATTTGGTGCTTTAAATCAATAGCTCTCCATATTATTCCTTCTGCAGACAGGGCCGGCTCCAGGGTTTTGGCCGCCCCAAGCAGCCAAACAAAACAAAAGAAAACAAAAAACGCCGCGATGGTGATCGCGATCTGCGGCGGCAATTCGGCGGGAGGTCCTTCGCTCCGAGCAGGAGTGAGGGACCGTCTGCTCTATTGCCGCTGAACAGCTGGACGTGCCCCTGTCCGAAGTGGCCGCCCCAAGCACCTGTTTGGTAAGCTGGTGCCTGGAGCCGGCCCTGTCTGCAGACCTCCTCATAAGAGGAAAAAAATCGACTCATGAATCCACCTCTCTTCCCCAAACCCCAATGTCCACTGCCTTTATTCAGTTCCCTACCAACAAAGCTCTTCCAATTCTTTATAGTAGTATCGCCAATATACACAGCTTCAGTCCCCCAGGGCCTGACATGACAAAACAGATTGGCAGATATTATGATTATCGCATTTTAATTGCATAACATCATCAATTCTACTTGGATTCAGAGACTGACTACCAAACAATAAAGCAGTGTCTATAATCAGATAATTTACATTTCTCTGTACAAAACAGACATTGTGTCAAATAAAACTGATGTTAACCTATCAGTTTCCTGACCGGTGACTCCTCTATTTCCTCATTAAAAATAATACAAATGAAATATCAACCAATCACAGTCTAGATTATTCAAGAAAGTACAGTGCATTCCTTTTTGGTATTTTTTTTAAATCACATTTCAGAACAAGCAACTTTCTTATTGGCTGAGGCATTTTTATCACAGCCGTTTAGAGTGCTGCTTTTTGATATGAACCATTACCTTCCAGAACAACTGTTTAAAATAAACCACTTGAATAAAAATGAATAATAAATCATACATATTTTCTCATTCATGTCTTTAGGAATTTTACTTGAGTATAGACGGAATAAACGCTGTATAAGAACTCCAGAATTTAGTCCTATATGTTTTAGATATCCTAGAAATGTATTTTCTGATTAGAGCTGTTGGGGAATTTTTTGATGAAAAACACAATTTCTGCAAAATCAAAATTGGATTTCTTTTTTTAGAAAAAATTTCAATTTTGCCTAAATGTTCTGATTTTCTATGGGAAAAAATCTAACAAGTATTTCAGTTTGGTTTGAGTTGACCCGAATTGAACCATTTGGGTTTGTTAAACCCAACTGAAACATTTTTGTTCCTGGTGAGTTCAACACTAAATCTCTGCCCGCCTCAGCTCCTGCACTGCCTCTTGGGAGTTGTAGTTTGAGTGTCTATGGGCTCCGCTCTCTGGCTGGACCACGTCTCTCATGATACATCGCAGTCTCCCGCAGGTTGAACTGCCATGGTACATCAAGGAAGTCCTATGACCATGGAACCTCACAGGAGGTGTCGTCCAGCCATGCCTTCTAACATTATATGAGCATTAGCCCATTGAAAATTACAATTTCTGTTCTGTGAAAAGTTTTGATATTGCAACTTTTTGTCCGAATTCAAGACAAAAACAGTTTTTGAACATTCTGATTTGTGACCAGCTCGAATTCTCTATTAAACTCATATTCGAAGCATATAATTGAATTATGAAATGGCTTTAAAACTGTCAACAATGTCAACTTCCTGGATTAACAGAGACCAATAAATACAGGAGCCTGACTTTTAGTATTCTCGTATAAAAATGCTATTTCACTTTCTAGCTCGTTGGAAGAAAACAATAAATATGAAAATAGGGGGGGGTGAAGGGCACTCGTTTGGCTGGTGGTTCTGGGGGCTGGAGTCCTCTGTCCAAACAGCAGTTACAGCTCAGGAAGCACAAATGCTGACCTCTCTCATGCTGTCCTGCCAGCATGTCTTAGTCCTGGCCTGGAGAATTTGTTCTCCATGGCACGTTCAGTTCTTGGTCTCGCTGCTGAAACTGCCAACAAACATAAAATTTTGTGCCAAGTTCTGATAGCAGTTTTTCACAGAAACTAGATATTGTAATGAATCAGCTGAGTTGTCAGAGGTCAACGGAGACCACTATGGTGAATGCGTTAAGTAGTACATTTGCTGTTCTTCACTCTACTGCCTGGAGGGTGATACGTCGGCAGCGATTGGAAGGCTCTCAGGCAATCAGAGGAACTGCCAGATACTAGAATCTGTAAGGTCCATCAGCTGAAGTGGCTTAAACTCTTGCCCTATGGTCATTGTCTACTTAGCACACTTTCAGTACTGTATCCTCAGCACCTCAGCAATCCAGTGACCGCCTGGGGGAGAGGATTACAATAACAACCTATTGGATGATCCTGTCCATCTCTTACTGACACCTATCCACTGAGAAGAAGAAAGCAAGCCTCAACTCCTTTCATGCAGGCTATCGAGCAATCTTTAAGATGGTAACAACTTTGGGTGATTATAGAGCAGGGCTTTTATGGATTGGTAAACTAGAAAGGAGAGCTCTAGTATTTCGTCATCAATTCCCCGAGCCAGCCAGTCTCTCCAGCAATTCAATTTCACAAGAAGCAATAAACCACACTCTAGTGCAATTTGCTAGAGCCTCGAACACCAAAATGAATGGTGTCGTCCATTGATTTACATCTTCAAACAGCCAAAGTCCTCAAGGCCAAAGCCTGAAGCTTTCTCAAGCAGAACTTCTGTTGAAATCAGTAGGAGTTTTGCCTGAGTAAGGAGAACTGCAGGATCTGGATTCAATAAAATGCACCATCATGCATCCCACAGCCTATTACTCAGTGTCAAATTATATGATCACGTATTAATTTATTAGTATACACTGAAGCCTACTATTTTTAGCAAATTCTAACCTCAAGAAAACTCCAAGTCACCACACTCATACCATATTGATTAGATTTCTCGTTAGACCTTGTGATTTTGGTACCATGGGTACACACTGTGATAAAGTAATTGCATACTTAGTAATAAATTACAGGGGTGAAAAATTCTTTACTAAAAGCAAGTTAAAAGTGCACTTTTCAACCCTGATTCAACAAACACCACATCTAGCTTAAACATATTGAACGATTCAGTGCACAGAAGCCCTCCTAAATCCAGTCAAATGACATTTCCTTTTCAATCAGTTGTTTTCTCTACATCACTCATTATAATTTCAATAAGACACTTCAGTGATTATTATGCACAACTGCACAGCCCACACTGGGTTCTGGCTTAAATCCTGGTAGGAACTTATAGGTTCTGATAAGAACAAAACAATTTAGTGCAATGAAGCTTTTTGCTGTGAGAATGGAGATAAAACAAAAGACATGGATAGTGAATTCAGGCAGAAGCAAGTGATATGGGTGAACAGTGATTTGGATGGCAAATGAGGACCAGGAGATATTAAAGCTTTTTTATTTCCCTCCTGGATGGGTGTTGCAGAATCATGCAGTTATGGTTTTAACCAGAGAAGCAATTGCTTCAAGAACATCAACTTCTTTTAACGTCAATGGGCACTGACTGCAACCATGGGCAGAATTTGCCCTAAGGCTTAAATGTGACAAAGCAGCAGTTATAATTTCCCAGCTAGACTTCCAAGACGCCGACATAGTGTGCCTACGATAGCACTTTAGACTCATGTCCTCCTTTCTTCCCACCGCCCTCCATATTACGTGTTTAGGGGGAGGGAGAGCTCGGTGGTTTGAGCACTGGCTTGCTAAACTCAGGGTTGTGCCTTGAGGGGGCCATTTAGGGAACTGGGGTAAAAAAAAAAACTGTCTGGGGATTAGTCCTACTTTGAGCAGGAGATTAGACTAGATGATCTCCTGAGGTCCCTTCCAACCCTCATATTCTATGTGAATCCACTGCAAAAATGACCTTTATCACAAGCGCTGTTGTAGCTGTATGTTGAGTAGGCAGTAGTGTTCCTTAGTCAAAATCCTCAGCCACTGACTATAATGGGAACAGCAGGTGCTCAGCACCTCTAAACATCTTATTTACTGCCTAAATATGGAGTTAGATGTCTAATCTCATAGGGACCCAGGGTTGAAATGTTGGCCCTTTCTACAACATGACTTGAGATCACCCCCTCTTTTATGTCTGGAATGAGACTGATGCATCATAGGTGCTATTACAAACAAATACCTCTAATCAAAAGAGAATCCCAACCGAGTGAGTAACTACATAGGCTGGGACTCAGTTCCCCATCTTAATATAAACAGAATATGTAAAACACTGATCAGATTTCCTAGATGCCTGTGACTGGGGTGATTGAAGGCACTTTGCCTTTGACTTATACCTTAAGTATAACTGTGCACTTAGCTGTGTGTTAACACTTTATAAAGCAGCTAGTTGCCAGTTTTCAGCATGCATTTTATGCAAACGATGACTCACTTTTTAGAAGTAAAAAGAATTGTTTGTATAGATGTTTAATTCTTTTTCTTTCCCAAGTGAACCAAACATGGATTTTTGTTGGTTGCAGGGTTTGTACCATAAGTTCATTACAACACGAAGGTTTGAAAATGACATCCGAAGGTGACTTGCCTTAATATCTTTTTGTTAAGAAGCTACCTCAAATATTTTTGTCCTGATTTTCTTGCCACTTACAATTTTCAACTGAACAAATTCCCGCGGGAGAAAATTAAACACCGAATACTGAAAAAATATCTAAATTCCAGTGGGAATTTTTTGTGTGTCCATTCAGCAACCATGGATTCTCAGGGCCTAATTCTTAGGTATATTAAGGCCACTTTCAACTGCTCTCACAATGCAAAGCAGTGTTAAGGTGGAAATAAGTTTTATTTGTACTTCACATGACTAGAGCGTGGCCTTGGGCCTTGTCTAAAAATTATTCCCCTTTGTACTAGTATAGTTAAAATGGCTGAATCCCCATAGAGAACATGCAATTATATTGATATAAAGGTATCTTATACCAGTATAAATATTTCCACAGGGAAGGAGAATTAGCTACGAGGCACCTTTATACTGGTATAACGGCATCCACACTACGGGGGGGGAGGAGAGGGGAGACTGTACCGATTTAACTGTTTAAGTAGAAAAACCAACACCTCTAGCCGAAATAGTCATATTGGTGCCAAAACTGTGTGTAGGCCTTAGTATAACTAAGAATCAGGTCCTTCAAGTTTAGGTGCAGAGGGGATTTTATTGGTACAAACTGGATACTGGAAATCCAACATGTAACATATAGCGAGTGACAGGGCCGGCTCCAGCTTTTTTGCCATCCCAAGCGGCGAAGCGGAAAAAAAAGAAAAAGATAAAGCCCCGATCAGCGGCACTTCGGCGTCAGCTTAGCCGCGCCGCTTCATTCTTCGGCGGCAATTCGGTGGCGGGTCCTTCGCTCCAAGAGGGACTGAGGGACCCGCTGCCGAATTGCCGCCGAAGACCCGGACGTGCCGCCCCTTTCCATTGGCCGCCCCAAGCACCTGCTTCCTTCGCTGGTGCCTGGAGCCAGCCCTGGCGAGTGATAGCTACCTATGGGATCCAGTGAATTGTTTAGCCAAACAAGTATTTGGCTGGGGGAAAGCACTGCAGATATGTATAGAGAAAGAAATGCAGACTTAGGTAAACTTTCAAAATTCTAGATATGCCTTACACACGATGGGCCTGATTCACATTTATTGCTCTGGTAGTGTGAAGGGGCCTTAACGTGGATATAAACTATATCTGCACCTGCTTGAAGGCTCCACTACATGACTGAACAGGTGTGAAGTGGCTTTAGGGTCAATGCTACTCACGTGATTTGTGTACTTGTCATTCAGATTCAGTTTTTTAAAAGTGCAGTCTGCACCGGTCTCCACGAGATGGGCAATATGGGTCAAATTCAAAGCTAACGGGCCTGGTTCACATTAACATGAAAGCTGCTTTATACTGCTCTGGTGCCGTTTTAACTTACACTGCTGGCGTAAAGTCCCACACCAGCAGAGAATCAGGCATCGACTCAATTCACCACATCCCCTTCCCTGCCAAACCTCCACCTTTCTTCTCCCTTCCACCTGCCTCCCCTTGTCCTGCAAGAGACTTCCCGTGTACTAAGCAACAGACAGACATCACAACTGGTGCAGGAGGCAGCACAGTCCTCTCCACCAACTTTGCACCAACAGAGATTCCCTCTACACAGGGGGAATTTTCCAGCCTGGCACAAAGTGAACAGAGATTGGAGAAACCAGTCCAAACATCTCTAAGTTGTCCTGGGGCAAAACCGGACCTGAGATGCCACTTGGAATCAGGGAGTGGGAGGAAGGGGCAGAAAGGTGGTGGAAAGCCTTCTGTTTCCCAACTGCTCAGGTGCGCTGAGCCCTACTATGATGACGCACCTGAGGATCTGGCTCTCCGTGTCTGAACTGCACTATCTAGTCTTCCCAAGAGCATTACACTGTAGAAAAGTAACACAAAATGATAGAAGTGCAATATAAGCCAAAGACACTCAATGTGTTGATGACAAACATCACTGCATGATGTGGAAGGGATCAAAGGTATTTTCTACAAACCTGCAACGTGCACCTTTGAAGCCTACTCATGATTCACAATGAGTCCCGGAGAGGGTGGGATTTTTAATGGGAAGTGGGTGGAACGGTTGAAGGGTCTACCACTGTGTTTGCAAAATTCTAGGATACATTGGAGCTTTAAACTCATACCCCAAGAAGGGGTGGAGGAGCGTGTCTGCTCATCATAACAAATTTCCAAGGGTTATTTAGGCAGAGTTTTCAAACATTGTCCCATTTGAGTCCTGTTTCCAGAAGCTGGCTCCCTTTGAAACTCTCCCCTTCTAGCTTTCATTTTAAAGATCACGCTCATGGTGGGGCCCCATTCTCCTCCTGAACCAAAAGTGCAAACACTGGTGGAACATCAAACCCATTAGCCCAGTGTATAAATAACACAGAGGAAAAAAATATAAGTGAGAACAAGACAGGCCACAAAACAAGGGAAGAGGGCAAGGAAGAAAGTAAGAGGGAAAGGAAAGGAAAACTACTAAGTAAGGAAAGGACAAAGAGAAGGGCAGAAAGAAGAAAAGGAAAAAAAAAAGAGAAAGAAGCAGGGGAATTCACACCCAATGTACAAAACACTACAGAGTTGCTCACGCTCAAATCACAAGCATTATATAGCACTGCTGTACACCTTCCAGTCCTTCCACCATATGTTGGCCTGGAGGTTTTCCACAATGATGTGAATGACTTTTGGAAAAAACAAGGGAAGGGGGAAGGCATCAGGAGGGTGGGAAGCAGGGAGGTTTATAAATATATAGATATAGATCATAAATCCATTTACTGAATATTGTAACAGAGAGCAACTCACGGTGAATTTACGCTGGAGACTGACGAGCTGCGAGATACAGTACCTCGAGTTTGCTTTACAAAACTGCACATGCAAAAAACAAAAAACAAAAAACAAAAAAAGGTGAGAAAATAAAGGAGAGAAGAGAAACTATAAAAGACATCGGGAGGAGACTCATACAGGCTGTGTCCTATCGAATGCAGGCTGCAGTGTGCATCTTGGAAGGAGCCCGGGCAAGCTTCAGAAAGTGTGGAAGCCACAGAGACATCGTCTTCTAGTTAAAAGGAAAACAACTAGAAAATCAAACCGGAGCCAAAAGAAAATATAAAAAGGTGAACCAAAAGACACAAGATGATCGTAAGACTTTTTGCTGCAATATGCTGTACTCACATAGTCAGAGTCCTCTGCACAAGCTACCTTCAGGGCCCCAGAGCAGAGGTCTTTGTAGAAATAGGTGGAGTTTGCATTTACAGCATGTACTGCAATGATTCATTTCCAGCTAAGAGAAGGACACAAGGCCACCAATTCCAACTCAGGTTATCATAGCATCCATGGAGTAGGGAAAAAAGGGCCTGGCCCTGAGGATATACCATCCGCATGGGCAACAGGAAGCATGTCTGTGTCTCAAATACGGAAATAAAGAGGCATTTGTTCACATTTTATTTGGTAGACTTGCCTCCATTTAACACGTGTGACTCCCTAACCGGGGTGGGGTGGGGGTGGATTTGACAGATTGGGGGGCAGTTTCTGCCTGTTCCAGCACTTAAAGGGAGACTTAGTTCTAATTTTAAAAATAATTCTATATATTCGGTTTTTGCAACATTACATTGTCTATAGACCCCTCCCAGGAGGTGGAAAATATAACCCGTCCTCTTTCTGAATTTACCACTTTCAGTTTAAACCCCAATTTCTTTCCATTGGCTTTTTGTGGGTTTATTTAGCTAACAACTGGTACTATAAAGCCAGAAGGCCCAGATGATAGGATATTGCCCCTGGGAAGGAGATGCGGTTGGAGGGGGGAAAGGCAGGATGAACTGGTGGAATTTTAAATATATACATTACAAACCCACAGCATATTAATGTATTATAAAATTAAAAGTAGACCAAGGTGAAGTGCATGTATATATAACACTACCTTATAGGGGATTGGATAGCTTGTGTGGGGGAGCAATCATTAAAGACACTTACTTGGCTTTGCTTGGAATAAATGGTCTTGGGGAACAATCATATGGTTATTTTGCCGTACCTTCATTATTAGTATATTTTATACTGCACTGAAACAAACAGGAGCATTTTTGACCCTTCGATGCTGGCACTCTTTACGTTTTTAAAGGGAAATTATTGTTATGGGGTCACCAAAGCTGATACTCCTTTATTTCTTGATTTGGCAGGATGTTAAGTGAAGCTCCCAGCAAGGATCCTACAATTGCATAAATGCCTAAAGTATGGGTAGAATGGCCTGAGAAAACTAGGTGGAAAACTCATGATACCAGAGAATGTACCAGTCATGGCTTAACCCATCAGAGATTCGGGGAAAGGAGAACCAGCACTGGCAAAGGTGTCTGTGGAGGCATAGAGGCAAACTGAAGCATTTTATTGCTTAAAGCACATCTCAAAATCCCTTGGCAAAACACTTGTGCTTATCATCATATTCCTCATTGCCTCATTTGGTCCGGTGCAGGATGAAGGCCCCACAATGATGCTGCCAAACATCCCTGTACTTGGCCAAACATGACTACGCAAGTCCTGCAAAAGGGCTCTCAGAGGTCCAGTTCTCAGTCTTCATTGCTGGAATCCCTGTTCTGCAATACCCATCAGCTAATTGCATACTGAAATCTCACTACGTAGACTCACAGGGCAAAGACAGCCTCCTTTTTCAAAGCGAAGTGGAGGAGGTATTTGAGTTTTGCTTGCTGCTACTTACCATGAGAGAGAGAGAGAGAGAGAGAGTCTTTCTGGGCAGCTGTTTGCTGATTCACAGTTACATGACAAAAAGGGCAAAAAAGCAACTAACAGGAAGAGTCACAGTACCCCACACACCAGCACATTCAGGGAGCAGGAAGAGGGAAGAAATGACAAGCCGGCAAGATAAAAAGAACGCCTCTTCTAGTCTATACGTCATCGTACACGGAACTTTTTATTTGCTAGTTATTCAGGCACATTTCTTGCAGGGTTCTATTGATTACCAACAGCCATGCCCAACGACGACTGTAGAACAGACCACAGAGTTCCAGAGACAAGAGAAAATAAAACAACCCGCCCAGACCTTCATCCCCAAACCTGTACAAAAGGGACAGATGACCACTACGAAGTGTTTGTGAACGATGGAAGTGTGCTCCTGTACCTGCTCTTTCATGTACTGTCTTTGGTATTTTAACATCACATCTTTTTATTTATTTACCAAGTTATGATGAGTTGGCAGCACCCTTGGGTCAGAGCTAGCAATGCAATTGGTAGGGTTTACCTGTGAGCAGGTGGTTTTAGCTGAGCACACAAGTAAAAAGTCTTAAGCAACTACATAAGGGACCAGCAAAAACCAGTTGCCTAACGGAGAGGGTTGTTAACTGGAAAACACATGGAGTCATTTAAAGTGGTCAATTAAAATGGTCGGTCCTAGAGACAGCTCTTAGTGTGGGATTTGACCCGTATATTCCGCTACAAGGAGAAACTGTCTCCTTATCACTCCATACAGGGTTACAGCCTTTATATCAATTCCCGCTCCCATCAAAATCTCCAGCTGGAGACCTATTGTACAGCATGTTATGCTTCGACTCTTGGAAGCCAGCAACAACTCAAAACCATTACACCTTGGAAAAAAAAAATCACTCAGTGTGACAACTTAGACACAACTATTTTGCAGGTTGTTATAAATTTAGTAATTTGGCTGTTGCTGCTGCTGCAGTTGCTGTTTTAAGACTTTCCCCAGGAAGAGTTTGAGGCAGACCCATTGGAAACACAGGAATAAACAAATACAAAGGTTATTTATTTTAAGCACAAGTTCTGCCTCAGTAGCTTCTGAGCGCCAGTGGTGAAGTGGATGTGCTTGCGTGGGGCTTCAGATTCCTTTATGAGTCATAACTTGTCTGGCAGTCTGGTCAACTGAACTGCGAAGAGAGCTGGTGTGTGCTTTTGTTTAATGCAGCCCCTTTTGTACATGACATTGGTGCGTCTCTCTGGCTGGGAAAGAAGAGGTGGAGGGGGAACTCAAAGGTGTGGTGTTTGGGACTGAAGGTTTGTGAAACAGCAAACTTAACTACAAAAAATTACATTTCGAAATAGGGGCATTGTGCCTTAATCCTCAATCCTGATGTGATGCACTTCTCTGGTGCCTCTCACGTAAGGACTCAAAGTGCTTTACACATTGACCAATGGAGCCTCATGCTCCACAAAGTTAATAAGTCACCACCCTGTTTTCCCCACCGAGCCACAGAAAAGTTAAATGAGTTGCCCCAACTCCCATCGTGAGTTAGTGGCAGAGCAAGAAACAAAGCACTGATTCCTGCCTCCCAGTAACTTGTTCTATCAGCTAATGAACTCTACAATTAAAGGGGAATTCCCCTAAGATGGGCTTCCCCCTCTCTCCTCCATTGTCGCCACCAAGGAAACTGCACCAATGGCTTGTTGTCAAGTCCCATCTGTTATTACAGGAGCTCAGTTCACGAGGCCGAGCAATTTAAATGCTATACGAAACAGAGGTTTTCAAAGGACAACTCTGGGTAAACTGAACAAACCCAAACTCACCTCAAGAAACAATAAAGCAAGGAAAACGCTAAACAGAAAAAAAAATCACAAAACCAGAATGAAAATAAGGAGCTAAAACTAAAATGTAAAACGTAGATTAAACAAACATCTTGTTTTAAAACAAACATTGCAACAGAAAAATGTCTCATATCAGCTTCAGTCCTGAAAGAGAAAATAATAAGCCTATTCAGGATAGAGTTCACCAGGTAAAAAAAAGCCAAGTCGTGGCCAAATCAATCCACTCTTATTAGCCCTTTTTATGGAGTAGAAGTTGAACCACTGACATCCTTAAAGATCAACAAACCACGAGCTACAATAACTTCCTTCATTGCCTCTCCCAGTTAGAGATGCAGTATTATAATATAGCACCTTCTGAGTCAGTTATGAGACAGATGATATCCTTACTTGACTGCAAAGATCAATAAATTATTAAAACAGTTTCAAGGTTCAGTAGCAGGACTTTACCGTCTACCAATAAAAAAATAATCCTTGTTTGCACTGAATCCTATGCATCTGCAAAATTCTAAGATATCACTTAATACACTGAAATTAGGTTGACCTACTAAAGAAGCAACTAACTTTTGTAGCCTAGAAAGCAAGTTCTATAAAGTAAGCTGAATTCTTCCTGGAGCTTAGCTGTTGTTAAATGAGGTTATTTTCCATAGCAGAGCAAAAGGACAAGTACAGACAATCACAGGCATATGGAGACACATGTACACCTCCACATACAAACAAATGCACAGTATATACACATCGCAGTAATGCATGAGGATGCTGCCACCCACTGTAGTGTAAATGCACGATGAGGAGTTTCCAAAATGTAGACTTTGATCAGATGAGGAAATAGGAGTGAAGAGGATTAGACGAAGGGGCGCAGGATTCGCTCCCACTTATAGCACAAACGTTACAAAACTGACAAGAAATAGAAGCAAAAGAGCAAGCATAGTATCTTACTGTTTAAATACAAGGGAGGGAAAATAGAAACGACTTTTTACCAGACTGAACACCAGGATGGTTTTGCCACCTCTGTAGGTTCTAGGAACCCAAAGGACAGGTCCACCAAATTAATAACAAACCATATTAAGAGTCACACTACAATGTTCATTGAGAACCATTCTGCTAACATGAACAACATTACTAAGAAAACACTTGAACCACAACACTCTCTCTACAGAACACTGAAAGAAAGAGAGTTATTTTAGTTGACACAGGCAGAGGGACTTTTGAAACACATTTTCATAGTATTGGTTTATACTCAGGTCATCAATTATGATAGAAATTCATTTTAAAATATGCTTTTTGAAAAGTAAGTTTAAAACTAAGAGAACAAAATCAAATAAAGCCTTTTTAAAAAATAAAGACCTATTAAAATTATAAACACAAATTTCGAAGAAAAAAATTCAGTGTGGATAGATTTAGACATCACTCAGATCTCTGTTACATCCGTCTATTAAACCACGTGTCTGTCACCAACCAACAATCCATCCACACATGTACTTACCTTCTAACCACTAATCTGTCCTTCTATGTGTTTATTCATTCAATCACCCATCTATTTATTCTTCAGTCTTTCTCCCAACCTAATATCACTCACTCACACATGCAAGTAATCACAGTAGCCTTGTAAGCATCTCATGCTTCTATACAGCAGATACAGCTTGTCTAGAGACACACTGTTGAAAAAATAAATTATACATTTCCAAATGTGGCCTCTAGTATTGCAAGCACAATTTTGCTACTGCTGTTAAATGTGGAAACAACTAATTGCACCTGCAACTGCATTCGTTTTATAAGCCTAACCACCTGAATGTACCTACACATCAGGCACATAGATGTCTGAGCAGATATAACTGTAGGCACAACAAATAGTAACTTGCAATTTTGCACTTACATGTAACTGTAGTCACAAAACTGATCATGTGATATCAAAAACCAGATTAAAGCCTGATGAAAAATCAGGAACTAAAACTACTGTTGGTAACTAAGACTCTGAGGTGAAATCCTGGGCCCATTAAAGTCAATGGGAGTTTGGGGTTCTAAGTAATCTTCACATGTACAATTATTTTATAATAATAATAGAATAAACAATGCCATCTTACATTTTAAAATTACGGTACACAGAAGTACATCAAAGAATAAGAGTAACTTTTCTCATGTGATTTCTTTTTAAGGCTGGCAAATCATTATAACAGGAGAATGATCTATAATTCTAACCATATATGTATTCTACAAATATGAATTGCAAAAAATGCTAAACAGATTAAGAATATTCTTTTCTTTTTTTCAAATTTAGTGAACAAGTTTCATCTGCACCATTGTTTCTGAAATAACATGATTCTAGATTAAATACATACTAATGAAGGCCTCATGAGATGGATTTACATTGGGGAAAATATATTAGAAAATTGTTCACTTAAATAGGGTTCTCTCTGGATGAAGATATTTTGGAACACACCTGGACAGGAAATTATTCTAAATAAGTTTAGGCTTCCCTGCTCCTTGGAGTTATTTCCAGCTGCCCCTTTCTGAGGACTGGAGGGTGTCGAGAAATACTTGCAGCTCCCAGCAAACAGCAGGGCAGTATTTTTGACACAAAGACACTCAAACTTCCCCATGGAATTGCATAAATTGAATAATTGTGTGTGTCCATCAGTACATTTCAAAATGTGTTCATTTTCAAACACAGGCTCCCTAAGAAGCACATGCAAAATGTGTGTTATATGTGCAAACAAGCAATTGTGTGTACCAAATTAAGTCCTTACCCTATGCAGGCAAAACTCCCACTGACCTCAAAGACCTCAGCACATGTCTGAAAATTACCTATTTCCACCTGCTTATGCATGTTCTGCAAGAGAAATTTAGATTCATATATTTGAAAAGCTGGCCCAAAGAGTAATATTTTCTAAGCATTCTTCCAAAGTGAGATCGCACAAGCACGCCCACTTCCATGCACAAAGCCTACATTTGCATGTGCAAGATGATACTTGTGAATGTGAACCAGGTGCATAGGAGTGCCTGGTCACATATGCAATGTCCCATTTTGCACACTCAAATGGCTTTTTTTGAGAGCAAAGGGCTTGCAAAGCCACTATTGTGTCTGAAATTCAGGAGGTGGTCTTTACAATTCAGTTATCAAAGCACAGATTATTGTATTTAAACTATATTTTATATGTCATACACACATATCTTCAGAACGAAAGTCTGAAGTGAAATGATAACAGTTCACCTGGTGAAGTCTTTCCTAGGACAACTTAAAAATGCTCTAAAATGCATTTCTTTTCCAGTGATGCGGAGACAATGACATTTCAAAAAAAAAAAAAAAAAAAACCTAAATGCAAAGGTACCAAATAAAATACAAAACTAAGTGATCGACACTGAAGTATTCAAATCAACCTACAGCCCTTGTTAGTCCTTCATATTGTACATCAGAGTTCACGTGCCCTATGAGTTGCTACAATGGAACAGATATATACTCAGTCTGAAGAATAGAAACAAAGTGATAAAAGTTCCCAAATAATAAAAATTACGCTTACGCTGCTATGGAAATATTAGCTGCGGACATGGGACTGACTTCTGCTACCTCCTTGGCCTTCTGGAGTGCAAGCTTTTGATTGGTAGCCTCTTCCATCTCCTCTTCATCCTATTTCCGAAATCAAGACAAATCCAGGCTTACATCATTCATCAGTTAGTTAAAGACCTAGGATGAAAATCAACTGAACTCATAAATGGCCACAAGTGATACACAACTGTCACAGCCACTTTTTAACTAAGTAACAGTTAAACACTCTGAAACACTGCATTCGGGTTTTGTTAAAGGACACAACTGCATGATTTGTTACAGCATATTTTCCTGAGCAGGGCCCATGGGCTTTACCTGTCTGGTGCCATATTAGCCTTCAGGCTGCAACTACTCTACATAAAATGGAGCTGACGGCAGCTGCCCTCATCTTTATACAATGGCAAAGTCTGTCAATACTGGAAATCCTATAATGCAAGGTTCTGCGTGGTTCCATCTGCTTAGGGCCCTTCTACTCAGACCAAGAGGAAGAACTGCATGCTGGTAGAATCTCCAGTCTCTGAGGGCATCTTCTTATACCTCTTCTCATCATAATCAGGCAACATGTGCCACAACGTGGAAAGAGAATATAAAAGAGCATGACATTTTGGGTGTAAAATAAGGCCATGTCCCATTGATTAGACTGAAAGTATTTTTTCTTAAAACAAATAATGTACCAGAGGACCTGAATCTGAACTTATTCACACCAATTTTACACGGGTGTAACTCCATTGATTTCAATGGAGTTACTTCACAATTACCCTAGCGGACCTGAAATCGGAAGCCATATTAAATGACGATTATGGCCAGAAAGATGCTCATGTAAAGATAGCTCCTTCTTACTCAGCAGATTAGAAATTTTCAACCTGACCTGAACTCGACGGGACCCAAATACCAGGGTTGGGTTAAATGACCCTGTTTGGGCTTGGGTCCAGTAGTCTCCGATCACCTCCTCCTGCCCAGGGGTTTGTGAAGGGGCGGCTGCATGCCCCACTCTTTCCAGCCACCACCGCCTTGCTGCGCTCTGTGTGCTGCTGAGTGTGAGGTGTTGTGGCTCATGGTCTCCCAGTTGCTGCACCAACCCTCTGGACAGCAGGCAGCAGGAGACAGACGGAAGGCAGTCATGGGGCGTGAGGAGTGGGAAGCCCCCACCAGGTCAAGCCCCAAGGATGAGGTGGCAGCAGTGCTGACACAGGTTCAGGGGGAAGTGTTGGGTTTGGGTCAGGTCTGAAAACAACTTGACCCACTCAGACTCTGGCCGGGTCAGGTCAGGCTTTAAAACTAGGCCCAAGCAGACCTCTATAGCAGGTCTGCTCCATGTGTGCCTTGAGAAACACATCAGTTGACTCTTCAAAAAAAACCCATAACCACTTTCTGTGTTTGCCACTCCTGTTAGCATTGCAGGACCCATACCGTTGCAGAAGCGTGATCTACTGTGTTCTAGCGAGTGCACCATCAACACCATTGTTTCGTTCTGACTGCTGAATCTTTATTTCTGATGGTGAGCCACGGAAACAGACCTCGGCTGGGCTCAGATCCCAGGGCCTGCCTTTCTAACCTTCAAACTAGTCCAATTTGTCAGGGAAATTATGGAAAGATAATCATGGAACCCTACAATGCCACTTTTAACATCACTACTCTGAGTACAATCACTCTTCAAAGATGAGGGCAGTTATAGGCCACACGGTAGCACTCTGTAGGATGCTGTTTGATCGCCTCCTGCTGTTGAGAATTAGCTTTGTGAGATATTAACTAGTGCATAGCCTACACCTGGATTTCTCCACCCTGGAATAGTATAAGCAAGAACAAGTAACTGGTCTGAATTTAATAGTATTTGATCAGATTTAACTCACTTAGAAATTGGTTTCCTTTTCCTTCCTCTTTTCAAGGGGAATAAATGACAGTGAATTATAGATGTGGGGAAAAAACCCTCTGCCATTAGGCTTTCAAGCTTGCTTTTTTCTCTCCAGATATTGGTGCATCTATAATGAGCAAATCCTCATTGCAGTTAAAGTAGGAATCCAAGCCAGACCAAGACGAAAACGCTCCATTAAACAATTATACAAAGTCAATGTTTCTCAGCTGCCAACTTCCAGTACATTTATCAATCACGTGAGACTCTTACTGTAAGTCAAATGTATATTTTTATTTTGCAGAATATGAATCCTTTGGGGTATAAAATCTGAAAGTGCTGTAATTTGAGGAAGGTTTGACTGTTTTGTTTTTATGGGCTGGGGTTCTCTGATTGTCTCTTCTCCCAAGTTCTAGCCAGCTTTAATACAATCACAAAGGTTTAAATGTTGTCATTGCCTTTTTTTTAATATCTCATTCACTGAACATAAACCTTAGAAAGTAGAAGATTACATTTCCTGCTTCTAAGCCACTCTTAACTGCAGCACAAAATTTTGATAGACTCTGTAGCTCAAGAAAACTGCTATTGTATTTACAAATTTAGCAATACATAACTTAGAACAACTACAGTGTTTAGCAGACAAGTGTTTCAGAATAAAATAAAGATGATAATAGTTCTGTAGCACCTTCTATCCAGGGTTCTCAAAGCACTATACACGTATTAATTAAACTTCTGTCTTACACTTAAATTGTAAGCTCTCTTTGAGACAGAGAGAGAGAGACTGTGTTGGCTCATAGTCGCTACCGCAATACAAATCCAATATTACTACTACTACCAACAACAGCAGCCGCCCTGAGTCATACATCTCTATCAGTATCCTCATTTTACAGAAGGGAAAGCAGATAGGAAGGTTATAAGTGATTTGCTTGGGAACCCTTTAGTGGGTCTGAACAGAACCCAGCATTCCTGTCTCCCAGGCCTGTGCTCTAACCACTTGATCATCATTCTTTCCCTGAAGCTGATATCTAGTCCATGATCCCTACACTGGAACATGCATCTGATCAATGGATGAAAACTTTGATATGAATGCTCAGAATTATCATCCTAAAGGCTAAGATTATGTCACGGAGGTCATAAGAACATAAGAAACAGCCATACTGGGTCAGACCAAAAGTGGTCAATGCCAGATGCATCAGAGGGAATGAACAGAACAGGTAATCATCAAGTGATCCATCCCCTGTCACCCATTCCCAGCTTTCGGAATCCGTGAGTACCAGAGCCCTCAGTGACATTTTCCACTTCAGCTCTGGGGTCAGCAGGGCTGGAGCTGTCAGCCAGCAGGGGCCCCAGAGCAGTTGTAGGCAGCAGGCCCCATCACAGCTCCCCACCGCCAGCCCCTGTAGTTCTCAGCCACCATGGGCGGTGGAGAGACCCTCAATCTCTGAGGTGCTGTGGATGCCTGGAAGACCCTGGAGCCGCAGCAGCAGTAGGGGCTGGACCCTCTCCTTCCCCATTGTGTCACAGTTATTTTTAGTGAAAATCAGGGACAGGTCTTGGGGCTTCTGTGAATTTTTGTTTATTGCGCGTGACCTGTCCATGACTTTTACTAAAAATAACTGCCCAAAGTGGAGGCAAAGGCAGCCCCTTGCCCATGTCCCCACCCCCCAGCCGCCCAGGGCAGGAGGAGGGTCTGTGACTCTATCCCGGCTCCCCACAGCTGCCCGCGTGGCTCTCCCCGACCCAACTCTGGCCGGGGTTGCGGGGGGCCTCGGAGCCGCGGCCCGGCCATGATAAGAGTTGGGCGGGCAGCTGTGGGGAGCCACGGGGGACCCTCTACCTGCCCACACTGCGGGGGGGGGGCCTGAGCAGCCCCTGGCCTGTGTCCCTGCCCGCCCGGGGCAAGTGGAGGGTCCGTGACTCCGTGGATCCTCACAGTTGCCCGTGCGGCTCTTGCCATAGCCGCGCTGTGGCTACGAGGCCCCCCTTCCGGCCAGAGCCAGGTCGGGGAGAGCCACGTGGGCAGCTGTGGGGAGCCGGGATAGAGTCGCAGACCCTCCTCCTGCCCTGGGCGGCTGGGGGGTGGGGACACGGGCTGGAGGCTGCTCTCAGCCCCTACACACCCCGGGCAGGCGGAAGGTCTGCCGACTGCCGCAGCCCCTTACAGCTGCCTGGGCTCCCCAGCAGAGCTCCACACTGGCCAGGCCAGGGGGTGGGATGGTGGGGCTCAGGTGGAAGAGGAGGGGAAGGGGGAAGTGGGAGAGCTATGGTCCCCTCCCTCCCGCCATGGTTCTGGCGCCACTGGCCCAGGACTCGGCCACATGGGAAAGAAGAGCTGCAGGCCCGAGGCGGGAAACTGGAGGGGCCCTGGAGAGAGGGTGGGCGGGGCCACGCAGGCAGATTGGGTAGGTTGAGACTTCCCCTGCCTTTGATACCTGCCGCCCATGGGCAGCACACACTCTTATTCAAAGCAGAAGGAGGAATACTTGGGGAGTTTGTATTCTTAGGGAGTTGCTTTACAGTACTGGTCAGTTTTCTAATCAGGTTTCTGCTTACTAAACTGCATTGAAATGCAGCATCCAGGACTCTGCTGGTTTCCACTATCAGTGACAATCCACTGGTTAATGCTACAGAATAAGTTCAAGTCATGTGATAAACCATGTCCTATTTCAAATCTAATACAGGTGGTGCTGGCTGAACAGATGCAGACCTAAATGGAAGTGGGGAAGGGTTTTTTGTCCTCCCCAAACAGTCATTTTCAGGTTACTTACGGTATTTGGACATTGTATGCAACACTGATCTTGATGAGTTTTAAAATGTAATTGTCAAAGGAAGTCTCTGGGGGTCAACTGACTCCCGAGTAATTTAATTATATCTCCAGGCCATTTTGGATTTTACATGATCATATTTACTTAGCAATAAATCTCTCATTCTCTAGGTAGGCCGCGTAATTGAATTACTTTTATCTTTTTCCTTCCCTTTTGAAAACCCTAGTGATTTTTGGATCCATGAAGTAAAAGAGAGTTTTGAAAGAAGCTCGATGATTTGGCAATACTTTTTGATTCTGTCAATATTTAATTGCACTCTATAAACTCTAACAAAGGCAGTTTTCTAACCATCAGAGTCAGCTTCTGAAATAAGTAACAAGGGAAAGTTAAAAGGACTAGCGAGATCTAGCTCATAGAACTAGAAGGGACCTTGAAAGGTTATTGAGTCCAAACCCCTGCCTTCACTAGCAGGACCAAGTACTGATTTTGCCCTAGACCCCTAAAGGGCCCCCTCAAGGATTGAACTCACAACGCTGGGTTTAGCAGGCCAATGGTCAAACCACTGAGCTATCCCTCTCCCCTGAGCTTCATTAGACAAGAACTCTAAGGGGCCCAGTCTTTTATTCTTGCATACAAGTGACTCCCACAAATCTGCATGGGAGGGGTTAAATGCACCTATGGAGAGGATCATAAATCTCTATTATAAGAATGTATGGACTTTATAATGCACAGAAACAGCTGAGTTTCTGAAAGGGAAAATCTTCCCCAGTAAAACTAAGCCCCATCCCCAAAAGTCAGGACTCAAATGAATCATAACAGAAAAGAGATGCAGAAAACATGATCTCACACACAGAGGAACATTTATTATACACCTGATACCCATTATCCCTTTCTTGTGCTATACATCAGACATCCGCTTTCAGGAAACAAAGCTCCATTCAGAGCTGCAGACTGAAGGCAGCAATGCAGCTGCCTAGCAGAGAGGGAGGACTGTAGAAGAAAAGTTCAACCCTAAAAAGCCCTGTACCATGGTATAGTTAACTGTGTTTGGATCTGAGGGGCAGGAATTGGGGTGGGATAAGGGACCTTCTTTTAGTCTGGCTTCCCACCGCAAGAACTATTAGGGATGTATGGTATCTCTGAACTACTGGCAACAGTGGCGTGCTGTCGGTGTCTGCACGGCATGCATTGAATGCTTCAGTCTGGCTGTGCCTGCAGGACAATTCTGTCTGGCCCTGAACTTGTGTGGAGGATGCCATTTTGTTCTACAAAATGGCATCCTCCTCATAGCATGACCTCACGTGTACTGTATGTGCAAGGTCACACCGCACCGAGGACGCCATCTTGCGTGCCAATGTACAACTGCATGCCTGACTGAAAATTTCCCGGCATGCCACTGACTGGCAAGCATTGTCACAGCTCTACCAAGGAAAGCTCTCCCACTAGCCGGTGCAACAAGCACAAGGATCAGTGATCATTTTACTATAGAAGGAATAACCCGTAAAAGTCTGTGAAATATAACTGCCCAAAGGGATATTATTATTTCTTATTGTATTATCTCAGCGCCTAGGAGCCCCCGTCATGGACCAGGAACCCGTTGTGCTAGTTGCTGGACAAACACATTTCTCTTTGTTAATTAGCAGGGGCCACACCATTGTAGCAGAGGGAGCAGCATTACAACAGGCCTTGTGTTAATTTTATTTGCCAATGAGAACGAGTTAGAAATGTGTAAACAAAACCAGAGAGACCAAAGAAGGATTCTGCAGTAATGATCCAAAACAGTACAGTAACACTGTGGTAAGCTGTAGCATTTTGGACCTTTCCAGCACAATCCTGGGGTATGTGTATTTTCCCATACGGGATGTTCCAATGTAAAACAAAGTATTAAAGTAAAGCTACCTCGGCTTCATTTTAAGCTCTTGCCAGGGCCTGGCATTCTGCCAGTGCTCTGGCCTGTGTGTCGAATTTCTCTTGCCTCTGCCAAGGGGCAGGCAGGTTTTAATATCTTGACTGAAACTCTGTAAAGGCCTTTTGCAAGTGGCTTTCCACAGACCTGACTGGAGGATTTTAATTCTCTGATTTGTACTGAAATTCGGCAAGGTAAGAAGTATTAGCACGAAACACCAAACTAGGCAATAGGACACGAATCATTGAATTTCCCGAGGCGAGAGCTTCAAAATATGCTATTGAGTCAGCTAAAAACCTTCAACTGGTTCACCGCTGCCCCTGAAACTAGCTAATAGTCAGAGGTCCTTTTTCACTTTTGTGTGATAGCAAGGAAAAGTGCTCACTACCCACTCTATAATAAAATAAAACAATATTATTATTAATAATAGGGAATCTAAAGACTAAGGAGAGCTCAGAGGTACAAAGATGCACATGCACAGATCTTCATTACTAAGCAAAAAGGAATGTATGTTTCAAAATCAACTCCCTAAATAAGGGTTGCAGCAATGGAAATGGGTAAAGAAAGGTGCCACAGGAGCATGATACTTGTACAGAAATCTCAAGGCCACCAGAGGTTGGCTGGAGCAGGACAGTTCATTTAGATCCACCACGGGTGGCGTATACAGAATTCTAGGGTCATAGGGGGAGAATGCAATAAGAATTCATTAATCACATTTGCAGAATGGAGATCACATACTACAATCCCTCTGGAACAAGTATGGGTTGAAGAGCCAGATGTTTCATACATACCTTGGTTAGCTCTTGTGCATTCGCAAGATTGTCGACAGCAATAGCCAAGAAGACATTCAGGAGTGTGTCTTTTAGACAGCAGCTAAGGAAAAATCTTCACACAGTGATGGGTTAAATAAATTTCCACCTATATTCCCCCCCCCACACACACACCACCTGCAACCAACAGAGTATTATAGACATGGGAAAAGGAAAAATCTAGTTCCCCTCATGCCAACATAGGATTGCACCCTACTGAATATTCTCCAGTACTTTGTCAATCCAGCTACAAATTACCCAACTTCATCACGTGCATTGGGAGACTATTCCAGAGCATAGGAGATATCACAGTTTCATCCATTCTTTCCCTCCAGCTTCTCCACTCCACCATGCTGACTCAAACACACGCACCTACTTTTTGGCCTTCTTCATTCCCCCCTTACTTAAGTATCAACCATTAGCTGAGAAACGGTTTGCTCTGAGACAATTCTTCCATCTCTACTATACAGTGGTTGCCATTAAAAAGGAAAATATCTTCTCGAGTTAAATTTGTCTCACTGCAATATTACATACTAGCTAGAGAAAAATACAACTTATCACAATAAAGTCAATATGTCAATGAGATTATTGCTTCCTTTATCACTGGCACATATTATATGTCTAGTATTATTCTTTCATTTATTATTAGGAGGAACACTTTCATGTTTGCTTATGATTTCAGCTCTTCCTTGTTCCTTCATTTTTTTTTTATTGTGACCATTTTTGGTATTGGTTTCCAATAAAGCGAAGGATAAATTACAAATAAGATAGTACATACACAAAACGTGGAGCATATACAGCAAACAAAAACAAGACATGTCCACAAATCCAAAATCTTATCTCAGAAAGAATGCCATGTTGTGAAAGTATCTGATATATGACAACAAGATGTTCAGCTCTAGATGTCCTGTGATGGCTGTCTGAAGTAGTGATGGATCTGTTGAATGGGATCCTAACATGATAATGAAGATGATCTTGCACGTACTTAGTCTTCTTCCTCTAAAGAATCCCAAAGTCATTTACTACTATACGTGCCTATATGTGTGTGTATAGGGGTTGCTTCAACCACCAGAGCAAAACACTATAGTAGTTTGACACAGTAGTTGTTGCACAAGAATTTAGGACAGGAATTGAAAATATACCAGAACCAACTGAAATGCCTGAAGGAATTTTAGGCAGACAGAACGTAATTAACTAGTAGGCTGTGTCTGCTGGTGTAGTCTGTGAGCTGGGAAAGATGCACAAGCACTGCTGTAGGGAACAAATGATTTATAAGAGAAAGCAATGAGATAGAAAAGAGTGAAGGAGATAAAACAGAGTATGGCAAGGAGCAAGGGTGTGTAGTATAGTTAGCAGACCCTTCCATGGCACTAAATCTAAGGGCAGGTCTACACTATGGCAGGGATCGACTTTCTGAGATCGATTCACCGGCGGTCAATTTAGTGGGTCTAGTAAAGACCCGCCAAATCGACTGCCGATCGCTCTCCACTCGACCCCTGTACTCTACCCCCAACAAGAAGAGTAAAGTAAGTTGATGGGAGATTTTCTCCCATCGATCCCGCGCGGTGTAGACCCTGCGGTAACTCGACCTATGGTACATTGACTCCAGCTACATTAAGTTGAGTAGCGTAGGTCGACTTACCGCGTAGTGCAGACATAGCCTAAGACAGGATTTAGGGAAACGCTGGGCTAAGAACTCATTTAACTATGTGGGTGCTTTGCACTTCTCAGGCAGTTGTCCTAGCAGGGCAACTGGGACTCCCCAGTGTCCAGAGGATCTGTGGTGGCATAAAGCTGGTGTAGTTGGCTCCACACCACCCAGTCCAAGACCGCTCAGCTTAGGGCACATGAGGGATGTGCTCAGAGCACCCTGAGCTCCAGCAATACTCGGCTAGCTGAGTGGTATCTTGGGGACCATTCCCAACAGTCTAGCTCAGAGCAGGCTGCTTAACTGAGTGCCTGAGTCTTTTCTCAGTTATGCATTACCACTGTGATGAAGCAGAGACACTGCCCATCAGCACAGCAGGGGTAAAGAGAGCCTTTGGGCCCACCTAGCCCTGCCCCATTATACCTGCAATCAATGCCAGGTCTGGAGGGGGGAGAAAAGGAGAGAGCCTGACTCCGTTTAGGGCTGACTGGCAAAGAGGCAAGAGCTACCTGCCTCCCTACCTGAGAAGAAGGGTCACTAGCCTACGAGCTGAGGCAGCCATCAGGGAATAAGTACTGTCTCCCTGGCCAAGGGAGACTAGGAGCCTCCAGCACCTGAGGTAACTGGATGACTGAAGCACAGACACATTGTAGGGTTCGGCCACACCAATCTTATGACTGCCCCGCACGAAGGAGCCTGGGTCTATGGCAGGGCACTGCCCAAGATTCACAAAGGGACACTGGAAGACAAGCCACCCCAATGAAGGGACAGTGGTAGGAAGTAGCCCAGAGCAGGTGATTTAGACTCCCTGCTGCAAGGGCCCCCTGTTCAGGGGGTCAACTCACACAGGGCCCTGGTCTGGGACACACTGGAGAGGGAAGGCCTGGGTCCCTCTACCCCACCGCCTAAAATCCTGAAGCACCTGCACTAGGGAAACAAGGGGCTAGAGGTCAGGCGCAGCAACTCCTAGGCCCCCTGGCCCTACAAGCACCTTCTTACGCCACATTGACTCCCTGCACGGTGACACTAAGCAACAGGGGTTGTGTTTAGTCAATCAGTGAGCTATAGAGCCAGAGAAAGTCATGAGGTCTGTCAGCCTCTATGGGTACATCTACCCTGCAGCTGGGAGCGAGCATCCGTGCCCGGGTTGACAGACTTGTATCAGTGGGGCTCGCACTGGCGTGCTAACAATAGCTGGGTGAGCTTTGCAATCCGGGCTCTCAGGCCCACCCAACCCCAAAGGTTTGAGAGTCTGAGCAGCAACGTTGACAGCCCTGTTTTTAGAGCATCAATGCAAGCCCTGTTAGCACGAGTCTGTCGACCAGGCTGTCATCTCGGATGGCGGAGTCTGGTCTGTAGAGATGATCTCCCTGGTTCTGAGAAAAGCTGGAAATGGTTCCTTCTTGTTTGCAGGCAGGGCAGGTAGGGGCAATGGGTGCGAGAATATCCTTCCTGCTGAGTCAAGTCAGCGGAAAAAAAACAAACCGTCTGAAACAATCATTCCCCACCAACCATGCTGTCTCCTTAATGATTGCGTTTCTGACATACGTTTCAGTTCCATTAACTTTTGATGTAAAAGATACTAATTTTCCAATTCCCCTTTACATGCTGATTGGAACATGAGGTTCTAATTTAACAAAATGGAGTGACAGCTGTGACGGCTGCATTACCGCTGTCAGAGGTCACTGCTGCCATTCCAAGTGACCACGGCTATCTGGACTTCTTCCTCTCAGGTGCTACCAATGCTTTCAAAACGTCTCCGAGCAACCAAGTCAGAAACCCAATGGGGTTAAATGGCAATCACGGAGCTGGCTTCCCACTCCTATCCCCTGCATACGAACAGGCAGAAAAAGCCTCACGTAATGTTGTTAACCGCCGCCAATATATCTTTTAATGGGGTGCGCTGTTTTGATCCACCTTCAAACTGATACAGTCTGGTCAAATGGGAGCTTTGGGACCATGCGAGTCACATGAAGACCTTGGCAGCAGCCCTGGTTGTACCAAGCACTGCACAAAACTTGCAAGATTGTATCTTCCTGGACAGCTTAACACAATCCGCAGGTTAGCTGAATTCAGCAGCTTTTGTTCAGCATTGTCCTCACGCCATAGTTACAAAGAGAGGGCCATCACAGGCTGCTTTTGAGGGATAGATTTGGCCTTGAAGTTTCATTTAGGACACTCCCTCTAGGTCTTGATTATATTCAAAGTTGCACTTGTGTACAGAGCAACACTGAATATAGACAAGGCCTTACCTTGTATCGGGCCAGATTCTTTTCTCCATCCCAATAGTGCCACTCCTATTAAACGTACTGAGAGAGAGCCAGCAATAGGATTTTGTGGAACTAGAAATATAATATAAACGAGACTCTCAAGGTTTGGGGGTCTTTTTGGTTTTGGTTTTTAAGCAAGTTTCTAGCCCTTTTCCTTGCAAAGGGCCTCGAAAACATAAACTGATACAAATAAGTGGGTGGCACTATTGAAGCCGGAGGCTGGGGATACACCCACTCACCACATTTACAATGAAACAGTTACGTCTCCTGAAGAATCATCTCATTGACTCGCCCCAAAATTCTTAGGCCAGTTCTGCGCAGAGTGATGCGATCACAGACCACGGTGGGCAGGAATTTATGTATGCAGCAGGCCGGGTAGCAACAAAACATTGCTTTGGAAGCCTACCCCCAATTGCTAAAACAGGCTCTCTAATCGGAGCAGAATTTGGTCCATTTCTTTCCAACCTCCTTCTCCTAAGCAGTAATTCATCGAAGGCTGGCGCTGAGAACCTGAAAATAAAGCCTCTCCTTAAAGAGGAACCGCAGTGTCTTCTTTTGCTTTGCTACTGCACAGCCTCCCAGTTGGAGCACACATTAGCTAAGAAAACCTGTTCCCAGAGCTGATCTGACTTCAGTGATGCAAGTAAGAAAAATGAGAAGAGCCAGGTACATTTCAACTCCAGTGAAAATGCCCATGGGAAAGGGTGGTGGAAAACTAGTGTTTGCCTATTGAACAATCCACGTTGGGAAAGAAGCGTTCTTTTCAAGCTTCTAAGAGGATATTGCAAATGACAGAGGCAGGAACGAAATAGTAAAATTATTGTTTAAAAAGTAATTAACAGTGTCCCTTTAACTGATGGATTAGAAATAGAAGAGACATTATCTGTCATATCTAATCCACTATCTGGCCATTGCAGGATTGTTCCCTAAAGGATAATAGATATATTGTATCCTACCAATATTTCCCTTTTCTTAATGCCATTCTATTACTTCAGGTTATACCTACTTGTGCCGCCAACGGTTTAACATCTAGAAAAAATATTAGGGAGTGTTGGTTGGTTGGTTTTTGGCAGACTACATTTATATTTCATTTTCAGACATTTCTGATTATGTTGTACCTGACACAACATAAGCCATTTGAAAGTTATGGTTCACTTTTCTCTGATATATGAAAAGAATGCTCCCTGCATGCCACAAGCATTAAAAATGTATTTCAATGAAAGACAGAGGTGGCGGCGACCTCGCTGAAATCCTTTTTGAAATATCAGCAGGAGTACCAGTGGGCTTACCGCTGCTATTCCCTGAGTGATGAAGGGAAAAAGAGACACTTTAAAAACAGAACAAAAAAAATCCCCCACATCTGTTCTTCCCAATCTGTGCAGATTCTCATGAATGTTAATTGGAGATAAAGTCACATGGTTAGGGAGCAGAGTAATCCCAAATTTACTCTATCAAATTATACCGGTCTGAAACATTTTGAAAGACATATTTCTACAGAGACAAAATAAGCCAAACTCTGATGTCACTTACACTGGTGTAAATCCGGCGAACCTCCACTGAAGTCTTTTTCCAGATTTGCAACAGTGTACAGTATCTCACATCCAAACCTGGTCCAGGAACTTCGTTGGGATGCATTAGCCCTGTTATAGTGATTTCCTTAATGTCACAAATACTTTTCAGTTGGCTTTCTTCTCCTCCTGGGTACTTCATTTATGCAAAAACTCCACGGCGGTGAACTCATGTTCACCTGCAGGATTCACAGAGAATTAAAGAATCACTCTCGACATATCTTATTTTATGTGTGTATATGGTGCCCTGAGGATTCCTCTGCCTGCATTACAGGGTGTGTGGCACGTAGTTCGGGTTGCCTGGAACAGACATGAGAAGCAAAGTTTTGGTGGTTCTCTCCTAGATGAGCTGAGTGAGAATCCTGGAGGCATGTTACTGAGCACTGAAATGGGCAATAATGAAAACGAGCTAATAATGAAAGCGACCTGAAGAAAAGCTCTGAGTAGCTCAAAAGCTTTGTCTCTTTCACCAGAAGAAGTTGGTTCAATAAAAGGTACTATAATAATAAATGGAGATATACCTATCGCATAGAACTGGAAGGGACCCTGAAAGGTCATTGAGTCCAGCCCCCTGCCTTCACTAGCAGGACCAAGTACTGATTGTGCCCCAGATCCCTAAATGGCCCCCTCAAGGATTGAACTCCCAACCCTGGGTTTAGCAGGCCAATGCTCACACCACTGAGCTACCCCTCCCCCATCTTGTGCTTCTAAAACAATGAAAGAGCCAGGCTATTAAAATGTCTTTTAAAATGTTTTCCCCAAGTGTAATCTTCAGCTGGAACTGTCTGCCAGTTAAAATGGAACTTTAAAGTGGTTAGTTCCACAGCATGAGGTCCCTTTTATGTGCAAAATTCTCATGGTTGGGGATGCTCAGCCCATAAATCTAGTTGAGCTGCTAATCATGTTCCAGAGTTGGAGATAATGATTATTATTTTAATCTAACCCTTTACCATCTAGTCTGCTCTCTACCTCGAAAAAAACATTTCATGGATTCAATGAAATCAATAAAGAAGTGACAGCAAAGAGATTTCAAAGTGTCCCTTTATGACACCTGTTCTTGGCAGAGCACGGCAGGTAGGTGTGAGGATCTGCAGAAGTTTCAGACACACATCAAGAGGAATCTGGGTGGAAACATACAGGGGAGAGGCCCTCCTTGCGTCCCTAACAAAGAGGACAGTTGGATAGCCGGAGCGTACAAAGAACATGATGTTGTCCCCGGAAGGCATGTAGCATGGAAATGAAAATAAAACCAGTATAGGAAACAGTGTATCAACCAATGGGAAACCCTTTCTCTTTCTCCAGTGCCATATGTCCCTGTAGCGGGGTGGTCACCCGCTCTGGCTCAGAAAGGGTTGAAGCCAGCCCTGGGAGAGGGCTGGGGCTGCGAGCTAAAGGCTCGTTGATTGGGGGAAGCAGCCACAGCTGAGCCACGCCCCAATCAGGCCACAGCTGGCCCTATAAAAGGCCAGTGAGCCAGGAGTGGGCAGAGTCTCTCTCTGGCCATAGAGAGAGAAGGACCTGGCTGCCTGGTAGCTGAGCAGGGTACCGAGAGTGGAGCAGGGCTGGGGGAAGGCTAGAGGAGCTGGGGAGCTCCAGCCCGGCAAACCCTCAGGCTGCAGGCCTTTGATGAAAGGCCAGGAAGGGTACTGGGGTAGACAAAGGCAGCAGGTCTAAACCCTCCTAACCGATGATGAGTGGCAATTATACTTCAGTCCGCCCCAGTGAGTGGGGGATAGATAGTGACTGGCAGTAGCCCAAGACTGAGGCGAGGTGGGGATAGAGGGTTGGAGGTTCCCTGGGGAGAGGAGACCCAGATCTGTGAGGGTACAGCACCCTGGCCTGAAAGGGGCAGGAGGGACTCAGGCCCAGCGGCAAGTGGGACACCGGCCTGCAGAAGGCTCTCTGGAGCTGGAAACGCTAATTCCCTGGACGACCAGCAGGAGGCGCCGCAGGGGTGAGTCCCGCCCTGTGATAGTTCCCCACAGCATTTCATAAAGGGCAGGGCTCTTCCTAAGCAGGTCAAGACAACATCTTTGGGACAGTCTGGAGAAAGTCTCTATGGCTTTTATGCCTCCCTAATTCTGGACTGCTCCAGGTACTGAGTGGCTCCAGATGCATGTTAGGCTAGCCTCGGGGACTGCTCTAACCCACAGCAGCCTTGTATAGCTGTCTATGGGCTATCCAGAGCACACAGCGCTCTGTCCACTCCCTTGCCTGCCTTCGGCATGCCTATGCTGCGAACCATCTCATGCAGCTCCTTTGCAGGGGGAGTTCTAAAAGGGACTGGTGCAGGGAAGAGACTCTGTCCCTTGGTGGCTCTCAAATGGAACAATACGCTTTGACAACTACACTCGGGCTCTGATTCGCCATTCCCTTACACAAGTTTTATGCTGGTGAAACTAATGAATTCTGTGCAGTGACATCAGTGTACAGGAGCAGAGAATTAGCGAGGGTGGAGGGGGGAAAAGGGATAAGAATGGAATCCATATCCTTTTAAAAAGCATTAGCTCTCAGTCTCTTCACGGTTCAAAGCCAGCCTGTTTCTCCCAGTCTCTCTCTCAATGTGATTATATTTTCATCTCATTTTCAAAGGCCAAGCCCTAAGGATCCAGAACTCTTCCCTCCTCCCCCGCCCCCTCCCAATTTCCGAATCTTCTTATTTCCAGCAGGGTCTCTGCGCTGCATGAACTGGATACCCTGGTGCAAAGACCGAGCCCGTCTCCATGTAGTAAGATACCGCTGCTCACTGACAGTCTGAATTAGAGCTGGCTAATTCCGAAGACAGCCTCTAATGTGACAACTACAACTCAGATGCCATTTAATCTGCCGTTCCTGATCATAGTGCCTCACGCTGAATACAGAGAAACGTGCAAAACGAAAGGCTGGTGTGCTGCTGTGAATGTGCACTTACCTTGTTTTCTCACTTTTCCCCCAAAATGATTCTACATGGACTGTTTCAATAGTTATTCTCCCACCCCCACCACCCGCCCTTTAATACAAATTTCCAAACATCTTTTTTGACCTGGAGCAAAGGCTGCTAAGCCTAGAGAGGCTCTCTCGGGTAGGAGGTGGTTGTGAGGCACTCTGATCCGCCTGTTAAGGCTCCTTTTCCCTGCTATAGGACCTTTCATCCAAAGACCCTGAAGCGTTTCACAAAGGTGAATATTATTATCCTTATGTTACAGGTGGAGAAACAAACGGAGAAACAGGGAGCTCAAGGGGTAGTTTACTCTCAAACATTCACCAAATAACTAACTAAGGCTGGGTCTATACATACAGCGCTGCAGCTGTCCCGGTAGAGTTTCACCGCTGCAGCACGTGCGGTGAAGACGCTCTATGCACTGAATGGCACAATATGTGTAAGCTAGAAGTGGTGTTTGTTGAATCAGGGCTGAAAAATGCACTTTTAACTTGCTTTTAGTAAAGAATTTTTCACCCCTGTAATTCATTACTAAGTATGCAATTACTTTATCACAATATATAACAGTGGTACCAAAATCACAAGGTCTAAAGAGAAATCTAATCTATATGGTATGAGTGTGGTGACTTGGTATCTAATAAATATTTTCTGGAGTTTTCTTGAGATTAGAATTTGCTAAAAGTAGTAGGCTTCAATGTCTACTAATAAATTAATACATCATCATATAATTTTACACTGAATAATTAAAAGACTCAGTGTGTTAGAGCAATAGGCTGTTATTGAATCCTGATCCTGCAGTCCTTACTCAGGCAAAACTCCTACTGATTTATGCGACTGGCATAAGCTATGTTGGCGCAAGAAGCTCTCTCGTCAGCAGAGCGCTGTGCACACGAGTGCTTATGCCGGTGTAACGTCTGTTGCCCAGAGGGTGGAACAGTCACACCCCTGAGTGACATAGGTTTTGCTGGCCTAGGCTGTAGTGTAGACCTAGCCGACGTTGGATTTCATTTCAGTGCAAGTATGTGTGTGGACACACTTCACGCTAAAAGGTTCTAGTTGGATTTATCTTAAATTATTTTTCCCTGGCCTAAATTCAATCAGTATGGGACTTTCTTAATTTGATGTAAGTGTCCACACACAGACTTGCCGTGAAATACCAAAAGGTATGAATTAAAACCAATTTAGTGTTTGGAGCAGGTCTGTGCAGAGGCAAGCCCTAAGTGACTTACACAAGGTCAACCAGTAAACCGGTGGCAGAGTCAGAATAGCACCAAAGTGTCCTGACTCCCAGACTTGGGCTTCACCCACTACACTACATTGCCTTCCAGCACTTCAGGAGGCTGGAGAATCCTGAATGCTGATTTGCCAGTGAGAGACGGCATGTCATACCATGGACAATTCATACTGAAGTGCAAGGATACAGTTACCAAACAACGTCAGGACGATGAAGTAAATGGAAGAGAACATTCCTGAGTGGACCCCACCTTGTGATACTATCCCATGATACATCACTGCATTCCAGTCTTCGCCAGTCAGTATCTGGGTAGTTAAATAGGAGAGAGAGAGAGAGAGAGAGATGAGCAAAGGATTGGAGTGTTTAAGCATCATTTATATACAGCTATGGGCACAGATCCTCCAAGGGAAATCTACTGATAAGAAGGCCACTGCAAAGGGGTGTGCCAGAAATCCATCCAACACCTTCAGGTTATATAGTCTTCTTTTGCCCATAAGAGTTTCTAGAAGCTCTTTCTGCAGATCAACTGCAACCCTGTCTCTACCAACGTAGCTACAACATCGCATACATATCTACCTAAAACTGGCAGTCGCTTGCATTTTTTTCTGCCTCCCTTAAGAGGATAAGGAGAGATTCCTTCTGAGAACGCCTGTCAATTACATTCCTCAACATACATTGTTTCAACTATTTTGGTTTAGATAAAACCAAAGTAATATAGTGATTATTGGGAGGTACAGCAGAGAAAATAGGTATTAACCACCAGACTCTATAAAATTCCTTCCAGCCAGCTGGGGGTGGCTTGAGGCAGGATTTATGGATCCACAGATCTAAAGTTTGGGCTGGGAGGAGGCCCTTGGACTCAACAACCCATGAGAGGGCCCTTTAACCAGAGTCATCTGTGGTCTGCCATGAGGGCTGAGGAGTACTTGGGACTACTGGCAGCAGGAGGCCAGTAGCAGCACTTAATGGCTGCTCCTTAGTCCTATTCCCGCCTCAAAACTCCTTCCCTCAGCGGACTCCGGGGCTGCCTGTTTTCTGCTGCCTGGCAGCACCGGCACTGTGAGATTGGCGGCTGGACACAGAGTGAAGACTGCCAGCATGCAGAAGCGGTAGCAGCCCTACTCCCATATGCCCTTGCCAGGCCAGCCCAGTGGAATCTTCGGTTTCCTTCTATTAGCCAATCGTGCATAGGGGCCAAGATTTCCACAGCTCCACCTGTGATGTTTCCCATGGATGGGAGAGAGTCACTGACTTCACTCCACAGGGGGGGCAGGAGAAGTGCCTGCCTCGGGCAGGGGGGAACACTACTGGCTGCCTATGGGGCAAAGGCAGATGGAAGCAGATGTCTCCTGCTGCAGGAGGTACCCTGGCTGTGGGTTGTCTGGGGTAACTGGAAGATGTTTGAAGTTGCGGGTGCTAGGGAGGGAGTACCTGGGCAGTGTGCCATGGTACAGCTGGGGGGTTCCTGAGTGATATCTGGTGGGTGTTGGGGGAGTTGAGAGGTGAGGGGAGCTAGCTGGCAGGTGTTGGAGTAGCTGGAAGGATGCTGAGGAGGTACCAGGATGCAGCTGGAGGAAGTGGGTGTGCTGGCAATGGAAGGGAGGCAGAGCCAAGCAGCGAATCCCTCACCTTCTTTTTCAACCAGCCATTGCTCTCACCTCGGCTCCATGCTTTGCCCTGGCAGAGTGACAACAGGCTGAGCAGCAAGAGGGGTGGGCAGAGAGGCCATCTGGATTTTGGCTCAGCCAGCACCACCCAGCAGCCACGTGGAGCAACCGTGGAACCTGCTTCCTACTCGCCTGCCCCATTCTCCATCTGTCCCCTCTTCTCCCCACCCTTCTCCCTCGCCAGCAGCACGGCACCAGGCTACCAGCCACAGCTGCTCCCTCCTCCTGACTGCTCCATGCAGCTTGGCTCCTGCCGGGGAGCAGTGAGAGTGGAGGGAAAGAGGCAGCTCAGCTACAATTTACCCTTCCAGCAGCCCTAGTAACCTGGAGGATCCCTGTTGCCACCCTACTAGATCCTACAGGGCTCCAGGCAGATGCGATGGGGCTGAGGCAAACACAAGTGTCACAGGAGACATTGGACACTTGGTAGCCCCACCATCTTGGTTTGTCGGTAACAGCAGGTGCAGGTGTAACGCCAATAGACCCCGGTTCGTCGGCGGGCGGGATCAAACCGGGGACCTCAGGAGCTTAGTGCATGAGCCTCTACCACATGAGCTAAAAGCCAACGGGCTGTTAGCTAAGGCTGTAGAGCAGTCTCGTTTTCTCTCTCGCTCGCTAATTGGTCTCACTGCCACTAGAAGGGACAGAACACCACACCAGAAGGTGTGTGGGTTACACAGGGGTCTGGTCAGCGCCTGCTGCTCCCTGCCGTCTTTGACCACAAGGCGCCACAGACATCCAAATGTTGCAGACAGCAACCACCAGGCTAGAGAAGCACAAAACCCAACACAGAATCTAAATGAAGAACATAATCGGAAGGAGGAGGAACCTTGGGTTCGTAGCTGAGGGACTGTGACTTCCTATGTGGTTGCACAGGGCACAACACAATGGAACCCGGATCCTGATTTGAGGACTTTGGATGCAGACACAATGACAATAAATAGTACATGAATAATATCTAAACAAACAGTGACGAATGAATTTGTCTCAGGCTTTGATAAGCATCACAGCTACTCTTCTGAGCCTCTGCCATCCCCGTTTTTCAACAACTTTCTTTGTGTTTTCAGCACTCTGAAATTTGTGCACCTAGCGTTCTGATTGCCCCGTATGGGGGATTTTAATTATAGTACTTCTTAGTGCATTAGGAAATGTTTTTTGGAATTCAGTACTCCAACCCACTAATAGAAAGTTTGAATGGTCTGTATTTAGTAAGAAAATAAATATGATGTATTGTTAGCAATCAAAACCCACGTGTGCATAATATACTAGAAAGAATTTCAAATTTCAGACTGCCCACCAGCTCCTGACCTCGGGAAAGGCTCTGGCTGAGATACAATGATGATTCTTATGGCAGACTAGCAAATATAGTGCAGTGTGTATATCCTAATGACCACTTAGGGACAGAGATTCTGGTCTCAGTTACATCAGTGTAACTTGAGTAACTGACTCTGACCATTGGTCTCTCAGCACTAGCGCTGGATGAGTTCTGAAAAACAGGATTCACAAACACTTGTTCAAATAATTCCCATTGAATGTGCATCTGCTTTCATTTTGCTTTCCAGGTCCATTCATGTGAGTGAATTTGGTTCACAAGCATGTTCATGGAAAGAGAAGCTGGGGAAACAGGCATATGCATGAAAAATCAGGATGGGAATGTTTAGGGGTCAACTGGAAAAAGCAGGGTTGCCAGTTTTGTTTGGAGGTTATTCCTGGAGGTTTCATCACCTGACAATTGGAGGCTCCAGAACAATCCTGGAGGGTTGGCAACCATACTGGAAAGCTATTTGTGGCTTTTGGAGTCATCCAGCCAGGAAGCAGAAATATCATGTGACTTAGGAAGCCAATCACAGATTGCATAGCAAATCACGACTAGTGGGAAATGATCTGTGAGCAGTTCACACTATTTGCCAGATCATTTGAAATATGGAAAAAAGTCACAAACATCCAAGTTCGTTTTATAGAACTTTTGCAGAAAGATCAATGGGCAAAACTGACCAGATTGTCGGTGGTGATTAGTTTGTCCGGCACTGCTCAGTATTGAATGCAAAGGTTTGGCTGAACAGCCATCAGATGATAGAATAAGACTAGCTTTTAAAATCTGCTCCATAATAATACTGGACTGACTAGTGCGTGTTAGTGATGTCAAAGCCTGGGAGGCCAATTCAGGAAAGCACTGAAGCGCGTACTTGAGGTGCTGTCCTGAATGGGGAGGCTTTCTGAACCGGGACCTGAATGAATTTAAACCCAGCATCAGACACACATGCAAAGCGACTCAGAAAAGAAGGCAGCAGGTCACTGAAGTCAGTACTTAGAGAGCTCAGCCACTGAACAAAACATCCCTCAGCAGAACCAAAGTTCAACAGCATCCTGTCTCCAACATTCCACATCCCCTCAGGCACCCATCAATGGCCTACCTCTTACCAGCTAGCAACGTATCATTATTTAAGTGGCAACCCTCAAGTAGTGCTGCCTGGCCAGCTAACTGAAGTTTTTCTGGTTTATAAACAGCCTCTGTGTCTATTGTTGTTGTAAACATTTCTTGCTGAGCCGATTGCTGGAGTACAGAGATGTAGCAATTTGCTACAATGCCCTGGGTCACATGGTAGAAGACTGTGACTCAAACACTCCTGCTGAGATACAAAGGGCAGCCTGAGTTCAGAGGGAGAGCTGAAGGGAGTAGAGTGGCTCCTACAGCAGACTGGAGATCAAGGAAAGGATTGGGAAGGGAGGGCTTGTTGTGCCAGCGAGGTGAAAGACCTGGCTGGGGATACCTGCTGTGTGGGCTACAGCAGAAACTCTCTGTGGCCTTAGGAGGGGCTGGGGGCAGGTGGTGGTTTACCTGTTTCGACGGATGTTGATCTATATTTGTGTCTGAGCAATAAATGCTTTGCTGGGAAAAAGGGACTGAAAAACTGACACTGGTGGGAGTGTCATTGGCTACATCTACACTTGGGATAGGTCTATGCCAGCTGGAAATCGCACCCCCCAGCTCCAAGTATAGACGTAGCCGTAGATGAACTGGCCAGTGAGTTGGCCCACTAGCTTGTAGGAGAGTAGGGAAACTGAGGCAGAGGCAAGGTCTAATGCTGGGTTTGGGGAGCCCTTATTACAGTGTTCTGAATGGTTGTGTGTGGGGTGGGGGGAAACATGACATCAAATTACTTCTTCAGAATGAACAGGGTAGAAGAAGCTCGCTTCAAAATTTCACTGAGTTTATCTTGTGTTGCCTTTTTACACTTACTTTTACATAAATTTCATAACTGATCTGCAAAGACTCACTCTCATCCCATAGAAGCCCTATTGCCCAGTGTCTTTGTCATGGGAGTGGAAAGCAAGTACTATAAAATTTCCCACCAGGTAACAATTGGCTTAAACCAAAACTCCACCAGAGTCTGGGGATTTTCATATCTGGGAGCTACGCTTTTCAGCTCCGTCCCGTCTCTGTCACAATGCCTTTGCTCTTCTATAGGATCTTGCCTTGGACGAACCTCAAAGCACTTTGCAAATCTGAGCGCAGTAAGCTTTGCAAAGTAATATAACTCCCCCTTCCCATCTGGGGGAATTGAGGGCCATCGCAAAGCAGCTTACCCAAGGTTACTCACTGAAATTGTGGCCGACCTGTGACTAGAACCCAGATCTCGTTCTCGGTTTTAACCACAAGACTCCTTTGGAGGACTGTGAACTGGAATGTCCAATCCGGGCATCACTCAACTTTGGGGAAGTTTGGGTCTGGATCCAAATTCGAACTTCTCAGATTGAGCCCATCTCCAGCAAAAATGGATGTACCGTGAACCGAGGGGGAAATGACATCCATGCCGAGCTTGTGCCCCTACGTTCGTGGGTCTCCCGACGGCAAATGAAAATTCACTTGCTGTTTCAAACAGAACGGGGTGCATCACTCCCATTTCTCTAACTAAGCAAGTGATTCTGTAATAATGTCAGGCATGGAGCAGCTGCAGAATCAGGGCCTTAAAACCTGAGCTGCAGCTCTCCCAGACCATCCCATCGTGTTGCCTAAGGTTGATGACTCTTTCCTGGCTCCCCCCACTGATTTTAATTCTTATCCAATCTTATCCTGCAACCTTGGTAGTGCAAAATGCTATATTATTTCCTCATTGCCTCAGGCCCTTCTCCAGCAACTCTCCTCATGAACGTATGGCAACTGCAGGAGGAAATGGAAGCGGATCATTGTGTGCTCATTTGCTACATTATGCCATTACAGATGCTGTGCAGAGGACAACACATGAGTAGTCCCACTGCAGTGTAAGGTACTGTGGAGGTGACCTCATGAAGAACACTGGAGGGCCTCCTCCAGTCCTTGGATTATGCTTTGTCTGTGCAAAGTGACCGTCCATTTTCCCCATAAAAGAATTCTGTTTGCCTGAATTTCAAAGAGCCCCTCAGCATTTATTTGAATGGATCATTTCACTGGTAAATGTGTGCATTATAATCCCACAGCACATTGTGAGCAGTCCTTCTCTAATAAACAGTCGGCGATGAGCAAACAAAAATGACTTTCTCCTTTCCTAAATTCCAGATAGCTTGAGGGACATCTCCTCCATCGGGAACCGACAGATGTCTACATGTTTCTTTCTAGCGCACACCCCATAAAGGAGGAAGCTTTACCTGGAACACAGTGAGGATGGCAGCAGGGAACGTATCGAAGTTTGTGGTCGGTGTTTCATCTTGGAAATTAAACCTAGGCAGGAAATAAAAATTAAAAATTAAAATAGTGCAGGAAAAAAATATCTATGCTCTCATAATTCTCTATCGCCAGAGTCAGAAGACAACATTTGCTCCACATAGAGATAATCTGGTAAGTTTCAGGAAGGGATGCGGTATGTTAAGTAAGGCTGTGTCTACACTGCGCAGCTTACAGCCTCACAGCTATGCCGCTAAAGCCTCGCCACTGTCAGGCACACAGTGTAGCTGCTCTTTGTCGGCGGGAGAGAGCTCTCCCGCCAACAAAATACAACCACCCCCAATGGGGGGCAGTAGCTTTGTCAGCGCTGTCCACACCGACGCTTTTCGTCAGTAAAACTTTTGTCGATCCGGGGTGTGTTTTTACCACCGAAAGTGCAGTGCAGACATGACCCAAGAGAGGTGTGTTTAGCAGAACTGTTAAGAAAATGGCATTTTCGTCTCACTGGAAATTCCAACATTTTGAAATCAATTTCCATCCCTAAATGGGAATGGAAAAATCAAAACACTGAAAAATGTTGTGGAACAAAAGTTTTAAATCAGAAATATCCAACCGAAAATAAACAAAATGAAACTATGAATGGACATTTCAACATCAAATGTCATTTTGTTTAGATTATTTTTTGAAAGAACAAAATGACAAATTTCTCTTTAAACGAAACAAATGCTCTTCATTTCTTTCAAAATGTCAATTTGCAACAAAAATGCTTGTTTTGACATTTCACTTTGGAAAACTGAAATTATTCATAGAAACTGGCATTGCCCCATAAAAAAAAAATCTCAGGTTTGATAAAACTATGTTCCAGTAGGAAAATTTTCCACATGAAAGAATTTAAACCAGATTTGCAAATCCTCTGAGCTGTCAGCCTTTTGCCTTCCTTGGGGACTGCTTTGATATGAGCAACACACTACACTTACTGTCCTCCAAAGAGCTGCATTCCCAGCAGAGCAAACACCACAATGAACAGGAAGAGCAGGAAGAGCAAACTGATGATGGATTTCATGGAGTTCAGCAAGGAGACCACCAGATTCCTTAGGGAGTTCCAGTATCTAGATTGTAAATCAAAGCAACCAACCATTAGTGTCACGGGGCGAGGAGGGGCCACTTCCGGGAGAGATTAAAACGATCTAGCTCTTTAAAAGGGACTTGATGATGAGTGTTCTATGGGACACAGTCCAAGTTGAACAGTCTCCTTCAATTCATCTGGGCCAAACTCTCCACTGATGTAATGCCAGCAGAACAATGTGGCCCACTTGAGTCTATCAGATAGCAAAATAACACACAGAATCAGAGAAGTCAGAGATGGAAAGCACCTCCTAAGCAAATGCCTGCCTGCGGAGAATAGTCACCTACCATGAATTCTGCAGTGCTTTGTCCAATCTAACTTTAAATGTTCTAAACAATGCAGCATTCCTTAGCTCATCCTCTCTGCAGTATAGGTCTGTTCCCTACAGTATATAAGCCCATGCATTTTCCTTTCCATTACTACACATACCGACTGTTGGGGATGCCAAGAATGAGGATTTACTGATAATGCCAAGGCCAGAATGAATTGGCGGGGACTGTGAACTAGTCATTTTGTTAAGACTGGAGCCAGGACTGAATGGTTCATTTCCATAGGAGCCTGATTCCCCCACTATGTTGTTTGGGAAGTTATTTAAACATGAACTTTCAACTGTTTCATGCCTGATTTCCACAGACAGACCTAAAAAAAAAAAAACTCTCACATTCAGGCATTTAAATTGAAACAGACTTTTAGGCATAGAATGTGAGCACTTAAGGGGGATTTGGCCATCCTATTTAGCAGGCAGTCATGATTGAAAATTAACCTCACTGCATCAAAACCCTAAATTGTGCAAATTGTGGACAAGAACTCAAGGAAGGAGAGCATACCTCAGCGCATGACCTCCATACAGCAGGTTCCACCTGGCCAGGCACTGCTGGTCCATCTGCTCTTATCCCCACCAGGTCATCCTGGATTTATTCCATCCCTTGTCATTATGGGGGCGCGCACACACACACACACACACACACGCGCTAAATAAAGGAGGTCCTGAGAGGGTGTACAGAAATGGCACTCTCTCTTTATTTTATTATCCTACTGAGAACAAGCAGGGAACGTTTATATTAGGAAAACTAATGAATCAGAAAATGCAGATAGAGCTATTAAAGCTAAGGATCTTTTTAACAATCTCCAGATAGACAGACAAGCCTGAGAAACAACAGGGTTAGAGCACACAATGGGAGATAGGGATTTAAACCTTTGTAGATGCTGTTATCTAGGTTTACACTGTAAACCTACGGCTGTGGGACCTGTGCTTGTGGACATGGAGTTTCCAAGCCCATGCTTGAGCATCCATATTGCATTGCAAACCCAGGTTTACCGTAGCTGTGCTAACATGTCCATATAGCACTATTCAGACCTTTTTATTCAGGTCTGTGGTTTGATTTGCGTCCACACTGCAAAATGGCAGGTCTTGGACCCCGAGGCTCAGTGGGACTCAGGCTCTGACCTAAGCAGAGTTCTAAAACCTGGGTGCTGAGTGCTTGCTGACCTGAGTCTGACTGATTTTAGAGACAACAAATCCTGCCCCTTGGCAGGGGATTAGACTAGATGACCGTTGCGGCCCCGTCTAACCCTGTGGTTCTATGATTGGTGTGTGGACAGAAGAGGGGCTTGGCCTCAAACCTGAGTCAGAGCCCAGGCTCAATGTGCAGTGTAGACATTCCCTTCAAGTTTTTCTGATCTCTTTGGGATAGCAAGCAGGAATTTTTCCATCTCTTTCTCTCTCCTTTTTCTCCAGTTACTTCTATCACTTTCTCTCTCCAGACCAGGAAGCTACCACACAGAGCCTGGGTTCCTGATGGCAGTCCTGCTCCACAGTTTCCACTTGGGCTATGGGGGACAGGCCCTTAACCTGAAATCCTTACTGCAGAGCAGCTGTTGTAGGGTGTGGAAGAAGGGTGCCAGGTGATTTGTCTGTTCCCCCCGCCACAACTCCATCAAACAGCTGACAGAGGAAGCTGGCTTTCATACAGGCTCCTAATTATTCTATTTCTACCCACTCCTCCTCCACTTTTCTCTGTTCCACTTTTCCAGTTCTTTTCCCAGAACACCATTCCCTTCTCCACCATCTACCAGCAAGCAGAGCTGGGTGAATAACTGATTTTCCGGTGTGCTGCCTGTTCTGATTTTTTTTTTAATTGTTTCGGGCTGTCCCAAACCCAGAATTGTTCAAATCTTTCAGCAAATCAAAAAGTAAAAAAAAAAAAAAAAGTTTCAGGTTGACAAACATTTCATTTAGATTTCAAACACTAACTTTAAAAAAAATTAATAAAATTGAAGGAAATTTCTCAAAAGCTATTTTGAATTCATAGATTCACAAAGCCTAAGGCCAGAAGGGACCATTGTGATCATCTAGTCTGACCTCCTGCATAATTCAGGCTAGGGAACTCCCCAAAAATAATTCCTAGAGCAGATCTTTTAGAAAAACATCCAGTCCTGATTTAAAAATTGTCAGTGATGGAGAATCCACCATAACCCTTGGGAAATTGTTCCCATGGTTAATTACTCTCACTGGTAAAAATTTACGCCTTATTTCACTCTGAATTTATCTAGCTTCTACTTCCAGCCATTGGATCGTGTTATAACTTTCTTTCCTAGATTTAAGATTAACAACTATATGGGCCTACGACAGGAGCGGGTGCATGAGGTTCTGTGGCCTGCAACGTGCAGGAGATCAGACTAGATCGGGGATCTCAAACTGGGGGTTGGCACGCCTCAGGGGGTCGAGAGGTTATTACATGGGGGGTCGCGAGCTGTCAGCCTCCACCCCAAACCCTGCTTTGCCTCCAGCATTTATAAGGGTGTTAAATATATAAAAAGTATTTTTAATTTATATGGGGGGGTTGCACTCAGAGACTTGCTGTGTGAAAGGGGTCACCAGTACAAAAGTTTGAGAACCACTGGACTAGATGATCATGATGGTCCCTTCTGGCCTTTAAATCTTTGAGTCTATTTGTTCTCCATGTAGGAATTTATAGACTAATCAAAATCACTCCTTAACCTTCTCTTTGTTAAGCTAAGTAGATTGAGCTCTTTGAGTCTATCAATGTAAGGCAGGTTTTCTAAACCTTTAATCATTCTCATGGCTCTTCTTTGAACCCCATCCAATTTATCAACATCCTTCTTGGACTATGGATACCAGAACTGGACATACTATTCCAGCAGCAGTCACACCACTGCCAAACACAGAGCTAAAATAACCTCTCTACTCCTACTTGAGATTCCCCCATTAATGCCTTCCTGCCCGGCCCTTGAAGTCCCGGCTGGGGTGGCTAGCCCCCGGCCCCTCCCCTGCTGTCCCCCATCCCCTGCAGCCTCAGCTCGCTGTGCTGCTAGTGCTCTGGGCGGCGGGGCTGCGAGCTCCTGCCAGGCAGCACAGCGGTGTGGTTGGCTCCAGCCGGGCGGCGCAGCTGCCAGACATGCTGCTCTGAGCGTCACAGTAAGGGGGCGGGAGGGTTGGATAAGGAGCAAGGGTCCTGGGGGGCAGTCAGGGGACAGGGAGCACAGGGCAGTTGGATGGGGCGGAGGTTCTGGGGGGGTGGGCGGTCAGGGGACAGGAAGCAGGGGACGGTTGGATAGGCATGGGAATCCCAGGGTCCTGTCAGGGGACGGGGGTGTGGATAGGGGTCGAGGCAGTCGGGACAGGGAGCAGAGGGTGTTGGATAGGGGGTGAGGTCCCGGGGAGGGGGGGGCGGTTAGGGGCAGAAGGTCCTGGGGGGGACGGTTAGGGGCGGGGGATCCTGGAAGGGGAGATCAGGGGACAAGGAGCCGGGGGGTTGGATGGGTTGGGAGTTCTGAGGGGGGCAGTCAGGGGGCGGGAAGTGGCGGGGGGGCAGATGGGGGCAGGGGCCAGCCAGTTTGGGGAGGCACAGCCTTCCCTACCCAGACCTCCATACAGTTTTGGAACCCTGATGTGGCCCTCAGGCCAAAAAGTTTGCCCACCCCTGGCTTAGACCCTAAAAAGAGGCTAAATTGCTCTGATGGAGAGACAGGGGTTTTCATGACCACAGTCCAGGACAGAAAGTTCTTCAAGGGAATTTTCCCTGCCTCATGCTGCTGCCTGCCTCAGGCTGGTATTTCCCAGTTAACATGACTGGGCAGCAAACACACAGGTCAGGTGGCTGGATTATCCAGAGTCGCTGGGCATAACCGGGTCATTTCAGCACCCATCTAGGACTGATGACAGGCCCCAGGGCTGTAACAAGGAGTTACATTTCTACAGTTGCCAGTTCCCATTAGGTCTTGACAAGGAGGAAATTATGTTGAGCTATTTTCTCCTTGTCTTCCTCTCTCTGAATTTCTGTGCCTCTTGGGCTGCATTCCCACTCACGGTAGTGACGTGCCATCCTGCTGTGACCTTTTCAGCCTGCTGCAATTTAACTTTCTAACCATCGTGTCGCTCTGCTTTTTACAATCTTCCCGGCTTGCGCGGACGGAAGAAAAAGCCTCCAAATCAAAAGGTGTAATACCCCCAATTATTCAGAGCAGGATGCTGTGCCCCTGCCTTCCGCTGAACAGATTAGAGGCAAAAATCCCAGGGCAGGATGCTTCAGGGAAAGATTGCAGTGAAAGCCAGGCAAAAAGGGAAGAATTAGCCCAGGGTGAGGCTGTAATGAGAACCAGACAGCAGCAATGTAGCATTTGGAGCTCTTGCTTTGCTAACTTTCTCAACTAGCTCATGGTCAGCTGTGCGGTGCTGGTTTGATTGAGCACTTTCCTGGAGCTTGCTGCCCCTTCAGAACATTTCTTTTCTGCTGAGAACCTACAATTTTTCCAGCTCCCCCCACTTCCCAGAAAGTGGCAACATTTGGATTTCCTCAGACACTTACAGGTGAAAGTTGGAGCCGCAGAACGATCAACATGTAAAAAGCCAGATAACTCTCAGGGTGTGTCTACACAGCAAAGAAAGGTGTGTTCCTAATTTGGGTTAGCTAACAGGTTAAAATAGCAGCAAAGAGATGGCAACCCAGTATGGCCTGTCATTCCATATTCTTTATGAAAATATGCCTATGATATGAATATGACATAACGGATATACTCTATGCAAGATGGCTCATGTGAGATATCATTGGAAAGGTTATGATTTACTGAATGCCATTATCCTTTTTGTGTGTATGTATCATTTCTGTATCTATGTATCTGTATTTCAACTATGCTACTTTGCAAAAAGAACAGGAGTACTTGTGGCACCTTAGAGACTAACACATTTATTAGAGCATAAGCTTTCCTTATGCATCCGAAGAAGTGGGCTGTAGTCCACGAAAGCTTATGCTCTAATAAATGTGTTGGTCTCTAAGGTGCCACAAGTACTCCTGTTCTTTTTGCGGATACAGACTAACACGGCTGCTACTCTGAAACCTATGCTACTTTGGGTGACACCCACTGCCAACACTTCAGGTACAACAATGGAAAAGCCAGACAGAGCGGATGGCCCATCAGCAAGGACAATGGACTGCAAAAGATTAGTTTTTCCCCGTGAACCTGTGGGTCAGCCTGTGAAGAATGGCTACCAGGGCCATACAGGGTCAGGTGGTCTTGTCACCTGATGCTAAAACATTACCTGGGACTTCTTGTAACTTTCCACTGTAAGGGAACCGGGGTCAAACTAGGAAATAAAGGATTCCCGCCTTATGCAAATCCTATTTAAAGGTGGGGAGTGAGGTAATCCAGGTCGTGAGTTCTCCCCTGCTACCCCACCCAAGATGACTGCTGGAAACAACTATGGGTATGTCTACACTTGCAGAGTTTTTGCATTGTAAGTTTCATCGGTGATAGGGAACCGTTGAAAGAAAAGTGCTGGTTTGTGTACTCACTTCATTCCGCAGGCATCAGAGAGTGTTTACACTAGCAGCACTTCCATTGCGATGAGTGCAGTGCTGTAGGGCAGCTGTCCCACAGTGCAGCTCTCTGGATAGGTCTTGGGGGGGTGTGTGCGAAAGGCATTCTGGGTCTCTGCTCAGTGCCCCGTGCTGCACTGCTTCATGTCCCAGCAGCCCCATTACTTTCTTGTTTCTTTCATGGCATTTTTTTTAAACCCCCTGCCACATCTACAAGTGACGGGAAAGTGAGTTTCAAACTTCCCGGGGCTAACAGGGAAGGGGCGGACATCTGTTTACCTGGCGTCAGAGCAGCGGAGATGCTGGCCAGAGTGGTCACTTTTGGAGCTGTGGGATATCCTCCAGAGGCCAAAAGGTGTTTACACTGGTAGAACATGTCTTTGCTTTCACAACAGCGTGAAAAAAACAGCAGTAAGAGCTGTATGCCTCTCGTGAAGGTGGTTTTCTCTTTGCGATGAAACTTCTGAGTTTTACCGCAAAAAGTCATTAACAAGTGTAGACGCTCCCATGGTTTTAGCATAAAAAAGGGACATTTTGCATTTTAAATGGCAAGTGTAGACATAGTCTAAGACTGAACAGGGGGAAAGAACTGGGCCCAGGCTGGAAGGACGTCTGGCCAGTGAAGAAGATTATTAGAGCCACATTTAGGGTGAGAACTCACACGTAACCAGTTTCTTTAGTGTATTAAGCTTAGTTTGCGTGCTGTTTTATTTGCTTAGTAATCAGCCTTGTTCTGTCTGCTACCTCCTTAACTACTTAAAATACACCTGTTATAGTTAATACATTTATTTCTGGGTTATAATGTAACCCAGTTTATGCAATTTCTAACTGGGGGCATAGAATTTCAAAACTTCTATGCACAGCCCTCTTCCACATTGAGGGAAGAGGCGAATTTCAGAATCTCTCTTTGGGGCTGCGCTCCAAGGGAGGTGGACATCTAAGTGCTGGAGCAAGTCCCTTAAACTGAGTCTTCCCAGAGCTGATCTGCAGCTGGGTGTGGCCCTGCCTATGTGTGTTGGAGGAGGTTTTAAGAGCCTGGCACGGCAAGACAGGGTAAAGGGGGCCCAGGCTGGCAGAACAGGTAGAGTCAGTGGAATTGCAGCACATCAGGTGACTTCCCAAGGGGTCAACCCATCTCACTCAACTTTTAACTTGGGTTAGCAGCTCGACTTCAACTCTGTATGTCTACACTGTAGCCAGGAGGGAGCTTGGTTGGGTAGACAGACTTGTGGTAGAGAGGGGCTCATGATCGTGCGCTAAGAATAGCTGTGTGGATGTTGCAGCACCAGGGAGGGGCTCAGGCGAGTCACCTGAGCTTGCCCCGGGGGGTAGACGGGGCTTGAGCTCAGGTGGCTTGTCTGAGCCTCTGCCGTTGCCGCAACGTCCACACCGCTACTTTTAGCATACTAGCGCAAGCCCCGCCACCACACGTCTGTCTACCTGAGCTGGAAGGGTCATTCCCAGCTGCAGTGTAGACACACCCTTGGGGGCCTGGCCTTGAACTAGAACTGGTAATCCAAGTTAAAAGCGGAGTGCTGTGTCTTTGTCACTATTTTAACCAAAGTTTGCTAACGAGCATTAGCTAAGCTGAGTTAATAACATACCTTTTATTGCAAGACAGTCTGTTTGCTCTGCATCCCCAATCCTGCAGAGATGTGGTAGGTGAGGCTAACTGACCAGAGCTGAGTGGCACCAACGCTCACCTGGCTGCTACACTCCTCTTGTTAATACAAAGAGATAATCAAAGAGCGGAAGGAAGGGAGGGGCAAACTTCTTTGTGGGGGGGGGGGGAAACAAAACCGGCACGAATGCCCATAACATTTTTCAGTTAGCTCAACATTACAACTTTCACATCCTGCAGCAATCGATTACGAATTGCACAACTGCCGTTTGTTAATTCCAGCGCATATTAATCCGACAGGTCAGAAGAACAAGTGAAAAGGTTCGTCCACCAAACTCTACTGGATCACAAAAGTGCCAGATTCACAACTCTGGAAACTGAAGACCTCAATACACTCCTAGATTAGGTACAGTACAGGCAGCACAAGTTTCCTCCTGCTGTTGTGCTGGCAAATCTTAGTCTTGTCCTCTGCCGGGGAGTAGTTTCATCTTCATGACTTATTCAGCTGTAGCAACAATCACCCGCTTTGGCTGACATGGGTGTTGGTAGCACTCACAGCCGATAATCGCAGTGTAAGGGGGATGGACAGCAGCAGAAGTTACTGCTGGGGCCCGAATTCTACATGGCTTTATAACAGGAGTGTGCAAGGCAAGCAGGCAATGTCAAGCTAAATAGCCAAAGGGAGCGAAAAAGGAACCTGGACTTACTTGGTTACTTTGAAAATCCTCAGCAGTCGAAGAGCTCTCAATACACTGATGCCAAATGAGGTACCTGGCTTCACTGCTGCCCAAATCACTTCAAAAATGCTCCCCACTATCACCTGCAAGAACAAGCCATTTTAAAAGGGAAAATGGTTGCATAACCGGCTGGGGCTTTGGGTCCTCCCACAAGGGCTAGGGACCAAAGAGGAGACAGCTCCTGCACTGTGATTGGATTCTAATAGGGGCTGCCAGTAGAATTTGCATAATCAAGGAAACAGCAAGAAAGCCCAAACTCTCAGACATAACGGTGCTAATTTTGTAAATGTGCGATCCAGCCGGAGAAAGGGGCGGCATGTCATCGCACTGCCCCTGGAGCAGGACGGTAACTCAAAGGCACAGTCTGCAGTTTGCTTCTCCCTTGCTGTGGTAGCAGAATCACCGTACATGAGCCCTTCTGCTGGTGCAAATTGCTTCCCCCTTTGCACCAGTTGTGTGTGTTGGCTGGTGTATTGTGACTCTTGTGAGGTCACAGCCAAGGCTCCGCCTACTCCCCACCAGTGCCCACTTGCACAAGACTGGGGATAGCTGTCAGGCAGAAGCTGTGCCCATCCCCAAACTGTGCATATGGGCAGCCCCCCACAGGGATGTGAAGTGTCTCCTTACACCCCCTTACTCCCATGAGTAGGGGCACAGCTGGGCTCACGAGTGTGCACCGTATAGGAGCTAAATATTATCATGATGTAAAATCGACTGGAAGCATCTTTCTGATCAGAACCTTTAAAATGCTGGTTAATTAAGATACTTGCAGTTAAAGACAGATCCTTAAAATCCACTAGAGTTCGCATCCAACCATTCAGCAGCCCCCGGCCTTGAGATATTTACAGAATTGTCTCTGGACATATTTTGTTAAAATGTTGGCAGCTATGCAATAGTACAAACCCTAAGATTCAAAGGGACTTTCAATGAAATGTAGTGCAAATAGGGAGAAATTATAGTAATGAAAAATGCATTATAGTAAAGGGGAATTATATAAACGCTAGGTTACTGTTTAGGTAATAAGGTAAGACAAGCATTTCTTAGCCTTCATATCTAGCTTCAGGCAAGACCAAAGGTTGAGACACTTTAGCGATGGAGAAGCACAATAATTGCCTTGAAATGCACGAGGGGCTTATTTCTACCATGGAATGCAATTTTCACAGAAAATCAAGGTGAATAGACAGACCTGTGCCAGTTACCACACCAGAGTGATGATATGAGATTGTCGACACCCTGGAAACACCATTTGTGTACAGCATTCCAGCTTCTTTTGAGCAGAGCCCAACTCTCCTCTCCTCCACTGTGTATCCTTTCTAGGGATCCATCATGCATCAGTGAAACCTTCCCCCAGACCCTCTGAGTTTTAAATTGATAATTAATTTTCTTGCCATATTAAAATGACCTCTTGGGAGTAACTTCACACAAGACTCCACCAGACGACCCCTCCCCGGGGCCAATGTCTCTGTTTTGTTGTTTCGCTCTTTGCTTTTGAACTGTTTCATCTCAATGGTTTGTCAAACTAAACTGACTACAGCACTGTGTACTGTTCCAAAGGGGGTGAAGAAATGGAATTAATTTGGGGAGTGGGAAGGTGGGTGCGGGAGAAGAAACATAGATAGTGGTGGGTTCCCAATGGACTCTCTAAAATGGAAAGAATAAGAAAAGTGCTCAAAACCCTCTCCCTCCTGGGAATCCCAGTCTGTGAAACTTATTACCAGTGCTTCATTCAGCATGGCATGAACAAAAGCCCAGTGGATTTCTTCTGTGTTTAATATAAAATTCTTAAATAATTCATCCCACAAGATTGGGTATAAGTTTTTGTTCCCTGTGGGTGGAGCATTCTGATTAACAATGCCTTTTATGAAATAAATGACAGGAAATTAGCAGGCAGTGAGGGTGAAGCTTGCCATATTGTGGCCCATGCAGTACCTTTGTGGGGGATAGAGAACATCAATCCAGCATCTTTCACTAGAACTTGACAAAAAATGAGGCAGTGATAAATTTAGGTTAATTAAAAGTCAAATTAAAGTATTACAAAACGGGCTTATTTTCTTGACACACCTCACACAGACTGGAATTTTCAAAGGCGTCTCAGGTTGTTAAATGCCTAACTCCCGTTGACTTTCAATAGGAGCTGGGTGCCAACTCCAGGGCCGGATTTAGAGGTAGGTGACCCAGGTGACCACCTGGGGTGCCAGGCTTGGGGGGCGCCAGGCTCAGAATACTGTTTTGGTTGTTAGCGACAAAAGGGAAAATAGAATGTTTGAAGTAAAATGTTTCGGGTAATCCGTATGTGGATTCGTTTTTAGTAACCTCCTAGAATGTTCTGGGATCTTTGTGGAACCTTCCAGACTGCTTATATATGGCATGACTAAATACAGATTTACAGATCCTAGTAAGCAAATTTTATCGTCTTATATGCATCAGAGTCATGAAATGGGCAACAAATGCAATAAAAAGAATAAGGTATTCAAAAGTTTAACAAATGGAGGGGGTGCTGAACAAGCTCCTCACCTGGGGCACCAGTTGGTCTAGGGCCGGCCCTGGCCAACTCCCTTAGAAGTGTTTGAAAATCCTAACCAAATTTTCAGTCTAGCCTTAGCAGAACCTTCGTTTTTGCAGGCATAAAATTACGCCCACAACAGCTTGTTGGTTTTAGTTCAGGTGACGTTCACTGAAGTCCCTGATTACATCACAAAATCAGGCGTGTAGCCATCGAGGTGACTTAAACTGTGGGTGCAAGTAGTTGCAGATGCAATGCCACACACACAATTATTTGCATGACAGTTTGCTCCCACAGAACTGGGGGATGGTGTCCGCACAGCTAGCCCTAAATGTTACGTCTTAGCATGAAAATTGCCAAGTTTAGGCATATTTGATATGTTGTGTCAGGGGTTTGTTGTTGATGTTGTTGGTTTCTTTTCACAGTGTCAGTGAAAGGTAAGGGATTGCCAGCCCTGCAAAGTACACCTGATGCTTCCCACATGTAACAGGGTGGTTTACCCCGTTAAGCAGCAGGGACTCTAGGGCCCGTCAGCCCCAGCTGGGAAGAGGTCAGGTGATCCAATGAAGAGCTGAGAAAGCTCCGTTGGGGTTGAGGGGGGCTGCAGGAGGAAGGCTGGCTCCTATGATTGGCCCTGAGAGAGGGGGCGGGGGCGGTGGCGGTGTTGGTCTGGGGAATAGTTTTGTTTTGTGTGACTTCGCGAGGTTTTTAAAATCTTAATTAATAAACCGTTTCCTGAAAGAGTGGCATGATGTTAGTCCTTCCTGGGCTGGGAGCCCGGCCAGCTGCCCGACACACACCACACCTTTCCTGACCTTGTTCTGCTCCAAACAGCCCCCCTCTAGAGAGAAGGGGTTAGTCCAGGCGCTAGGCCTAATCGGTCCTTGGCTTCCCTGCTGAGATGGCCAACAAAGGGGCCGATTAGAGTCAGCTGTGAGAGTGGAATTTGTGATGTGGGCACCTGCCAAAGGGGAAATGGAGTGAGTCTCAATATTTATTTCCCAGTCGAGGAACGGTGCAGAAACAGCGAGTTCAGTCCCAGAAGGGGAAGGGAATCACTCGCAGCATCTTGTCAGTTAAGCGTCCAAGGTGTCAGACGTAAAGTCCACCTCAGACTGGCTGGAGGACACACGAGATGCCCCAGCTGTTCTTTTCCCTCCCTAATCTTTATGGTGGTGGCTGCATCTTGCATGCCAGCGACACGAAATATTGCAGCCCAGATACTCTCTTAGGATCCAGGTACACAATTCCCATTAAAGACAACAGAAGGTGTGTAAGCCTATGTGTAGGCAGACTGTAGCCCATTGCGTTAGACGCCCATATCCACAGACACCTATAGAAGTGTCCTGTCTTTCCAGAGGGCCTGAGCACAAATGTTTACATCAATGACATATGCTCAGCATCTCCCCCAAAACATGCCACTTTTATTATATACGCCTCATTATGGACACAGAACTTTGAAACTCACTGCCCATGTATCGTGAGGGGAAGTCACCCACAGGATGGTGGGGAATCCGAGCAAAGGGAAACATGATTTAAAACACAAACACACCCCTAACTTGAAAATGGCATCTCCTGGTATTAGAGCACTTAGTGAGACTGCTGATGAGAACTGGCTCCATTTGGGCTTTTAGCAGAAAACAATTCCCACAGACATACAGTTCTGGTTGGCTACTGGGTTTCTTAGGAGGCAATTCCTAGAGGAAGTGTATTCAGACTGGCATGTTTCCTCATTGTATCTCACTGTTCACTTGATTTATACAGGGAAGTGAGAGAGGAGTTGCTAATCTCTGTAAAATGTGCCCATGGGACATCATTGCCTTTGCACTCAGTGATAAACATATAACATCACTCAACAAAGGAGGGGCTTCCGCACCACATTGGTTTGTGTAGCTGATGTCAACTTACCCCAAAGTCGAAGCAGTTGAACGAGGAGTGGAAGTAATTTCTTGGCCCCAGTCCGTACATCTTCAAGGACATCTCAGTAAGGAACAGACCCAGGAAAACAAACTCTGCAAAATCTAGAAGCCAGCAAAGAGGCTGAATCAGTTAATGAGGTCCTGCTAGACTGAGATAATGCAGTGCAACAGCTTCACAGCATGGACTGCCTCCTGCTGGGCGAAAACTCCTCTGCAATGGGAAGGTAACTGCTTTAGTGCCCTTTCACACAATTATTTCCGCATACACGTATGGGAGGCACATCGTACAAGAAGCACAAAGGAAGCAGTTTCAGCTCTGCTGTGGGAAGTTAGGTACGTGAGCTTTGAGAAATCCTGTCCACCTCTAGGAAAAGCATTTTGAGAAAAGAGGTTTGTGAGGGGCTGTTTATAAAGGCCTCCCTGAACTCCACCCATAATATTTTGCATACGTACAATTACACAGACCTGTCAATCACTCTTTCAAATGGGTGGTAGAGTCACAGATTCCAAATGGACCATTGTGATCATCTAGTCTGACCTCCTGTATAACACAGGCTATAAAGCATGATATGTGCTGGAACTAGGGGTGCTGCCACACTCCTTGGCTTGAAGTGGTTTCCATTCTATACAAGGTTTACAGTTTGGTTCAATGGCTCTCAGCACCCCCACTATACAAATTGTTCCACCACCTCTGTAAAACTTCTCCCCAAATAATTCCTAGAGCAGATCTTTTAGAAAGACATCAAATCTTCATTTTAAAATGGTCATGGATAGAGAATCCACCACGCCCCTTGATAAATTCTTCCAATGGTTGCATCTAACAGTCTCATGTGCAGTTTACCCAGTTTGCTCAAATATGCAAAAAGATGAACAGGAGTACTTGTGGCACCTTAGAGACTAACAAATTTGTTAGTCTCTAAGGTGCCACAAGTACTCCTGTTCTTCTTTTTGCGGATACAGACTAACACGGCTGCTACTCTGAAACATGCAAAAAGATGTGATCCTAAGTATTGCTAGCACAAACCTGTGATCCTAAGTATTGCTAGCACAAACAAGGAGTCCCTTTAAGTCCCTTTAGATAATTGGTTAAATTAGATATGCTATAGCTGAAAAATCACCTTTTTCAAGGTGTGATTATGGTCTTAAAAATGACAATGAGTAAAATTTTTACAAGCATCTATGTCCTATTTTCAAAAGTGCCTATGTCACTTATGTGCCTAAGTTCCATTGACTTTCAATGGCACTTTGATAACTAAGTGATTTAGGTCACAAACACACTTAAGTCACTTAGAAATCCAAGTCCTATTGAAAGTCAACGGCACATAGGTGCCTAAATGATAGAAGCGTTTTTGAAAATGAGATTTAGGTGCTTTTGCAAATTTTACCATCTGTAAAAATGATACCACCTAATTCAAGAGACCTGCACCCTGTGTGCATTCAGTATCCAAGGTGCTGACTTTACTGCTGACTCAAAGCAGATTCCTTTTGTTATCCCTGCAGAACCTACATAGCTCGGAGACAGCACGTTGGGTACCATTCTGCCTCATGCATCACCAACAAAACAGCCAGGTACATTTTTGATTGGAAAGTTTTTAATCGACTATCATGACATAAGGGGCAGAAAAAATCCAGCTGGATTTTTCAAATCCCAGATTGAATTTGCAGGAGTCGCAGTTATAGAAAAAACTACCGTTTGCTTCGTAAACCGAGCAGCTTGGATCTGGAGGTCACTGAGGAGGAGTAACCAGGGAACCTTTTTTTTAAAAGCAACATCAAAACCAAAACCCTACCAAAACAGAACACTCCACTGCACACACAGTTCTCCTCCTGGGGAAAGGATGAGAGAAGAACAAACCACAGGACAGATATTAATCTCGATGCTGACTGCACAGCTGGAAGGTGTTTGTATGCAACGGCGGTAAAAACATTATAAAAACTGATATAGAATATGGAACTCACATGTCATATTTACAGAGTCACTCTTTTGTCTACAGCTGCCCTTTAAGCTTTGTGAGTCGAACTCTCCTTAGCCCGTTAACAGAATTCCAGTTCCCTTCTCAGCAGAGCTCGGCCCTACCAAAGGATGTGGCCTTCAGGACATAAGTGGAATGAGTTTAGTGGAATCCTTCTATTTCCTCATGGATATTTGTTCCACCACATGCTATGAAACAGGCAGATGTCTCTACTTATGAGGGGGCAAGATATGAAGCAGCAAGGGTAGCTGCTGGTCAGGCCAGGTCAGGGAATTTGCATCCACATGCCTGTTCTATCTAGGCAAAGCTCTTGGTTTCTTGTTTTCAAGAGCACCAAAATTTACCCCAAAAGTTTTAAAAATAGCTATGGATCCAGGAAGTCACACTGGAGAAAAGTCCCGGCTCAGTGTGAGATTCCTTCTATGTAGGTATTCTAATATCTAGCTCTTATATCGCGGTTTTCCTCAGCAGATCTCAAAGCACTTTACAAAGGAGGTCAGTATCATTATCCCCATTTTAGAGGTAGAGTGACTTGCCCAAGGTCACCCAGCAGGCCAGTGGCAGAGCCCGGAATGGAACCAAGGTCTCCTGAGTCTCAGTCCAGTCCAATGCCCTTCCCACTAGATAAACCTACCACGGGCTCAGAACTATCTAGCACTCTAGATATTCATATATAGAAAAACACAACACAGATTGGCTGGATGGATAGACAGACAGACAGATCGATCTGGGCTTTTTTAAGGTACATGGCAAGAAATGGGAGTAACAGATGTAAAAGTCAGAGGGGGGGGGGAGGGATAGCTCAATGGTTTGAGCATTGGCCTGCTAAACCCAGGGTTGTGAGTTCAATCCTTGAGGGGGCCACTTAGGGATCTGGGGCAAAATCAGTACTTGGTCCTGCTAGTGAAGGCAGGGGGCTGGACTTGATGACCTTTCAAGGTCCCTTCCAGTTCTAGGAGATAGGATATCTCCATTAATTTATAATTTATTTATAATTTATAGAAACAGCTAAGAAGTTTGAATGCCTGCTCCAGATCTCCTCTTTGCACCCCTGAGAGAAGAAACCAAATGTCGTTTCAGAGCTAGTGATCCTTGCGTCCAGAACTAGACTCAGTGGCACCTGGTTCCAGAGATCATAGCTGGCAGTGTCAGCAGTGTCTCAACGGTGGCCAGCTGCCACGGGCCCTGGCACCAAGAGGCCATATGCAGGCAATAAAGGAAGGGCGGAAGCAAGGAGGCAGAGAAAAACGAAAGCACTTAACTCTTTGAGTACGAGAGCAACTCAGAATGAATCAGCTTCTCTGGCTGACGGATCCAAAATAGGATTTCTTCTGACATGGTCCTGCCCATATAATTGAAAATGCAATTTCATTGTTTGGACCGCCTGGTATTCAGGCCCTAAATTTAATTTAATCTCCCTTAAACAGAAGCATTCTGTAATTCAATTTAAAGGGAAAATAGTTTGATACAAATAGTCTAATTTAATTTAAAATGTATGCTGCTGGCAAAGGCCACACTGGTATCATTTTGCCCCATATGTCTGAATTAGGTAGTTAGTGGCTCTTTTTTGTCAATCACCAACAAATTAATTCCATTTCCGCACTGTCTGGAAGTCTGATGTCATTAGGTGCAGGAGTTGGGGATGCTACTATCAGGTTTATTTGCTCTTCCCCGTGTGGAAACCTCTAACCAGGAAAAGAGCCCCAAGTCCAAACCTCGCTCTCTTCTTGAAGAGACGGGCTTGAAATAATCAGCAGACATAAATAAACATGTGTGTTTCAGAAACCCTTTTTCTTTCGATTGCAAATGTTGCATATTTATATCCAGAGGGAGCTGGGCCTCTACTTCAAAGGCAAATACGATACCATCAAGAAACTAATTGCATAATGCATTTGGTTAAGCACACTGTAGTGCACAAAAGAAAACAGACGAGATGAGTTCTTAGACCGTGATGGCCCAAATATCTTGATCGAGTTCCCTAGTTCCCAAAAAATAATAGTAGTAGTAATAATGTTTTTGTTCAGCCTTTTAAAAAAAATTTCATTCGTAAAGCGTATTGAGGGAAGGTGTGAGGAATGTCAGTCTCCATTGGTGGGAGCCAAAGAACAACATGGACAGCAGCAACGTGAGACTTCCCTGCACGCTGCCCAGCCAAACTTACCTAGAGAAGTGAAAGGACAGTTCAGTCTCTATGGTCCATTAGTTCCTCGGTCTTCTTTCATAGACGTATAGATTTTAAGGCTGGGATGCTAGTGAAGGCAGGGGACTGGCCTCAATGACCTTTCGGGGTCCCTTCCAGTTCTATGAGATAGGTATATCTCGATATATTTTGGGGGGTTTAGTCCTGCTTTGAGCAGGGGGTTGGACTAGATGACCTCCTGAGGTCCCTTCCAACCTGGATATTCTATGATTCTATGGATAACTGAGATCATCTTTTCTGATCTCCTACAAAACACAGGCCATAGAATCTCACAGAACTTCTGCGTCAAGCCCATGATTTCTGGTTGAGCTGTAGTATCTCTTTTTAGAAAGGCATCCAGTCTTCATTTAATGACTGCAAGTGATGGAAACTCTACCACATGCCTAAACAAGTTGTTCCAATGGTTAATTAGCCTCACTGAAAACATGTGCCTTGTTTTTACTCTGACTTTATCTAACAGCAGCTTCAAGCCACTAGCTCTTATGATGCCTTTTTGTGCTAAATTAAAGAGTTGTCAGCGATCAGAAATCTCTTCCTCTTGAAAGTGGCAATTAACGCAAACAGTGATGGTGGGTGATTGTATGAAGCAAACCTGTCCACTGGGAACTGCAACCTATTTCATCTAGGCCACTAAACAAAGGTCTGCACTTTGAAGAAAAGAACTTGCATAGCAGACCCATAATATTTATAGAATTGTGTGACACTGACCAGCTTTCTCTGCAGAGGAGAAAAATTGGAAAATGTTCCACAAACATCCAAAAAGTTCCAGTGCCTACTCCAGATCTCTTCATAACATAAGAACATCAGAACGGCCATACTGGGTCAGACCAATGGTCCAGCTAGCCCAGTATCTTGTCTTCCAACAGTGGCCAATGCCAGATGCTTCAAAAGGAATGAATAGAATAGTGCAATCATTAAGTGATCCATCCCCTGCCATCGGGTCCCAGGATCTGGCAGTCAGAGGCTTAGGGACACCCACAGCATGGGGTTGCATTGCTGACCATCTAGGCTAGGCTCTCATTCTTTTTTGAACCAAGTTATACTTTTGGCCTTCACAACATTCCCTGGCAATGAGTTCCACAGTTTGACTGTGCGTTGTGTGAAGAAATACTTCCTTTTGTTTGTTTTAAACCTGCTGCCTATTAATTTCATTGGGAGACCCCTGATTCTTGTGTTATGTGAAGGAGTAAATAACACTTCCTTATTCACTTTCTCCACACCAGTCATGATTTTATAGATTTTATCGAACTCTATCATATAGACCTCTATCACATTTCCCCGATCGAGATGCTAAACGAGCACTCAAGGACGATAAGGCCATTGCGGAGAAACTAAATGAATTCTTTGCATCGGTCTTCACGGCTGTGGATGTGAGGTAGATTCCCAAACCTGAGTCATTCTTTTTAGCTGACAAATCTGAGGAACTGTCCTAGATTGTGGTGTCATTAGAGGAGGTTTTGGAACAAATTGATAAACTAAACAGTAATAAGTCATCAGGACCAGATGGTATTCACCCAAGAGTTCTGAAGGAACTCAAATGTGAAATTGCAGAACTACTAACTGCGGTCTGTAACCTATCATTTAAATCAGTTTCTATACCAAATGACTGGAGGATAGCCAATATGACACCGATTTTTAAAAAGGGGTCCAGAGGAGATCCTGGCAACCACAGGCCTGTAAGCCTGATTTCAGTACCAGGCAAACTGGTTGAAACTATAGTAAAGAACAAAATTTTCAGACACAACATAATTTCAACAACATAATTTGTTGGGGAAGTGTCAACATGGTTTTTGTAAAGGGAAATCATGCCTCACCAATCTACTAGAATTCTTTGAAGGGGTCAACAAGGATGTGTACAAGGGTGATCCAGTGGATATAGTGTACTTAGATTTTCAGAAAGCCTTTGACAAGGTCCCTCACCAAAGGCTCTTAAACAAAGTAAGCTGTCATGGGATAACAGGAAAGGTCCTCTCATGGATTGGTAACTGGTTAAAAGATAGGAAACAAAGGGTAGGAATAAATTATCAGTTTTCAGAATGGAGAGAGGTAAATAGTGGTGTCTCCCAGGGGTCTGTACTGGGCCCAGTCCTATTCAACATATTCATAAATGATCTGAAAAAAGCGGTAAACAGTGAGGTGGCAAAATTTGCAGATGGTACAAAACTACTCACGATAGTTAAGTCCAACGCAGAGTGCAAAGAGTTACAAAAGGATCTCTCAAAACTGGGTGACTGGGCAACAAAATGGCCGATGAAATTCAATGTTGATAAATGCAAAGTAATGCACGTTGGAAAACATAATCCCAACTGTACATATAAAATGATGGGGTCTAAATTAGTTGTTACCACTCAAGAAAGAGATCTTGGAGTCATCGTGGATGGTTCTCTGAAAACATTGGCTCAATGTGCAACAGTCAAAAAAACAACAAGAATGTTAGGAACCATTAGGAAAGGGACAGATAATAAGATAGAAAATATCATATTGCCTCTCTATAAATCCATGGTACGCTCACATCTTGAATACTGCATGCACATGTGGTCGCCCCATCTCAAAAAAGATATATTAGAATTGGAAAAGATTCAGAAAAAGGGCAACAAAAATGATTAGGGGTATGGAACGGCTTCTGTACAAGGAGAGATTAATAAGACTGGGACTTTTCAGCTTGGAAAAAAGATGACTAAGGGGGGATATGATTGAAGTCTATAAAATCATGACTCGTGTGGAGAACGTAAATAAGGAAGTGTTATTTACTCCTTCTTTAAGAAGAACAAGAACTAGGGGTCACCAAATGAAATTAATAGGCAGCAGGTTTAAAACAAAAGGAAGTATTTTTTCACACAATGCAGAGTCAACCTGTGGAACTCCTTGCCAGAGGATGTTATGAAGGCCAAGACTATAACAGGGTTCAAAAAAAGAACTAGATAAATTGATGGAGGATAGGTCCACCAATGGCTATTAGCCAGGATGGGCAGGGATGGTGTTCCTAGCCTCTTTGTTTGCCGAAAACTGGAAATGAGCGATAGGGGATGGATCACTTGATGATTCTGTTCTGTTCATGTCCTCTGGGGCACCTGGCATAATGGGCTAGATGGACCTTTGGTCTGACCCAGTATGGCCATTCTTATGTTCTTAGTTATCTTTTTTCCACGCTACATAGTCCTAGTCTTTTTAATCTCTCCTCATATGGAAGCTGCCCCACTCCCTTAATCATTTTTGTTGCTCTTCTCTGTACCTTTTCCCTTTCTAACATATCTTTTTTGAGATGAGGTGATGAAAACTGCACACAGTCTTCAAGGTGCAGTCATACCATGGATTTATATAGTGGCATTATGATATTTGCTATTTTATTATCTATCCCTTTCCAAGTGGTTCCTAACATTTTGTTAGCTTTTTTGACTGCTACTGCACATTGAGTGCATGTTTTCAGAGATATGGCCACAATGACTCCAAGATCTAATTCTTAAGTGGCAACAGCTAATTTAGACCCCATCATTTTGTATGAATAGTTAAGATTACGTTTTCCAATATGCACTATTTTGCATTTATGAACATTGACTTTCATGTGCCATTTTGTTGCTCAGTCACCCAGTTGCATGCCGGAGGGAATGGTTGTTTCTCCAGTGGACCATTGATTCCGGGGGCATATGGATATCTGCTGCTATTCACTGAGGACCTGGGTCCAAAGAATTCACAGAACACTGATGCTACTAAACAAAAGTGAAACTAAACAAATATTCCAATTAATTTCTTAAAGCTCCTACAGCTCCTGTTTCAAAGCAGTGGAGACAATAGGAAATATCAAGCAGAGAAAGTTAATCAGAGCATTTCAATAACACGAAAGTTAAAAGAACAGGGGTGGGGGAAAATCAATGCAGACCCAAAGGCTCTCACCATCTATTCATTAAGTAAAATATATTTGTAATGTAATTAAATGCTTCCCAGAGGGACAGCTATACTTGAATTAGAAGGTGCCTGGTTGAGTTTCAAGGTGCTGCAGACCCTCCCAGGCTTGACTTCACTCCTCGGACTCCTGCCCATTGCAGTTCACAAGACTCCTTTCAAGTTCAATTACAAGTGCCCTCCAGGAAACAATATAATTAGAGGTGGTTACATTTCTCGCATTCTACATCAGGCCTTCCAAGTCTCACTCCTTTACAGAGAGGCTCACTCGTGGATTAATCTTAAGGATGGTTTTTAAAACCTCTCACTATTGTGGCGAAGGATTTTGCTGTGTGTTTCAATGAGATATTTCAAATCACCTGTTTTTGTGGAATCTCATTCAGTGTCACTGACACTCTTCGATATAACCCTGTTACGTCCAGGGTTCATTCACCATTAGATGTAGGGATAATTAGAGTGCCTATGGTTCAGTGCAGAGACAGGCCTAAATAAAAACACCCGATCTGATCACCCCTAACATTTGGAAAAGTTTCTATCTGCATTTCTGAAGCTTTGAACTGTCTTAAAGGAAGAGCAGGGTTCGTTAATCATTTTGGAGCTCTTTGGTCTGAAAATGACGGGCTGGAAATACTGCACACAGCATGGTGGCACTCCTGCTACTGGTCTCAGCCAAAGACAGGAGGTGCAAAAGCAAATTAAAATTATGAACAAGGAGTTAACCAGGCTTATTTGAACTTTAGAAAATGTTGGATCTGAGCTCAGCTGGAATTTCATCTCAAGATTCAGGTTCATCTAACCACTGTACCCTTCCTTAATTGAAATATCGTCTTCTCCAGCCTATGAAATGAGGCTAGAATTACAAGCTATGACACTTGCTTTTAGAATTCCTATGGCTGAGGTTCATTCTCCATGTCCAAGGCTCCTTTTCTCTGATTGTCACCAATCATAGAATCAATCATAGAATATCAGGGTTGGAAGGGACCTCAGGAGGTCATCTAGTCCAACTCCCTGCTCAAAGCAGGACCAATTCCCATCTACCAGTCTACACAGCTTATAATATTCTAACTAGAGCGAGGCTAGAGACTCAAAGCTCACGCATAGATCTGAACAGCCACCAAGTCTGTGGGTGTTCAGATCTACAGTTTTGGCTTGGGACCCACCTCTAATTTCTACAGTCCCATGCCAAGAATGTGTCAGGCTGCTGTTTCTAAGAGCATGTAGCCCATTTCCACCGGTGTTTCCTTAGCACCACCCAGGGATGTATTTGTGGGCATGAGAAACTATACAAAGATCTCTGGCCTGCAAATGGTAGAACGAAGGTGTCATAGGAAATGATCGTGCAAACCACAGAAAACTATATAGGACAGAAAGAAGAAACAGCATCTCTGGTTGGAAAGTTACTGAATATTTAGAGTCAAGGAACAGATGTGACTGAGAAAAGAATTTCTCTGCTGTTCCTATTGAAAATCAATCAATCACAGGGGTCAACTGTGATTCCCAGTTGGGTAGCATCCTGAATGCACAGATTAGAGCACCCGGTCAAGATTTTCAAAAGCATCTTGTGGTTTTGGGTGTTTCCATTTCTGGGTGCTCAATTTCAGACTTCGCAAAGGAGCCTGGTTTTCAGAGAGCAGGTGTTGGGGAATTTCTGAAAATCAGGCCGCTTAAAGGTGTCTCAAGTTGGGAACCCAGAACTAAGTGATCCAAAATCATTAATCAATTGGTCTCTGTCTTATAATAGGAGGTCATTTCTGGTAGACTCCTCCTCTCGACAGTTACTGCTGTCGTGGCAAAGTGCGCATTTCAGTGGGGTGGGAGTGTGCCCCATATTGCCCCCATTGAGATAAGTTGGACCCTTAACTTCTCACCTTTATCCTAGATTTTTTTTCTCCCCACGAGGAAATGCATCTTTAATTCCAGTTAACATGAACATTCCTTCAATGTGAGCTTGGATATCAAAATGAAATGGATTTCAGCTCACATTCCTATTTAAACATTCCCTCAGAAATGTTACTGCATTTCTACAGTTCCAGAAAGCAAACCTGGAAATCTTCTGGTTAGAATGAAAGACTTAAAAACATTTTTCTAGCCATTTACTCCCAATTGGAGAAGAAATCCTAAACCTGACATTTCTAATTGCTTTGCTACTCTAATCTATTATTTCTGCTGTTTAATTCAGAAAAAGAATGGGCAGGACTGATTGCCTGTGTCGTCTGTTTCTATTTTCCCTCTAAATCCTGAGAGAGCAGAAGAGTTGAAAGGACTTTTTTCTCCTTTTCACCCAACCCTCATTATAGCTTTCAGTTACCTGGTATTATTAAATATTTTAGTAAATATTAGCAGGAGCTCTTTGAAGACACAGTAACCCGTAGCTTCACCCTTTTAGCCTGTGGGAAAGGAAAGACTTCAAAAGTTAATCTTTTTTTTTTATTATTTTAAGATAGGAAGACTTAGTTCCTAAGTTATTCTGTTTTACACATCTTATTTCATTTATTTTTTTCTGGTTTGGAAAAATGTGCCCATGAGCCACAAATCGATAATCCATATATTGGCACAAGGACTCGATCATTCAAGATGCTGAGCATTCTGGCCCAATCCGGCAAAGCACTTAAGCACATGCTTAACTTTAAGCAGCCCCATTATACTCAATGGGTGAAGTCCAGGCCCCATTGAAGTCAAACGGAATTTTGTCATTGGCTTTAACGGGCCCAGGATTTCACCCAATGGGACTACTCATGCTTAAAATCAAGCAACTGCTTAACTGATCTGTTAGTCCGGGCCAGTGTACTTATTACCTTGCCGGACTGAGCCCCAGAAGCATGAAGCAGATCAAACTGTACCGAGAGTCCACCTCCAGCTTCTCTGATCTCCATACTAATACAAGAAACTGCAGCACACTAAGGGCCAGGTTTCCAAAGGTGCAGCCTGCACAACCGGGGGCCAAATTTTCAAAAGTGCTCCGCATTCATCAGTTCCCATTTTGATGCATATAGCGAGATTAGCACCCAACATGCTGGGCTTGTCTAAATTAGTTAGTGCTGTTAGTGCACAGCAAGCCGGGATACAGATTTACAGCACGTCCGCATACTGCACACTAACTGTCCGCGTGAACCCTGCAGTGCACTAAGGAACTTTTAGTGTTCACCAATAGGTTCTACATGGATAGTAAGTGAGTGCTTGCTGTGCGATGTTTGTCTGCACGTGCACGCTGAGCTCTTCTGAAAATGTCCCCCTAAGAGCTGAAGATCTGGGGCCTGATCCCAATGTGAGTTTTGCAGGGGACGTCAGTTGGAGCAGGATTGGGGACAAGGGCTCCAAAGACATAGGGAAATCTTGGAAAGTGCATCATGCAATTTGACCAGTCTGACATTCGGCGTCATTTTCACAATGTCCCTCTGCAGAGAGGGACTCTAGGATGGGGACAGAACAGTACGTGGGTGAACTCCATTACAGGATATGGAAATGCTGTTTAACTCTCTAAATTGTTGGAGTCTAAGATCCCATTACCACCATCACATTCATGTTATCCATGAGCTCTGCTGTCACAGAACTAAACTTCGAGGATCTGACTACAGTTTCCCTCACAAACATTTTACACCGGTATATCTTCACTGACCATATCTTTAAACCATTATGAGGCCAAAATCAGGGCCCTACAACTGACCTTCTGCTCAGCAGTTGCTTTGACTCTGTGCTAGGTTTTAAAACACATCATCTTCTATTCAATGTCTAGCCATCTGACTTGAATTCTTTGTCAGATACATACAGACAATGCAACTCTGTTATTCCACCCCATAATAAACTCAACCCTCCCCAACCTCTCAGGGAGAAATTGATGGTGCCCGGAATTCATTGTCACTGTATGCTTAAATTCTCAGTTTATCCAAACTGCAATTTCTCGGGAGGTTTTGGGTCAAATCTTGCAACCTTTAGATGAGCAGGGCCGGTCCTACTTTTGTAAAAAAAAAAAAAGGGGGGGGGACATTGTGAAAGCAAGAAGGCGATCAGCTGAGGAAGAGTTTAACTGTATAAATGATCTAATTGCAGAAAGCAGGATTCATTGGCTATTCATTACAAAATAAAACAACATTACACACTTTAAAAAAGCAATAACACTCCAAGGGCCTTTATACAGTGTCTGGATGCCCATACTAATGGGTGACCAAAGGCATCGGCCTGAAACACATCTAACATGTGGAGGCATATGATATCATCACCGCTCTGTCCTGTGTTATTGCTTATATGTGTACTGGACATATTTTCACAGTGTGATTCGCTGGAGGGTACTATTACATTTCTCCTCATTGGCCACACCTGGCTTATTAAGGCAAGTGCTCTCATGGAAAGCCACTTTCTGTACAAGTGCATGTTCAGAGAGGGTTTGCTATTCATTGGCACAATTGGACTGAATTAGTGTAAAATGTTTTGGTGCAGGGAATAATGTTTCTATTAAGTGGAACTGTCCATTGCACAAGTTGATATCAAGTGGGCTTCAGGGTCTATATTATCTTCATATGTTTTACTATAAAAAAATGGCCTAGTGTATTGAACTTAGGGAAAATGTGAGAACAAGCTATACATCTCCTGGGTGGGGGTTGAATTGTGAGGTTCTCTGGACAGCCGCAGGTGAAGACAGCTCGAGAAACTTATAAAGCTGCTGGGAGGGACCCAAGTAAATGTTTTTTCCCAATCCACAAGCCCCCCAAAAAATCCTCCTGCGATGTTCACTAAGTTTGTGGCTGACCATTACAAGTCAAAGATGTGTCTTGGGCTGTTTTTTTATAGCACATTGTCCATTTTCTCTGGTGTTTCTTGGAGCCACTTAGTAATTTATTTGTGAAACTCCTGGATGGGGCATAAGAAGTTACAAAAAGCCCTCAAGGCTGCAGGTGTTAATGGCAACGTGGGGCTAGTGCTCAGAGCACTCAGGAGCGGGAGGACCGGAGGGAACATGGCTCTGATCCCGGACACTTACACAAAGCAGTGGTGAGCCCCTCCGGCTGGTCATAATGCACCATGGCGACGCACAGAGTGTTCAGGGTGACGACACACAGGACAATCCAATAGAAGCTTTGTGCTTTCACCATGCGCCGGATGAAGAACCGGAACATCTTCTCCTTCCTCCGGAAATACGAGGAGCTCTCATTCTTTCCGCTCTTTAGACTGGCCCGGGCAAATGGAGACCCTGGGCATTGGAGGACACAAGGGATTATCATCAGACTAAAATCAGGAAGATAATGGGGGAGGGGGAAACTTGAAATCATAACCACAAAGGGCCCAGATCCTCACAAGTATGTAGATGCCTAACAGAAATGACTGAGAGTTAGGTGCCCAAATATCTTTGAGGATCCGAACCCAAGAACCTCCAGCCTCTCTGGAAATGCAGCTAAGCACAAACGTGGCCATATTTACAATGAGCTGCAAGAGACACCGATTTGCCCAGACCATCCCAATGGATTAACACTGGGATTTGAAAAGAGCCTAATGGTGTCAGATGCTCAGCTCCCATTGCCTTTTCAAGTGAATTAGGCACCCAGCCCCTCAGGGCCGGCTTTAGGAAGTGCAGGGCCTGATTCGAATACCCGGTGGCGGTCTGGGTCTTCAGCGGCACTTCGGGGGCGGGTCCTTCACTCGCTCCGGGTTTTCCGTGGCACTGAAGGACCCACCCCCGAAAGGCAGCGGAAGACCCGGAGCGAGTGAAGGACCCGCCGCCGCCGTGCCACTGAAGACCCCGGACCGCCGCCAGGTGAGTAAAAAAATTTAAAAAGTGCCTAAGTTAGGTGCTCTTCTTTAGGGCACGGGGCCCTCTTAGGCGTGGGGCCCAATTCGGGGAAATTGGGGGAATTGGCCTAAAGCCGGCCCTGCAGCCCCTGTAAATAACTTCAAAAATCCTAGCTCATCTCTTAAATCCTGAGCTCTGACTGGCCAGGTTAAAGCTATGGGCAGCACGGCACTTACTCGGTTATCTGTGACACGAGTCGAACCCCCTCACCCCCGCCAGCTAGCCCGAGTGTCGCGGAGCTGGCTGCAGGCACCCTGTGGCTCCACAATGCGAGTCACAGCATGGTGTGCATCTCCCTGTGCAATCCAGCGCTGGCGGTCTGGAATGCTGGGACCGAGAAGGTACATGATCGCTTCCCTGCCCCCCATCACTGCACTGGCCTGGGCGCAGGCAAGTAATGCTGAGCCCTCTTTATCTCTCCTTCAGAAAGGAGAAAGATACAACCTCAGCTAGTGCCTTCTGCGCTCCCAGCAGCCCAGGCGCTGGCTAGCTGGATGGGGCAGAGCCTCAGACCCACCCCTGAGCCTGGCAGCCGGAATCCCCTTGAAGCTGGGAAGTGCTAGCCAGTGTCTCCTCCCAATACCCTGCGTGGCACAGATCCTGCCCCAGGGCTTGTGCTGCGGGAAAAGGCTCCCTACATCCCACTCTCACCTCCTCCGCCCGCACAGCACAGGGCAGGATCTGACCTCAGTGCTCTAGAGCATTTGGTCTGCCTCTCATGGCTGCATTTCACATCTTGTCTGAAATCCTGATTAAGATTAAGAGGGATAGCTCAGTGGTTTGAGCATTGGCCTGCTAAACCCAGGGTTGTGAGTTCAATCCTTGAGGGGGCCACTTGGGGATCTGGGGCAAAATCAGTACTTGGTCCTGCTAGTAAAGGCAGGGGGCTGGACTTGATGACCTTTCAAGGTCCCTTCCAGTTCTAGGAGATGGGATATCTCCATTAATCAAAAGAGTCAGATGTTTAAAAGATAGATACTTGAAAGAAGAATGGCGTTCTAGATTAAAGTGTCCACCCTACAGAGATGGGCACTCTAGAAATGTCTGGTGTGCTATTCGTTTTATAACACTTCCTTCCGTGCTGAAGAATTTCTCACGGTTTCTATTGCCCTTCAAGGCAACAGAATTAACCCGAGGCCAAGAAGGAAGCTGTGTCCGAGTTCTGATGTTATTCTGTAAATACAGACCTCTCAGGAACCTCTGGCAAACCTCTGCTGGCAAGGCTGCCCAGGAGATCTGCACACGGCTATTCCCACTCCGCTTACATCCCGACCGCTCTTCATATGGACACCGCTCTGACATAACTAAATTCTGCATTCAGTTCAACTGGTCTGAAGCTGGAGTAACTTCTCTGAAGTGAACCCAGCCCAGTGTAAATCAGAGTGGTATTTGGGCCAATAAGAGAATACAGATTTGCCATGTGCCTCTGAGCAGAATTTTGCCCTTTCCTTGGAAAACCACACCCGACATTAGGCAGTCAGAGTGCTGAAATGGCTGGATATTCCAGTGCTAATGTCTCCATTCCAGCACCTAATGTTCCTATCATAAGGCAGCCAGGATCTACCATTATGGTTTTATCAGCACAGAAAGAACCCAAAGAGAAGGGAGCAAATGAAAGTGTGGATTAAACTATTCTTTCCGAAAGCACACCGTGACTGATGTTTATTGTTCTACCGCTTTCTAATGTAACTATAAGGTACCTGGAGGCACTTTTAATTGAATTACAAAGCAACTTGTGCAGGTAACAGCTGGCAAGAGGCTCATCAGTGCAACTATTGCAGTGGTCAGCACATTTACATCACCCTTTGTAATTAGATTGTTAGTTCTTCTAGGGCCTTTGAGTCACATCAGAGAGAGATGTTACTGTAGCATAAGGAAAATATTAGAAAAAACCCACATTAAATCCGCACTTTGTCCATAAACCCCAGTATGTTTCGATTATTTATGATATGCAGAGTTTCATGCATTTCAGGAGGATAAAATATCTCTTCCGCAGCCTGCAGCACTTTTAGTTTTCTCCGCTGTATTTGTTTCTTCTTCTCCACCGCGTGCCCTGCTTTACTAAACACACACTCCCCAACCGGGGGAACCAGTCATACAGAAAAGGGGGCAGTGCAGATATTTTCCTGACCATACACTCAATAGATGGGTCTCTGTTCAGCATCATGACAGATTTCAGAGTAGCAGCCGTGTTAGTCTGTATCCGCAAAAAGAACAGGAGTACTTGTGGCACCTTAGAGACTAACAAATTTATTAGAGCATAAGCTTTCGTGGACTACAGCCCACGAAGCCACAAGTACTCCTGTTCTTAGTTCAGCATCAGATTATCCATGAGTGCAAGTGCTGCTGCTGTGTGAGGCGCTAGATGCAGAGAATTGCTCATGTGGCACAAGTTCCTGGAGCCCAAGAGGACTTGGAAATGGATTAAAAGCTCCCTATATGTCCTCGTGGCAATAAGCACATGCTGTAGCAATGTGGACCTCCTGACACCCACACAGCAACTCCACCTCACCCCCGGCCCCCCCACACACAATGATGCTCTGATTTCTCCAGCAGCAAAACTTTCTTACTAGTTTCAGCAGGTTGAACAGTTCAACTGCTTTGTGGCTAATCTGGGTGGATTCCTGGGGATGTGATGGTGGGTTACAGAGTCACACCAATGCGCTGTACAGCACTCGCCTGGAATGATCCGCTGCTCAGTTAAGAAAACCCAAACCTTTGAATCCTGTCTACACAGCAAGTAACCGCACAGCGAGCCATGGTGTGATTCTACAGGACACCAGCTTGTTGTGCAGTAGCATCCCATGTGGACAACGCGACAGCAGAGTGAAAGCAGGGCCGGCTCTAGGATTTTTGCCGCCCCAAGCAAAAAAAAAATTTGGCCTCCCCCCCTTTTTTTCGTGCCCCGCCCCAAATCCCCGGCCCCGCCTTCTCCCCCAGGGGTGCCGCATTTCCCCCCCATTGCTTCCTGTGGGGCCCCCCCCCCGCCCTAGCGCACTTCCGCTCCGTCTGCTCCCCCGGGCACGCCGCCGCTCAGCTTCTCCCCCCTCCCTCTCAGGTGGAGCAGAGGTGAGCTGGGTGGGGGGACGCAGGAAGTAACGGGGGTGTAGAGGAACTGCTCCCTGCTCCAGCTCACCTCCGTTCCACCACCGCCGCCTCCCCCGAGCGCTCCGCCACTCGGCTTCTCCTCCCTCACAGCCTTGCTGTGCGAAACAGCTGTTTTGCGTCCAGCAAGCCTGGCAGGGAGGGTGGAGAAGCGGAGCGGCGGTGGCGCGCTCAGGGGAGCAGACGGAGCGGAGGCGAGCTGGGGCAGCAGGGGCACTTTTTCTCCATGCCACAGAGTCAGTGCCTATGATGGCCGGCGCCAGAATGCCGCCCCTAGAATGTGCCGCCCCAAGCACCTGCTTGTTTTGCTGGTGCCTGGAGCCGGCCCTGAGTGAAAGTCCCAGAGTGCAGCTTGGCTCATTGTACTTTCAATTAGTTGTATGCCAAGCCGCACTTCAGGACTTTCACTGCGCTATAGCAGCGACCACATGGGACGTTACTGTGGGGCAAGCTAGGGTGCTCTAGATTCACACCCTGGTTTGCCACACAGCCACTTGCCGTGTTGACAAGCCCTCAGCCCGTTAAGTGCCAAATTTTCAAAGAGTGGAAGTGAGTGCGCACGGTGCATTCGCATTTGTACGTGCACATGGACAGGTACCACTTATGCTTCCATTTTCAATGGGCATCATGAAAAGCTCATGATCTGCTGCTCCTCAGTGTCTGTGGGAGCTTGGTAATGCATTAGAAGCTGGCTGAGAGCAGCTGTTGCTTTAGCAGCAAACTAAAATCAAGACACACTCAGCAAAGTTTCTTCCTAGGGGATTCATTCAGGACAGTTAGAGGGGAGAGGGCAAAATGATTTACCAGAAAATAATACCTCACCAGAAAATCATCAGGACATGTTCGCAGCTTGGGGCTATAGTCCAGCCTGGCCACCACTGGAAGTGGAAATTTACCATCTCAAAGGTCTTCCCCTCTGCTGGTGCTCAAGCAGCAGAGAGCTGCCTGAGCTTACAGACCTCCAGCCCTGTCTCATCACTCCACCCTGTCCACCTGTGTGAGGTCTAAGCAGAGAATTCATTCCCGCTTTCTGGAAAGCAAGTACGGTTTCTGGACCCTATCACATTCCTGCTTTACGTATTGGAAGATGCTGTGGTCACGGAAAGGATCTGGGGCAGGTATATAATGGTGCACCCTGCACCTGATTTATGCATGTGAGCATGGGGTGACCATCTGTGCGCAGCCCTTCATCTCCACATCTGGCTTAACAATGTGAAGATCTGCAACAAGAGACATTGCTAGGGCAAAGGTTATAGAACTAGCAGAGACGTCCAGTCCAGGGTTTCCCTGTGCCCATCCAGAATACAAGCCATTCTCTAAAGAAGTCAGCCATGTGTCCAACAGGGAACACTGTTCATTTATGGGCTTGGATTGTTGTCCATTCCCTCGCCTCCCCACAACAGATGAGGCTAGAGAGCACTTTAAGGCCCAGCCTGACGCAGCGGGTGGTGTATGGATGGAGGAGCATTCCCCAAGATGGAGTCCCAGAGTCATTGTGCCTGATGCAGGAACGACTCCTCCAAGGGCTCTGTAAGGGCAAGGACTGGGATTGTATCTGGCTCTCAAGCAGGAGTGCAGAAGGGTGGAGGAGAGCTCCTGGCTCCTCTCCCACTCCCGTGCACACTGGTTAAGGACCAGATGCTGAAATGTCCCTGGGTTCCAGCAATTAAGTGCAGTCTGTTGAAACAAAGGAATGGCTCAGAGGAGTGTGACACGAAAGCGCTTTGCCCGAGTTCTTAACACCACCAGAGAATGCTGGGCCAGTACTCACCAACGGAGCAAATGTCTGTGAAATGGTCCTCCCCCTCTTCAGCATGAATCAGGTCGTTTTTGCTCTTCTTTATTGTAGCTCTTTTCAACACTGCATGCAAATTTAAAAAAAAAAAAAAAAAGCACCATAAACATTGTGTAGTCGATCCTCTCTCCACCTCTCACTCGCCGGGGCCTGTATTTCCTTCCCAATGCCAACTAAAAGCTGCCATACATGGATAAGCCGTAGCAAATGGATCAACCTCCAGCTTTGTACCGTGGCCTCTGCTTGCTTTGATGTCAGGGTCATTATTTATTTAACCTTCTAAATCTTGAAAGTTTGCCAGGCAGGACTTCTGTCCACCCACGTCTCAATGCGACTGAAATGGCAAGAAAAGACAGCGGGAAAGAAAAATATCCGGTAGCTTCTTAGAGCTCGGAGGCAGGGCACTGCCACCGTTGTTCATTTCAGCACAGCTTCCGGAGTGATATTTATGTTAAACAAAAGCATATGCAGAGGAGAGATTTGCCTTGGTTAATTGAGCCATGATGAGATATGGGATAGTAGTGCTATTATCTGTTAACATATTCATATTGACACCCTGCTTTTCTATCGCATGCACCATTAAAACGTCAGCATTCACTCTATTCCAGTAGAGAGAGTTTGCCACCATATGTTGCCCTAAGCACAGGAAATACCATGGATAAGCAGATAATACCCCATGGTGAATGTCTTTTTAATGACACCCACTCTACAATACCTTCCATCTGGGGACGTCAAAACTCTTTGAAAACATAAGCCTGACCCGGCAACCCCTTTTGTGAGGTAGGTAAATATCACTATCCCTGTTTTACAGATGGAGAAACCGAGGCACGGAAAGATTAACTGATTTGCCCAACGCCATTGAACATGTCAGTGGCAAAGCGGAATTGCTGCCTCGCAAACCCTGCTCTGAGCCTTAGACCACCTGCCTTGGAACCTTGCGAACTATCAGAAAATATTTTGATACCGTCTTGATAAGAGTTTAAAAACAATATAATGATTAAGCACCATTTGCTACCAGCAGTAAGACACTCCATGGTGTGGTGATACAAACTGTCCACTGGAGACATACAGGAAATCTGCTATGTCAGAACTGTCTTGAGGATAATTGGGGTTTGCGGTAATGTGAACAGGGGATCCTTATCCTACACCAGCTGCATTGGTATGATTGAATAATGGGTGCAGCACCTCCCCTGCATCAAAATCCTTCTTATAAATGATGGCATAATTCACTTTAGAGATGGCCTCACAGCAACCCCCCAGATTCACAAGTATCCGAACTCTGGAGGGTGAAAGGTTCTAATCGGAACTGGGATCTGGATCCAATTTTTGCATATACCGACTTAATACAGGTGAAGCAATAGGCCCCAGCTTTGGGGCATTACATATCTGGGTCTGAATTCTGTGGCCCAACTCCGTCTCTCTTTTAGTTACACAACTCCCCTCTTGTAAAGCTATTCCTCCAAACCAGGCGCTCATTGCGACCAACAGCACCGGCTACAACCAAGCACTGTGCAAAACTTCCCTCCCACCCCAAAGCTCTGCCGAAGCACCTCAAACCTGACCTGCCAAACCCCTGCTTTTCCACTCCTGTGCCTCTCCTGCGTGCAGATCACCAACCACTCCAAAGCATGCCAGATTTTGTGATCCTTTTGCATGGTGGACCAGTGGCCATGGAGGATTCAGATAAACCTTGTTCCTAGTGACCTGTGGTACTCAGGATCTGAGGTCACAAGCAAAAAGTCTCACCCCACTGTGCCACCTAACCCCCTGTTGATTTGCAATCCACTCACTGTTGTAGCTGCTGCCGCCAGTCTCCGCCGGTGCTGTGCCTTGCTGAATAGGCCCTTCGGAGGCAGCCCTCCCTGACAGTGAATGGGAGGAGAAACAAAAAAAGAGAAGGGGAGGGACGGGGAGGGAAGGGGAAAGGAGGAGACACAGGAGGACGAAAGATGGTCAGAAAAGGGAGAGGGAAGAGTCTTTAACTGAACGTTCACTGTCTGTAACATCCTAAGAGTTTGATGTCAGAGGCAGGGGGAAAACACTCTCCATAGTCTCACGGCACCTGTGTCGGAAATCTTAATCCCTCGAGTTCTCCTGCTAACATGAGGCCCCTAGGAGTCGTGAGATTAGATAGGATCACCACACCCTGCTATGTCTTACTGCTTAAAAGTGACAGGGGTCTTAGTCTCTTTGTCAAATCCTTTCGAAAACCTTCATTTCGAGTCCTGCCTTTATTTATTTTTGCTGGCATCCACACTGAAGCTTTCCCCTCAAGGCTACAAGTAGACACATCCCTCCACACTACCCAGAGGCTGGTAGGGGGCCCTGTGCACACCAGACCCCCACAATTACACTGGGAGTCTGGCAGATCCCAGGGGTGGTGCCCCATCCCAGAACGACGTGTCTCATAGCTGATGATTGTCCACCTGAAACTTTGAAGAAGTCCCACACAGGAAGAGGGAATTTTAGCTGGGTTTGCTCCAAGGCTGGGATCAGAATTTTCAGCTGCATGCAAAGATATGGCGCTTGTACCCGCTAGGTCACAGTGAAAACCACATCCGCATACGGCGTATAAATCTCTCCTCTAGTGCAAGAGGAAAAGTACAAGGCAAAATGACCTACCGTCCAGGGGGGACTTCTCTTCGGCATTCTTGTCTTCTTCTGCCAGCATCACCTCCTCTGCAAAAGGGAAACAGCAGCGCTCAACCCTGGATTGGTTGCATTTTCATCATAAAGCTTCCTGACTGGGAGGCAGTGGGCGTGGACGTTTGCCACAGCATTAGCTCACCATACCGCCCAACTAGACTGAGTCTTTAGACTCCGCATTGAGTAAGGGGCAGCACCGAGAGTCATAATTACTCCCTTGCGCCCTTCTTGCTTCAGGAAGGAAAGCAAGTTATGAAAACCCTAGAAGAGTTGCAGCTTGCTTCGCCCCTCTCACCGAGCCACCTCCTCAGACAAGTAAGAAGGCAGAGCTTTGGCTTTGCCAACACCCCTCTGCCCAGTCCCCACCTACTTGCTTGCAGTGGTGAGTATCTGGAGAGCAATTGCTGCCACCCACCCCAACCTGGACCCAAGATCTGCATAGGCATAAGCACATACTGTAGTACCATCGCTCTCAGTCAAATTCGAGCCATCGTACCAGCAGTGAAAGAGGCCATACGCCATTACCATGTCTCTGAGACACTCACTCATCAATGCCAGGACTTAAGGCACTTGTGCACTGATCTGCAACTTGTCTGTGTGAAATCATGGCTCCACTGAAGTCAATGGCAAAACTCCAATGGCTTTCAGTGGGGTCAGGATTTCACCCACTGTGTCGACACAGTTAAAACTACATAAGACACATGAAAAAAACTTGTTTTGTTTTCCCAATTTATATGAATGGTCTCCAAAATTGGCAGAGTTGATGACGCTCTCCAGTAATGTCTGAACCTAGTATTGACTGAAGCCAAAGCATGGAACCAGTGGTGCTTTAACTTACTAGAGTAGGGCAAATTCCATCCATGTGAAACTACACTATACAGTATTCTACAGCAACAAGCCAAAAGACCAGGGTTTGTATAAATAGTTCTACAGTGTTTTGGCTTATTACTGCACAATAATGAATTGTCAAAGGGTTTTTTAAAGAAGGGACTGGTGAACCTCACAAGACTTTGACGTTCTAAATTGTAATTTTCTTTACATTCTTAAGCATAACTGTGCACTTGGATTTAGTAAAGTATCTGATAGAGTGTCTCACAAAATCCTACTTGAAAAGACAATTTAAATCATCTTAGATCTGGCTAAAGAAACAGACCACACAGCAAAGAACCTATTAGTTGGGGGAGCTATCTAGAGAGATACTAGGCCAGGGGTCGGCAACCTTTCAGAAGTGGTGTGCCGAATCTTCATTTATTCACTCTGATTTAAGGTTTCGCGTGCCAGTCATACATTTGAACGTTTTTAGAAGGTCTCTTTCTATAAGTCTATAATATAGAACTAAACTATTGTTGTAGGTAAAGTAAATAAGGTTTTAAAAAAGTTTAAGAAGCTTCATTTAAAATTAAATTAAAACGCAGAGCCCCCCGGACCAGTGGCCAGGACCAGAGCAGTGTGAGTGCCACTGAAAATCAGCTCGCGTGCCACCTTCGGCACACGTGCCATAGGTTGCCTACCCCTGTACTAGAGAGATGGATGTTAACAACAGTCTTAAAATATCTTTATTAATTATATGGAAGAGATAGTGAATGCTGCTACACTAATGAAAAGACACAAAATTGAAAGGAGAAATAATACAAAGGGACAGAGAGATTAGAAATATGGGCAGAAAAGAGCAAAATGAGATTCAACTGGGGAAAATGCAGATTAATGCATCTGAGTGAAAAATAATTAGAGACATTCAGTCAGCGGGAGGGAGATCTCCAGGAAGCAGAGGTGCTGACAGAGACTGGCAGGTGATCGCAAACAACAAATGATAGATCAGTCTGCAGTTTTACAAGGTATCCAATGAGTCCAATATAATTTTGGGTGCATATGTAGAGGCATCACGTGACAGAACAGGAAAGTAGAAAGTGCCTTTCTAGATGGCTCAGGTGTGACTCCACCTGCAACATCACTGGACACCTCAGTATCCAAAAGATACGCACAAGTTGGACAGTTGAGAGAGGAGCTGCAGAAATGTTTAGGAGTGGGGTGGGGAGGGAGAAGATGACAAGAGTTAAATATGGCTAAGTGACAACGCAAGGGGAATATGGTATTTCTGAAATAGGAGGAAGAGGAATAATTTAACGTTGTAGAAAGGGGTATTACATGGGAGGTACTGGGACAAATTAAGTAAAGGAGTTGTCCGTGACTGTGAGGTCCCGTAGGCTGTGGAACAGTCTCCCAAGGGAAGTAATGGAACCCTTGTCACTTTGTCCAGTTTACTTCTGAACGAGCCACGGAGTAGTAGATGTACAATATAGAACGATCTTCTTTTGGCTGGACGATGGACTGCATACCGTAATAATGCAGGGCTTTATCTGTAGCTTCTCTGAGCCTTATTTCACACAGCTAGATACATTAAGTTACAGTGAGAACTGAAATCCAACAGCTTGGCTTGGATTTGAGTGTAAACTTCATGTTTGCAACTGAAACAAAGAATATGAAAAAAGAGCAGGAGTACTTGTGGCACCTTAGTGACTAAAAAATTTATTTGAGCATAAGCTTTCGTGGGCTACAGCCCACTTCATCGGATGCATAGAATGGAACATATAGTAAGGAGAGATATATACATACAGAACATGGAAAGGTAGAAGTAGCCATATCAACTCTAAGCGGCTAATTAATTAAGAGGAGCAATTATCAGCAGGAGAAAAAAAACTTTTGTAGTGATAATCAAGATGTCCCATTCCAGACACTTGACAAGAAGGTACGAGGATACTTAACATGGGGAAATAGATTCAATGACTCATTACACAGATTGAATCTATTTCTCTGCACTTAACTATCCATAGTGATAGCTGCCTTCAAGATTAGACCTATTGCTACTAATTAATTGCTGGGAATACGCTTGGCGTTGAACATGGCACAAAATAAAGCCAGCCCTTTCCCTAAAGAGCTTGCAAGCTAGCAAGCCAGACACCACAACCGAGAGACCACTGCTCTACAGTCTCTGTCATGTAGAGAAAGGACACTGCGTGCCAAGGAAAAGGCTGGATTATTGGAATTAAAGCTGCAATGGAACTACAACAAGGCAGAAGAATCAAATTAAGTTATCGGGGCTAGTAAATATGAAAGACAAAAATGCATCTATAAGGAGAACCCCACTAAACTTTCATCTGGGCTCATCACATGTCCCATGAATGAGCACTCTGACCCTCCCACTGAATCTCTGGCATGGCTTCGCCTCTCTTTAATTAATCCAGTTTCTAGGCTCAGCTGTGTGAGGGGATTGCTGTCTCTGTGCATCTTCCACAAAGGCTACGTCCTGATGCTGCTGAAAGCTCACAATGCTGGAGCATGAGACTCACGTGACAACGAGCTGGAAGAGAGAGGTTAAATGAATTGTCCCAAAGATCGCTTATTCCAGGGGAAAAGAAATGCACAGGAACTGGCGGTGAAGGGCTGTGGCTAGGAGATGGATTTGAAAGGAATTAAAATGCAAGAAGCGGCTTGATTCGCTCTGAATTTTAAGACTTTCAGTCTCCAAAGCGAAAACATTTTCAAATGATGCATGTCCTTGTAAGATAAGAGAAATGGCTTCAAAAGACTATTTGGGGATTTATGAATGCTTTTCTCTTTGCAGAGGGAAGTTCTAGCTCTCAGCTCCCTTAGAAATGCAGCATGACAGCCTAAGAATTGCTACAGCTCTGAGGAGTTTAATGAAGAAAGCAGCAGTGGCAAGATCATTTTCACGGATTACATCGGTGTCTCCTCAATGCTCTTCTCCTTTATTCCCCTAAAGGGCACAGTTTCAAATAAACTCCTTGCCACCTTCCTTTTGAGCCAAAGAAAAAACACCCTTCCCCAGCAGAGCGTGAGTGAGGCTGCAGGTTCCCAGCACAGCAACAACTTTCCCTGGTTTCCAGCTAGATATCACTTGGCGTTGAATTCGCCGAGGAAGTGGCGGTTGGTAAGAGAACTGTGTTTGTGGGTCTAGGGCTGTGAAACAATGCAATCCATAGACATTGTGCACCATTGGCTGGCTACATTTCAACGGTGGGTAGAGATTACCCTTGGACAGAGTTTATTTAAAAAATCCCATGGACTTCATTCTTTAGTCTGTGCGGTCTTTAAGTCAGATTAAAGATGTCTCTTTCTAGCAGATATGCTGAACCAGAAGTTCCGGGCTTGAGGCAGGAGTTACAGGGTGAAGTTCTGTGGTCTGTGTTTTGCAGGAGGTCAGACTAGTTGATCACAATGTTCCCTTCTGACCTTAAAAAAAATCTACGAATCTATGAAAATTCTCCTTGCATCCCAGTTTTACACCAGTGTATCTTTGCTAACCCGAACAGAGTCACACCACATTTACACCAACGTGAAAGTAAAATCAGACCCTATATGTTGGCTTCCTTCTCTCATGTCCACCTCCAGGCCCTTCTTTCAGAATGCCCCATTATCTATGTAACAGCCACCTGAAATCTGTCTGCCTAACGACCATCCTCTCCTTATCCACATCCCTCCTAAAAACTCAGCTTTGCTGGGTTGCCTATGCAAAGCGAGTTCATACATTAAAAATATAAATCCGCTCCCGCAAAACTGCAAGGGAGCCATCAAGACATGCACATGTTGGAATGAGTAACCCCAAGGTCTTATTCTTGTGCCCGCCTCCTCCCCTCTCCCCACTCCGTGGCTCGCGATTCTCACTTGGACCACCTGTGAATGTAGGCTATAAGCTTTCTGAGGAAAAGCCACTTCCCCTATAACAAGCCTTCTCCATTGAAGGCACCTGCCCTCAGAGTGTTAATATGGTCTGCAGCTTTGGGGTCCTTTTGCAGTCCTCAGTGCTACCAGATGTCCAACGGACCATGACAGTAAAAAGCAGTTAAGCAGGAGTCTGCATTTCATCCTTGGCCATGGTGATCCACACACTCATAACCTCCAGCCTTGATTAATGCACCTCATTGTATCTCAGAATGGAGCCCCATACCCTGGAAAAGCTCCAACTGGTACAAAATGCTGCAGCCCATCTGCTTAACAACATGGGGTACCACAAGGACATCACCCCGGTGCTCTGCTCTCTGAACTGGCTCCCACAATGAAAACCGATTCCAGTTTAAGGTGTCTGCCCCGATATTCAAAGCCTTCCATGGGACTGGTCCTAGATACTTGATGTTTCACTGGAGAGTTGAAACTATCAGCCAGTTTGGGGAGGCTCATGGGACCAGGAAACAGACCTCTGACAGTGTCAGGAATCAGGGCCGGCAGCAAAGCCAGTCTCCTGGCAAGCTAATGAGTGAAGCTGGCCTGCAGTAGGCTACCTGATTGGCTATGCCATCTGATTGATTGAAAGAATCAGCAAACCAGCTCCTATGTGTAGCAGCAGTTCAGTGATTGCTCAAAGCGTGTGCCCCCAGCTGTGATAGATCCTGCTCCTGCCCTGTCCTCAGCCCCGATCCTGCTTGGCCTCACACCAAGAACCCCAGTCTCGAACCTCAGCTCCAGTTCCTGTCTTCTGACTCCGGCTCCGACCATTGGCCCTGGCACCAAGCCTCTGACTCCGATTCCCTGGCTACCATCCCCTGCTCTAACCACTAGCCATGACTCCTGTGCCAACCCCGAGGCACAACCGCCCACATCCCAGTCACAGACAGACAGGAGCTGAATTTAGACAGTTGGGCTCCCCTCTCCCAAGAGATGAGATTGATCACACCCCATTTAGAGCCAAATGCAGGACTCCTCTCTGGCCTAGCCCTCCCGCAACAAACTCTTATCTCCCAAACCTGCACTCAGAATTGAGATCCAGTTTCCACACTAGCTCCTCTATTCCTGTCACTCACAACTTCCTCAAACAAATTCCGTTGAGCTAAAATGATCAGTGCTTGGTCTCAGCCCCAAGGTAAGCTCTTCTGGGAAGTTTAAGTAAAATTGGCTGTCTTCGAGCTTGGAAGCACTAAAAATACCAAAACCACTCTTCTAATTAAATTCCAGCTGAAATATTAGCATTTGCAGGGCTTAGAAATACCTAGCTTATTTTATAACACTATTTCGGGGGGGGAGAGGGGGAATCAATTCAAGCTTTAAGAAAACGGGTGTAATTTATTTTTAAGTCAGCACATTTAAATCCAGTGCTTTCTATTTCTTTTCCTATCCTTTTGTTAAGAAAGCATTTGTTAAGTACCCCCTCAATTAAGGCTTCCTGTATTAAGTATACCTCATGCAAGCAGTCCCATATTAAGGATGTCACCATTAAGCACACCTTTGTTTCAGATGCCTCAACTAGAAACGCCTCTGCCAAAGTTATAAACTCCTCCGTTAAAGCAGCCTCAGGTAAGTCCATTTCTGCATCTGTTAAAGTTACATTGCTTTGGTGATTTACCAGCAGTGACCTGTCTCTAAGGTCTTTTAGTAATGCCAAGATTCTTACTTCTGCATTCCTTAAGTAGCCATGCGGGCTGGTTGGTCCAGGACTGTCCACGATATGTTTCTCTCCCCTTCCTCTGAAGCAGCTTGTTCTGGCAAAATTCCCATTGACTTCACTGGGGCCAAGATTTCAAGACCTGACTTTTGAGCACTTGATTTCTCAGCTTTAGCATAGCCTCCAATGCTCCTTTTGGCATTTAATGATTTCCCAGCCTACCTATTTGTTTTCTGCTGCATGAAACTTCCTTCAGGCTGTCCTAGGAGCCGGTATTACATTGCTATTGTATTTCCAACAATGCCTCAGCAGGAGTGTTTTATTATTCCCTGATTCAGCTACTTCCTTTAAGCTTTGCAGTTCTAAATGTCACATGTCATTAGAAAAAATGGAAACGATAGGCATCTCATAGCATTTGTGCCACACGCTCATGTGACATTTAGGGACAAAGTGACACAGCAGCCAGACATTCCCACAGAGAGGTTCCACAGTGGCGTGCGAATTTAAGGGAAGAGATTTCCCTGTATGTTTTGCAACTTACGCATCTCAATTTTCAAACAACCACTTCCAGCAATACCTGGCACTTGCACAGTTCCTTTCAGCAGAACATGTCAAAGCTCTTTAACCAATCAGAATAAAACCAGGCCACACCCTTGCAAGAACAGTGCTGGTATCTTCATTTTACCAATGGGGTAACCGAGGGTACCTCTACACTGGAGCTGGAGGTATAGCTTCTAGTTGGGGTAGACATACCTGCGCTAGCTTTGATTGAGCTATCATACTAAATATAGCCATGGAGCCAGAGGGGCGGGATGGGCTAGCCACCCAGAGTACCTATGTAGGATCTTAGATAGGATAGTACTCAGGGTGGCTAGGCTGAGCGACTGTTTGTGCTGCCGTGTGCACACTGCTGGTTTTAGCATGCTGGATCCATCAAAGCTAGTGCATATATTTTTATCTGAGCTGGAAATTACACCTCCGGCTACAGCTCAGCTCAGAGAGACCAAGGAGTCACAAGGGCCCCTAAAACAAGGCAGCTAGAGACGGGATTAGAACGGAGGCATCCTCTGCTCTAGATAAACCTTTAATTAATTTGAATCTGAAGTAGCACAAAGTTGTAAACAAATGGAGGGACAATATATGAATAGAAAGCAATGTGAATGGTTCCTTTCTTGAATGCTAAGGAACCACAGAATTAAAAGGGAGATAAAGTGTGGGTAACTAATTGAGGGTAGTTCCCGCTGAGCAGTTACACTCAATAAATCTTGGTCAATACAATTGGCTTTTGATTGTCACTCTACAGAGTACAGTGTGAAATAATGGGTTCAGGTGACCATACAAACTGCTGCTGCTTCTTCCTCCTACTTAACATTTCAAAGCTTCAGCCTTTCCTCTCTGACCAGACTGTCAAAATTCTTGTCCAGGCAACTGTCATCTTCTGTCTTGACTACTGCAATCGCCTCTTCAAATCCCAGCAAATGTTAATGCCTCGGAGGAATTCACAGAGGGGCAGAGCTAGCCATGGATGGGTTTGCAGAGGGGGTAAAAGCCATCCAAGGAATAAAGGGAAAGAAATGAAGCCACTGGACATACATACGGTCATTTTTTCAAATACAGGCACCCAGGCTGTGCATGGTAAAACACAGACATAGCAGTTACAAGCATGAACAAAGAGACAGGTAGGGGCACAAAATGAGTCACTGCAAGCACTTGTCCATTTTGCATGTGCAACTGTCTGTTTTGAACACAGTTATCTGTTTGCAGAAGCATATTTTGTGGGTGCAACTTAGGGAGCTGCGAGGACAGTGTCCCCTGCAGTGTCAGTCGGGGTTTCAATGCTATTTAAAAGGGGGAGAGGCCTAATTTTTTCAACACAAGGTTGTTTCTTTAGCATCACAAGGTGGCCCAAGTCACAGCACACGCACGTCGAGACAAAGCAGGAGGAGGGCTCTCTCCTTACCTGCCTTGAAGATCCACTCCAAGTACCCGTTCAGCTCCCGTTCGATCTGCTGCTGTCTACGGAGCTTCAGGAAGGCCCGGCGGTTCTCCACCCTCTCGCGCTCTTTGGCGAACTCGCTGCAGAGAGAGCGAACGTGTATCACACAAGGTCAAGACAGCTTAACAACTCCTCCTTTCTCCTTCAAATTTACTTTTAAAACTCTCCTTTGCCGGGATGCCTACAAAACACTTGACAATGGTTAGGTAGCAGGCGTACTGACAAATATGGTCCCTTTGTTTCCTTTTGCTTCCCTAGCGGCCTGTCTCCACCTGCCGTCTCAGGTCTTATACTCAGATTGTAAGCGTTCTGTTCTGTGTTTGCCTAGCCCAATGGGGTCCAGTCCAGGACTGAGGCGCTGAGACACTACCACAATACAAATAAATAAAACAATAATAATACTGCTGCTAACACTACGTAATAAGGTGCATGTAAACAAAAACCTCTGCTCTTCCCAGAATCACAACTTAATAAAGATCATAATATTATCCCACAGCGGAGCTCCCTGTAGGACTAGTCCCGTCGTACAGCACGCTGAACGTGATCAGGGCACAGCCGGTCTTTTAGAATTCGGAATGGGGAGTTTTAGCCCATCTCTGAACTTTCATGGGCCTGGAAGAGGTTCACAAATGCAAGTCAAACTTGAATCAAGAGTGCTGGTAGGCACTTGGCAGTTATGGTCAAGCATCTCACACAGCCCTAGGCTGAGGATCCGGGAAGTCCCATTAGCTGCTAAAATGACATGGAAATCCATAGTCAAAACGGAACTATAAAGAGGAGTCTGCCAGAAAGTACCTGGAACACGGAGTCATCTAACGTATCCCCCAGCCAGAGCGGGAATCTCTTACACATTATATTCTAGTCTGGGTTTAAATCACCCTAGTGATGGTGTATCCACCACTTCCCTCGCGAGGCTATTCTGCAGCCTAACACACATCACTGTTAGACGCTTTTCCTGATACTCACCTGCAGTTCCTTTTGCTCAGTTTCAATTCATTGATTCCCAGTAACACAGCTTTGAATTTCCCTGCCCAGTCCCTCACTCACTTTGTGGCTGATTCTGATCTCACCTGGGGGTAAATCAGGAGTGACTACTTTGAAGCCAATGGAGTTTACACTTGGGTAAAAGTGGTGTGAGGGAGATCAGGATTGGATCTTTGGTGTTGACACCTTCCAAGTACTTACAGATTATCCTCTTATCCCCCAGTTAGTCATCATTGAGCCAAGCTTGGCCAGTCCCCACAACCTTCCAGTTAATTTTTGTTGTTCTTTTCTAGATTCCCATCCAAAGCATCCAACCCTGTTATCCAAACATGCTCTATGGTTAAAAACCAGCAAGGCTGGGGGTAGGGGATTAGAGGTGCCTGAGGCAGCTTCATGATTTTCATTTCATCTGTCAAAGCTGACACTTTAGCTTAGTCTGGAGGAATTGTCTGACCCGTTTCAAAGGGACTGCAGTGAGAGCTTGATTCACAGCACAGCGCGACCGGCTACCAGTGGATATTTGCCATCAACTGTGCCGGTATTCTGCTCGTCAATCTCAATCTTATGCCTCTCCTCTCCCCTCCCACATCCAACAGCACAACTCATGACCCCATCCTTTGGGTGGAGGAGCAGCTGTGTCACTCCCGGTCTCAAGTGCCTGCCTTGGTATTCGGTGGGCATCTAGCTTGCAATTCGCAAACCTGCACGTGTCAGCAGGGATACTGATTTTCCTCTCTGTCTTTTTTTAATGTTCTGCTTTCTGGTTCAGTGCCCATCGGTCCAGGCCGTGGGACCTCCAGTCAGTTTTGATTTCTTTCAGAGAGAGGAGGAATGAGATCTGACAGCGCCGGGGCAGCAACAGTACTCATATAAAACTACCGTGCGTGGAGGCACAGCTGGGCTATGGTTGTTCCACTGCAAACAATGCAGGACTAGATTGTGCCAGATAAACACAGCCCCGAGTAGGTGGTGACGTGGTGTTGCAGAGTACTAGGCAGAAGGTCATGAAGGACTGTGCTTAACCCCGTGCCCTGTCCGAGATTTAGAGCAGTGGGAGGCACACAAACAGCGCCCCTTCTGGGCAAGGTGCGCTGCAGTGGGCCTGTACAGAGCAGTCTTTGAGTTCTCCCGAGTGCAGGGACTATGAATGTTCTTGGCTCTTGAGTAATGCGCCTAAGACGTGGGGGGGAGGTCCCTTGCACATCCCTCCCCCCCCAGTCACAATCTGGGCCCAGGGAAAAGTAAACCCTAGGTGGGGTTAAATATGCTCTTGGCTATTGACTAGTGGGTGTAGATCCTGCCGTGAATGAGTGTGCTAGGGCACAAGACTGTCATACTGTAGCTTCTAACCAGGCTGACTGACACCCCGCTTGTAAGGTTAGATGCAGTGACAGGCTCCAGCCAACACTGACTAGCAGAGGAAGTTGCACGTAATCAACTATCATAGATACAGTCCCTGGAGACATGTTACAGTGACCTCTGCCAGGTTCAGCCACAAATGGAAAATGTTTAATCCTAAAGTTACATGCTATAACACTGCCACATGCAAGAGCAAGACTGAATCCCAGGTCTCCTGTTCTCCAACGCTGGCTGAGTTTGGACAAGCTGTGGAGGAAGGAGCACCTCAATTCACTTCTCATTGACTCTCTGGTATGATTAAGCAGCTGCCACCCAAGCCACCTGGACTGCAGACAAGGGCACTTTGGGAAAGGTTTTTCCTGGTGGTGAAGTGTAGATGCCTGGTGGAAACAGAGGACTATGCCCGTGTATCTGCTCACAGTCACAGTGGGGAAGATTATTTTTCCCCTCCATTAAAGTTTTCAACAAAAACACACCCCGCCTCACACACATTTCCTTAAACATTTTTCTTTGGTCTTTTTGTTTGTTTGTTGGTTTGTTTTGGCACAAAACTGAAACTCAACAAATTCTCAAGTTTTCCACTTTTCGACAACTGCTTTCGACACCCCCAAAATGTTCACAAATTTCTGTTAAATCCAAAAGCCATTTTCCATTAAAAATAATGTGTTAGAAAATTTTCATCCAGCTCGAGGTGAGAGCACAGAAGGACCCAGAGATGGGGGTGGCTGGCATTAAATAAACCTTCCGATTTATTTAGCAAAATTGTTATTTTCACACCAGTGACAAGCAAAAATCCCTCACAGCGTCACAGACGTGAAAGCAGGAAAGAGCTGTCCGGGCATCCCGCCACACAGTAGAGCAGCTCTCAACCGACAGGACCATTCCTTGTAGGGTGATTCCCAGCATTGTGCCCCGTTCACACAGTGGGGCTAGTTTCCACAGACTGTGGCCTTCTACGTTTCCGTGGGTGGATGCTCTGCAGCATGGTCTCATTCAGACTTAGGGCAGGAGGTAGATGAAGCCCAAGAGAGTGCTCGCACCGGGGAGGCGTGAGGTGAGAAGCTAACAGCAGTGACTCACGCAGGCAGGGCTATCTAGCCTTTCACACACCAAGCTCTAACTTTAGGAGAGGAGATTTTTCCTCGCTCTTTTTCATTGTGAATTTAATGCTGCTGGTGAAGGATGCCAGATTGATAGCCCTGGAGACGGAAAGCCCTTATCTATCCACAGGACGGGCAGCAGCTTCTTCACCAAGGCACTGCAAGCTAGAGCTGCAGACAACCATCTCCAGGGATTGGAAGGCCCATAGCCTGTTCATCTCATTTGGCATCTCTTTTCCAAGTGTCTCTCTTCTCTTTCTCCTACTGTTGTGCAAATGAGTTCAACGTGCTGGCACCAGAGACAGACTCAGAGTGGTTCAAGGAGATGGAACAAAATATCACAGGTGGTTTCATTGATCTATTCTTGTGAGTAAGCTGGTATGTACAAAGGGAAAAGCGCCCTCCCCACCCCGCCCCGGGCATAAACTCCATCTAAGTCTGATGATCCAAGACAGTACCAGGTTACCAAGGTGCTGATGGAGGCAGCCATCTACATAGCCCAATGCAGTTGGCTCTAAAACTTTCTCCCATCATACCCCACTTTTACCAAGGCAAACGACAGGATTGGGGCAAGCAGTAGTTGGAGCCTGGAGTCTTGGAATAATTTAACTCAGGCTACCTCAAATTCCCATCATCCCCTTCAGCCTTCCATCAACCTTCCTGTCCATCTATGTGCTCCCAGAAGCCAGATTGTCCCCCCACATGGTCCCTGATGGCTCCCTGCGGCTTCCTCCTCCACCTCACTCTCTCCTGTCCCAGGGGCTCCCTGCTGGCTGGGCACCAGCAAAGGGGAACAGTGAGACCATGGCACCAAAGAGGTTCTCCCCACACCATAGTTTGCCATAGTGAGGCTGGGGGCCGGGAGACCTCACTGTGGCGAACACCATACTCAACTCTTTGCTTGGATGCAAGACAATCAAACATTATAAGGACTACATATGGAATATATCTGTAATAAATCACATGGAGACACCACACTCATGAACAGGGAGCAAACCCAGGACCTTCAGCATGAAAACCACTTGAGCTAAAGGAGTCACTTCTTTTGCTCAGAGTAGTAGGCTGTTCAAGTTGCTGGAGCCAGCCAGTAGGAAGAGACACAAAGGGTGGTCAACCCCTGGGTGGGTAGAAGATTAAAGTAAATCAGGGTGTAAAAAATGTCAGGATGGCCATTTTGAGGGAAATCATAGCTAAGGAAAAGAAGAGACCATTAAACTAATCTAATCACCACCGGGACCAACAGGGGATTATTGCCTGATGAAGGTCTTCCAAGTGGTTTATCCATGCTAGCTGTAAATATTTCAAGCAATGTGGTTTCCACGATTTCCTCTGGCAGTGACATAAACTGTGTCACAGCATCCAAACCCTTGGCTTCCTTCCATGGGTTTGCAGAGCAGGTCTCAGGGTTAGCTCTGCCACTTCAGAGCAAACCAGCTGAAATGCAAGTGTCAGACAATTTGGCCGTCGTTCTTGGGTTTCCTACCAGCCTCTCTGGGTCAGCTACTCCTGACTTCCTGTGTGACCTCAGCCACGTCCTTCAACCTCCCTGAGCCTCGTTTCCCCGTCAGTAGAATGGGGACATTAACATTTACCCATCTCAGATGAAAGGTGCTATGTACTGTTTATTAATAATTATTATTAAATACAATTACCATACAACTGTGCTGTACATAAATTATCAGAACACAGCTCCTAAAATAGGATGGCAGCCATAGGCTATTGAATTGAAAGCCATGCTCAGTGCAAGCAGAGAGAGAGAGAGAGAAACTGAAGCACAGACCTAGCAGAACAGCTTTATCACCATCCCATGCCCAAAAAGAGATGAGCTGGGCGCATGCAAACGCCCCTTTCGTTTGTGAAACAGAACCTAGTTCAGATGCCTAGGGCTCCGTCACCTCAACTGGGAATTGACCTTCCACTGATGAAGAGTTGCACTGAATCTGCAGTGCATAGCACACAGGAAGCTAACGGCATGCAGCACCGCGTGGGAAAACGTAATCCCATCCGAATGACGCCCAGCCGTATAAACACAACTGGTGAGAAGGCTATTCTTCCTTCTAGGCCTGGCAAGCCAGGCAGATGTTGCAGAGTCTGGGTTGGTCACTGGCTGAAAAGAATTATCTCGGTGGAAAAATAAAGTAGGCCGAGAGAGATGGATGAGCCCTGCGGAGGCTAAATTTGGAAGCTATTGTTACTGAATGTAGGGCAGTGCCCAAGAACAGGCTTGCTAGGGAATAGCAAGCAGTATGTTAAACAGCCTAGTCATTCAACAGCCTAGAGAAAAGGACAGCTGACGCCTAATTCAAGCTGAAAATAAGATTTGGAATAAGGCAACTTCTTTGGTTCCCTGGGATCCAGACCCCACAGTCAGAGGAAGAGTGAGTGCAGCAGTGAATCTGTCATCATAGCATGTGGTGGTGCCAAGCTTGCCTGAGTGGTGCCAGACAGCCTCATGCTGGTTTGCCTCATTTGGCAGGAAAATTAAAGACTGAGGAGTGGGAGGAAGGCAAGAGCTGTTCATGGGGGGGCCTGTGGGGGTGGGGGAGTTTGTCAGGGGAGAGGAGAAGCGGTGCCATTTTAAGGGCTTGGGGGTGGGGGTGTCCCAAAATTCTGGTGGATCAGGGACCAACTTAGTTTTAATCCACCCTTGATGTGACCAGTGATGAAGGAACCTCAAAAGGCCCAGAGATTTGGTGAAGATAGTTCTCCTAAATGTTGTATACTTCTCAGAGTCTTCTCCAAACCTTTCAGGAAATTAAAACTGGCCTAAAAATCTCCCAAGGACCTGCTGCCTATTAATTTCATTTGGTGACCCCTAATTCTGGTATTATGAAGAGTAAATAACATTTCCTTATTTACTTTCTCCACACCAGTCATGATTTTATAGACCTCAATCATATAGAATCATAGAATATTAGGTTTGAAAGAGACCTCAGGAGGTCAGCTAGTCCAATCCCCTGCTCAAAGCAGGACCAATCCCCAACTAAATCATCCCAGCCAGGGCTTTGTCAAGCTGAGCTTAAAAACCTCTAAGGATGGAGTGTCCACCACCTCCCTAGGTAACCCATTCCAGCGCTTCACCACCCTCCTAGTGAAATAGTGTTTCCTAATATCCAACCTAGACCTCCCCCAATGCAACTTGAGACCACTGCTTTTGTTCTGTCATCTGCCACCACTGAGAACCGCCGAGCTCCATCCTCTTTGGAATCCCCCTTCAGGTAGTTGAAGGCTGATATCAAATCCCCCCCACTCTTCTCTTCTGCAGACTAAATAATCCCAGTTCCCTCAGCCTCTCTTCATAAGTCATGTGCCCCAGCCCTCTGATCATTTTCGTTGCCCTCCACTGGACTCTCTCCAATTTGTCCACATCCCTTCTGTAGTGGGGGGACCAAAACTGGACGCAATTCTTAGGTGTGGCCTCACCAGTGTCGAATAGAGGGGAATAATCACTTCCCTCGATCTGCTGGCAATGCTCCCACTTATATAGCCCAATATGCCATTGGCCTTCTTGGCAACGAGGGCACACTGCTGATTCATATCCAGCTTCTCATCCACTGCAATCCCCAGGTCCTTTTCTGCAGAACTGCCGCTTAGCCAGTCGGTCCCCAGCCTGTAGCGGTGCATGGGATTCTTCCCTCCTGCACTTGTCCTTGTTGAACCTCAACACATTTCTTTTGGCCCAATCCTCCAATTTGTCTAGGTCACTCTGGACCCTATCCTTACCCTCCAGCGTATCCACCTCTCCCCCCAGCTTAGTGTCATTGCGAACTTGCTGAGGGTGCAATTAATCCCATCATCCAGATCGTTAATAAAGATGTTAAACAAAACTGGCCCCAGGGCCGACCGCTGGGGCACTCTGCTTGATACCGGCTGCCAACTAGACATCGAGCTATTGATCACTACCCGTTGAGCCCAATGATCTAGCCAGCTTTCTATCCACCTTATAGTATCCTTAGTCCACCTTATCCCCCCTTAGCAGTCTCTTTTCCAAGCTGAAAAGTCTTATTAACCTCTCCTCATATGGAAGCTGTTCCACACCCCTAATAATTTTTGTTGCCCTTTTCTGTACCCTTTCCAATTCCAATATATCTTTGTGGGGTGACCACATCTGCACACGGTATTCAAGATGTGGGCGTATCATGGATTTATATAGAGGCAATATTATATTTTCTGTCTTATTACCTACCACTTTCTTAATGATTCCCAATATTCTGAATCATTACATTCTAAGTGGCCATTCTTTGGCAAGGAAGGGAGCAGGGACAAAAATCTATATAGCAGAAAAGAAACAGCACAGTTTCCTTCCTTCACTAGACTGCCTGTCACCGTGCTCCCAGCTGGAAATGCTTCTCCAAGGAGGGACAGGACTATGAAAACAAGAGGCAGACACCCCAAGACACCCCTTCCCCTCTCCTTGCCAGCTGTATTCTCTGCACCTGAGAAGACAAAAGGAAACAGCTGTTGGACTTTGGGGGCGGAGTTCTGACCTGAAGAGTCTGGTCAGAACCTTGCTGGAAGCACGTGGTGAGAAATTTTGCTTGAATCTAATATAGTTTGTTCAGTTAGGCACCAGGAAACGTTTTATCTTTATTTTTCTTGTAACCATTTCTGACTTTCATGCCTAATTATCTGTACTCACGTAAAATCTCTCTTTGTAGTTAATAAACTTGTTTTACTGTTTTATCTAATCCAGAGTGTTAAAGTTGAAGTGTCTGGATAACTATTTAAAATAATAAACTGTCATATTATTCCCTTAAAGGAATCATGGACTGAATATATCTGTACTTTCCAGGAGAGGGCTGGGCAGTAGACAACACACATTCCTGGGGGAAGATCTGGGACTGGGGACATGCTCGGGTCACCCTGAAGTATAACCAAGGCTGGTGAGAGCCAGGGTGTAGCTGGCAGGCAGGAGTTACCCACAGACACTCAGGGTGTAGCTTGCATGCTGGCAGGTTGTTTGTGAGCGTCCCAGGTGGGAGCTACTACAGCAAAGCATTGTAAGGCACCCAGCGTTGCATATCGGGGTGACGCAGCCCCCCACTAGTTTGGATTGTGCCCCGGTATGTCACATAGGATCCAGCCTAGTTTGTTCTGGGGCAATGAATTACTGACGGGCCTAACCTTGGGGGTGTTCAGTCTGCTTCTCTGCTCAGGGAATGCGGTGACACTCCAACCCTTTCCCCATGGCCTGACAGTGACTGTGTCTCCATCATCAAAAGCATCCACACATAAACAGGAACACTTGGCTAGACTTGGAGGGAGCCGGTTCCTTAGACTTCTCTGGCTCATTCAGCTGCCCTGTGGGGTGGGAGAAGAGGAACGGTGGGTTTTGCTTAGCCTTCCCTTTCATTCTGTGGCCATCTTGCTTCTGATGAAGAAAGCCATTCCAGGGTGGGATGTGCCACATGTCTAAAGACAGCAGTGTCACAGCTGCATGGGTTACCAAGACCCCATAAGAACACAAAAACGGCCATCTTGAGTCAGACCAATGGTCCATCTACACAGCATCTTGTCTTCGGCCAGACTGCAGTCGGTACATCCCTCCATGGTTATCAATCCCTGCCAGCCCATGGAGTGCTTGTTCCTGAGGCTGCTCCATCTTGAACTCGGCCTCCTTTGTTGCAACATGCTGCTTCTCAGGTGGTTGTCAGCTCGTGATGCTGCATCTGCCAGCCCACCCTTTCTGCAGCAAGCTCAGGTTCTCCCCTCCTGCAAATCCCAGCTACAAAGTCCTTCAAAGCTCCTGCAGCTCGTCTCACCAGGAATCCGATCTTGTTAATGTTCTTATGCTTCCCTCAGTAACCACATTAGTGTTACTATGTTTATGAGAAGCGGATCCTTGCTCCAGGGGAAGAATTTATTCTGCAGGTTCACATCTCTGCTGTGTCTTCCTGGAGCACAGTAAATCCATTGCAACATACAATCCCTCCCGGCTGCAGCAAAAAGCAGCCACTTTGTGATTCTGTTTATACAACTAAAAGACATATGGACACCAACCTTCAGTGACTCTAACCAGGGCCGACTCCAGGGTTTTGGCTGCCCCAAGAAGCCTAACAAAGCAAAACAAAACAAAAAAGAAACAAAAAGCTGCGATCGCGATCTGCAGCGGCAATTCGGTGGGAGGTCCTTTGCTCCGAGCGGGAGTGAGGGACCATCCGCCGAATTGCCGCCGAACAGCTGGACGTGCCGCCCCTCTCCGAAGTGGCCGCCCCAAGCACCTGCTTGGTACGCTGGTGCCTGGTGCCAGCCCTGACTCTAACATCCATTTAATCACTGCTAACCTGCCCTAGGAGAGACAAAAAGCAATGAGCGTGCCCTAAGGGGAAAAGAAAAGAAAAGAAAAGAAAAGAAAAGAAAAGAAAAGAAGTTAGAAGACAGGGGACCAATCCTGTAAAGTGCAAAGCATTGCCAAATGCAGATGAATTTGCAAATGCAAATGGCATTCCATGCTGAGTATCTGTCAATCCCATTGACTTCTAAGGATGCTTAGGAATGGGTCCAGGAATTAAAATGGAGAGTGGTTAGGCAGCCATGAAGAGGAGGTAGAAAAAGACAGTGAAAAAAGAGGCAGGGGATTTGAGATACAGTAGCAAAGCTCAGGCCCTGAGCAGGGTTAAACGTAGGCTTTCTTTCCTTTGATTCCTGCCTTGTTTAGCTCCAGATGGATGTATTTTCAGTGGGGAAGTGTCACTTGAAACAGGGCCAGCATCCCTTTGAACTCTTTTGGAAGCTGAATAATTCAGGTAGCCGCCCACCACCTCACCCTGCGATGTGGCAGACCTCCGAGAGCCTGAAATGGTAGGTCAGGGAGACGTCTGCAAGAGAACAGAGACCCCCGTCGGGCCAACCTTCGCATGTCCCAGCATGCCGGCCACAGCCCGACCACCTCAAAGATGCCAACCTTTGGTATTGCTCAGAAAATCTGCTCTGTGTAAAGAACAAAGGCAGACTCAGCAGCAGCTGCATTATTCATACCAGCAGATCGGAGCCACAGGGGTGGGGGAGGGATGGGCGAGGCGAGGAGAGAACATCTTTCTCTTCAATGCACTAACCAGAGCAGCTGCTGAGAGGTTACAAATGCAGGTAGAAAATAAAATGAAATTTGTCTTTTAAAAAAAAACAAAGGCAAGTAAATCTGGGGAGAAATAATCGGAAGCCTATATATGGTGGGAGGGGAGAGAGACGTAGGCAGCTGCAAGTCAAGAGAGATCCAGGAGTGACAATGGGCCACAAATTAGAGAGGAGTTTGGAATGCATCATGGTAACAGCACAGGCCAACACAATTTGAGGCTGCATGCACAGAGCAGGAAAGACACAAGTCCATGGCTATCTGGCTCCGGTGTGACCATGTGGGGAATACTGTTTTTGTCGGGTGACCAGACAGCAAGTGTGAAAAATCGGGATGGGGGAGGGGGGTAATAGGCACCTATAGAAGAAAAAGCCCCAAATATCGGGACTGTCCCTATAAAATAGGGACATCTGGTCATCCTATGTTTTTGGCACCTTGCTACCAAAAAGATATAAACAAAGTGAAGAGAGATCAGTGAAGACTGAAGGACACAAATGTATCTTAGGTACGTATATGCCTGCTCCCCCCTTCCCAATTAGATATTACTATCTGAGTACTTCACTACTTTTAACACATTTAATCTTAACAATAGCCTTGTGAGGTAAGGTAGCACTATTACCCCCATTTCACAGATGGAGAATCGAGGCACAGACAGGCTAAGCAATTTGCCCGTGGTCATGCACGAAGTCTGTAGCAGAGCAGAAAATTGAACAGAGTCTTTCCAAATCCCTGGCTAGCAGCATAACCACTGGGCCATCCTTCCTTTCTGTTTAGGAGGGAAAGAATTAAAGGAAATGGCTTGGAAGGGAGGTGGTCACAATCTACGGGTGCAAGAAGGGTGTACACACCAAGAACAAGGAGGAATTGTTTAGAGCAATACAAGGGGGTGTAACTGGGCTGGGATGAGATGAGATAAAATTAGGGAAGTGGAACATTTGGCAAAACATCACCAGGAAACTTCTAATACAACTGAGACAGCTTTGGCTGCAGCACCGCCTCCCACGGGAAGGGCCAGCTGCCCTGTCACTTTGGACGTATCAAACTGGAGAGCAGGCTCTGAGAGCCATGGAGAAGGGAGGGTATGTGTCTGCTCTCATGTGCCTTCCTTAGGAGCTGTGCATAGCTGGTGCCTTTCAGCGTCATTCCTGGACATTCCCCTCTGAACGGAAGCAATTGCAGGGATGGCGTAACAGAACCAGCAACCACGGCGCCCGACGCTGGGACAAGGCGGCACATCAACGCCAGCGCATGGAGCTGTGCGCCCGTTGCAGGCACTGCTGCGCTAGCGGCATAGATCGGACCTGCTGATGGGGTTTGCACGGGGAGGTGCACAGCTGTTGGGAGGAGAGGAGGGCATGCTGTCATCCCTGGCCATGGAGCAATTCTGTGGCTGCTACTGCACTGTGGAGAATACACCTGATGGATCCTCCTGGCAGTGGCTATACCCGCTATGTCGCTGCTCTAGCCCATCCCTCATCACGCTAGGCTGACTGTCCCTGGGGAGGGTGTGGGAGCGCCCCTTCTGCCTACAGGTAGCCTGTGGTGTAACGACGATGGTGCCTAAAGTAGATCAGCTCAGCTGGTTGAGCCCCCATAGCCTCGTGAACCTGGTGCGACTGCACCACTTGCACCATTGTAGCTACGCCCCTGAACGTAGCCCCCACGGAGCTCAGCTTTGCAGTGCACTGGGGCTGCAGCCTCCCTGTTCAGGCTCTCCCCATCTCGGCCACCTCCGACACACAGCAGAACCATGCCAGCACTGCTGTGTGCACAGCTTTCTGCAGCCCCTGCTTGGCCCAGCAGCGTTGACACTAATGGAAAAGTGTTAGCACCAGTAAACCGATGGGCTCGAGAGCCACACAGGGAGCAGATGCCCCGAGTGAGAAGGTGCCTTTTTTCAGCATCGGTTTCTGGAGCATAAAGGCACTTGTGTAACGACACCAGCATCTGAGCCAGAAGATTAAATCGCCAACATTTAACCATATGCTTCGAGGAAGCATGAGGGCGGGGTAAGATTTGATGATGATGCAGATGACAGAGCACATTGCTGCAGATCTGCCCTCAGTGCTCCCACTCGCTACATGAAATCCCCAGCATGCCCAGTGCTATCCAAGCCCGTCTGGCCTTCGGGCTGGCGTCTGGCTGTGTCATGCTGTGCATGGGAGAGACAGCCTCCCCCCGCCCCCGTTGCTTCCTGACTGGACTCAGAGACGGGGCTCCCTGGAGGGCAGGAGAAGCCCAGCTGGCAAAGACACCAGCCCTTGCTAATAGCTGCCATTTATCTCGGGAAAGGCCAAGGTCTAGGCTTGATCAATCCTGCACAGCCAGAGCTGCTGCTGCTGTTGCTTCCCCCTCATCACTTGCACAGAGGAAAACATAGCTCTCCTCGGCTAGCTGAAAAGGGAGGAAAGCATCAACGGGAGAGCGATGCTCACAATCAATCCAGGCTTTGCCACCATTTCTCTCTCTTGAGCATGGAGTGAACCAAACATGAATCAAGCAGAGAAAGCGCCATGTAGTCCCAGAGCCGGGGAAGCCGAAAGGCCCAGAGACAAACCCTTGAATGCCCTTGCAGCCTCTTTGTCTTTACAGCAGTTTCCATTTTATTTTCCTGGTCCAGGAAGTAGCGCTGCCGATCCCATGTCAGCGCAGCTCTGAGGCAGGGGGCTTGGGGACAGCAGCCTCATTTACCCCCCAGTGTCAAGGACCATTTTCAACAGAGCCAGAAAATGAGAAGTCGTTTGGAGGGATGCTGTAACTAGATCCAGCAACTCTCCAGCCCAGTGGGGAAGGACAGCCCCATGCAGCTTAACCTAATCTGGACTCCCATTGGTTCATACACTACAGGCTCTATCTTCTACCTCACTCCCAACAGGGTTACGTGTGTAAAAAACAGAGTGAGTGAATGACAGACAGCTCCGGATACCCTTTAGTGCAGTGGTTCTCAACCAGGGGTACGCATATCCGTGGGGGTACACAGGGTCAGTCAATGGCCTAGTGGATAAAGCCCTAGGCTGGGATGTAGGAGATGTGAGTTCCAGTCCCAGTTCTGATTGGGGGGATAATTCAGTGGTTTGAGCTACTGGCCTGCTAAACTAGGGTTGCCATCCATCCGTATTTCCCCGGACATGTCTGGCTTTTGCGTCTTTAAATAGCCGTCCGGGAGGAATTGGTAACAAGGTTTAAAGGTCCGGGATTTTTCCTCCTCCCCTCCCTCCCTCCCTCCCTCCCATGCAGAGTGCGGCCTCGCTGATTGGGCGGCTGGGCATGATTGAGCCGCTACCATTGGCCTCGAGCAGCCAGAGCCTCTCCCCCACCCCCACATGCAGCCCGGAGTAACAACAAAAACAATCCCCCCAGGCAGCGTGTTTTGCCTACACGTGGAGCCAGCAGGCATGGGCGTGGTAAGGGGAGTCCTGGGACGCAGTCAGGGAGCAGGGGGAGGGTTGTGGGTCGGGAGTTCGGGGGGGGGTGGCCTGTCAGGGGGCAGGGAGTGGTTGGATGGGGCGTGGGAGTCCCGGGGGCCTGTCTGGGGGTGGGGGTGTGAATATGGGGTGGGGGGGATGCGGGTTATATTCTTTTGTGGTGCCCGAGCTCCAGCAATATCCAGGGCCAGGGGCCCTGTTCCAGTAGGGTTACCATACGTCCAGATTTTCCCGGACACGTCCGGCTTTTTGGTCCTCAAATCCCTGTGCGGGAGGAATTTCCAAAAAGCAGGACATGTCCAGGAAAATAGGGAGGCATGGTAAGGGGACCACCCCCTCCCCGGGCTCCAACTTTCCGGGGCCACGCGGCTGCTGTTCGTTCTCCCCAGCTGGGCAGCCGGACTCGGGAGCAGCCGAGCATATGGTGCTCTGCGGCTGCGGATCTGGCGCCCAGGACGTGAACCCCCTGAGCCCGGGTCTGCTGCGGGGACCCAGCTGGTGCAATCCTGCGGGCGGCCCCGGAGTGGGGGCAGCAGGCCGCAGCCCCCCCCCGTCCTGCTCAGGTCCCGCAGGGGAACAAACGGGGCTGGGGTGCCGATACCTCCACCCCAGGGCCACTGCAGGACTGCAGCACCAGCTGGGCAGCCAGCCCAGACACGACTGACCAGGGGCTGGGCGCAGCATGCACGCTGCTGGGTCCCCGCAACAGGCCCGGGCTCGGGGGGTTTGGGCCCGGGCACCAGAGCCGCAGCCGCCAAGCGCCATGGCCGCTTCCTCCCCCCGCGGCAGTGGGAGCTGCAGCAGCGGCTGCTCCCGAGTCCAGCTGCCCAGGTGGGGAGAACAGCCACCGCCTGGCCCCCGCGGGCTGTCCCCCTACTCTCCCTCCAGGTACTGCCCGAGTCCTGCCTGCTCGGGGCCAGGCTGGACTCTCACTCACCCCGGCCCCGCGCTCCCCCTGCGTCTCCCGGGCCTCCCTCCAGCGCTTGCGGAGGGAGGAGGAATGTTGGGGGGGCGGTTGGCTTTTTGTTTTTTGTTCTGCTGCCTTTTTTTCCCCCCTCTGGTCACCCTGGGGGGCGGAGTTGGGGCAGGGCCGGGAGCGGGGAAGGGGCGGAGTTGGAGCGGGGCCGAAGCCCCGTGGAGTGTCCTCTTTTCTCAGGATTGAAATATGGTAACCCCATGCTAAACCCAGGGTTGGGAGTTCAATCCTTGAGGGGGCCATTTAGGGATCTGGGGCAAAATCAGTACTTGGTCCTGCTAGTGAAGGCAGAGGGCTGGACTCAATGACCTTCAAGGTCCCTTCCAGTTCTATGAGATAGGTATATCTCCATATATTCTGTATTCCAGGGGCACATCAACTCATCTAGATATTTGCCTAGTTTTACAACAGAGCTACAGAAAAGGCACTAGCAAACTCAGAACAAACTAAAATTTCATACAGACACTGACTTGTTTATACTGCTCTATATACTACACACTGAAAGGCAAGTACAAGATATATATTCCAATTGATTTGTTTTCTAATTACATGGTAAAAATGAGAAAGTCAGCAATTTTTCAGTAACAGTGTGGCTGTGACGCTTTTGTATTTTTATGTCTGATTTTGTAAGCAAAGAGTTTTTAAATAAGGTAAAACTTGGGGTGTGCCAGACAGATCAGACTCCTGAAAGGGGCACAGGAGTCTGGAAAGTTTGAGAGCTGCTGTTTTCGTGGACCACACACAGAAGTAGGGACCAGCTACCTCAGCTGCAAACTAAGGGTCACTGAGCTCAAGTGGGAGAGGCCTGTACTTTGGACCAGAACATGGGCGGCGTATCATAGGCTGGGGGAAGCTGAGCCTCCCCATACAGCCCAGTGTGGCCTTGCCCACGCCCCGCTCATCTGGCGCTCCAGGGCTGGGGGCGCTGGGACCACGCTGCCCGCCTGGCGCTCCAGGGCTGGGATCGGGGGCGCTGGGACCGCACTGCCCAGCGCTCCAGGGCTGGGATCGGGGGTGCTGGGACCGCGCTGCCTGCCCGGTGCTGGGATGGGGGCCGCTGGGACCGCGCTGCCCGCCCAGCGCTCCAGGGCTGGGATGGGGGGCGCTGGGACCGTGCTGCCCGCCCGGTGCTGGGATGGGGGGCACTGGGACCGCGGTGCCTGCCCAGCGCTGGGATGGGGGGCGCTGGGACCGCACTGCCCGCCCGGTGCTCCAGGGCTGGGATGGGGGGCGCTGGGACCGTGCTGCCCGCCCAGCGCTGAGATGGGGGGGCGCAGGGACCGCACTGCCCACCCGGCGCTCCAGGGCTGGGATGAGGGGTGCTGGGACCCAAGGGCCAGTTCACCCACCGCCCATGGACCCAGAAGTTCTGCTCTCACCTCTGCAGGGACCACGTGGGAGCACGTAGCCTCTCTGCTGTTTACAGCAGTGGGTCTACAGCCTATCCTGAAGGATGATCCCTCACTCTCACAGACCTTGGGAGACAGGCCAGTCCTCGTGTACAGACAGCCCCCCAACCTGAAGCAAATACTCACCAGCAACTACACGCCACACAACAAAAACACCAACCCAGGAACCTATTCCTGCAACAAAGCCCGTTGCCAACTCTGTCCACATATCTATTCAAGGGACACCATCATAGGACCTAACCACATCAGCCACACCATCAGGGGCTCATTCACCTGCACATCTACCAATGTGATATAAGCCATCATGTGCCAGCAATGCCCCTCTGTCATGTACATTGGCCAAACCAGACAGTCTCTACGCAAAAGAATAAATGGACAAATCTGATATCAGGAATTATAACATTCAAAAACCAGTACGAGAACACTTCAACCTCCCTGGTCACTCAATAACTGACCTAAAAGTGGCAATTCTTCAACAACAAAAACTTCAAAAACAGATTCCAACGTGAAACTGCAGAACTGGAATTAATTTGCAAACTGGACACTATCAAATTAGGCCTGAATAAAGACTGGGAGTGGTTGGATCATTACAAAACCTAAACCTAATTTCTCCCATACTAATTTCCCCCTACTGTTACTCTTACCTTCTTGTCAACTGTTTGAAATGGGCCACTCTCATTACCACTACAAAAGTTATTTTTCCTCCCTTGGTATCCTGCTGTTAATTGAATTGACTCGTTAGACTGACCTCACACTTGGTAAGGCAACTCCCATCTTTTCATGTATTTATACCTGCTCCTGTATTTTCCACTCCATGCATCTGATGAAGTGGGTTCTAGCTCATGAAAGCTTAATACATTTGTTAGCCTCTAAGGTGCCACAAGGACTCCTCGTTGTTTTTGCTAATACAGACTAACACGGCTACCCCTCTGAAGCAGTGGGCTTGTGACCCAAGTGGGGTGGCGCTGGGAAAGACAGGAGAGTCAACACATCTTGGACTCTGTCTGCAGTTCTAATGTGGAGCAGAAGGTAGGCTAAGCCCCACATTAAAGATCACCCAGAGGAAGAGAGCAGGAATCTGAAATTGATGCAAGATACGTTTATCACACTGACATCCCTTTCCATTATGCAACATTTCTGAGGAAAATAATTGATATCAGCCAAAGTGAGATCGCAGTAGGTAAGCGTGGGATGGAAATAAATCTGGGTGGAAACTGAGCGATTGTCCCTCATAATGAGGAAAGAGAAGGACAGGGGAATTTTTTGCCATTATGATACATTAATTAGCCTTTCACTCTACTCCAGTCTCTGCATCTCTCACAAGCTGAAGTTTTATGATCTCAATCTAGCAGAATCCTCTGAAAGGGAAAAACCTGTCACGAAACTTAGCAAATCGAGCCACTAAGACAGACGGCTCAATGAGGTTTGAACGGAGCTGGGCGCTCCCAGCCAATAGGCTGCACTAATCAGCACTGAAGCCACGGTTCCCCAACACACCAGGGTAAGGAATGAAAAGCAGAATCCCCTGGGGATGCTGTAAGAGATGGGAAGCAATGATAATCTAGGACACACTGCCTCAGCACTGAGAAAACAGCAGCCGCCAGCAGGAGGATGTATTGAAAGTTCAGTTCAGACGACACCGTGATAGGGCGGAACCTGCTCAAAATGAGCTGTGGCAGGAGAGGTTTAAGATGCGTTGTTACAGTGAACCAGGAAAGCTGCAGTAGCTCTTCCAGGACAATCAACAGCTGCTAGTTCAAGCCAGAGACGAGCTCTCCAAATCCACTGAAATCCATTAAGCCTGGCACCTTGAAGCCAGAGTCATGCTCGGTGTGGAGAGATAGCGAGCAGTACTCCCCCTGCAGAAGGAGGCTCCCTGCCAGGCCGCTCAGAGCCAGTGCTGTCGATCTGGCTGTGGCAGAGCACACAACACGCTTGGGGTGTTAAATATAGACAACATCAGCAGCCTTGCTTATCCCTGCACACAGCCGGTCTAGACAGTGCACAGGTATGTCTCCACCAGGACAAATAGATGCTAGCTACCATCTTGGTGCATCGCCACACTTCCTGGTTGCAGCTGGGACCTGAGGCCCCAAAAAAGCTGTTCCTGCTTCTTGGTTGGGCTGGGAATACCCCCAGGGCCACCATCAGTGTTGTGGAAAAGCTCGTTTTCAGGAAGTGGCCAGCACCATCCTTCGCACTCAAGAGGTTCAGATGTAAAAGCATCCAGGGTTTTGGAGGTACACCCAGAGTGAGCCACTTGCAACTACTCACTCCCCTCCCAGCAATGCTGAACGTGGTCTGAAAAGACTGCTGGTGCGGGGTGTCTCATCACCCCCACATCTGCCCAGCAATTAATTCTGCACCTCAGCCCCCAAATCAATCCAGTCCCCACATCAATTCTGCCCCCTCCAGCCCCTCTTCAGTTCTGCCAGTCCTTCAGCCTCACCTCTTCCCCTTCTGGGTTCTTTCCATGTTTGGGGGGGTGTGGAGCTGCACGGGTTCCCTCTTCCCCTCCCCAGGCCCAGTGTTGCCGGGAGAGAGAGGGGAAGTGGGGGGTAGAGGAGCTGTCAGTCATTGCTCACAGAGCTTCTGCTGAAGCTCTGATTGGCTGCTTGCCCCACTGGCCCACCTCATAGGGAAGAGCAGCCAATCAGAGGGGGGATTTCCCCCAGGCGGCAACCCAGTTCAGTGTACCCCCACTTTGACCCAGCACACTATAAGTGCTGCCCCACAGACCAGCCCTATGCGCTGCTCCTATGGGAGGAATGCTGGCAGATGCTGGTGAGGGAAGGCTGGATTGCGGGCAGCCTGGAGGAGACTCAGGAGGGCCTGAGAGCTGGATAGAGACACACCTTGATGCTGGGAGGGGGACCAGCTTTAGGCCACAGCAGGAGGACACAGAATTGCAGCCTGCTGCCAAGAGGATGGAGTACAAGGTTATAACTAGACCTGGTTACCGTGTATATCCCTGGACTGCCCCCAGGGGCAGAGTTAGGAACTATGGGCTGGTCTCCTGTTCGTGTTAAAAAACAGCCATGCCTAGCTTAACTGCCCCATTGATTCCTGGTAGGATCCTTTTATCAATTTGAGGCACACGAGTGTTTTGGGTTTCAGTGTCTGTATCCACACAGTGCTGGAGCCTGAAGAGCCCAGTGGTTGCAGGACCTCTAGCCCTCACGTCTGATCTCACAGCCTACCCTTAGCACACTACCAACCATGTAGGGGACCACAGCCCTCCGAGTGTTGTCAGTCACAGTAGGGAGAACACTTTACAGACATCCACACGGCAGCCCCTGAAATACTCTATGAAGGGTTTAATAACTAGCTAGGGCAGACCGCCTTTCAGCAGGCTGAATAAAACAGTTAAAGCATGATCAGATTAGTGCCAATGTGGATGCAAATAAACTAAAACTGTTCAGCTAGGCCCTCTGCGACTGCCCCACAGTGCATTAGCGGCCTTGTGGAATCTCCTAGAAGGCACTGCTTCTGGGAGCTAAGGTGGGGATTGTGGGATAGGTACCCAGAGGGCACTGCAACGGAAACAGTTTAGGACAGTACTACTATGGATGTAGGACAAAACGTAAACTGATTCAGTCAGGCTAGTCTGGACACACGGGCCTGTTTGTGGTTACATTGGATCAGTACAACCAGTCCAGTTCGTTAGTGTAAACAAAACCTGAGATACTCCTACTTTGGCTGGGCTCGCTGAAAGGTGCCTGGGAAACAGTGGTCGGGTTGTTAATTTGGTTTCTTTGAGGTAAACATTTTCTTCTTTACAAGGCTTTTGCTGTCTGTGTAACTGAAGAGTGCATGCGGACACCTTAAGCCAGTTTGATGCGTTTGCTAGGGCACGGATGACTGGGTTGATGGATGGATGGCCAAACACACACTGTATCTGTCCAACTTGATCAAGTACACCGTCCACTGATGTTTATGAGTGGGAGGGTTAGCCCAGTAAAACAGATGCCAGCCAGGTGAATTATTGGCATTGGTCATCTCTGAAGGGCGTCTCACCTACTCATGCTTAGCTAGAAGGATAGTGCCTGTGATGTGGGATATTGGTATAGGTAAGGGAGGAAAGGAAGGAAGGGGAGTGGAGACCCCCAGGGGTTCAAAAGGAACATAGAAGACACCCTGTGAGGGGAAAAAATTATGGCAACTCATTGCAGAGCGAAGAAGGGATGGGCATGCGCTGAATTTGAGAGGAACATCTAGCACTGAGGTCTACTAGTCTTACTCCTCCCTGACCAATGGTTCCAAAGGATAATGGCATGCAACCTCCGAAAACCCAAAGTGAAGAACACGACTGCACACAGCTGTCACAATATGGTGAGTACGCAGCTTTGTTCCGGCTGCAGAGACTTGCGCTTTGTCTACACTAGCAAAATTAGGGCCTTGATTTCAGCAACTGCTAGAATTCGGCTGCACGAGTCTTTAAGCCACTAATGTAGACATGAAAACCCATGCCATGGGGCTAAAACATCCTACCCTTGTCTTGAGCAGTGGTGCAGCTGCATTACCACTGGAAAACGGGTTCTTAGTTTGTCCTTATAGACTCACCCTTAATGTTACAGTGAATCGATATGACAAGGGTATGTCTACACTACAATCTGGAGAACATGTGTAAGCATATCCGAGCTAGCTTTGAGCGAGCCAGCTCCCTAAAAATTGCATCGTAGCCACAGTGGCATGTGCTCCTTTGGAAAATCTGCCCACTTATTTTGGTGTCTCAAAGGGAGCTGAGCTCTTTTGACCATCTGACCAATGATATTTGCATTGGGGAAGAGAAAACAGCCACCCGCTTCAGCGATGAGCATCAGATGAAAGAGAGCAGAAAGCTGAGAAGGTCATTCTGAGAGGGTATTTAAATATTAACTGATTACAAGAGCGCCGGCAGCATTTTGATCAGCATGCATGGGGTGTTGGTGGGCCACGCCGTACAGCAGGGAGAGCCTAATTTAATCTGAATGACAGAGCCAACATGCTTTAAATGACATCTTTAGCCATATACTCAAGGGACATCATCATGTCAAGTGTGGTCTGATGTTTAGGGTTATTTTTATATCACAATTTTACTAACACCTAAGAGCCAAACGTTTTTCTCCAGTTTTTTGTTGTTGGTTGTTTATTTTACTTTAATTTCCACTGGAAATGATGGGGATGGAGGGGTTATGTGGCCTTCCTTTTCAAATAAATACCACACCTGCAGTGTTTGCAACCCAGACATTGCCAGGTTTAACTAGTACATGAGAACCAGGAAGCAAAACAGGCTAGTTTATTTGCATTGCCCACCAAGAGAGGAAAAGAAACAAAACTCCCAGCATAGAGAAGGGACAGGAGCATGGTAAAGAGAGCCCACGTGCGAAGCCCTGTCTACATTAGAGAACTGTGCACTGGTATTATATTATTGACACTCCACTTCAGTGAAAAGCCCTAATGTAAACACACTGCACTCATGTAAAACAGGGTTTACCAATTCTCTCAGTAACTTGGGTATAAACCCAGCTTTACATGGGTACAGGGCTTCTAAATGAGTCTAACTAGTGGTGCAGATCTCTCTAAAGTAGACGGGACCGAAAACATAGCTTTGCCCGGTACTCAGACGCTATATAGCAATGAGTGCAGTATAAATGGCTAGCAAGAGAAATTCCTAGATAAATGGTGAAAAGTAATTTGATTTTTTTTATTACTGCTCTTTTCATAATCTCCAGTGCTACTGGGAATGTAGGTAATTTCATTTGTGTTTAAAGTGATTTATTATTATTGATGATGGTTTTTGAGATGATGGCATCTCTTTAAACAGGTCAGAAATCTATAGCATTTCCCTTGCCACTCTGAGAAAGGGGCCTAATCCAGGCATCAGAGAGGAATTAGTTAAAACCTAATCACAGTGATGAATACCCAAGAGTTATTTTGTTAAAAGTCTGTTCCATGTCTTTCCATGTCACCAACGGTGGCAAGTGGAAGCTATACATGCAACTAGAAATCGAATTTTTTTAAAAAGCCATATACGTGCCAATGTAGTTTGCAAGGTTAAGGTTGTGACACTCTGTACCTGGGGGAACACCCTACACCCCCATGTTCATCCTTATAATATGATTGTGTGGTATCCAATGCAAAGTTTGTCATGTCGGGTGTCTTTGGAAGGCTCATGATGCACTGAGCATTGTTGTTATAGGAATGTTATATGTTGTAATGTCATGTATATAGTTATAAGGCTGAAAATGTGTCCTCATGGCTTAAAATAAACCCAGGCAAAAACTCTCCAAGAGCAGAGGGGCAGTTCACACCTCATCAGGGCATGTATGGGACAAACCCAGCCCAGCCTCACAGGAACAAAGGACGCTGGCCTAGGCAACAACAAAGGATCTGTTGGACTCCCTTCCCTTGGTCAGTTTGGAACTACGATGAGGTAATGCTCACCTGACTCTGAAGGGGGGGGGGGGGCAAAGCCAAGAGGGAAGACAGAATATGATAAAAGGGAGAGATGTTTGCCATGCTCTTCCTCTCTCTTCCACCTCCGTCTACAGACATCACCACCAAGAGACTGAAGTGCTGATCAAAGGGGAGATCCTGGCTGAAGAGCAACCAGCCAGCCTGGGGTGAGAAGCATCTAAGTTTGTGAGGACACTGAAAGTGTTAAGATCAGCTTAGAATGCATTTTGCTTTTATTTAATTTGACCAAATCTGACTTCTTGTGCTTTGACTTATAATCACTTAAAATCTATCTTTGTAGTTAATACATTTGTTTGTTTATTCTACCTGAAGCAGTGCATTTAGTTTGAAGCGGGTCAGAAATGCCCCTTGGGATAACAAGCCTGGTACATATCAATTTCTTTGTTCAACTGACGAACTCATATAAAGCTTACAGCGTCCAGCGGGTATAAGTGGACACTGTAAGATGGAGGTTCCTACGGTTGTGTCTGGGACTGGAGATATTGGCTAGTGTCATTCGGTTGCACAATCCAAGCAGTGGTGGCCAAAAGTGCCCACTGGGAGCAGCTTACATGCCAGAGGCTGTGCGTGAACATCCCCGGAGTGGGGGGTTCTCACAGCAGAGCAGGGAAAGGCTGGCTCCCAGAGCCAAGGATTGGAGTGGCCTGGCAGATCACCGGTCCAGATAGCACCAGGGGAACGTCACAAAGGTGTTGGATGTATATCATCACCTGAATAACACTCATGAGAGGAGGGATGGTATATTGATTACGGGGCTGACCTACGACTTGCGAGACCAGCCTTCCATTCCTCACTCTGCTTCAGACATTTTGTGTGACCTCGAGCAAGCCAGCTAGCCTTTCTGTGCTTCAGTTCCTCAGGCAGTGCTGCGATCCGCATTGTACGCCCTATCTCCCAGGAGCCTACGTAATGAGATAATGATAATGGGGGCCAGATAAAGACTGAAGACATGATTTTGGAGTGAACCCTTTTGGTGCTGGTCCCACTAGCCCCCCAGCCCCAAATTCATGTGTGCCTCTGCTTTACAGGAAGCTGGTATGTAGCTGGGGCTGGCCATGGCCGAGGGGGTTAGTGTCTGCTGGGTGCAGCCGGCACACTGAGCAGCTGTACTGCAGATTAATAGAAAGTCCTTGGGTGAAATCCTACCCCATCGAAGTCAATGGGAGTTCTGTCATAGCCTTGACTTGGGTCATGATTTCACCCTTTGGCTCTCTCTTTTAATGATCAAATGCTCTGCAGGCAACAACTCTTCACACGAAATACAGGGTTTTTCCTATCATTTTAGCAGAAACACATTTCTTTGAAGTGATGCTCCAGAGCCCTCTCCCAGAGAAGGTAACAGCACTGGTCACTGCCTGCAGGAATGCAAGGCTTCGTCATCAGCACGTCTAAAATTAATCACAGTAACTTGCCATTTTCTACTATACTTTTCTTTGTCACCATAATATTTAGTACCTTCCAGCAGTGCGGTAAGCAACGTGGCTAACGTCGGCCACAGGTGGTTGGATCTTTCTCTTAGTCTCTCCTCAGGGGATCTTCCTCGTGAAGCTCTTTACAAATCTTAATTAACTGAGTCTTTCCCTGTGACGTGAGTATTATTTCCCCATAATACAGATGGGGAAACTGAGGCACAGAGTGGCAAAGTAACTTGCCCGAGGTCAGAAAAAGCATGTGGCCGAGCCAGAAACAGATCTCTCAAGTCCTTGCTTTGGTCACAAGATCACCCTGGAGTCCAAACGTAAGGGAACAGGAGCCTGCAACTTTTCTTCATTATTAATTATTATTATTATCAAGCAACATCTTATTAACCAAGCTGGCCTGAGACACTGGGGAACCATGCAGGTGAATTATGCAAACACTAAACCACCCCCAGCTCCAGCCACTGCACAAGTGCTTTCGGTACGATATCACATGGGTATGGACAAGAGCTTCCCCTTTGCCAACTCCTCTGAGATCAGACGATGCCTGATCAATGGCCCTGACAGAACATCATTACCCCTAACACTCATCTAGGAACGAAGGGGAAGCAAAGCTCTTTAGCTGGCCAGACACCGGCCTGCTCTCTAACTAGGGCCAGCCCTAGACCAAATGGCGCTCCAGGCAAGAAGCATCTTTGGACCCTCCCGCTCCATTTGTTAAACTTTTGAATGCCTTATGCGTTAGTGCATCTGTCGCCCATTTCATGACTTTGATGCACGATTTGCATGCGTGATTTATCACTATCATATAAGAGGATAAATTTGCACACTAGGATCTGTAAATCTGTATTTATTCATGCCATATATAAGCAAGCCTGGAAGGTTCCATGAGATTCTACAAAGATCCAGAACATTCTAGGTTAGTGAAAAAATGAATCCACATACGGAATACCTGAAACATTTTACTTCAAACATTCTATTTTCCCTTTTGTCATTAACAACAAAACCAGTGCCCTGAGCCTGGCGCCCCACAAGCCTGGCACCCCAGGCAGTCGCCTGGATCACCTGCCCCTAAATCCGACCCTGTCTGTGACCTTCTGAAACAACTTATGCCAGCTGTACCCTCCCTGCCCCAAGGCAGCGTTCCTGATCCTCACACAAAGCCGCTCCCTACTTTTCCCCCACACCTGCTTTGAACACAGGAGGATCTGTGGATATTGAGGCTCTTTTAAAAATACTAGGCATGGATCTGTTCTTTGAAGAACGTTTTATTTCCCTGGCTACATAAGACAGAGAAAGAGCAAAGGCTCCAATATTAAAGGGCTTTTACATCTGAACAGCATTAACCTTTTCCTGCTGCACACTCTTCTCGTTACCAGAAGGGCAATCAGCAAACAAGGGATCGTTATGCCAGGGGCTGAGAACCATGCTGAGAGAGATAAATCTAGGTGCACATACACAAGACCAATACTGGTTTATCGGAGGGGCTCTGGCACCCAGTTGCACACACTGTAAGAACTTGTGTACTATTGAGATGGGTCTAGATGATAAACCCAGATCCAAACATCCACAGGTGCTGGGGACACTCAGGTTAGGATCTGAATTTAGCAGCTCTCTCTCTCTCTCTCTCTCTCTCATGGGCCAAACCAAAGTCTCACATCCAAACTTAATGAACCCCTGGCTCAGTGTTCCCAACTTCATGCATTAAAATAATCTGAGTCTACACACACACACCCCAAACCAGGTGATTGGCTTAAACATCATGAAATTTAAAAAAAAAATAAAGCTGAGTTATTTTTATTTGCCTTCTGGTTTTTGAGCCTTTACATTCCACATTTTCAAGCTTGCCTCCTTAACTACAAAGGCTAGAAATTTACTTTCACTTTTTAAATGGAAGCGGACATTCTCCTGTAATCACAGGACTCCAGGAGCTGAGGCGTGGCAGGTGGGGCTGCTCCATAATGCCCCCTCTAGGGCCAACCCCTACCTTAATCCATTAGATTTGGCCACCTGCTTGGAGCAGATCGGTGTCACTCTCTCAACATTTAGATAACAAAATAAACTCAGGATTTGGCTGTCTGCACTTTTATGCAAAGAAGCCAAACTTCAAATGTAAACACTTAGTTGCAGCACTCGAAGGCAAGGGCCTGGCCCAGCCGGTGGGGTCCAGGACTAGCATTGAGCAACACCTCCTCTGTTCCAGTCTCCCTCATCTCTCTCCTGAGAAGAAGCCGGTAAGCCTTCTTAACTGGTCTGCTGGCTCTTGATTGGTCTGCATTTCCTCCAGGCCCTTCTAGACCTTCGGAGGACTGTCTTGCTGGTAGCCTACTCTGAGTGGATTTTCCTTGAGCAGACAGGTGTCAGGGAGCCAATGGCTCCAGCAGGGGGCAGAAAAGGCCAGATAAACCCCATCACATGGGTCTTTAAGAAAAACACAAAATATTGCAAGACATGAAATAGAATCATAAGAGCTGGCAACACTGGGGTTTTATACAAACTGGTTACGTCTACACTGCACAAATGGCAGCGTACAGAGCGCATTCACTACATGCCCCCCTAGCATGGGTAAAAATAGCAGTGTAGGCAAGTAAAGACACCCCTGAACCCCCAACCTCTATGCCCTACGCGGCTCTCTAAACACCCAAGCAGTGTCTCCTCCATCTAGGCAGTGTAGTGACCCGCCCGCTCCCACTGCCAGAGCCTTTCCCCACTGCCTTTCCCCAGGCAGAACCTTCACTGACACCTGTAGCTATACACCACAGCATGGACACAGCCTGCTTTTCACTGCAACGTGTAGCTATGCATACCCTACACGCGGCCCCAAGTTGTGTGTGGTGTAGACGTAGCCACAGATACCATAGTGGATGTCACCCAAGGCACAAGCCCCTACCACTGCAGGAGCTGACAAGCTAGCTCCATCATCTTGGAGGAAGTCACAGGCTGTCACCATCACTGGAGCCCGTCACTAGAGGGAAATATATCCAAATGCATTACAAACACATCCTCGCATGCTTAATTTTAAGCATCAGAATAGTCTCATTGACTTTAGTGGGGCTCCTCATCTGCTTACAGTTCAGCACTTGAGTAAGTATTCGCTAGACAAGGCCTAAGTCAGTATATTCCATGAAACTCCCGTAACCCTGGCAACTGAAGTCACATTTGACAATTCAGGACCATCTTGGTTACTGACTTTTCACCCGCCCTGCTGGTGTTCTCAGGTTACAGCTGTGTGGTGGCCTCCCAGGGGCTCACTAAAGGGGGTAGGTAGGGAGTGAAACCAAAGCAATGGGCCGAGTCTGTTGTGTCACCCTCCCGTCCCAGTCCCTGCCCACCCCACGCTGAAGCTGTTATTGCCCCGCACGTCCAGGTGGAGACGGACAAGTCATTGGCGCCTTACCCTGATAAGACGCCCAGCACCAGGTTGAGCATGAAGAAAGAGCCAATGATGATGAGAGGGATGAAGTAAAGCCAGTTCCAGGTATTTCCTGCGGCATCATTGGTCTGGAAATAGAGAAGGGGAGAAAGAAAAGCAATTTTTTATCAGTCCCCAGAAAAGCAAACATCTATTATTGCAGGGCAATGGATCCTTCCTTTAGACTCCCTATAGACTGTGCCAATATTAATTAGCATTGTTACATGTGCAGCAACTGAACTGAGGACTGAAATCCCAGGAACAGAATGAAGCAAATTTGGGTCTCACTGTACTGTGCATGAGGTGTCCACATCACAAAACTGCCACCAACTCCAGCAAGAATAGCAGTCTCTGATTGAAAGGACCCTAGGACCAGGCCCCTCCAACCTCAGGATGGCCTGTCCGCATTCCTTCCCGACACACACTTTCAGATATCCAATCCAGTCATCCACCTTGTTACAAATATAGCCCCTCCATTCCAAACTCCCTGCCTAAGATCTGAGCTACCATGTGCTTACATCTGTGTTGTGCTTACATCTGAACCAAGACACAAAGCACATAAGGGAGATGCAGTCTTCTTTTTGTGTGTGTTGCAATTAATACAGCACATGGCGGCATGCCCAGAATTCACACACACACACCAAACAGAAAATGAGGAAAACGGTCGGCAAAACAAATAAGGTGAATGTATCCTTTAGCATGATGCCAACTTCGCATCTGCTTATCCCGCACTTTGGAAGTCTGTCATCGAAACCAGTATCTAAAACTTTCTGAGTCAGCAACTGTGCGTATTGGAGGTGGGTGCGGGGGAAGAGACCGGGTTTTAGTTTCTGACAAAGTTTCTGCATTCTTTAACCACAAGGGAGCTCTTCCAGTAATTGCAGAAAAGTAAAATGCCATGTGGCCACTACCCAAGCCAAGTGCCTTGGAGAGTTCAGATTCTTCTCTTGTGGAAGAAAAATGCAGCAACTTTTGAATCAGCTGATTTGAAGACTATCGTTCCTCCATCCCCAATACAGGCCTGAAATGCCTGATAGACTGCAAACAGAACTTGGCAAATACTGCAGGAAAATACTTGTGAGCACTGGCTTGAACGAAATCCATTAACTCACTTTGACAGAGTCTTTTATTCACAATGTGTCATGCCTTATATTCACCATTCCCCAACATTTGTGCAAGTGAAATTTTGCTCACAACTGTATTCACACAGGAAGAGGAAGTGTCACAAATGCATTGACAAGTATTTGAACTACATGCATTCTTGAAGCCATCTTGAAAGCTCCTCGTGTTGTTTGGGAGTCATCCAATCAGGGAGCAAAAACAAATACCATGTGACTTAGATGACCAGTTATACGGTATCAATTACAGATAACAAACACTTGAAGTATTAATTGTGGCAAATAGCTCATGAGTCACCGCTGGAGTATACATTGACACTAACCATTCCTCGAATGACTGAGACGAAGGAGCAGATTCATGAGGAACGTTTCTCTGAATAACTAATGTATTTATAAATATCTACGGCAGCTGACGCGTGATTCGCCAACAATAAGAGGGGCTAACAAATTGTGCCTGCCAGCATTTCATGCTGTCCTAGTTAGAAACCTCTGAAAAGAAAGAAAGAAAGAAAGAAAGAAAGAAAGAAAGAAAGAAAGAAAGAAAGAAAGAAAGAAAGAAAGAAAGAAAAGGCACAAAGAGACTAAAGGAGGGAAAATAGGTTGTCCCACACCCGGTCCATCCTCTGCTCCCACAAAATACTTTATAAAAAAAAAAAAGCCACCACCAATATATTTCAGCCTTCCCCCATCCTATATTTTTCCTTCTTTTGCAGTTTTTTCTGTCTTTCTGTTCTCTTCTTTCCTCCTGCTCTTAGTTTCCCTCCCTTCCACTCTTCTTCTCCTTTTCTGCCCTGCCCTTTCTCCACACGAGGATGAAGTGTGAGTACTGATGTCACCCTTCATGCCCCTTTCCCCAGGTGCTCTGCCTCCGCTGATAGTGTTGATGCTCAGTGGTAAGCCAATGGTGAGTGTGTGCTACAGGTGCCCCTCCATGTCTGATCCACAAAGGAGATGAGTCTGTTACAGCACCAGGGAGCGAACCAGGGTCTGTTTGCTCAAGCTTGAGTGGCATAGGCTCATTCAATTCCCACTCTGTTGGCTAACACAGCAGCACATGGATGGAACGCTCCCTCAATGGCAGACCACATTTACCAACACTGGGAACTGCAGTCTGATACTGGGAACCGCCCTGATCAGGCTGATGGGACAAAGGGGTCTAGAAAAGGTCAAAGGGGGAACACAGAGGAAGGGCATAGACGGGAGAAGAGAATTCATATAAACATGCACTGCTTTATAGGTTAAAATGTTGCCAAGTGATCATTTGTTTATCATTTACTTATTCATCTGAAGCCCAAACTTGGTGACCGATGCATGATTCAATTCCGTGATCAAAGTCTTTAGAACAGAATGGGCAGAAAGGTGTCTCATTGAACACCTTCCTTTGAGCGTCTGCAGGGTCGCCTTATGTTTGGGGCAGGCAAGGCATGTTTTTCGCATGCACAAAGGGGTCAAGGTGCAGGCAGCATTCAGCAGGAAGGGAGAAGGGGCCATAGGAATCTTCTTGGGCGGGGGGAGAGGTCTTGTGTCCATACAAGAGGGGGATCTTTTTTTCACAGCCCTAAAACTTGTGTCTGGACACAGCTTACGGCTCCAATCCTGCCCTAGCGAGATGCTTTCGTGAATCAACCCGTGAGCTGCCAGGAAAAAGGAACTGCCAACCCTGGGCAGCAGAGCCCTGCAGCCGTATCATGACATGCTGAGCCGCAGAGGGCAGTGCTCCAGGAGCGGAGCGGCTGGGCTGGACTCCCACATCCCGACTCCAGTCCTGCTCATTAAGCGGGGGAAGCCAAGAGATCAAATCAATTTTTATGCTTCCAGTTAATGCTTGGCTGACTGCTGCTCAATCCCAATCGCAGGACTAACCGGATAGGGAAGGGAGGGAAATAAAACACTTTTAATGAGGTGACAGCCTTGTATCAAGATGCAGAAGGCGCTTACGGGCAGCTCCCAGCAGCTTCAGAACTGCTGCACTCACAGCAGTCACAATAGTGAGTTGGCACTTTACAAGCCCCCATGTCTATCCAGACAAGGATTTATACATGACCCCCCATCACCACCGTATCTGCGCACCTCACGATCTTTCAGACGTTTATCCCTACAGCCAGAGCTGGGGGAAACTTTTCATTTGAATTTGCCACAATCAAGACGCTTTGGAAATTCAGGTCAAATCGGAGGAGTACTTTCGGCTGAATAAGCAATGAGGAGTTAGGGCAGGATTGTACTTGGGTGGCTAGCCCAACTCACCACCCATGCCACTACAGCAGGGGCGGGCACACTTTTTGGCCTGAGGGCCGCATCGGGTTTCCAAAATTGTATGGCAGGCCGGTTAGCGGAGGCTGTTCCTCCCCAAACAGCCAGGCGTGGCCCAGCCCTCGCCCCCTATCTGACCCCTCCTGCTTCTCGCCCCGACGGCCCCCCAGGACCCCTGCCCCATACAACCACCCTGTTCCCCGCCCTCTGACCACCCCACCCCCTATCCACAGCCCCGCCCCTGACCACCACCCTGAATTCCCCTGCCCTCTATCCAACCCCCCCTGCTCTCTGCCTGCCCCCGGAACCCCTGCCCCTGCCTGCCCCCTGCTGCCCCATCCAACCCCCATCTCCTTCCTGACTGCCCCCCCCCGGGACCCCTGCCCCTATATTCAACCCCCCTGTTCCCTGCCCTTCGACCTCCCCGCCCCTATCCACACCCCCTCCCCCCGACCACCACCCCCAACTCCCCTCCCCTCTATCCAACCACCCCACTCCCTGCCCCCTTACTGTGCTGCCTGGAGCACCAGTGGCTGGCGGCACTACAGCCGCACCGCCCGGTTGGAGCCAGCCACACCACCGCCGCTGCCACCGCGCAGCACAGAGACCGGGTCAGGCCGGGCTCTGCAGCTGCGCTGCCCCAGGAGCTCACAGCCCCACAGCCCAGAGCATCGTGCTGGCGGTAGAGCAAGCTGAGGCTGTGTGTGTGGGGGGAACTGCCGGAGAGGAGCTGGGGACTAGCCTCCCGGACCAGGAGCTCAGGGGCCGGGCAGGAGGGTCCCATGAGCCGTATGTGGGCCAGGGCCATAGTTTGCCCACCTCTGCACTACAGCCACGTTGCTCGTAAGCACTAGCTCGAGCGGAACCAGCATGTGTACATCTACCTGAGCTGGGAATCACACCTCCCAGATTAGGGATGGACAAACTACGGCCCGAGGACCGCATCCGGCCCTCCAGACATTTTAATCCGGCCCTCGAGCTCGCTCCGGGGAGTGGGGTCCCGGGCTTGCCCTGCTCCGGCACTCCAGCTGGGGAGCGGGGTCAGGAGCTTGCCCCGCTCTGCACAGCTCCTGGAAGCAGCAGCATGTCCCTCCTCCAGCTTCTACGTGTAGGGGCAATCAGGGGGCTCTGCATGCTGCCCCTGCCCCAAGTGCTGCCCCCGCAGCTCCCGCTGGCCGGGAACCACGGCCAATGGGAGCTGCAGAGGTGGTGCCTGTGGACGGGGCAGCACACAGACCTGCCTAGCCGCACCTCCATGTAGGAGCTGTATGGGAGACACGCCGCTGCTTCTGCAAGCTGCTTGAGGTAAACGCCGCCCGGAGCCTGCACTCCTGATCTCCTGCTGTACCCCAACTCCCTCCCCCAGCTCTTATACCCCTCCTGCCCTTGAACCCCTCAGTGCCAGCCCAGAGCACTCTCCTGCACCCCCAACCCCTCATCCCCAGCCCTACCCCAGGCTGCAGCCCTCACCCCCTCCCCCAATTTTGTGAGCATTCATGGCCCGCCACACAATTTCCATATCCAGATGGGGCCCTCGGGCCAAAAAGTTTGCCCACCCCTGTCCCAGATGCTGTATAGCCAAACCGTCAACCACGCGAAAGCCTTAGGCTACCTTGCCTCGTTGCACTAGCAAGATGGCAGCCTCTGCCTCATTGTGAATTCTTTTTAAATGATGCTTTCAGACAATCTGCTTGACAGCAATTCACTCCTGCTTGCAATCGGCTGCCCTGACTAGAAACCCTTTTGTGCCACCCTGCCGCTTTCCCTTCTCTCGCCCTATTCTTGGATGCAGCTTCATTGGTGGTTCTATGGCCCTGAAAATGCCAGGGGACAGAGCCCTTTTGCCCTGTTAAACCAGGAGGAGGAGGCTGTCTTTGTTTTCAGAGCTTCTCGCCACGGGAAGAGAAGGAGCGACCGCCGCACTCAGCGCGACCCAATTCCATCAAACACGAGATGGGATTTCTGCTCCAGCCAGCACAGATCAATGGAGACCTGCCAGCTCAGTCAAATCTCCCCAACCCCGTGTACCTCACGGCAGTGGAAAGTTCTACCTCCAGGGACCCTACCTACTTTCAGTTCCACACTCCCTCCGGCTGGGGGAATCACCAGGGGAGCTTCATGAATCGTGGGCATAGCTGCTGACTTCCACATTCCACTGACTTCAAAGGGCGCTGATCAAAGGGGCCACATCCCAGCATCGGTATGAAAAAGGAGCATGTAAATACTCCTGAAGACTTTGCCTCCATTGTCAACTACATCTCCACTAATGATGAGAGGGGGCTGGGAGGAAACGTGGGATGTTCCCTGCAGAACCAGACCAAGCAGCAAACAGCAAGGGGAGGGTGCAGCAGTTTCTGTATAGACTGGTGTAAAACAATTTGCATTAACAGAGAGCCTCTGTTCTAGTAATTCCCAGGTGCCTAACACACAATAGCTAGTTTAGCATCACACGTACCCTTTTAGGTAGACAAGTATTAACAAATGATTAAATTGACCTATTGAACAGATGAGCAGTCGGAGGCACAGAGAGATTAAGGGACTAGCATCAGGTCATAAAATGAGTTGGTGCCAGAGGAGGGAGCAGAATCCAGGAACCCTGACTCCACACTTCCCTTACTTTAACCAGACGACAAACCCTCCCATCTGTTGTTGCATCTCTCCTTTTTTCAGAAGTGTCTCTGTGCACTTTCATATGACACTAAGCCAACATTCTGGTCAAGAAAAGGCACATGGAAATGTGTCCAGTCATCCGGTGAGTCCAAAGAGATCAGCTAATAACACTGAGATGAGGCATTGTCGTCAAGGGCACACTCCCTCCCTGGGAATGGCCAGCCACTGCCTGTGCTAATGTTCCAAAGGAGAAAAAGTCCACGGGAGAAAATGGCTCCTGGAATCTTAGAATCATGCCATCCTCCACCCCTTTGGGTTTCTAATGATGTACTTTTTCTAATGAGCGAAAGAACTCCCAAATACTCATAGGCACATTGTCTGCACTCCACCTAGCAGAAGCCAGAGAGTTGAAATCTAGCACATGCCTCAAGGGGCTTCTCTACGCTCTAAGGGTATGTCTAGACTGCAATTAGACACCCCCAGCCCCAGCCCGAACATCTGCACCGCAGTTACACAGCCCCTGAGCCCTGCAAGCCTGAATCAGCTGACATGGGCCAGCCCCAGGTCTCTAACTGCAGTGTAGACATACCCTAAGGGACTAAGCGTGGTCTAAAGCCTGGAGTTTACAGCTTCTTGCAACCCGGGCCAACAATACGCCCACCACCTCCTGCTCCGCAGCTCAGGTTCACACGTGTCAAGGACCGAACGGCACGAGCAGAATGGCAATGTGTGTTTAAACGGCCTGTTCAAATAACCCATTAAACGTGCTGAGAGTGATGAAATCCATTTTGGGGACAACAAAAGCAGTAGAACAAAAGAGGCCTCCCCGCAGGAAGATGCTGGGTGGCACATGGCAGATCCTTTGAATTCCCCTTCCTGGGACCGTCATGCTGCAGTGAACTTTAAACAAGCAACAGAATCGTTGAACAAAACACTATTTATCTTTCATTTCGCCTCCTGCCTTCCAGGTTTTTAGCTGAAAACTGAATGTTCTCCAGGCCCTCCCCCAAAACCTCGCTATCACCTTTAGCAGTCCCTCAACTCCTGCCTCTGGGGTACACGAATAACAATAGAGGTTGCCTATATGCAAATTTGCACCAGTTTAGTTGAACCACTGCAAACCCCTGTGTGGATGCTCTGATTTCGGTGTAAGTAGGTAATTCCATTTTAGTTTTAACCTGCTCCTAATCCATTTAAATTAAACAGAAAGTAAACCCAAGAAAGAGCTCCCACACAGCCTTTTGCAATGTTTTAACTAGGTTTCAAATCACACTAAGTTCAACCAGTACAAGTTTGCATGTAGACAAGTCCTTGGTGGAGTTTCACTGGCCTTTTCTCACTCTGATATTAAGTTCAGGCTACAACACGGTGCGATTGATAATGTTTCCCCCCCCACTGCCTGTTCAGGGATGGGGTAGCTTAGCAGTCAAGACATTACATTTGATGCCCCTCTAGAATACCCAGCTCAAAAAAGCCCTTCATAACTCCGAGACAGATACGTTTAATTTCACATATGGCTATTTTGGTAGAACCTAGATGCACCACGGTGCTAGGTGCTGTATGTAACCCTTCTGCCCGTTGGAATTGGCAGCAACCAGGGCCAGGTTCAATATCTAGTGGTTTCTCTTCAACAATACAACACAAAACCAGCTCAAGCCCCCACCCAGTATCCTGGGACAATTACACACCGCCCCCTGGGCACCTCTAAGAGGCAATACTTCCCCTCTCACAAACACAGGGTCTGAGTGTAGAAAAGGAACTTTTAATAAAAGGAGGGAAGTAACTTGGCATTAATTTGGGAAAACACCGCAAACAGGGTTCATAAACCTAAACCATGAGCAAAAGACCCACCCCCAAGTAAGTTGGGCAGTGTCCTTTTCCAACAGGTTCTTAAGTCCAGCAACCAAAAGCCCCTTTAACGTGCCTGTCCCTTCTCTGCACCCCACTCGCAGTTGTTGTCCTTGGTCAGTGCAGACCCAGAGTCCAGACGTGCATCTGTAGAGTTCACCTCCCACCCTGGGTGGAGGGGGGTAAGAAGGCACTTTATTCACTCCACTGCTCGGGCACTTGCTGACCGTTCCTCCTCGCCAGTCGCCTGGCCAATCACTGCACCTCTCCGCCAGCCACCATGCTGACCAATCACTGAGCCTCTCTGCCCGTCGCCTTGCTGGCCAATCTCCACCAGTGGCAGATTAATGATTTTGCCACTCCTAGGCCCTGAAATAATTGCCGCCCCGCCCACCCCTGGCCCCGCCCCGACTCCACCCTTTCCCCACCCCCATTCCAACCCCTTCCCCAAAGTCCCCGCCCTAACTCCACCCCCTTCCTGACCCTATTGGATCCCTTCCCCAAATCCCTGCCCCGGCCCCGCCTCTTCCCCCAGTGCGCCATGTTCCCCCTCTTCCCCCCTCCCTCCCTGCCCCGCGAAACAGCTGTTTTGCAGCGCAAGTGCTGGGAGGGAGGTGAGAGAAACAGGACGCGGCGGCGCGCTCGCGGAGGATTCATAGATTCATAGATTCATAGATTATAGGACTGGAAGGGACCTCGAGAGGTCATCGAGTCCAGTCCCCTGCCCGCATGGCAGGACCAAATACTGTCTAGACCATCCCTGATAGACATTTATCTAACCTACTCTTAAATATCTCCAGAGACGGAGATTCCACAACCTCCCTAGGCAATTTGTTCCAGTGTTTAACCACCCTGACAGTTAGGAACTTTTTCCTAATGTCCAACCTAGACCTCCCTTGCTGCAGTTTAAACCCATTGTTTCTGGTTCTATCCTTAGAGGCTAAGGTGAACAAGTTCTCTCCCTCCTCCTTATGACACCCTATTAGATACCTGAAAACTGCTATCATGTCCCCTCTCAGTCTTCTCTTTTCCAAACTAAACTAACCCAGTTCTTTCAGCCTTCCTTCATAGGTCATGTTCTCAAGACCTTTAATCATTCTTGTTGCTCTTCTTTGGACCCTTTCCAATTTCTCCACATCTTTTTTAAAATGCGGCGCCCAGAACTGGACACAATACTCCAGCTGAGGCCTAACCAGAGCAGAGTAGAGCGGAAGAAGGACATCTCGTGTCTTGCTCACAACACACCTGTTAATGCATCCCAGAATCATGTTTGCTTTTTTTGCAACAGCATCACACTGTTGACTCATATTTAGCTTGTGGTCCACTATAACCCCTAGATCCCTTTCTGCCGTACTCCTTCCTAGACAGTCTTTTCCCATTCTGTATGTGTGAAATTGATTTTTCCTTCCTAAGTGGAGCACTTTGCATTTGTCTTTGTTAAACTTCATCCTGTTTACCTCAGCCCATTTCTCCAATTTGTCCAGATCATTTTGAATTATGACCCTGTCCTCCAAAGTAGTTGCAATCCCTCCCAGTTTGGTATCATCCGCAAACTTAATAAGCGTACTTTCTATGCCAATATCTAAGTCGTTGATGAAGATATTGAACAGAGCCGGTCCCAAAACAGACCCCTGCGGAACCCCACTCGTTACCCCTTTCCAGCAGGATTGGGAACCATTAATAACAACTCTCTGAGTACGGTTATCCAGCCAGTTATGCACCCACCTTATAGTAGCCCCATCTAATTTGTATTTGCCTAGTTTATCGATAAGAATATCATGCGAGACCGTATCAAATGCCTTACTAAAGTCTAGGTATACCACATCCACCGCTTCACCCTTATCCACAAGGCTCGTTATCCTATCAAAGAAAGCTATCAGATTGGTTTGACATGATTTGTTCTTCACAAATCCATGCTGGCTGTTCCCTATCACCTTACCACCTTCCAAGTGTTTGCAGATGATTTCCTTAATTACTTGCTCCATTATCTTCCCTGGCACAGAAGTTAAACTAACTGGTCTGTAGTTACCTGGGTTGTTTTTATTTCCCTTTTTATAGATGGGCACTATATTTGCCCTTTTCCAGTCTTCTGGAATCTCTCCCGTCTCCCATGACTTTCCAAAGATAATAGCTAGAGGCTCAGATACCTCCTCTATTAGCTCCTTGAGTATTCTAGGATGCATTTCGTCAGGCCCGGGTGACTTGCAGGCATCTAACTTTTCTAAGTGATTTTTAACTTGTTCTTTTTTTATTTTATCCACTAAACCTACCCCCTTCCCATTAGCATTCACTATGTTAGGCATTCCTTCAGACTTCTCGGTGAAGACCGAAACAAAGAAGTCATTAAGCATCTCTGCCATTTCCAAGTTTCCTGTTACTGTTTCTCCCTCTTCACTAAGCAGTGGGCCTACCCTGTCTTTGGTCTTCCTCTTGCTTCTAATGTATTGATAAAAAGTCTTCTTGTTTCCTTTTATTCCCGTAGCTAGTTTGAGCTCATTTTGTGCCTTTGCCTTTCTAATCTTGCCCCTGCATTCCTGTGTTGTTTGCCTATATTCATCCTTTGTAATCTGTCCTAGTTTCCATTTTTTATATGACTCCTTTTTATTTTTTAGGAGGCGGAGGCGAGTTGGAATGGGGGGGTGGGGAGGGGAGCTTCTCCGTGGGTGCTCAAATTTGCCGCCCTAGGCCTAGGCCTTGTTGGCCTAGGCAATAATACGCTGCTGATCTCCACACCTCTCTGCTGGCCACCCTGCCAGCCACTCACCCATCCACTGAGATGTCTTCAGGTCCCACCACTTAACAGGGGAGGAATAGCTCAGTGGTTTGAGCATTGGCCTCCTAAACCCAGGGTTGTGAGCTCAATCCTTGAGGGGGCAACTTAGGGGTCTGGGGCAAAATCAGTACTTGGTCCTGCTAGTGAAGGCAGGGGACTGGATTCAATGACCTTTAAGGTTCCTTCCAGTTCTAGGAGATAGGATATCTCCATAATTTAATTTTGGCAGGGAGGGATAGCTCAGTGGTTTGAGCATTGGCCTGCTAAACCCGGGGTTGTGAGTTCAATCTTTGAGGAGGCCATTTAGAGATCTGGGGCAAAAATCTATCTGGGGATTGGTCCTGCTTTAATCAGGGGGTTGGACTAGATGACCTCCTGAGGTCCCTTCCAATCCTGATATTCTATGATTCTATGAACACAGCTCTCAGTGATTTCAGCTGTTAGTGGGGGAGCCTCACTGCTGGTGCTGGGCAGTCTCTTGCATCAGAGACACTGTCCCAAGGCAGGTCTAATGCTTAGACCCAGGTATCAATGATTTCAGCTCTGCGGTGTGTAACGAGGCTCTCAACTGAGTCTAAATTAGCTCTGTTATTACACAGTGGAGAGAGTAAGGATCAAATGGTGTCTGGGGCCGTTAGGCAAGGCCCATACCACCTGTCCCCACCCTCTCTCAACTCACTGGCCTTTGCAACCCAGCTCACTGAAATCCCGGGGCTTTATCCCATTGGCCACAATGGCTCTTCTACTATCACAGAGGGATGAGACTTTGTTTTTAAAGGTCCTGTCAGCTTGGACTGGACATTAAAGCTTTCATGGCACTTTTCATAGAGCAGGGGCTTATTCTCGATCGAAATTTCCATCACCTTTGTTCTCGAGTAGAATAACGTGTGTCGTTGGTTGCCTCACGCCACCCAAAGTGGGTGCTGTACACACATAGGTTGGGAATCTTTGGGATGAATGTAAAATATTGTCATTGGGGACTTGGAAGTTCAGGCTGTGATAAGCATCCAAAATGCTGAGGTGCTTATTTGAACATCTAGAATTTGCAAAGATTTGGAAATCCATCCAGGTGTTTCTTGTTGAGCCAGCAATACCACAAGAGTCATTTCTGGTTGTGTCTGTTTCTGGTCCCATTCAAAACCAGGAACTACAGAATGGCGTAGCAATGGAGGGGTGGTAAGGACCTGAAGCATCTTTTATGGTAAGGTGACCAGACAGGACCGGACTGTAACGCTCAAGTGTTGATTCTTTATGGGGGCTGTTGGAGACACACAGATCTTGTGGCTCCCTCTGGCTCTCCACCTCCAAGCCTAACATGCTGTCTGTGTTGCTGTCTGGGATCAGCATCCAGAGTCTCTTTAAGGGTATGTCTACAGTGCAATCGGAGGTGTGACTCCAGCCCGTGTAGCTGGTGTGACTCCAGCCCATGTAGCCCATGCTAGCTCAGGTAGCAATAGCAGTGAATCCATGGCAGCACAGGCTAGCTGCCGGAGTACATACCCCCATGGTTCAAGTCCATCAGGGTTGGTTCTGTCCATAGATCCAGAACTGACGGTCTCTGTGAATAGTGGCCTTGGTTGTCTTCTCTCAGTAGCACAATCCATTTATTTTAGCAAGATTACTCTTGGTTTACACCAACAACAGAGAAGAATCAATTCATTTGTCTTTGAACAGGGAGACACAGAGTTGTCTAAATAAGTTTCCCCTCTTGACTGGGGTGGAAGACTTGACTTGAATGCCCCTGCCTCTTTTAGGGAAGAAGTACAGCCACTCTGGTGACATAGCACATTCTGTCCGTATGAAATGCAGCCCATGCAGAAGTTAACAAAGAAATGTTTATAAGTGTTTTGGAGTTCAATAGAGAAGAGATTTAATTTGACAGAGGTATCCGAGGTGGAAATAAACAGACCATTAGCCCTTTAGTATGTCTTTTACAAAAATGCATGGCATACCCAAAGTTCACTCTATCTTAGTTAATTTAACTACTGGCAGAATCTGACTTATTTGGGGCAATTAAATTATAATCTTCTCTTAAAGAAGCACTTTCACTCTCAACTAGATCACTGAGCTGAATTCCATTTACCTTTCATCTGATTTTCACAATTCTCCATGCCACTTCTGCTAATTAGCCGAATTGTGCTTTATTTATTTCTATTTCTTCCTACTCATCGCTCTGGGTGCACACACACACACACACACACACACACACACACTGCCATAATCAACACAAGCAACAGAGTAGAATTTGGACCAATTTCCACCTGAAGCCCTCCTCTACCCACCCAAACAAATTTCGCCCAGCACCTGCGCCCATCCGCTTAGCCCTCCACCCTAGAAAAAGTGATAGACTTTGCAACAGGACAACTATGGGCTCCAGGGGACCAATGGGAAGAAGCGAATTCCAGACCCTAAACTGAGAATGGCCAGTTTCTAGCCACCTCCCATTTCAGTCTGGGGGGGCTATAAAGTCAAGCACCTTTAGCAATATCACACAGAGAGGCAATCGTCGAACCAACCAGAACAAGTTATTTATCTCTCTACGGTATTTAAATGTGCCCCCCTTACTGTACTATCAGAGCACCTCAGAATCTTTAATGCATTTATCCTCACAGCCCCCCTGTGAAGTAGGGAAGTGCTGTTATCCCCATTTCAGTGCTGAAAGACAACATGATTTGCCCACGGTCACAACCTGTGATGCAGGAAGGAATTGAAGCCACGTCTACCACATCCCAAGTAGCCCCCTAATCACTGGACTAGAGCCCTGCGCAGGACTATTTTTAACTCCGCTCCCATCTCGCCCCGCAATACCCATTCCCACCTGCTCCCGCTATTATAGCAGCCGGTCCTGTGGGAGCCGCGGCCATGGCAAGTGTGTTGCTAGCACAGTGGTTATTAAGGGGGACATTTTTTTTTTTTTTGCAAATGTTCTTTTTTGAGCATTTTGTCCCCCTTGGCTAGGCAAGAAGCATGTGTACAAAGCCTTTCATTAGAGCTTTTGTTCCCTCTATTATCTTTGTTCCTGAAACTGGCCTGCGCAATAATCTGTTCTTCCTTTTAATAGGCCCTCTAGATAGTTCACTGGGTTTGCAGCAAAATTTTGATTAGATGCAAATTTCTGGCATCCTGTTAACTCTTCATCAAATGTAACACTAAGGAAAATAACCAGCATCCCCCTTCTCCCCTGTCCTCTTCCACAGTCTGAAAGCCTGAGAGCACCAAATCCCTCTGACTAGAAACAGGTCCTACACAATGCAGAGATTATTATTTGTAATATGGTAGTACCTCAGAGCCCCCGTCACAGACTAGGACCCCAGTGTGGTAGGTGCTGTACAAACATGGAACAAAAAGAGCTTTTAAGCTAAGTAATAAACTTGGAAATTATCTTCAGTGGTCCAGTGACAGTATTTTCTTCATAGATTCCAAGGCCAAAAAGGATCATTGCGATCATCTAGTCTGGCCTTCCGTATAACACAGCCCAGAGAACTGCCCCAAAATAATTCCTAGAGCAGACCTTTCAGAAAAACATCCAGCCTTGATTTAAAAAGTGTCTGTAATGAAGAAGCCACTACGACCCTTGGTAAATTGTGCCAATGGTTCCTTACGCTCACCGTTAAGAATGTATGCCTTACTTCCAGTCTGAATTTGAGAACTTCAACTTCCAGCCATTGGATCACACTACACCTTTCTCTAGATTGAAGAGCTCATTATTAAATACTTGTTCCCAAGCAGATACTTATAGACTGTAATCAAGTCACCCCTTAACCCCTTGATCCCTTTGCATCATTTAGGGTTAGATGGCTGATGCCTCCCTAGCATGATTTCAGCTGACAATGGCATTTCTATGTGAATAGAGCTCTGATCAGCACTTGATTCACTTTGTCTCATCTATGCCAAAGAACTCAGATGCCTAAAAGTAGGCACAACTAGTAGAATATTAATTAGGCACTGCATGTCACTTGCTTGATTTTTCAAAGGTTCAAAGCAGAGCTGGTCACAAACTGAGGGGGGAAATTGTGAAAGGGTTCAAAAAAGTTGCAGGTTTCAGAGTAGCAGCCATGTTAGTCTGTATCCGCAAAAAGAACAGGAGTACTTGTGGCACCGTAGAGACTAACAAATTTATTAGAGCATTTTTATTGTGCAGGTTTCAATAGGAAACAGGTTTTTTTCCCCAACAATGATTAAAAAATTTTTAAAAGTTTTTCCTTTTTTTTCCTCTGTTCCCATTTCCCCCCTTTATTCTTTCCCCCTTCTTGCACACTTTTTAAAAAAATTTTTGCACTGGATAAAGGAGATGCGGAGGAGGTAAAGCAATAAAACCAAAAAGCTACTTTTTTGTTTTCCAATTTCATCGTAACAGAAAACGTGAACAATCATAATAATTGGGCGAGAATTTCCAATTTTGGAAAAAAAGGGCCATTTTTCAACTAAAATTTTTTTGGCGGAAAAACTGAACCTTGGAATATCTTTTAGTGGTAAAGGGAACACCTACAGTCTTTGTCAATGATGGGTACATTAGCAATACACACAGGTAGGCTATGCTGTTATGATTTCTATTTGAGATTTTCCTCCTGCTCTGTGCTTTATAGAAACACACTTTAATTGCATTCCTGTGTGAATTGTAGGGTCAGTGCTTTCTTTCAACTAAACAATGGACAATACACCATAATAACTCACTTAACAATAGGAAGTGCTCATGTCTGCGGATGTAAGATGCTGTCGGGGTCATTAGGCAGAGAACCCCATTGAACAACCATTGGTCTACAAAAGGCTCTGAAAAGCTAGTGAGATCTAGTGGAATTCTGCCCCGTCAGATGGGTCACAGTCAAAGAGATTTCATCTCACCATCTCCTGTTTCCAGACACATGAATTAGCCGGGATCAGCAAACAGATGTGACTTTGATTTTCAATGATATAGTAATAACAACAGCAGCCAGCTCTTCGATAGCACTTTTCATCGGTAGGTTTAAGAGCATTCTACAAAGGAGGTCAGTATGATTACCCCCATTTTACAGATGTGGAAACTGAGGCACAGAGACTTGCCCAAAGTCACCTAGCAAGTCAGGGGCGGAGCTGGGAGCAGAATCTAGGTCTCCTGAGTTCCAGTCCAGTGCCCTAGCCACTACACCAGTAGTATAAAATCACAAAGTACCTACTTGCAAACTTTCTTTTTCAGTCCATTTTAACTTTGGCAAAGACATAGACCCAGTCCACACTTAACACTTACATCAGCCTTATAAAATCACATCCCTGAGCACCATAGTTAAGCCGACCTAACCCTCCCTGGTGCAAACACGGGTAGGTTGATGAAGAAATTCTTCCATTGACCTAGCTACTATTGCCTGGAGAAGTAGACTGCCTACATCAATGGAAAACCCCTTCCATTGGTGTAGGAAGTGTCTACACTACAGCGGCATAGCTGCAGTGCTGCAGCCACGCCACCATAGTGCTTGTAGTGTAGACACAGCATGCGTCAAATAACTCTGGTTATTGTTTTTCAGATGCTCAGTTCCATTGATCAAGTGGATCTGGTATTTAGCTCTACCTTGGCATGACACTTCGGGTAGAAGCAATACCAGCAGACCTTTCCCAGCAAAATAAAACTGGCAGGGGGATGGCCTAAATATTAGAAGACAAGCACCAATAATGAGGATTCGCAAGAACCTGCTTTTGGGTTTCCTTACAAATATTTTGCAGAATTTTATTGACAAAATGTCTCAAGTAACCAAATGTTTTGGAGCTACAGCTCAGTGGCAAGGCCAGATAGTGAGCTGAAAAATAGGCAGGTTTGGTGGGTCAATAGAATTGCCCTCTCCACTTTTCCTCTCCTCACCCCAAATCCATCTGCATCACTTTTCTTGTACAACATTGCATCTATTTATCTTCAGAACTTAGATAACTCCTGGCACCATAGAATCCAAGTGCCTCATAGTCTTAAATGTATTTATTCTCCCAGCACCCCTGTGAGGTAGGTCAGTACTATTAAACTTATTTTACAGATGGGAAACTGAGGCACAATGAGACTAAGTGACTTGCTTGAGGTCACACCCAAAGTATGTGGGAGAGCAGGGAACTGAACCCAGGTTTCCTAAACCCTAGGCTAGTGCCCTAACAACGCCACCGTCCTTCCTCTGTAGCATACATGCCCATTTTGATATTTGTATCATCTCTGGGCCAGCAATGGTTAAAGAGAGAGGGTTATGTCCCCCTGTAATCTCCTACCATGCAAACAGGAATTCTGCCCATCTGCATGGCTTCTGATCTCAAGATTACCTTTAATATTGCTACAGCTCAAAGGACTGCAGGCCTCTAGAGCCCCCTCTGCTCACAGGCTGAAAGCAGAAGAGGACTAGCGAGATGACCCTCTTTCCAAGATAGCAGCTCTTTGGTTCATCTTTTACACCCTCTGCTGGCACAAACGAAAACTGGGTTGTTCGAGTTATTGCTTTAATGATATAAGGGACCAGACAACTCAAATCTCCCTTCCTCCTCCTCCTCCTCATATCCTTTCACAGCTCCTGCTTCCTAACTGGGCAGCGGGCTGAGAATCACCCCAGCTCTGCAATTCTTTCGATTCTCACAAGCTCTCCAAATTCAGCAACATTTAAAAACAAATTTTAAAAAAGTCATTAAATTCCCATCTCTCTGTCATTTTATGTTTAAAAGAGCAAAGCACACAGCTGTTTGCTAATTGGATCAAAAATGAATCCAGCATAGACTCAACATGGCATTTGATATTAAATGATTAAAATACAAACAAGCCCAAACCCTTAATATATTTTTTTTTATTGGCTCAAATGAAAAGCCACTCTGGCCCTCTGAGAATTCACTACTTCTCAGCATATTTTTATAAACGTTGCTGGGCAAAAGGATGCTGCTAGACTCCGCCATGCTAGCTACAAGACTATAGGTTCACATTTCACATGGCCAACACCAGGACCCACTTTGAGAGAGACTCAGAGCATTGTTATGGCACAACTGTCCAGGTGCATGATGGGGATTTTTATGCTTCTCTCTTCAGCTTCCAATATAGGCCAGTATCAGAAGCTGGCTTCCACATTTATATAGCCCATCAACGCCAATGTTTTCCAAAGTGCGGAATATGCTTAGTACCACCCATGATAGTTCCAAGCACATCAGCAGAAGGTATCTGTAACACCTTCTACTCACATGTTAACACGCTTATCACAGCTATCAAACATTTATCAATGAAATCAATGGAACCCAATCCTTTTGCTAAGGAAATTTGGACTCTGATAATATAGCCTTATGTGGTGGCAAGAAACATCAGGTGTGAGGAGAGGGGCACAGTACATGTGTCCATTAAGATTGGTAGGCCTCTGACAACACATCGTGGGGTTGAGGCGTGGTAGGACTGAGAATGGTTTCATTTTCCTGAAGCAGGGCTCTAATGTCAGATGTTTGGGAAACGCTGACGTAGGCGATTCCTATTTTCCTCTTAAAGTGAGGGGCTGAAAATAAAGCCAAGCCCTCTCCCCATAGTTTGGCATTGGTCACTCACGCCTAACAGAGATGCAAAGAACCACAAAGCTCACTCTGAACAGGGAGGTGGGAAGATGAGGATGTGAGTGAAGAATCTTTCACGTCACTCCATCACGATCTATTCTTCTCATGCCCATGTCTCAGAGGAACGTGAGCAGTGATGCACTTGATGCTAATTTTTAACAAATCTCAGAATGGCTAAAAAGAAGGGAGATAAAAATAGAAGCAGCGGGGCTGGCGAGGGGGGGGGGGGCACAAGGGGAGAGCCCTCACCAGGCCTAAGCAAAGCAGCACAGCATGGGATGTGCAGATTCCGATACACAGAAGAACAAAGCTACTGCAATGGCACCACGGCATTTTGAATGCCAGGCAGAGGGAGAGCAGGTGTTCTGTCCCCAAAGGCCCTGCTGAGAAGAGCTAAGAGTCTCAGAGGGCCAAGCAGGCAGTATGAGACATGAGTGCACAGATGCAAAGGGGCTATTTGCTCCATCTGGACAGAAACTGAAATGGAACCAGGCTCCAATGCAGGGAAAACATGGTCTGGCAGCCTTGAAGTGGCTGGGCTAACGGAGGCTCTCAGCAGGGGTGAGCTAAGGTGCCCTGAGTTCTCTTTTTCTCATGGACTCAGAGCCCAGCTGAGTCCATAATAGCTTTGTGGAGTTACCTATGATGCACCCCCATGTGCCCCTCTAACCAGGGAGTTAGAGATCTGCAGAGAGGGATGACACTTTCTCGGGACACGAGAATTATGGGTGACCTTGCTACACCTCTGCCTTAGCAAAAGAGATTTGTTGGTGCTAAGCTGAGTGGCAGCTCCTTGTTACCCCTGTCCGTTAGCCACCCCAAGCAAATTTCTCAGGACTCTGCCAGCCCTTACTTGGCCTTGCAGGTAAAGCTTGGTGCATCTCAGTGCCTGAACCTCCTTGAAGAGCTTTTCCCTGCAATTCCCAGCCCCTGTTACTGGACACTCGCAGAAATTACCAGCGCCACTGTCTCCAAAGAGACAGTGACCACAACAGCCTGCTAGCACAGCGGAGGATGCACGCTTTACTTTAATATTACAGCACCAACATGAATTTAGGATAAAACAAAGAGAAGTTAATTAATAAAGATAGATCTTTAAGTGATACCATGCAAAGACAGTGGAAACAGATATCATTACAAATAAAATAGAAGTATAATATGCTTCTAAGAGACTCAATATAGTTTTGGTGCTTAAAATGGAAACTTCATAACATGAAGAAGGAGGAAGCCGGACTAACCAGTGACATCCACTTCCTGAGCAAATGCAATAAAAAAAAATCATCCCCACAGGACTTACCATTTATAACCCTCTGACCACTACGCACAACTCCAAATATACTGAACAGCTCTGCAGAGGACTACAGGAAAACTGAGGAATCATCTCCTCCACCTTAGATACTCCAGAAGGGACCATCTCAATAAAGAAATCATCACATGCTCCCATACACTGGAATTTAGAAAAATCAGGAAACCTACCTGAAGATCATGCAGGATACCCAAAACAACTAGCTAAAAAACACCCTGATGACAGCCATCTAACACAAAAACAAAAAGGTGGAACCAACTACAGTAATTCCACAACCAACAGAACACCACTTCTGGGATAAACCAAGCCACTAGGATCCACCACCTGGGCACAACACAACACTCCAACATCATCAACCTATCAAGACTACCCCTAACCAGAAGGGAAGTATCTGTACTCTCCAAAAGACTGAACTTCTGACCCACACAGAACCTGATACCATATTAGCATGTGGAGAGCTAGAAGAATTCTTCCATTGGTTCTGCCTCAAGGAATTCTTTTACAACAAAGATGACACCATCCACATTTACCACATCCCCCATCAATAGTTATAAGACAAAAAGAATAATCTCACTGGACACCCCCCAATGGGCAAAACCACACGCTTGATCATTATGTCAATTGCTCCAGGAAAAAAATTGACTATGAAATCCTCAACAAACATTAGCTCCACCACAGTCTCTCTCCCACCAATGGGACAGCCATACAGTCCCTGAAATCCAACCACTGAATAGTGATCGAAACAGCCAACAAAGGGGGCACTATTATAGTCCTTAATTGCAATGACTACTTCAACGAGGCCAACAGAATATTCTTTGACACCACCTACTATAAAGAACTAAAAGACAACCCCACACCACAATTACACAGGAATTTAAAGATATCAAATTCTGCTCCACGCCACTCCAAGTAAAACTCTACAACCTCATCCCCCATGAACCCTCCCCAGAGACCTTTCCCCTGTTTCTCAAGATACACAAATAAGGGACCCAGGCAGAACCATCGTATCTTGCCAGCGCACTCTTACTAAAGGAATACCAGGACTCATAATATACACCATCTTCAAACCACTCACCACACAGAAAACCGTCATTGCCGCCATGGATGTCACATCCCTATACACCAACATCCCTCACTATGACAGCATCGCTGCCTGTCTCAAATACCTAGAAAATAATATGCAACACTCAGGAATCCACTCAAAACACATTGCCAAACTCATCCATTTCATCCTCACCCTTAACCACTTTACATTTAACAACAAATGCTTTGTCCAAACCATGGGAACAGCTAGGGGTAGTAGGATGACTCCCCAATATGCCAGTCTCTTCATTGGCCATCTCGAGGAAGAATTTCTGGAAAAATGTACCATGAAACCAACAATATACCTGAGATATATCAATGATATTTTCCTCCTCTGAACAGGCGTTCTAAATTCCCGTATAGATTTCCACCACAACTTCAACAACCACCACCCATCCATCAAACTCTCTCTAGAACACTCCCACACCAGCATCAACTTCCTGGACAGCATGATTAGCTTCAACAATGGAACTCTACAAATGAAAATATACAAGAAAGCCATGGATCACTACATTTTCCTTCACAGATCCAGTAATTACCCAAATATACCAAGAAATTGGCTATCTACAGCCAGGCACTCACATAGCACAGAACATGCTATGAGGAGAAAGTCCAGGATATACACCTAAACACACTTATCACCATCTTCACTAAACAAGGACACTCCACCAGAGACATAGATCATATCATGGAAAGAGCCACCCAAATACTCCAGGAGAACCTGATTCAGTACAGGAAAAAAACCAAACCAAACAACCCTGACTGCACACCCTTAGTTGTCACCTACCAAACTACAGTACATATGGAACCCATATGGGATATCATTGAACAATGACAACCCATATTTGATAGGGACTACTTCCTGAAAGATATCTTCCCCCCTCGTTTGGCCTCCAAACAACCCCCTAACATTGCCAAACTCATCATCAGAAGCAAGCTCCCAACAGACCAGATTAACTCAAAGCGGCACCAGACCCTGCCCGAACAACAGACTCAAAACCTGCAGACGTACCTCCCATTGCTATGATAAATACCCCCACAACACACCTTTCAAGATTCATGGGTCTTACACATGCCTATCACTGCATGTGGTGTGCCTCATCCAGTGCATCAAATGCCCCAACAACCACCAGGTGGATGAAACCAGACAATCATTATGCTCTGGAATGAAATCACACCGAAAAAATGATAAAAGACAAGAAACCATGCCACCAGTGGGCAAACACTTTTCACAAAGTGATCACTCCACAGCTGATCTTTCAATATTTGTCCTCAAAGAAAACTTGCACAACACCTTCCAGAGGTGAGCCCAGGAACTTAAATTCATAATGTCGCTAGACACTAAAAAACATGGACTGAACAGGAACACTGGTTTCATGGCTCACAACAACAACCTGGAACACACCTCGCTGCTAACCCTTAGCCCACTTCAAAACCCTTTTGCCTAACAATCCAACTTTTATTGCCTGCTCCATCTCAAGTGCCCTTCTTCTCGTTACTCCTTATGCTTAACTATCTGTCCCAACTTGTATTTAGCTCAGACCTTGTCTGCACTACAGGTTACTTCAGTATAACTTGTCGCTCAGGGGTGTGAATAATCTGCACCACAAAACATAAACTGGCCCACGCTCTCCCCAAACTTGGACAAGATTCATCTGGAATGTAACCCAAGTTCAACAAAAGGTCGAGCACACCTAGCCCATCTCTCAGGATTGTAAGGGAACTTACAGTTTGGTCCAGTGGAAATCCACCTTGGCACACTGGGCAGTCAAAACTGGGTGGGGAAGACATTCTGGATGATATTTTGGTCCCCATTGAAGTCAATGGCAAAACTGCCATTGCCTTCAAAGGGACTAGGAGTTCATCCTTGATTTTCACACTTCCAGTAGAGTTTTCCAAACAACAGAGAACCAAACAAAATAAAATACTGGAAAAACATACTGGACAGCATTCTTATTAACTGTAAGAGTGGTACCTATTCCAAGTCTCCTTATAATCATGATTGAGATACTTTATAGTAAAGTTCCATTTATAAATGTTCCATAGAGGTTATAAACACGTTGCAGACTTGAATAGGAGATGGTATGGATGTTTTAAGCACATCAGCTGCAGGTGTCATGGATGGCTGTAACTCATGGTAATAAGAAACGCATTGCCCTGTTGGTCTCTCACAATCTATAACAACTGACTGACCATTTATTGAAACACCAATTTCTCTTTTATTAGCCCTTTATTAACTGCTTATAAATGGAACCTTGGGATTATCTTATTTTTATTAGACGCTGCACACTCAGATGGATAGCTTTGCTGGTTCTGTTGTATCGGCGTTTAAACACAGTTGCTGCTAGCATAGTTCTGCTGACTATCAGTCTCTCTCTCTCTCTCTCACATACACACACACACACACACCCTGGTTAGGGCACACTCCTGCATGGTGGGAGACCCAAGTTTAAATTCTTTCTTCACATCACGCAGAGCGGGGAATCAAACCGGAGTCTCTCATATCTCCGGGGAGTGTTCTGACCAATGAGCTACAAGTCAGAATGGCAGCCTCCTCCTTCTCCACTGCTGCAAAAGATCAGTTGCAGGTTGAGTCATTCAATCTGAAAAGGATTTTTTTTTTATTCATCGACATTTTTTGCAATTTCTGGATTTGGTTCGGGTCGAATTAATTCTTTTTTCAATTTTTCAGAACTGCCAGGAAATCAAAAAATCAGTTACTTGCCCACCCCGTTCTATTGCCAATCCACAACGTTTTAAAAATCGTCAGATTTCTATATACGCCTTTTGATTTTTGAGCTCTTAGGGGCCACACTTTCAAACTTCTCTCTGCAGTCATGAGGGCTAGAAAATTCCTTCAGAAAACAGAAAGGAGATAAAAACAGAGATTCTCACAATCACATGACTCCAGGAGCTTGGGGTTTAAGAAAAAATCTGTGCTAAATTTCACAAGACTCAGGATAAAATCACTGAAATTGTGCTTGGACCCTGCTAGCAGTGTCTGTGTTTAAATACAGTCATTGCAAATCATCATGCAGTTAATTCAGCCAGAGTGTGAACAGGACATAAGTCTTTATTTTGTTATTCCCTCCTCCCTCTCCTCTGGCCCTACCCTTTTCCCAGAAGCTCAGACTTAGAGAGAGAGAGAGAGAGAGAACTGAAATGTTTTCTGCACCGATCTGAAGGCTTATGGCACCAACAAATCAATCAATAAATATGCTAACAGGATCAAGTGATAAAAAATTCATTCAGTCCTGTGCTACTGCCTCATTCATGAGAGTGCTCAGCTGCCCGCCTGCCTGGCACTGTTAAAAGTTTAATTCACTGACAAGAATTACAATCTGGCCAAGGAACTCTTACTTCAGCTAATCATTCCCCTCCCCACCATTTTTAAAACAGCTTTAGACTTTAATTATTAATCTAAACGAGGTCCAAGCAAATCACAGTGCCTGCTGGTAATGCAAGAGCTGGGTCGGACCCTTAGTGTGGACACTATTGAGCAGGTAGCATTAACACAGCATCTACATGATTGTCGGTGCCCATCAGTGTGACATGCAGGTTGTATGAAGCATGCATTTAGAGAAGAAGCTTCTCCAAACTCACACAGCAATCCAGTGGCACAGCTGTGTATAGAACTCAGGAACCCCAATGCTTTAACCACTAGACAACACTCTCTCTACACCCCCACCCAAAAAGAGGAATACTTATTAGTATTCCTAATTTGAGTTGCATTGTTTTGTTTTTGAGTGCAGTTATGTAACAAAAACATCTTTCCCAATAAAGAGATTGCACTACAGTACTTGTATGAGGTGAATTGAAAAATACTATTTCTTTTATCATTTTTACAGTGCAAATATTTGTAATAAAAAATAAAATAAAGTGAGCAGTGTACACTTTGTATTCTGTGTTGTAATTGAAACCAATGTATTTGAAAACATAGAAAAACATCCAAAAATATTTAATACATTTCAATTGGTATTCTATTGTTTAACAATGAGATTAAAACTGCGATTAATCGCAATTAATTTTTTTTCACAATTAATTTTTTGAGTTAATTGTGTGAGTTAACTGAGATTAATTGACAGCCCTAAAAAATGTACAAAATTAAGCACTCATGTGCACCAAGTACTTTACCATGCAGTATGGTTTCCCCTGTACAGTCTGTTATCTGTCATAATAACAAGTCCACTCAGTCCTATTTCTCGTTCAGACAATCACTAAACCAAACAAGTTTGCTTATATTTATGGGAGATAATGCTGCCCACTTATTATTTACAATGTTACTAGAAAGTGAGAACAGGCATTCACATGGGACTTTTGTAGCCGGCATTGCAAGGTATTTACATGCCAGATATGCTAAACATTCATATGCCCCTTCATGCTTCGGCCAAAATTCCAGAGGACGTTTCCATACTGATGACGCGCGTTAAAAAAATAATGTATTAATTAAATTTCTGACTCCTTGGAGGAGAATTGTATGTCTCTGGCTCTATTTTACCCGCATTCTGCCATATATTTCATGTTATAGTCGTCTCGGATGATGACTCAGCACATGTTCATTTTAAGAACACTTTCGCTGCAGATTTGACAAAACGCAAAGAAGGTACCAATGTGAGATTTCTAAAGATAGCTACAGCACTTGATCCAATATTTAAGAATCTGAAGTGCTTTCCAAAATCTGAGAGGGACGAGGTGTGGAACATGCTTTCAGAAGTCTTAAAAGAGCAACACTCTGATGCGGAAACTACAGAACACGAACCACCAAAAAAGAAAATCAACCTTCTGCTGGTGGCATCTGACTCAGATGATGAAAATGAACATCCGTCGGTCTGTTCTGCTTTGGATCATTACTGAGCAGAACCCGTCATCAGCATGGACGCATGTCCTCTGGAATGGTGGTTGAAGCATGAAGAGACATATTAATCGTTAGTGCATCTGGCATGTAAATATCATGCGATGCCGGCTACAACAGTGCCATGCAAACACCTGTTCTCACTTTCAGGTGACATTGTGAACAAGAAGCAGGCAACAGTATCGCCTGCAAATGTAAACAAACTTGTTTGTCTGAGCAATTTGCTGAACAAGTAATAGGACTGAGTGGACTTGTAGGCTCTAAAGTTTTACACAGTTTTATTTTTGAATGCAGGGTTTTTTTGTACATAATTCTACATTTGTAAGTTCAACTTTCATGATAAAGAGATTGCTCTACAATACTTGTATGAGGTGAATTGAAAAATACTATTTCTTTTGTTTTTTACAGTGCAAATATTTGTAACAAAAAATAAATATAAAGTGAGCACTGTACACTTTGTATTCTGTGTTATAATTGAAATCAATATATTTGAAAATGTAGAAAACATCCAAAAATATTTAAATAAATGGTATTCTATTATTAACAGTATGATTAATCACAGTTAATTTTTTAATCGTTTGACAGCCCTAATTTTTTTTCCAAATTAATAATATGTAAGTCAGCAATTAAAAACTCTAAATAGTAATCCTTCCCCTACATTCATTCAATATTCATTGGAAATCTAAATACCTAATACTAGTAACCCTTTGAGAATCAGATTGGTTGACTAGAACATGACTGCGCTATCTTGAGAGTTTCAAGGGGTTGTCAATTGATTTATCATTTAACACAGCTCTAGAATATTTGTACAGGGGCACCAGAATGAGGAGGCCAAGGCCCACCCGCTTTTTGAAAGCGGACAGGCCTGGCCTGCCCACTTTTCGCCACGGGACCGGCCCCCTACTCCTCCTCATCCCCCTGAGGCCCCCCCCCCCAACAGGCTGGAAGCTGGAGCCCATCCCGGGAAGTCTGGGCAGCTGTGGGGAGCTGCAGACCCTCCACCTGCCCGAGAGCAGCCCTTGGACCCTGTCCTCACCACCTGTCCCCCCACCCACATTCGTGGCTCTCAACATCTGCCTGAGTGGTTCTTATCATGGCGTGGCTTTGGCTCTTCGGCCCCGCCCCCACATAGGCAGCTGTGGGGAGCTGCTGCCCCTCCACCTGCCTGCGCCAGAGGGGCCCGGGCTCCCCAGCCTGGCTCCGGCTTCCAGCTTGGCTGAGAGGTGGGGCTCTGGGGGAAAGAGAAGGGGCATGGGGCAGGGCCACGGAGGGGGTGGGCCCTCGTGGGCCCCCCACTATTAGGAAAACTCCATCACCCCTGTATTTGTATTGTTATCATAGGCATTACCAGGTGTTATTGTTGCACACAATCTACCAAGTTCTTTTTCTGAGGCCTGGTCGACACAGCTACATCGCTCAGGGGTGTGAAAACTCCACAACCCTGAGTGGAGCTGCCGCAGCAGGGAGAAGCACCTCTCCCTCCCAGCCCAGGTGCTGCCGCGGGGACAGAGAGCTGGGGGGAGTCCTCTCTCCCCGCCGTAGCCCCAGAGCTCCCTCAGCCCCGGCCCCACCCCCAGAGCCTGTACCCCCAGCTGGAGCACTCACACCCCTGCACCCCAACCCTGTGCCCCAGCCCTGAGCTCCCTCCCACACTCCAGGCCCCTTGGCCCCACCCCCACCTCATGAATTTTGTTATGTGCACCAATATGGAGGTGATATATCACACACCACCTCCATATTGGTGCACATAACAAAATTAATTCCACACATGGGTGAGAAAAAGTTAAAGGGAACACCGGTGTCTACACTGAAGTGCTCCAGTGGTGCAGACGCACTGTAGCAGCATTTCAAGTGTACACAAGCCCTTAGTGTGCAAGCAAGTTTTGACTCTTGAGAAGTGGAGTAGGGAGGCAGGGTTGCCAACCCTCCAGGTTTGGCCTGCAGTCTCCAGGAATTCATAAAATGTATCTTTAATTAAATATTATGTCATGTGATGAAATCGCCAGGAATATGTCCAACCAAAATTGCCAACCCTAAGTCAGGAGACTGTAGTTGGACCTCGACTGCTTATTAAGAGCTGTGGACTGGGACCTAGTGGAGAAGAAGAGCCTGGGATCCCCTACCAGCCCACTGAGGAAGCTGAAGCAGGAACCCCTTGTAAGGGGGTAAGGACTACTGAGAAATCTTGACAGCAGGGGTAAGGACTAGTGAGACCAGAGTTGGACCGAAGGCCCAATGTGAGGTCAAAGAACTATCCGCTGGACCGTGGATTTACCCCAGAAGGGGTGGAACTCTAGGGTGACTCGGTCAGAGCGCTGAGTTGCACAAGGCGGCAGACCACCACCCAGCCATAGCAGCTGTCTGCAGAGGGCACAGAAGGAGAACCTGCTCCACCACACCCAATCCTCTCGGGGCGCGCCGGCCAGTGAGTCTCATGCTTATGCCTGGGCTCTGATTGCTGTCAGTGCATGAGGCAGAATCACTCCTTCGGAACCAGGCATTGGGCAGAGATTCCTGAAAGGAGGGGTTGCCCTGCATGCTGTTTGACCGGGATGGGTAGGCATAGTGTAAGTAAAGCAAGTTACACTTAGGCTAGGTCTATACTACCCGCCTGAATCGGCGGGTAGAAATCGACCTCTCGGGGATCGATTTATCACGTCCCATCGGGACGCGACAATCGATCCCCGAATCAGCGCTCTAACTCCACCAGCGGAGGTGGTAGTAAGCGCCGCCGACAAAAAGCCCCAGAAGTCGATTTTGCCGCCGTCCTCACAACGGGGTAAATCGGCTGCAATACGTCGAATTCAGCTACGCTATTCACGTAGCTGAATTTGCGTATCTTAAATCGACTCCCCCCGGTAGTGTAGATGTACCCTTAGAATATACCAAGACTTAATGTCACTGATTTCTCCTAGAACCAGGGAGCTGACCTACAAAGCCCCAGACATATTCTGCTACTCGGCAGAGGGGCAACACTGGTGTAAAAATGGTCCACTAGTGTTGGACAAAGAGGTGACATATATATACGTGTCCTATAGTTTTTAGGAATCTTCTTTCAGTGGTGCTGATCCAGTGTGGTGGCTTCAGTAGGCTAAGGCTGGTTGAGACGGTAATGAGAGCTCTGTTGGTATAACTTGGGATAAGCAATCCCCGCCCCCCTCCATGCCACAGCAGACATGCTCTGTACTCCTAAGTCAGTGACAGAGTCCATCCTATGGGCCAACTCCCAGAACGTTTAGCAAAGCACCAGGTAGCCAGTTGCCAACTTGGAATGTATGAAATGGTGGATCAATGCCCCAAACCATTATATGAAATGACCACCCCAAGAACAATGCATAAGACTGATAATCACATCTAGAGCACCTTAAATGTAGATCTGGATTCATTTTATTCAAAAGCGAACAGGAGAAGTACAAAGTACTGCATTTTCCAGCACGTGCTACAGATAGAGGCTTCATCAGGGCCGCCCGGGGGGGGGGGGGGGGAGAGAGGGGGCAAGTGGGGCAATTTGCCCCAGGCCCTGGGCCCCTGCCCCCATGAGAATATAGTATTCTATAATACTGCAACATTTTTTTATAGAAGGGGCTCCCAAAATTGCTTTGCCCCAGGCCCCCTGAATCCTCTGGGCAGCTCTGGGCAGCCCTGGGCTTCATGGAACATCAGGGATGGAAGGACCTCAGGAGATCATCTAGTCCAACCCCCTGCTCAGAGCAGGACCAATCCCCAGACAGATTTTTGCCCCAGATCGCTAAATGGCCCCCTCAATGATTGAGCTCACAACCCTGGATTTAGCAGGCCAATGCTCAAACCACTGAGCTATCCCTCCCCCCATACTCCCTTCCAAGCAGTATTCAATGGCAGGAGAAAGTGAGTGTTCCCCAGCGGAGAAGAGTTCAACCTGGCTATACATCAACTGCAGCCTAACAAAGCTCCTATCCTGGATATCATCCATAATGACAAGTATCAGAGGGGTAGCTATCTATAATTTTCACTCCATGCATCTGAAGAAGTGGGTTTTTTACCCACGAAAGCTTATGCCCAAATAAATCCGTTTGTCTTTAAGGTGCCACCGGACTCCTCGTTATCTATAATGAGTTCGTCTCTGACTTTGGACTGATCACCAAGAGCTGGCTGCTTCGATTTCTGAATCACTGTACTCAGGATTGCAACATCCCTAGAGTCTGGTGCAGAGCAGAGGCTCCAGTAATTCATGAGCCAGGGAAAACATTGACAAACCCAAAGAGCTATTGCCCAATTTCTCTGATGTCTGTTACCTATCAGCGGATGCTGAGATTAAGATGCAGATTAATGAGGTAGTCGAACCTCAGCTGCCTTACATTCCGGCTGGACTCAGGAGGTAACGACGCACCCAAGATTAGGTACTTCGTCCAGCTCAAGACACAGATAATGCATTTAAGTCATGAAAGAAAGTTGGTGCAGTCCTTACTGATCTGTGAGAAGGCCACAACACCGTGCGCTCACTGTGCCAGCTGCCAAGGTGCTGCAAGTTATTCCTTGTAGCCGATGGAGCAGTTCATCCAAGAAATGATCAGCATATGACGTTTCATCCTGCAACAGACCATTGGGTCTGACCCAGTATGGCCATTCTTTAGTTGGGGAGAAAATTGGTTGCCTTAAATGTCTCTGCAATGGCTTTCCACAAGGGTCAGTTTTGGCCTCCCTTTTATGCAATATATACACATACAACCTTCCTGAAATGCAGGCCGAAAAGTACGTGTCCACTGATGACATCCCTATTGCTGACACTGGAAATGACTTCCACAGGACGGAAGGGATTCTCACCCAAGATCTGGATACTTTGACCACTTACTTCCCCAATTCCCTTGTTTTAAAGTGAGTCTTTTCCTGGCTGAGAGGAAAAGCCTGCTAGCAGAGCTCCTCAAAATTTCCCAAATTTAAAATCTTCAACAAAACTGTGTGTAGCAATTTCTGATTAAAAGTTAAGGGAGGGTCTTCTCATAACATTTTTTAAGAAAAATTAATCCAGTTTTTCAACATGCTGTAGAACTGGTCAAAATTTTCCAAATGTTGATGAACATTTTTGTCAACATTTCAAATCTAATTTGAAATTGGGAGGTGGTTGAAAATGCTAATCCAGGAGAAACCAGTGACAATTCGGGCACCAGGCCAAGATACCGGATTACCTTGTTCCATGTTTGCAGAGTGGTAAAGGATATTGCCTGAACCCCTAAAGGCACAGGTCTGGCCACACATCATGTTGAATGATATGCTGCCCCACTGCTTTGCAATGTATGCCTGCTGTTTTGGGTGTCTGTAAAACATAATCAATTTCAAACATATCAAATGACAGGTGCCCAGCTAAGGAATTTCCAGTCCAGGAGATTACTACTAATACCTGCTTTGCTTTTCTGTCTGGGTAGCTCTCTGGCATCAGCCCTGTAGCGGCACACTTGTATCTGTACTGGTTTATGTCCTCCGGCAACAGTCCCACAATGCAACATTGCCTTTAGCACTAACCTGTCTGGTAAAAGTCTTGAACTCAGCTGTCCGGGGATCACAGTGACTGGACCATTTAAAATTCCCAATGCATCATTTGTAGCTGCATCTGTGCCTGTTACCAGCTACTTTTCACACAAGTGCGGCATGCATGGCTCCAGCTCGTCCTCTTCTATTTTAGACCAAGTAGGTCAAAGCAACGGGACAATTTGTAGGAAGCGTCACAACTTAGGAAAGGCCATTCATTGTTCTCAAGATGACTTGGCTACACACAATCGTAAATTGCACCATTTCTGAAGGGGTTACGTATTTCAAATTACTGGATTTGTTAAACTGGGTGAATTCTGTAACCCCTGGTATTTGGATACCTCAAGGGGTCCATTGACATGGAAAATTAGAGAGACTTTTGCTGGAGTCTGGCCTCAAGACATTGCCTTACCAGATTTACACAAAAAGCAGATATAGTGCTGAAGGCCTCTAAGACTCCTTTAAGGCACTGAATGGAGGATTGCATTACACTGAGATAAGCAGGACGCCATCTGTGAAGAGAGCAATTTTATGTTCTTTATCGTGGATTGCAATGCCCTGAATCTCTGGAGCATCTGAGAGCTACTGTAAGTGCTTCAGTGGAGACAGCAAACAGGAGAGGTGACAAAAAATGAACAAAATAAAAAGCAGTGCCTTGTACATCATCTTTTAAAGAGAAATTCACTAACTGGGAACCATTCAAATAAAAAAAGACGCACCGAGAACTGCAGAGCAGTCTGATGGAGGTTATAAATCAATGCTTGAAATTCTGCATCTCCAGCAATATTAAAAGATAGTCACCAAACAATCTTCTCTGTCTCTAATGCTAGAAGAAGGCTGATATTATGTTTGTTTAATGGCATAAATGGTGCTTAGCTTTCACAGAATATTATGGCAGTTTGTGGCACCCGTTGGAATAAGATGGGTCAGCGTGACTTAGCCAAATTGCTAAGGCAGATTTACACACTGGTTTTATACCATTTAATTCAATTGGTCTAGAAACAGATATATTTGAATCAGTATAACCTCCTTGTGTGGATGCAGTAATACCAGTGTTTTTAGCTGTATACCATATTTCAGTAAATCTATGGGAATAAACTATACCGATACCTTTATACTGGTTTAATTGCATCCACATTCGGAGATTGTCACTTTAACTATATCAGTTGCTAGACCACTACAGTTAAATTGGTACAAAATCTGCTTGTGGACAAGCCCAGAAGCTTTTCGCCAGTATGTTATTGTCTAGATTCATTAGTGACATTGGTCAGTATGATCTACAGTATCTTTTTTTCAGGAGTAGCAATGCTGACTTCCAAACAGGAGTTGGGCAATTCTCCCTGTGGAATGGAGTGACAGAACATTTGACATATTTGAGGCATTAGAAACTCTACGAAGATTTAGAGAACTTGCTGCTAAAACCATCCGGCCCTGGAGATTTGCCACTTGCAAGGCCCATTATAGCACTTTGAACTTCCTCTGTTGAATGTTAGGTTCTCCACAGAAAAAAACACGCTATGGGCTGAAATCTCCACCAGTCCCGAGATCTGCTTGGGCCCAGGGGAAGAAGTCCCAGCATGGAGCTGTGTGCAGTTCTTTGATCCCACACAGCCCAGCCCCAGGTTAAGTTAGAGCTGCCAAGGGGCTCACAATATTTCTCAGGGAGCTACCCAAATAGAAGATTGGGTGTAGTGGAACTCTGCCCTGCTGTGCCCTTCCTTTCTCTGACCCCATCCCAACACTCCCCTGACACCAGAAATGCAGGTGACAGATAGCACAGGAGGCAGCTAGGATACCTCCATCATCTTGACAACATTGGAGAGTTCTTCAATGGTCTGACAAAAGGGAATTCTGCTCTGGGTGCCTCTGGCCAGAACACAGCCACTTTGCTTTGCACAGAGAATCACACCCTATTTATTTGTTTGCATTAGGAACTCCTGAGGGTGAATAACGTTTCTGGCAGACTATTAAAATGTGTATTGTCTTGCTTTTTATTGTTAATAAGTGTCCTGTTATTTTCTTCCACTATAACAGCAGATGTAACAGTCGAGGCATTAGCAGGATGGCATATTTTTGAAAGCATGCAACTGGCTTTATTTCCTTATGCAGGAAACCAATTGTTGGACACATGAGAGAGCTGCTTGTACCCTAAATGTGATAATATTGTCAAGCTGCAAGTTAATTTCTTCAGCTTCAGCTTTCATTTCTTGGCAAGCACCAATGATTAAGTTGCTGTTTGGAGAGATTTTAGATTCTTTTCCAAAGTCAATTGCTTTGCTAAAAGGGCTCTTTGGGTGGGCATGGTAGATGTCACTCCTTTACTATGCATCTAAAGTGCCTCTCATAAAACCTGTGAGGAGGCTGCCCCATTGTCATTTGTTTCAACCTACTGCTGAATATATGGTAACTGGTAAACTAAATAAGACCCTGAAGATTCAGCAAAGCATGCAGACATTTGCTTATCCTAAAGCATTTGCTCAAGTGCTTTCCTGAAGAGGGATAATTTGCTATTATTTTTGGGGGTGGGGGTGGCTTACCCAAGATGAATTTTCATCTCAGCACTAGGTCTTTGACAGTTTGTGCTTCCAGCCAGGTATATATTGGTGCATGATCAGTGATACGTATCAAACAGATCGTAGAAGCTAAATATACCATTGTCAAGACTGTTGCAGCCTTAGGCAAAATCCAAATCTATTATTATTATGTCTTTAGATTTATTCAATTAGTTCTGGTTGAGGAACCATGAACTTTCAAATGGAAAGCACTGTTTTATTTCAGCAGGAAGTGAGAGTCCCAGCATCTCTGAAAATGAGACCATCTGGGTCTCACATTGGCCATCCAAAATTAGGGGATGCTTTGGATAATTTGGACCTTAGAGCAGGGGTAGGCAAATGGGATCAGGTAAAATAAGTCCCAGCCTGAATCTTTGCCCTAAAGTAAAAATGAGATGATAAAAACTGCAGTTAACTTTTAAAGTTATAGGTTAAATCCTAGCCCTATTGAAGCCAAATAGTATTTTGCCATTGACTTAATAGGGCCAGAATTTCACCCTTTGACTTGAGTGGGGTTTCTCCCACTTAAACCAACAGAGAAGTTTTGGTAAGCAGGTGATGCTAGGTAGTGAGGATCGCATCTCAAAGGGGTTCTGAACATTTAACAGTAATCATCCAAATAACTGGAAGCGATGTTTGATCTAACCTGAATTAGAAGCCAAAGTGTGGATAGCGCAATTACATACATGTGTTATATACCCTTGATTAGCTTTCATTACCAGCAGCTGTCTGTGTCTGAGGTATTTCCAGGGCCAATAAATATTTGATGATTAAAAAGAAAAATCAGATTTTTTAAAATTTAAATTGGATTTTTTCCAATTAAATTAAATACAGATTTCTTTTTAAAAATAAACCTATTTGAAATTACAACAATCTATGTAAAGGCCTAAACTTAGTCTAATCTATTAAAATCATTTAAAGTAAATAAAAAATAGGCTTATATGTTTACTGCCAAAGTTTTAAAGAATGTCAAACCAGGGAACTGATAAAGTCACTGGCTAAGCACCGGGAACCAGAGTAGGTTAATATGCTAAACCGCATTTTGACCATAGTAGCCTCTTCTGTACTGCAGAGAGATTATTTTCTTCATTTCAGTTTATTTAGCTAGTTCAGTTCAATGATTCAAAGTTAAAAACGAATAGGACTTTGAAAATCAGAAAAGCTTGTTTTCCTCCTCCAATCTATGTATAAAAACTCGGTGTGAGGGTGAGAACTACTAGTTCTAAAATCTTGAAGGACATGGTGACCAGAAACAACCAGTTCAGTTTAGGAACTGCAGAAAATACCTTTCTTTGGTTATTAAAACAGTTTTAAATGCAAAACATGTTTTAATCATTTTTGTATGTACCCAGCCCAGTTAAGGTAGTTTTATTTAATTAATTAAAAAACAACTGTAAAATGTTGGGAGAGGGTTGCATTTTTAATTGGATTCAAATTTCTACCCAGCTAAAGCTTGACACAAACCACAAGTAAAAAATTAATCATCTGGTAACTAAGTGCATTATTCACCATTTTCTAACATGATAAAAAATAAAACATCTGAATAAATGCAGCTTCGGCTATATAATTGCTTAATTCAAGTCAGCTAACTTGCCACGACTGACTTCACAACAGCCTTTTCTGGGACCATTCATGTCCAGTACCACTGGTGCAGTGCAATCTTGGATGAACAACAGCATATGAGGGCCAACAGCTGTGTCCTCGCTGAGTGACAGTAACTCTGGGATAGAGAGACAGGCACCCTGACAAACTTGCAAATTGAGGCTAGGTCTACACTGGGGGGGTGACTGATTTAAGATACGCAAATTCAGCTACGCGAATAGCGTAGCTGAATTCGACGTATCCGAGCCGACTTACCCCGCTGTGAGGACGGCGGCAAATCGACCGCTGCAGCTCCCCCGTCGACGGCCCTTACTCCTACCTGCACTGGTGGAGTACGCACGTCGATTCGGGGATCGATTGTTGCGTCCTGACGAGACGCGATAATACGACCCCGAGAGATCGATTTCTACCCGCCAATCCAGGCGGGTAGTGAAGACAAGCCCTTAGATACAGATCCTGGACTTGGCTTAACAGGCTGCTGACAGGAACAGCCAGAGTGACTGCCACAATGCAGAATTTGGCTTATCCCAATCTTCATAGTCTGATTGCAGGGCAGCGACACAGACGGTCAAACATGGGGTGGAGGAGTGCACAATTAGAAGACTGGAGACTGGACTGCCACACCTTGCTACATTTGATGATGCGGCAGTTCGATGGCTGAATAATCTAGATAGTGATTTGTGATGCACACAAAAGAAGAAGATTGCTTAAATAAATGTGCACAAATGTGTATCCTCTTGGTTTTCAGAAAGAAGCACCAAATTTAGTGTAAAGGCCGCATTTCATTTCAAATCAACACGTTGTAATGGCTAACCAGTCAAATCAACCTTGCTTTAGGAAAATAACTAAAAAGCACCAATGCAAAACAATTACAATTAAATATTTAAAAATCAAGGTTTTCCGCTTGCTGATGTAAATCGTGATTTCAATCAGTGATTTCAATCAGTCCACCCTGGGTGTTTCTAACGTGCCAAGCACTGAGCACATAGATATCCAACTGCAGGATTTGGCCCATTATTTACTGATGTCCTTACTCAAAGCTCTCGCGGAAGGTTAATGGGGGGGTTGCCTGTATATGAACGGAAAAAAGACTTCAGCCTCTACCAAAAACTGGTCATCCTCACAAAACAAAGCCCACTTCTGTTATTGCCTTCCTTATATTTTGTTAATCACTTGCTATTCTTAAAAAAAAAAAAAAAAGAGAGAGAGAGCCCACTGCATGCAGAATCTCTCCTTTGGATGAAGCAGATGTACAAGGATTTCCATACCGAACCATGGGTCACAATTAAACAGGTTGTTTTTCACATTTTCTAGGAAGACATTTTTGGCAATTAAATCCATCCTGAAAAAAATGTGCTTCTGCCTTGTACTACATGATTAATGATTTTTGTTGCTGCAAACTTAAGCAGACCAATGAGCACTCAAAAGATTAAAGAATTTTATTTTGCTTCTGGGTTACTGCTGACTACTCATCTTGGTCCATAACAGCCAGACAGGGTTGGCCTTCAGTGCATACTGGAAGGTCCATATTTAAGCAATCGGAGATGGATTGGGCATGGTAGCAGTCATGTGGAATGGGACTGCGTGTAGAGTTTAATTCTTTTTTGTTATATGTCTGTTGCTGGTAGATAGGGGCAAACTATTTTAGCCAAAACATTTTTGGAGGCAAAAAAAGGAAGATTTGGTGGCACTGAAGTGTTTCGTGTATTCATGTTGATTTTGCCAAATTGTTTCAGCCAAATAAAACCTGAAAAACTTTAAATGTTTTGTTCTGATATTTTGCAAACGTAATGTTTTGATTTTTCAGTTCAAAACCAAACTTTTCATTTCCTTCAAATTTACTAAAAACAACTGAAAAACATTAATGATGGCTCAAAACGAAACATTTTATTTCAGGTCTAACAAAATTAATTTAAAATCAAAATGACAATTTTTCCCCACTTTTCAATTAGCTGAACATTTTGAAAAGCTTCATTTTCAGATCCACCGGAAATGATTTTATTTTTCCTTGATTTTTTTGGAATTGCCAGTAATCTGAAAAATCCATTATTCGCCTATCTTTAGTCACTGGGTTGGATTTGATAGGGGGGTAATTGGCGTGTTTGTTTATTTATACATGTATTTTTAAAAGGTTGTGAAGGGTGCCCAGAGTGTTGGATGGGTGCTTTTTAATGAAGAGTAGCAAACAGCTAAATTAATAAATATTGACCCAAAAGCTTGGGCTGTAATGAGATTCCTGAGACACACTGTAGCTTAGGGATAAGATAGATAGAGAATGTGGGTGAAACTCACCCCTGTGCAGAAAGCCAGCACTATGCCTCTCTAAAGTTCCATTCAAGACCTCAAAAGATGATTGAAATGATGTAAACGGTGCACAGGCCTGGTGCTGACTCTGCTCTGAGCCAGATCTCACACATCTCAACACTACAGCCAGCAGGGCTCCTGGGTTCAGTTTGTGTTTCAGGCAAAAGAGCTGGACCCATCTTTTTGCTGAACTGGCTCGCTCATCCCCAAGTGTTCCCCACATTGAACCATCTGAAGATCCTCCACTGACAATTCTGCATGGAGCTCTGATCTATAGTTGCCACCACTGGGCAGAGCGAAGAGGGGCTCATTCTTCCTCCCACACAACTTTTCATTGTCCTGCTGATGTGCCACTCAAAGCAGCTGCCAACCTCCTGCATTTTTGCTCCCAGTCCTCCTCCCACCATTTTACTGTAAGTGGTTGTAGCTCTGGGTTTATATGGAAATGCAAGCAAGTGAAAGACTAACGAGGGCCAAGTGCAAACTTGTGTCCTAAGGAAGAGGGCTACCCAGTCTCTGTTATCACTAAGAACATAAAAATGGCCATACTGGGTCAGACTAAAGGTCCATCCAGCCCAGTATCCTGTCCTCTGACAGTGGCCAGTGCCAGGTGTCCCAGCGGGAACGAACAGATCAGGCAATCACTAAGTGATTATTCCCTATCACCCTCTCCCAGCATCTGGCAAACAGAGGCTAGGGACGCCACCCCTGCCCATTCTGGCTAATAGCCATTGATGGACCTATCCTCCATCAATTTATCGAGTTCTTTTTTGAACCCTGTTATAGTCTTGGCCTTCACAACATCCTCTGGCAAAGAGTTCCACAGGTTGACTCTGCGCTGTGTGAAAAAATACTTCCTTTTGTTTGTTTCAAACCTGCTGCCTATTAATTTCATTTGGTGACCCCTAGTTCTTGTATTATGAGGCGCAAATAACACTTTCTTATTTACTTTCTCCACACCAGTCATGATTTTATAGATCTCAATCATATTCCCCCTTAGTCGTCTCTTTTCCAAGTCCCAATTTTATTAATCTCTCCTCATACGGAAGCCGTTTCATACCCCTAATCATTTTTGTTGCCCTTTTCTGTACCTTTTCCAATTTCAATATATCTTTTTTGAGAAGGGGCAACCACATCTGCATGCAGTATTCAAGGTGTGGGCATACTATGGATTTATATAGAGGCAATATGATATTTTCTGTCTTATTATCTATCCCTTTCCTAATGGTTACTAACAATCTCATTGCTTTTTTGACTGTTGCTGCACATTGAACAGATGTTTTCAGAGAACCATCCATGATGACTCCAAGATCTCTTTCTTAAGTGGTAACAGCTAATTTAGACCTCATCAATTTTATATGTATAGTTGGGATAATGTTTTCCAATGTGCATTACTTTGCATTTATCAACATTGAATTTCATCTGCCATTTTGTTGCCCAGTCATCCAGTTTTATGAGATCCCTTTGTAACTCTGCGTTGGACTTAACTAACTTGAGCAGTTTAGTATCGTCTGCAAACTTTGCCACCTCACTGTTTACCCCTTTTTCCAGATCATTTATGAATATGTGGAATAGTACTGATCCCTGCACAGACCGCTGCAGGACACAACTATTTACCTCTCTCCATTCTGAAAACTGACCATTTATTCCTACCATTTGTTTCCTATCTCTTAACCAGTTACGATCCATGAAAGGACCTTCCCTCTTATCCCAGGACAGCTTACTTTGTGTAAGAGCCTTTGGTGAGGGACCTTGTCAAAGGCTCTCTGAAAATCTAAGTACACTATATCCACTGGATCACCCTTGTCCACATGCTTGTTGACCCCATCAAAGAATTCTAGTAGATTGGTGAGGCATGATTTCCCTTTACAAAAAACATGTTGACTCTTCCTCAACAAATCATGTTCATCGATGTGTCTGACAATTCTCTTCTTTACTATAGTTTCAACCAATTTTCCTGGTACTGAAATTAAGCTTACCAGCCTCCTCCTTGCAGTCTCCATTCACTGTCAATTAACTAATCCAGCTGCACTCATGGCAGCAGTCACTCCTCATAGTGTGGGTGAGCACTGTCTGTACCGAACACACCATTGCCTAGGCTTACACAATCCAAAGGCTTCCTCCATCGGTGGTAGCAGCTGGACCCATCGCCGCTGCGTGTGTGAGAGAGAGGGCTGCTTCTCATTAGCAGGTGAAAGTATCCCTAATCAAATAGAGGATGATATTTGACACATCATTTTAGAGGCTGAGGAGGCTGGGAAATTTCTCATTGTGCTGCAGAGGCGAAGAGGAGAAGGCTAGTATAGATATGGCCCATTTCTGCAGCAGACGGGCTCCCCCATTACAGACAGCATGCTCTGGTATTCACACACAACCCACTATACACATGAGCCTCAGTGCAAATGGCATAAGCTACACTGGTTCCTTAATGCAACTCCTGTGTTTGCTGCTGCTCTGTTCCCTGCCACATCTCTCAGCGTTCAGAACATTTAGCTAATCAGAGCTACTTCCGTGACAATAACTTAGGCCTGGGTGAATACGGGAGGCCCTGAGGACACTAGGGTGACCAGATGTCCCGATTTTATAGGGACATTCCCGATTTTGGGGTCTTTTTCTTATATAGGCTCCTATTACCCCCATCCCCTGTCCCGATTTTTGCTGTCTGGTCACTCTAGAGGACACCTTCCCCCAGACAACAGATGAAAGGGGAAGCTCTCCAATAGGACTGATTACTCTTGCTTTCTTTACCTTTTGCGTCCGTGCCCTGCAGGGAGGTTGGGGGAGCTTCTGAGCAAGAAGAGGCTGCACGGAAGCCTCGTCTCAGAACATTCAGTGATCGCACGTTTCTTAGCTCCTCCAAGCATCTGACATTATATCCTCCCCACTCCTTATTTCCTGCAACTGGCTGCACCATGAGGCCACCAACCTCCAGTGGGGTTTGCCAATGGGCATGTCTACGCTGCAATCGCAGGTGTGATTGCAGCTCAGGTAGGCACTCCCAAGAGAGCTGTAATCTAGCTGGCATGGCTAAAAATATCAGTGAAGATGCAGCGGTGTAGACAGTACCAACCCGCCTAGACCTCTGTGTCCCGTGCCCTCGCATCTTCACTTCTATTACTAGCCATGCTAGCTAGATCTAACCTAGTGCAGGTATGGTACCAGAGCTGCAATGACATCTCCGACTGCAGCGCAGACATACCCTATGTCCGTCCTCTGGTTCCCAACAGTGTGAATCATGCTGTGTCCCAGGCCCCACAAGAAAGCACTGCAGCTTCAGATTAACCAGCCTGACATCAACACACCTGCAGGTGGGCAGACATCTATCTTCTCGCCCCTGGTAGTTTTTCCTATGACTAGGGCTCTACCAAATTCACAGCCATGAACAACACATCACAGACCTTGAAATCTGGTCTTTTGTGTGCTTTTACCCTCTACTCTACAGATTTCATGGGGGACACCAGCGTTTCTCAAGGTGGGGGTCCTGACCCAAAAGGGAGTTGCAGGGGGTGGCAAGGTTATTTTAGGGGGGTCGTGGTATTGCCACCCTTACTTCTGCACTGCCTTCAGGGCTGGGCAGCCAGAGAGCAGCGGCTGTTGGCTGGGCGCCCAGCTCTGAAGGCAGCACCTCACCAGCAGCAGTGCAAAAGTAAGAGTGGCAATACCAGACCATGCCACCCTTACTTCTGTGCCGCTGCTAGCAGTGGTTCTGCCTTCAGAGCTGGGCGCCCGGACAGCAGCCGCCACTCTCCAGCTGCCCAGCTCTGAAGGCAGCGCCACCACTAGCAGCAGCGCAGAACTAAGGGTAGCGTTGTCACAACCCCCCCTGCAATAACCTTGCAAACCCCCCCACACACACACACACACACAATTCCTTTTTGGGTCAGGACCCCTACAATTACGACGCCGTGAAATTTACTGAAAACATGAAATTTATTATTTTAAAAATCTTATGACCATGAAATTGACCAAAATGGACCATGCATTTGGTAGGGCCCTTACCTATGACTAAGCAACCACCCAAGAAGGAATCCAGCATCACGGCCCACAGCATCCCAGGGAAGGGATTTCCAAAACCTTGGTTGCACGGTCCATTTTGCAGGCGCTGGTGCCCTCTGCAATCTGGATTCATGGCACCCCACTTTCAAATAGTGCAAATTCCACCCGTTGCACAGAACGGAGAATGCAGCTTAAAAAAAAAAAGTCACCCTGGAAACTTGACGTGTGGCCAGGGTGAAAAAAATAAAACCTTTACTTGTCCTTTTTCCTCCTCCTTTGTGGCTTCATTAAAAGCCACATTTTTGCCAAGTGATTTTTTCCCCTTTGGCTGCCCATGCTTTTGCTGGCTAAACAGTTTTTATTCCTCAGCGTATTCACTGAGAGCAATGAGAGCGGATACACACACACACACGAGCGAGAGATCTCGAACCCACCATAAATCCCTTCAGCCAGGGACACTGCAGACAGCTAGCTTCAGGCGCACATAAATATCAAGTGCAAATGAGCCCTCGTTTATTCAGGCTGATGCTGGTGCCTAACATGTATGGATTTGGGCTGGCAGTTAAAATCACATCTAATTGACAATAGATGGCGGGATGGTAGGTGCATTCTGAGAAAACAGTGATTTCAAAGCCACCTCCTTGGAACCCTGTGGGGTTTGCCAGCTTATTCCACAGCTAAGGCAGAGTAGGTGAGACATGCAAGCACAGGTAGATAACCTCAGGGTGAAAACCACCCCCGTGCAAAATGCCAGCAAAAGCCATTTAAACCCTAAATGGAGAATGTAAATACTGCCTAGACTTGTACTGGCCTCTACACAGAGATTAATCTCACAAACAGAAGCTACCTATCGTAGCTACTTATCTGACTCCACCACTGTAGTATCTGAGCAACTCACAGTCTTTATTGTGTGATCCCAACACCCCTCTGAGGCAGGGTAGCATTATTATACAAACCCTTCTACAAACAGAGAGACTAAGTGGTTTGCCCACGGTCACACCAGATGTTTGTGGGGGAGAAGGAATTGAACGCGGGTCTCCCAGAGCACAAGAAAGTGCTCTAACCACTGACTCATCCTTCCATTAAGTAACCAAAGGTGAGTGCTATCTATGAGAGTGAGGGCTGCATTACTTCATCTTATTTGTTTTTCTCCTCCTTTTTGCTCCATATCAAGCTTCAATCCACTTCTACCTTCCTTAGAGGGTAATTTTTCTTTTCTCAGCTAAAAATCTGATGGCTCTCACAGCCTAGGCTGGTCATGCTCAAATGCTCCCTGACAGACATCCCAGCAACACCCCCAGACTCTAGGACTCACAGTTTGGTTTAGTGATGGGCAAACCTCAAACAATGTGTCTTTTAGGTTCATCTGAAAGAAGTACCCAAAAGTCTAGAGATGCTTATCTGAGCTATGGAAACATAACTGGGTCTAAAGTCTCATGAGCACAGATTCTCTCCCCAAATTCCAGGGACTTCTGCCTTCGTTGGGCTGGAAATAGACTGAGAACAAATTTTCTCATTGTATTTTGATCCTTCCACTTCCATTTCTAACACGAACCAGGAAATTCAGAGATACAGGGAGAAATGAAAAATAGGACCAAGTTAATCAAAAGCCATTCTCAAGCCCACTAAAGGTTAGGTTCAAATTAGGCTCAAGTTTTGGGTCAATTCTGATTTTTTTTTTTTTTTTGAACCACAAGGCACATATTCGCATAGCAGTTCAGCCCTAGTAGTTCACAGATACGAAATATCTATTGGTCACTGGTATTAGGCAGGAGAAACAGATGTTGCGCTTACAAGAAATATTACAATCTCTCCTTATTGAGAGAGAGAGAGAGAAATTTGAAATTGTGTGTGTTCTGCAGGACATTCCATATCTTGCAGGGCAAACTCCCCTGAATAGCTTTAAGCGCCTGTAAAATATATATATATATATATCCTACATGAAATCCTGGCCCTACTGAAGTCAATGGCAAAGCTCACATAGATTTCAATGGGGCCAGGATGTCACCCAGGACGGGTGAAAGTACTAGGTTCCAGGACTTGCACACCACCTCAGTGTTGCTATTTATTTCCTGTTAAGTGTAGCACAGGGATTTCTCAACCTGAAGCTCGTGGGCAGGTGGCAGGGGAGTTGCAATCACCTCGCCTTTGCAAAATGAGAGTGGGGTCTGCCTAGAACCTGGAAAGAGATGGAGGAAGGAGTCCTGGTATGGAAGAGAGCAAGAACCACTGACGTCGCACAAGAGAAGGAGACAAACAGAAATGACTCTCCTACTCCCGGTGGAAAACATACACCATAGAATTGTAGGACTGGAAGATACCTTGAGAGGTCACCTCGTCCAGTCCCCTGCACTCTGGCAGGACTAAATATTATCTAGACCATCTCTGACTGGTGTTTGTCTAACCTCCCCAGGCAAGTTATTCCAGTGCTTAACCACTCTGACAGTTAGGAAGTTTTTCCTAATGTCCAATCTAAACCGCCTTTGTTGCAATTTAAGCCTATTGCTTCTTGTCCCATCCTCAGAGGTTAAGAAGAACAATTCTTCTCCCACCTCCTTAGAATCATAGAATATCAGGGTTGGAAGGGATCTCAGGAGGTCATCTAGTCCAACCCCCTGCTCAAATCAGGACCAATCCCCAACTACATCAAATCCTTGTAACAACCTTTTATGTACCTGAAAACTGTTATGCTCCCCCTCAGTCTTCTCTTCTCCACACTAAACAAATCCAATTTTTTCAATCTAGGTCATGTTTTCTAGACCTTTAATCATTTTTGTTGCTCTTCTCTAGACTTTCTCAAATTTGTCCACATCTTTCCTGAAATGTGGCACCCAAAACAGGACACAATACTCCAGTTGAGGCCTAATCAGCACAGAGGAGAGCGGAAGAATTACTTCTGGTGTCTTGCTTATAGCACTCCTGCTAACACATCCCAGAATGATGTTTGCTTTTTTTGCAACAGTGTTACACATATTTAGCTTGTGATCCACTATGACCCCCAGATCCCTTTCTGCAGTACTTCTTCCTAGGCAGTCATTTCCCATTTTGTATGGAAAAGTCCTACAGAATTTGACAGGGAGAAAGCCAACAGGATTCTGTAGAAATGTAATTGGGTGCTATAAACCCCATAGTAGTTAGTAGAAGATGACATCCCTTTGAATAGTAGGTGCTTTTTAAATATCCTGTAGAATTTTATAGCAGGGATAGAATGTTCTATTGTACTCTCCAGGATGGTTCAAAAATTTGACAGTAAGATTACTAAATAGAGGTTTTGAATCAAGGTTGGATTTTTTTTTCTAAACAATCTGCTCTAGGAATTATTGTGGGGCAGGTGTCTGGCCTGTGTGGTACAGGAGCTCAGACTAGATGATCACAATGGCCCTTTCTGGCCTTGCAATCTATGAATTCACTACGGCCCATTAAATGCTGCAGGACTTTTCTACGAGAGCCTATATTGAGCCCACAAACTCATTTCATATGGAGGCCACTGAACGTATGGTAAAAAAACCCCATATAATGTCTGTGTGCCATTCCATACTATATTTGTGACATGGAGTAGAAGACAATGACCTCTTGAGGTCCCTTCCACCCTACATTTCTATGATTCTATACTATACACATTTTAAAGAGGTAAAGAACTGTACCCAAGGATATTGTAACTAATTCTAGAACTAGGGGTGGAGAAAGACCTGATAAGAACAATCCTGCATGAGCAGGATGACCTGAGTACTTTGTCTAGTCTAGTTTGAAATAACTCCCGCAATAGAGCTCCCGTGTTTCTCAGGGGACACTATTCTACTGTCTACTGAACCTCACGGCTAAGAAGTTTTTTTCCCCTGATATTCAACCTCAGTTTTCCTTTCCCCGGTCTCATCACATTGTTCTTATTTGCATCCCCTTCATCCTTCCTTGGTTTCCTTCTGGGCTCTCAGAATAATCCACTTATAGCAAAACAATATCCTCTTCTGTCTTGGGGAGTGATTTATTCAATCTAGTTCAGCTCCCCGAAGTGAGGTCCTTTTGACCCCCCCCCCCCCCAGGTTCAGGGTTTCACAGACCTCCTTCTGGGGCTGAGAGAGTCCTGCCCTCCCCCACCAGCCCACAAACTCACCCTTCAAGGTTTCACAGCCCTCCTTCTGGGAACCAGGAGCTAGCAGATTCCTCCTCCTTGATAGGGCTTGGAGCATCCTTTTGAGATTCTCCCACTCAGTCATCTCACCACCACCATAATCCTCTTCAGGTGGATCTAATAACCCCGAACCTTTATCTGGGCCAGCTGAAAGAGAGGGGGGAGGGAACTTTGCCCTGCCACTCTACAAGGCTCCTGGTCCTAGGCCCTTAAAGAAAAAGTGGTTTTGGTTTTTCCCTCACCTTCCCTCTGCCAGACAAACTATAACCCAGGACTGCTTCATTTCCTTCCCTGGATACATGGAACACGATAACTCAAACTACCACCCCCCTGGCCTTAAAGGGTCAGTATCCCATTACAATTCCCCTTTTACAGATGGGGAAACCAAGGCAGAGGTGAAAGAGTTTGCCCCAAGACACACAGTTATTTGGGAGCAGAACCCAGGGCACCTGCTGTGTACTCACTCCTCCATGCTATGCTTCAATAAGAGTCTTCAATAGAAATTAAACCTCAGTCCACAGGATCAAATTTAGATCCCACGCAACTCACTTTCCATAGAAGAGACCTGGAAAAGCAAGGCCTTGTCCACCCTGCATACTGTCTCCTGTGCTGCCCCTCATACTTGGAAGGAGCTCCCTCTAAATAGCTGCACTCCCTGTAAACACTAGCACAACTAACTCATTCTCCTTAAAACTTTCCTTCGTTATGGTGCCAACAAAAAGCTTGACAATGGTGAGGCTGGTGGTGCAGCAAGATCACTGTCCATCATGCTGACCAATATTGTCTCAAATGTTTCCTCTTGGTCCCCCCAATCTGCCTCCCTGTATCCACTCACTGTCTTGTCTTCTTCTTACATTGTAAGCTCTTTGGGCAGGGACCATCTTTTTAGCTGGCGTTTGTACAGGGCCTAGCTCAGTGGGGTCCTTTGTCCATGACTAGGACTCCTGGACTCTATGGTGGGTAATAATTTTATTCTAAAGATCCTATGGAACATTTAGCAAGAGTAGAGGTTTGCTCTGATGTCCTTGTTCAAAACTCCCTGTCTCGGACTGTTTGCTGGTTGGTTTCCAATCCCCACCCCACAGGAGGCCGTACTTCAGTGGTGCTGTATGGTGTGTACCCGTATATAATTTGTAAAGCACTTTAGGATGAAAGGAGCCATGTAAATTATTATAAACACTTCTAGGCAGTTATCTTAATCCTCTTGAGCAATCATTTAGCCAAGCTATACACATTAAGTTCTTTTAATCTTCAGTCCCTCCAGCCTCTTAATTCTTGTTCTCCAAGTTTCCTCCAATGTAATGATGTGTATCTAGTACCAAGGTGCCCAGAACAGTAGGCAGTATTCTACTAGGAGATACAGTCACATCTGTGCTATACAGAGAAAACCTAAGGCTTCCAGAGTCCAGGGAACAATGTTATTCTGTATTTCAGCAGGCTACTCTCACAGTAAGGTTCCACCCTGGATGAGTAAAGGTTTCAGAATCTGGCCATATGTTACGGAGGAATCTCTGTGGTCCCATCTGTACTCTATCATCTTCCCACCTTCTACATAATGTGACCCCGTGCTACAACAGAGAAAAGTTTCAAGTCCATCTTCTCAATGAGCCACAAAGAAAAGGCGTCGGGCTGTGACAAGGGAAACTGGTTCCCGAGTCCATGTTGAGAACACATGTTCTGCCACGGTGGGGAAAATGGTTATAGCACGTTAGTCTTCCAACACATTTAAAACAGTGTAATGGCGGTGTAGATGGGCTCAGTCTATGCTTTAATCATGTTCTCAGATTATGCTGAGGCCTTGGGGTTCTTTCAGTAGGAGAGAATTTTGGCTCTGCTCTTTGCGGGAGAAAAGATGGTTCCCCATCATTAGCACCACAAGACAAAGGGACGGTTTCTAAATCATCTGTTGCTCTCTAAACTCACAGCAGCTTTCTGGCTGGGTGCAGGCCACAGCTGGTGAGCCTGCAGTATGCAGAAGGGCTTGTTTGGAGCGATTACTCTGCTTTTATTGTGCTACTGTTTCAGAAATGAGCTTCCCCCAGCTTATTCTTAAAGCATTTTACCTGATTGATGCTTTAATCTCTTTGCCTCAAGCATAAATCACTTTCCACATAAAGTCTTGCTAGAAAGCTTTCATTGACTCCAATTAAAGGGAAACTCCCATAAAAGCATAACCGGCAGATGAGTGAGGCAAAGAGGGAAAGACATTTTTGCAGTCCATCAAAACCTGAGAGCCGCCCCCTTGCCTTTATAAGTCCTCCGTTTATTATCATGGAGGGGGGTTAAGGATTTCCAAGCCAGTCTTATCTATCACGAAGCCCTGCCTTCTGCCTGCTGTGTTACTCTCGAAGAACCCGTGGGAAGGTCATGTCCATATCAGATGTGAAGTCAGCACCATCCCTTAGAAACACTTAAACAGTCCACAGAACCATTGCTGCTACTAAAAAGACCCTTTGTGAAAGACCTGAGCCCAAATGGCAAACCAGACCCAAAGCACCGTCCTTGGCTGGGGAAGTTTGTGCCTGGATTTGATCTCTGCAGGTCGTCTATCCCCAGAACAGGAAGAATCAGATCCAACCCTCCCCCCGCAAAAGCTTTGGGGAACTTCAGGTCCAAATCCCAATGCTACAGCTCAGGCCCATCTTTCCAATGGGCTGAATCACAGCACTAAGCCTAAACAGGCCAGAACTGTGGGGTTTGGTTGCCAGCCGAGACCTGAGCTCTAGGGCTTGGGCTCCGCCACCAGGACCAATCAGTATTGGTTATTTCTATCAGCCCAAAGTTGCTTTTGGAAGGAAACCCACTCCTATTCCCTGGTGACGTTAATGAGGAACTGGCTAAGCAGCTAGGATGCGAGCGATGCTCTTCTGAGTTTATGAGTGACCCTAACAATGACTTACTTAGGGTAAACGCCGTACCTCTTTCCACTGCCCTCATGGTAGAGTGCAGCAGCAGCACTGGCTGTAGCCGAGAAATATGAACAGCAACAGAGTGCTATTGATCCAAAGCAATCAAACAATCAATCCGCTTGTTTTTCAGGAGGAAACGGCCCTCCAAGCTCATTGCAACCTCAACTTCCCCATAATGGCCTTGGGCCCCAGACTGCCCGGCAGGATAACCCACTTGCAGTCCCTAGGACGGACCCCGCTCCATGGTAGCCCATTTTAACAGCGGAAAGCGAGAGGAAAAGTAAACGGCCTTCCCAGCCCAAGTAAAACCAAAATCTAGCAGGAGCTGGAGAGTGTTCACTCAAAGGCAGGGGAACAGGAACAGCACTGCTGGGAACAGGGAGATGACCTTTTCATGGCTCCTAGGCAGTTGACGGCATGAGAAGTCTCAGCCCTGATTCCTTACAAAAGCATACTCATACTTGTACCTCCCTGGAGGCTCATCTCAGGATCTCACAACACTTTGCAAATATTAATTAAGCATCACAACAAAAAGGGGTTCCATGACTTGGCCAAGGTGAAAAACCTGCATCCAGGGGCTGGCAGGTTCACCTGGGGAAAGCAGACCAGACCAGAAGGTTGGTCTCCTATCAGGACATGCTCCACCCTTTTAAAGTCCTAATCTACCCTCACCTGTCCCAGCCCAGAAACCTTCTCCTCCCTGGCAGAATGCCCAAAGAGCAAAGCAAACTCCTTAACCAATAACCAGGCCCTCAATATGTTCCGGGGGAAGGGAGGAAAGAGGGGCAGACTAGGCTCTGCAAGGTAGAAACCACGTCTTACTCTGCTTCTTAAAGCGTTGGCTAGATTATGGAGCTATGTACTGCACATGCTCATTATTAACAAACCAGAGAAAATATCCAGGCGTCTCCTGTTTTGCATTTTAGGCACACGGGCAGGGAAGAGTGGGTCACAATATGGGTCTGGCAGTCCAGAGACATGGCTTCGGTCCTTGAGTTTGGGTTCTGCCCTAGAGGTAGCTGTAGTCTAATGGACTGAGCATGGGGCAATGAGTCAGCATGATCTAGATTCTGCTATTGACTCATCTTGGACAACTCATTGTCTTGCTCTATACTTCATTTCCCCTCCTCTATCTAGTGAGGATCACGACCCTCGCACCCTCCCTTTGTAACGTGCTTGTAGAGCGATGGATACAAAATGCAGTGTCCTTCTGGCTCACTTCCACGCTCTAGACTCAGCCAGTGCAGGCAGCAAAGACTACAGAATAGCTGGTTCGCAGCTGGGTTGGTTGGAGCCGCAGGCTTTGATGGGCTGGGTACTCTCTGTTGTGCACAGTCTGAGAGTTGCATCACTGCACATTTGCTCTGATGAGCTTAGTGTCTCTGTTGTATGTTTCTAAATTATACGAGTAGGCACTGGGGGACACGAAAGGAAAACTACGCCATTACAAAAACAAGAAAGGAGACCGGTGGCACCTGAAGAAGTGGGTTTTTTACCCACGAAAGCTTATGCCCAAATAAATCTGTTAGTCTTTAAGGTGCCATCGGACTCCGCGTTGTTTTTGTGGATACAGACTAATCCGGCTACCCCTCTGATACTAAGCAATTACAAAACAACAAACCAGATGGATCTTCCCTTTTCTCGTCTCTTATCCCTTCCCCCCCCCCCCCTTTTCACTCTGCTGCTACCCTGTGAACAGCACAGCTCACTAGTAAGTGATAGGAGTGTACCATAGGGGATGCAGCTGGCAGAGGGACAGGGACAGTAACTCCTCACTTAACATTGTATGTATGTTCCTGAAAAATGCAACTTTCAGAGAAACAATGTTAAATGAATCCAATTTTCCCATAAGATTTAATGTAAATGTGGGGGGTTAGGTTCCAAGGAAATGTTTTTGAGGCAGACAAAAGACATTATGTACTGTACTGTGGTTGGGAAGGGCCCCAGGCTTACCCCACACAGGCACAGCCCATGCAGGCAAGAACACTAGGAAACACCTTTGCAGCAGCAGCGGCAGCTTCCCCGGAGAAGAACAGGTTTGGACTTTGCCAGGAATGCTCTAGGCCCGCCTCTTCCTGTCCCCGCTCCACTCCTGGCCCACCTCTTCCCACCCCCACTCCGCCTCCTCTCCAGAGGACGCACAGCTGTTTGGCAGCGCTTAGGACTTTCTGGGGAGGGAGGGGGTGCGGAGATGCAGCACTTCCCCGCTCCTGCCCCTCCCTCCCAGAAAGTCCTAAGCGCGAAGTGCTGGGAGGGAGGGGGAGGAGCGGAAAAGCCCTGCGTCTCCACTCCTCCCCCTCCCTCCCAGAAAATCCTAAACGCCACTAAACAGCTGTTTGGCGGCACTTAGGATTTTCTGGGAGGGAGGGGGAGGAGTGGAGACGCGGCGCTTCCCTGCTCCTCCCCCTCCCTCCCAGAAAGTCCTAAGCGCCGCCAAACAGCGGGGGAAGCGCTGGGAGGGAGGGGAAGGAGGCGGAGAAGTGGAACTTGTGCAATGCTCTCTTGTAAAGACGCTGCTCTTCCACAGAATCTTACAAGCAGGCAGCCAAAGGACGTTATAAGGGAGGATTGCACAACTTTAAAGGAGCATGTTCCCTAATTGAGCAGGGACGTAACATTGAAACAACGTTAAGCGGGACGACGTTAAATGAGGAGTTACTGTAATATGGAAACGGATAGACCTGGCTATCGTCTATCTGACTCTGCTTTAGTTGAATCTAGATGGCTAGGTGACTCTTTGGCTATGTTTCTCAATGGTACTTAGTCACATGCACAGAGTTAAGCATGTGTGCATTCCTGTTGAAGTCAAAGGGATATTGGATACCATGGTGATAGGCAGATGCTTAAAGTTACACACATGCTCATTGGCTTAAAGTTACACACATGCTTAAGAACCTTCCTGAATTGGGGCTTCTGATATCATGGAAACAGGCAGATCAGAAATAGGATAGAATTGTTGGAAAGAAAAACAATCCTCCATTTTTGAACTGTCCATGGTTGCATTTGTGCTCCCACAGGAATGACAGCGTCACAGCCTAAGAAACATTGTCTTCAGCCATTCACAGAGCCTCCCACTTGTAGGTGATGGGAAATCCACCTGACATCTAAGGCTAAACCAGGGATAAGCGGCTGGGGCTTATTGCTCCACAGACAAGAACTGCAGCATCCAAATCACGTTTGCACAGCCAATGCTTGCTGCCCCAGATCAATGTATCGGTTTCCAATTAGGTTAATGGTACTGCAATAACTTCAAAGCAACCCCAAATCAATTCCAATAGCCCACTCTGCTCCCTGCATGCTAGACAAAAGGCAGGCTGGAGGAAGATGATCTAATATGCCATTTATTGATTAATAAGTCAAAACCAGGACTCTAATGGGCTTTTCGCATGATTGTTGATTGTGGAGAGAAGAGAAAGGGTCAGTGAATGGGTCTGGGGGGACTGGTTGTGTGATGAAATAGGCAGGGAGTGGAGGGGGGAACACGGCTGGGAAGTGAGGCCTTCCCTCCACCTCGCGGTTGCAGACTTCTGTGACCAATCTAAATGGGCCGGCGATTGTTGAGAAATGAAGACTTGTGCAATGAAAAGAGAAGGGAATAAATGAGATGTATCGGCTTCAAATAAAGCAGAATTGCACCTTACAGTTTACCGTGTTTGCTGCTAACCATGCTGTCCTGCTGTCATAGAAATATCCAGAGGGAAGGGGTCCCATAGCCCAGAATTAAATGGTTTTTAAAACACTGAGCCCAACTAAAGTCTTCTCATAGGTCACTGGCTGTGCCCATTCCAATAATGCTCAGTAAATGCAATTGTCTGACTCTTTCCCTTATGTCTAAATTCCATTCCACGATAAGCAATAAAGCCCATTAGGCCTGTAAAGCAGGAGGTTGCAGCACTTCTGGAGTGGTTACAAGTCACATCGCTTTTGGCCTCATGCTTTATAGCACTACTCAAGGCACCCTATAAACGTCTCCCTGCCCCGAAGCGTGCTGCTGCATTGGCTATTATCACACAAACCCCTCAATTAAATACAAAACATTTCGGTGTCACTAGCTCTCATGAGCGTGTTCTACAACCAGTGTGCTCTACTCCCCTGTGCCGAGTGCAGTTACTTACATGGCACAAAGAGGGTTCAAAACCGCTGGAAAATACTCTCAGATCTAAACTGTAGCCTTTTGTACCCACTTTGCACACGTGTAAATGACTAAACAAAGTGCAAGGCAATGAAGGTTCAGACCCAAAAGACCACATTCATCCTGGGTGCAGCTCCGCCCAAGTCAGTGGAGATACGGCAGGTAAGAATGTGGCTTGTAAAATGCTCCCAGAATAACCCAAACCAGCCCTCCATTTAAGACCATCATCTACCTATGTTCCTTCAAGCATGTTACAATACACAGCACTAGGTGTATGGGAAACCCCTTCGATACAAGAGACGAATGTCAAGGAGTCACTGATTGTGCCACTTCTATTAGGCCTTTGATGAAATATATTCTATAAGAAATAGTGAGGATGGACTCAACGCTTGGAGTTCCTACAATGGAATAAACCCATTTGGTGTGAAACTGCATCAGTACATTGCAATGTAACCTGATGACATTTTGGCATGGTATCATCATGGTGAATCAAAAGTCACTACATAGGTATGCAAATACAAGGAATGCTGCCTCAAAATGCCATCTCTCTGGACTGCGATAATGATTGGTGAGACCCGTAAAGGATTATAAGGCATCAAGGAATGTCCTACAAAGCACAGTGCTCGCGGGCCACAGGACTGCCTTAAGAAAATTGGGATAGTCCCAATACTATAGTCCCAAAAAAGGCTGGGCTGAGGGCTATTGATGGAAAAACACCAACCAGCTGATGTGTTTTGCAGTTCAAGCCAGAATTCTAATCCTATCCCAGTAAGAATGAATCACTGACAAGTTCCTCCTTGTTTCGTTCTCCACACTGGGAATCTGTGTGAAGCCTGCCCCCGCAGGGGACTAGAAAAACGCAATTCACACATCGCCCGGAGATCTCTTTGTGGATATTGTCTGTGATACTCACATTGTAGAGGATGTCAGTCCAGCCCTCCATGGTGATGCACTGGAAGACAGTTAGCACAGCAAACAGAATATTGTCAAAGTTGGTGATTCCATAGTTGGGGCCTGGCCAGTATTTCCTGCATGTGGTTCCATTCTCACATTGCCTGGCCGGGGGATCCTCTCCACAAGGAAAATCTCCCACCTCCTCACCTGCAGAGACAAGAGGGGTAGGGGAGGGAAACAGTTACTGATCAAAGACTCCCAAACATACCGGTATCACTGAGCTCTCACCAAACTGCCTCCAGGAGAAGCAGGGTCTGCTTCTCATTTACGTTTCCTTTATGCTACTCTGGGATCTTAAAGTGGGTGTAGCTATAATGTATGCTCACATAAGGCCCTTTACATTGCCAGGGGTGTGTGATAGGGGCTTTAGTGACAGTGTAAATGAAAATCAGGCCCCATGTGTCCAAAACCTAGAGCTCACAACGGTGTTAGTGCCATATTTGGGGCCACAACTGAGCAATACTATAGCGTTAATAGTCAGAGTAGACCAAGGAGATGCCCTTGATTTAAAGCAGAATGAATACTGTGATTCAGGGACATACTGTAATGTGTAGAAAAGTGTTAAGTATTAACATTACTACTATTGTATTAGGTCTATTGTGTCATAGAATCCTAGAATATCAGGGTTGGAAGGGACCTCAGAAGGTATCTAGTCCAACCCCCTGCTCAAAGCAGGACCAATCCCCATACAGATGTTTGCCCCAGATCCCTAAGTGGCCCCCTCAAGGATTGAACTCATAACCCTGGGTTTAGCAGGCCAATGCTCAAACCACTGAGCTATCCCTCCCCGGTGATGATGGATAGAAACACAAAGATTATGAGGCAGGTTCTCCGGTCTGCTAAGGCCACTTAGCACAGCAGCTGTCCCAGCAGAAGGGGCGGGAGGGAGAATGTTGAGGGTGTTCCAAGGGTGAGGTCGTGAAGCGAGGGGCAGAGCAAAGCTAAACCCCATCCTATATAGTGTATGTTTACTCTTCTCGAGCTGGGAATCACTCCCCAAGCTCGGAGACAGACCCACGCTAGCTCTGATCTAGCTAGCATGCTGAAACCAGACGTGTAGCCATGGCGGTGGGAGGGCCTAGCAGCTCCGAGTGTGATCCCGCCCAGGAGAGGAGCTACGCACTCAGACGGCTAGCCCATCCCACCGCTCACGCCGCCCGCTAGCTTGATCAGAGCTAGTGTGGGCATGTCTACTCAAGCTGGACATAGATCTCCAGCGTGAAGTGAAACTATACCCATAGGTACAAGGAGTGCCTAACGCCAGCGGTGAAAGTTAGAGCTGCACCTAAACGGCTCTAACTTTTCTCTGGGACCAGACAGTAGGACAGAGAGGAGAACTGAGCCCTGTAACTTCAGCAATGCAGGCCAGAGGCTCATGATACCATAGTCTGTGTAGCACAGCTGAGAGCACGCTAACCTCTGGGCCCAAAGGCAGTGGGTTCATGTCTCTTAGCAAGTTTTGTGCTCTTCCCCAGTACAAAGAAGGCAATGCTGAACTGCTGTAGGGGCCGTCAACAGAGGCTCTGGGGCCAAGGCATACCAATTCCCTCCTGGCCCATGTTGGAGAGTGTAGAGGAGGAGCCTGGCATGCCCTTTCCAATGCGACTTCTCTCATTGAAACAGGTTTTCATGTCCATGGCTGCCAAGTGCTGAACACAGAATGGACTGTAAGCCCTTGGGGATGGGACTGTCACTATGTTACATGTTTGTACAGAGTCTAGCGCAGTGGGGGCCCCGGCTCCAGGCACCACCACAATACAAATAATAAACAAACTACTACTAATGGCTGCTCTGCTGGTCCTACACAATCACTGCAGTCGTCATCCGTATTTAATTCATTTGCAAAGCGACCCTGAGTACGAAACACAGTCTCTGTTCTATGGTGGTTGTCCTCCAGCCCTACTGAAGGTGAAGGTAAAGACTTCTACCACTCAGGAAGACCTTCGAGGATGTATGGAAAGGGTGAACTAGCTCACCTGAGACAAGACCAGAAATATCCACTCAGTGTTGTGAATAAGCAAAGAATGATGGATTCCCCCATCCCGCTGGCTCTGAGCAAGGTCAGAAATAGCAATTTGTTGTCATGACTAAGCAAAGATCGACCACCTGTCAGGTAGACACTCAAACCCCCTCCTCTCCTACCAAAAATTAAAGTCACTTTATATCCATATTCCTCTTGGTTTCCATGCTTACTGTTATCTGGAGCAGTTATTACTCTGCCGCCTTGCAGTTGATGGAGAAGCTTTGGGAGCCCAGGGCTGGATTCTCAAAGTAAATAAACTCACCAGGCCACGTTTTTCATTTACACGAAGGCCCCTTTATAACACGCTGGCAGAGGAAAAGGTCCTTACAGAAAGACACTGCGAGGGCAGGGGCAATGAGAATCGGACTTTACTAAATCAAATTCACTGAAGGGGGAAAAAATCAGTAATAACAATAATAAATAATAATAAATAATAATAATGATTACACAGAAAGAAGCCTGCAGAGGAAAGTCTGGCAGCCTGGCTCTGTGGTATTTCACAATACAGTGTGTGCAAGCAACCTTTTCCCATCTCACCAGCCCTTTACTACAAGGTTTTGCCCTCAGGCTCCCGTGTGGGTCGCTTTGGCTCTTGTAATGGATGTTGAAGGGTTTACTGAGGCAAGGCAGCAAGAAGAAAGAAGAAAATAAAGTCTTTGAGGACAATTCTCCAGGGGCCCCTTGGAAAAGCGCGGCCGGCTTTCTGACGTTTGGCCTTTTGTTACAAGGTAATCCTTTCTAAAGGCAATGAACGTCTATTACTACATGTATTGATTACCTTATGAGCAGGAGACATGACAAACAAGTCGGGTCTTCTAAAGTCCATGTGAAAAAGAGAGTGCAGGGGAGGGAATCGGAATTAGCTATTCCACTTACTATTTTTTTTAAAAGTTTGCAAAGTGATGCGGCCAAATTATCATCATTTGTATCCCAGTAATGATTTACCGGCTGCAACTGAGATTAGCGCCCCATTGTGCTAGGAGCTGTACATGCACAGCCTAGAGTAGGGCTCTGCAAATCAGTGAATATGCTTGTTTCAGACATGCTGAAATGAAGAGTTTTGACATTTCTGAAGACATTTCCTTTTTTCCCCCCTGACAAACAATTTGGCAAAATCAGTCCAAATTCTCAAATTGTTTCAGTCAACCTGAATCTGCATTGTTTGGTGAAAAAAGGGATCACAAGAAATATTTTCACCCAGCTCAAGTCTAGAGTTCTTGTAACTGAATACTAGTTAACTCAAGTTTTTAAATGCTAACCTGTTTTTAAATCCATGCCACCAAGGTTTGTCCCAGGATACAACTAAACCACAAAGGTTTGCATCACAGAACAACTGTTTGGGTCACATCTAGATTAGTCTTTTAGCAACTCAAGTTAACAATCAATCAATTAACTCAAGTTAAAACAAACCTCTAGTCTACACAAACTCAAAAGGAGAGACCCCAAAGAGTTCCCAGTCTGATCTCAGTTATAAATCCAGGATAACATGATTGCTTTCAGTGGGATTATTCTGGATTTTTACACTGGTGTAACAATGCAGAATTGGCCCATAATCTCTAGTGCATGTTTCAAAGGACTAGGTAGGCATCCAAAGGAAAATTCAGAAACGGGTGTGGTGCCTTCCTATCTCAACACAATTTTGTAGCCATAACTTCTGGAGTCTGGTAAGCAGGAAATGATGAATGAGAATATGTGCAAATGGGTGTGCATAAAAGAATTCTCTGTGTCAGCAACACATGAGTGCATGGAAGATTATGGAGAGTGGAAAATATATCACATATTCAGTGAAAATCGCACACTAATGTGTGAGTCTATCTTAGACTTTTGCCTGGTTTTCACCAAAACAAAAAGTGTCTTTTCCATAAACTCAGAACAGCCCATTGTGCCATATTACTAAAGCTGTGTCGATGTGAGCCATGACATTTCCATTCATATCCCATGAGCTCACCGGCTTTCTGAATTACTGCTCTTTGCTTCTTGGTTTCCATAAGAATCCCAAGTGACTGTTTCATTTGGGGACTGGGAACAAGGCCAGGCCTGAATCCCCCTAACTCCCCAGATCCCCAGACCGACTACTGTTGCAGGGATGCAGCTCCTTGAGGAGGTTCATATTTCCACCCTGAAGTCAATGCTCAGAGCAAATGGACCTGAGCTTGTTAATGCACCTCTTCTGAGATTAGGCATTTAGGTTTAAAAGGCTGGGTTGATTAGATTAGCGGGATGCTTTGCTTTCCCTGCACACGAGGGATTCCAGATCCAGGAAACCTCGCCCGCTGCCTTTTCAGAAATGCAGCGAGGAGGGGAGGAGAGAGAACTGGGTAGAATCAATTTCTGTAATTCATCTGTAGATGAACACATTAACCACAGCGCAGAGAGCTGCGTGGTGCCCTTTAACAGCGACTCCTTCATATGCTGGTAAGGTGGAGGCTTTAAGGAGGTCATAACCTTCATTCTGGAGCTGGCCCTGCTTCCCTCCTGTCGAGATGCCAGATGCCATGATGTATGGTACTCACACGCTTCTGGCTGGGCTCCCAGTTCCATACTTGAGTGCTACTCCAAGAGCAGTGCTAAGATGGGTATGTTACATCACATGCCACAAACAGGGCTCAGCCTTCCGCTTGGCCTAGAGATCTGTCAGTCATAACATCATTGTGATGTTGTCCACCAAGATGGCTCCCAAGTGACCATGAATGGGACTGTGGCTTTTTTTTTTTAAAAGAAGCTACAAACATAAAACGGGAAAAAACCCAGCAACTACCTAACACTTTCCCTCCTTTGCCCCACCCACCGAACCCGTCATGTCAGTGAGGAAAAGGCTGAGAATTCTAAGTGGTGCTTTGCCAAGGGCATAAAGAAAAGTATTACGCGATGCTTAGACCAACACCTGATCACTTGAACCTTCTGTTCCCTGGGACCCCTGGTTCTCACCTCTCCCCACCTCCGGTCTACCGCAAAACACCACCACTCTAGCCATCTTCTTTATCCAGGGCTCTCCCCTCCTCACACTCACTCGTTGGCAGTCTCCTAGTGTAACCCACCAGTGTAGACGTGTTACAGGTCTCCCTCTAGTCCGATTCACCTAGGATGTGAGTTGTTACAGCTCCCCCTTAGGGAGTGTTGGCTCTTTAGCCACTCATGATTTCCACTCTGGAGGTCCCCAGTTCAAGCCCCAGTCCGTCAGTCCAGACGACGGCTGTCTCACTACCACATCAAATCATCCTCCTCACCTGCGAGGCCCCAAACAGTCTGACTCCCACCTGTGTCTCTGCTCCCATATCCTTGCAATCGTCTATCATCTCAAACAAACATCTCCCCAATTGCATCCCCTCAATCACCCTGGAGAGCTAGGACCAGATTGTCCGCTGCCCTGACCCCACGCTGTCACTTGCACGCCAGTCATTCCCAGGTGGATTCAGGAGCTTTTCACGCTCCGTTTGCACTGGCATAAATGACTCCACATGGCACAAGGGAATGGAGAAACCAGCCCCTGAAACCTCATCCCCATTTCTATCACGTGAGCTGCAGGGTGAGCTTGGGCAAGTTACTTCCCTTCTCTGTGCCTCTATTCCTCCAGCTAGAAAATGGGGGTAAAATAGGAACAATCCTAGCTGTTATCTAGCGCTTCTCATCAGGAGATCTCAAAGCACCTTACCCAGAAGGTCAGTATCATTACTCCCATTTTACAGATGGGGAAACAGACACAAAGGGAAGTGATTTGCCCGAGGTCAGCCAGTCACACACTGACAGAGCAGGGAATAGAAATCGTGTCTCCTGAGTCCCAGCCCGGTGCTCTAACCACTAGGGAACACTGCCTCCCATGCTGCTGCTCAGAGGCCTTGTGCGTGTGTTCAATGGAAGTTATTTCTGAGCCCAGAACAGAGCTGAAAGCCCCACATCATTCAATGGCCAGGCAGCCTTTTTAAACCTATTTAAATAGCTACCCAGCTCACTTGGGGCAGGGTTGTAAGGATCATTTAACTAATAGCCGTAAAGCTCTTTGAAAAAGCAAAGCTCTATATAACTGCTTACACAGCCATCTCCGCTTGGGAAAGATCTTCCACTCCCTGGCCAGCAATATTGTTATTACCCATTTGAATTGTGGTAGCATCTCTGAGCCCCAGTCCTGGACCAGAACCCCATTGGGCTGTTGTACAAACACAGAACAAAAAGACAGGCAGCCCCTTCCCCCCCCCCTCAAGAGCTGTTCATTTAAACAGCTCTCTTCCCCTCCTACAAATCCTTTCTTAAAATCCATTTCTTCCAGCAATCTTCTTGCTTTCCTCTGGAGTCAGCTCTCTGCAAACCCCCTTACCTGGATCATTGTGCCAGGTTTCGCTTACCTTACACAAGAAAAGTATCTCACTCTGGGTTTGCAAAGCCCTGTGTCAATTTAAGATACTATTGTAACAGAGTTTTTACAGAATTGCCAAGGGCCTCCCAGAGCATTGGCTGGGACACTCTTTTATTATGGTTCGTATAAATCTAAATAAATAAATGCAACAGATGCTTAATGATAATCACTGAAAAGGTTTTTTAGCTTGCAAGCTCCTTGGGGTAGGAACTCTTTCCCTGTGTGATTCCACACCACCTAATACAACTGGGCACCATGTTAATGAAAAGATTAAAAACTGACCGGAGGGGCGGGGGAGAGGAGAGGAGGGGAGAAGAACACGTTCTGCATTTTTTACAGTTAAATTGCACCTCAAGCAGCTATTCTGATGTTGCACCTGCCCTTAGTTAAGGGTCTCTGGGTGTCCAGGCCCTACTCCTCTATTTTCTGGGGTTTATTACACAGTGGCAGGTAGACACATGTCATTTTCACTGCAGGGTCCAATTTCCCATTTCCAGGCCGCAACGTTTCTTATGGCAATTGCCAGGTTTTATCCTTATCCTTTATCTGGCCTTTTATTAACATGCTGTGAGGGCGTTCTCTCTCTCTAACCACAGGTGCTGCATTGCTGATCGGACTGCGTGTAACGGCAGGGCTGACTATGGAGTCAGTGCAGCAGATGGGAGGGGTCAGCGTGTAGACACTTAGAATCATAGACTATCAAGGTTGGAAGGGACCTCAGGAGGTCATCTAGTCCCACCCCCTGCTCAAAGCAGGACCGATCCCCAGGATTTTCACAGTGCTAGCTGTGAGCACTCCGCCCGGACATGGGGTATGCTATGCAGACTGTACACTCTGTAACAGAGCATCCTAAGGGCCCAGCCATGTCGCCCTTACAAGACACTGGTACTTAAACATCCCCGGCCATGCTCCAGCAGCCTTTTCACACTCTTCCCAAATCCCACGCAAGTGCTTCCGTAGCCACTTCCTTCTCTGTTTCCTACACGCCCCACCTGGAAGACTGTGGTCATGCCATAGATTCCTCCTTCCTCTCATCTGCTATAGCCCCTCATTCTTCCCCCTCCTTCTCAGCTTTGGCCTGCTCGCACTCTACTCCCTCCTTCGTCTCTCCCTCAGCCGGGTTCGGAACCATCCCTCTGGACTTTTCTTCCTCTCTGACTGATTTTTCCATCTGCCCATCTCTCCTCATTCACAGGGACGTCAGCCATCACATCGATGGCCAGTCTTAGTTAGTGGCCTTCCAGTTCCTCTTTCTCACCAGCTCTGGACTGTCCCTCCCACTCATCTTCACGGTCACACCCTCAGCCTGCCCTTCTCAAAGCTCCATCCAGTTCTGACTCCCCTCTCTGTGAAGTCCTTCACCCCGTGTCCTCCTCCCAGAATTTTCATTTGTCTCTCTCTCTGACTTCCCTGCTGCTCGCCATCTGTCCCAACCCACGCTTCATCCTACGGTGTTGTCTCTTATCCCAGCAACCTCTAGAGATCTCACAAATAAACAGCTGCACATCAGAACCCCAATCATCTTGAAATCAAAAGTCACTGCATCCAGCCAGCGCCATGAGTGCCTGGTTGCCAGTTACAATGCAAAAGTCACACACACACACACACACACACACACAGGGCCTGAGCTGCCTCTTACACACGCTGGTGTAAACTGGGAGTAAATCCATCCAATGGAGCTACAGTGCTGGAAATGAGAGGAGAATCTATCTGGTTGCCAGTGTGCATGTGTACACCCAAGTGTTCTGCGGCACTGAGAGAAGGTGGGCCGGGAGGGAGAGAAGGAGTGGAAGGGGAAAAACGAAAACAGAGCAGGAGGGAGAAAGGAGTCTAATATAGAAGGCTGTGGTGTAATCAGCTAGAAGAAAGCCAGAAAACACAAAGGAAAATAAGAATCAGAAAACTAACTTGAACGGAAAAGAGAAATTGAAGAAGACTGAATGAACGTAGAGACAAAAACTGGAAATCGTATTAATCAAATGATACCCACAAATTAGCCTGGAAAAAACAGAAACAGGCTCAGTACACAATAGTTTAGGACAGGAAGTGAAGAGTACTGGGCCAGTGAAGCTGCACGGACTTATAGCAGCAGAAAACTGGGCCCACTACATCCAAGTCAAACTGCAGGGTGAATAAGGGAGACAGAAGGTAATTATGCCAGCTGGAATTTTGCCAGGCTACCTCTGGGTCAAGAGGTCATCACTAGACAAGCTCTTGGACTTTGGCTTTAAGTCTCATCACAAAAAACGCTGTGGAATTTAACCTTTCTTACGCAGGTCACTTCCCTGAGAGACAACACTAGGCCCTCAAACGGATAATGTGTGCCCTGCTGACTTACTGAGGGAACAGCAGCAGCTCAATCTCACCTGTTTCGTTCGAGAAGCAGGTTTTATGAAACTTCCCCATGTAGAACTCCAGCCCAATGATGGCGAACATCACGATAGCAAAGAAGAGAAGCAGCCCAATCTGGAGCAAGGGCACCATGGCCTTCATGATGGACTTGAGGACAACCTGCAAACCTGTAGGAAGCAAGGAAATTATTGTAGTCAGTGACTGGAGAAAAAAGGGTTTTTTGGAGGGCAGAGGAGTTTGGATTTTTAATAAAATGCTCTGGATTGGCAATGTCCTGCAATGCCTCTTTCTTCTAGGTCATTGATTCAAAGCTCTCCCTGCTCAGTAAGGATTAAGGCTCCAAACCAGATCCCATCAAAATCTTCCAATTAGCATCAGTGGGAGCCAGGCCAGGTCCTAAAAGCTGTTCAGTGACTCATGTGAAACGTGATGGTGGTCTCAAGCCAGTGCCCAGAGCATGGGTCCAAATACCAAAAAAACTACTGACACAATTGGCGTGAATTTAGCACTCTCATGTCCCACAGAGGCCAAGGAGTCAGTGGGTCAGAGAGAGCATCGTGGTAAGTCACAGTCACTTGGCCAGGTGGGGAAAAGCGAGAATGCTTTACAGCCTGGTAGTTAGCACACTCGCTGGGGAGATGGGAGACACAACTTCAAGGCCCTACTCCAGAGACTATAATTATTGATAAAAAGTGGAACAGCTTCAAGAGGGGAGTTTGAGAAAGCCCAATACCAGAATATCCCATTTCCAAGTGTGCAAGTTTAAATGCCTACTCTACATCAGGTAGAGAGGGGAATTGAACCTGCGTCTCCCACATCCCCACTGAATGCCCTAACCTGGGGGCTAAAGCTTATAAAGGGAGCCAACATCATCACCGCCTCCTCCCCTCCCCTGTCATTTTTAGGACTCCTTTCCTTTGCTTCTGACAAAAGCCTGAAAAATCAAAACAGAATTTTTGCGGGGCCAAATGAAACATTATCGACGTTACCGACATACGTAGACTTTTTCAGTTTGGTTGAAACGATTCGGCAAACTCCACGCAGATTTGCAAATCATTTCAGTCAACCCCAAGTGCATTTTTCAGTGACTAAATGATTAGTTGGAAAAATTTTGCCCTGCTTTAAGTGAGACCCATTTATAAACAAAAAGGCAGTGGTGTCACTACATTTAGTATCAGAGGGGTAGCCGTGTTAGTCTGAATCTGTAAAAAGCAACAGAGGGTCCTGTGGCACCTTTAAGACTAACAGAAGTATTGGAGCATAAGCTTTCGTGGGTGAATGCCCACTTCGTCAGACGCAAGACTGATGAAGTGGGCATTCACCCACAAAAGCTTATGCTCCAATACTTCTGTTAGTCTTAAAGGTGCCACAGGACCCTCTGTTGCTTTTTACATTTAGCATAGCCATCTTGTGGCTAACCAGAGGCCTGCAATCTCTGGGGCTTCCAATCTTGGGCCTTTTCACCAGCACTCAAATTCAGTTTCAATTAAAACAGGGGAGAAAAGAGGAGAAGCCAAAGAGATAAAGCTGTCAGATAATTTTATGCATAAGGAAAGCAATGCCCTGTTAATCACCTGTTTAAAGCTACCTTGGCTGTGGGGCCCACACTGGAGCAATGGGAATAAAGGATCATCTTTGTCCCACTGCCTTGTAAAACTTAAGTGAGGTCAACCCAGAAGTGCACAGAAAAACACTCATCTGGGCTGGGAAAAAATACAGACACATGGAGAGAGCATATTAGGACAGCATTCGGCACATCTAAGGACTGTGTGTGTATTGCAGGGGGGAAGGATTATAAAGCTCTCAGGTGCCAAAGCAGCCTTTAAATTGTATAGCAGAGCTATACTATGTCTTAAATCTATGGCGGGGTGGCCAACCTGAGCCTGAGAAGGAGCCAGAATTTACCAATGTACATTGCCAAAGAGCCACAGTAATATGTCAGCAGCCCCCCATCAGCTCCCAGTGCCTCCCACCCACTAGCAGCCCCGCCAATCAGCGCCTCCCCTTCCCTCCCGATCAGCTGTTTCGTAGTGTGCAGGAGGGGGGGGAGGAGCGAGGGCACGGCAGGCTCAGGGGTGGGGGCGGGAAGGGGTGGCAGGGCCAGGGGTTGAGCAGTGAGCACCCCCCTGGCACACTGGAAAGTTGGCACCTGTGGCTCCAGCCCTGGAGTCGGTGCCTATTAACTTCGGAAGAGCCGCATGTAGCTCCGGAGCCACAGGTTGGCCACCCCGATCTACGGTTATGACTCTGCTCAAGGGGCGGAAGAGTTGTGGCTGGCTGGATTAAGTTGAATGTCGGCTTTCATAAGGCATAAGTGCCCCTGAAACAAAACGTGGCTGTTTTCTCGTATGTACGTATCAAAATAGGAGAATCAAAAGATTCTCTCCCACCAGATAATCAGGTTTAGAAAGTTGGCTGGGGCTCTAGTGTGTTCCACGGAAGGGTGTAATGTTGTGGTGATAGTGAGGTGAAATTCGCCCCTATGCAGCCAGCCAGCACACAGCCTCTGTGCCACGGAAGTCCCACTCACACTCTCAGAAGAAGGCGTACGCTGGACTTATGTGGTGCATACTCCTCGTGCTGATCTCTCTGCTCAAGGATGCCTTTATGAAATGGAGAGGTGAGTTGTTCTCCTTTAAGAAACTCTCGTATCTGTGATCTCACCCTCTCTGCAGTTCCTATATGGGATCATGGTTATTTTATTCAACTTGCTTTGGTTTTTCATATGAATTTCATGCTAGAGAAAGGTGCCGGATTTACAGCCCTGGGGAGTGGAAGCTGCTCTTCATCCACACACAGCATGGGCAATGGCAGGACAATCCTTCCCCGCACTGTCAAAGCACCTCAAGAGTGGGCTGGGAAGACGGGTCAGTCAATGGCCTAGTGGATAAAGCCCTAGACTGGGATGTAGGAGATGTGAGTTCCAGTCTCAGCTCTGATTTATCAGGCGATCTTAGACAAGTCATTTCAGTTTAGTTTCCTCTCCAATGCTTTATCCTGTCTATTTACATGGCCTTGCACGCTCAAAAAGCACTTGTTGATTGGTGCTTAACAGATCAAGGGCATTTCACTATGACTATTAATTTCAAATAAAAGCAGCAAAGAGTCCTGTGGCACCTTATAGACTAATAGACGTATTGGAGCATGAGCCTTCGTGGGTGAATACCCACCTCGTCAGATGCATGTAGTGGAAATTTCCAGAGGCAGGTACAAATATGCAAGCAAGAGTGAGTCAGGCTAGAGATAACAAGGTTAGTTCAATCAGGGGGGATGAGGCCCTCTTCTAGCAGTTGAGGTGTGAACACCAAGGGAGGAGAAACTGCTTTTGTAGTTGGCTAGCCATTCACAGTCTTTGTTTCAAATTAATTTCAAATACAGATTAAGAAATAAAGGCCAGCTTGTCACAAGCCCTTTCCTTCTGGATGGGAAATGCCTATGTAATCTGTGCTCCCAAAAGGACACTGCTGTCTCAAATTTCCAGGCAGGGAAACGCATTCCTCATCAGCTCTGCACAGCCCCTGGTGTTCTGGCTGCAAGAAACCGTCTCTGGAGCAGAGCTGAAACTCCAGGCTGCTGTTTGAGAGGAGGAGAAGGAAGCTAATGAGTTAATCAAGATGAAGAGCTGAGCTTCATGTGAGTGCATCCCATTTAAAAGGGAAACAATTTCCTCTCACTGCTTCATGCTGCATGGAAAATGCTTCCGTTCCAAATTCAGCAAGGGACAAATGAACAGATATCACTAAGAGTCCCCTGTATTTCTACAGTGCCCCTCACCAGAGCATCTGGGCCCTTCAAACTAACAAAGTATCAAGTTCCCTATGGTGAAAACCTGATTATAGAGACTGTCCCTTTATCCGCCTTGCCCTTACCTGGTGTTACTTACAGGCCTGAGTATCATGGGAGGGCAGACCCATATTTGGTGTTAACTGACTTAGCTCCAGCTAAAGATCTCCCTTGGGAATTCTAGCACTGGGGGGCCAGAAGGTTGGCAAACTTGGCATCTGGCAGTGCTTGGAGTACAGATCAAGCCCCAGAGTGAAGAAATCTCAAGCACCAAATCTGTGATGTTCCAACCCTGGGGCCTAATGTGGTAGCACTTTGCACTCCCTTTGCATAGGTGTAAATGCTGACGCACGACACAGAGCAATGGAAAATCAGGTCCCAGGCATGGAAAGTCAGGGCATCCCAGTGCGATAGGAAGCAGGGAGAAGACTATATAGTCCAGAGGACACAGACCCTAACGGCCAGAGGGCCTCACTGACAACGACAATGATGTTGCAAGTATCAGAGGGGTAGCCGTGTTAGTCTGAATCTGTAAAAAGCGACAGAGGGTCCTGTGGCACCTTTGAGACTAACAGAAGTACTGGGAGCATAAGCTTTCGTGGGTCAGAACCTCACTTCTTCAGATGCAAGTAATGGAAATCTCCAGAGGCAGGTATATATCAGTGTGGAGATAACGAGGTTAGTTCAATCAGGGAGGGTGAGGTGCTCTGCTAGCAGTTGAGGTGTGAACACCAAGGGAGGAGAAACTGTTTCTGTAGTTGGATAGCCATTCACAGTCTTTGTTTAATCCTGATCTGATGGTGTCAAATTTGCAGATGAACTGAAGCTCAGCAGTTTCTCTTTGGAGTCTGGTCCTGAAGTTTTTTTGCTGTAAGATGGCTACCTTAACATCTGCTATTGTGTGGCCAGGGAGGTTGAAGTGTTCTCCTACAGGTTTTTGTACATTGCCATTCCTGATATCTGACTTGTGTCCATTTATCCTCTTGCGTAGTGACTGTCCAGTTTGGCCAATGTACATAGCAGAGGAGCATTGCTGGCATATGATGGCATATATAACATTGGTGGACGTGCAGGTGAATGAGCCGGTGATGTTGTAGCTGATCTGGTTAGGGCCAGTGATGGTGTTGCTGGTGTAGATATGTGGGCAGAGTTGGCATCGAGGTTTGTTGCATGGGTTGGTTCCTGAGTTAGAGTTGTTATGGTGCGATGCGTGGTTGCTGGTGAGAATATGCTTAAGGTTGGCAGGTTGTCTGTGGGCGAGGACTGGCCTGCCTCCCAAGGTCTGTGAAAGTGAGGGATCATTGTCCAGGATGGGTTGTAGATCACTGATGATGCATTGGAGAGGTTTAAGCTGAGGACTGTAGGTGATGGCCAGTGGAGTTCTGTTGGTTTCTCTTCTGGGCCTGTCTTGTAGCAGGAGTCTTCTGGGTACACGTCTGGCTCTGTTGATTTGTTTCTTTATTTCCTTGTGTGGGTATCGTAGTTTTGAGAATGCTTGGTGAAGATCTTGTAGGTGTTGGTCTCTGTCTGAGGGGTTGGAGCAGATGCGATTGTACCTCAGTGCTTGGCTGTAGACGATGGATCGTGTGGTGTGACCGGGGTGGAAGCTGGAGGCATGAAGGTAGGCGTAGCGGTCGGTGGGTTTTCGGTATAGGGTGGTGTTAATGTGGCCATCGCTTATTTGTACGGTGGTGTCCAGGAAGTGGACCTCCCGTGTAGATTGGTCCAGGCTGAGGTTGATGGTGGGGTGGAAGCTGTTGAAAGCATGGTGGAATTCTTCCAGGGCCTCCTTCCCATGGGTCCAGATGATGAAGATGTCATCAATATAGCGTAGGTAGAGAAGGGGCATGAGTGGACGAGAGCTGAGGAAGCGTTGTTCCAGGTCAGCCATAAAAATGTTGGCATATTGTGGGGCCATGCGGGTGCCCATAGCGGTGCCACTGGTCTGGAGGTATATATTGTCACCAAATTTGAAATAATTGTGCGTGAGGATAAAGTCACAGAGCTCAGCAATAAGTTGTGCTGTGTCATCATCAGGGATACCGTTCCTGACAGCTTGTATTCCATCTGTATGTGGGATGTTTGTGTAGAGAGCCTCTACATCCATGGTGGCTAGCATGGTGTTTTCTGGGAGGTCACCAATGCATTGTAGTTTTCTCAGGAAATCTGTGGTGTCACGGAGATAGCTGGGAGTGCTGGTGGCGTAGGGTCTGAGTAGGGAGTCCACATATCCAGACAGTCCTTCAGTGAGAGTGCCAATGCCCGAGATGATGGGGCGTCCAGGATTTCCAGGTTTGTGGATCTTAGGTAGTAGATAGAATAACCTCGGTCGGGGCTCTAAGGGTATGTTGATTTGTTCCTGTGTTAGTGTAGGGAGTGTCCTGAGTAGATGGTGCAGTTTCTTAGTGTATTCCTCAGTGGGATCTGAGGAAAGCGGCCTGTAGAATTTGGTATTGGAGAGTTGTCTGGCAGCCTCCTTCTGGTAGTCAGACCTGTTCATGATGACAACAGCACCTCCTTTATCAGCCTCTTTGATGATAATGTCAGGGTGGTTTCTGAGGCTGTGGATGGCATTGCGTTCTGCACGACTTAGGTTATGAGGCAAGCGATGTTGTTTTTCCACAATTTCTGCCTGTGCACGTCGGCGGAAGCATTCTATGTATAGGTCCAGACTGTCATTTCGACCCTCAGGAGGAGTCCATGTGGAGTTCTTCTTCCTGTGTTGTTGGTGGGAGGGTATCTGTGTATCAAACTTCAGGACCAGAAGTAAAAAACTTCAGGACCAGACTCCAAAGAGAAACTGCTGAGCTTCAGTTCATCTGCAAATTTGACACCATCAGATCAGGATTAAACAAAGACTGTGAATGGCTATCCAACTACAGAAACAGTTTCTCCTCCCTTGGTGTTCACACCTCAACTGCTAGCAGAGCACCTCACCCTCCCTGATTGAACTAACCTCGTTATCTCCACACTGATATATACCTGCCTCTGGAGATTTCCATTACTTGCATCTGAAGAAGTGAGGTTCTGACCCACGAAAGCTTATGCTCCCAGTACTTCTGTTAGTCTCAAAGGTGCCACAGGACCCTCTGTCACTTTTTAATGATGTTGCAATGATTCTCGTTACACTTACTTGGGATTCCTGACACCAACTTCAAAGGTCTCAATACCCGAACGGCTCGCAGGGTTCGTAGGTCAAAATCAGTCCCAGCGGTGGCTAGAATCCTGATTTAAGACAAAAAGGGGCAGGTGTGGGGAAAGGTGAGAAAGAGAGAGAAATTGAATTAAATGTAAGTTTTCCAAAATACAAATAAATGAAGCATGATAACAAATTCAGGCCACCTAGGACTTTATGGTGGTCATTACACTGCATTCAGTAGCCAGTAAAAACATACAATGCCCCTGAGTCACATATCCCTACTACTCGAGTTAAAGGAAAATCTCCATTAGCTCTCTGCAATATAGAGCCTATGAGACACAGTTGAGCAGTTCTGATTCCATCCACTAGAGAGGAGTGTCCCATGTACACACACACACACACACACACACACACACACACACAAGTACCAGTGCATTTATATAATGCAAGCTTTGCTTTTTAAAAAAAAAATGGTTTTTACTTTTTGTTTTATCTGGTTTTGATGTTTTCCATTTAATCTTGAACAATTTTACCCCTTCAGTTACAAGAGTTCAAAATTATTAACTTAGCCTTCTGGAGATTGCGGAGTCACCCCACAAGATCCTGGGTGTGGGGAGGAATTCACACAACACACAACCTTGAATTTTGAAAAATTCCAAGTATGAAAAATTTCAGCCACCTCTATAATTGGTCCGAAAATCAGGAGGTTAGAGGAATTACGAAAAAAAAATCTAACTTTTCTCACCCACTCCCCATCCCACCAAAAAACCCCTCCAAATTCAGAATGTTGATGACATTTTGAAATTTGCTCAGTCCTCACAGTTGGGGTCATATTTTCAAGAGCTCAGCTCCTATTGTGCACCTAGTATGAAATGTGCATCTAATAGGGCTCTTTTGAAAACTGGCCCCCGGTGTCCAGAAATCTGCAGGTCAATTACATCTTCGGCTGTGGGTCTCTATCTCTACCTACTGCACCAACTCCAGATGGAACCAACTATAGAGTTGGTTGAAATTTTTCAAATTCTGAACTTTCAATTGAATTTCAAAATTCAGGGAGGGGAGAAAATAGTCCAAGAAAATTTCATTTTCCCCCCTTTTCCTACCCAAGGTCTCATGGGGGAATGGGGCAGTTGGCCAGCCTCCAAGTAAAGAAAGATGGCACCTTCTTCCATTTCCAGTGAGATGATAGGGGAACACATCCCTCTGTCACACCATAAATTATCGCCTAACAAGGCTATAGTGTGAGACGCTTTATTAGAGACTCCATAATGCTGATGGTTTCTTTGAACTAAAGCAGTTCCTGTTGTGTGTGTTTACTCTATGCATGTGTAAATGTAAGTTTGGTCCAAAACACCCTACTTTAGAGAAAGGAAATCAACAAGAAAAAAAAAGTAAAGTCTCCCTGAAAGAGCATGGTGTGAGCATCTACCCTGTAACAGTCTGCAATAACCCTGAGAACAAAATGGCTGCCATCTTGGCAGGCAGACAGTTCATAGACACTAAAGGGCATCATACACAGACAACGAAAAGGCATCACAGTTTCAAGCTGTCCTGAGTGCACCACATTTCACTCCAGCACCAAGAGAAGAAAAGAGGGCAAAGGATCCAAAAGGCATCAGGAATGCAATCTTCCCTGAGCAAGGAAATTGGAACCCCTGGTTGCCAGCCAACTTAGACACTCAATGCCCCCTCAATGACAAGAGTAATTATTGCAGCTCTTCCTTTGGTGTTTCAACAACGAAAATGTTAAGATCTGGGGAAGGAAGATCCCCTGTAACACACGTCCACTGAAGAAAACAGCGCAGAAAGGAAAAGCACCTCACCAACTCCCTCTTGAGTGCTCCCTTTAAAGTCATTGTAAGCAACATCCGTTAATTTTGATAGGATTGTTGTGAGGCTACTTTAACAGAGGGAACAAAAGGAAGGTGCGGATGAACTAGCCCTGCCAATGGAGTCTGCAAGACTCAATGTTACCCAGGCCCAGCCATTTTTAGCCATTCTTGCTTCCTGCCCATGCAGCCATCACTTCCGTCATTGTCTTCTTCCCAGACGGAAAAAATATCCTCGTGCACAGAGGTCAGTAAAGCAGTCTGGCCCAACATCATGCAGATGTGTTCATGCACTGCCCTTTGCCACTGGAGAGCTGGGTTCAAATCCTGCCTTAGGAGAGCAATTAAGGGGGGGAAATTCTTGACAATACAACTCTCTGCCTAGTGATCTACATAGGCCTCAAAGCTAGGCTCAAGCAGGAGAGGTTCCTATGCAACCAAAGCGTTGATGAGACAAGCCCAAGATGTTACTTCCATCATCCGTCTATGATTCTGTTGAAAGTGAGGCTCATTTTAGTCCATCCCTGAACACGGGCCCAGATCACAAACCCGCTAAGCAAGTCAGCACAATTTACACTCTCTCCAAAGGTCTTGGCTAGCAGAGGTTGTCACAAGTAGCATTAAGATGTATCACCAAAGCTGTGAGAGATTCCAGCGGTTGTAATAGCATAGTGGATGCTTTAGGTCAGGGGAGAGCTATACAAAAGCCTGGGACAGGAATAATCAAGGGTTTGGCAGACAGGACTGGGGCCTTGTCTACACCAGAAAGGGGTTGCTGGTATGGGTAGATCAGCAAACCCGCCTAGTGTAGATGCAGCTGACACAGGCAAAAGAGTGCTGTTGTCAGCATAGCTTATGCAAGTTCCCCAAATGAAATAAGCTATTACCAACACAAGGACTTTTCTGCTGTGTCGCTGCCTACAGTGGGGCTTTTGCTGGCACAGCGACGCCAACAAAATCACGCTCCTGCTAGACAAAGCTATGCCTGCAGAAGTTTTCAGTGTTGCCCCGGCATGCAATACATTGGGGAGCCTGGGACTGAAGGAGCAGGTGCTAAAGTCAGGATCTGAGTGCCTGGGCACAGCAGGGTGAGAGCCCCGTCCAGGCATAGCAGGGGCTGAATGAAGTGAGCTGGGGGCACCAACCCATGTTACAGCGGTCTCTAGCCCCTATGACTAGCCCTACATCTTCCCAACGAACTGGAGCGACCCAAAAAGAACGAGAACATATTGTGAGTGACTGTCATCCGAGCCCAAGCTACTGAAGATCATTTAAACCAGGGGTCGGCAACCTTTCAGAAGTGGTGTGCCGCGTCTTCATTTATTCACTCTTATTTAAGGTTTCGCGTGCATACATTAACGTTTTTAGGTGTCTTTCTATAAGTCTATAATATATAACTAAACTATTGTTGTATGTAACATAAATAAGGTTTTTAAAATGTTTAAGAAGCTTCATTTAAAATTAAATTAAAATGCAAAGCCCCCTGGACCGGTGGCCAGGACCCGGGCAGCGTGAGTGCCACTGAAAATCAGCTCGCGTGCCATAGGTTGCCTACCCCTTATTTAAGCCAATAGCTATCGCATTCGGAGGCATTGAATTTGAAGCTTTCATGCTCACACTGTCATTCTCCTTCCCCACCATGCCAGTGCTCATGTGTCAAACCTTTACAGCCTGGCAGTGCCATACACTTCAAGCCTTAACCGTCTGCCTTGGCTGTGCCTGCCGAAGGTGCTCGTGGCCTCCAGTGGCTTTCACGTGGATTCACGTCGTCCTGACCCAGGCCCTTTCCTGTCTGCCACAGGCTGAGAGGAGGAGCCCTTGTGCTCTCACCGTTTGCTTTCAAACTTGTTGGAGAGAGACTGGGAGTGAACGCAGGAGAGAGTCAATTAGTCCCACGGCACCAGTGAGTGCCCCAGTGACAGCGCCGGCTGCCTCGCTGCTCAGAGGCGCCTCTTCACTCCCCTGATGTGTTCTTAAGAGGTCTGAAGTGAATAAAAACTCCCTGGTTTACGGCTACCCCCGCTTCCTGCACCCCCTTTAGTCAAGGATCTCAGCCACTCGCCTACCCTGTGCAGTTAATAACCATCTGCCCTACCCCAGTGTGTGACAATACAATTCCTGTAAGGCACTTTTCCGAATATTCTGCAAGAATGCCATTTCTCCCACATAATTGCATGATAATATACAGCTCCTGTATGGCCAATTCTGCCACTGTGCTTCTTTGCAGTTCTACATGGAGAATAATACCAATCCCCAGTGAAGGGAAGGATGTAATTAACTGAAGGCTTCTGCTAACTTCATAAAATTCGCATAAGGGCTGTCTTTCTCCCCCCCCTCCCCCCATTCCCTGAACTCAAGCTGTAAACCCTCAGAACCCTTTGTGGGCTGTGCAGGAGCAAGAAGGATTAATAAAAATGGGGGAGAACGGGAGAGATCAAACGAGCCAGATGACAAGCATGACTTGAAAATCCTGCGGAAGCTTTCCTGTCTGCACGCGTAACAAGTGAGAACAAAGAGCAAGTAACTGAAGAACCAGAGCTGGAGGAGGAAATTGACAGTGAGAATAAAAATAGTGGGAAAGAAGTTTTTAAGAGGCGACTTAGCAACAAGGGAAGGAATTGGGGCTGTACCTTTTCATGCTTCTTGATGAGTTATAAGGACATCTTGATGATTTGTAGGTTTGGGGTGGGTGGTTTCGGCTTGTTTTTTTACTTCAGAAATAGTAGGTCTTGACTTCCCTGCTGGAGGACTCTGTGGAGGACTGGGAAACCAGTGGGATTATGAAAGCACAAGAGACTGAAAGCTGAGCAGTTGTGCCAGGAAGGGACTTTTACTCAAGTGTGATGTTTAGAGACTGACAACGGAGCTGCAGCACAAAGTCTTGCTGAAACGATACAGACTCTGCCTTCCCTAGAGAAACCTCGTTTTATTGTGAGCCATGTGTGGAACAGATTTAGCCCCATAGCTGTGTGCTGGGCTGCACGTTCCCCCTCACTGCGACTCCTGCAGGATATTGGAGCGTTTTGGAACTACCTGAGTAGATCAGGAACTGCTCAAGTCAAGAAAAATCCTTGGGATCCGCAATTATATCAGTCCATCTAGTCCAATACCCAGTGTCCGACAGTGGCCTGCCAGTACCAGCTGCTTCAAAGGAACATGCAACAGACCCAGGCAGTGATGGGACAACCTTCCCCCAGGAAAAGCTCTTCCCTCCCAACCCCAGTAGCCACAGGTTGACTTATGCCCTGAGCACGAGATCTGCATTCCTTCCAAAACTACTTTATTTTTAAAATATTTCCTATTGAATCCTGGATATTCTTGTAAAAAGCAACAGAGAGTCCCGTGGCACCTTTAAGACTAACAGATGTATTGGAGCATAAGCTTTTTTGCTCCAATACATCTGTTAGTCTTAAAGGTGCCACTGGACTCTCTGTTGCTTTTTACAGATCCAGACTAACACGGCTACCCCTCTGATACTGGATATTCTTATTATCCATATAAACGTCTAATGCGCTTCAAAAATCCTGCTACACTCTTGACTGCAATAGCATCTTGTTGCAGTGAGTTCCGCTGTCTAATCGTGAATTGTGTGAGCAGGCTGAGTGAGAGACCAAAAACTCTTTTCTCGTGAGCCAACGTAGGCTTGTAACAAAGGTGTCCAAAGATGAAAAACGTAGTGCTTTATTCCCCCACTGCCCAATAGCATTGCACTGTGTTATCCCATTGTACCATTGCTTGGCTAAACTAAAACTTCCCATCTTACCTCCCTCCATTAAAGTGCTCTCTGGCCAATTTCTGTCCTCAGAGGCCAAGGCCCGTTTATGAGAAATACGTGACGTCTTCTGTTCCAATGATCCCTGGTAAAAAAGCTTATTCCTCTGGTTACAAAATGATGCAAAGGGGAAAAAGGAAAAACTCAGGGTAAATAATTGTCTGCTTTCATTGCCAGGGAACTCAGTATTTTTACTGTACTAGTACAGTGAGAGACACATTGTCACCCGATGCCAGGGATTTCACAGAGACGTGATCGTGAATCTTCTTATTGAAACGCTGATCAAAGACAGTCACAAGAAAAGGCCAGAAAATGTATTCAAACTGAATCTCTGGATCTGTAAAGCCCGAGGCGAGGAGGGCTGGAAAAAGCTAACCTTCTTCTTCAGAGCTGCTGCTATCTTGCATTCATCCTGGCTTTGCAGCCTTTTAGCAGATTTAGTTCATCTTTTCCATATGATCCCGTGAGGAACGGATGACAAAAGCTTTCTGCCCTCTCTCCAAAGGTGGATGGAGGAGAGGAAAGAGGGAACTAAACACGGGGAGACTTTCTGAGTTAAGTGCCAGGAATAATGATCCTAGATAAGGAGCATTCTGTGAATGCCTCTGCTTAAATGACACTGTGGGTCCTGCTTCAGCAGAGAATAATCATTGAAGCTCAGGGTTAGCGGAACACCAGACTGCAGATGATTTGGCATGTGTTTTTTCAGCCTAAACCCCGGGCGCCGTTGATAATGAGATAAGTTGCAATGGAGGGGACTAAGAAGAGATCTCCACGTGAGAATTGTAACTAGAGTCGTGAGAAATTCAGCAGCTTCAGTCTAGAAGTGTGTGTGTGTGGAGGGGCGGGGGGTCATGTCAAACTGCAGCTGAAACCACTGAGATTGAAAAATAACCACAGCATCACCCCTCTTCTGAGCGCTGTCAGATGTCAGGGCCTTGCAGCTCAGTTTCTCGTTAGAGGAGAAATCAGTGGCGTGGATGCTGGGTATTTTTTTTTAACATAACTGGTTTATTTGTGCTATATATATCACTCCTAGAACAGAGGTGAACCGAAATGGTGGGTAGGAAAACCCCTCTTTCAGTGACTGCGGCCCAGACACCAGTATCCAATTCCCAGGGAGACCTTTGGCTCAAGAATTGACTCAAGGTAGAGAGATTAAGGCAGAGAGTCAGCTCTCTTGATGCTTGCAACAGCTTCCCTCAGAAGAAACTGCATCACAAACCTAATCAACGAGACAGCAGTTTTTCAAAGACTCTATGCTGCTCACACAATAAGAAAAAGAACTTTTAAGATTATGTGTAATAGCCCCATGTGGTGACACCTATCCAAATAAATACCAATAATCTCCAGGCAGCATTTTCTTCTTGGTCTCAGATCTCTTTACAAAGTTAGGTACGTGTATTATCCCCATATTGTGTATGGGGAAACGGAATATAGCGACTTGCCCAAGACCTTATAACAAAACAGTAGTAGAACCAAGTTTTGGACCCAGATTTTCTAGACCCATACCAAGTCATCTAGGCCCCAGAGACCTCCATCTCCTGCTTTGACACTGAAATCAAGGCAATATCACCGAGTTCCACAATTCTTCTGCTACGGCTGGTTGAATAGTATGTGTTTGGCACATGCAGGCCACTGTGTTGGTCTATGACTCATTTGCAAGCCGTGCCTGACAGCTGTCAGTTGTATCCGTTCTTCACAAGAACTGGCGGACTAGCTTGGATAACGAATTTCCAGACTCCAAGCGGTTCACGAACCATTCATTGGATCTATTCACGCTTCAGCACGCCTCATTCGGTGCTTCTACCCCAAGCACCTTCACGCTTTCTCCCGTGTTGCCCCTTCTGCTTGGAAAAGGCGTCTCATGCATATCTGTAAAGTCACCACCCTAGCCCTCCTTGGAACTCACCTCTGCCATAATACATACAGGGAACCGAAACCTGACAGCAGCTAGGCAGATGGTAAGTTGCACTTACTGCACCTGAGAGGCTACGTGCATCATTAGTCAATTATTTTTGTCACCTTCTGTCCCTTACCCTGACCTGCTTGTTTGTTTCATCCACCAGTTACACCTTGTCTTCTCCATTTAGACTGTAAGCTCTAAAGTAGGCACTGTCATTTATTGTATGTTGGTACACAGCTGAGCATAAAGGTATTACTGATCACATGTAGGACTGGTTGAAATCTTTTCATTCCAAAACCAATTTCATGAAAACGTTTCTTGTAACATTTTCCGATTTTTCTAGGAAGGTCTCCTCCGCCCTGCCAAAAAATATAATCAGTTTTTGCAAACTGGTTTATAGTTTTTCATCAAAACCTATTTTTTTAAAAAAATCAGCAGAAGCTGTAGAAAAAAAAGAAATATTTTTGCTTTTTTCCTAACCTTTTCAAGGAAAGTATTTACAATTTTCTACCAGCTCTCATCACATGGCACTGCTTCCACTCCCTGATTGGACGACAAACATTTGAACAGAAGCGTAGTGAGTAGCACCTTTCTGGTACAAGTTGATGAGACTTTCAGGGTTTGTGAATACCAGCAGCTGGCTGAATTTGAATGTGATCAACAGTCTAGCCCAGGGGTAGGCAACCTATGGCACGCATGCCGAAGGCGGCAGGCAAGCTGATTTTCAGTGGCACTCACACTGCCCAGGTCCTGGCCACCGGTCCTGGGGGCTCTGCATTTTAATTTAATTTTAAATGGAGCTTCTCAAACATTTTAAAAACCTTATTTACTTTACATACAACAATAGTTTAATTATATATTATAGACTTATAGAAAGAGACCTTCTAAAAATGTTAAAATGTATTACCGGCACAGGAAACCTTAAATTAGAGTGAATAAATGAAGACTCAGCACACCACTTCTGAAAGGTTGCCGACCCCTGGTCTAGCTCCACAAACAGCGGACCTGTGTCTACCCCATTCCATAAATCACTCTAAGCTCACTCCAATCTCAGCCCCGTGGCAGCAGACTCCTGAACTGTTCCATTCATGTGCTGCATCTGAACTTTTCAGGGGAATCTGCCCTATTTCGAGCAAGACCAAGTGACTGTCACTTGCTTTCTGGTTTTGATATGAAAGTTTAGCACTTGTTTCAACAGAACAAGCCGCACTCAATGGGAAATATCAAGAGGAAGGGCATGTATGCACCAGTCAGTCCGTTTGTGTGAGAGCGTGATACCCACTTACTCCAGAAAAGCCTGGCAAAGACGCCTTTCAGGGCACCCTGAAAGTCAATGAGAATCTGATGCTTGTGAAAATGAAGAATTCATGTTACTCATTTGACCTAGGCATAACATGTGGCCAGGTGCTATGCAAGGTTACTACACACCAGGTTCGATTCTCATCTCACATCATGCACTATTACATGAGTGTAATCCCACTGGCTTCAATGGAGTTACTTCTGCTTTATGACAGTGGGACAAAGTCAGGTCCACAGCCTTACTACTGCAACTCAGTGCTGATCTGGAACAATTCCTGCTACTCCAGACTTAGACTAGGTCTACACAACGGAGGGGGCGGGTCGACCTAAGATATGCAACTTCAGCTACGTGAATAGCATAGCTGAAGTTGCATATTTTATGTCGACTTACCTGGCTGTGAGGACGGTGGCGACTCGAGCGCTGCCGTCGACTCCGCTTCCGCCTCTTGCCGCGGTGGATTTCCGGAGTCGACGGCAGAGCCATCGGGGATCGATTTTATCATGTCTTCACTAGACGCGATAAGTCGATCCCCAATAGATCGATTGCTACCCGCCGATCCGGCGGGTAGTGAAGACGTGCCCTTAGAAACACCAGAACTGCCATTCTAGTCCAGCAAACCATTTATCCTGTTTCCAGTAGTGGCGTATTCCTGATGCTTCAGAGGAAGACGAAAGTCTTCCAAAATGCAGCTGAACCAACATGCAAAAAAACTTCAGAAACAGACTTCAAAGAGAAACTGCAGAACTAAAATTCATTTGCAAATTTAACACCATTAATTTGGGCTTGAATAAGGACTGGGACTGGCTGGCTCACTACAAAAGCAACTTTCCCTCTCCTGGAATTGACACCTCCTCATCAATTATTGGGAGTGGACTACATCCACCCTGATTGAATTGGCCCTGTCAACACTGCTTCTCCACTTGTGAGGTAACTCCCTGCTCTTCATGCGTCAGTATATTTATGCCCGCATCTGTAATTTTCACTCCATGCATCTGAAGAAGTGTTTTTTTACCCACGAAAGCTTATGCCCAAATAAATCTGTTAGTCTTTAAGGTGCCATCGGACTCCTTGTTGTTCTTGTGGCTACAGACTAACATGGCTACCCCCTGATACTTGACAACATGCAATGCGACTCTCCCCCAGGGGGTGTGGCAATTCTTGCCTTCCTGATCCCTGCAGTGATCCAGTGATGTTCCCAAGAGCAAGATTTCATCACCCCAATCACAGTACATGTAGCTACAAATAAATTTAACTCCTGTTATCCCACACTTGGACCTTACTTGAGAAGAGACTGCGGAGTCATATACCACCTCTGTCACCAAATCCTGGTGGGTTACCTGGTGGACGTGAACTAATAGGATATTGGATGAGATCAAACTATTTTCCCCACACTTGTGACCTAAGAACAGATCCAAAGGCAGGTCAGTGGCGGTGAAAGGCTACTGAATGAGTTCTTGAACTGGATGTCAGGATGCTGGCAGTGGTTTTGCTCACGTCTTGCCTCCAAACTCGAAAGACCACTATGGTGCTGCTGTCAGTCTCTCTCTCTCTTCCTTACGATCTTGTTCTCCCAGCTATATCACAGATTTCCAGCAGAGCACTGACTGCACCATCTGGAAAGAGGCCCTCTTCTAGTCAATTTGATTTCGTGGGGTGTGAGCTTTATCTTGGCTGCTGAAGGCAAGCAGCTGACACCAAATTTGGGCAGACAAATAGATTAGGAATGCTAATCACTGCTGTATAATTTATAGCACCGCCAGTTTCATCTGTGGGTTAGTTAGAAGACTCCATATTAGAGACTTCCCTAACCATCAACCTTAGTAACCCTCTGACATACATGCGAGCACTCGGCTTGCCTGCCCTTTGTTGGACGGCTGACACAAAGGAATCTAATCATCCAACCAGACCTCTGCACAGTGCTTTTCTAGCCATTCCTTCCTCTGCCTGCCCAAGGAGCCTTTGCTCTATTTTATTGAACCCCTGTCCATGGCAATGCTAGTTCACAGCCATTGCCAAGCAGGACAACAACAGTTCGCCCCCACCAACATGGGATTACAGTGTTATCTACAAGGTGGGAAACAGCTTCCCAATACTTACTAGCCTCACGACTAAGCCTGCTAGCCCACCTGAAAAATGACTCTGCGGCCAGCCCCCCAAAACCCACTCTACCCCCAAAGCCACCCCAGTGCAATTTAAAAGTAGATAACAGTTAGCACTGTTCATTGGTATTTATTATTTGCAAGACACTAGCACCTCGATGCCCCAAACGAGGTCAGAGAGACAGTCCCCGCTCTAAGCTTGCAAATTAAAGAGACAAAGGATGGGCAGACAGAGGCCCAGAGAGGCAAAGTGACAAGGGGAAAGAGCTGTTCTGCTCTGTTCTGACCCCAGCCACCCCACTCGCTCCAAGTTCCTACACATCCTGGGTGGGTTTCTCAAGCCCTGGTTATATAGATTAAACACCAGGCTTCAGTACAAAGATACTTGGCCTCGATATAGAATGTAAACATCTCTCCTCATTCCATCATGAATCTGCATCAGCAAATAAAACGCAGAGGCACAGAAGCAGGGCAGACAGTCACCCACGGAATACATCAATCCCTATGGATCGACCTCTAGGAATTAACGGAGCTCATCTGACCTGGGTACTCCGTGAAAATCCCAAGCAGGTGTTTGGCACATTGCTAAAATAAGCCACAACGACTGCCCCACAAAAGGAAGAGTCACAATTCAGGTGACCAGATGTCCCGATTTTATAGGGACAGTCCCGATTTTGGGGTCTTTTTCTTATATAGGGTCCTATTACCCCCACTTTCTGTCCCGATTTTTCACACTTGCTGTCTGGTCACCCTAGAATGGAGTGACATCAGGCTTCGAAATCCCCAAAGAAGCTACTGAAAGCCAATCTCCTGAGCATAATTTCTGGATTAGATTTCACCCCTTGGGGGGAGGAACCCCCACAGATCCTCCCATTTTTATGATGAGAGCCAGAGGAACCCTGAGACATGCTATTTTCAAATCCAACTGAGCTTTTGCAGGGTTGCAGAGAGCCAAGGGACCGGGCTGCTCCCCAGGAGCACGGGCACATGTTGGTAAATCATGTGTCTTGTGATTTTGCCTTGTTTGACACTAGGTAAGACAGGACTAATATCCACAGCCCGCAAAACAGCAAAGGGGACTTTTCTTCCCCCTGAACATGAAGCAAGCTGGCAGAGAAGCTTGGCCAGCCGTGTTTTCCTGACTTTGCATGGGGAAAACAAGCACGGAAGAGTTAAAACCCATCCTGCATTTGGATCTAGCCAGAAAGTAGGTCACCCTCCACCTCGCTACATTAGCATTGCAAAGGGAGACACAGCTGCCTTTTTGAAACTGGGCCCGGCAGAGGGTTTGTTCCTGGGGTATGTGAAGGGGGAGAAGCGAGGGGCCATGCCCCCAGAGAGCTCTCCCGGAGCTGCTGAGTGTCACACCTCTCAGGTTCCACACCCCAGACCCCGTTATGGAGCTCTGGGTCCCTGATGGAACCTCACGCATGCAGCACGGTTGCAGTTCCTCATCTCAGCCATGAGGGGTTGCCTCTCCCATTGCTGGAAAGAGGGTGGATGGAATGAGCTAGCGCAGGGCACATGTACACTGGGGAAGGTGTGTTCTTAACTCGGTTAAGATAGAGAAGACCAGAAACTTGACTTTTACCTGGCTTAGCAACTCGAGTTTAACTCCACGCTTCCCTACAGGCCGTAACTCAAGCTGCTAATCCGAGTTTAAAGCAGAGTTGCCATGTCCTCACTGCTACTTTTAACCCCAGTTAAGAACGCACTGTTTGTTTGCAGTGTAGTCGCACCCTTAATATTCTCCTGGCAGGCAGGTGGGGGCATGTGGCAAGGTGTGGGAGGGGCACATGAGGAGGCAGAATGAGGGGGGATGTCGAGCAGGCACAGCGGGGAGCATGGTTAAGAAAGTGGGAAGAAACGAGGCATAAAATCATAGGCAAAGAAAGAGAGATTAGGGCACAAAAGGGGAGGAAGGAAAACAAGGAAGCCCGAGCAGGTTCTTAGCATCGTTACTCCCATTTACAGAGTGTTCGCTTTGCCCCTCGTTGTCTCTCTGTGCTTCAGAGGGGGGTCAGCCGTTGCTAGGATTTTTTAAAAAAAGTTCCCCAACCTTTGGATGGAGGGGGGCACAATCCCCCCAAGCCCCTTCATGTCCAGGCAGGGGGTGATATCCCATCCCCATAACACCTCCCTTTTGGGCTCCGTCACCTTCATTCCCTTTTTAGAGAAGCTAACAGGGCCCATTGGCCCCTCATCCTACCGCGTGCGCCTAAGGGAGAGCACTGGAGAGCGGAGGACAGGGATGGGGGTGAGACACAACCACACTTGTTTACTCCAGGTTGGGGAGCAAGTCACCCCTGCCCCCGGCATCCAAAGCTCCCAGGCTTCACTCATACCCATCCTATCACCTGAGGAGCGTGCCAAGATATGCTCTCCTCGCCACATACAGCAGAGCAAACCAGGGGGCTCTCTCTGACCATGTTCCCTTTGCAGCTGCATGTGGAACAGAGGGTGTGGGTTGGTTTGTTCTAGCATCTGCCAAGAGGCCTGATTCTCCTGGGTTTCCTCTCTGGGGCTGGGACAAGGCTAAGGCGTTTTTTTTCTCCCTACGAAGAAGCTACCTACTTGTCCTCACTCCCTCCCCTCAGCTTCCATGGGCAAGAAAACAGCCACCAGAACTGATCCTCGCTGGGGCATTTTCAGCCTCCTTCAGAAGGAGAGAGAGAGGATGCAACAGGTGGAGGAGGAAACCTCATGGCGTGCAGGGATGGGACTAATTTCCCATTTCTTCACCAAAGGCCCTGTCCTGAAGCTCTTTGCTCAGGTCTTTCTTGTGCAAACCTCTCGCCAAATGCAAAGGGGAGTTTTGCATGAGGCAAATCTGAGTCAGGGTCTAGAAGGTATCGGCGGGGTAGCCGTGTTAGTCTGAATCTGTAAAAAGCAACAGAGGGTCCTGTGGCACCTTTGAGACTAACAGAAGTATTGGGAGCATAAGCTTTCGTGGGTAAGAACCTCACTTCTTCAGATGCAAGACATCTCAAAGGTGCCACAGGGTCTGGAAGAGTCATCTCACCATTAGTGGGCCCCCTCGTGGCTGGGAACAGCAGAGCCGCTCTTTGCTTTCTAGCGTCCCCTTGCTGATGGTCACTCGCAGTCCCCCGGCCGTCTGCGTCCTGCTCTCTGACACAGCTTCCCCTAAACACCCCTCTCTCTGCCTTTAGCCCACAAGAGGAAACTCCCAGCCACCGCTCACCGAGGGCTCCTCTCTGGCCTCCTTTCCCACAGCCCCGTGCTCCTTCCTTTAGGAAAGCCCAGCTCCATCCCCACTGGGTTTGATCACCCACTATGCTACCCCCCACCCCCACCGCCATCTGGTGGCCTAATTGGCTCAAGCTCTGGTTAATCCATCGTTAACCAATGTGGGGCTTATACACCCTATCACAAAGGGGTGTCAGGATTTGGCCCCAAGCAGGAATTGTTTTGTTTGGCTTTCTTATTTTTTAAACAGGGCCATGCTGCCTTTGTACAGGGGCGGGGTGGGGATGTCCAAGAGCTGTGATTGCTCAGGATTTTTTATTTGCCTGTTCTATTTAATTAGGTCCCTAGAGTCCTGCAGTCCGGGACCCCCCGCCACCCCATCGTGAGACAGACCTACCGCTCTCTATGGCCTGTGCTTCATAGCTTTGCCTGTAGTGCACTCAGTATCTCTCACTACCTGCCAGCGGTTCCAAAGTATTCACTCGCCTTCTGTCCTCTGCCCACTAGGCACTTATTCCCCCAGATATGTCGGTTAGCTCGGTGCAAAGCTCCCCTCCTGGTTTGGTTTTTTGTCCTGACCCCTCCATTGGTGCTGGACTGTGCTCCTGGCAACAGGTTTCTCTTGTCCAAAGATCCACACAGAGCACTGCTGGACGGGTTCCCAGGGAAGCACATGTAAGGCAGCAAAGGGGTTCGCCTACTCTGAATTGTCCTCCAGTCCCGCTAGCCCCAGAGTGCAATGCCCTGGAGGGCAGGCCCCCCACAAGAATGTTCAATTATTTAGACTGTAAACTCTTTGAAGCAACTTTTTTTATATTCTGCATTTGTACAGCACCTACCACACCGGGTCCTGGACCATGGCTGGCGCTCCTGGACACAAACACAGTACAAATCAGAAATGATAATAATATACCTAATACTACTATATTGCCACTAGGAAGGAAGGAATACATCCCTCTGAATGCTGTAATGCGGTATGTATGTATCCCTGATCTTTCCTTCCAACTAGAGCTGAATAGATAATGCAAAACAATGGCCAGGAATATTCATTTGAGTATTTCACAATGGCCACACACACACACACACACACACACACACACACACACACACACACACACACACCCTCTTTTGCGTTCGCTTTCCTCGCGCATTCAAGCCATCATGCTTTAGTGACACAATCACATCCATGAGGATTGGCAGAAATGGAATATTGTCCTTCGCGCCCCAAAGTGTTTGCGTGCTCAGCCAGTCAGGGAACATAAACACCGCCATGTGACTGACCCGAGCAATCAAAGCCAAGAGCCGTGATCAGAATTTCAAATATTCCCAATTAGTCCACGGAGTAAAAATCAAAAGGAAATCTGTCGAATACATTCAAGGAGGCCCTCATCTGGTTATTCCATGAGCAGACAGAGAGGCCAAGTTTGCTGCAGATCATTTGCCCAGCTTCACTTCCTACTGTACTTCCATCAGAAAGATCTCCTTCACAGTCCACTCTTGCATACGGGCTCCCTTGGCATGGTGCCCCAGCACAGCACAAACGCAGCAAGTACAGAACAAACCGTGAGGCCCTTGCTGCCATAGGTGTGTCATTAAACAGCTCTTCTTCCCTGCCTTGTCATTGTGTTTGGTTGCCCTCTCGGCTGAAGCGCATTGGGAGCTGTGCTGTATACAAGGGAGGGACTCGTGTCCTTCTAGCTTGTCGCATCCCATTGATTTTCCAAGAGAAAGCCAGCAGGGATGCTAACCTGCCACTCTAATGCACAGCCAAATAGAGCTCTGTGCCAGCCACGCTGCATTACAACAACCTGAAAGGTGCTCAGCCACCGCTTCCCTCTCAAGGGAAGAACATCGAACACGTTCTGCTTGGTGACGGTGGTTTTCTTTCAGGGAAGAACAGGTGGCTCACAAGCCAGACTATCGCAGTTTCTCCCGCCTGGCACCAGGCCATGCAAAGCAATGAACAGTCACTGGCATTGAGCATGTGACTTGCCTCTTAAAGAACATGGCTGGAGGACACTGAATCCAAAAGGCAATGCATTGCAGCAGTCTTTAAGTACACACGTAAGCATTTCAGCAGCGTACTCCCACGTCACCTGTGGCCACTACCCAGAGTTCTGGTTCCGTCCAGTTTCATGACCTAAAGCACAGCCAGGCCAGTTCTTGAACAGGAGACTTCCAACACACACCCAGGTATCGTAGGAGCAGAGTGGTGAGTCCATACAGGACAAATGCCTGCTGAAGATGCTAATTCTTTGCATGTAAAGGCAGTCAGAGATCCCAGGTGCTTTTTGCCAGAGCATGGACACTACCCCCAGTGCACTGGTTAAATCCCAGCCATGCCTTTCCGCCTCCCTAAATTTCCCCTCGGATTCCAATTGGCTGTAGCATTCTTCCCTTCCTGTCCTAAACAGCTGCACAGCAGGGAGCGGCTGTGGGAACAGCTGTCTTGTTTCATCGTGCTCTGTAGTTTGTCTATACGTTTGTAAAGCACTTTTGGGATCCTATGGGGAGGGAAGGGGTAGGGGACATGAAAGCTGTTATATTATTTTTTTTCATAAGGGTGGCCCAGTAATATGCTTAATCACTGTTCCATTAGGAACGGGAACCCTTTTACCTCACTTCTGTCCTACTCGCTCATCACATACTGCTTTCCTCCACCTGAGCACACAGCAGCAGCCCCTGTACACCCTGAAGGAGAATGGGTCGGGGGAAGAGTATATTCCCTCTCCCTTCCTTACTTCATTCTACCCTTCAACGGGTAGTGTTCAACAGCTCGATGTCTAGTTGGCAGCCGGTATCAAGCGGGGTGCCCCTGGGGTCGGTCCTAGGGCCAGTTTTGTTCAACATCTTTATTAATGATCTGGATGATGGGATGGATTGCACCCTCAGCAAGTTCGCAGATGGCACTAAGCTGGGGGGAAGAGGTGGATACGCTGGAGGGTAGGGATAGGGTCCAGAGTGACCTAGACAAATTGGAGGATTGGGCCAAAAGAAATCTGATGAGGTTCAACAAGGACAAGTGCAGAGTCTTGCACTTAGGAAGGAAGAATCCCATGCACTGCTACAGACTGGGGACCGACTGGCTAGGCAGCAGTTCTGCAGAAAAGGACCTGGGGATTACGGTGGACGAGAAGCTGGATTTGAGTCAGCAGTGTGCCCTTGTTGCCGAGAAGGCTAACAGCATATTGGGCTGCATTAGTAGGAGCATTGCCAGCAGATCGAGGGAAGTGATTATTCCCCTCTATTCGGCACTAGTAAGGCCACATCTGGAGTATTGCATCCAGTTTTGGGACCCCCACTACAGAAGAGATGTGGACAAATTAGAGAGAGTCCAGCAGAGGGCAACAAAAATTATCAGGGGGCTGGGACACATGGACTTATGAGGAGAGGCTGAGGGAACTGGGCTTGTTTAGTCTGCAGAAGAGAAGAATGAGGGGGGATTTGCTAGCAGCCTTCAACTACCTGAAGGGGGGTTCCAAAGAGGATGGATCTAGACTGTTCTCAGTGGTGGCAGATGACAGAACAAGGAGCAATGGTCTCAAGTTGCCTTGGGGGAGGTTTAGGTTGGATATTAGGAAACACTATTTCACTAGGAAGGTGGTGAAGCACAGGAATGGGTTACCTAGGGAGGTGGTGGAATCTCCATCCTTAGAGATTTTAAAGGCCTGGATTGACAAAGCCCTGGCTGGGATGATTTAGTTGGAGTGGGTCCTGCTTTGAGCAGGGGGTTGGACTAGATGACCTCCTGAGATCTCTTCTAACCCGAATCTTCTATGATTCTATTATTCATGTTACTACGTGTCCTACTGTGATGACTGACTGCAGCAGGCCCTCCTGCAACTTCTGCCAAGCACAAAGGAAGCTGCGTGTGATGTGGGACTGGAACATTGTAAACTGGGCAGCTCCCAGCAAGCCCCCTCCCCCACAGACGGGGGGGGGGCTACTCCTGCAGGAGCCCGCCTTCATTCCCCTCCTTCCCGGCCTCCTCAAGGAACTTCACACACTTCCAATGAGGGTCCAGGTTTATTAATACCAAAGTCGCAAGCAAAACTCAGAGTCCCAAAATGAAGTGTACACAGTCCAACTCCTTTCCCTGCTTTTAGCAGGCCACTCTCTGCCCTACCGGACTGGAGTCATTCCCCTGGCATCTCAAACTCGCCTGCAGGCGTCACTCTGCCACAGCTGCCTCTCTGGCTCTTTCTAGAGACCAGCTACCTTCCATCATGCCCCATCACAAAGCCGTTAACGAGGCACAGGTTGGGTTGCCAACTTTCTAATCACAGAAAACTCGAACACCCATGCCTCACCCCTTGTCCCCCCTTCCTCACTCCATCTCCCCTCCCTCCGTCGCTCGCTCTCCCCCACCCTTGCTCATTTTCACGGGCTGGGGCAGGAGGCTAGGGTGCAGGTGGGGCTGAGGGCTCTGGCTAGGGGTGCAGGCTCTGGGGATGACAGGTGTGAGGTGCAAGAGTGGGGGTTCGGAGTGAGGGAGGGGGGCTCTGGGCTGGGGATTGGGTGAGGGCTCCAGCTGGGGGTGTGGGCTCTGGGATGGAGCCAGGTATGAGGGGTTTGGGGTGCAAGACGGGGCTCTGGGCTGGGGGGTAGGGCCAAGGGGTCGGGAGTGTGGGAGGGGGCTCTGGGCTGGGGCAGGGGTGCAGGGAAGGAGGGCTCTGGCTGGGAGTGCGGGCTCTGGGGATGAGGGGTTTGAGGTGCAGGAGGGCGCTCCAAGCTGTGGCTGAGAGGTTCTGAGTGTGGGAAGGGGCTCTGGGCTGGGTCAGGGGATTGGGGTGTGAGAGGGGGTACAGGCACTGGGCTGGGGTACCGGTTCCAGGGTGGAGCCACAAATGAGGGGTTCGGGGTGTGGGAGGGGGCTCAGGGCTGGGGCAAGGGGTTGGGGTGCAGGAGGGGGTGTGGGCTCCGGCCAGCTCCCGGGAAGTGGTCGGTATGTCCCTGTGACCCCTAGGTGCAGGGGCAGCCAGGCGGCTCTGCGCACTGCCCCCGCCCACAGGCATGGCCCCCACAGCTCCCATTGGCCGCAGTTTGCAGACAATGGGAGCTGCGGAGCCAGCGCTTGAGGGCAGCGCATGGAGACCCCATAGTTGCCCCTCTTCCTAGAAGCCGAAGGGACATGCCAGCCACTTCCCGGGAGCCACGCAGAGCCAGGTAAGGAGCCTGCCTTAGCCCCGCTGCACTGCCAACCAGACTATAAATGGCCCGGTCAGCAGTGCTGACCTGACCCAGCAGGGTCCCTTTTCGACCAGGCATTCCAGTCGAAAACTGGACTCCTGGCAACCCTAGGCACAGGTAGACTGGACCTGCTCTCTCTTAAAGGGCCCAGTCCAACCTGTGACAGGTATCCGGGGATGGTTGTCATGTAGATCAAAGCCATGGGTGCTGTGCTTCTCTCAAGCATGAGGCCTGCCTGATCTTTCACCCCAAATGTTCTGTTAGGAACCAGAGTCCCCTAAGAATCTAGCTTGTGATCTTAGCTAATGTAACACCAATATTTAAAAAGGGCTCTAGAGGTGATCCCGGCAATTACAGACCGGTAAGTCTAATGTCGGTACCAGGCAAATTAGTCGAAACAATAGTTAAGAATAAAATTGCCAGACACACAGAAAAACAAACTGTTGAGCAATAGTCAACATGGTTTCTATAAAGGGAAATCGTGTCTTACTAATCTATTAGAGTTCTTTGAAGGGGTCAACAAACATGTGGACAAGGGGGATCCAGTGGACATAGTGTACTTAGATTTCCAGAAAGCCTTTGACAAGGTCCCTCACCAAAGGCTCTTACATAAATTAAGCTGTCATGGGATAAAAGGGAAAGTCCTTTCATGGATTGAGAACTGGTTAAAAGACAGGGAACAAAGGGTAGGAATTAATGGTAAATTCTCAGAATGGAGAGGGATAACTAGTGGTGTTCCCCAAGGGTCAGTCCTCAGACCGATCCGATTCAACTTATTCATAAATGATCTGGAGAAAGGGGTAAAACAGTGAGGTGGCAAAGTTTGCAGACGATACTAAACTGCTCAAGATAGTTAAGACCAAAGCAGACTGTGAAGAACTTCAAAAAGATCTCACAAAACTAAGTGATTGGGCAACAATATGGCAAATGAAATTTAATATGGATAAATGTAAAGTAATGCACATTGGAAAAAATAACCCCAACTATACATACAATATGATGGGGGCTAATTTAGCTACAATGAGTCAGGAAAAAGATCTTGGAGTCATCGTGGATAGTTCTCTGAAGACATCCACACAGTGTGCAGAGGCGGTCAAAAAAGCAAACAGGATGTTAGGAATCATTAAAAAGGGGATAGAGAATAAGACTGAGAATATATTATTGCCCTTATATAAATCCATGGTACGCCCACATCTCGAATACTGCATACAGATGTGGTCTCCTCATCTCAAAGAAGATATACTGGGATTAGAAAAGGTTCAGAAAAGGGCAACTAAAATGATTGGGGGTTTGGAACGGGTCCCATATGAGGAGAGATTAAAGAGGCTAGGACTCTTCAGCTTGGAAAAGAGGAGACTAAGGGGGGATATGATAAAGGTATATAAAATCATGAGTGATGTGGAGAAAGTGGATAAGGAAAAGTTATTTACTTATTCCCATAATACAAGAACTAGGAGTCACCAAATGAAAATAATAGGCAGCAGGTTTAAAACAAATACAAGGAAGTTCTTCTTCACACAGCACACAGTCAACTTGTGGAACTCCTTGCCTGAGGAGGTTGTGAAGGCTAGGACTATAACAGCGTTTAAAAGAGAACTGGATAAATTCATGGTGGTTAAGTCCATTAATGGCTATTAGCCAGGATGGGTAAGGAATGGTGTCCCTAGCCTCTGTTTGTCAGAGGATGGAGATGGATGGTAGGAGAAAGATCACTTGATCATTGCCTGTTAGGTTCACTCCCTCTAGGGCACCTGGCATTGGCCACTGTCGGTAGACAGGATACTTGGCTGGATGGACCTTTGGTCTGACCCAGTACAGCCGTTCTTATGTAGTTCAGGCATGTGGCATGAACATAAGACAACAAGGATCCTACTATATGGCAAACCTGCCAACAGCAGGTCTTTGTGAGGGTCTCCTGGGGGAGGAGGGATAAAATGACAAATAGGCCATCTCTTTTAGAAGAGGAGGAAGGAGCTGAGGTTCCTCTCTTTAGAGCTTAGCAGGGTCTTCAGGTGTCATCTCCTGGAGTCTTATCTGCAGCAAGACCTGACTGGCTCTACATCCCACCACTAGGAACCACTCCTCCCCAACTCCAGCCTGCCCCCCTGATATGCCCTGTCTTCCCTCATGGCCAGGCCCTGCCCCCTCCGTCAGGCTGGGACACTGCAGGGAAGAAGGCACTGAGCAAGCAGACAGGCCCATATGTTTCCACTGCATCTTGTGTTCCAATCTGTCAGATTAAAGCAGCAGTTCTCAAACTGTGGGTCAGGACCCCAAAGTGGGTCACAACACCATTTAATGGGGTTGCCAGGACTGGCCTAGACTTGCTGGGGCTAAGGGGCCAAAGTCCGAGCCTCAACGCCCATGGCCAAAGCCTGAGGACTTCAGCCTGGGTGGTGGGGCTCTGGTTACAGGCCCCCTGCCTGGGGCTGAAGCCCTTTGGCTTCAGCTTTGGCCCCCTGCCCAGGGTGGTGGGGCTCGGTCTTTGGCCCCCCCTGTCCAGGGCAGCGGGGCTCAGGCTTCGCTTTGGCCTGTGGAAGAAGCCTTCTGCACTGAGATTCGGCATTGCTAACCTCCAAGCCTTTGAAAATCATGAGTCAGGCCCAAAAAAATCATGAGATTAAAAAAAACAACTCATGATTTTTAAGACAAACGACAACAACATTTGGGGTCTGTTTATTGGCCTTCTTATTTCTAAGCCTTTAAGGTACACTCAGATCCTGTCAGCTTTTCTCTGCAACCAAGCCAGACAGAAACTTTTAAATGAAAGCGGAAATTCTCCTCTAATCACATGACTCCAGGAGCTGGGCTTTCACGAACAGCACTAGATATCACTAGACTCATGATAAAATTGTGAGAATTGGCAACCCTGGGACTCATCTCATGACTATTAACATTCACCTCTGTGTAACTCTCATAGTAGTCTGAGAACAGGAGAGAGTGGATATGTTTTTTTTGCCAGAGTCATTACAGCAACCGTGTAATGTTGTTCTAAAGAAGAGACAGTTTGCCAAGATATCTACAATATTGTGTATTCCCTCCATCTGCTTCTGCTAAATAAATTCAGGGCCTTATCTGATATAAAGAATGGAAGTTGGCAATAATTGTATAGCCATCCGGACAGTGCTTTAAACCCAGCGCAAGCAGGGCTGCTGACATGAGGAAGACAGAATCGATCCATCTGACAACAGAACAAAGAATTGTGACTTGTTTGGGTTTTTATTTTAAAAGGTCGTTTATCCACCTCAGCTCCTGTGCAGGTGCATTCTAGGAGGTATAGTTCATGTTGCTGACAACCCCATTGTTCTGGGCGCTGTACAAACACACAACAAACGATGACATGACAGGTACAAAGCTGGTGCCCCATCCATTCTGGCGCTCCCACAGGTGGGGCTGTCCCAGTCTTGTGCAATGGGTGGAGCAATCCCCAGAAATGTTAGTGTTGATCAGGCCTTTGGGTGAACAAGGGAGTCATCCGCAGCACGCAGGAGTAGAATGGTTTTCAGCAGCCTGATGGGAAACAGCAGCACCTCCGCTGAATGCTCGATGTTCCTTCCTCTCACAGAACGAGCCCTTTCCTACGACATGGGCCCGACTCCAAGAGTGCCCTTCCCAGCCCCGCCTGCCCATGAATTGAAGATCCTGGGGAGGAAGGCAGTATCTGCAGCAGACATCTCATTTCCTCTGCATTCTTGCTGAGCAGGCGTGCAAAAGTCAGCTGAAAAATAATTATCCAACAAGACAAGAGGCCTCAGTAGGTAACCTGCAACAGAGTCTCCTATCCCCTTCCTCCTCCTCTCTTCTCCCTCACCTTGGAACACTCTAACCCACAGCTCCTTCTCTGCCGCTTAGATGCACTACTCCAATAAAGGCACACGTCAGCCCCTCAGTTCTTATTACGGTTGGAGATAGTGGCATGACCCTCGCTGGGATGGACTCAAGTGCAAAACCGTCAGCAGACCAGTAGATCAAACGTAGTTGAGTAGGAAGAGAGCCCAAGATAGAAGCCCTTGTATCAGAGGCCTGGTATGAAGCAGGACCTGCTCACCGAATCTGGCAAGAACAGGGCTGCTATTGCAGAAATACACATTCCTAAAAAGTGCTAAGCACAGGGTGCTCATACAAACACATCCCGATATCAAGGATGGTACAAAAACATCCCTCTAAGGATAACAGGAACACACTGACCCCGCCTAAAAGATAAGGTCAGGATGACGGTACATAATAGAGATGTTTTAATTGAACCAACATGTACAAGGTAATGGGTGATAACTAGCCACGTCAGGGGGCAGTAACTAACTATGTCAGAGGGGCAGTACTATCTTGTGTGTATTGGGGTATAAAGATGTATCTCAGAGGGAGTCCCTTTGTTCAGCCAAGGGAGGAATAAAAAGTTCTGCCATTCACTGAGCTGCGTCCATTGTCACATGTCTTAGAATCCTCGTGGAGTCTGCTAGGTGCTATTACCGTGCTTTGTCGACAATAAACCTGGCATGACACCTTCGTACCTTAATGGATCTGGTGGTCATTGGGCGGTTCGCTCAAGGTCTGCTATGCCGACTGTCTGCACAGAGCTGGGACAGTGCACAGGGAGAACACACACACGCAGCCAAACATCTAACCACAGTAGTCTGATGCACAGAGCATAGGGCTGGGAATCAGGAGATCTGGGGGTCTATTGCCAGTTATGCCACAGACTCCGCTGTAACCTCAGGCAAGTCCCTTAACCTCTTTAACGCAGGCTATAATCCACCCACTTTGCAGCAAGCTAAATCACTCAAGTGCTGATAACCATAGAGTTTAAGGCCAGAAAAGACCGTGAGATCATCTAGTCTGACCTCCTGTATATCACGGGCCATCAACCCCACCCAACATCCGCCCACTAAACCTAACCACCAAAATTAGACCAAAGTATTACAGCCCTCAGGTAAGTGCCAACGCCTTCCTACAATTCCCCCCAGAGCACAGACAAGCTCTCCCACAACTGCCAGGGAAAGAACCCTAAAGTGTCTCAGCACAAAGAACTATGGGATTTGCCCCCAGACACACACGGGCGAGTGGAGAAACAGTGAGGACCCAGTCACACATGTAGGGCCTTGTAGAGAGGATGCTGGTACCCAGGCTATGCCATCCGCCAGGTTACCTGTGCAGTGCAGACACAGCAGTGTGACCATTGATAAGCTGCAGAACCTCTGCCCCTCCATTGCCCCATAGGGATGATACCTGCCTATGCCAAGGAGGTGTTGATAGACTAATAACGAGGGTCTGACTCTCCGAGCTTCCGAGCACCTTGAACAAGGAGCTGTGCACCCTCAGGTATAAATGCCTCCAAGGGGAGCTGAGGGTGCCAGGTGCCTCACAGGATCAGACCCCTCATGTCTAAGCACCATGGGCCTGATTTCCAAAGGAGTTCGGCACCTAAATAAGGGCCAGGTTCTCAACAGAGCCCAGGTTCTCCTCCCCGCTCAGGCGTAGACTCCCTGTGAAACCCTGGAGAAATCACTGACTCTACCCCCAGCCTCGGTTCCCATTCTGTAAAATGGGGCTGGTACGTCCCTACCTCACAGGGGTGTTGTGAGGATAAAACCCACTAACGACAGTGAGGCTCAGATATTAGGGTGAGGAGCACCTCGATAGTGGGAGAGGGACCTACAGACCCAGAATACAACCAGGCTAGTTCCCAGCAGCACAGGTACTGGCCTTACTTCAGACCCTGTCAGTTCACTACCCGAGTTCAACCCAATGCTTGCTCCAGTCATCCCTGAAATGCAGCAGGTGGGGTCTGCTCTCTGCTTGCAGACAGCAGCTCCAATATCCCCTCCTGGCTAGAGACCGAGGCACGTGAGGGACAAACATTCTGGATTCTGAGCTCCCCACAGCTAGGGTTACCATACGTCTGGATTTTCCCGGACATGTCCAACTTTTGGGGGCTCAAATCCCCGTCCGGGGGGAAATCCCCAAAAGCCGGGCATGTCCGGGAAAATCGGGAGGGCTCAGTGGTGCTCGGCCGGGGCCGGCGGTGCGGGGCCGGGGGCATGGTGCCGGGCCGGGAACCAGGGGCGCAGTGCCGGGCCAGGGTCACAGTGCCGGGCCGGGCGCGGGGCCGGGGAGCCGGTCAGCCGGGCCCGCGGGGAGCCTGGGAGCCGGGCCGGCGGGGAGCCGGTCAGCCGGGCCGGCGGGGAGCCGGTCAGCCGGGCCCGCGGGGAGCCGGGCCCGCGGGGAGCCAGTCAGCCGGGCCCGCGGGGAGCTGGGCCGGCGGTCAGCCGGGCCGGCGGGGTGCGCCGGGCCGGCAGTGCTGGGCGGGCCGGGGGTGGTCGACCGGGGGCCGGGGCCGGCACCCCAGGGCCCGAGCCGACCCAGGCTGGAAACGCCGGGGGGCCAGCCTGGGCCGCGCCTCCCCCCACACCTCCCTTACCTGCTTCAGGCTTCCCGCGAATCAAATGTTCGCGGGAAGCAGGGGAGGGGGAGGGGTTGGGGCGGGGGTGTGGGCGGGGCTGGGGGCGGGGCCGGGGGCCGTGGAGTGTCCTCCATTTGGAGGCACAGAATATGGTAACCCTACCCACAGCAGCTACTGCATGTGGCAGCTGGGAACTTGACTTCTAGACGCAATCAACTCACTGACTGCTGTTTCTATTACCGTCGTGTCTTTTGCTACCTACAGCCCTCCTCCCCCCACAGTTTGGTAGCCATTCTCTCTACGCGTGGGCATTTTGCTAGCCACATTCTCTCTCCTCGCCCTAAACGTTTTGCTAGTCACATTTTCTCCCCGTCCCCTGCCACAGTTTACTAGCCACAATCTTTCTCCTCCTCTCCATTTTGCTCAGCCGCCTCCTTTTTCCCCAGCGTTGTCAGAAAGGGCAGCTGCCCGCAAGGCCAGCACAGATGCTGCTATTAGCTAATGACGCAGGAGGCAACATGGGCATGGCCGGTGTCCCCGTTGAATTAAGATTGAACGCCCCCCACCCTTCTAACTCCATCTTTGAGGCCAATGCAATTTCCCTGCTGCAGAGAGGCAGTGTCTATGTAACAGGGTAAGAGAATGGGGTTCAAATAATCGGGAATCCAGTGACAGCGGCTTTTGCTCTCCAATGGGCTGTTACTAATGCAGAAATTGCTCTCGATGAAAGTCCAGCAGCATTTTCATCATAAGCTCAGTGTTTCTGGGCTCTATCATTCAGTCATAAAAATTACACTCCGCTGGAGCTTGACACATGCGGTCCCAGCACAGCAGCAAACGCCGGAGTTTTCCGAGGGTCCAGAGCACTCTCTTTAGGCCCATTGGAAAGTTACAAGCCTGCAGTAAGGAGCTGGAAGTTTGCAGCCTTCTGAGCAGGCTGGTGCTCTCATATCAGCTCAGCTTCCACCTTCGCTGGCCAGTCACCCTCTGTCGGAGCGCTGCAGCCTGACAAATACAGCAGGACCGTACACCCTGTGCCACAGGTAAGAGCGCTGCACTCCTCCGTTTGCTACAGCAAGTTTGTCAATGGCACGCAATAGGAGCTGATTATGTGATGGGACAGCGGGACTAGGGGGCATTTGTCCCCAAACTCCCACAATTCCCTGAGAGGCATGCAGGTATCCCACAATGCACAGCGGCTTTTCCACAACATGCAGCAACGGCTTCCCATGCGGTAACACAAAGGACACTGGGGCACCTACCCATAATGCAACATGCTTTTTGGCAGTATCACCTGATGCACTCTACCAAAACAGTTTTGTCAGTGGTGCTAGGCCAGCACAACGTTTACTGGTACAATAGGGTTACCATTCGTCCGGATTCCCCTGGACATGTCCGGCTTTTTTCAGTTAAAAATAGCATCCGGGGGGAATTTGTCAATGTCCGGACTTCCCCCCCCCACCCATGCAGAGCGTGCGGGGCTTACAGGGCAGCCGGCCAGATGGTGCCACTTGCAGGGGGCTCCGGCAGCCAAAGCCCTTCCTCCACTTCCCCCCTCCTCTCTCCTGCAACTTGACACCACTCCCCTCCTCTCCCTCCCTCCCCCCGCCCTGCATTCACAGATCGCCAGCCGTCGCCTTGGCCTCCGGCCGTCTGGAGCTCCGACCCTGCTCCCCTCCCCCGCTGTCGAGCGCGCTGCTCTGCAGCACAGTAAGGGGGCCGGGGGTCAGAGAAGTGGCAGGGAGGTTCTGGGGGGGGGGGGTAGTCAAGAGACAGGGAGCAGGGGGAGGGTTGGATGGGTCAGGAGTTCGGGGGGGGCTGTCTGGGGGTTGGGGGTGTAAGGTTTTGGGCAGAGTACAGTGCCTAGCATGATGGGACCTTGATCTTCAGTGGGGTCTTAAGGCAGGACTGTAATGCAAATAATAGATAATAATTGCCTGAGTTAACAGAGAGCGCGCATCACAGCTAGGATTAGAACTCAGGAGTTCCTGGTGCCCAGCCCTGTTCGCAATCTATTGCGTCTCTCTGGGTTGTGACTCTGTCACATAGCTCTAATGCCCGGGCAAGAAGCTCTCCAGGAAGAAAGGGAGACAGTAGGAAATGCTTCTCTGAGGCTGGATTCTCTTAGCAACTTTCCACTCTATCGGCCTGGAGTTAAATGAGGATTTGCATCCAGCGGAGCCCAGCCTAGGAAGCACTAAACTCCAGCAGGGAAGGGGAGGAAGGAGTTTAATCTCCATAGTAAGCATTTCTGACAATCGCTTAGTCATTTACTTTCCTCTCCTTTGTAGTTATCAGAGATTCTTTCCTCCGGTAACCCTGGAAACGGCAGGGAGGAGGCCGCTCCAGATGTGCCTGTGTCCATGTCAGCGGTTGCTGTGTTATTTTGGCTCTGCGAGGACCTGCAGTCTCGGTGCGTCCCTGTTCTTGCAGCCTACCCCTCCCCTGGCCAGAGGGATCAGACGAGTAGCCCCATTCTGAGTAAGGACAAGGGCCCCATCTGGGAACGAGCAGCCGAGGACCCCGTTTTAGGGATCGCATTCTCCCTTCTCAGCCTTCGGAGCTGAACTCACGCCCCAGAGAGATGCTGTGGGGTCAGCGAGCCCCTACCACACTTTGGCCAGTTAGGGAGCTGTGAGGAGGAATTCTCCAGACATCCTCTTTGTCCAGAAAGGTTTGTAGTTCCAAGGGCACAGAGCTGGAGCTCTCCGTCTCTGTGACACAGATCCGTGAGCGAACAGCTCCTTCTGCCACTGGGGCAAATGAGAACAGCGATGCATCTGTCTCCCAAGTCTATGCAATATACATGACTGGTCGGTAAACAGCAGCTGCTCCAGCATCTCCACAATCCACCCAACAGGTACGTGCTCCAAAAGAGGGCCCTAAAAGCAGCAGTCGGACTGTAACACGGGCCCTGAACAGCAAGACTGAGGGGGACTTCCAAAAGTGCCCTTAGTTAAATAAGTACGGACACAATTACCTGCTAAGAGGGTCATAGTCTCCCATCTAAAATTCCGGCTTAATGTAGCCACTAGGACCCTTCCCCACATCCCCTTGCTTCCCTCACCTAAAGGAAAAGATCAAATAGGAATAGCACTGTTCTCAGAAAAACTTAAAGCCTTACTCTCTCCTCACAGCAGTCTGAGTTTCAGAATTGTTGCGGTCTAAAGTATGTCACTGGAAATCTGGATATTCCAACATGAACCAAAGCCTCACACACTCTAACAGAAGAGAGGGAGCCCTATGATGCAAGTGAAGAGACAAAAAATGAGCCCTGCATGGTTTCTAGTTTTTAAACACAACCTGTACGTAATCTGTGGAACTCACTGCTGCAGGATATTAATGCAGGCAAACAGCTTACTAAGACTTTTTTAAGGACGTGGCACATAGATTTTAAGAGCAGAAGGAACCATTATGATAAGTCTGACCGCCTGCATAACACACAGGCCATACAGAATTCTAGCTGGTAATACCTGCACCAACCCCATATCTTGTGGTTGAAGCCTGTAATGAATAGCAACTGGAGGAACACTGGTAGGATTAAAGAAATGTAAGGTAAGTTAGACCCCATGTGTGATGCATGTACTTTTCACCAGGTAGATCTGAGGAGGATTTCTCACCCCCACCCTATGTACAGGACTAAGTGCACTATAGATGGGTGTGGGTGTTTGGCTGGGAGAGGAAGGGGCTACAGCTTCATCTGAAGCATCTAGAACGTGTCACTCTAGGAGGGAGGTTATATGGCTAGGTGGACTCTCTGTTCTAGCACCGCAACCAGCCACACTCTTCCAGAGGCCTCCAACCAGGTAGTTTATCTGACCTTGAGGGATCTAGTCTCCTTCGCCATCCCTTGCCTGTGCCTAATCCTCACTAGCATCAGTAGGAGAACGGTGCTTAGTGGTGGGGAAATAGATTCCCAGAAATAGTTACAGGTTTGTTTTCCTTCCAGTAATTTTTGCCTGTTTCTTCTGTGTGAGCATCTTTGGAGACAGGGACAAGCAATAGCCAGTGCTGACACCTTCAGGGTCATGCAAAAGGGAACTTTTACCACCACCAACCCTGTTTAAGTACAGCATGCAAACCATAATGCTATGAAGCGGCGCGAACCCACAGGCAGCTCTGCACCCACGTGCTTCCTCATGATCCCTGTTAACCGGGAATCTGCCACACTACAGCGCTGAGAACAAAACTCATTGGCTGCAGAGCAGTCTAAGGAGGGGGCAGCATGGTGTGATGTGCAGGGTACTCACTTGGTCTGGGGCTCAGGAGATTGGGTTTTATTCCCAACTCTACCATTGACTCACCTTGAGCCTTTTCTGTGCCTTTATTTCCCCTCCCACTCTTTGGCGGTCTGGTCATCTGCAGATTGTAAACTCTTCCGGGGTGGGACTATCTTTTAGTATATGGATGTACAGCACCTAGCACAATGGGGTGGGGCCTTTGGGCACGACTGTAATATAAATAACAGAGAGCACAAAACATTGCTTTTGTATAGAGCCTACATAAACTGACTCTTGGTGGGAGGAAAGTTACTACTTTCCTGATAAGTATTTAAAGCAAATGAACAGACATGCCAGCACTTAGAACCAGAACTGGCTGAAGTCTTTCATAGAGGAAAAATAATTCAAACTGATTTTTTGGGGGAAACACTGAAACTAAAACGATCATTTCATTTTGACTTAAAATGTTGCTTGGGGTTGGTTGTTGTTGTTTTTTAAACCAAAACGGTATTTTAAATCTATTCTAAACAAAAAAGTTAGTTTAGAATCAGTTTGAAACTTCCCCTGGGAAAAACAGCATCTGTCAAAATGAACATTTCCTAACCAAGAGTTTTCGCAAGACCTTTCTCCTAGGAAAGACACTGGCTTTCTGACCAGCTCTCCTTTAAATCCAAAGGAAGGCTTTTTCCCTGCATCAGATCACAACAGCTTTAAGGCAGGATACATTTCGGAGCCTTAAGCACTTGATGGTGTATTTTTTTCATGTTCATTTTATCTTCAACAGCAGCATCAGCTATGTGAAATCTCCCAGCCAGCTACGCCCCCCCAGCCCAGGTGGGAAACCAGCCTGCCAGAGGTGCTCTGTATGGTTCTTGGCTCGATTTCATGAGGCTGCCTGGGTTTGAAGAGCGCGGCTCAGGGAAACCCAATTGCCTCTTTAGCTGTTGATGGCTCAGATGACTGATCAAACTTTGATATTTATATAAGTGAGCCACTTGTCACAGTAATCTTCAGCAGCCCACATGCCTGGCAGGGAAGGAAAACTCCTTCAGTCGTTTGTAAGGTGTAGAGAAGCAAGTGGGGTTTTTTGCCAGCTCCCTTTTGCTTTGTTGTCATATTTCCAGGCAGCCTGGCAACATGTCATGAAGCATGACAGGGGACGGGGGAGTGGAAGAGCAGTCAAAAGCCAGGTGAAATGCTCTTCCAGTGTACTCAGAAGCAGCACAGACGCCGTTTGGTTTCGGCAGGGCAGGATCAAGGAAGTGGCTGCGAGCGCGAAGGCGGTGCCAAGGGCAGGAGACAAGGAGGTCAGCAGGAACACGCTCCAAGAGGCATGTCTCTCCCAGAAAGCAGGTCTCAGGCACTGCACATTCAGCCTGCAATCCTCCCCAACAGACCGTGTGTGGCTGGGAGGGGGAAGGACTCAATCGGCATCAACTGCGAGTTTGCTGAGACCACAGCCCCACGCCCCACTTTTGACCTTCCAGTCCTGAAGTCACTCCCAACAGATCCGTCATAATACAGCTTTCCTGCAACACCTCTGTTATTCAAGTCTAGGTCCCCAGCCAACTGGGCACAGACTGGGTCAAAATACTGCAGGCCAATGGTTCTCAAATTGTGGTCCGAGCTCCATTCAGGTGGTCCATGGAGAGTTCCCGCTAAGGTATGCACCTGGGTGGCCGCACAAGAGAGAATGAAGGGCTACCCACCTAATTAGTGTAGCCGCGCAGGCGTGGCTCCACTAATTAGGTGCCTGGACCCTGGAGAAGACACATATGTAAGGTGAGATGGTGGCCTTGGGAAGAATAGTGGGTAGGTGGGAGGGGGAAGTGGGGTGAGCAGAGGGGGTGGGGGGAATTTGGGATGTGCAGGGCTGTGGTGGGCAGGGAAAGAGGTGACTTTCCCCAGCTCCAGGGCTGTGGCTGCCGAGGAGAGACGGCCCTTCTTCCCAGCCTCAGCTCTGTGGCTGCTGTGGCGTGGAAGAGACCCCCCTCCTTCCCAGCCCCAGTTCAGGGGCTGCCGCAGTGGGCGGGAGAGGGAGAGACCCCCCCCTCCTTCCCAGCCCCAGTTCGGGGGCTGCCGCGGTGGGGAGAGAGGGCACATCCATCGCATTAGAAAGGTAAGACTATTGAGATTAAAATATGAGTTGTGTGCTTTTATTTGTAGAACAAACAAATGTTAATTATTAGTAATGGTTTTTTTATACAGCGCTTTTATCCTAAGCGCTTTACAATAGTTAGCTAACGCTACAGACAACATTTAGAAAGATCATTAAGTGGTCCGCCAAGACCCTCGGCAATTTTCAAGTGGTCCACGAAAAAAAGAATTTGAGAACCACTGCTGTAGACAAAACAAAACCAGAAGAAAACTCAGACCACCAATTTCACATTACATGTGGCCTGCCCTCAGGCACAATTTGAACCTGGGTCTACAGAAGGCAAAAGGCTGGAATATGAATCCACCAACGCAAGCCCCTCGAAGTAACTGCAAAGGGTTCGGTTTGCACCATTTCCCTGTGTTGTTCCAATATCGTTTCAGGGGAGATTGTTTTGTTGGGGTTTTGTGAGGGTTTTTTTTAGCCATTTTCTTCTCTCGTTACAACTTTCTCCCTTGTTACAAGAATGAGACAGCAGAATTGTAATACCTTGTATGTTCTGTGACAGAGAACAGTAAACTGTACCACTCTGACCTTTTCAATGTCCACAGCCACTCTTCACTTTTACTGCCTCTGCCACCAGCGAAAAAGAGGCAGAGGGGACAGCAAATCCAAGTACAGGCTAACCCACACTTGCCAGCTGCTTTCCTTTCAGAGAATGCTCCGGCACCTCCTCTTCAGGGGATCAGCACAGATCTCAGGAAGGAAAACGTCTCCAAGCCTGCCAATGGGAGCCAGGTGTTCTGAGTTCTAGTCCTGTGTCTTGCTTAGGAAGGAAGACAGTGGTCAAGACAGCAAGGGACCTGACAACACAGATAGGAGAGAGGTAGCCCCCTGGGAGGTGAAATAATAAAATCTTGCCTTTCTATATCACCTTCGTTCTGAGGATCTCAAAGCGCTCAGCAAACATAAGTTCAGACTCGCAACCCTCCCTCGCAGAGGTAAGGAAGGATCACATCTGCATTTTACAAATGTGGAAACTAAGGTTCAGTGACTTACTCAATATCATCGAAGGGAGTCAGGGGAAGAATCAAGCCCAGAACTCTTGACTCTCACTCCCAAGCTCTAACCATTAGCCCACCTGCCCTCTCATGGCCGGGCATAGAACCCAGGAGCCCAAGCTCCTGAACACACATCGTCCCCAAATCCCACGCTCCTTTCCCGTTCCGAGGGAGGGGGACGTTATTCATTCTCTTATTTGGCGAGCCTCCTGCGGCACCTCCAGAGTCTGACTGGCACCCTGTGTGGTTGCAAAAGGGAGCTGGCAGCAGCAGGAGAGCTCTGACAGGCAGTGACATGCTAAAGTCTTGACGTGCAAATTGCTTATGCCGGATGTCAGTCATCCTTCAGCCAGCAGCTGGGAAGACACTTGCCTTTCCAGAAGTGGAGCCAAGCCCACGAGGAGTGTTTCCTTGTCTCTGGGAGGAGAATCCCACGGGCGGGGGAGGGCAGTGAGACTGAGAGCAGGGGGGAGAAGGTGGTGCTGAGTGTAGCCGTGGGATTCAGGAGGGCATAGCATAGGGATGCTGGGGAAATAGACAGAGGGAGGCAGGCGCCCCTGAAAACACTCGGGAAGAGGTTAGAGCAACACAAGAAGTCAGAGGTACAAAAGGCTGGGTAACCCTGGGGGTTTAGGCTCAGCCATAACCAGAACAACCCTGTCCTCAGACAGCAACGCTATGAGACGGTCAGAGTGGCGGCTGAAAGCATCTGCTGCTGATTCACGGTGGCAAGTGGGGGCTGGTAGCATCAGCTCCCCGTGACAGCCCTGCCCAGGCACTTGTGTCTGCCCACTCTCCAGTGGGGATCCCCTCCGTGATCCAGCTTCACTGCCCGATTCTGATCTCTCTTGCTCCGGTGTGAATCAGGAGTGTTCGCACTGAAGCCAGTGGAGATGCATCCCTAGAACAGAGGCGTGAGATCAGTCAGGCACCTGGATTTTGGAGGTGCCAAAGCCGAGAATTCTTGGAAGAGAATCCATGCCAGGCTCCCCGTGGGCCCCAGCTCCTGGCACTCACTGCAAAGTGCACCTGCCCTGGCCCTCGTCTCCTGCTAACACCCCGCTGCTCTCTGTGCTCTGCTCTAACTTCTCTCCTGTCTCCTCCGCCCTCTCTAGGCTTTGGGCCCAATTCATAGTTGTCTCACCAGCATAAAAGGGCTGTAAATCCGCCTGATCTGCTCCTAGAGAAATGCCCCCAATATAGGAGATGGTGTTGGCAGGCATAGAACCAGCAAAGCCAGCCCTGTGCCCCCCTCCCAGCAGGACCCCCGGCACAGGGACATGATGAGAGTGCATCAGGGGAGTGTAAGTATAAAACCAACTGCATTGATTTACTTTTAGGACAGCACCCCTGGGAGTGACCAGAGGAAGATTGCGGTCATGGTCCTTGGGTAGGCTGCCCCTCCCAAGACCCCTTTTCCAGTGGCAGGCCCATGCCTCCTCTTCCAAGGCCCAACCACTGCCCAACTGGGACTCCAGATTGCAGCCCTCTGATACCTGGACTTGGTACCTGCAGGCATTCTCCTTTGGGAGCCCATGGACAGCGGTAGTTTACCAAAACAATGCAGGATTTATTCTGCCCAAAAGGGACACCGCACTTCGAAGTGGATTTAAAGTAACACAGAGACCTGGGAGCAGATTGTTATGAGCTGGGAGAAACCTCCTGATGGATTGAGTTAAAACCCCTTTGAGATGGATAGGTTAACTGAAGGGTGAGTTCACACCTAACTGTAAGCGTAGGCTGACCAGACAGCAAATGTGAAAAATCGGGATGGGGGTGGGAGGTAATAGGAGCCTATATAAGAAAAAGACCCAAAAATCGGGACTGTCCCTATAAAATCAGGACATCTGGTCACCCTATGTAAGCATAAGCCCCTACCTAAGACAAAAGAAGTGTGTGAACCCGCCCAGGAGCGTTGGGCTGAGTATTGGTTTGGTTAGGGGTCTGTTGGGTGTGGGGGATGAGGAGGAGAACGCAGAAAAGACAAGAACCTAGAGCGAGGCGGAGGCAAAAAGCAAGGAAGTCAAGCAGTAGCCTGTGAGCACAGTGTGACCCTAAGGCTATGTCCACACTGGCAATTGAACGACAAAACTTGTGTCTTTCAGAGGTGTTAAAGGTTTAAGAGGAGCATTCTCCTGCCAACAACGCAAACGCCGCTCATTGGGGGTAGAAGTTTTTTGTTGGCAGGAGAGCCAACAAACAGTGGCTACACTGCACGATTTTTAGCGGCACGGTTGTGGCAACACAGCCATGTTGCTAAAACCGGTGTAGTGTAGACAGCGCCGAATCAAGGCTAGAGAGATCTTGTGGCTCAGTGATTGGCTAAAGAGGCTTGGGCGGTCAGCTAAGAAACTCTTCCTTTCATTCTTGGCTCCTCCTGCATTCAGAGGAGAAGGACTTTGTACGTTCCTCACAAACAAACAAACTGGCAGTAAAGAAAATACCAGACTCCATCCATTTCTACTTCCACCTGGAACAGCCCGAGGGCCCCAAACTTTGACAAGCCACTCAGGGCGAAAAGGGGCAACCCATTGTCCTACACATATTGTATTCCCCTCCTACTGCCAGCTGGGTATGCCTGCAGCATACTCCCCTGGGTCACCAACCAGCTGAGCTGACCACTTCCCCACTCCCTGTCTGCCAGGAGCACCTTTGACAGATCAGTGGCTTTGCCTCTCCAGATTCTTGCCCTTGCCAAACAGCCCTGTCACCAGAGTCCAGGCTGAGAAATCTCCCTTCAGGGCTGTAAGCCTGGCTATTGTTTGGAGAGATGCCCTTATGTAGGCCATTGTTTTGCCTTCCCTGCCTGGTCCCTTTAACAAACCCTTGTTGATCTAACTCTATGCAGTCAGGCAGGGTAATATCACACCAATACACTGAGGGGCATATGTTGTTATATAGATATCACAGATTCATAGAATATCAGGGTTGGAAGAGACCTCAGGAGGTATCTAGTCCAACCCCCTGCTCAAAGCAGGACCAATTCCCAACTAAATCATCCCAGCCAGGGCTTTGTCGAGCCTGACCTTAAAAACCTCCAAGGAAGGAGATTCTACCACCTCCCTAGGTAACCCATTCCAGTGCTTCACCACCCTCCTAGTGAAATAGTGTTTCCTAATATTCAGCCTAGACCTCCCCCACTGCAACTCGAGACCATTGCTCCTTGTTCTGTCATCGGCCACCACTGAGACCAGCTGAGCTCCATCCTCTTTGGAACCCCCCTTCAGGTAGTTGAAGGCTGCTATCAAATCCTCCCTATTGCTATTTCCCAATTCTCCACAGTCCCTGGTTTCTTATCTGGTAGAACTGCCAAAACGTTGGAGCCCTTGCATTCTATGTGGAAAGAACCTGAGACAACAGCAAGGAACTTAGGCCTGGTCTACAGCTAAAAATTAGGTCAATTTGGCTCCATTGCTCCAGGCTATGAAAAACCTCATGCCCTGTGCAACTTAGTTCGGCCAACCTAACTCCCACTGTAGATGCAGCGAGGTTGTCGTAAGGATTCTCTCATCGACCTAGCTACTGCCTCTCGAGGAGATGGATTTACTACAGTGACAGGGAAATCCCTTCCGTCCCTGGAGTGTCTACACTAGCAGAACTGCAGCTGTTCTGCTGTAGCACTTATAGTGTGAACATACCCTGAAGGTCTTTCCATCAGTTTGCCATGTAAGTGCTTTCAAACAAGCGGGGTTAGGATCTATGCCTGGAGATCCAACTGTGGACCAGTGCCAGCTGCCTCTAAAATGCCATTAATCCTGCCTTGTTATCAAAGCCACCTAAACAACCCACAGAATTGATTTAATTGGGGATTTTTTTTCCCTTTTCTCTCCAAACCTTTCCTTCTTCCCTAATGTTTAGCTGCGATCTCCTCTGACAAATTTCTCTCCACCGAGAGGGAAATGGGCTCCGATTTCTACAGGCGACTGATAACAGCCTAGTAAATTTTAATCCTTGCCTGTTATTGTATTACCGCCAGAAGTACATGCATTGAAATAAAAGGATCACCAACCCCAGCATAATTATATTAGAAAGGTAATTATCTCCTCTGCCACAAGACTTTGCGCTCTTCTTTCTGTAACTAAAGTTTCCAGCTAATGTTTGCAGCAATGGGACCCACAACCACGAAATCACTGGGAAATGTAAAAGCTAATTGATGGTTGAGCATTAAAGAAATACAGGAGGAGGCTGAGGAGGGGAGACAAAGGCAGAAGGAGCCCACAAGAGCCCCTGAACTGGAAGTATATCACAGCCATTTCCTTCCTAATGATTGTTACTGATTTGTTGTATGATAACACCTAGAGGTCCTCGCTGAGATCAAGGCCCCATTGTGCTAGGTGCTTACAAATGCATGGCAAAAGAGTTCCCACCCCAACGAGCTTACAACAGCACTGCCCACTCCAAGCATTCAAAAATCACAAGCCAGGACCCAAAAACATGAGATGGGCTTAAAAATCAAGAAGTTTTTAAAAAAAAAGAATCAAGGTTGGGTTCCTTTCCCTTGCCTTCTGATTTCTGACCCTTTAGGGCACATTCACATCATGCTTTCAAGCTTTCTTTTGCAACCATGAGGGCTGGAAACTTGTTTTTCATTTTAAACAAAAGATGAGACTGTCATGCCACCTTTTGTTGAGTCTAGGACCTGGGGCTTAAAGGAAAGCACCAAATATTGTGAGACTCAAAATTTAAAAAGCCCCACAAAGGATGGAAACACTGTGACAATCCAAATAGACAAAGGGTGGGAAAGGAAACAGAGAGGTGAAGAGTCACCTCTTATGTTCTTATGATGCTGGTGACTCTAAGTGCTGCCATACTGGGTCCGACCATGGGCCATCTTGCCCAGTATCTGGTCTCTGACAGTGGCCTGTACCAGAGCTTAAGGGATCATGTACAGAACAGGACAATTAAGGGGTGATCCACTCCCATCTTCCAACCCTGGCTTCTGATAGTCAGAGGTTTAGAGTCACCCTGAGCATAGCGTTGCATCCCTGATCATCTTGGCTAATGGCCAGTGATGGACCTCTCCTCCATGAACTTATCTAACTCTTTTTTGAACCCAGTTATACTTTTGGCCTTCTCAACATCCCCTGGCAATGAGTTCCACAGGTTAGTTGTGCATCGTGTGAAAAAAAGTCCTTCCTCTTGTTTGCATTAAACCTGCTGCCTATTAATTGCATCAGATGACGCCTGTTTTTTGTATTGTGTGAAAACGCAAATAACATTTCTCTATTCACTTTTTCTACACTATTCTTGATTTTATAGACCTCTGTCAATCCCTCCTTAGTCATCTCTTTTCTAAATTGACTAGGCCTAAACTTTTAAGGCTCTTCCATACCCTTGATAATCTTTGTTGCCCTTCTCTGAACCTTTTAGAGTTCCACTAGATTGTTTTTGAGATGGGAAACCAGAACTGGACACAGTATTCAGGGTGTGAGTGTGCCATTGATTTACCTAGTGGCATTATGCTATTTTCTGTCTTATTTTCTATCACTTCTCTAATAGTTGCTAACATACGGTTAGTCTTTTTAATCACTGCTGTGTATTGAGCAGAAGTTTTCAGAGAACTATCCATGGTGACTCCAAGATCTCTTTCTGGGGTGGTAATAGCTAATGTAGAACCCATCCTTGTATAGGTGTAGCTGGGGTTATTTTTTCCAATGTGCATTACTTTGCACTTATCAACGCTGAATTTCATCTGCCATTTTGTTGGCCAGTCAGCCAGTTTTGAGATATCCCTCTGTAACTCCTCGCATCTGGACTTATTACGCAAGTAGTAAAGGCCGGAATAGAACCCAAGTTTCTTGAAAAAAGCAACAGAGAGTCCTGTGGCACCTTATAGACTAACAGATATATTGGAGCATAAGCTTTCGTGGGTGAATACCCACTTCGTCAGATGCATGAAGTGCACTTCAGTGGTCTAACCACTAGGCCACGCTATCTCTCCGCCAGTTTCAGCCCAAAACTTTGCATCTGAAGGACTTCATGCCTGGCATTTACACAAACAACTGAATAGAATTAAACCGCTTTTTCTTCTAGACAACAATTTATCTGGAACTGATCTCTGTAATTATATTTTTGAACCAGCACATGCTGTACGTATCAGGATCGGAAGATGTTGACTTACATATGTCGGACCCATTGTTTGACGAGTTCCTTTTTATGCCTTGAACTATTACTGAATGGACTAAATTACCATCTGAGACAGATAATTGTACTAATTATGTTCATTTTTGGAACATGTTGAATAATTACGGTCTTAGATCTATGAATAACTGACCAAATGATCTTCTGGGTAATATTTCCCCCATCCTCTTTTGCATCCCTCAAAATGAAGGGCTAGGACTGGAGCTAGCTGAATAATGGATTTTTGAGTTGGCTGGCCATTCCAAAAAGTTTTTAAAAAAAATTATAGATTGGACCAAAAATGAACATTTTCAAAATTTTCAATCAATCAGGTAGTACAAAAAAAATTTTTAGGCCAAATGAAATGCTTTGTTTTGATTTTGACCATTTTTAAATGTTTCTGAAATTAAAAAAAAAAATTAAAAGACATTTTGAATAAAAAAGTCATTTCCATAAAAAAAAAGTAAATGTTTTGTTTCCAAAATGTCAATGAAGCATTTTGATTTTTTTTCTGAATGTTCGGGTTTGTTTGTTTCTGAATGAACCCTTCAGTGAAACCACCATGAATTCACAAAACATTTCAGTGTCACGGAATCTGTATGTTTCCCCCAGTTCTAGTTAGGTCCGTTCTTCCCAATCATTCCAGTAGGACCACTTACCACCTGGAACGGGGAAGATGGGTTGTACATCTCAGACCCCATTTCAAGACAGACGGTAACAACTAGATTTAGCTACAGATGAACGAAGCCTAGTAGTTTGGTAAAGCAATCCTGGCCCCATTGAACACAAAGGCAACATTCTCATTGACTTCAATGGGGTCAGAATTTCACCGAAGTATCCAAACATCCTGGATCTGCATAAAGAGGCTGAAAGCTTGGTAGGATTGGGCCCTTGGGTGACATTCCCAGTACTCCCCATTCAGGTCAGGCTTGGAATACCCCCAAAAGGCTGCCCTGATGGCAGATCAGCCAACCTGATTCTGGTCCTGGCTGAATCCAGGAAGTGCAGAGGAGCACGGGAACAATATGATGAATGGGGCTAATGGCTTTCAGAGATGGGCCCACATGGGCCATGCCAAAGCAGTGTCTGCCTACTCAGAACATCTGTCCTAACCCACACAATCCTCCTTTCATCCTCCAGACCCATGCCGCTGATGGCTCTGCTACTCCCTTCAGCTTGGAGCCAGAGGCGTCATCTTGCAGCAACGGCAGCTCCCAAGGACTTGAAGGCCAAGTGTTGGTGGGTTTGGATTTATGCCTATGCCCTGGGGTACAATATTGGGAGGGTCTTTATATTATTGTGAATATTTCACATTACACCAAGGCGCCCCATTCAGGATCAGGGCCTCTTTGTGCTAGGTGCTGCTGCCCATATGCACCAACAAAGCCATGGTCCCTGCCGCCAAAGAACTTGTAATCTTCTCCATTTGCACTAGCAAATGCCACATACTACCCCAGAGGATGCTAGGCATGGGCCACGGCACAGCCAGGAGGATTTGGGAGGAATGAATTCACCAGGATGAAGAACTGTGTGAAATCTCCCAAAGCTACATCAGGAGAACAAGAAAGAGGGACTAAAGACAATTAAACCCAAAGAGGGAAACAACAGGAAGTTAACACCTGCCACTAGCAACACCTGGTCCTCCCAAAACAGCCTTGGACAGTGTACAACTCCAACAAAGACAGTTTCTGGTTTTTCAAAAAGTGCTTTCAAAAACCCAGCCAGCTAATTCCAGGAACAGCCCGGGAAAGAATCAACTATAGATCTCAAACAGCTATATATAGAGACAGGGAGGGGAGCTGGGTCTGGCTGGAGAAGATGTTTCATTTAAGCTGGCTGTGTCTGAAACATCCACCAAGCTGTAAGCAACTCCCTTTCCAGGTAGCTCCTGGGTGTAGCTGGACAGCACGAGACTGGATAAAGTAGGAAGCTAAGAACCAAAGCTGGATAAAACTGGAAAGCAGGAACCCAATGTAGTGCTCTTCTACTGGGCTGCACTACTTCCCTCTCCCTATAGACATACACACATTGCTGTAATCATCACCTAATCCTACGGTGTGACCGAGAGCTCAGCTAAATTCATCACTTCCTGTTGGACCCAGGAGCCCTGGTTCTCCTCCCGTTGGCGCTGGCTTCCCAGAACCATAGCCGCAGCGGAGCTACTCCAACCGCGCAGGGCCAGGTCACAGTGTGCACGGCTGGGAGCGGCAGGGGACAGGACTCGCTGCCAGTTCAGCATTTCTGGAACTTTGTCAAAAGAAATCATACGGCATACAAAGACTTGGGGTTTTTGTCCTTTGCTCTTTGGAAATCCCCCCCCAATTTATCAGCCCCACAGTGGGGCTGTGGCCGTGACCGGACCCACCTCTTTCTTTCCGCCCTGCCTAAGCAGCACCACTCATCAGCCTGGCTGGAACTGCGCAGCGTAGGGGGGCATTAACATCTGCAATGCAAACGAGGCCTGTCTGCTCCCACCTGGTGCCCACATGGCTGCTGGGCCACGTCTCCGGAGACCCCATCGCTCTGCTTGTAATTGGATTCTTCCCCTCTGGCTAGTGCAGCCGGATTGCACTGAGGCAGCAGTTTTACCAACTCCTTGACAGAGCGTCCTCCATGATGATGTGTTGCCTCTCCGTGGCGTGCAAGGTCAGCAAATTGTTCCTCCGCTGCTCAGCCTGCCGGGTTGGTGGGACTCTGGCATTTGCCAGCCCAGATAATCAGCAGGTTCCTCTGCTCCACCCCGCCACGGCGAAGATTAAGTCAAACTGCACCTTCAAGGCTCAAGCTGCTTCGTGCCAGTCAATAAAGTCCTCCCCGTTCCCCTCTGACTGTAGTGCATCCATGAGAAGAGAAGGTCAAAGTGATGGGGGAGTGGGGAGTCGGCCCACATCCCTCTCATTACTGTGCTCTGAAAGATGAGCTTCCTTTAACCTGCATTTTTTAAGCAGAAGGAGAAAAACACATCCCGATCCAGCCAGCGTCAGCAATTAGGAGCATGAAATATCTGGTTAGAGGAGCTTTATAATTACAGCTTTTCCCTGTTCCCTCTCGCTGCCAAAAAGAAATCACTAAAGATCAGCTGTCTCTATGGGCTTCTTCAAGGTTGGCCCGGGCAGGCCGGGCAGCCGTCTTGGAGGCAGACTGGGTTGAGGCCCACGCCTTTTGATTTCTCCAGGTCTGAGTTCAGATTCTGACCAGCCCCAGATGGAACGGGCACGCGCGGCCTCAGCCATTCCCTGCGGTGAACAAACGTCTCGGAGGGAATGACGCTGCGGGTTTGGGAGCAAGAGCGGGGGCCTGGTGGATGGAATTAAATGGGCCCAAGCCGGCAGGCAGGCAGCCCACTAACCAAAACATCCATCTCGGAGGATTTTCTCTCCTGTTCTGAAGGAGCAGGCATCCTTCAGCTGCTCCCCCGGAGCCGCGGCCAAATACAGCAGGTGGCGGGATGTGGGGACACAGGCCCACCAGCTCCCCCATGAGAGGCCCTGAAAGACCCTGGAGGGAACCAGGCACCACGACTTCTTCTCAGGAGTGAGGGGAAAGCCGAATCCGTTGGGGCGGGGAGGTCCCAACTGCGGAGGCCCTGGCTGGAGACAGGGCAGAGGCGGATATTCAGGTTGGGCACTTTTCTTAGTCAGGGAGCTGAATGTTACTTGGATATTGGGACCCCTGAATGTGAGCTGAACATGGCAGCCCGCAGGCCACTCAGCAGGTGACCCTTGGCTTGGTACCCAGAGGTTTGGATGCTCAACGCTCTTGTGCCTGCAGAACACAACTCTCTCACACCCCTGCACCCGCACAACCCTGTGTCGCCACAACTCCTGCACCCGCCCCCATGCCCAGCCCCACGTCACCGCAACCTGCACCCACCGCCGTGCCATCACAACCTACATCCACCCCCACACCCAGCCCCACGCCGCCACAACCTGCACCCACCTCTCGCACCCACCCCTCACAACCTGCACCCACCCTTCGCACTCACCTCTGCATTGCCACAACCCTGGCACCCGCCCCTCACACTCACTCCCTGCAACCTTCACCCACCCCCTGTGCCATCACAACCTGCACCCGCCCCCACGCCCAGCCCCATGCCGCCGCAATCTGCCCCCACCCCCCGTGCCATCACAACCTACATCCGCCCCCACGCCCAGCCTCACGCCGCCACAACCTGCACCCACCCCCCTGTGCCATCACAACCTACATCCGCCCCCATGCCCAGCCCCACGCCACCGCAACCTGCGCCCACCCCTCCGTGCCATCACAACCTACATCCGCCCCCACGGCCAGCCCCACGCCACCACAACCTGCACCCGCCCTTCGCACTCACCTTTGCATTGCCACAATCCTGGCACCCGCCCCTCACACTCACCCCCTGCAATCTGCACCCACCCCTCCCACCCATGTCGCCACACCCCCTGCACTCCCACACACATCCCACCATCACCAGAACCTTGACCCGCTCCGTGTGCTCTCTCTCTCCTGCCCTCACACACACACACCAGCATGCCTACAATCTGAATATACTCCTCTCTCCCACACATACACCCCCACCAACCGTCTCCACAATTGACACATCCTCTTCCTGCACACACTCCATCAACACGATCCAATCATTCCAGCCTTCCCCGCGTCACCCTTCCCTTAATCCTGACTGGCTGGAGTAGTCGTATTAAGCCATAATCTTTACAATTTCTTCAGCGCTCACACGCCTTATACCTTAATGCCAGGATAAATATGCCCATCCAAATGCCTGTTTGCTAAACTGGCTGACTAGGAGACTGGGTGGTATAGCTACATCGGAGGCCAGTGAGTGGCAATTTTTAACAAGAAGAAAAAAATAGCCAAGTAGGAAAACACGTGACTAACACGCAAAGGGTTTCATTGTACAATTCTGCAGATAAGACCTGGAATCCCAGAGCCACTCTCCACTCCTGGCTCACTGCTTGCCCCAGGCATTACCCTCTGTTAGGTGATGCCCTGACTCTGGGAGCTCCATGCCTTGCGTGCTACTGGAAGGCAGGTAGCTCGGGTCCGTCCTCAGCCAGTAAGGAGGCAGGGTTTGTTTTTCCCTAGCAGGCCTTTCATGAATGGCTTGTTGCACTGCTCTGGCTGAGCCAGATGAAGTCTTCCTGGAGACCCTCTCTCTTTGGGAAAAAAAAATCACACATTAGGTTCAGCTTTCAATAGAAACATCAATGTGCTTCCACACCAGCCCCTGAGAAGACACCCCAGCCACCGCCTTCCCTCTCAGCTGATCTGTTTCAGACAAATGCCAGCCAAGAACCAAAAGCACAGGGACAACAGAGCTGGCGCCAAAGGCAGGCGTCCTCCCCTGACTGCCACTCAGCAGTCACGCGAAACCGAACGACATTCAGGGTCGGAGTCAACAGCAAAGGACGCTCCAAGTCGAGGCTACCACCGGTCCCTGAGCCCACTCGCCACACGTGGATGTTCCAACCCGCGTAGTCTGCGCGGTCTCCCACCCCAAGAGAGCAATCCGCCCTGTCTCTCCTGCCAGCTGTCATCAATCCCCCCTGTCCTGCTGCAGTGAACCAGGAACCAGCACGGTCTCCAGGGCTCTTGAGCTAGCATCAGGCAGACGGGACCAAGCCTGAGGTGAAGCGAGCTTGTGTGCGCTCAGCCCCCAGTGCAGAGCAGGCTGACTGAGGCATAAATAAATGCGGTTCCAAAACGCAGGAAGAGGGTCTGGGGCAATGGCTCTGAATTCTTTCCTCCCTCGTGCTCAGCCCTGGCCGCATTCCTGCATGACACTGCTTCCGTACTGTACCAGCACTGCAATTGTGTGCACCAAGGCCCATGAGGAACGCTCCCCTTGGACGGCCTGAACTGTTCCACAAAGACAGGTCCTACCTAGACGGCTGCCCAGGGGGTTATTGCATGGACCATGGGCTGCCCTCATTTCGACCGTGACCCTGTGTCGTGCGTACCCAGCTCTGAGGATATTCAGAGCTCCCACCGCAGCGCCACCTAGGGGCCACATACCACCATGCAGCAAGGCAGGAGCCACAAATTCACAATTCAAGGGGACGAGTGACCAGACAGCCAGTGGGTTATCAATTGCCTCTGCTTTCCTTTGCGGCACCTGAATTAACCCTCACAGCAGAGCAGCCCAATGGAGTGGGAGCTGCGCTGGGATGCCGGACACCTGGGTTCTCATCCTGGCTTGCTTGTGACCCTTGGCAAGTCACTTCCACTTTGTCTGTGGAGTCGGTTTAGATCAGGGGTGGGCAAACTTTTTGGCCTGAGGGCCACATCGGGATTCCAAAACTGTGTGGAAGGCTGGGTAGGGAAGGCTGTGCCTCCCCAAACAACCTGCCCCCTGCCGCCTATCCGCCCCCTCCCACTTCCCGCCCCCTGACTGCCCCCCTCAGAACTTCCCACCCATCCAACCCCCCCTGCTCTTTGTCCCCTGACCACCCCCTCCCGGGACCCACCGCCCCTAAGTGCCCCGCCCAGGACCCCACCCTCTATCCAACCCCCCCACTCCTTGTCCCCTGACCGCCCCATCCTGGGACCCCCCAAGCTAACCGCACTCCCAGGATCTCACCCCCTATCCAACCTCCCCTGCTCCCTGTCCCCTGATTGCCCTGACCCCTATGCACACCCCCGCCCCGACAAGCCCCCCCACCCTCCCAGGACTCCCACACCTATCCAATCCCCCTGTTCCCCGTCCCCTAACCACCAGCCCCCAGAACCTCCGCCCCATCCAACCGCCCCCTGTCCCCTGACTGCCCCCCGGGACCCTTTGTCCCTTATCCAACCGCCCCGCTCCCCACCCCCTTACCATGCTGCTCAGAGCACCAGGACTGGCAGCCACGCTGCCCAGCCAGAGGCAGGCACGCCACCATGCAGTCTAGAGCACCGGGGCAGGTCGGTGGCTCTCGCAGCCGCACTGCCCGCCAGGAGCTCGCAGCCCTGCCACCCAGAGCGCTGGCGGCATGGCGAGCTGAGGCTGCCAGGGAGGGAGGATAACAGGAGAGGGGCTAGTCTCCCCGGTCAGGAGCTCAAGGGCCAAGCAGGACGGTCCCGTGGGCCACATATGGCCCGTGGGCCGTAGTTTGCCCACCTCTGGTTTAGATAGTTAGCGCTTAGAGGTAGGGACTGTCCCTGTCTGTCTAGACAGTGGGACCCTAGTTCTGTAGGAGACCTCTAGGCACTACGGCAATCCACGGAGTAAGTAATAATAGCAGGAGGGCTGTGCTAGCGGAGAGCCAGCATTCAGCTGTTTCATTGAGCTGCTGAGGCAGAACGACCCAGAGGGGTCGTCACACCTGGCCAGGCCATCTCCTCAGCCTGCCCGGTGGCCCTCTGCCTCCTGAGATCTTGGTCCCTGGTCTCTATTTGTTCTCAGTGCTGCTGACTTCCTTTTGGCTTGGTGGCTCGCTCTCCGGGCACCCCTGCGTGCAAACAACAGGGGCCTCACTGAGTTATATTAGCCTTGTCTAGGTCATCCCCGTTTGTCTCCGTGAAGCCTCACTCTTAAATTCCGCTGCCATGACCCTCCGCTTGGACTCTGCTCTAATTATTAATGGGCTTTAATGAGCAACTGCTGCCACCCGTTCATATTTCACTGCCATGCAGGATGCAGTGAGAGGCCCCATGTCTTCGGCAGGCAGCTCCTTGCAACGAGGAAACAAAACACCCTTCTCGCCTCCCGGCACACACTGCCCAGCAGTGGCTAGTCCTTGGCACAACAGAGAGGATTTCATTGTTAGGGAAAAGGCACAGCATCCCCCTTCAGAGAAAAGGAAATGACCCCCAGAGCCCATTCCTCCGGCACAGGAGATCAGCAGAGGCACTGAGCAGGCTGGGTGGAGACAGATGGCTATCGTTTCCCCTGCTAACCCATCACCAGCACATCCCCATATGCACCATCCTCTGTCCCTCCCTGTGAGGAAGCACACAATGCATTGCCCCTCTACTCCCTGCCCAATTCCACAATGCACTGCCCCTCTACTGCCCTGCCCAATCCCCCAATGCACTGCCCCTCTACCACCCCTTCCAATCCCACAGTGCACTGTGCTGCTACACCCCACCCAATCCCACAATGCACTGCCCCTCTACTGCCCCGCCCAATCCCACAGTGCACTGCCCCCTCTACTGCCCCACCCAATCCCACAATGCACTGCCCCCTCTAACCCTCTGCCCAATTCCACAATGCACTGCCCCTCTACCCCCCTGCCCAATTCCACAATGCACTGCCCCTCTACCCCCCCACCCAATCCCACAATGCACTGCTCCTCTACCGCCCCGCCCAATCCCACAGTGCACCTTGCTGCTACCCCCTGCCCATTCCCACAATGCACTGCTCCTCTACTGCCCTGCCCAATCCCACAATGCACTGCCCCTCTACCGCCCCACCCAATCCCACAATGCACTGCCTCCTCTACTGCCCCACCCAATCCCACAATGCACTGCCCCTCTACCCCCTGCCCATTCCCACAATGCACTGCCCCTCTACTGCCCTATCCAATCCCACAATGCACTGCCCCTCTACCCCATCCAATCCCACAATGCACTGCACTGCTACCCCCTGCCCAATCCCACAATGCACTGCCCCTCTACCACCCCGCCCAATCCCACAATGCACTGCCCCTCTACCATCCCACCTAATCCCAATTGGTGCAACGTGGGATCAGCATGCAGCCTCAGAGCAAACGACCCTCAGTGGCCGAAGAAAGATCTCAGCTATTCCTAATTCCCAAACCCCTAGTGGCTGGCAGATCAGCAGCGAGGGCCTGCGTTTGAGATTAACATGCGAAGCTGGGTGGGAAATGTTTCCTGTTTTGGTTGGGAGGAAACAGAGACCTTTCAGAATTTTTCATGAAAAGCAAGAGAGGCTATTTCTACAGCCTGCTGGTTGGGGCCCTCCCCTGCGATGTGGGAGATCCAGATTCCAGTCCCCACTTTGTCTGATTCAGAGCACTGGGCTATTCCGGGCTCTCTGTCCATTCCATCCTGGAGCCGAGACACCTCTCCTGATCGAAGTTTTGTCAAAATTGACACATTCCCACAACCAGTTTTGGTTCCGAGGGGGAAAAAATTTAGTCCAAAAATTCCCAACCAGCTCTATTAATGTGGTGATATGTGAAGCCAGCCTTGCAAAACGGTCATAAAAATGGGTCAAGCCCAGGTGCAAAACCCCGCAGCTGCCCTTCACTCGGAGGATGGAGAGCAATGGAAAAAAACCAAAGGATATTTTACTTTCCCATCAAATGACTATTTCTCATCCTGGCTGCCAGCGGAGCAGCATGGAAGAATGCATGGAGCTATTCCAATGTACTCTAGTGAGAAAACTGATAGCTATGGATAGACAGACAAAAAGAGAAACGGCTACAGGTGACTCTTATTCACCATCCCGAATAGGTAAAACCAATAGTTCCATTCAAAGGCATACCTAGAATGGCTCTTGCCCATCTGTCTGTGTAGGCTGCTGCCCATTATGCTGACCAATATTATCTCATAGTTTCCTTGTACTCTCCATCTGTCTGTATCCACCGGTTGTCTCATCTTATACTAATGCCTCGTCTGCCAGCGTGTAGCGTACGGGCACGACACGTGTCGCTACCCGCCGCAGTGAACGCAGGCTGGATCCACACTGCGCTGGGGTGTGTAGCTACACATGGCAGTGAAAGGCTCCGGCAGCGGGGAGGCAACAGGACACTGCAGTGCGAAAAACAGCAGTGTGGACCGGAGAGGCAGTGCTTGGGCGTGTAGAGAGCCCATATAGGGTATATAGTCTGGGGGTTCAGGCATGTAGGGTACTCTACTCCACTCACCTAAGCCACATGGCCCCACATGCTGCTGTACGTGCAGGCCTCCCTCTAGATTGTAAAAACTCTTTGAGGCAAGGTCTGGCTTTTTGTTCTGTGTTTGTACAGCTCCTAGCACAATGGACACCTGGTCTGTGACAGGGACTCCTAGGCGCTATGATACTTCATAATAATAATACATCCCAGGCCTGCAACACCAAATCTTCTTCAGCATTCCTGGCCTTCTAACTCTTTCAACCATTTACAACTCACTGCAGGGCACAGGTGCCGACTTTTCAAAGTGCCAGGGGGATGCTCAACCCTGGCTCTGCCCCAGGCCCTACCCCCACTCCACCCCTTCCACCAAGGCCCCACCTACGACCCGCCTCTTCCCACCCTCGGCTCCAGCCCGCCGTGCCTCTTCCCGCCCAGTTCTGCCCCTCCCCCAAGCGCATCGCGTCCTCGTGCCTCCCCCCTCCGCACAGCCTCCTGCATGCCGAGAAACAACTGTTTTGCAGCAGGCGGGCGGTGTAGGGAGGGAGGGGTAGGCGCTTATCCGCGGTGCCCGTCAGTGGGCAGGAGGCACTGGGGGGAGGGATGGAAGCTGATAGGGGGGCTGCCGGTGGGTGCTCAGCACCCACCATTTTTTCCCCGTGGGAGTCGACATCTATGCTGCTGGGCATTGCTCCTGTATATTCATCCACGGCCATCGCTAGCCCCTGCAGAAGGGCCAAGGCCTCTCCATAAACCAATCCCACTGCAAAGCAACAGTTACAAAGGAATCACACTGCCCATGAGCACCGGAGAAGCCCCAAGGCCTGGTTTATCGACAGGCAATAGTCCTAGAGACAGAACAGTGGCTGGAAAGATTTCTGCTAATGGGAATCTACATAACCAGAGAACAGTGTAACCTAGGGCTACCATATGTCCGGATTTCTCCAGATATGTCCGGCTTTTTGGTCTATAAATAGCCAAGTGCCGCTCGGCTGCCAAAGCCCCTTCCCGGCTCCCCCCATCCCCTGCAGCCTTACCACGCCATCCGGCCCCGCAGCTGTCTTCCCCCTCCTCCCCTCCCCTGAACGCTCTGCCCACCTGCTCCTCCCCCTCCCCTGCTTCCCGCGAATCAGATCTTCGTGGGAAGTCTGAAAAGAAGCAGGGGCAGGGGGGAGGCAGCAGCAGGTAAGCTGGGGCAGGGGTGCGCGAGGAGGAGAGCTCCGGGGAGGCGCGGCCCTGGCCGAACGGCTCCCTCCGGCCTGAGCCGAGCAGCGCCTGGCGGCCCCAGCGACTCCAGCTCGGCTTGGGCCCCGGGGCTCCAGCCCCGGCCCCGGCCCCGGCCGAGCGGTGCCAGCCGAGCACCCCCGGCCCCAGCAGCTCCGGCCTGGGCCCCAGGGCAGTGGCCCCAGTTCCGGCCGAGCGCGCCGGCCCAGCCCTGGCTGAGCACCTCTGGCCCGACCCTGCAACCCCGGCCGGAGCTCCGGCCGGAGCACAGCCCAATTCCTGGTCTCTTTAAAGCCGGCCCTGGTCAGGGGACAAGGAGGGGGGGTTGGATGGGTCGGGAGTTCGGGGGGGGGGGCTGTCAGGGGAGCAAGGATGTGGAGAGGGGGTGGGACAGTCAGGGAGCAGGGGGGGTTAGATGGGTCGGGGGTTCTGGAGGGGCTGTCAGGGCAGGGGTGTGGAGAGGGGTCGAGGCATGCAGGGAGCAGAAGGGGTTGGATGGGTCAGGAGTTCTGGGGGTTCTGTCAGGGGGCGGGGAGCAATTGAATAGGGCGTGGGAGTCCCGGGGGTCTGTCTGGGGGAGGGGGTGTGGATATGGGACAGGAATGTGGAGAGGGGTTGAGGCAGGCAGGGAGCAGAAGGGGTTGGATGGGTTGGGAGTTCTGGGGGTTCTGTCAGGGGGCGGGGAGCAGTTGGATAGGGCATGGGATTCCCGGGGGTCTGACTGGGGGCGGGGGGTGTGAATATGGGGTGAGGGTGTGGATAAGGGTCGGGGCAATCAGGGGACAGGTAGGGTCCTAGGGGGGCAGTTAGGGTGGGGGGGTTCTCAGGAGGGGGCAGTCAGGGGACAAGAAGCAGGGAGGCTTAGATAGGGGGTGAGGTCCTAGGGGGCAGTTAGTGGCAGGGGTCCCAGGAGGGGGCAGTCAGGGGACAAGGAGCGGGGGGGGTTGGGGGTTCTGAAGGGGGCAGTCAGGGGGTGGGAAGTTGGAGGGAGTGGATGGGGTCGGGGCAGGGCAGGGGCGGGGCTAGTGTCCTCTTTTTTGCTTGTGGAAATATGGTAACCCTAGTGTAACCAACAGTCCATGCCTGGCCTCCAGAAAGAGCTGTGTATTTATTCCCCAGATGAATGCAATCTCTTTAATATGGCGCAGCTACTCATGTACTGTCACCGACCTGCAGCCCCTAAAACAAGCAGCACACAAAACAGTGGGGTTTTCTCCAAAATAGACACAGAGGACCCAGGTTTCAAAAGTACCACCTAGCCTGTGCACAGGAAGTCAGCAAAGACAGCAATTTGCATTCCACAAATCCCTCACTTACTTGTGAAATTCACCCCTGTACAGGCCAGCACGAGGCCTGTGCGTGGCTTAAGCCCCCATGAGTTATATGGGGGACTTCAGAAGAGACCTTGTCCTGACCCTCTGCTCAGGCATGAATTCACTCTTACACGCAGAGACACACATTTGCAGGCATTTTTGCATGCAGCTCCTAGCTCTGCGTATGCAAGGGTAAGCATGTGCAAACTGGTGCAAGCACAAGGCAGGCGGCAAACTTTGAAAATAAAGTTTATTTGCTAACCTCTCTGGAGATCCTTATTGCTCATCCCCTCCGATCTCTAAAATGGGCAGTGAGAAAGGATCTGGTCTCAGCTGGGTTCAAAGTCAAATGAAACTGAGATCATTAAGGCCCACAATAGACAAACTGGCCTGATAGGAATCCCAGGTAATGGTGGGTGTCAGTGTGATCCACTCTGCCTTTCACTAGGGAGAACCAGGCGGAGCCCACACATGAATTCCCATCACTCAGCAATTTATGAGCTCTGCACTCATGAAAATAAAAGGAGCATTGTCTGGGCCCCTCTTGACGGAGTCCTGGCTCGGACGGGCCTTACACGTGATGAGAGACTGAAGAGACAGGTCATATAGCTGGAAAGGAGTGGTACGGAACAATCCCGCACTGGCAAGGGATGGACTGGATGATCTTTTCCGTATCTAAAGCGTGGGATGGGACCCAGAGGCCCAGGGGAGGGGAAATAACTTTGCCAAGGTCATTGGTAGAGCCAGGCATAAAACCCACAAGCCAGCACTAAACTATAGCACCTCCCCTACTTCAGTGTATTCAACCAGCCCAATGTGTTTTGGGAGCAGCTGGACTCTGTCGCCTGGAGCGTATGAGACAGAATATTCCGGAGTGAAGACAAGCCCTAGAGCTGTAGTAGACTGGGAAGGAGGTGACCCAAAAGAGGCTGGCTGGTGGAGCAGGCGTGCCCCACTTTGCTGACAGCTGCAGAGCAATGCGGAAGGCTGGGAGCCTTTTCTGAGGGCGCTCCAGGGCTCTTTCAGGAGCAATATGCATAATTGTTCTCCCAGCTGGCCATGCTGTAAACAGCCTATTGCAAAAGGGAGATGCGTGGAGCTGTGTCTTGGGGGGGGGTTTAAGGCCCCAGGCTAGAATAAATGAATTTGCTCAGAGAGGAGCAGGGAGGAGGCCAGAAATGACAACACCCCACATTCCAGATCTTACATTAGCATGAGCACACAGAGGGTCACGGGCTGATGAATTGGTTACCAGCACAAATCAAGGAGTCGTAATAATAACGCTGCTAATGATGGGGGAAAGGGGGAGAGTCGGACCATCACCCAACTGAACCCAGGGGGGCTGTAGATGATGCTAGGAACCAGGCAGGAGAGTTGCACAAGGTGCAGGAGAATTACAGAGCTTATGCTATACAGGGTATTACTGTCCATGTTCTAAGTACTGTACATAAGGATTGCAAGGTACCCACTTTATACCACCCAGGAGCACTGGGGCCTATACAGGCCCTAATCCAAAGCCTGTTGAAGTTAATGGATCAACTCCCATTGACTTCAAGGGGTGTTGCACTGGACTTGTATTGCGTAGGGCCATACAACAGCATATAGCCTGAGAACCCTATAGCCTACATAGGCCCTGATCCTGCACCATTAAACTCAATGAGAGCTTTGCCATTGACTTCAAGGCATCTAAGATCAAGCCCATACTGCCTAGAGTCCACTGTCCTGTGGCTAATACACTGCCCTGGCTCAGAGAGTAGGAAGCAAAGGTGGCAGAGAAAAAGAGAGACCTAAACCCTTTGGGTTTGACTCTGAAGTAGGGTGACCAGACAGCAAGTGTGAAAAATTGGGACGGGGACGGGGGGTAATAGGAGGCTATATAAGACAAAGCTCCAAATATCGGGACTGTCCCTATAAAATCGGGACATCTGGTCACCCTATTTTGAAGGCAGGAAGGAGGCAGGTTCAACGCTGTAAGCAACACATCACAGCTACTTTCTGATGGGGACTGTTATCTTCCCTGGGTGCAAGCCAGTGCCCAGACAGGAATGCAGAGCGCTTGGCAGTAGCGGTGGGGATCCCTGGGCTGAGGGGAGGGGAACGAGCCTACCAGGGACAGCCCCAAGGATTGACCGACGAGTGGTGGGCCTACTGGACTGTAATGGTGTCCTCGGTCCAAGATGCACGTGTGCCTGTTACACACAAGCGTGAGTGCGCATGCGCACAGCGCAGAGCTATCCTGAACAGACCAGCAAGAAGGAACGGTTAACCCTATGGACCCTCAGGTTCAAAGCATTGGGATGGGCTCTGAGATCCCATCTGCTCTCTCCTCCCACCTCCCATCCCAGCCACCTCTCAGCTCATAAAATTATACCCCTTCCACTTCCCTAGCCCACCCCGACATCCCCTGTAGGTAGTCACACTCTGAACAGGGAGAGCTTCCTCTCCTGCATGGATCCACTCAGTGCGAGGACATCCCTGTCCATAGCCACTCGTGCTGTTGTGCTCTGCCCCCTCCCTGGGGCAGGACTAGCAGGCAGAGCTGGGGGGCGGGTGAGGGGTTCGGTAGTGTTGCTTTCCCTCGTGAGCCATGACCAGGCCCCTCCTTTCCCAGCCCAGAGTTCCTCCCCTTTAGGAAGAGGTCTGATCGGTCAGGGATGGGCAAAAGGCTTCCAAGAAGCTCTACAGATATTTTCTGGGATTTGCACAGCTATTTTCGGTCACCACTCTTTCTTCCTGTAATTGAAAGCCATTAGCTTTGCATGGAGAGCCAGCTCAAAACCAAGCGGGGTTCTCTGAATGACAGACAGAGAACCCACCCTGCCCCCCCAAAAACCCAGGCACTTTCAAATGGAACAATAAATCCAGTGTATAATGTTTCCCTCCCCTGCTCCCTGATCTATTAGCCCCTGGATGGTTTCACTAAGTTTCCTCGTCTCCTGCCTCTCTCCACTGATTTTCAGGCTCTCCTAAGCAGAATGTGACCCTCATATGTCTGAACTTGTCACACACTGAACCGCACAACGTTCAGCTGGATTCAGAATAAGGCAAACCGAGTTTGTCCAACCTTCAATGAGAACCCTGCCCAGTCACCATCCAACGTGACAGCCCACTCTACTCCCGACTCTTCAGCAGCCCGGAGAGGGTTAATAAACAAATCCACATGTTTTTAAAAATATCATCTGCACTGAAGCTAATGAACGCTGTGGTCTTTGGAGATTTGTGGCATTCGTTGGGTAAGTGGATTTCAATTAAAGCCATCCATAAAGAGAGTTTTTCTCCCTCTCTTAATCACAGCAGCACATCAGAGAGAGCTGAGAATGTATCACTAAATGATATACCTAAGGTGGCAAAGAGCACCGTTCTCCTACTCCTGGGGAAAAACAGATTAATGGATACAGATCGGACCAGCACAGGACCCTGGGTAATTGTACAATAATTACCCTAATAAAAATTTTAAATTAAAAAAGCCAACTCTGTCAGGTTTAGGCTCAACATTAGCTACGTGGGAGACTGATTACAGCTACCACCTGATGAAACATTAAGCACCAGGTATTCAAATCTCAGCCCCTGTAACTGTTCACATATATTTGCATGTCTTGCTTATGTACACAACCACCTAATGTGCACGTACAGATCAGGCAGTGGCACACCTACCTGGCCAATGAGGTACCTGGCAAATGCACATCCAAATGGCTTGCATGTGCCATTGGGAATCTGCGTGTATAAGGTATGTTCTTCATATGTGGGACAGATCATGAGCTTGTTCTACCTCTGTACTTCCATCAGAGTATCCAAGCATCTCTCAATCATTAAGGAATTTATCATTCCAACTCTCCTTTAGGGTTGAGAAATATTATTATCCCCTTTTTAGAAACAGAGGAACGAGGCATAGAGAGATGAAGTGACTTGCCCAAAGCCAGGAACTGAAGCCAGACCTCCAGAGTCCCCATCCAATGGCTTAATCACCCAACCATCCTTCCAATTCTGCTGTCTCAGTTCACCAAGGAGAATGCCGTTAAGCACCCAGGGCCGGTCTGAGCTGCACCGTCAAACACTGAACATCTGAACAGTGCAGCCGGAATCCATGGCACAGCAAAAACCCAGGAAAACAGATCAGAAGAAAAGCTGCAGATGAGAATTGCTCCGCATAATACACTAGCAGAATCCACATCATCTTCAGGAGTAGAGAAAATGCTTACACAGGCAAAAGAGATATTGGCACAACAAAAGGAAGCATATTAAGGCCGCTCCTTTGAAGCAAATTTATATATCAGCCAGTACAGAGTTTACAACAATACAGAGGGGCTGGATTGTTAACCGGACAGCTTTTCGCTTGTGAATTCAGACCAGCAGTGCTAGAAATTCATTCACACCCGACAGCTGTTTCAGTGGCCAATGTGAAATGAGTTCAGTGGTCCTCAGTTCACTCCCCAGCTGGAGTAGCGGCCACGCCGCAACCATCACCGCCATGGCTTGGCAGCCTCAGAAGAGAGGCTCAGGACGAGCCCCGGAGGCTGACCTCCTCTGTTACCATTCGGCTGGAGGGATGGGTCTAGCTCTAAGGCAGTGTAGTCTTCCAGGCCAAGGAAGCGGCAAGGGGCAACATGAGCAGTGCTGCTGCTCGTTTGGTGGACACGCAGGAAATGTCAGTCTCCACAACTGTCAGTCCAGCACCTTTCACAACAAGAACATGGGGCTTCTCCTGAGTAGAGGGGAGCATTCCCTGGAGACTCTGCACTCACTTGGGATCAGCAGAGCGGCAGCGACCCAGAGAAAAGGAGACGAGCAGTTCCAGGTCGGTACTAACGAGTCCCACCCACCCTTTCCGCAGCTATGGTCCGGATGCCTCGCCCACCCACCCGCTGTGTCTCCACACTGTGTTGGGAGCTGGCCTTCAACCAGGTGGGATGTTCTAAGGCCGGAATGAGTCTTTAGGGCACTTTTCATGCTACCTAGCCCGGTACCCTCCTGCCTTCCCTCTCCAATGGAGCACTCTAAGCGTGCCCTGCCCACTAGGGTGACCAGATGTCCCGATTGTCCCAATTTTTCACACTTGCTTTCTGGTCAGCCTACTGCCCACCCAGCAGTAACATCTTGGTACCGTTTGGCTTTCAGGTCTGGTTCCTTGAAACCAGTTCCCCTCCTTGCCTTCCACTGGCCTGGTTTAGGAGACAGGTCCATCTCCTTCTCTACCCATCCCGTTAGAAATAGCTCATGCAATAACTGCAAGGGTTACCGTGCAAGGAAGAAGTCGCTGCATTGTATTTCTTTGGAGAGTTGCCTGGTTGCAAAAATTCATGACTAAACGTCTGTTCCTATTAGATCCAGAACGGCTGCACAGCAATCACACTAATCAAAAGGAAATGATTTGGCATTAACGCAGCGGGGATGTGTCCTTCCACTCTAGTTTATGGAAGGGGAACATGGGTTAATTGGGAGCACTGCCGCCCCTCCCTAGGGTGTGACATACCCCAGGAACACCCAGTGGCAGCACTAATCGCCCAGAGACTTTACATTTGTTAGAAATTTTCTTCTTGGGCGAGGTGTGGAGGATGGAGATGCCATTTGTTCGGTCACTCTGAGATCTGTCTCCTGGTCCTCGGGGCCAAACTAGCCCATCACCTGGCCCTAGGTGAACACACACTTCTGGGCCCTGCCTTCTAATATGAAAACCAAACAGCTGTACAGAACGCTCAGTGGGGCCAGCCGGGCCTTGCTGCCGAGAGTGGCAGTGTTAAGCAATTACCGGGGGGTGGGGATGTCTGAAAGCCAGATCTGGCCTGCCGGGCATCAGCTGCTCCATCTTGCTCCCTGCCTGGGGCTCTGCTGTAAGGACGGCCCTGCTACCTAGAGCCAACTCCACTTCGGGCTCCCCTCAGCTCCGGCACCTGCGCCCCCCGTCCGGTCCCCCACAAGCATTTCTACACTGACCCACCTCTGAACACACCCCCTTCCTCCCCCCTCTCCCCCCCGCCAGCTCGGAGGATGCTCTGCTGCTGGGAGGGAAAAGGGCCACCTGGCAGACAGAGAGTGCAAGGGCTGGAGCTGCCAGGAGCCCAGGGCCAGCTGGAGCCGAGTAGCGAGGCCAGCGTGACAGCAGAGCCCCCAGTGGGGAGCAGGAAGGAACAGCTAGTACCCAGCGGCCCAAACAAGAGGCCCTTGCTGGTGGCTCCAGCCCTTGTGCTCCCGTGCCAGGCGGCCCCTTTCCCTCCCCTTCAGGGCATCCTCTGCAGGGCCGGCTCCAGGCACCAGCCCACCAAGCTTGTGCTTGGGGCGGCACCTGGAGGGGGGCGGCGCGGCGCGGTGCGGCACTCCGGCGAGAGCGGAGCCCCGGCCGGGCACTCTGCCCTCCTCCCATGGCTCCGGCTGCCCTCCCGCCCAGCGCCCTCCTCTACCGCGCGCGGAGGGGGGGGGCGGAGGCTTTTTTGCCTGGGGTGGCAAAAAAGCCAGAGCCGGCCCTGATCCTCTGAGCCAGCTGGTACCAGTGCCTGGCCCAGCCCGGGGATGGGTTTGGTGCTCAGAGGTGGATCAGAGCAGGGAAGCTGCAGGGGAGCACAGGGACTGGGGTTCTGAGTAGTGGGGCTGCCCAGACAGTGGAGCCCCCAGCTGGGAGCCGTAGCTGGGCACAGGCAGGGGGAGGTGGGCACAGGCTCTGAGGGAGGGGGAGGCACCCCTTGCTTTCCTGGGCCCAGCTCCCCCACCTTCCTCCCGAGTCCTGTGGTGGCCCCAGAATCGAGCTTCGCAAGGGGCCCCTATGGGACAAACTCTGCCACTGGCTGCGGATCCGCTGGAACAGGCTGCTCGTCCTGCTGCTGCTCGAGGCACAGCTCACCATGTCCGAGGGCCTGCCGGGCCAGACCTGAGTGGTGCTGCGAGCCCATAGTAGGGTTGCCCCTTTCTAATCGCACAAAACCGAACACCCTAGCCCCGCCCCTGCTCACTCCATTCCCCCTCCCTTGGTGGCTTGCACTCCCCCACCCGCACTCACTTTCACTGGGCTGAGGCAGGGAATTGGGGTGCAGGAGGGGGTGAGGGCTCCGGTTGGGAGTGCGGGCTCTGGGTTGGGGCCGGGGATGAGGGGTTGGGGTGCAGGAGGGGGCTCCGGGTTTGGGGGGGCCAGGACTGGGGCAGGGAGTTGGGGCACAGGCTTACCTCGGGCGGCTCCCGGTCAGCGGCGCAGCGGGGCTAAGGCAGGCTCTGAACTGCACCCTAGAAGCAGCCAGCAGGTCTGGGTCCTAGGCGGGAGGGCCAGGAGGCTCCACACGCCGCTGTCACCCGCAGGCACCGCCCCCTCCAATTCCCATTCACCGCATGCGGAGCTGGTGCTCAGGGCAGGGGCAGTGCACAGAGCCCCATACACACACACACACACACACACACGCCAGACCTGCTGGCCGCTTCCGGGGCGCAGCGCGGTGCCAGGACCGGTAGAGACTAGCTCTGCAGCACTACTGACAGTACTTTTAACAGCCCAGTCGGCAGTGCTGACTGGAGCCGCCAGAGTCCCTTCTTGACCGGGCGTTCCGATCGAAAACCGGACACCTGGCGACCCTGCCTCATGGGCCCTTCGCAGCATGGATTTGGGCCCTCGAGACGTGCCTCGTTTGCCTATGAGTTAATCCAGCGCTGTTGACCACTGCCAGTGAAACATTTGCACGTACAACCAAGCAGCTCTCTCTCCACTGTTATTCCTTTCCCTACAGGGACACCTTTCCCCCAATACAAGCGTAACCCACTGGTGAGTGTGGGCGACAGGTCCCCCCCCCGCCCGATCCACTGAGTCTGTTACAGCCCCACTCACAGAGGCGCTCGGCTCTTTAGCTCAAGTTGCAGCAGCTCATCGTCATACTTTTAGTCCAGAAGTCCCAGTACAGTAGCTGGTACGTTAGCCAAGATGGCAGCCATTACATAAACAAATCTCAGCCACCCATCTCCTCCCATGGCAACTCCTAGCCCCTTAAGTATCTCCCTTCCCCGATATCATACTGACACATTTCTCCATCCCATCCCTTCTTCCCCACAGAGATCTATCCTCCCACCAGCTCTGCCCCCAAGCACACACACACCCCCACCTCTGGTTATGCTGATAATGGCTGCAGACTTAACACTGACCGTTCAAAAGCCACTTTCCTGCTGCTTAATCGACTAGGAATGCCCATCGTGTTCCTCTTCCTCCACTGGGAGGGGTGATAAACATCAAACATCAGGTGGGACTCCACACAGCAGCCCATTCAACGGAGGCTGAATCAGCCGCAGTTCTCCCAGCCAAACCGGCCCAGCCTAGCTTCTTGTGGGCTGTACCAGCTATCTCTAGGCCCCTGCCAGAGCCTGGCTCGCATGCCCTCATGCACAGACTTTCTACTGGGAAGTGAATTCTACGAGGTTCCACCCGCACAGGGCCAGTGAGGCCCAGGGAGAAGGTTTGACACACATGTAACTGGCCCAGAGAGTTCGCTTTGCCACAAGGGGCAATGGCTGATGACAAATTACTTTGGAGTTTGAAGCCAGAAAAGGGGAGATGACACTGGTGAAGCTGGGGAGCTTAATTCCCCCTTCCGCTCTTTCAACTTGGAGAGAGACAGGCTGAAATCATGTCTGAATTCTCTGCTGTTTAATAACACCGCCCCACTTCTACAGCTTCCACTTCCACAGAAACTCCAGCCCAAAGCCTTCTTGCCTTCCCATCATGCCCTCTTACCCAATCACCCGGCACCGCTGACCAAAGCGGGCAGCTAGTTCTCCGACGGGCATGCAGCCCACAAAGCCACAACTCAGACCCTCTCGGTGTGAACAGTTGCTCCAAGCAGCTCTTGCGGGCTTTGCGTGGATACCAGGTGGGATTCATGAAAAGATCAGACTCCAGAGAGTGAGCCAACTGGGCCCCAAACAGGCTCCAAGACATTGCCGCTCCCCTGAAGCTGCCTCATCAAAGGCTGCTGAGATCAGCAGACTGGGGAGGAGGTGGCTGGGAATCCGTTTTTATAAAGTTGAATCAAGTGTAATTTAGTTAAAACTATGTCACCAGGAAGAGAAATTTTATATATATGTACGAACCTAATTAACTCAGTTCCAGAGACGCCCTTAGGGCAAGAAAAGGGAGGTAAGGATTACAGCTGGGTTGAAAACTTTCCAGGGGAACAGCTTTCCATCAGAAAACGCTGATTCGATGAAATGGAAACACTCCCCAAGAATGTGTCCGGCAACACCATTTCATTTAGCAAATAACCCAAATGATTCATTTGGATAAGGTTAGCACGATTCATTTGGACTTTTCCACTGCAAAATAGCCTTTTCATTTCAACTTATTTTCGATTATAAATTAGGATGTAATAGAAAAGTCAAGAGCAAAGCAAAATATTTTGATTGACCCTAAACAAAATATTTTGGATTATGTTGTTGTTGTTGTTGTTTTTTGGTTTTCCTGGAAATGTTGATGTCTAAAGCAAATCTGAAAATTGCAGGATTTCCCGGAGGATGGAAATTCCAGCTTTCTCTCAGCTCTAGTATGGATACAGCTTTGTCATGTCAGGAAGGGATCCAGACTGGGGAAATCCAAGGAACAGTCATCCCAATTTTTAAATGAATTCCCGTTGGCTGCGATCATGTCCTGCTCCATGAACATCCACAGGACTGAGATTTGCTAGCCTGGGTTTTCCCTGAAAGCCAATTCAAACTGCGTACATGCCTTTGCACCACAAACCTGCTTATAAAAATAACACTCGCCCAATCCGACAAAGGAACAGTGCCATGTGACTGAGAGGGCCAATCACAATTAAGCAAGCCAGCTTGCATTCCAGGTTTGAAACTTGCAAATAGCAACAGAAATTTGCAAAAAATGAAGACTTGCAATTGTCAAATGACAAGTCAATTTGAGGAGATCATGAACATTCTGCTAACAGGAAAGGGGAAAATATTTGTGAAGATACTGTCTATTGTCTCAGAGGGTCCTGTGGCACCTTTAAGACTAACAGAAGTATTGGGAGTACAAGCTTTCGTGGGTAAGAACCTCACTTCTTCAGTGAGGCTCTTACCCACGAAAGCTTATGCTCCCAATACTTCTGTTAGTCTTAAAGGTGCCACAGGACCCTCTGTTGCTTTTTACAGATTCAGACTAACACGGCTACCCCTCTGATACTGTCTATTATCTGTTCATTTACTATTATCTAAGGGTTTTTTCTGATTCGGGGCTTTGGTATGACTTCAGCGGGACTCCATGGGGGTATAAGGCTCTGGATTGGTCTTATCTTGCCATTAGGGTGACCAGATGTCCCGATTTTATAGGGACAGTCCCGATATTTGGGGCTTTTTTTTTTATATATGGGCTCCTATTACCCCCCACCCCCGTCCCGATTTTTCACATTTGCTATCTGGCCACCCTACTTGCCATGAACCAAGGAACACTGAGGTGTGCTGTCAATAAAAAATCCGTGGACACGGGGAGGAGAGGAAATTGGTGGATGCTTTCAGTCCTTGGGGAAAGGTTCAGTTTCAGATCAGGTCAGTTCCTATTTGATGCATCTGTTTTCATAGAATCGTAGAAAGGGAGGCTTGGAAGGGACTTCAAGAGGTCACCTAGTCCACCCCAGCCCCACACTGAGGCCCCCATTCCTAATAAAACATTGCACTTCCCTAGCTCCTTTGCCCTCCAGATCTCAGAGAGGTTTGCAAACGTCAATTAACTGATCCTCACAATGGCTCCTGTGTGGCAGGTGAACATTAATTTCCCCCTTTTACAAGCTGGGAAGGAGCCCAAGGCCCAAGAGATTATTTCGCAAACCCGTTCTTGCCTCCCCTTTACTTCGTCCGTCTTTTGATGTCGTGATTTAGATCTAGACTGTGGATCTAGACCAGGGGTCGGCAACATTTGGCACGCGGCTCGCCAGGGTAAGCACCCTGGCGGGCCGGGCCAGTTTCTTTACCTGCTGACGCGGCAGGTCAGCCGATCGCGGCCCCCACTGGCCACGGTTCGCCATCCCGGGCCAATGGGGGTGGCGGGAAGCCACGGCCACCACATCCCTCGCCCGCGCTGCTTCCCACCACCCCCATTGGCCCGGGACGGTGAACTGCGGCGAGTGGGGGCTGCGATCGGCCGAACCTGCCACGTCAGCAGGTAAATAAACTGGCCCGGCCCGCTAGGGTGCTTACCCTGGCGAGCCGCGTGCCAAACGTTGCCGACCCCCAATCTAGACTGTTCTCAGTGGTGGCAGATGACAGAACAAGGAGCAATGGTCTCAAGTTGCAGTGGGGAGGTTTAGGTTGGATATTAGGAAAAACTTTTTCACTAGGGGGGTGGTGAAGCACTGGAACGGGTTACCTAGGGAGGTGGTGGAATCTCCTTCCTTAGAGGTTTTTAAGATCAGGCTTGACAAAGCCCTGGCTGGGATGATTTAGTTGGGAATTGGTCCTGCTTTGAGCAGGGGGTTGGACTAGATACCTCCTGAGTCCCTTCCAACCCTGATATTCTATGATTCTATGATTTTGTTTATTTGTTGCTTCCCCCTTATGTTCCAAATGACTTTATTTTATTTCAATATATACCAACTTAAAAGGCATTTGTTTCTGCCATCCAGGTGCCTTCGGCACATCCCTAAACAATTAAAATTCCATACCAGAAAACAACAGACCAATACAGTTGTATCCTTGCTTTTTACGCAATGCTAAGAATACAAGCCAACCACAGGACACAGTTGGGCTGCAAACAACCATGTTTAATAACTATATACAAACATACAAATCCTAGCTACATACATACACTGCTGCTCTGTTGGGCTTGGGTTCCAGATGAACTTAGACACATTAGCAGGGGCTTCTCGCAACAAATTTTTTGGTGGCCTCAGAGTGCGGCCACCAACTCTTGCTGGTAGCCGCGCTGACAATTTTTCCTAAAATACTTAATGAACTTTAGGAAAAACAAATAAATATGCACATATGCATATCCAAATCATTGTAATTTATTTAAGTAGGGTTTTTTTTTCCAGACTCAGTAATAAAAGTAATTTACAGTTGTCTCTATTCTTTACTGGACCCAAACAGAATAGAAACACAAATAAGGCACTTGTCTTTTGTTGTTGATTCTTTTGCTTTCTTGGTTGCGCTTTTTTTCCCCCTTAAGACTTGCTAGCTGGTAAGTCTTCTGCTGTGAAAAGTGATATTTGTTAATATCACTTTTCACAGCAGACCTACTCAGCCCGGCAAGCCCAGGGACAAATTAAGCCCTGGATGGGGAGGTGGGCAGGGAGGCAGCAGGGCCCAGGGATGATGGCAGGGGTGGTGAGCCTGGGGCCGGAGCCTGGATCCAGAGCCTGCCACTGTGTGGACGGAGCCCAAAGCCCCATGGCTGAAGCCTGCCTCCCCTACCCCCCAGGAAAATGGGGAATTCACCAGTTGCCTGCACCTCCAGAGTCTCTGGAAGGGGGCAGGGCCCAACAGCTGCTGGCGGCCCTGCGAGAGGGACCACTGCTTTGCGTCCCCCCCATCACAGCCCAGATGGCTGTGGCTGCAAGAAAAGGCCCTAGTGGCCACCTTTGAGAAACACTGCATTAGAGTCTTGTTCTGTTTCATGTTCAGAGATGAGCCCAAGCCACACAAGTTCAGATGCTGATTGAACTTCCCCAATACTCAGGGCTATTTGGAGCCAGGGTTCTGGTTTGTGCCTGTCCTTACATGCCCTGTGGAGCTACGTGATGACCAGCTAACAACTTCAAATGGGTCAGCCTGTGTCTTAAGCATTCACAGGGCTTGAGCTAACACAGTTAAAGAAAATAGGATGACAGCTACCAGTTTGGCAACACCAGGGTCTGAACCGAGGAGGTACAGAGCTAACTATATACATGTCACAAGGGCTTGGGCTACAGAGCCCAGCTCTGTACTTAGGGGCCATAACAGACTCCCAGTTAGGGTGACCAGATGTCCTGATTTTATAGGGACAGTCCCGATTTTGGGGTCTTTTTCTTATATAGGCTCCTCTTACCCTCCACCCTCTGTCCCGATTTTTCACATTTGCTGTCTGGTCACCCTACTCCCAGTCTTTATAGTTCAGTAAGCAAGCAGGACAGTATCGGGGGGTAGCCGTGCTAGTCTGTATCTACAAAAACAACAAGAAGTCTGGTGGCACCTTAAAGACTAACAGATTTATTTGGGCATAAGCTTTCGTGGGTAAAAAACCTCACTTGTGAAAGCTTCTGCCCAAATAAATCTGTTAGTCTTTAAGGTGCCACCAGACTCCTTGTTGTTTTTCGAGCAGGACAGGTATCACTTGCCAGTGGGACACCAGAGCATCCTTTTGGCCCACCAAGGCAGGGCCTCAAACAACACTTTAAACAGCAGCATTTAAATCAGTGGAGCTAACTGCACGGCTGGCTGATGAAAGGTGTGAATTCCACGCTAACGCAGCTCAATAACCAGGTAAGTAAACTCAGGCTTAATGAGACTCAGGGGAGACAGCACCTAGGTTATAAAAACAACCAACTCTTGCCGGACTGTGGGCTTTGGCTTGCTCAGCGGCGGTGTCTCCCTGCACACACAAACACAGGCCCCATCATCCTGGGGCCTTTGCGGGTTCCCCCCACCACCACCTTTACCCCAAAGCAAAGCAAACAAAACAAAAAGAAGAGAGAACCATAGTGAGGACTGCTGTAATTAATGAAGTGGGGAGAAACAAACTCCCCAAACACAGATGCCAGGACAAATATAATGTCATCTCTTTGAAAACAAGAGCTTTTATCATCTTCACCGCGGCATTGAGCAATGCCTCCGATACGGCATTTCCCTTGTCTCCAACAAACATTAAACACCCAGGGCTGAAGTCTTGCCTTTGTTTTGTTGCTATCAAACTTTCATTATGAAGAATAAAACATGTTACTAGTGCCGAAACAGGCAGCGATTTCAGCGGTAAGAGCCTTTGGGTAAGGACTGGTTTCAGAGGGGTAGCCGGGTTAGTCTGTATCAGCAAAAAGAACGAGGCGTACTTGATGCATCTGAAGAAGTGAGGTTTTTACTCACGAAAGCTTATGCCCAAATAAATCTGTTAGTCTTTAAGGTGCCACCAGACTCCTTGTTGTTTTTGAGGCGTACTTGTGGCACCTTAGAGACTAACAAATTTATTTGGCCATAAGCTTTCGTGGGCTAAACCCTGAAGTGAGTTTTAGCCCACAAAAGCTTATGCCCAAATAAATTTGTTAGTCTCTAAGGTGCCACAAGTACACCTCGTTCTTTTTGGGTAAGGACCGTCGCTCCGTCTGGGTCTGGTGCCGAGCAGGCTGTTGGAGCTTCACCAACCATCAGCCTACTTTGCACTTCGACGGTGCTCGCTGGTCGTAAGGCAAAAGGCACTTTATGAAGCGGGGGGAGCAGCGTTAGCTCCTTTTCACCAACGGGGAAAACAACTCCGAGAGAGATGAACTGACTTGCTCAGGGTTTGTCTACACTGGCAAGTTTCTGCGCAGGAAAGCAGCTTTTTGCGCTCAAACGGCAGACGTGTACACACCGCCAAGCCACTTTGTGCGCAGAAACTCCTCAGTTGCAGCGCTGTAAAAAAAGCCACCTCAGCGAGAGTCGTAAGGCTGTTTGCGCAGAGGCTCCAGCGCTCTATGGCCAGTGTAGACACTTGATTGCTTTCTGCGCTGTAGTTGGCCTCCAGAGCTGTCCCATAATGCCTCAAGTGACTGCTCTGCTCATTGTTTTGAGCTCGGCTGCCCTGGAGACATGCGCCCCTCCCCTTTCAAAGCACTTTCTGACAGGCTCTGCGGGTGTGGGTGGGTGGGTGTCTCCTCCATATACACACACCCTCCCTGTCACACACTCTCCCCCCCACTTCAGTTGAAAAGCAGCTGGCAATGTAGTAGGGGATTGGGAAACCTGCATGAAACAATGGGATTGGGAAACCTGCATCATGTGACGCTGTGCCTGCCCCATTAGGCATTGCAAACCCTTCCCAAAGTACGCTGCAGCCACTTGCACACTGGGATAGCTACCACAATGCACTGCTCTCTGTGGTGTTTCAAGAGCTACTAATGTGGACATGCTCCACAGTCACAAGGAGCTCAGTGTGGACACGCAACAGCGGCTTAATTCCAGCATTTTAATAAAAGTGGTATCACTTGTGGCGCAGAAACTTGCCAGAAACTTGTAGACATATCCTCAGAGTCACACAAGTCACCAGCAAACCTGGGAACAGAACCCAGGAGTCCTGACTGCCGTTGCTCCGTTTTAGCCACTAGACCACTCTGTCCATTTAGTAGCAGCCCATGTTGCAATCAGTTGTGTCCACCCAGCCCGCCCCCATCTTTCAGCCTTGCGTCTGGAAAGCATCCCTGTTCAGCAAAGTGCTTAAGCACATGCTTCAAGTTAATTTGGAGCTTAACTGCTTTGCTAAATGGGGATGGACTTTAAGGACGTGTTTAAGGACTTTCCCGAAGCAGAGGCCGCACAGAATAGTAACAAGGTACAGGCTAATGCAGTATAAGATGCGGATACATCAGTTAGCCCATTCCTGTGCCATGCAAAAGACCAGGGTCAATTCCTGGGTCCCTTTCTCCCTGGTCTGTCAGGGGACTGGGGACAAGTGTGAGGCAGTGCACTCAAACGGCGAGAGGAATGGCGTGTCTCTGCTCAGCAGAATCAAATTGGAGCCTTTATTCAGGGTAACTCCCCAAATGAAAATGGCTGCACCAGCTTGGATTTTTGCATCTTCTCCTAAGCTCCCTCGGCTGTTCCTGAGTGTGTGGGGGGTTTGCTTATGCCTGCTTTATTCAACTATTCATAGACAACTATGCCTGAGAAGAGACAGACACTGACGGGCCCAGGGGGTACCCGCAGTGCACTCTCTCTCATCTGCAAGCTTGGCATCAGCAACACAAGGGCTCAGGGTGAGCAACAAATGGGGTTGGGGGGTGAGTCTCATCGCTTCATCCGGGATGTGCAGGGCACTCAAGAGGAAATAAAAAAGGAGTGAAAACCACTTCAGGATGGAAGGCGGGGGGGAAGAATTCTGATGTAAATGGGCCAGATACTCTGCTAAAAATGAACATGCCTCTGAATTAATCTACAGACAATTGTCTCTCCTGCAGCGCTCCTCTGCCTGTCTGCTGTCAGACATGTACCACCAGCCTTTCCCCTGATTACCGCTGAAATACTGTTATGGCACTGTACACCAGAAACACCAGCGTTTGGGTTCACTCCAGAGGCATTTTCACAGGGTGGGGAGGAAACCAGGCTAATGCTCTCGCTTTTTAGTTCTGGGGACTTAGATTTAAATTCCACCTTAAGTCATCAATGCGATGAGTTTGGCGGTTCTCTGCCCTAGGTATTAGAAGGCGTTTGTCCACAGCACAAATTTACTGCCCTATTTGGCATGACCAGCAGTCCCTGCTCAGGACAGAGCCAAGACTAAGCATTGAAACGTACATGGTGTCATCACAGATCAAGACTGAGGGGTACTAGAACAGGGCCAGGAAAGTTGCGCTGTGCATTCCACCCTCTAGGAGGCGCTGTCAGTCCATTGCTTTCCAGCAAAATGAACAGCAGGAAATAAGATGGATGCCTAACACAGCTGCCTTTGCAAGTGGCAAATGCACTGCTCAGCCCACTGGGTTTTAGAAAAATGGAAGTTATTTAAAGATTGTCCATAGTGGATCAGATTATTCTTCCATCCAGGCGGGTATCTCAACCCTGGTAGCATCCAATTACTGATCTCTCGCTCAGCTGGTTGCACCTCTGAGGGTTATCTGATGTTTCAGAGGAAGCTGATTCCACCGCCCTGTCCTTAATACACCTGACAAAATGGACAAAGTGGAAGTGATGCATTCATTGCTGTTCCTCCCCAGCCTTCTTTGAGTTCTGAGATCAAACTGCCCTTATGGGAGCAGACAACTACAGATGCAACAGTCTGAGCTCCATCCCTCAGGTACAGCAAGCAATGCATCACGCAAAACATCCGTCACTGCTTCTCGATGCTTTGTTCACAGGAACGAAGTTAATCCCCTAGTACCCACCGTAGCCCTCTGCACACGAGAAAGAATCAAGAGGAGCTGCGGATTTTATTGGCCAAGCCTGAACTCCAGATGTTTTCTGCACTCTGTAGAGTTGATCTCATCTAAGTTTGGTTGACACCATCCAGCTATGCATGGGAATGCAGGAGTCTGAAGTGCCAATGCCTAATCCAATTTCTCCCTCATGATTATTAGCGGAGTGCCTCCAAGACCCAATCATGGACCAGGACCACATTGTGCTAGGCGCTGTACAAACACAGAACAAAATGACAGCCCTTGCCCCAGAGAGTTTGCAATCTAGCATATGCCCAAGGGCAGTCCCAAATAACTGCTTAGTCTGCTCCCCCTGGGGATGGAAAAGATGCACCCAGAGTGGCTTAATGGGCTTACATGCAAATACTACATTTGCATATACAAATAACAGTTGATTTGATTCGGGTGCTTCCAGAGACATTTGCTGCTGTGTTTTCAGAAGTGCAGGGGCATGAAGGAAAGGAATTTGTCGGCGTTTGTTACCAAGCTGGCAAGAGACATCGCCCTCTTGTGGACTGGCATACGCAGCCCATTCAGTTGTACCCCAGTGTCTGTCTGAGCCGATGAATGATTCATATCTCCATATTCTAATCTGCAACCACAGAAACCAAAAAAACAAACAGAGAAAAAGTCTCTTTTGAGGCAGTAATTACAGAAGAACCATGGGAAAACGGAGCACTGGCTTTTGCAGAGAAATACCATGTGTTTTCTAAAATATATAATTCCAGGATTAAGAAATAAGATATTGTTAAGGGATAATCTGCCTCTTTACAGAGAGGTATTTTCAAAACTATTTTTACAGCTGCTTACATTACAGAGGTCACAACCCAGAAGATTTATTGGTGAAATTTATGAGCTGGGGGAGGGAAACTGCTGACAGGGAAGAAAACTGAATCAATTTGAAATCATAGGACAAGAGCTGCATTTAAGTGGGATTCAAAGAAGGTGTTAAAGTCGATACGCCAGTAAGAGTCACTAAATAAATACATGCACACCCGTCTATCCCGAAGGACTTCTCGCTGGAGGACACAGAATGCTATGAAAGAAGCTAAAAACAACGATTCCTAAAGGACAGCCAGGCCCGGTCACTGAACAAAATAGCTGAGAATGAAGATAGAAAGGCATCTCATGGAATATATAATCAAAATAGAAAAATATCAATTTTCCCTGCCTGGAGCTTTTCTTTTTAAAAACAGTTCACCCTAACCAAAACAACAGTGATGTGTCTACACATTCCCGTAGAAATAGGTTCAGACGCTCATCAGAAGTGTCCGCTTCAAAGGTCCACTATAAAGCAAAAAGGATCAGACCAAGAAATAGCCTGCTTCCATTTAAGTCTCTCCCCGACTGGGAAAGGGGCAGCGTTATCTACCCGCTGATATCCCAGCCTGCCTTGCCCCAGGAGGCAAGGAGGGAAGTGCCAGGAGGGAATACATTTTCCAACAACTGTGAAGTCCTGGATCTCACAAGACACCAGCTAGGAACCAGCTTGTTCCTCGTTACCCAGGATAAAGGAAAGGTCCTGCCCCCATTTCCCCCCGCTCATGGACAGGGCCGTCCTTAGGGTTTAGGGGGCCCTATGCAGTATTATTAAACTGGTGCTCAACGGCAGCCCGGGCTCACATGTGTATTTTAGATAAGGAGGGTCTTTTGAAGGATTTATTTAAAAAACTATATGTCTGAAGATCCAAGCATTTAAGGCTAAAGATGAACACTCAGATTGTGCATCTAAAAATCTGTGCAAGGATTTTTTTAGAGCTGTGATTTTACAATCTTCAGCAACACACTAATGAAATATTTTTAAAGCAAATTTTAAACTAAGGTCCTGTAGCCTAACATGGTCTGAGGAAATATTACAGTCATGCACAACTGTTTTTGTCAGTAAATTCAGAAACTGACAGTGGATACCTGGGGGTTGGCAAATGCAGTTAAATGGATTCATTACCACTCGAATGGCTCTTGAACAGTTTCAATGTTGTGCTAATAGGGCTGGCAGGATGGAAGACTTTTTCGCTTTTAAGTTATTAGATCCCCTCCAGAGGAAGACTCACCAGGCTGCAGCAGCCAGCTGTGGAAGCCTGCAGGAAGGGTCAGAACAGAGATAGGAAGAGGCGGCAGGGTAGACACTAAGACCCAGGGGTGCCCCACATTTTCGGGTGCCCTACATGTATGCTGCATATGTCTAGGGATGGCCCTGCTCGTGGACTTCCAATTTTTTCCTTAAAACCAATCAGAAGCGAAGTGCTTTTGGGGTCCCAAAGCTCAGACTGCTTCCCTAACATCACTTCTTCCCCTTCAGTGATGATGTGTTTCACAGCGCACAAACAACTTGTGGAACGCCTTGCCTGAGGAGGTTGTGAAGGCTAGGACTATAACAGGGTTTAAAAGAGAACTGGATAAGTTCATGGCGGTTAAGTCCATTAGTGGCTATTAACCAGGATGGGTAAGGAAGGGTGTCCCTAGCCTCTGTCTGTCAGAGGGTGGAGATGGATGGCAGGAGAGAGATCACTTGATCATTACCTATTAGGTTCACTCCCTCTGGGGCACCTGGCATTGGCCACTGTCAGTAGACAGGATACTGGGCTGGATGGACCTAGCAATGCAATACTACTTTAATTCTGAGATCTCTCAATGACAACGTAAGAAAACCAAAGCAGAGGGAGACAAAGCAGCCTGCTTCCTAAAGCAGTGAGGCACACCACCAGCCACTGCTTGCACGCTTTGCTACCAAGCCCCACTCAAAGCAGAAGCCTGCAATTCCAGCACAGTCTGCAGCACGAGTGACTGTACCCCTGCCCCCAAGTAAACCTGCAAAGAGTCTGTGCTGGCCGAGGAGGGTTCCCCTCAAGCTTTAAAGGGCCTGTATACCCCATTGGGGGGGAGGGGATTCTGCACCTTGTCATCCAACACAGTGCATAAAACCCACCCATCCATCTGAAACAGCAGCAAGTGATTTGAGTCACACCCAGCAAACAGCCTATACCCAACAGTGGGAATTAAGAGGATCAAGTCTACCAAACCCTTTCAAAGCCAAAAGGGTGCGTTTCCCAGGCACGAACTACAGAAAAGTTAGGTTGACATAGCTACAGTGATCAGAGGCATGAAAAAAAAAAATCACAGCCGAGTACTGCCGTTAAGCCAGTTTCACATCTGGCATGGATGCAGCTCAGAAGAATTCTTCCATTAACCTAGCTCTTGCTGCTTGGGGCAGTGGATTACCTACATTGACAGAAAAACCCCTTCTGTTACCATCGGGCGTGTCTACACCATGGCACTGCAGCAATTTAGTTCTGTTGCAGTGGTGCCTGTAGTGTAGACACGACCCTGGATTCTAGGGTGCTTTTGAAAAGGACTGCTCCTTTTTCACATCAGCCTGTTGCCATCTGGCACCTCGGGAGCATGGACAGTTGAGTCATTCTGTTGAGTCCTTTATCCTTTAGCTGGAATGTAGTTCAGAAGGGCTTGGTTCACTTAGGGTGACCAGACGGCTCAATAAAATCGGGACTGTCCCGATTTTTAGGCGGTTGTCCCGCGTCCCGACTGATGTTCAGTCGGGACGCAATTTGTCCCGATATTTCACACTCCTGGTTTGGTTTTGTTTTGTTCCACCGGCGGGACTCCGCTTTTTTTTTTTTTGCTCTGCCTGCAGGAACCCCTTTCCCCCCTCCCCCCCATGTGTCCCGATATTGTCTTCATCCCATCTGGTCACCCTAGGTTCACTGCATAGGTTTATACTTATACACAGAAAATACATTCTTTGCAGTGGTGTTGTAGCCATGTTGGTCCCAGGATATTAGAGAGACAAGGTGGGTGAGGTCATATCTTTTATTGGACCAATGGCTGTTATCTTGCATTTGCTCAGGAAGTAGATGTTGTTGCTAAGTTTTGTTTCCTTTTTCTTCGTGTTGTTGAGTGTCCATATCAGAGAGCAAAATTCATTATCTTCCACTGTTGTTTGCCGTGTTGTTGTAGCTGTTTGGGTTGCAGGATATTCGAGAGACAAAAGAGAAGTTGGCCCAATAAAAGATATTACTTCACCCACCTTGTCACACAGATGTGTTTTTAAGAAGCTTAGTCCTTTAGCTGGTTTTTGTAGTTTCAGGATTTTTTAAAATGATTTTTCATTAAAAAAAACAAGCAAATGAGAAAAGGAAAAAGAGAGCGAAAAAGATCCAAGACACACACAGCATATGCAATATCCCAATGGCTCCAGGAAGGGTGCAAAGCAAAAAAGTAATATGGGAAATTACCTCAACCACTTGATGCACATGTCAAGGAAACAAGACGGACCATTTTGATAAGCCTCATCTTTATTTACTATAGTCAATAAGGACAGCATAGAGACAGGAAAAACTGAAGAGAGCCTGAGTTTGGGATGAATTAGAATAAGAACCACAACATTTGGATGCTTATACAGACCTGCTGGAATAGTCTGGAGAAGTCACAAGAACAGGTTTTGCTCAAGAAATTTCTGATGCTGGTCAGATCCTTGGATAATTTTGGCAACGTGGTTCCAATGGAGCCCAGTGGTGGGTGGACAGGAAAATAGAGTTAACCCAGCACTTGAGAAGCTTTAAAACAGAGATGTTCCCCCACCAGCATGTTGAGTATGGATCCAGACTTGCCCAGTGTTCTGGGATCCAGCGTTTGGCTCACCCATCCCATTATACACACAGGCCCTCCTCTTCCTCTGTGTGGGAGGGAGGTGTGGGGTTTGGATCTGGGGCCCCAATTTGAGCCACTTTTTTATCTTTTTAAACAAGGCTGAGCTCAGTTTTGCTTCCATCAATGGATGACCAAGATCATTTCTCTCTCCTGGACTCCTGGCCCAGCCTGAGTGAGTTAACCAATCAGGTTCCACAGACCGCTCTGCCAAGCCAGAGAGATGCTGAGGGAACATGCGACGAGCTGAGGGCTCTCAGGACAGAGCAAAGAGGATGGGTTCAGGGGAGGACAGACACCAAGGCCCAGATCAGATCAGACTCACCCTGCCAAACTTGGCATAGTTGGATGCTCATAATATCAAGCTACTCATGCAGAACGAGCTCACTACAGCTAACAACGTGATGGAGAGAGGAGTGGAACTTGTCTCTCTCTCTCAGCACTGTGCTGATCTCCAGGGATCACAGCTGGCAATGGGTCAGAGTCTAGAGTCCACTTTGGACAAGCACCCAGAAGTTCACCCAAATTAGCCATATCTGGCAAAGACCCTCTAATCCCATCCCCCTTCCTGTCACCTCCCATTATCAGGCAGGTGCTTCCCACACCCACCTCTCTGCAGCAACATGCTTCATGTGAAACTTGACAGCCCTTCCCCCATCCCAGAATCCTCCTGGGGAGATGCATCATCCATCTCCCTGTACTGATCTCCCTTAGCAGACTCTGCACCAAAGCTCTTTTGGAAGAGGACCTCATCCTCCCACACCCCCTGGAGTCTTCCTCCAGGCAAAAAAAAAATCACACAGCTCTCCTCCCGGCCTGGGCAGGTGCCGATATGGGCTTGCTGCTCCCCCACTGGCTTCCCTGAGTGGAACACGCAGCACTACCTGGGAAGCTGCCAGATTTGGGGCTTGCCAGGAGCGCTAGGCCTTGTGGGGCACGATTACCGGGGGAGTTCAAGAGTGCAGCAGAGGCAGCAATGGGCCTCCGGCATCAACCAAGAGGGAGGGAGAAGAGAGCAGAAACAGGGGAGGCAACACTTCTTGAGTGGATCCAGTTCAACAGGAAGCACAGGAGAAGGTTTGAAATGATCCTATGGGAGGAGAGTCTAATTTTAAGCCAAACTGGCCCATCCATTCTACTTATCACAGAGATGCGGCATTTTAGCCCTACTAAGTTTCAGTGGAATCCACTTAGGTGTCATGTGCATCGCACAGATAGGCCGGGGCAGGTCCTGGTTTGCCCCTTGGTGCTGTTATAGATTCTGGCCATAAACAGCCCATGGAGAATTCCTCTTACCAGGGGGCGGGAGGGGATTCCCCATTGGTATAAAGATGGCAGAGCCCACACCTGTGCTAGCCACATCCCTACCATGAGACGGGGTGACGAGGCTAGGGAGGGGATGTAGACAGAGCATGGCAGAGCTCTATAGGTGTAAGTGAGAGCAACCTAGGGGGTGCTCTAATAGATGCCAGAGCTAGGCAGCACAGACTCCAGGAACCATAACTAGCTCCCTGAACCTTCCCCCCAACACCACTCCCCTGAGCTGAGTGGAGCTCACTCACAAGGGAGAATCTGCCCTGTGTCTCCCTAGGGATATTTAAACCAAATAAATCCACTCTGAGCCTGTTCAAGCTGCTCCTTGGCATTCTGTTCCTGCCTTCATTGCGGCTTCCACTCCTGAAACGTTCCCCCAAAGGTCAGCTGACGTCTGCTCCTTCCACCCCCATACAGGTACAGCACTCTGCAGCTACCGCGGTGCATTGCAGCGTATGGGGAACTGCCTTTTGGCGAAGCACCCTGCATCGCAACCGTGCAACCGCAAGGCAGGAAGCAGGATTTGATGAGCCCCGGGTGATAGAGGAGAGTAAACCTTATCCTCCTGTGCTATTGCTGCTGTCTTTGAAATCCGGCATCTTGAACAGGGATGACAACATAACAACGAAGTCAGGCCTCAGGTCTCGCCATGCTCCAAACGGTGGGTTGCTCTTTGCGGGGTGGGGACGCAAAATACCAGAAGTGATGCAGTAATCCCCAGCTAACCCCAACCAGAGGAAGGCTCTGGGGAAGGGAGGGGGGCCATGGCAGTCAGCAATCTGGTCTCAAATATGATTTGTAGGCTTTTTGGAACTGAAACAGCTGCTTTGATCACTAAACTCCATGTTCCCCGTGAAACATATTGAAAATGTGTGTCCGCCACAATGACTCAGCAAGTTAGCTAATCCTCGTCTTCATTCGCCTTATCTTCCCGGAGCAATTCTAGGCTTCTAAAGAGATGTTTGCATGTCTCCTATCTGGGTTATTAGCCGCAGACGTGATACAGAGCGACATTATTGCGGATTTGATCACGGCTTTGCAGGAAAGGGCAAAATGAGTTACTAATACCAGGTCTCAGGAGAGCAGTCTGCTTCCCTGTTCTGATTACTCATTGCCAGCTGTCGTGAGAAGGGGAACATTTGAAAACAAAATCTGGTTAAGTGCCTTTTGTGCTGGTGAAAGACTCAGGATTCATAGCCCTGGAGACCAAAGTCCTCTATTTATGCTCAGGACAGGTATAGCACAAACAGTAACAGCGTAAGCTTCCCACGCACTGGCCTGCCAATGTGCTTCGACCCTGCTCCAGAGGGATCCCCTCGCGGGGAGAGAGGGAGGGAATTTAGTTCAAGAGCCAAAGAGGGCAGGAGAATTTTTTCAGCCAGCTCTGTGGGCTGGTACGGAGCCATAAAACAGGGGGCCAGGCGTGTGCTTGCGTGTCAGCTGCGATCTTGGCCAACACCAAGGATTGATCCAAAGATAAATGCATGAATCCATATCTCTGGAGCTAAAGAGCCAGGCTCTGTGGCTGAGAGCTGTAACAGTCTCAGATCCTCTGTGGATCAAGAAGCGAAGGGGATACATAACACACACTGACAAGTGGGTGAGACTTGGGCTTGCTAAGCATGAAAAAGGGAAGTGGTTTCTCAGCGTAACTCACTAACGCCCAAGTTTCCCCCAGACTGCTGTCTAAAGTCACAGGCATGCACTGTTGATTATTGCTGGATTTTTTTAATTTATAATCTTTATTTCCTATTAACCTTTTGGAGGCTGCCCAGCCGAGAGGTAATCTGTATGCTCGGGATTAGCCAGTTTCCTGGCAGTGTTTATGGTCGAGGGCCTGAAATATTCTGTCTCTATGCCGGCCCACTCTGCACTATTTCTTTGCACAATAATTCACCTTTAGCCAAGAGATACATGGGATAACTTATTATTGGAGTGCAGTAGAACCTAGAGGCCCCAGCCAAGGTCAGGGCCCTATTGTGGTAGGCCCTCTACACCCACATATAAAGAGAGGGTCCCTGCCCCAAAGATCATGAAATCTCCACAGCCGAAGAGTGGAAATGGAGGCACAGAGAGAGGAAGTGACTTGCCCAAGGTCACCCAGCAGGTCAGAATAGGACCAAGTCTCCTGCGTCCCAGCCCAACGTCTGATCCACTGGAACACGCTGCCTCCAAAATACAAGGCAAGCGAGATTGATGGGGACAGCCTATCCCTGCACGTGCGGCACCTTCCTGCCACCAATATATTTCTGATGGGCTTTTGACGAGGGGCATCAAGTCAAGTTTTTGATCAGAACTAGGATATGCCTGTGCCCTGTCAAGCGGAGCGAGAGCCCAGCTTGATCTAACAGAGAGAACACAATAAGGGCTTGTTCTCAAAGGAGTCCTCCTCGCTGTGCTTTTCTTTTAAAAAAATGTCCCTCTGTTGGTTTCCCTTTGTTCACGTGATCATTTGGACATTGAGGGTCAAACTGGCCACTCAGCTAATTCCCTTTGGTCACTGTCGCATCCTGACTTAGTCTGTGAGGTTAGAAAAGGCCCAGCCTAAGCCGAGTTAGGAGCGGTTAGTATTTAGATGGGAGACTGACCAAGAAAGCTCCGGAAATGGAGCTGGTGATTTAGGACGGGGGGCTCTTCCCTCTGAGTCAGTGCTGAATTGGTGCGACAGCACAGAGCAAAACGGTGTCCTTGATACATGGCCCGGGCCACCTGGCCGGAGATCTGGGGAAAGAAGGAATGCCCATCTGCTGCAGTAGCGCTGGTGGTTGGCATGTCCCCCCTACCTGGGTGGAATGGGTGACGGAACTGCACAGTTACCCACTGATCTTTTTCTGAGCTACCCCCCCCCCAACAAAACCCCTCATCCACTCTGCTAGGGTACAGAGAGTCTCCATATAGCTGTGCTGCATGGTACACAATAGAAAAATTCCCCCCAGGGGGACCGGACCATCCATCCCCTCCTGCAGCAGAACTCCACCGGTCTCAGCACCGGCAGAGGGAGGGGAAGGATGTGAGCGGAAGCTGCTGTTGAAGGCGCATCTTTTAGAAGATACATAAGACCAAGATCCCAGCTAACAACCTCAGCGCCCTTCCCTGAGAAAGCTGCTCCTTCTGATGTCTGGGCCCTGGCTGAGTTTGGGTTAAACTCCAAGGCACTGCTCAACGGTCCAGAAATGATCCAGGGAGGTTGAGATTTACAGTTAAGCACGCCAGCCATCACCAGACACTATATCTTTGGGTCTTCAGATTGATGTAGCCTGCAACGTAGATGGCAGATGTATATACAACTTCACAACCATGTCAGCATTATTTAAACATCCTCTGTCTTTTTAAAGCCATCGCACTGATAATCCAAAATCTACACGCGGAGTTTTATTTAGTACAAACTGAGCGCATTCAAGCCAGCACTAGCTGCCAACAGTGATAGCCAAATGACCACTTGTCTTTTATGGACTCAGACCCTACAAAACATCCTTAGGCTTGTGGCCCTCTCCTGGTCACCCACCCCATCCTGTACGTCAACCTCCAACCAGTCCAGAATTACTGCTGATGCAGCCTGAATCCTCTGTGACCCAAACCCTTCATAGCAGCAGGCAACAGCCAGGGTAAGCAGGGACAAAAGAGCAGAGTGAAGTGATAGGAGGGTTCTAATGCGAAGATCCCCAAGACCAAATTATGGGTTTCAGCCCTCTATGATGCCAGAAATTACTGTGTGTGGTTCTTTGGCCTGCGTGCTGCAGCAGGTCAGGCTAGATCAGTGGTTCTCAACTAGGGGTCCCCTAGGGGGCCGTAAGCAGGTTTCAGGGGGCTCGCGAATCAGGGCCCGCATTAGACTTGCTGCGGCCCAGGGCAGAAAGCTGAAGCCTGGGGCCCCGAGCCCCGCCACCCGGGGCTGAGTCAAAGCCTGAGTAACTTAGCTTCACAGGGTCCCCTGTGGAATGAGGCCTTAGGTAACTGCCCTGCTGGCTACCCCCTAACACCGGCCCTGGCTTTTATATGCAGAAAAACAGCTGGGGCACAGGTGGACCAGGGAGGATTTTTTACCATGTTGGGGGGCTCAGAAAGAAAAAGGTTGAGACCCCCTGGATTAGATGACAATAATGGTCTTTTCAGGCCCTAAGCACTGAACCCCTTAGATGAGCCTTTTGATTTCAAACATTTCCATCATCCTCAGCAAGAATTAAGAGCCAGATTCTTAGCTGCCTCCATTATCCAGTGGGTGCAAGTAAGTGGGGGTGAGGAGGCCAAAAGGAGCCAGTTGTATCTCCCTGGTCCTGACAGCTGTTCTACAGTGGACTGGGCTCTGGCATGGTTTAGAGCAGCTTCAGAGATGCTCTAAAATTCACCCACTTGGCTAAGAGTCTATTGCACCAGCTGAGAAAAACTAAAGCTCATTAATATTCCCATCATGGCCTGGGCCATAGGAGGAGTGGCAAAGGAGCCAGCTATGGTGGCTCCAACCAGCTGGGAACTGAGGGTACATCTACACAGCAAAAACAACCCCACGGCAGTGAGTCTCAGAGCCTGGGTCCACTGAATTGAGCTCATGCTACGGGGCTAAAAATAGCACCGTAGACATTTGGGTTCGGGCTGGAGCCAGGGCTCTGAAACCCTCCCTGGGTTGAGCCTGAGCCCAAACATCTACACTGCTGTTTTTAGCCCCCTAGTACAAGCCTGTAGCTCAAGTCAGTTGTCCTGGGCTCAGACTCACTGCCACTGGTCTCTTTTTGCAGTGTAGATGTACCCTGAGTGTCTCTAACCTTGTGGGTTGTATTTCTTGTCCCTCTGGCTAGTTGAACTGAAGAAACACCTCCTGCCTAGATTCTTCATACCCTCAATTAGCTTGACCAACCGAAGAAATTTGGGAGGATGATGCCTCACCATATGTATATGGGAAGAGACTCAGACAGCTCACCCCAGAGGATCCCTCTTGCCACCACTTTGCTGGATTTGGCTTCAAACACAGAAGGGATTACACTAGAAAAGATGCACAACCAGGCAACACCAGGAGAAGCCAAGGGACAGACCTGGAGTAATGTAATATGTACCCAGGGGTCACCGCTCAGACTTGGGCACAGTCTTTACACAATCACGCTAACACAAAAAAATGTTTTGAACCAAACTTTCCAAAGTGGCCTCTAACGCTGCACTAGCTGCATGCACAATTGTTTGCATGCATGTGAACCCCCCAGTTTGCATACACAGGGTGTCCTCCAGAAAATCTGGGCTTCTCACTCAAAGTTTAAAGGGTGATCCATCTCCTCCTGCTCTACATTCCTGTGCTATCTTACATGGGTGTTAATCCCATGGGGCAACAGAGAGCATGTCCAGAACTAATGTGCTTCCAGAGAGAGGTAAGGAAGTTACAGAGGATAGCTTCATGTTGCACAGAAAGAGGGGAACCGTGAGGTTCTCTGTCACTAGGGTTCCTACTCCAGGGCATCCCTAGGCCGGGACATAGCACTCACCCAGGGCTCTGCTCTGCCCTGTCCAGGTTTTCCACCACACCAATCCAGTCAGAGTCATAACCAGCCTGGAATGTCCCCCCAGTCTGGGACTGTCAAACACAAACTCGTGGTACAGCTCTCTTCCCTCAGAGGGCTTCAGGTAAACTGTGGCAACTAGCCTCACTGGCTAATGCAAATGAATAATGCCCATCACAAGTGGTTCAGCATCATGCCCTCCCTCCTTCCCTTTTTGGGGGCTGGGGGGGCTGCCAGGCAGCAGTCCTTTGAGACTTGCCTTTAGCCAGCGCTTGCTCTGGGAGCTGAGAATTGAAGACCTCTCTGCTCTGGGTTTCCCCCTTTTAAGCTCCTCCCTGCCAGTCTGACAGCTCTCACAGGGGAGCTCATTAACTCTGTGCTGCCCAGGATGGGGTTTTATACCCCATCACTGTCCCAGACCCAGCAGCCATAAAGCCGCCTGACCCATCCTGAGCCCTCGGGTGGATCCAGTCAGTACCTCCATGGAGTTCTTATTCAGAAGGAACTGGAGCATGAGCTGGTGCACATCACATTGGCATTTCCACCTTTCCCTGCCGGCGTGAAGCGACCTGACCAAGCTGCAGGTTTATCAGCAGTCTTTGAACCCGCCCGAGAGGCGCGCACAGCAAATGCACACGCGGACGTACGTCTGCCCGGCTTGTATGCACAGTCGTTGTCTTCTGGGAATTCGGCAAGTGGGAGTTTGGCTGAGCGGGCGCCTATCGACAAGCTGCTCCTTTTGCTCAGGCCGGGCTGGGGAGGGAGGGAGATCAAAACACAAGCATTGGGGTTTGGGCCTGGAGGGCATGGCTGTGTGTGACTGACAGCTCCCCCATGCCCGTGGGAAGGACCGCTTCAGTTCTAGGATCCTAGAGGGCACCTGGAGCTTCACCTCATTCCAACAGCTTCTGGGGGAGGGGGAGGAAGAGCTAAACTCATTTTGGGCCCAGGGTTCTCCTGTTCCAAGGAGAGCCGTGCAAACAATAGACTTTTTGCTTTCCTAGCTACTCTGTAAAATCCAGTCTTGTGGGGTTGGACCCACAACAAATTTTTTTTTTAAATTTGGCAAATCGAAGAGGAAAAAAAAAAAAGCAAATTCATTTTGGGTCGAGTTAAATGTTTTCTTCGACCTGACACTAAACATTTCATTTTGACGGAGCGATTGGTAATGTTACTGAATATTTTTAAAATAAAATTGAAGGAAATTTCTAAACAAAAAGTCATTTCAAACCTACATATGTCACAACAAAACATTTCAACGTTGGAGGAATTTGTTTTCAACACAAACAATTTGGGGAATTGATACAAATTCGATAAATGCTTCGTTGTTGCCAAATCTGCATTTATTTATTTTTTTGCCAAAAAAAATTTAGCTGAAAAGTTTGGCCCCTCTCTTATTCCAAGGAGTCCTAATTAGATTTGCTAGCAAAAGCTAAAAGCACCATAAGAATGTTTCCAGCTGAAGTCTGAAGATTAAATCAGGAGGTGTGTGTGTGTCTGTGTGTGTGTATATTGAGGTAGGAGCTGCAGGCTAGATTTTTAAACACTTAGCAATTCATTGACTCCGTTTATGCAACTTTCCATCACACTGACACGGTGAGCAATGCATCAGTCCTTGCAGTGTACCGCCAAGTGATACAAAGTGACAGCAATCAATTAGGTACGGTTCCACTTTCCAAACAGCGCAGAAATATCCACTATTGGCACAATATACAGGCTAGGAAAAGAAGACCAGTGAAGGAAAGCAGAGGGTGTGACCTGATGGTTAGACCCGTGGGCCAAGCGCCAGCACACCTGGATTCTACTTCCAGCTCTGTGTGACCTTGATCAAGTCATTTAATCGCTCTGTGCCTCAATTCCCCCATTTGTAAAACAGAATACTAGCCTAAGTCACAGAGGATTCTTCTGCTATCTAATATTTTAAATCACTTTGAGATACTCAGATGAAAGGAGCTAAAAATGTGTATTATTATTCTTTCCCTTAAAATATGGCTACATTTGCTCTAGGGTTACAATGTGTCAGATCACTAAGTAGAGATATTCTGTAGGGATCACGCATGCCTCCAATGCCATTTGTATTAATTTTGATGGAATAACTGGGCCACGAAGGTGCTAGCTTTTCATATGAAAAATAAAGTCATGACGCCAAGTATCAAGGGTAATGCCAAATACATTCTCACTAAGTTACCAGCAGGGAGGCTGCCTTATGGGCAGCGCCTTGAGGTGCCAGACAAGGGGTCTCCAGATTGCCAAGACTCAGAAAGAAACTGCTGGTACCAGTGTCATCTTCCCTGGGACCTAATGCGTGTCAGATGGTGCATGACGTAATGACTATTTCCACTTGAGACAAGGTAAGGCCAGCTCAACTGACTCAGCCTGAAGAAGCCTTCCCACTTCCATTCCCCTGTGCCAACACAAGCGTCCCTCCCAATGTCACATCTCCGCTGAAGAGGCAGTAGGTATCAGACATGGTCTGCACTGCCTGGCTAAGGCCATGCCAAGGGACTGGGCCCCCATGGGCACAGAGAGACAGCATAAGAAAGTCAAAGAAACCATTTCATTTAGAGAAGGTGGGAGGAGTGAATGCTTTAGATGAGGGATGAAAGACGCAGAGATGCCCCAAAGCCCTCCAGAATCTCTAGCAATGTCCAATTCTCAGTAACATTGTAAGTGCCCAGTAAATGATGCAAAATTATGGTGGGGAGAAGAGAAGGGGGCTGTGAGACCCACCAGCCTCATTCGCAACTGCCAGGGCAGGTGCCATCGGCACACCAACACTTTCCCAAGATTTCCTTTCAGGGTGCATGACTGTATCCCCACGCGCCCTGTAATATGGGACCAGATGTACAATTAGCATGCCATGGCGTGACGGGTCCCACTCCCATGAGCTCTCAGAAGCTCTCTATTTCTCGCCATGCTGTCTGGTCATTGGGAAGATCTGTGCTGAAGAGAAGAGCACTACAAAAGGACTCAAGTATCAGAGGGGTAGCCATGTTAGTCTGAATCTGTAAAAAGCAACAGAGGGTCTTGTGGCACCTTTAAGACTAACAGAAGTATTGGAGTTCTGATGGCATCTGATGAAGTGGGCATTCACCCACGAAAGCTTATGCTCCAATACTTCTGTTAGTCTTAAAGGTGCCACAGGACCCTCTGTTGCTTTTTACAAAAGGACTGACTCTCCTCCCCTGGGATGTTTACTTTGTCCCTGTATGCTTTGAATCAAGGCTCATATGATAGGTGCTAGAAACACTAACTTAATAGAGTAGCTTAAAGCCATGTGCTGTTGCAACAATTACTCCTCAGAGAAAGAAGCAATTGCTTGCCATCACCCTTTCCTCTTCAGCAGTAACTAAAGACACACGGCGTTTATACAAAAGATCCTTAAACTAATGGGCAAAATGACAAAGATTATTAGAGAGACGAGGTGGGTGAGCGCTTCTTCAGCTCTGTGGAGCTCAAAAGCTTGTCTCTCTCACCCACAGAAGTGGGTCCAGTAAAAGATATCACTTCACCTACCTTAAAAACAACGAGGCTCCTTAAAGACTAACAGATTTATTTGGGCATAAGCTTTTGTGGGTAAAAAACCCATTTGTTCAGATGCATGGAGTGAAAATTACAGATACAGTCAAATATATACTGGCACATGAAGAGAAGGGAGTTACTTTACAAGTGGAGAACCAACGCTGAAAGCCAATTTAGTCAGGGTGGATGTGGTCCACTCCCAGTAGTTGATGAGGTGGTGTCAATACCAAGAGAGGGAAAATTGCTTTTGTAGTGAGCCAGCCACTCCCAGTCCCTATTCAAGGCCAAATTGATAGTGTTAAGTTTGCAAATTAATTGTAGCTCTACAGTTTCTCTTTGAAGTCTGGTTTTGAAACAGACTACCTTGTTTCTCTAGTATCCTGGGACAAATATGGCTACAACACCACTTCAATACGACCTGCCTATTTATTCAGGTTGAGATGGGTGTAAGGACTAGGCCAAGCGTGAGAGTGAGTTAGTGTGAGCATGTGCATTTCTGTGAGTGTAAGTACCTGAGCACGTGTGAGTGTCGCCATGTGGATGAGTGAGCGTGCATCTGTGTGGCTGAATGAGTGTGACTATGAAATGAGTGTACATGAAAGAAAAACACATGACGAAGTGCTAGAAATACACAATTGCGCCATGCTTCTTTTCTTCCAACATCTGACCAAGACAAATGTTAAAGCTGTGATGGACCCCAGTCTCATGGATGAAAAATCAGCAGACAAGGGAAAGGGGTGTCAGGGAATTGGAAGCCAAACAGAAAAGAAAAAAAGAGAGTCAAATGCAAAACCGTATCCAGGAGGAATAATGGCCATATGGAATAAGTGATCAAGAAGCTGAATTCTGCCTTCAATATGTTCAAGAAGGAAACTACACGAGACCCAATCTGGGGGTGGCCAAATCCTTCTAAAAAGAGAAACTGCCACCCCGGCTTGTACCGGAACATTTGGTGTTTCATTTGCATCTTGGAATGAGGCAACTGGTATCATTCAAACTTTATGTTCATCTTTTGGATTGCTGCCCTGCTAGGGCACATTTGTGGCTCTCACATAACCAGGAATCCCCCAGTGACAATATGCCTTTCCTGGCTCGGCCTTGAAACCAAATTCCAGAGCAGTTGACATGGAAATTTACCATCAGATAACTATTAAAGTTTTCTCTTGGATTGTGAAGATTATTTTAGGGCCTTTGTGTGGAAAATGTAAATAGTGTGGCTCGAATCCCGTGCTGTAGGGCCCGCAGTCACACTCCTTTGCACTGCAAACCGTTGAGATCTCATAACCCAGGCAGGCTCAGTATCTGGACAGCAAGCATGGCCCCAATCCTGCTATTTGCAACATTCAAGTGGGCCGCTGAACCTGCAAGGAGACCCAGCTGGCTTCACAGTATATTGCAGGATCAAGGCACCTTCTGTCTGAGAAACTCATGGTGATTTTCAATCAATAATTAATGTAAACCTCATAGTCTCCTCCCCTCCCCTCTCAGGTTTTCTCCCCAGTGAGGTCAGTTTCATTGTCCCCATTTTACAGATGGGGAAAATGAAGCATATTAGAGCTATAAAGTGATATGCCCTATTTTACACCCTGTGAATCTGTGGCTGCCAAGAGAACTCAGAGCTACAGATGCCCAGTCCTGTGCGGCAATTGTAAAACCACCTGTCCTTTCACCTGGGAGAAGGAACACACCTCACATGGCATTATAAGCCCTGAGGAGATAATGGAGTTGACCACTAATCCCAGGAGCCACATACAGAGAGGGATACAATTAAGAATGAGAGAAACCAGGATCCGACTAAGCTCAATTATCAGAAACAGCACGGTTCGTATTAAAACAAACAGCACTAAAAAAACCCAACCCCCTAAATATTGATGAACCACTTAAAAAACTGAAGGTTGAGTTATGGATCAATATGGGGCTAATTTTTCTGTGTACATTTTATTATCATTTCCCCTCGACTGTATTTTCCAGGCTGACACTCGTTTCTTCTTGCTAGCTAAAGACAGAAATTTGCCCTTTTCTTCCTCCCTTCATCTCATGTGAACTCCTGCAGCTCTTGCTCATGTTTCAAGAGGACCCATCATGGGAGCAGCCAGAAAGGAGGCAGAGGAAGGCTGCTGATGAAAGACTTTACAGATCTTCAGCTAGAGCAGCGGCTCTCAACTGTTCCAGGCTACGGCCCCCCTTTCAGGAGTCTGATTTTTCTTGTGGACCCCCAAGTTTCCCCTCACGTAAAAACTCCTTGTTTACAAAATCAGACATAAAAATACAGAAGTGTCACGGCCGCACTGTTACTGACTTTCTCATTTTTACCAGATCATTATAAAATAAATCAATAGGAATATAAATAGTGCACTTACAGTTCAGTGTATAGTATATCGAGCCGTATAAACAAGTCAGTGTCTGTATGAAATTTTAGTTTGCCCTGACTTGGCTAGTGCTGTTCCTGTAGCCTGTTGTAAAACTAGATGAGTTGATGGACCCCCTGGAAGACCTCTGTGTACCCCCAGGGGTATGTGTACCCCTGATTGAGAAACCACTGAGCTAGAAGAGCCACTGGGACAGGGCCCCACTCCTGAATCACTAACACCTGCGTGCACTGCACTGGGTCACCCCATAACGATCCAACCCATCCTCACTCCCATCCCAGTAGTGACCCTGCTTGAGCCAGCTTTGCTGATGGAATCACAAGGCTGCACCACTAAGTGCTAACTGTTTCTTTTAGGGCTTTTCCCCCTTGCCTCTGCCGCCTTCATTTTCTACGTCAGTCTGTTTCTGTGAGGTAGATAAGGGCAATTTCTATTGTTACTGTGCATCCCAACTTCCGCCTGTCATTCTCCTTCTTCCTTTTCCTTCGTGGAGAGGACTTGGGTCCCAGCCCTCGGAGCTGCACCCAGCTGACCACAACAGCATTAAAGGCGGTGACTATCACCATACCTACTTGCCCATGACTATCAGGCTTGAAATCCTTCTTTATTAAAGCGACAAGGGCAGATGTCTGCGTTCCAAACCTCCCTACCTCCTTTGGCAAATAAATGGATAGCAATTGCAAGATGAGTATTCACCTCTACTTCTATAGGAGTCATGCTGCTGGCTGGAACCTTTCGTGAGCATCAGCAACTTGTGAAGTGTGAGCCTTGCATTCTCCTCCTGCTAAACTCTGTTCAGGTTGGTACCTCCCACACTCCCTGACTCTCATCTAATTTGCCCACCTGACACCAGAACTATAAGCTGTCCAGGTAGGGGCTTTTTTCTTTGTCTGTACGGTACCCACCACAATGAGGCCCTGCTTCATCATTTGGGTGCCTAGGTTCTACCATCATACACATACACACATAGATAGATTAGATAGATAGACCGACCTTCAGTGAAGCAGCAACATTTAGTAACACTCACTGTATCAAGAACGATAAATGCAAAAACACACCACAAGTGCAGCCAAAGGGACCCCACCTGTCCTCTTTGCAGAGCTGCACGATCAATATTATACGGTCACTTCAAAAGGGGATCTGCCCTTCCACTGGATAGCTCTGGACATGCCCATTGCCCTAGGTACCTGGAGTGCGCCTATGCAGCAACGGAGAAGCTAAAAGATCTCAGCCAAAAACGAGCTTGAACAATTCTTTCCTCCCTTTCTACTCTGTAGAAACACTTGCTGGTTAACTCAGTAGCAAGGTAAACAAACAGTGATAATGTGCATGTGGGTGATGATTCAGCCAAAGCAAGTAGATCAGCACTCGAGCAACAGGCTACAAACATGTGCTTTATTTCCTCAATGAGAGACTCCGCAATGAGCAATGGCTACATAAAGACATCATGTTCCATCAGACAGCAACATGCACAAGGCAGCTAGAATTAATCACATGACCTCTAGCACAAAGAGCCCACAGGTGAGAGAGCAGAGACTGCTGGCTGGGTACCCAGCTCTGAAGGCACCAGCCAGAACTGCAGAAGGGTGGCGTGTGCACACAAGATGTATAGCGCAGTCCGCCCCCCACCCCTCACAATTTTCCATCTAGTCCTCCTCTGAGCATCTCCGCCCCCCCCCCCTCCCCACCTGCCAACAGGCCTCTACTGGGGAGTTAAAAAAAACAGTTTTGGCAGCTCAGAATAGATGACATGTATAGGGCTGATAGAGATTACATCCAGGAAAGGGGCAATGGAACATACTCAAGCCAGTACAGTACAGCTAGGGGTAGGAGAGTGGTTCCTGGGAGAACAGGCTGGCTCCTCGGCAATAAGAAAGGCCACAAAACTTAACAGCTGAAGGAGAGAAAATGCCCCAGGAAACCTGCAAAATGGCTTCTTTAGGGTTGCAGTGACGGGCGCTACCAAATTTAAAGGGCCAGCACAAGAAAAGCTCTCTGGGTGACAGTTCCTGTAAGATGGCATATCCCTGCACTGTGGAGAGTTAAGAGGGACGAGGAAGTCACCAAGGAAGGTGCTGCTGCCCCCTCTATTGTGCCTAGTGCGGCTGTATCACAATTCCCATTACATCACTTTTGTTACTGGATAACAATGAAACAAGGGTGCTGTATTTTACAATGGCTAACTGAACAACAAAGCCATGGAGACAGGGCCAGACCCTCAGCAGGTATACACGGGTGTAGTTTCACTGAAGTCAATGGAATGATGCTGATTTACATTAGCTGAGAATCTGGCCCTTAGGTTTATTAGCAGAACAACGTGCATGCGTGAAGTTCGTTTGCAATCTCACGACCCCTCCTTGAAACATATTACCTGTTTCTGGAAGGGGAAGAGACATCAGCCCCTTTGCAGATGGTCCTCTGAGGCAACCATTGCGCAGCTGTCAATTTTATTACCATGCCACTAGAATCAAAGGAGTGTGAGGATGTGCCTAGTACATTCATCTTCACAGCAAGGGCTTGATCTCTTCCCGAATATTTCCTCAAACGCTCAATAGCCCAGCAGGTGTGTTCTGCCTGAACATAGCTGGCATGCTCGCAGTACAGCCAGTGCCCTCTACCTGAATGTCCCCGGAAGGTTTAGCAGCAGCCAAGTAGTTAATTTTCCCCAAGAAATATATCTGCTCTATTTAAACAAAGGCAAAAAACAACAACAACCACTACCAACAACAGCGGGGGGGAGGGGGAAGCATGTTGTTGACAACTCTAGCAGCAAATTAAGAAGCTAAAATAAAATGTACCATCAAGTAACAAGCTGGAGACAGGCCAGAAATCAAAAATAGATGTAAAGAAAACTGTATGGCGAAATCAGTTCCAAGCAGGCTCGTTGAGCTCAATTACTAGAAATTAGAAGAGGATCTGGAAAAAGAAATATTGCAAGGCTACAATGCATTAGGTGGTGTTAATGATTGCTGTTGTGTTTACGGGCCGCTTTCTAATCATGTTTTTATGGCAGGGAATTTGACATACTCAACTGGAGCATTATTAATAGGGGAGCATGGCCTGACACTTCCAGGCAGAAATACACCTGATTTAGCTTCTTTAATTTAAGAAATTACATTAGAAGTGAATGTTAATGGTTGGGATCTGGACCTGCAGCAACTCTATCGCCAACCCCAGAGGTTCAAGTCTCTGGAGACAGATGCCCACAAAGTCATAAGATTTTTAAAAGAAAATATTGAGGATTTTTTTTTTGTCTTCTGTTTTTTGAGCCTTTAGGAGTCCTGTTATAAGCTTTGCTCTGCAGCCATGAAGGCTAGGAAGAGACTGACTTTAACAAAAGACAACAACAAAGTCTCACCTAATGACAGGACTCCAGAAGCTGGGGCTTTGAGCAAAGACCCAAAGTATCCTGAGACTCACAGTAAAAATCACCAGAGCTGGCAACACTGCGAGCAGGGATGAGGGAACAGGCCGATACGCTGATGCTTGCACTTGGATCATTTGGGGATCGTATTATTTAGGAAAAACATTCGGCCCCAAACGTGAATATCAGCAGCTCTGCAGCTCTTCTCTGCGAGCCAGTCTTCCCTTGCATGTCCTAGACTCTGGAAAAGTTCTATGTCACCCTCTCTCCCCTTCTCTGAGCACCTGGGAAAGGGAAGACACAGTCTTGATGGGATCTTTTCTCCCAAGGAGGTCCTGGGGCAGGGATAATCTGGGAGAGCAGTCTTCTCCTCCAAACCCCCTGGAGTTCCTCTCCCTGGAAGAGAGAATGGGGAGCAGACTAGAGGGGGTTTTTCTCACCTTCTCCCATGCATAGTCAGGATGGCAAGGATGCCAGGCCAGTGACAGCTCAGACCTCACTAACTGGACAGTCAGGACTGGGTTTGAACAGGTTTCTAGCTCAAGCCTGCTGCGTACTACCACTGTGGGAGAACCGAACATCTGGTCCGCTCTGGTAGGCCCAGTTCACCATTGCCTTACGGCATCATTCACACCAGTGCCCAGGGAGTGCAAAATGCTGCTGTCCTGATTGGATAGCACTTCCCACCCGCTTTCTACTGGTGCAAATGACTCCACAAGGTGCAGGCAGCAGTGAACTGAGCCCGCTGGGCACCATTGGCAAGTGTTTGATGGGGTGAACGATTCCTCCCTAGCCTGCAGCAGGAGGAGGGACACAGACACACGACGCTTTCAGGCAGTCAGGCCTGGTCTGCACTAGGAAATTAGGTCAGTAAAACTACGTCAATCAGGGGCGTGAAAAATCCACCCCTCTGAGCAACGCCGTTACCCCAACCTAACCCCCGCTGTAGACAGTGCTAGGGAGGCAGAGTACATGCACTGGCAGGAGAACCCCTCTCGTCGGCATAGGTAGTGTCTTCCCTGAAGCGCTGCAGAGGTGCACTTATGCCACTACAGTGTTTTAAGTGTAGACAAGCCCTCAAACAGCCCCCTTTGAAGCTCTTAGAGAAGGACATTGGTGACACACAGATTGTGCCGGAGCACCTATATTTAATGAAAAGGAAGAGAAAGCCTGTTGAGTTTGTACTTTACCAGAACCACTGCCCCATTTCAGCAGAGCACTACACAACAGCTGGTGTCTTGCTCAGTCTGCTTTAACAATAATACCACTTAGCGCTTCTTATCAGGTGATCTCAAAGCACATTACAAAGAAGTTCAGTTTCATTATTCCCATTTTACAGATGGGGTAACTGAGGCACCAGGACAGGAAATTACTCACCCCAGGTCACCAGCAGAGTCAGGAACAGAACACAAATCTCCCAAGACCCAGTCCCGCGCTCTAACCACTAGACCACAGGGCTTTACAACTCTCTCTCTATATATATATATTTATCTATATAGATATATCCTTTTGATAGTGAATCTGGTGCCAGATTGACAGTCCTAGAGACTCAAAGTCTCTATTAATCCACAGAACAGGGCTGGTGTGGCACAGACAGTGCACTGCAAGCTTCCCTGTGCCCTCAGAGAGCTGTAACCCCAACGAGCTCAGTGGGTCACAGCAAGGTTCAGTCTCCGCAGCCCAGTTACTGTTTGACATCTCTGCTGACTTTGCCTGCAGAGGGTGATGTTGGTGCCAGCTGCTCCCGTTGGAGAGGGTGATTTGGGATGTGGCTATTTGTATATTTGACAGCCGCCGTTTACATGCCTCACTTTATCCTTTCAGTAAAAATCCTTTGCTTCCATTCTTTTCCGATTGGGCCTTTCCCCTCTAGGTTACCATGTATCATTTCCCCACAGGCCCCAGCCCGCTCTCATCCTCCTTTCCCCACCACTTCATCATTCTCTTCTCCTCCCCAGTTTTGTCTTCACTGGTCCCACCTCCCGTCCATTTCTCCCGTTCTCTTGAGTAGTTCACCTTCCAAATGTGGGGATGAAGCGTCTTTTGGAGAATAGGCAAGTGATGGGCAATGCCTTTGAGGGTGTCATCCTCCAAATAAGGTTGCACTGCCAGCCCTGGAGGACCTTGAAGAAGAGCTCGGTCGTTCTCCCTCTCAACCTCCCTCAGACGTATCACTGCAAATATGACAGTGCTCCAGGGCAGAGATCCATCGGCCTCCAGGACAGATTGGCTAGGAGTCTGTTGAGGCTTCCTAGAGTCAGAACTTAAGTCAGTTTGGTTCTGAGGGCATCTTGCTTTGGTCTCAGCTGGCTTATTGACAACAGAGAGGTAACTGGGTTGGAGAGCCAAGGGTAGAGCGGCCTCTCAAACATGCAGTTTTAATTGACTTGAATGTTTTTCTTTAAAATGTGTTTAATTTTGGGGCATTAGGGCTGTTTTCATTCATTGTCCAAGCAATCGCATGGGCAAAAAGGAAGGGACTTGCAATCAGATTTGCTTATTTAAAGGATTTATCAGTTTAACGTGTCCGGCAGTTTTCTTATTTCAACCAGTTGGTACACAGGGTCATATCCATTTAACAGATTCCATCTGTCCTCCTGCATTCCTCTTGAAGGAGACCCCAGTGCATTCAGTAGCTGTATAAATTGGCATGGAATAACTTTACACTCCAACAGCGCTTAGTCTCACATTTGGCATTTAAGTGGATTTCATGGTATTGACATTCACATTCCCTAAGAAAAAGCACGGCAAAAAAAAATTCCTGGGTGCTAAACTGGTCTTACCACAGCTCTACATTACATATATATATTTCCAGTGCTAAGAGCAAGGCAGCACAAAAGCACAGTATTCTATATACGGAAGATTATAGATATTTTTCAACATTTTACCTGTCAGGTACTGAATAGCTCAAGGGGATTGATAACAAGCTAAGGAGCCTTTCACCTAGCCAGTAAGTTGCTGGGTTGAATCCAGCCCTGGGCAACAGGGTTCAAAAAATTACCATCTGATGCCTGCTTAGTGGCTCATGCAAAATAAGTTATTGGTTTCAGTCCAGTGGGCAGGGGTCCATGCATCTGAGAGTCACTTCCACAAGTGACTCCATTGCTGGCACTCACTGAAGGGAGAGGACAAGGACTACACAGAGATGGGTCCCTTGAGGTTAGCTAGCATAGAAGCTTGCACTACCCGTGCGGCATCTGCTCCGTGGCTACAGAGAAGCACTCAGACAGTGGCTGTGTCAGTCTGGCACCTTTCTCTGAAGAGCCCTTGTTCTTTCTTCTCTTCCACATTGTGAAATGTTGAGTCTTCTGTACTTTCCTTTCCATCTCTGTGCTTTGTGTCTCGTTGTGCTGCTTACAGGGTCCCTAAGAAACACGGATTGCCCAGCATAGGAAGAACCTCTGAACAGCACAGCACTTCCATCCGGGAGGCACAGAATTACACACACCTCAGCTCCCGTCTCAGACATGTGGAGGTGAGCTCACGGGCAAAGCCAGATGGGTGGGTCTTACCCAATAACAGGTTGAAGCAACCACAGCGTTTCTTCACGAGAAGACCCTGGAAGGGGAAAGAGGCCCCAGCACAGGTAGGGAGGTGAATGGCCATTTCATATCCAAGGGGGCAAGGATGGAGTCGGGGCTTGTTGGGGGAGGGGAGGGTGCTAAGACATGGCAGGTAGGGAGGCTACAGGTGGAGCAGGGCTGGGAACATACCAAGGCCCCTTTGGGAAGCTGTTGATGGGGGAATTACACGCAGACTTTCTACAGGGACTAGGGATTTGGGGACACACAAAGGGGCCTGGTTTTCAGAGGGCAGGTGGGTGGCATGTGCTGAAAGGCAGGCCCCTTTGAAGCCTCTCAAGCTGGGCATACAAATGTCTGGTTACTTTGGAAGGCCTTGACCTTAGGCTGCAGAGGGGGCCTGGGCCTGCTGAGGAGAGGAGGAAAGCTCCCGAAGGAGAGTGGAGTGTGCCCGGCAAAGGAGGGGAGCTGAATCAGGTCCAGCTAAAAAGGGCAAAACCAGCAGCATATTACAAGAGCCCAAGCCCTGAGCAGGCCGTCTGGTATGGGGGAACCTGCTCTTGTCCATGCCCACTCGAAGCAGAGCTGGCTTTCTCTCTGCTCAGATCCTTTCCGAGAACAGCTGAGTGGGCGCGTTTGTGCCCGAATCTGAGCTTCTCTGTTTGCAGCAGCAGCTCGGGATGGCTGCATTACTCATGAGTGGGATGTGCAGCATCATCCCTCATGAATGAAAGTTAAAAAAAAATAACAAATCACACCGCCCACTACCAGGCACTCTATAAATACCATAGCAGGGGGTGTCTGCAGAGGAACTGGAGGTGTCAGCTTCATGGCATACTTACAGAGCTGCTCACGTAACTTGATTAGCAGCCACAGTGTGGCAAAAGTCTGATCTTTTTGAAGGGGTCTAAACTAACACAATGGGTTCCGTTCTACTCTGTTATGCCCAGGCCACCCCACCGATCTCCATGTGGTTGCGAAAGTTTCTCTGTCCGGTTCCCTTTTCCCATCTTCCTAGTGGATGGGCAGTTATACGTTTGCCTTGCGGTAGTGCCTAGAGGCCTTCCAGCAGCAATCAGGGCCTCAACGTACTAGACACTGTACACAAATGTCATGACAAGACCATCCCTGCCCCGGAGAGCTTGCAGGCCAAGTACAGCTGGAGGAAGGCTGGTACCGCCCCCTGCCGTGAACAGTGAGAAATTGACCATAGCTTTTATGTGGGACATGCAGAGCTGCTGCAAGAATAGGAGCAGGAAAAAATGTTTCTAGTCGTGTCTGGAATGGATGGATGAGTTATAGAATAAAGGTACGAGAAACTGATTTATAATAAAAACCCCTGCCCTGTAGCTTGAACCAAGTGGGGAGAAGAGTCCATAATCTGATCTTGGGTGCATCCTGTATAAACACGAAGTAGCTCCACTCTGGATTTACACCCTGTGCGACTGAAGTCAGAGCTTGGCCCTTTAAGGCTCCAAGCCCCTGCCTATAACTTTTTAAAATCCAGAGAGCAAAAGTTTTTGTTCATGAAGCAAAATAAATAATAATAATAAAAAAAATCACACCGTGGCATGAAGTGACCTTTCTATTAAGACAGCTGTTTGTTTTCACTCTTGCGGAGAAGGAACAGAGTTACTTGGAGAATGCCGCTGGGGAGAAGTCAGGGATGCGCCGTACAGAGATAGCAGCAGAGGGAGAGGAAGGCTGAGAGAGGCAGAGCACTTTGGACAGTGGTTAGCAGAAGGCCACGCAGCAGCCCGGAGAGGAGGCAGACTCCACTGCTGTGGGCTTCTGAGTCACTTTTACAGACGTCTCTCCCTAAATAATAAACGAGGTCCTTGTTTAGTAAATAATGGAAGTGTGTAAGTGCAGCGAGTCTCTGCTTTGCACTGAAGCACTGAAGCGTATGAAAGGAGCATCAAGGAAATGGGGCCTCTTTCCCCTTCGGAGCGATGCAGCAAACCGGCTCAGCCCATCATGCCCATTTGTAACCCTTTCAAGACGGGTGATCGCCGGGTACCGCGTGCACAGCCCCAGCATGCACCCGGTTCCAAGGATACCGAGCAACACTAGACACAGGAAACTGGCCTCTCTCACCGCCCAGAAATTGAGCTCGGATTGCCAGAGTGCATAGGTCTTCAGCTGCTCTCCCTCTAAGCTGCCTTCTCTGGGATCTGTGGGGAGGGTTGCACAGAGGCGAGCCGTGCAGTCCCTATGTCCTCTGGAGACCACCCCCTCCACACACACATGCACTTTGGGAGAATCCTCGGAGGGGAAGTTAAAGCTAGGCTCTGCTCCTGGGCATCGTGAAGAGAATAGAGAGGGACAACGAACCTGCCAGTTCCTCTCCGATTCCAACGAGAGGAATGGGCTCAGCTGCTCCAGTTTTTGGGACAGATTCCAGGGAGAGAAGGGGGAGCCCAGTTAGTGGCTGGTCCCTTCAAGGCCACTGCCAACTGGTGCAGGTTACAGCAGCCCTCCAGGGCTGGGGCAAAGAGAATCAGGGAGCAGGTTAGACCCCTCCTCCCCATGCTCAGTACAGACCGGATGCAGCTGAGAATCCAGCTCACAGTGTTTGTAAAACAGGGAGCCCATATTGCAATGGTGGTCAGCCAGATAAAGGCAGTGACAGCAGCATGGCTGGCTAAGATCGCTGCTCTCACGGCCACTGCCTCCCATTCAAGCACGTGAGCTGTAAGCCCTGCATGGAGCAGGACTCTTGAATAGGGGGACAATCATAGAATATCAGGGTTGGAAGGGACCTCAGGAGGTCATCTAGTCCAATCCCCTGCTCAAAGCAGAACCAATCCCCAATTAAATCATCCAACAGATCCCTAAATGGCCCCCTCAAGGATTGAACTCACAACCCTGGGTTTAACAGGCCACTGCTCAAACCACTGAGCTATCCCTCCCCCTAATGCACCAGGGCTTGCAAGGAGGCCCATTGGGAAGGCAGGGAGGAGAAATCTGGAATAAGTGCCATGAACACCCAAAGGGACATTACATGTTTGCAGGCTTTTGGCGGAGATGGGGAATGAAGGGGCAGGGCCATAAGCAAAGTCAAATCAGGAAATAAGACATTCACTCTCATGATGTTACTCCGTGAACCTGAACCAACTGAGCGCAACTCAAAATGAGCAGGGCTATCGGTAATTCTTCCCTGCATCCGGTTTGATTGCTGCTGGAGTAGTATGAGCCCCAGCAACCATCTTTGTACTGAGACCCTGCTCTTGCCTGGATCAATATAGTTATTATGTGATGTATAATAAGCACCTTACTTATGTGCTCCTACACTGGGCATAGCCAAAAAATTCAGCGCTCCCTAAGCCTTCCTTCATGGGGAAAACAATTAAACACAGCTGTAAAAATACCACTGGAGCCTGTTCTGCCTCAGTATTGCCTTTTTGTTTTAACCACGTAGGGTTAAGATTTTAGATGGGTGGTGTCTTCCTCACAGGATGAAACTAAATTATTTAGCTCTGTTCAGCTACAAAGCACTTTACAACCAATCGATTCAGCCTCACAACAGCCCTGTGAGGTAAGTACCATTATCCCCATTTCTCAGACAAGGGGTCCGAGGAAGAGGTCAAGTGACTCACTCAAGGAAAAAGAGATTGTAAGTGCCAGTACTGGGATTAAACTCCAGGAGTTCATAGGACTGGAGCCAGACAGGGGCCACTAGAAGGACAGCTTACTTGTGTACGGCAACTTGAGTTCTTTGAGATGTTTTGCTATATGTTTTCCCCAGTAGGGTGGGAGTGCACTGACCTATGAGCTCTTGACCGGAGATTTAAGTTAGTAGTGTCCATGGGCCCGTTCCTTCACACTACACAACCTTGTGCTCCACAGCGAGAGTATATAGGGGAGAAGTAGACCCTTCGCCACTCCAGCTCCTTCTCAACTACTGAGCCTAGAAGCCTGTCAGCAGAGGGGAAGGAGGGTGGGAGGTGGAGCATCCCTAGCAACAAAACATCTGAAGAACTCAAATTACTGTACAGGTATAAACCTCTCCTTCTGCTCCACCACAGGAGACTCCAAGCAGTAACTCAGTGCATAGGCAGGAGTGGAGGAGGTAGACCCAAGACCGTTTGAGGACAGCATCAAAGTTGTGTCTGTCTTGAATGCAGGTAGGATTGCGTAATGCTTGGAGAACATATGAACTGAGGATCAGGTAGAAGGCCTGTAAATTTCCACAATGGGAATGTCTTTAAGAAGGGCTATAGAAGTGGATTGAGCCTGGTGAAGTGGGCCATCATTCTGTGAGGCGTCTGCCCCCCCGGCGGCTTTGTAGCAGGCTAGGATGCAATCTGAAACCCACTTTGCCAGTCTCCGTATGGAAACTGACTGCCACTTCATTCTTTCAGTGAAGGGAACAAACAGACTGGGGGAATGGACAGGGAATGGATCGCTTGATGATTATGGATCACTTGATCGAAGACCTAAACATTCTCCTCCTGCCCAGATAGAAGGCAAGAGCCCTTCTAACACCTCAGCTGTAGAAACTAGCCTCTTCTCTTGAGGGATGGGGTATGGGATAAAATACTGGCAGACAGATATCCTGACTGATATGAAAGTCTGTCACGCCCTTTAATAGAAATTGAGGATGGGGGCACAGCACACTTTGTTATGGTATAAGGTAGCATGTGGGGGGTCAGCCAGGAGCACCCAAAGTTCACCCATCCTTCTCACAGAGATGATGGCTACCAGGAATGAAGTCTTAAGGGAGAGATTAAGGAATGAACAGGTACCCATAGGCTCAAATGGAGAGTTCTTTGAGGTGTTGAGGACCAAATTGAGGTCCCATGGAAGTTCCAGACATGAGGAAATAAAAATAGATAAGCCCTGAAGGACTCTGGCTGTGGGTGGGTGGACATAGACTGGAAGGCTCTCGATAAGCGAATGGAAGGCCATAACAGCTGCCTTTAACAGAACTCTTGGATAGTCCCTATGTTTTCAGTTCCAACAGGTAGTCTGGGATCTTTGAGAGAGGAGCTTCAGAAGCAGATAGAGAGTGGTGGGACCACCAGAAAAGGGAGCATTTCCACTCCTGCAGATAAGTTTTACGTGTGGAGGGCTTCCTACTACAGCCTGGGCGTCTGCCAAGCAGCCCACTTTAAATCTGAGAACCATCAAGAAGCCAACCCTTGAGGCACCGAGGCTAGGGGGTGATCAGATGTCCCGTTTTTATAGGGACAGTCCCGATTTTGGGCTCCTATTACCCCCTACCCCCGTCCCGATTTTTCACATTTGCTGTCTGGTCACCCTAATTGAGGCATCACTACAGAAAGAGGAAGTACATCCGAATGCCACACTTGTCTCAGCAATGAAGATGCTATTAAGGTGGCCTGCACCTGCTCCTGCCTCAATTTGATTAAGGTCCCGAGGATTAGTGGACCGAAGAGAAGGACACAATATTGATAATAGTCTGTGCCAATGTCAAAACACAGAAGGCATTTGTGTGAGGCTTGCATAGCAAACTGAAGGTCAAGGGCAGCAAACCAATCCCGCTACTTTATGGATGAGATTATGGTAGCCAGAATCATCATCCTGAAGTGCTGCCAAACAATGTAGGCGTTCAGGTTCCTGAGATCAGTCTCCAACTGTCGTTTGTTATGATGACCAGGAAATATTTGGAGTAAAACCTCTTCCAACTAATTCTGAGGGAACACCCAGAGACACAGGAGGGATCTTTGTGAAGGGGTCCCTGAAGAGGGAGCGGGGCATAGAATTGAAATGATTAGTATATCCTCTAGAAACCACCTCTAGGATCCACTTATTGTCTGAGCTGATAAGTTCCCAAGCAGGTAGAAAGTGGGATAGGCGGTCTGCAAAGTGGGTGGATAGCGAGTTCGCACAGCAGACCCTGAGACGAGAGTTGTTTGTGACTGTCAACCAGGTTGTCAAAATGGTCATTTAGCAGAAGGCTCAGGCAGGGAGGGAGGGGAGAGTCACCATCAAGGGTGGTCCCTTCTTTTGAGGTTTGGACCTCCTTCCAGGAGGTTCTGCAGGTTTGGAATAGGTGTGACATGGGTCGTACTGGAACAGCCGGGAGCACTATGCTGTCTGCCTTTTTGTTCCAGGTACATAAACCCCGAGTGACCCCAGTGTTGTCTCTGAGTCCTGTGAGAGTGGAGAGAGGTATCTGCATTGCTTCTGAAGAGCTTAGACCCTTCAATGGGGAGGTTTTCCATCATGTTATGTACGTCCTTAGTAAGGCCAAGCGACTGGAGCTCAGATGCTCATCACATAAAAGTGGTGGCTGAAGATCATGAAGCTGTATCACCAGCAAGGAAGCTTTGGCTCTGAGCTGGCCCTCAGAAAGGACAGCCTGGTGCTGTTCCCTCTGGCCCTGTGGCGGGTGGTCAATAAAATGAGTAAACTTCCAATAGCTGTTGAAGTCATCAGGGCTTGGTAGTTTGCTACCTGAGACTGTAGAGCCGCACTAACTCTTCCTGCCAAGGCAGTCTAAGTGTTTAGCCTCCTTGTCAGAGGGAGTAGATTTTTGAACAAGTTTGACTGTTTCTCTCATTGACCACATCCACCGCAAGTGAACTGGGATGGAGGTGAGAGAAGGAATGCTTCAGTGCTTTGACTGCTATGTAATATTTTTTGTCTGCCCATTTACACGTGCACGTGAGAGCACCGGGGATCTGCCAGAGATTATAGGCTGGAGACAAGATCACTTCATTAATGGGCAGGGCTCTTACTCTGGGGGATGAGACGTAAAACGTCCACAAGAGAGTGCCAAAACTCCTGTACCTCGTCCATAGAGATTTGAAGGGACTCTGCAAGCGGCTTCATTAGGTCCTGAGAGCTCCTAAAATTGTCGGCCTAGAACGGTGGTGATGGCATCACCGCCTTGTCGGGGGAAGAGGAGGGTGTGCGTGATGAGATGTCGTCTCCTCCATTGGTAGCTGCTGCTCCTCCTGAGCTGGCAGATGTGTAGTACTGGTGGCCACTCTTGCAGTGCCAGGGGTTGTTGCAGCATCAGCAGGTCTTCCAAACATCTACTGGGGACACGCCCTACAGAGCTGGTTCCCATAAGAGGTTCGGCGGTTCCACCAGGCCCATTGCAGTGGGTAAGAGAAGAGTCTGCAGGGGTATTCACATTCAGAGCACCTGGGGAGTGCTCGGGGCTCTGGTGAGTTCTCCTCGGGGCACACCTCAATGGGAGTAGAGTGGTAAGATAGAGCTGTAGAGCCTGGCTCTGACATTTCAGATGTGCCACCCCCAAGACAAAAAGCTGGATATCCATGCCAGGGCTGGTACTGGGGGCCGAGAACGTATTGGAAGAACTGGAGGACAGGTCGGTACCAGAAGATTGGTGCCTGTTGTCATGTGTAAGGGTTTGTGCTGACAGACGTAGCGGCACCAGAGGGGAGCTTCTCTCAGTGCCCCCTAAGAGCACCCTGGTTCCTTGGAGATGAACACCATCCTTGCAACAGAGGAATGTTGAGGGTGCAGGTGTGCGATCAAAGTGGCTAGTCAGAGCCGGGGGTGGTACTAGAGCTTTAGCAGGGGATGGTAACCAAGCTGGAGTTGAAGGCAGTACAGAGGTGGGCATCCAAAAGGTATCTCTGCACTCCAAATGCGCGTGAGCTGAAGAGGACAGTGCCAGAGAGGAAGCAGAGGGCTGGTGAGAGGAGTCCGTATGGCTCCGGGACAACGCTGGTATCATTGTCTTGGGCTTTTTCAAGTCTTTTGTTTTAGACAAATCTCGATGCCTAGACGTTTCTGTAGATGGTACTGGGGATGGTCCCTCTTAGCGCTGCTTCCTGACAGACTTATGGGGGCAGAATGTCTCCTGAAGCGGTACTGACACCTCGGTGCCAGCGTCGGTGGGAGCCTCGGACGTACCCATTACAGGACACGTGGTCCCCCAGTGGTAAGCTCTGAGAGGTGACAGACCCCTTCTTCTGAGGTTTCTTTCAGGGGGAGTGAGGCTCTTTTCTTAGAGTGCTTCGTCCCCGAGGCAGCCTCACTGCAAAAAGCAAAAAACAAAAAAACCCTGCGGCAGCAAGTCTCAGAGCCCGGGTCAGTTGACTCAGAGTCACGGAGCTTGTGCTACAGGGCTAAAAATAGCCATGTAGACGTTCGTGCTGAGAGTGGAGCTCAGGCTCTGAAACCTGGCGGGGCGGGGGGGGGGCGGAGCGGGGGACGATTCTCACAGCCTTAGAATGAACGTCTATATGGCTACGTTTAGCCACATAGCGCAAGCCCAAAGTCAGTCCACCCAGGCTCTGAGACTCACTGCGGCAGGGCTGTTTTGTTTTGCAGTGTAGACGTACCGTTAGTCACTGGTATGGCGATGCCGAGTAGAGGAGGGGGAAATTGGACCCCGCGGGCCAGGAGAAGCTTCAATCTCACCTCTTGGCTCTTTAAACCCTGTGCAAACCTTGCACAAGGATGCGACATGCGAGTCTCCAAGACACCAGTGACAGCTGGTGGACAAACCTATGGCAGGTCTGGCAGGATTTGAATCCTGGAGCCTTTGGCACACCCCAGAAGTTAGCTGCCGAGCAAAGGGGGCCAAGGAATTGATCCCAAGAGACTGCGCAGGGGCCCCCCTAAAGCAGAAACTTATGCCAAAATTAAATTACACTAAATTCTAAAATAAAAGCAAGAGAAGAAGCTTCTAGGAAGCTGTGGACACAGCAGTTGCTCTGTCTCAAATGGCAGGCAGTTGAGAAGGAACTGGAGCAGCAGTAGGTCCACTCCTCCCTCTATACCCTCGCTCTGGACAGGAGGTTGTCTAGCATGCAGGCAGGGATCCGCAGACACTGCTCATTTAAATCTCCGGTCGAGAGTGCATTGATGTGCACACATCCTATGGCGGAGCGCCCATGGCAACATCTACTCGAAGTAGAACGTGCTGCTCTCTCAAAGCTGCCTGTTAAAACACTGTTAGAGAGCAGAGGCTTTTATCTTCTGGTTCAGAAAAGGGAGGTTGTGCAGGAGGTATCCCAGGGCCTCACTCCATTAAGCAAGCTGAAGTTTACATCCCTCGCTCTGATTGTATTATTGGAAATCCTTATTCCTGTCACACGCCGTTTCTTTCAATAAAGGCTACTTCAGCAAATATTCTTGGATACAGAAAACGTCTCCTCAATCTATTTTTTTTTTTTAATTTTCTGCCAAGGAATATGTACGTTAAGGGGTTGTTTTGAATTGAGAAATCTGATTGGCTAGTGTTTAGACTGTTCAGGTATTCAGTGTAATCAAAATGGGGCAGAGCGCCTGAGACAACCTGTAACAAGAATCATGCAACTCAGAATAAAAGTAACAATAAGCAATGAGGTATCTAGTGGCCAGACCACAGGGCTGGGAGCCAGGAGTTTGGGTCTCTATCCCCTGCCTGTCACCAGGCCATTTATGCAAATCAACTTGGTTTGCCTGCATTTCTCCATTTGTAAATCTGGGATGATGATACTTGGCCCTCATCGGAGGGCTGTGGGGCTTAATTAATTAATGCTTGAGATTTTTAAATGAGGCAGAGCAGGGCTGCGCACAGCCAATATTATCTATCAAAAAACTTGGTTCTTATGGAAAACTCCTTTAGGATACAGTGGGGAAGAAGACCTCCATTTCCACTGAAAGTGAATGACACTTACGAGCCATGGTCACTTAGTGCTTTTAGATATTTTACAAACCCAGTAGTGTTCTGTCCAAAATATTCTAAAAACCCTATGGATTAATAGACCATCTACCTGACCTCTGGCATAGTACAGGCCAAACTAGAGAACTGAATAGGAAATAACGTCTCTCTCGGTTATTATAGGCTCATTCTCTGCCTCACAGAGCTTACGTCATCAGAGAGGCGAAGAAGCCAGAATGCTGGATGGCAGTTCAGGAAAGGGAAGGGTGAGAGAATGGAGGAGGGATGTCTGTAGGAGGCCAGGGATTATATTCAATCTCTATATGGCAGATTGACAGAAGGCATAGCACAGAGAATGGGCAAGGGCCAGAGGCAGGCAGGCGGTGGGAGGAACTAGGATGACCAGATGTCCCGATTTTATAGGGACAGTCCTGATTTTGGGGTCTTTTTCTTATATAGGCTCCTATTACCCCCCACCCCCTGTCCCGATTTTTCACACATGCTGTCTGGTCACCCTAGGAGGAACGGAAGACCAGAGGAAGTGATGGCGAGCAGAGATGGAGGCCGGGGATAAGATCTTGTTGGGCCTTTTAGGAAGAGCTCAAGGAGCATGAAGGTGAAATAGTAAAAGACAAGAAGCCAGCAGTGAGATTCGAGGAAGGGGGTAGCGCAGCAGAAGAGGAAGACGACTGGCCATGGCACGTGGAACACTGGACAGCCGGGCGGAGTGTCAGGCCACGAGAGAAAGGCCTGGCAGGAAAGCAATTATAATCAGGGCAGGGGAGGAGAACGGTTTTAGCAGCAGGTAGAGTATAGGCAGCATAGGCCAGTGAGCAGATACACCCGCTGGGGGAGAGACAATACAATAACGCCCCAGTAAAAATTCAGTTCAAGCCCCTTTCCCCTTTCCCAATGCAACGAAAAATCCAGAGCAAAGGTGCTCCAGACACTACAGCACAGCCTGCCTCTGGTGAGCTGGGAGGGTTAGAGGACGCTCCCTGCCCCCATATCTAGCCTCTTCTGCAAGGGCTTCCCCCTTCCTCGTACAGCCCCACCCCAGATAGGCCATGTGACAGGCAGGGGAGCTGGCAATCCTTCCCAGGCCGGGACGCCTTTCCGCCTTTTCACGGCCAGGTGGTGGAACTCGTGAAGGGGACGGGACTTGCTGAAAGATTGAGATCCCCAATAGCAGGGCCTGCAGAATGCAGAGAGAAGAGGAAAAGAGCAGGGAGGGGAGGAAACTCCAGACAAAATAAATCCAACCAGCCTCCCGACCCCAGCCACACGTAAGCCGTTTTCAGGGAGGCTGAGATGAATCGCTTTTCACACATACACGTCTCTCCGCTTGTGGTCCCCCCCAGCAGACCATCCCTGAAACACTATCCTGCTGCATCTTTCTTTCACCCAGCCCATGCCCCCCATCTGGGACTCTCCTGCCATCTTCTCACCAGGCGAGCAGCATAAGCGGACTGTGACAATGCCAGCCACAAGAGCTCAGCCTTTTGCGCTGCTCCAGTTCACAGGCTCCTCCCCTCACGTTTCAAAGATGATGTTCTCTTGTTAAAAATAAATAAATAAAGCAGCTTCTGCAGCCAATGTATGAAACCACCCCTGTCTTTGGAGCACTGGCTTCTGCGGGTTTGCTCTTCGCTTTACATTCTCAGCACTCCATTGTTTTGAATCAAGAGTGCTGGCCACCCCAAAGTCCCGTCTCACGAGGCTCGTGGTACCTTGCAGGCCCAGCCCCGGCTTTAGCTGCTTTTGGTGCTTTTTGTCTTATTTTTGCACGGATCTCACCGCACTGGTACAAACCGTTTTGTAGACTTGCTGGCAAATGTGACAGGTGCCATTTTGACGGCCGCACCAGGGGCATTCAGAACGTAAGGCATGAGGTCCTACAGCTTCAACTAAAGAGCCAAATTTTGTAACTGGGGCTGTGACAGACTCAATTCTCTGTGAAGTAGGCACACAGGGGGTGGAGAGGAGGCACATAACTCCAGTGGGGTGAAATTTTTCCGACAAATAAATTAGTCACCCTGAAATGAAGTTTTGGTCCAACCCAAAACTATTTGCGAGTTTGACACCAATATTTGCAGTCAGTCATAACATTGGCAGAGGAGGAGGCGTTGGTGGTGGTGATGCCACTGCTCCCCTCCCCCCCCCCACACACACATACTCCCATAACCTCTAGCCCAATGGTAAAGGTTAAGTGGTAAGCAAAGGGGTAGACCCCCGTTCTACTCCCTGCTCTGGGACAGACCCCAGACAGGCTTTTTCAATTCACTTAAAAGTTCCAACCCATTTGAGATTCGAGTCAACCAGAACCATTTTTTTTTTAATCTGCCACCAAACCGAAAGATCAGTTATTTGCCCAGCTATACACGTAACAGACACTGACCAGGGCATCCCATCACAAACCCTACCAAATCCAAACAGCAGCATTTCACACCCACTTTGCCGGGTGTAAATAACTGTCGAAGGTGAAAAGTAGCAGAGAATCCAGTTCCTGATCTAGACAAGACCAAAGTGAAAAAATCATCATCATCATCTTCCCCATGGCTGTGGCTACACTGGCCTAGCAACTACAGACATTCTAGATCCTTTCTTTCTAGCTAAAAAGAAAGGGAGGGGGAAAATTGCTTACCAAGATGATTAAATAAAACGTAAGCCATTCCAGCTACCCACCGGCTCCGGGTTTGACGTCAGTGCAGAATGCATTAACTATATTTGTCGCTCATGATCTAAAAATATCTGAGGCATTAAAAAAATAGGGCAGTGCTGCAAATATTGCAGGTCTTCACGGGGCACAAAGCACCTCTGAGTCTTATCTGCGTCCAACAGCTCACCGGAGAGTGGTCGTTTGTCCACACTGATGCACCAGGTGACAGACAGCCCACAGCCCTGAGCTCTTATGATGAAGAAAGCCCAGTGGGAACGGGCGTGGGGCTACCTTTTCGTTATGAATGTTTGGTGTCTGGCTAGGTCAAAGACCCATGGTGGTGACTTCGATGGTGAATTTGTTCTACAGACAAACAAACTGTGGATCAGTCGCTGTGGCTTTCCCTCCACTTTCTGTTTGCTGCATCGCAGCCTGAGCCAGAAGGGAAGGTGAAACACCATATGACTGTACAGGGCAAACAATTCACAAGTGCAAAAAATCGACCCTACTAGGTGAACTAAAAGCAGATTCACCCTGGAGTTTTAGATGATGAAACCGGGCCTGTACCTCAAGTCCGGAATTCAGCCTGGTTCTCCTTCTCTTTCTACCTGCCTCTCTCTTCCTTTCAAGCTAGCTGAATCTCATATTCACAAAGGGTGGTGCAGACACTAAGGTGAAAATCAAAAGGAAAGTTGCCATCTCAGAACAAATGCTGGAGCAAAACCTAAAGGAGCTATTGATTTTTTTGTCCTTGGCAAAGAGTGTGCTTCATAGGGCAACACCCCCCACCCCACCCCCAGCACAAATTTCCAAGACTCACGCTACTTCTTTGCTTTAAAAAATTCCTACAGGGTGTGTTGCATGGGGGGAAATATCTAAGCATGGAACGCTGCTGCAGAAAGGAGACAGTCTCCTGGTCTCAGATGGTTGCAAGTTGCTTGAGGGTAGATTCAAGGGAACAAACAAAGAGCTAGAAATCTTTGTTTTGTAGCTAAAGAAGAGGCAGTGAGTCTGGATTCACTGATTTCAGGGACTGGAAAACAATCTTCATGAACAGCTTTGAGTGTTATTGTTACTATTTGTTTAAGCCCTTGTCTTAAGCATTTGCTGAATATTGATGGAGTTAAGCAGGTGCTTCAAGTTAAGCATGTACTGAAGTGCTTTGCTGAATTGGGGTACTAGTGACTAATGTTTGGCTTGTCAGATGTAGAGGTGGGCAGATGTTTTTTTCAGTTCTCTGGCAAGTCTAAAAAAAAAAAAAAAGTTGTGTTTCAGGCCGAAGCAAAAACATCTTTTGGAACTTTTTGGAGAATCAAAAAGTAATGAGTCTCCAAACTAAAGGTTTTGTTTCAATCTGAAAATTTTCCTTTCGATTTTCAGACATTTTGAAAAGAGTGAAACAAAAAGGTTCCCACAATGGCTGAAGAAGGAGTTAGCGTCACCCTCCCCCCCGCTTCTAAGCTTTGGCCCAGTGGTTAGGGCATTCAACTAGGAGACTTAGAAGCCCAAGCCCCATTGACTTTCCCCTGGTCTCCAAAAGAGCTTGCTACCTACATTTTTCAAGATAGACCAAATCAAAACACTTGGAGGAAGGTGAGTTACTACTAATTAACAATCAGAGTGACAAACACAGCAGAGAAGTATTTGTCTTGAGAATAAAATGGGTAAGCTTGAGTCACCAATATTTTACAACCATTTTATTCCCTATTTTTGCCAGGATTTAGGCAAGAAAAGCAATGGGAGGAAGTGGAGACCAGTGAATTCAATTCATTCAATGGACGTTCCATTAAGTAGTGCTGTTGTACACATTATGGGATAGCGAGAGGACAGTGTTCAACACAGCAGTTCTGCAAACTCCCCCGGCCAGAGAGCTGGCAATCCATCAACAGCAGAGATAATAGGTGGCTGAACTGTTTGTCAATGCAATCGCCCACTGGCTCTCAGCCTTTCCAGACTACACTACCCCTAACTGGAGTCTGATTTGTCTTGCGTACCACCAAGTTTCACCTCACTTAAAAACTATTTGCTCACAAAATCAGACATAAAAATACACAAGTGTCACAGCTCACTGTTACTGGAAAATTGCCGACTCTCTCACTTTTACTATATAGTTATAAAATAAATCGATTGGAATATAAATATTGTACTTACATTTCAGTGTATAGTTTATACTGCTCTATATACAAATAATTGTCTGTATGAAATTTTAGTTTGTACTGACTTGGCTAGTGCTTTTTCTGTAGCTTGTTGTAAAACTAGGAACATATCTAGATGAGTTGATTTACCCCCTGGAAGACCTCTGCATACCCCCCAGAGGTACACATACCCCTGGTTGAGAACCACTAACCTTTGTTAACCCAATGCAGGTGTCTGTCGCCCTCTAGTGGTGGATGATGTATAGAGGTTTATGAATCTATTGCTGCCTCCACACTAACAGCCGAGGTTCTTTAGTTCAAGCACTAGAAACTCATAGTTTTGGATCCAGAGGTCCTGGGTTCAGTCCCCCCAGACAACCCAAGGCAGGATGTCAAACACATACCGGTGATTAGAGGTGATAGCATGCCATCACGTGGAGACTGGATAGTCTGGGTCAGTCATTTAGTTATATAACCATGGAGACTTTAGCGTGCTAAGAAGAGTTAAGCTTTAAACAGAAAGCTGGACTTAACTATAGCAGACTTAGCAGTCCATTATAATAAAAGTGTACAGTTTATGGGATGGAGAACACAGAGCCAGTCCCGAACCCTGACAATGAGGCAGCTAGTAGGGAAAGACAAGTGGCTGCACCCTTGGCAAATGGCCCTGCGTACATACATGCAAACACAATGACATTGGATCTCTGAAACAAAAGGAAATTACTAAATAAATAACTAAAACTGGCTTCTCTCTCTCTCACTCTATGAGGAAAGAGCCCAGATATTTTAAAAATCCAGGAATCACATGCCTAGCCATATATATTAGAATGCTTCTCATTATGTATAAGAGGGAAGGACAAGCTTTTAAAATACTTTAATATTCCCCAGGCCTGCTCATCTTGGTCTCATTGAAGTGAACGTACTCTGTCCCCCACTAACGATTTCCTCTGGTTTACACATCACAGGTTGTCCAATCAGGCACCAGAAATAGCATCATGTGACTTAAGTGATTAATCATCCGGCATGAATAATGAACACTGGCATGTAGCACTGAGAGAAACTTTTTGGTCAATAGTAAATATGCTAAAAATGCATTTTTCAGGACACCAAAACTCCCAAGTTCAAAAATAATTTTGCTGAAAACAGAAAGGGAATTTTTTTCCCGGAAAAGTCGAAAATGGTTAATTTCAGCCATTTCAAAATAAGACATTTAGACTCTTGATTTCGAAATGGCATTTTGTTAGGAAATTCAGCTAATTTTCTTTTTAAATGGATGACGACCACCCAAAAAAAACCTGAAACCAACAAAAATAATTTTGGGTCAACTAAAATGTTTTGCTGAACCCAAAAATGAATATGATTTTTTTTTTTCATTTTGGTGATAAACTGGGGAAAAAATCAGTTCTGGTTCTAACCAAACCAATTTTTTTTTTTTAATTTGTATTTTTTGGTTCAGCCCCCAAACCAGGAAAAATCAATTACTGTATTTACTCAGATCTACTAGCATAAATGCTCATAACAAGCAGATGGCAAGCCATCCATAGGCTAAAATTTGTTTGCAAAAGAAATTCTGATGATTCAGGATAGCAAATGAATTTTTGCAGGCAGGGGTATGCCTGTGAAGACTACCCTTTTTTGCAAATTCTTCAAAGACCTAGATTTACCTAGTAAATTATTCACTGGAAATTGTTTGCCCAGTTCTAGGAACAATGTTAGCCTCCCATTAAGTTTACCAAAAATGACTCCTATGGGTTGTAGAAAGAAAACTAAATGCTGTGTTCGCAAGTGCATTAAATGTGCTGATAAGACTACTCTCACTGTCGCTGAAAAGACCTGGAAATCAAGTAGTAACGTTTTAATGGGAAGGATGGAGGTGTAGAGAAAATCTTGCTATAAGGAATATCTAACTTTATCAGCTAAAATCCTGTGAGCATAAATCTGTTCCCAATCCTCTGCTATCCCGGTCAATGGTCATCTTCCCTGCCAGAAGCTTTAGCTTGCTCACCTCCATTTTACTGGTTCTCCCATCATCTTCTATAAAGGTGGCATCTCTCCAGGATATCAGATTAACGGATTTCCAGTCTGTCATTGGTTAGTCTAGGGGGTTTCACACCAGGGAGAGTTAACAGACAGAAAACTCCTGCAGTAACTACTCGCAATGACAACATAACTACTGTGTGAAAACTTAATTGGATTTAGTACAACACAGTCACAAACCTGCAACGGGATTGCTTAATCCATGCCTTTAGGTTTAGGTAATTGTTGGGTTGAGTGATTTGCAGCAGAAATCAGTTTTAACTGTATATGGAAAAAGGTTACAATGAGTTCTGCACTAGTGTTAGCACAGACATAAAACAGCATGACCTTTGAAAGGGGGAAAAAACCCACCAGCTTACAATCGGAGATTAAACCACCATGCAAACAAATGGCCCAATTCTAAGTAGTGCTGAGCCTCCACTGCCCCACATAAATAGAGAAGGGTGTATGCTCAGCACCTCCTATTATAAGGTCCAAAGGAAGGAGAAACACCATAGCTGAGGGCCTGAGAGTCCTAGGGGAAAGGAAGATTCCTGAGGCAGGGCCCGTGCTTGAGGGAGCATCAAATGTCTCAGTTCTAGAGCAGCCAGGAAAACAAACAGTTATTTTTGTGAACAAATTCAACAGGCTTTTCAGTTCAGTGGATTTGAAGTAGACCCGTTTTCTCAAAATTGTTCACTGTGTTTTTCAAAAATGTTTTACATTGCAAATATTATCCAAATGGTTATAAAATGATGTTTACCAAAAAGCTGGTTTTTGATACTAAAAAAAATGTTGATAACCATTTTAACAAAAATTTTTAAAACGGACACAATTTTGCACACACACAAAACGCAAGGACAATGTTGACAATTGTTGTCAGCTGGCAGTGCGTGCGGTGTGTGTGTGGTCTCTTCGTGCGCTGCATCAGCTCGGCGCAGACGGCTGGCCTAGAGGACCTCAATAATGTTATCCAGAAGGACCACAGACTTGATTTGGTGGCGAAGGCGTTCGGCCAGGTTCATTGCCCTCAATACATAGTACCACCCTCCCGGATCAATGTCTATAGGTGCTAACACATGAGTGCTCAGTGGCAAGGAATCAGTTCAGTCAGCGGCAGGACTTTCCAATGCCCCCTTGGCTGGGCAGTGATGCCCCTCCTATTCCTTCTCTTTTATACACTGACACAAACGAGTTCCATATTACACTCCTGACATCGGTAGTTACCAACCCTGCACCTTGTACTTACCAGTTCGAACAAAACGTCTTCATCCATCATCCTGTCCCATCCTCCCGTTGTCGTTTTACTTGGGGTCGTTATGCTCTTGTACCATCTCCCAGTACTGTGTTTATGCCATAACTCTATGATGGGGTGTGCCTGTATTTGCTTTCTGGAATGTGCCTACATGAATACTCTGTGCCTAGTACTTCTTAGGAGTGCCTGATGTTTTAGCAATGTTAGCCGGGTTTTTGCCAAGTTCATGTACCGGATAATGAAATTATAAGCCGGCGTTTGCTTTATGACAGGGCCTGGCTTTGGTAGAGAGCATAGCTCTTGCTAACTTTGGTTCAGGCATCAGCCCTTGCAGCAGGCCCAATGCTCCAGGCTTGGTCTACTACAACAATTTTCCACAACATTTTGTTCTCAAAAATAAGAGGCAACTTGACAAACACTTTTTGTTCTAAAAATTTCAAGGAGCTCTACTATGGTGACCAAATGTCCCGATTTTATAGGGACAGTCCCGATTTTTGCATCTTTTTCTTATATAGGCTCCTGTTACCTCCCACCCCCGTCCCGATTTTTCACACTTGCTCTCTGGTCACCCTAAGCGCCAGGGCCGGCTCCAGGCACCAGCTTACCAAGCAGGTGCTTGGGGCGGCCACTTCGGAGAGGGGCGGCACATCCAGCTGTTCGGCAGCAATTCGGCGGACGGTCCCTCACTCCGGCTCAGAGCGAAGGACCTCCCGCCGAATTGCCGCTGCAGATCGCGATCGCGGCTTTTTTTTGTTTTGTTTGGCTGCTTGGGGTGGCCAAAACCCTGGAGCCGGCCCTGCTAAGCGCTACTCAATTCCAAGTCATATTCGCTCTATGTCAATACAGACTATCAAACAGCTCATGGTAGAGAAACTTCTGGGACTGTCCACGGAAACTCCAACCCACAAGATATCCCACCCACAAGATATCATGTGACAATATTCAACCAATAAAATGCAATGTTAGAAACTTCACATTTTCAGAACAAACTCTCATTGGCTAATCAGGCCTTGAGGGCGGCAGAATGAATGCATCTGCTCTATGATAACTCACCAGGTTGCTCAATAAACCTATACTTCTGCATATATTCATTGAAAAGTTTCTGAGGAAAATTCCTACAGTTCTGATTTGACATGAGATTGAGACAGAGACCCTATGATCTCATCTTTACAGATCATTTATCAGAGTAGAGCCTCACTTTAAAGTGTGAAAGAGGAAATTCTCATCAGTGTAGCTAATTACAATGCAGAGCAAATCGCTACAGAAGATTTGAGCGGGTCTCATTTGGAATAAGAATTAAAAAACAAACAGAAGCTTCCCTGTTGATAGTCAGATGATATACTGAGGCCAGTTTTGCCTTAGATAAATAGATGTGATTACCTCAGTATACCTATTAGGAATAGCTAGGTTCAATGTTAGACATCTAAGGCAACTGGCAGTTTTAGAGGATGACCAGCTAACGCTGGGAGAGGCCCTAGCACCATTCACTGTTATGAGGTAACAAAGGAGTGGCATTTCTTGCCAGTCACTGTTCTGAAGGACAGAAGGTTAGGAATCGTGAGTGTCTATTGGAATAAGCTTGCAAAATACTTAGCATTTTATGTGTTCTTTGGGCTAGACGTTGCTCTCAGATATGCCTAAGTATAACGTGAGTAATTTGCCAAAGGCCTGTGCAAAACTTAAATCCTCAAAGGCTTTAAGTGGGACTAACGTATGCCCCTCTGCACAGGGTAAATTTCACACACACGCCTCCCAAAATAAGAAAAATGGATCTCGAAAGCTTGTCTCTCTCACCAACCGAAGTTGGTCCACTAAGATAGATTACCTCACCCACTTCGTCTCACTCAATTCATTTAGCAGATACTGCATGTGAATATGGGAGGGAAGAATTCAGCCCTTACACAGTAAATATTTAGTTGGTTGGGTAAGATATTCTAGCTACCAATCACTGCACTTTGTTCTAAGTCCAAGTCTTTTAGGGAGAACAACATTCTTGAAACTTTTTATAAAAAACCCACTGGGATTCCTAGTGTAACAGGCCTCTGTTCTTGGCATAGCCCAGCACCTGGCCAGATACCCATCTATAGTCCAGCTGAAGGACATGTCTGACTTGTGCCATCTGCCTCCACTTTGAGAAGCCAGGCTGATGTCATCTGCAGCACTCAGACACGCTTGCTGGCTTCAGTGGCACAGAAGGCTGCTTCAAGGAATGCAAGTTACAGCCCGGCGAAACGACAGCCCACCTCACAGGGATCCATGAGTCACTGCCGGTCCTTACCTCACATCCCAGTCCTGCCAACCTTGTCCCCGTTTGTAAATACAAACCCCGTTCCACGTGAACAGCAGCAGCCATTAGCAAGATCCTGGTGCCCTAGTGCTCGCAATTCACTCCCAGACACGTGAGACCGAGTTTCGATTAGGTCACAAGAATCAGTAAGTTTAGTAGCCTCCAGAACCCTCAGGGTCTTCGGTGAGATAAGGCTTTATAATAGGGGTTGGATGCTAGTGTCAAGTGGCACCTTAAAGACTAACAGTTTTATTTGGGCATAAGCTTTCGTGGGTAAAAAACCCACTTCTTTGGATGCATGGAGTGAAAATGACAGATGCAGGCATTAGTATACTGACACGTGAAGAGAAGGGAGTTACCTTACAAGTGGAGGACAATCTGCCCACCCCTCTGATACTTGAGCGTCGAGTGGGTGGGCAGATTGATCCTAGGTAGATGTTTCTGGTCAGGAAAGATTCAGGGCCGGGTAAGCAGAAAGTGCTGCAGGTCAGGACAAAGCTGCGTTAGCAGAGCTGCCCGTAGAGGCCCAGGGCCGGAACGGCAGGGGGTTCTGCAGCTGAGGTGCATTAGCAGAGCTGCCCGTAGAGGCCCAGTGCCGGAACGGCAGGGGGTTCCGCGGCGGAGGTGCGTTAGCAGAGCTGCCCGTAGAGGCCCAGAGTTGGAACGGCAGGGGGTTCCGCGGCGGAGGCGCGTTAGCAGAGCTGCCCGTGGGGGCCCAGAGCCGGAACGGCAGGGGGTTCCGCGGCAGAGGTGCGTTAGCAGAGCTGCCCGTGGGGGCCCAGAGCCGGAATGGCAGGGGGTTCCGCGGCGGAGGCGCATTAGCAGAGCTGCCCGAGGAGGCCCCGGGCCGGAACGGCAGGGGGTTCCGCGGCGGAGGCGGATTAGCAGAGCTGCCCGAGGAGGCCCCGGGCCGGAACGGCGGGGGGTTCCGCGGCGGAGGCGCATTAGCAGAGCTGCCCGTGGGGGCCCAGAGCCGGAACGGCAGGGGGTTCCGCGGCGGAGGCGCACTAGCGGAGCTGCCCATGGGGGCCCAGGGCCGGAACGGCAGGGGGTTCCGCGGCGGAGGCGCATTAGCGGAGCTGCCCGTGGGGGCCCAGGGCCGGAACGGCAGGGGGTTCCGCGGCGGAGGCGCATTAGCAGAGCTGCCCGAGGAGGCCCCGGGCCGGAACGGCAGGGGGTTCCGCGGCGGAGGCGCATTAGCAGAGCTGCCCGTGGGGGCCCAGAGCCGGAACGGCAGGGGGTTCCGCGGCGGAGGCGCATTAGCGGAGCTGCCCGTGGGGGCCCAGAGCCGGAACGGCAGGGGGTTCCGCGGCGGAGGCGGATTAGCAGAGCTGCCCGAGGAGGCCCCGGGCCGGAACGGCGGGGGGTTCCGCGGCGGAGGCGCATTAGCAGAGCTGCCCGTGGGGGCCCAGAGCCGGAACGGCAGGGGGTTCCGCGGCGGAGGCGCACTAGCGGAGCTGCCCGTGGGGGCCCAGGGCCGGAACGGCAGGGGGTTCCGCGGCGGAGGCGCATTAGCAGAGCTGCCCGTGGGGGCCCAGAGCCGGAACGGCAGGGGGTTCCGCGGCGGAGGCGCATTAGCAGCGCTGCCCGTGGGGGCCCAGGGCCGGAACGGCAGGGGGTTCCGCGGCGGAGGTGCACAGGGGGTTCCGCGGCGGAGGTGCATTAGCAGAGCTGACACTGTGATGGGAAGAACTGCACACCTGCCTGCAATACACTTGGCTCCAATCTTTCTCAGCCACAGACTTTCATGAGCACTACAAGTCTAGTTTCAGCTAACAGTTACATAGCAGCAAAATATTAACTACCCTCGACAATTTTAGCCCACAAGAGCCCAAGGGGGTTGCCAGTACTGTTATAGAAAGGGGACCTCTTCCTCCCTGATGCCTGTTTGAGGTGCATAAACATTGGGCTGAGGGAGGATCTAGGGTTGAGCTAGATGGCACAGCCTACCTTAGAACAATAAAATGGTAGAGCTTGGCATAGGGCAGGGAGATGCTATGCAGTTCTCTTATACTCCCTTGCCAATGTGCTGTGTGCCTGACCTGTATAGGATAATGAGCTAATTAGGGGTCACACCGCAGATTAGCAAACAGGTCCTGTATTCTGCAACTGCTCACTCTCCCAGTCCTGTTCTAAGGTATGCCAGGTAAAGGGAATTGCAGTAATCTAGCCTGGCAGGAACATAGGCATGCATCCCTGTGGCAAGGTTCGCATCTGAGCAGAAAGGCCATGGTACCCTGTGGGATGGGGTGGCTGGGGGGTGCCAGCTGAGGAGCACAGGATTTCAGTGCCACCATCTTTACCTGAGAGAATATTGTTTTATTTCAGTTCAGTTCTTGACTGGTCTCAAATCACAAGTGAAAGCAATTCAACAGTCTTATGCGGCATCTCCTCCACCAAACCAGCTGCTGCCTCCTCCCTGTGTCCCAGGGCCGGGTGGGGGTACGGGTGAGGAGTGGGCCCTGTTGCTTAATGCACAGCTGGAAGTGCTGAGATCTGAGTGGTGTAAGAACTTACGTGGAACAGAACAGATGGGGGGGAACACGAGCTGATGCGCTGTCTAGCTAGTACAGAAGTGAAGGGGAAGCCATGGGAGACATGGCCATACCTTGGTCTGCAGCATCTATTGGCGTCAGCATGGGGGCAGGTGCACAGGCTTTGGCAGCTGCTGGGAAGAGCCCAACTGAGCCACACACGCTTGGGGTTGAACTCCAGCGGGGGCTTTCCGAGAGGACGGCCGTGCCCGGAGCTGGAGCCAGAGGGTGCGACTGAGACTAGCTGCGTTCAGAACCTTAGGAGAAGGATCTGGGCAACTCTCACGAGAGGTGGGTGGGGACCGGGAAGAAAAGGACTGGTTCTCTAACCGAAAGCCAGGATGATGGGGAGCTTGAGAGACAGAGGAGCTGCTGATCATGCTGCTCTGGGTCTAAAGCCTTCGGCTGCCTGAAGGGAATGCAAGGACTGTTGTTTGTATTGGCTCTTTGGGTTGAACAGGAACCCTATAAAATAAACCACGAGGGGATTTTGCTTGACCCGAGTCTCCTGTGAGGTTTCTCTCTTCCTGCTCAGACGCTGACCCTGGCAAAGGGGCAGATGCCAACCCTGTGACAGTCCGTCTGGCAGCTTGATGGAAGCATTGTTCCTTCACGGCTTCTGGATTCCCAGGAGCGGCTCATCGCATTCAGCAACATGGCCCATCCCTGGCCCACACCGCTACCACCGGCAGGGCAGGCACTGCGACACAGCTCCAGCAGCAGCTGGGCTGGGTGAGAAGATGCAAAGGAAGTGGATTTCACCTGTGACTTGAGACAAATCGCTAAGAACGGAAAAAAACAGCAGCTTCTCTCATGGGAGGATGATGGCACTTGATGACCATGCCACATTATCCCAAACGTGCCCCCGGCACCTACCTGCCATGTTTCCGCCACCCCCATACGCTCCTCCTGCACCTACCCACCGCCTCTCTCCCTCCCGTACACACACCTTGGGCTACCGAGCCACCCCACCCATACTTAGTATATTCCCCCAAATCTCCCCTCCTTGGCATCAGCATCAACTCTCACCAGCCTCTGTGCCCTCGCTGTACACGTCAGCTGAGCACATCTTTCATCCTCAAACACTCCTGCCTAATCTCTCTCTTTTTAATGGGCTGGCTGTCACGGGGCTGCCAGCACTTATCCCTAACCCCTCCCTCCCACTCCTCTGTCATGAGCCAACCTCCTTCTCCCGCTTACATCTTTCATTCTGAATTATTCATTGGGTGTCAGGGATGGTGCAAAAATACATTCAGGAAAAAAAGAAACTGGACCCAAAAGAGATTCCCTGATGCTGCTGCCCAGATGCCAACGGCCTGACCTCTTGCAATTTAAGGATCAGCACCCCTTTGCTCAAACAGGCTGCAAAGAGCTCCGTAATATTCTGTGCCCTGCTCCAAGCCAAGCGACACTGGCCCCAGAAAGAGAAAACAGCCCAAGAACCCCGCCCCTCATGTTCCAGCACATCAAAAGAGTCTGCTGAATATAGAGAGGCACATATATACACTCGTATAAAACATAAATGCCGTCATCCATCAATATTGATGTTTGCTTTCTCCCATACACCCAGGCCAAGCATAATTACATGCAATTTTTATGCTGCCTCCAACATACTTCAGTCTGCGAACATCAAAGCGCTCGTAGGTAATGCTACAGTTGTCAGCACTACTGTACATCAAAACGGAGCTCTTGGGGAGAGTGGTGGGTGGCTAGGCGAGTAATTGCACCAGCCTTTCAGCTCTGCCGATCTGGATGCAAATCTGCCTTCAGTTCTAAGTGGAATAAGCTTGGTGATCAGAGTCTGGTTCCCTGTTTGGATCGTGGACGCACCTCCATAGGCCCTGCTTATGACTAGAGCGGTGGGGCAGGCAGGACGACAGGTCTGAGATGCAGTCTGTGAGGGTACAGAACTAGAACAGCGCGGGGCTGAAAACCCATTGGGAGAGGCATCGAGCAGTAGGGAGAGAAGCGGGAAGGGGCTTAGCCTGGAAGAGCAGGGGTTAGCCGAGTTCGTGACCGTTTACATCACAGGGCCAGACTCTTCCCCACGTGCACATCCCATGCAAGGGCCAGCCTTGATTGCTGTCCCTGGGCTTGGCACGTCAGATCACGGAGGAGCACGCACAGGCAGCCCATTCGTCTGGGGTTAAGCTGGACAATCCTGTTTTTTCAAGGTTTGTCCCGTCTGATACGGACATAAAACCAGATGAGACGTGGTTGCGTCTGGTATCATGTTACATGGGATGGAAGATGCCATTTTGAAGAGCGTACCATGCCACCCCCACTGTGCATGTGAGGTCACGCTGGGGGGACAGAGTCATATAGGCGGGGGCAGTTCTATACGGCTCCCGGAAGTACTGGAATATCTGGTATTCTGGGGACACACTCAGCAGCCACCCTAAGAGCGCACGCAGCTGCAGCGCCTGCCAGGAGCTCTGAGAACCGCTCTTGCTGGACTGGCATGACTCCATGTCACCTCCGTCGTGGGCGGAGAAGCACAATTTGGCACTTAGACTGTTAGCTGGTTTTCAGAGGTGCTAGATCAGGGGCCTGCGAAGGAGCCAGAATTTACCAATGTGCATTGCCAAAGAGCCACAGTAACATGTCAGCAGCGCCCCGTCAGCTCCCCCGCCCCCAGTGTCTCCCACCTGCCAGCAGCAGCTAACCCTCCATCCCTGCGCCTCCCGCCAACCGCGATCAGCTGTTTTGTGGTGTGCAGGAGGCTCGGGGGGAGGGGAAGAGAGGAGGACGAGCAAGAGCGCAGCAGACTCAGGGGAAGGGGGGGCCTTAGGGGAAGGGGCAGAGCCAGGGGTGAGCAGTGAGCCCCCTGTAGTGCATTGGAAAGTTGGCGCCTGTAGCTCCAGCCCCGGAGTCGGTGCCTATACAAGGAGCCGCATATTAACCTCTGAAGAGCCGCATTTGGCTCCAGAGCCACAGGTTGGCCACCCTTGTGCTAGATTCATAGATTCCAAGGCCAGAAGGCACCATTGTGATCTTCTAGTCTGACCTCCTGTATAACACAGACCACAGAACTTCTCCCAAAATAATTCCGAGAGCAGACCTGTTAGAAAAACAGATGCCGAGCACACACAGCTGCCTTTGAAGTCACCATGAGATGCTGGGGATCAGCACTTATGAAAATCTAGGCCTAAGCGTCACAGGGCAGGGGCTGCACCTTCTTCTATGCCAGTCATCATAACAGCGGGGAAGGCAGTGAAGTACCTGACTCCGTTATGCAGGGTCCGGGTCTGTGCGGTTAATTTCCAATCAGGATGTTCCACTACCGTCCTCTCGAGACCTGTGGCAATCACATACAAAACTTCCCCTATGTACCCTAGGCCTGGCTACAGCCAGTGCAATCAATCCCTCACTTCCATTCAAGATTGGAGGCGAGGGGAGAGCTGCAATATTCAGGCGTCAGAGACTCCCCATTACAGACACTGGAACAGTGATACAGCCTGCACCCACCGTCACAACAGGAGATGGAAATGAACATGCAATTTCCTGTGGGAAATTTTGATTTTGAAAAAAGGCTATTTTCCCCCCCATCAGAAAATCCTTGATGGAAAATTCCTAACTAGCTCTAGTGGAATCATCAATAATGAACAGATTTCATATTGCAAGTATAGGAGACATCATACCTAAGACCAAGTACCAAGATACACCAAATGGCAAGATTACGTATACACACATACAGAGTACATCACCAATTTGTTGCTATTTCTTTTTTATATCTTTGGTGCCACGGTCATTTCTTTGTACCCATTTATCACAATGGGGAGGATGGTTTTGTAGCTAGAGCAGAGGATTGCATGAGTTCTGCGTTCAATTCTTCACTTGCAGTCCTGTGTAGTAAGCCTCAAAACCATCCCTCCCCTTGTGATAAAATGGGACCAAACAGGTGAGCAGTACTGCTATTTAATATGCAAGGGAAAGTGTCCCCCCCCCTTTTTAACATAAAAATGTAAACTGCAAAACACTTACCATTTTTATGATGCTTCTTTTTAGTAGTTTGTTTCATTTCTAGATTGTGTTATTTATGAGTAGACTTGGAAGGATTAGATTTATCAGTCAACATCAATTTTACCATACACCCACAAATGAAAAGATATTTCATAGAATCATAGAATATCAGGGTTGGAAGGGACCTCAGGAGGTCATCTAGTCCAACCCCCTGCTCAAGCAGGACCAATCCCCAACTAAATCATCCCAGCCAGGGCTTTGTCAAGCCTGACCTTAAAAACCTCTGAGGAAGGAGATTCCACCACCTCTCTAGGTAACCCATTCCAGTGCTTCACCACCCTCCTAGTGAAATAGTGTTTCCTAATATCCAACCTGGACCTCCCCCACTGCAACTTGAGACCATTACTCCTTGTTCTGTCATCTGCTACCACCGAGAACAATCTAGATCCATCCTCTTTGGAACACCCTTTCAGGTAGTTGAAAGCAGCTATCAAATCCCCCCCCCCCATTCTTCTCTTCTGCAGACTAAACAATCCCAGTTCCCTCAGCCTCTCCTCATAAGTCATGTGCTCCAGCCCCCTAATATTTTTTGTTGCCCTCCGCTGGGCTCTTTCCAATTTTTCCACATCCTTCTTGTAGTGTAATATTTCCATTCATGATAATCAAAATTTATAGATAAGCAAAGTAAGAAAAATGTGGCTGGAGATCTTCTTAGAGTTTGATTTGCTTTATATATTTTGACATGTGATAGACAAGTTGTGTTTTAATGGTTATATGAATCTTAACATCTACCATCATTAAATAATCGTCTGACCCCTCCACCCAATCATTTTGTGCAACCGTGAAAAAGTAAATCAATAAAAATTGAAAAAAGCTTAAACAAAAAAAACATTGATCAAAACTGAATTCTGCCACACTTTTTTATGAGGTTGTTTTTTTTATTAGTGCATATGAATAGTTTGCCCAGCATTGTAAGTGCTTTGGGAGAGGCCTTTATAACTAAAGTTATTAAGGCTGAGATTGATTTTTTTTCTGCAATTAAGTTATTTCAAATTATAGTTCCCACAGCAACTGTTATTTGACCCCTTTGCATATGCAGGGCTTTAATATAACTGGATACGTTGTTAACTTCAGATCCTGCACTCCTGGCAGAGGAATCCACCTTAGATAGATATAGACAGACAGGACAGTTGTCGATTTTAAAAAGAGGTTTCTTGCCTAATGTATAATTCAAATTTCACTTTCAGAATTGCAAGCCATTTTTTTTCCTTGTTTAGAGGCTTTTAAAAATGAAAACGAAGGTTGAACAGTGGGTTGGGCTATAGGACATTCCACAGAGAATAGGACAGATTCTCCCCCTCATGCCAGCAACACAGGGGATCCATTAATGAGCTGCAGCTTCCCTCACAAACTCTGTCATCGGGGACCCATCAGGGGCAAAGAGACAGCAGATTACGGGGAAGCCTGTAGCACGTGGGGGCTGCTCTGAGTTACGCAGCCCAGAGGAAGTAAAGGTGAAGCCACCTTTGCCAGCTCTCCCCGTGGGCTGTTGCATTCTGGAAGCACAGCACAGAATCAGAGCCCAAGTTTTTTGAATGGCTTTTGAATTGTGGCTGGTGCCACTATTTTGAGGATACCCTTCTCAGAAATGCCTCCCTGCCCTGGAAAGCCACGCTTCCTCAGCGTGAACCTGCAGCACGGGAGGAGCCTTCATCATACCGAAAAAGAAAGAAAGAAAGAAAGAAATGAGCTGACGACACAACAATACACCCATAAGAGCCTTTTGGGGGTGTCACAGGTGGCTGGCTGGCTCATTCAGGGATGGAGCACTTTTTAAAGGAAGTAACTTTTTTTTTTTAAATGTCACATTTATATTTCATGTCTCATTTGAGGAGCTCAATGCTCTTTACCCTATTTTACAGATGGGACACCAACACCCAGAGAGGGAAAGCAACCTACCCAAGGTCACCACGCCAACCAGTGGGAGAGCAGGGAATAGAACTCAGGATGCGTGGCTCTGTCAGATGCTCTAACCCCTAGATAATGCTGCTTTCTTTATGTCCTGCCTACCTCACAGGGAAAATACATTTTGATCCCAGCTATTTTTTTAAACCAGTGGGAGAAGCTCCATTTTAAAATTTCAGAACAACCCCAAGGAATTGCTGTATATGATGTTGTGAAGGCCAAGACTATAACATGGTTCAAAAAAGAGCTAGATAAGTTCATGGAGGATAGGTCCATCAATGGCTATTAGCCAGGATGGGCAGGGATGGTGTCCCTAGCCTCTGTTTGCCAGAAGCTGGGAATGGGCGACAGAGGATGGATCACACGACGATTACTTGTTCTGTTCATTCCCTCTGAAGCACTTGGCATTGGCCACTGTCAAAAGACAGGATACTGGACTAGATGGACCTTTGATCTGTCCTAATATGGATGTACTACGTTTCTATGGCTCTGAATAGACCAGTGTCGGTATAGGAGGGAGCTCTTTGCTACCACATAGAAACCCTTCAGACAGGGACCCCATTCAGGGCAGACCACAGGAGGGAAGGGGTGGATGAGAGGGAGTCGTCATGGCCAGGGCAGCTCTGTGTCCAGTGATTTCCCTGTGGCAGGTCCCAAGGATGCCCTAACCTGGGTCAGGAGGCAAACCAGCCCCTGCAAACCCAGAATCATGGAAGTTCAAACCACCTCCCTGCAGTGAGTATGTCCCTATTTACAGATATTAATCACATAGGGAGAGAGAGGGTGTATAGAGTGTGACTAACAACATTCTTGTTGGGGCTGGTTGAAACTTCCAACATTTCAAGTTTGCAATGAAAATTTTCTATTAAAAAAAATGTCATGTCTTTCGACCAGCTACAGAGCTGACAAAATTACCCACAACCGAACATTTTCTTCAAAAATTAAAAAAAAGCAGCCAAAGAGATTTTGAAAAATTCCTGTAAAATTTGTTTCGTTTTTTCCGAGCAGCTCCAATTTTTATTAAAGGACAAGGACTTCCCCCAAACCCCACTTTCTTTGGTTACTTTTAACCCTTGATTTTCCCATCTCCTTCATCCTCTGCTCAACTAATGCTGATCCAAACACCTGCTTCTTTGATAAATGATCACTTGCAACTCCTGGCTTGATCTCTAGGTAGCAAGTGGCTGTGGTGGTTGTGTTATGGATGCTTTGATTGGCATGAGTGCAATAAAAGAAGCATCATGGGTAAAACAGAGTTACAATTAACCATCTGGGTTTATGAACTTTTTTTTTTTAAATGCAACATTTAGGCTTGGCAGGATTAGATTTTTATCAGTAAATGCTGATAAAAATCAATGTCAGCACACACACACACACACACACACACACACACACAAACCAGTGAAAAAATATTTCCATCGATAATCAAAATGTACAAGATAGGCAAAGTAAGAAAAACGTTGCTTGGAGTTTGATTTAAGGCTATTTACTTTGTATAGTTTGACATCTGATGGTGACCGTTTGTATTTTACCAGTCATAAAGCTTCAACTTTTTGATTCTCAACATCTTCTGTCATTAAATAATTATTGCCTGGCCCCCGGAATTTCCCACAACTGTGAACATTTAAAAATTGAGAAAAAATGCTTAAAAACTATAATTCTGCACAACTTAGAAAATGTAAATTGATAAAAAAAATTTAAAGAACATTAATATCCATCAACATGATAAAAATATTGAATTTGCCAAGCCTAATAATATGCTAAAACAAATCAAACAAAACACTGCACTCATAAGCTTATAGGGTCTGATTCTCTTCTGCCTTCCTCATGGGTCAATCAGGAGTTACTCCTGACAGGAGTCAGTGGGGTTACATTGGTGTAAAACTGCTGTCAGGCCCACTAACGCCAGATATAACTCTAACCCATGTCGGCAGTGTAGGGCTCTTTGTCATCTTCTAGTGGCTAGAGGTTTATGTGCTGCTGTCTGAGCTATCAGACCTGGTCCTATTGCTCAGGCAGTACGTACTCATGCTTCAAGGCCAGGGTTGTCATTACACAACGTATATATCACTTTATTCAACACACAACACCCAATTCATGAGGTTTAGGTGAAGGCTGATACCTTCTGTCACAGCAGTAAACCCCAGCATGGGGCTAGTCAAAAAATCTTGTCGAACACGTTTTGATGGAAAATCGGGCTTGTAACAAACATTTTCCACTCCAATTCTGTTTGGGGGAGATTTTCTACAGAAAAACAAACAATCCTTTTCTAATCAGCTGTGCCCCAGCACTAAGACACGGTGATGGACACTACAAGTGCCTGAGAGACACAAAGAGAATCGATAAATCGTTTCCCTTGCTACTTTGGACACAGCTGCACTTGCCTTGGCCCAACCTCTCCTGGAATGGTGGTGAAGTGCCAGGAGCGTGTCGTCATACAGGCACAGACCGTACACAATAACAACCTGACGTGGGCCTGAGCCAAATGCCCCTGGAACTTGGGAAACTCAAGGTGTGGCTCCAGATGGCACAGACCAAGCCCATGTCTAGTGTCTCTATGGTGTTCACTGATCTGGAACAGAGATGAGGGAGGGAGGTAACTGTTCCTCCTTTCTCCACTTATATTTAAATGAAACCTCGGCGCGATCCCACTGGAGAACAGAGTCCCTGACAGGTTTAACCCTGCCAGTAAGGCCTTTGATAGCAGCGTCTCAAGCTCACCAACCCTCACAGGCAAGGGCTCCTATTTCTGTCCCCTTTGCTGGCCATCTCTCCCTGCACCACGTCATAGGAATAATCTAGTTCTACTCTAGTACTTTTCATCCACTGATCTCAAAACTCTTTACACAAGTGGCCAGTGTTATCACCATTTTACAGAAAGGGAAACTGAGGCACAAAAAGGGAAGTGACCTACCTCAAATTTCCCAGGAAAGCAGTGGCACAGCCAAGAACAGACCCAAGTCTCCAGAATCCTAGTCCAGAGCCCTACCCACTAAGCCACAGGGAAGCACTCTACACCTAGGTAATAAAAGACAACCCCTACCCCCGAGAGCTTGCAATCTCTACACACAGTGAGACAGCAACAGGCAGATGAACTGATTGTACTCCTGGGAGACACGTGTCCTAGCCTCCCATGTGACAGTGACTGCACCATCATGCTGTCCTCTCCCTTGTCTTCCCCCTCCCTCTGGTGCCATCACCCGGTTTGTTCTCATTTTAACTTGTAAGTTGTGTATTGGCCTTTAGCTGAATCCTAAGGGCTATGCACATTCCTTGTACTGTACCTGCAGTAGCAGTAATAGCCACCCACGTAGAGCATGGTGGGAGTAACGGAGCCAAAGGGCATCTGAACCTGCCATGGGGTGGGACAGGCCGGAAATGAGACAAACATGAACTGGCAAAGTTCCCCTCAGGCGGCTCCGGTAGTTGCTCCCCAGCCTTCAAATCCTCCCCTCCCCCACCTTTGGGAACAATGTGCAAATGAGTTGGGGTTAGCTGCTGGCACCTCAAATTCAGACGACCTGACTTTAGCTTATTGGGCCATGTTGCAGCGTAGGTAGCTTGGAGCCATGCTGGCTTCATTTTACTGTGTCCTACGTCGTTAAATTTGTAAGAGCTCTGCCTGCCATTTTGTTCTCAGAGTTGCTGCAGATTACTCGGGAGACACACATACTATGCTCTCGATCTCCCCCTCGCTCTTTGCATTCCTCTAAAGTTAAAGTCCTTTTAGAATGAAAATGGCAGTCTCACTCCTTGTGTCCGGAAACATGTGTTACGCACTAAAGGAAGACCACTCACCAGTCTCTTCCATGGGCTTAGATTACCGTAGCAACAATGAGAGCAACCACGAGTGAGGCCCCAGGGGCCCTGTATAAACACACCGCGAGACAGGCTCTGCCCCGAAGAGTTTACAGTGAAAACAGACTGGACGGACAAAGGGTTGAAGAATGGAAATACTATCGCCCTCCTTTCAAAGAGGGGTGAATCTGAGGCACAGAGAAATCAAGCAACTCATGCAACATCAGAGAGAAAAGCGGTGAGGGAGCCAGGATTTGAACTCAGAGCTCCTGAGTCCCAGACAATGTCTTAATTACAAGGCCAACCACGCGCTCCTCTGCATTGATTTCAAGGTGTTCACGACTTCAGTTACTTCTAGCTCAACATACTGGTCCAGGAGCGGCAACTTGTTATTGAATCTCCTGCCTTGCAAGAACGGCTATAAATACAGCCAACCAAGCAGGGCCGGCCAGAGGATTCAGGGGACCTGGGGTCTTCAGTGGTGGCGGGTCCCGGGGGGGGGAAGGACCCCCTGCCATGGGTCTTCAGGGCACTTTGGCGGCGGGTCCCGGAGCAGAAGGACCCCCCACTGCCGAATTGCCGCCGAAGACCCGGAGGCCTGGGCCCCAAGAGAGTTTTCCGGGGCCCCGCTCCAGGGGCCCCGAAAAATTCTCGTGGGGGCCCCTGCAGGGCCCAGTGCCTGGGGCAAATTGCCTCACTTGCCCTCCCCTCCCCCCCGCGGGCAGCCCTGCAACCAAGATCCGCGAGGGATTGCAATACCCCTGGTAATTGACCTAGGAGGGCTGCCCTAAAATTCCAAATAAAACATCACCTGCAAAACTCAGAGGATTGTTTCATTTTTCATATTAACCCTGCCAATGCCCCCAAGCATTTAAATAACACAGTGGGTCCCACCTGGGACCACGGCAAAAAGGGAACAGACGCTGCGTTTAGGAAATACAGTTCTCCAGTACGTTGCTTCCCCATTCAGAGATTGCCTGCCAGGCTGTGCATGAAGCTGCACTCAGAGGAATCTTGATATTAGAGCAATACAGGAGGGACCAGATTCTCAGCTGGAGTAAGTCACTAGCTCCAGTTGACACCAGTTGAGAATGTGACCCATAAAGGTGCAGCAGAAGCAGCATAACTCGGTACAGGTGTAGGCTGGGTTCGGTTCCCTACTCTGCCACCGCTTCCTTAGGCAAGACATTTCTGTGCCTCAGCGCCCCATCTGTGAAATGGGCCTAATAGAACTTCCTACCTCACAGAGGTGCTGTGAGGATACATACGTTACCAGCGTCTGCAGTACTCAGATACTACTGTAATGGGGCTAGATAAGTACCCCCAGATAACACCCCCCAGAGCTCAGCACCTCGCAGGGTCCGGCTGAGTCCTGTGAGAAGAGAGAAGGAAGTGACCCTCCGAGAGAGGACATTAGCCGGCTGTGCTCCTCCCCACGCTTACTCTGCTCTTCTGCTGCTACAAGTTAGTGGTGGGTAATTTATCCTCATTCATGTCCCGTGCAGAATAAGGAGTTTGAAATCATCAGGATATTTGGTACTTATGAAGAATTGCAGAGTAGGGAGAACAGACTCTCTGTTCCAACCAGTTGCTGACACACTTTGCCTCTGTCACACCGGCATTTGGGAAGCTGTGACCCCGTGGGTTCAAGTCCTACAAATATTTCCTGTGACTGGGAGTCAGGCAAACCGGGATCCTGTTCCTGGCTCTGCTACTGGCTTGCTGGGGGACCTTGGGCAAGTCACACGCCCTCCCCATCCCCCGTGCCTTCGTTGCCCTATCAGAATAAGGGGAAGAGTGACACCCATCTCTCGGGGGCGGGGGCATGCAGGATGTTATGGATGTGGAGAGTTGTGTGGCACTCTCACTTGACTGTGGAGGAAACATCAGGCACGGGGCTGGTTTGGAAAGGGGGAGATTGAAGGAGGGTGTCATCCGTTCACTTTCCACCACCGCTCAAGTTTTGTGGCATGACTCGCAGCTTGAGGGCATTTTAGATCTACGTGACCCCAGAAGCAGGTCAGTTCCAGAGCAATGACAGAGTTCCCAGCTCCCGTAGACATCCAGTGCTTCTCTACCAAAACTGGCCCAATCCATGGAGTTCCGATTTGGATCTAAATCCAAAACTCTCACAGGGTGTGTGGACATGGGGTACTTCTAACAGTCTCACACCTCCCAAGCGCCAAGGGAGGAGTCATTCAAACTTGCCAGACGCTGGGAATGGGCGACGGGGGATGGATCACTTGATGATTCCCTGTTCTGTTCACTCCCTCTGGGGCACCTGGCATTGGCCACTGTTGGCAGACAGGATACTGGGCTAGATGGACCTTTGGTCTGCCCCAGTAGGGCTGTTCTTATGTTCTTAAAGTTGGGTCTGTGGCATAGACTTTGTCACATTGGATCAGATCATTGGTCTGGCAAGTCTGCCTGCATCTGCGCCCCAGACCTATAAATCCAGAGGAAAGCACCAGGGCCACCCAGCCCTCCATAAAAAACTCCCCAATGTATCCAGCCAGCCCTATAAACAGAAGAAAAACAATTCCTGCCTGATCCCTGCAAGCAATTATCTTACTTCCTGAAGCATGAGTTTTGATTATGCTTGTAGGCAGTGTTTACTCAGAGCCCAAAGAGACAGACCAATCTCACACAGGAGCGATAAAAGGAAATGGAATTCAAGGCAAGACTTTTCGAGTCAACACCTGACCTACCTTAAAATCATTCTACCATGATACTGGGGAGGAGAGGAGAGGAGAGGAGTCCGTCAGATTTTAAACTGTTTAGAGGGAGCAGAGAGCTTGGCTGAACCAAACAATAGGGAATAAAAATGCCTATTAAAAAGAGAGAGAGAGAGAGAGACCTTGTCAAGGTCCTTTTAAAAAGTTATATGTTTTATATGGAGGTTTGCTGTTGCCTTTTTTTCCCTGTAGACCAAATGTCCTTTCTTATTTCTCAAATGGTCTTTTCGTTGTTAATGCCTCATCTATTAATAATCCTTCACTGGAAGGGGAAAAGAAAAAAAGCAGATTTCCGTCAGACGTTCAAGCTGTTAGTCTGTGATGGACAAAAATAAACTCAAGGAAGTAAAATTAGCTCCAGCGCAGGTCAGTCAGTAGGAGCTCAATGGTCATCACTAGAACTGCAATGAACTTCCTTAACACAACTCCAAACTGGGCAATGCTTACTCCGGTTCAGATTCACCCATGTACGTGAGACTCAGGCTGGTTTGCCAGCTGGTTCACCTGGGTTCCTACAAGGTCTGAACAAAGCTGGGCCAAAAGGATAGCTTAGGTTGCTAATTTTGGTTGGACAAATTCCTGGAGGATTCATCTTTAATTAAAGATTAAATCTTTAATTCCTGGAGACTCCAGGACAATCCTGGACGGTTGGCAACCCTAGTATAGCTCTAGGTGGAAACCAGTTGAGAATTGAGAGTTTGGCTGATGTGTGCTTTGAGCAGAAGGCTGGTTCAGTGGGTCAGGCCTCAGTCTAGGATCTAGAAGACCAGTGTTCAATTTCCTGTCTGTCCAAGATTTAGGGCTGCTAACTTTCTAATCGCACAAAACTGAACACCCTAGCCCCACCCCTCCCTGAGGCTCCGCCCCTGACCTGCCCCCTGCTCACTACATTCCCCCTCCCTTGGTGGCTCGCTCTCCACCACCCTCACTCACTTTCACTGGGCTGGGGCAGGGGTGCAGGAGGGGGTGAGGGCTCTAACTGGGGGTGTGGGCTCCGGGGTGGGGCCAGAAATGAGGGGTTCAAGGTACAGGATGGGGCTCTGGGGTGGGGCAGAGGGTTGGAGTGTGAGAGGGGTTGCAGGGTTCAGGCTCCAGGAGGGATTTTGGGTACAGGAGGGGGTAAGGGCTCTGGGGTGGGGCTGAGGGGCTTGGGGGTGCAGGAGGGAGCTCCAGATTTGGGGGGCTCAGGACTGGGGCAGGGAGTTGGGGTTCAGGGCTGGGGAATGAGCTTACCTCAGATGGCTCCCAGTCAGCGGGGCTAAGGCAGGCTCCCAGCCTGTCCTGTCTCTGCGCTGCACCCTGGAAGTGGCCAGCAGGTCCGGCTCCTAGGCGGGGGGGCCAGGAGGGTCTGCACGCTGCTCTTGCCTGCAGGCACCGCCCTCCCAGCTCCCATTGGCCGCAGTCCCCAGCCAATGGGAGTGCAGAGCCGGTGCTCGGGGCAGGAGCAGAGCATGGAGCCTCCTGGCCTCCCCGCCTAGGAGCATGGATACTATGGGATCATTTCACAGGCAGGACAGCAGGCCCTCAACTGAAAAGCATTGAATTGTGGGAGTCTGGAATGAGCCTGAGTTTTACCAATTTTCAGGTGCGCTGCAAAATTCCTCTCTTCACACAAGCCATGGAACAGTGCTGCAGTCCTTCCTGGGGAGCGTAACACCTGAGAACACCCCCAGGTAAAAAGGAGCCGTAAGGACAGAAGGGTGGGGAATATTGTCACCGAGTCAGAGTTCACGGCCAGAAGGGACCACCAGATCATCTAGTCTCGCCTCCTGTCCATCACAAGCTACCACCATCACCCACCACCTGCACTCTAAACTCACACCCAGACAAGGTATTACAGCCCACAGGAGACTGGACAATCACATACCATAGGCAGAGAGAACAAGGTGAACCCAGACCTGAGGTCTCTACAATGGCAGGGAATAGCTTACATGAGCTATACCCAGATAATCCCCACCCCATTCTGCAGAGGAAAGGGAAAAAAAAAAAAAACCCAACCCACAGTCACTGCCAGTCTCACCTGGGAGAAAATTCCTTCCCGACCCCATATATGGCGATCCTTCAGACCCTGAGCATGTGAGCAAGAACCAGCCAGCCAACCCCCTGTGAGAGGGAATGCTTGGTGCCACCTCAGAGCCTCGGCCCACCCCGTCCAATGTCCAATCTCCAGACGGTCCTGGGTAGAATCTAGTCACTGTTTCTAGGTCTGGGACCTTGGATGCACTAGACTGAGACCTCTCCTCTGATGCCCTTCCTTGGCATATGGGCCATTGCCCAGCCATCACAGACCCTGAAACCAGCATCTGAGACGTCCAAGCCTCACCCCACCCAGTCGCTTACACATGCCCCTACATGCTCCCATGGCTGTGGGCCCTCAGAGCTTCTAGTTTAATCCCTTAACCAAAAACATGGCAGGGAAAACAGGCCTAGCAAAGGAATTTCTTGATCCCAGACACTTCGCCCTTCAAGCACTGGAGAGCTATATAGAATTCAAAACAAGTCCTGAGACACCCTCCCCTCGAGTCTCCTCTCACTCCTCCTGAGAGTCCAAGGTTTGTGAGTGGTTCCAGCTGGGCAGAGTCCCTTCTGCCCTCTCTCTCTGGCAAGTCCTTCCTCCATGTGGAGACGGTCTCTCTCTCATACACACACAGCTCAGAACAGCACCCTGCTCATAGGTAGAGTCTGTCTCTTTGCCACGTGCTCCCCTGCCTCCTCCCCGAGACATGCTTGCCCCAGCCAGGTAGAAAAACTATTGTTCCCTGGGTGGACCAGTAGCTGAGAGACAGTCATTGATAGCCCTGATTTATTGTCTTGATAGCTTCTCCATGGTAGTCCTTCATGAGGGGTCAAGCCCCTTTCCCAGGTAGGGCATCTGTCTGGAACGTAACAAAATGGGATGCCTTTGGACATGTCCAGACATGCATTTGACACTTGATACAAAACGGAGTTCAAAATTTGACCCAGACATAGCCCACTTTGTCCCTCAGCAGACAGGCCCACTCACACGACAGACCAAGATGCTCTCAGCATCGCAGTGTGCTAGCCTCTGCATCCAAACCCTGCAAAGGGAGGCTGAACAAGAACGGACCCTCATGTTAGCACGGCCAGCCAACCCAGCCACACCAGGTAATCGTGCCATTTCCATCCCTGACCCCGGATGGAACCGGGGAGTGATTAAAACCATAACGATCAGAACTTTTCAGAACCCTCAAGTTTGTTTGCCCTCCCGTGGGCGTGAATATAACATTGTGACTTGGGTTGCTAAGCATCAGTAAATGACTGCCAGTAAATAACCATCAGAATCTGTCAGGAAGCATCGGGGGAGACTGCACATGTAATTGCAAATGGCAATTTAGATACTTATCTTTTTCTTACTTGCATGTGAGCTTCCAAACTACAGGACTGATCCTGCCAGGTGCTGAGCAATTTCTACTAGCCCCCTCAACAACCTCTTAAACCAGGGAGCGCTGATGACTCCCAGCACCTCCGAGAGAGTGTGGAAGCCCTGACAGTAGAAGGAGTGTTTAAAAAAAATGACCGTTCTACTCCCAGCTCTGCAATGGACTTAGGTGGGTCATGTCACCCCTGCCTCAGTTTCCCCAAATTGCAAAATTGCAGTAATTCCCAACTAGCAGAGACTAAGTTAATGTTTGTGCAGCACTTTGAAATCCTCAGGTGGCGGCTGCTATTAAGTATTATTTTGCTTTTTTACCCTGAAGTCTGGATTCTTTTCTATTCAGCTAGAAAATTATACCTGTGCCAATTTTTCAGGTTGGGCAGCAGGCCTAATGGGCGGCTTCTGCTTGAAAAAAAAAGACCTCCCCCATGCTGCAATATTAGGGGATGGTACCAGGGTAAGGTGCGATGTGGGCAGACTGCACCATCTCCTTTTCTCAGTGGGTGAAATTCATTCCCCCTCCCTGAATAATCAAGCTTCGTATGGGGAAACCCAGGGGAGGAGATGAGGGCCGCTCCCTAAAACCCATGGGCAGATCTTGGGGGGGGGGGGGGAGATGCACTGCAGCCACACCGAACCCCTAGAAAGAGGTGCGGGTCACTGGATCCAAGTACAGGCAGATCCAATAATCCCCAGTAACCTCCTGCGTGGCTAGGTGGTGCCAAGACCCTCTGCATGGCCAGTCACCCCCTGCTCTCTGCCCCTAACCACAGAGGGGCAAAGCAGGTTTTCAGCAGCATTGTTAGGCCTTTGCATGCCCTGTCTATCCTTGTGTGAATTTCACCCCAGTGTCTTAGCTCAGGTCATTGCTGACAGGCCCTGGGCTTCCAACCACAAAGGAGGGCCGAAAGAAAAGGAGGTTGCGTGTTTTCTGTGCATTTTCCAGCCTCCCGGCTTGGAGTGTCAAACAGCAGCAGTAAACAATCAAAATATTATTTTACGAGATAATGCAGGCTATTGCCAAAGCCAGCGTGAAATACATTCCACCTAGCGCCGTTTAATTTCCCTGCGACCAGCCCTCGGCTAGTTGCCAAGCTATAGAGCCCAGGCTGCAGTATAATAGCACACAGGCTGCCTTATCTGCAGGGAAATAAGCGAAGACCAGCTGAAAACAGCTGAGTGGAATATCACCATAGAAACCAGGCAAGGAGGAACAGGCGCTGTCTCTCTCCCTGGCTAATTTCAACATGACAGCAAGCAGAGAGGCTGAGCCTTTGGGCTGAGGGTGGGGCAGGGCGGGGCAGGGGAGAGCGCCTGGGGATGTGGTGGTGGGGAACCAAGCGAGCACTGCAGAAGAGGGGCTGTTTTGTTTTTTCCTTTCATAGGCAGAGAGATTTTATTTTTAACTGCAACCAGGCTCCCTCCCCAGCCGCCCACCAGCCCTTCCGTGATGCAGAGCTACTGCACTTTGGCTCACCCTGCACACCACGGCTTTTAATACACCCCCCCTCGGTCACCCCTCTCTTGCAACAGGCAGAGCATTTCGAACCATTGCCCCAGGAGCAGCCCAAGGAGGAAAGGAGCTGAGAGCGCCTGAGTCGGATTCCCTTAAACAGGCCTGAGGAGGCAAGAAAACAAAAACCAGATACTTCAGCTCGAGATGTATTTTCTTTTCCTTCCTCCTTCGCCACACTAGCTGCTCAAGTTCCCAACGGACATCAAGGCCAGCAATGTTCAAATCTATCCCGCCGGCTGCCGGGACAAGACAGCATGTACAGGGGGAACAATTACATTAAGTAATGCTGACTGAGTAATCTTTCAAAACGGTGCCTCTCTCCAAGCCGAGATGCTTCACTCTCTGCGAAGGAGCCCCAGAGCCCTGTCTGTTTCTGGGGGAGCAACTCTTTGGGGGTCGAGGGAAGCATGCCACCCCTTTTCATTGGCTCTGTAAAGCATTGTATAAATAAATAAGGGAGCTAGTCTGGAGCAGACCACGTCTAGCAGCCTGTGTCCGGCCCCGATCCAGGAAAGCACATGCATAAATCCATCCCAATTCAGGAAAGCAATTAAGCATGTGCTGAAATTGACAGAATTTAAGAATGGGCTGAAGTGTTTTCCTGAAGGAAGGCTTCAAAGAATCAGAGTCTCTGATAGTGGCCAATACCAACTGCAGCCAAGGAAAGTTCAAGAAACCCCAGGGGGACAGTTATGGAATAACCTGCCTGGAGGGAAAGTTTCTTCCTAGTCCCCAGCACTTCAGCCTTTGCACTATGCCCTTCATCATGGCGGTTTCTACCCCTCCTTTTAAAAATTCAGTAATTCTATCTAGTGTAACTGTGGACATTTTTATAATTACTCATAAATGTAATGACAGTTTTTTGAATAAACTGCTAAGTTCCTGGCAATGAGCTCCCCATGTTAATTATGTGCTGCATAAAAATAAAGCATTACCATGTAACTGTTCTCCATTTGTTGCCTTTCAATTTCATGTAATGAGAGAGCGAGCGTGAACAGGAGTGCCTGATTTACCTTCTCTGGATCATTCTTCATTGTGTAAACCCCTCATCTCCCCATTTATACATCTCTGCTCTAAATTAAACAACTCCAGGCTTTTCCATATCTACAGGCCAATAATTTTCATCTGGACACCTCCTATATGATTTTTTAATATATGTATTTTCAGATGCCGTGATCAGACCAGAACATGGTATAGCAGGTGAGGGCATCCCATTGACATGCCTCCAGGATTATTGTCTAGCCCATTCTAATCCTAAAAAGTTGGTTGGTTAGAGGTGGGTGAGGTTCTGTTCCCCGAAATGGGCAAGAGGTCAGACTAGATCAGCAGCTCTCAACCTTTCTAGACTACGCTACCCCTTTCAGGAGTCTGATTTGTCTTGCATCCCCCCCCCAAGTTTCATCTGACTTAAAAACGACGTGCTTATAAAATCAGACAGAAAAATATAAAGAAGTGCTACAGCCACACTCTTACTGAAAAATTGCTGACTACACCATAGAATTATAAAATAGATTAGTTGGAATATAAATATTGTACTTACATTTCAGTGTATAGTACATAGAGCAGTATAAACAAGTCATTGTCTGTATGAAATTTTAGTTTGTACGGACTTCGCTAGTGCGTTTTACACAGCCTGTTGTAAAACTAGGCAAATCTCTAGATGAGTTGATGGACCCCCGGAAGACGTACGTACTCCTGGTTGAGAGCCACTGGACTAGATGATCACAATGGTCTGAGTTGGCTTTTTTAGGATTGCTGCCGTGCATCGAGCAGAGGTTTTCATCAAGCCGTCCACAGTGACATCCATATCTTTCTCTCAAGTGCTTACTGTTCATTTAGAATCCAGCCAGTTGTAGGAGACATTCAAATTATTCCTTCCAAAGCATAAAACCGTTCTTGTTGTTGTCTGCAGAGCAGATAATAGACTTGATTTTTTTGTTTGTTTTGGTGGCCAAACAGAGGAAGAGGGCAGAAAAAAACCCAATTTTTTTTCTTCATTTTGGGTCAAACCAAAATGAAAAAAATTCTTTTGGTTTTCCTCCCCAAAATGAAACCCGGGGGGGAGGAGGGGGAGAGAACACAGATTCAGGTCAAACAACATGTTTTGTTTTAACCCTGGTAAAAATTAAAGCTAGTTAAATTTAGAAACAAAGTCAAAACATTTCATTGACCTTTTTTCTGTTTCTTTTTCCTTTTTACTGAAACTATTTGACCCAAGTTTGTAAATCATGTCAGTCGACCCAAAACTTCATTTATCAGATAAGCTATTTGTCCAAAAAACAAACAAACAAACAAAAAAAAACCCCCACCACATCACCCAGCTCTATCAGCATTGAAATCCATGTATAATTATGCTGCCCATTCCCCTAGCTTGGTTAGGTCCCTCTGGAATTCTTTAGTCTTGACTAACCTAATTATTGTCACCTGCAAATGTCAACTCTTCTCTCTTCAATCCCTGTTCTGGACTATTAATGCGTATATTCAACAGCAGCCCTAGCATGGACCCCACAAATGTTTGCAAGTATGGAAATGCCCAGTGATAATCACCTGCATAGGCGCCAACTCTGTGGGTGCTCCGGGGCTGGAGCACCCACGGGGGAAAATTGGTGGGTACTGAGCACCCATTGGCAGCTCCCCGCCCCACCCCCCTGCCCCAGCTCACCTCCACATCCTCCCCTGAGCGCACCACGTGCCCACTTTTTCCCCTCCCTCCCAGCGCTTACTGGGAGGAGGGGGAATGCAGCGTGCTCGGGGAAGAGGCAGGACCCAGGAGGGGATTTGGGGAAGGGGTCAAATAAGGGCAGGGAGGGGGCGGAGTTGGGGCGGGGACTTGGGGAAAGGGTTGGAATGGGGGCATGGCATGGGCGGGGAAAGGATGGCATCAGGGCGGGGCCAGGGGCCGCGAGCACCCACCGGCGCCGGGGAAAGTTGGCACCTATGATCACCCGAAAAGTCTTAACCCCTCCACAGTCCCCCTTTTACTCTCCATCCAGAACAGAGAGGCCTATTATACTCTAGTAGGCACCTGATACTGCCCATTATTATTAAGACCGCAGCTCAAACTCCATGATAGCAGGGAGGGGTCTAATTATGTGCTTGCACGGTGCCCCTAACTGGCTGAGGCCCCAGGGTCTGGACAATCTTTTTGTTCTGCGTTTGTGCAGCACCTAGCAAAATGGGCTCCTAGTTAGGATTACCAACTTTCTAATCACACAAAACCGAACACCTTTGCCCCACCCCCTACCCCGCCCCTTCCCCAAGGCTCCGCCCCTGCTCACTCCATCCCCCCTCCCTCCATTGCTCACTCTCCCCCACCCTCACTCACTTTCACCAGGCAGGGGATTGGGGTGCAGGCTCTGGGCTGGGGGGCGTGGGCTCTGGGGATGAGGGGTTTGGAGTGCAGGAGGGGGCTCAGGGCTGGGGCAGGGGGTTCAGAGTGCAGGAAGGGGTGCAGGTTCTGGCTGGCAATGTCGGCTCTGGGGTGGGGCCAGGGATGAGGGGTTTGGGGTGCAGGAGGTGGGTCAGGGCTGGGTGCAAGAGGGGGTGCAGAGTACGGGAGGGGGCTCAGGGCTGGGGGTGCAGGGGATGAGGTGAAGGGTGCAGGCTCTGGGAGGGATTTTAGGTGCAGCAGCGGGCTCAGGGCTGGGGCAGGGGTGCCGGCTCCAGGAGGAAGTTTGGGTGCGGGAGGAGGGTCAGCGCTGGGGTGCGCAGGAGGAGCTGAAGAGTGCAGGCTGCGGGAGGGAGTTTGGGTATGGGATGGGAACCAGAGCTGTGGCAGGGCATTGGGGTACAGGCTCTGGGAGGGAGTTAGGCTGCGGGAGGGGGTTCCAACCTGAGGGAGGATGTTGGGGTGTGGGAGGGGGTTCGGGATGCGGGCTCCAGCCAGGCACGCTTACTTCAGGTGGCTCCCAGAAGTGGCCGGCATGTCTGGCTCCTATGCAGAGGGGCCAGGGGGCTCTATGCACTGCCTGCACCCTCAGGAACTGCCCTGCAGCCTCCCTGGCCGCCCCTGTGCCTAGGAGCCCATCTTGCCGGGAGCCACGTGGAGCCAGGGAGCCTGCCTTAGTCCCACTGCACCCCTGACCGGACTTTAGCGGCCCAGTCAGCACCACCAGGGTCCCTTTTACAGCAAGCATCCCGGTCAAAAACTGGACACTTGGCAACACTATTCCTGGTCCATGACTGCTGCTCGAATGAAACACAAATAAAGAAGCGATTAACATGCTTAAAATATTTTGGTTTGGAGCGATAATTTGCCATGCTTGGTCTCTGTGTGAAGGTGGTGATTTATTGATTGATTGATTAAGTTTTAAGCTAAATGCTTTCAGCATTTATGTTAGGAGTGCTGGATGAAAAAGTGCACTCCACCCCATGTTTTTTAAATTGACATACATATTTGTTTTCCACCTCAATAGCTCAAAAATGACTCAGGTTTGAAAGAGCAAAGTTGGCAGGTATGGAGCCCTTTGTCTCCGTGGGGAGTGCCGCTTTCTAAACTCTGGAAAAAAAAAACATTAGTTGGAAAGTGAAGTTGCTGGTAAGTTTTTAAAGTCTCACGTGGCCCCGCTGCTCTTTGTGACATCACAATGCACACGTTCGCTGCTTGACCTGATGTGCCCAGTGGCTGCAGCTGCAGGGACAATTTCCGTGAGAGAACTAAAAGAGTGTCAGTGAAATGCAGAAGGTAAAAGCTACTGCTTCTCCCCAAAATAAGAGCCTGCTCTGGAAGAGATGTCAGAGGTGTAGAAAATATGATGGTTGCCCTGATCTAGCATCTTCCTCGGCAAATTTCTCTGCTGCAAATGGAAGGTGTCAAGATAAGAATTGAAAGCCAAGATTTTGAAAAGTGATTACTGGTTTTGAGAGCTCACAACAGCCTGCAGAAAGTGCTGAGCGGCGGCCCTCCGAAAATCAGGTACCTCTGAGATGTCTCAAGTTGGACACCTCAAATTCACTAGTCACTTTTCAAAATCTTGACCCAAGGTTCCGGGGAAGATTTTCAAAGGCATCCAGTGGCAGGTAGGGACATAATTGTTTGTGCCTCTGACAATCTTCCCGCTTCCCCAATCTCTTCCACTGGAAATATACAACCATGGAAACACAGAGCACTGTAGAAGGTGATTTGTAAGGGGAAAAAAATAGGGTTATTATGTATTATCATTTATACAACAGTAGGGACTAGAGTCCCCACCGAGATCAAAGGTACATTGGGCTAGGGCTATACAAACAAGCAGCAAAAATCTCAGCACTAAGGAGTTTACAGTCTAAAAACACGAGTCACAGGGAGAAAGGGATACAGACTGAGCACTCCAGGTGATGACTGGCAAATGTCATGCAAGTTCTAGGAAGGGTTTTTTCAATTGTTATGATTTTTTTTTTTTACTGGGGGGAGACAGTGGTTTTGTTTTGCTTTATTTCATCTTTGTGTCATTTTAGCCTTCTGTATCAGGTAGAGAGAAGGCCTGAAAGTTTGCTCATTTAAAATAAATAAATATATATACACATACACACACACACACACACACACACCTATCTCATAGAACTGGAAGGAACCCTGAAAGGTCATTGAGTCCAGCCCCCTGCCTTCACTAGGCAGGACTGATTTTGCCCCAGATCCCTAAATGGCCCCCTCAAGGATTGAACTCACAACCCTGGGTTTAGCAGGCCAAACCACTGAGCTATCGCTATCCCTCCCCCCTTCTCACCTTGCACTTTCTTTCATGGATCTTTGTCTTATAAGCAAGCAAGTTATTTGCTGGGAATGGCATCAGATATTTAATACACTCCATGCAAAACAAAACACAGACCCTAGGGGCAGGGGATAGGCACATGCTTCCCCATGTGCCTATCAGAACCTAGAGCAGTGGTTCTCAACCTGCGGCCTGTGGGCCACCTACAGCCCGTGGGCCACTTGCAGCCCATTCAGCACAAGCTGCGGCCCATGTGACATCCTCAGGGTCATACAAGTAGAATTGGATGCAGCCCACAATGGTAAATAAGTTGAGAACCACTGACCTAGAGTAAGCAGAGGGGAAAATCCTCCCTCTGTATCCCCGCTCCCTCAATGCATCCTCACTGTGGATGAGGGGAAAGCGGTGGATGTGTTATTCCTTGACTTTACCAAAACTTTTGATACGGTCTCCCACAGTATTCTTGCCGGCAAGTTAAAGAAGTATGGGCTGGATGAATGGACTGTAAGGTGGATAGAAAGCTGGCTAGATCGTCAGGCTCAACGGGTAGTGATCAATGGCTCCATGTCTAGTTGGCAGCCGGTTTCAAGTGGAGTGTCCCAAGGGTCGGTCCTGGGGCCAGTTTTGTTCAATAGCTTCATTAATGATCTGGAGGATGGCATGGACTGCACCCTCAGCAAGTTTGCAGATGACACTAAACTACGAGGAGTGGTAGATACGCTGGAGGACACAAAGGGACCTAGACTAGGGTTACCATATTTCAGCAAGCAAAAAAGAGGACGGGAGGAGCCCCGCCCTAGCCCCGCCCCTCCCACTTCCCGCCCCCCCAGAATCCCCAACCCTCCCCCCGTTCCTTGTCCCCTGACTGCCCCCTCCTGGGACCCCTGCCCCTAACTGCCCCCCAGGACTCCACTCCCTATCTAAGCCTCCCTGCCTCTTGTCCCCTGACTGCCCCAACCCTTATCCACACCCCCACCCCCAGACAGACCCCTGGGACTCCCACGCCCCATCCAACCACTCCCCACCCCCTGACAGCCCCCCCCGAACTCCCAACCCATCTAAACCCCTCTGCTCCCTGTCCCCTGACTGCTCCGATCCCTCTCCGCACTCCTGCCCCCTGACAGCCCCCCCCAGAACTCCCAACCCATCTAAACCCCTCTGCTCCCTGTCCCCTGACTGCTCCGATCCCTCTCCCCACTCCTGCCCCCTGACAGCCCCCCCCCAGAACTCCCAGCTCCCCACCCCCCTGCTCCTTGTCCCCTGACTGCCCCTTCCTGGGACCCCTGCTCCTAACTGCCCTCCAGAACCCCACCCCTAAGCCTCCCTGTTCCTTGTCCCCTAACTGCCCCCTCCTAAGACCCCCCCCAACTGCCCCCCAGGACCCTACCCCCTACCTGTACCCTGACTGCCCAAAACTTTCTCCACCCCCTCCCAAAAGCCCCCCCCCCGTTTCTTGACTGCCCCCTCCAGAACCTCCCTGGCCCCCTTACCCTGCTGCTCAGAACAGGGTGTTGGGCTCTGTGCGAGCCGAGCCGGACACGTGGCTGCGCTCCCCAGCACAACAAAACCCGGTCCCTGGCCCTGCACAGTGCTGCCGGACCGGGTTGCAGGAGAGGCCAACTCAGAATGCAGGGCGGCTCTGGCTCCTCTACAGCTGCTCAGGAGTCCAGCCCGGGATTTTTCTGCAGCCCTCCCAGCCGCTCGCTCTGCCGGGGGAGGGGGAAATCCCGGACATTGTGAGTGCTTTACAAATTCCCCCCGGACGCTATTTTTAGCGCGAAAAGGAGGACATGTCCGGGTAAATCCGGACGAATGGTAACCCTAACCTAGACAAATTAGAGAATTGGTCCAAAAGAAATCTGATGAGTTTCAACAAGGACAAGTGCAGAGTCCTGCACTTAGGATGGAAGAATCCCATGCACTGCTACAGACTAGGGACCGAGTGGCTAGGCAGCCGGGTTACAGTGGACGAGAAGCTGGATATGAGTGAACAGTGTGCCCTTGTTGCCAAGAAGGCTAACGGCATTTTGGGCTGTATAAGTAGTAGCATTGCCAGCAGATCGAGGGACATGATCATTCCCCTCTATTTGGCATTGGTGAGGCTTCATCTGGAGTATTGTGTCCAGTTTTGGGCCCCACACTACAAGAAGGATGTGGAAAAATTGGAAAGAGTCCAGCGGAGGGCAACAAAAATGATTAGGGGGCTGGAGCACATGACTTATGAGGAGCGGCGGAGGGAACTGGGATTATTTAGTCTGTGGAAGAGAAGAATGAGGGGGGATTTGTTAGCTGCTTTCAACTATCTGAAAGGGGGTTCCAAAGAGGACGGAGCTCGGCTGTTCTCAGTGGTAGCAGATGACAGAACAAGGAGCAATGGTCTCAAGTTGCAGTGGGGGAAGTTTAGGCTGGATATTAGGAAAAACTTTTTCACTAGGAGGGTGGTGAAGCACTGGAATGGGTTACCTAGGGAGGTGGTGGAATCTCCTTCCTTAGAGGTTTTTAAGGTCAGGCTTGACAGAGCCCTGGCTGGGATGATTTAATTGGGGATTGGTCCTACTTTGAGCAGGGGGTTGGACTAGATGACCTCCTGAGGTCCCTTCCAACCCTGATATTCTCTGATTCTAAAGAGGCACAAGGAAAAACTTCAACATGCACTCCTCCTGAAGGCATCTTTCCTACAGGCTCAGAGGCCTGATGGTAGAAGTGGCCTTCTTCTAAGCCTCCCAATTTGATGCTTACTTGAAATGATGAGTTCAGCATTTGAACACATTCCCAGTGCAAACACTGACAGATAATAAAAGGCTCTGCCTCTATGGTGCAAATCCAGCCTCAAGTCTACATCCTGGAAACGCTGTACAAAGATTTATCGTTCCAACCCTCGTTTTGATTAGAGTCATCTTCTGCTTAACTACACCCCATTGGACTGCAACTCTGTGAGGACCTTCTGACGTTTCACTCACATAAAAGCTCCCGCAATACCCCCACACACACCTGTTTTTCAAAGGCATTAATGAAGACGCCAATAGTTGATTCTTAACCTTTCTGGTTTTCTTTTTTGTTTGCTTGTTTGTTTGTTGACTGAATCATTTTTGTAAATCCGTTAGAGGTTCTAAACTGGATTTTAATAGCTGGGCCTGAGGCCAGCAATAACCAAATGTCATGTGACTGAAGTGTTTGCTCAGATGTAATTTGTCCTCATTACAGACCTCAGAAAGCCCATAACACACTTCACCTTTCTGACAGTATCTACAGCACTCACAGTTAGTGATTCAGCAACACGTTTTTCCTGCAGCTCCTTCAACTATCCACATAGAATAAAAACACCCTGCTTTTCAAGTGATGCTAGAATACTGCTTTCCACAAAACCTCCCTGTGAAGGCTTGGTGCAAGGAAGAACTTTGAAGTTTTGCGGCTGATCCAAATTCCCTGAACCTCTTTGGTCTCCTCTCTCCCTGTCTAGGTCCAACGTTTCCCAACCTGGAATGCACATTCCAAACTAGCTCCAGAAAGAGGAGCACGAGACAGAGCAATGGAGGTTGCATGATCCCACATCTGGTCATCTTGGGGGGAAATAAGATGTCCTAATGTGGAGAAGGATGGATTCGGGGGATGTAATAGTTTGTTTCACACTATTTATATGCCACCCCCCCCCATAGCCACACACTTCTACACTCTGGATCAGCTCTTTAGCAGAGGGATGGGGGCATTGCAAACAGATTCACATAGATTCCAAGACCAGAAAGGACCACTGTGATCATCGAGTCTAACCCTTCTGTATAACACAGGTCAGAGAACTGCCCCAAAATAATTCCTGGAGCAGATCTCTTAGAAAAACATCCATCTTGATTTTTAAAATGGCTAGTGATGGAGAATTTCCCAGAATCCTTGGTAAATTGTTCCAGTGGTTAATTCCCCCACTGTTAAAAATTTACACCTTATTTCTAGTCTGAATGTGTTTAGCTTAAGCTTCCAGACATTTGATTGTGGTATGCCCTTTGTCTGATGGATTGAAGAGTGCATTATAAAATATTTGTTCCCTGTAGCAGGGTGGACACCTGCTCCTGCCTGGAAGGGCCTAAGATAGCCCAGGGAGTAGGCAGTGTGAAGGCTGAGCTGATTAGGGGAAGTGGCTGCAGCTGGGGCCACGCCCCAAACAGCCTCAGCAGGCCCTATAAAGGCTGGGAGCCAGGAGCTCAGGCCAGAGTCTCTCTCTGCCTTCAGAGAGAGAAGGGCCTGGCTGCAGGGAGCTAGACAGGATACCTGTAGTGGAGCAGGGCTGGGGAAAGGCTGAGGAGCTGGGGAGCTCCAGCCTGGATAGCCCCAGGCTGCGGCCTGGTAATAGGCCAAGGGGTACTGGGAGTTGCAGTGGGCAGCCTAGGGCTAAGCCAAGGCAGCAGGTCCAAACCCCCCTTGCCAGTGATGAGTGGTCTATACTGCAGTCTGCCCCCTTACATTCCCCATATAGTTACTTACAAATTAATCTTCTCTTTATTAAGCTAAATAGATTGAGCTCCTTGAGTATCACTATAAGGCTTGTTTGCTAATCTTTAATCATTCTCATGGCTCTTCTCTGAACCCCAGAATATGTCAATGTTCCAGTAATGGTCTCAACAGTACTAAATACAGAGGTAAAATAACCTCTCTACCCCTATTCAAGAGTCCCCTGTTTATGCATTCAAGGATTGCATTAGACCTGGTGGCCATATCACCATCCTGGGAGCTCACGTTCAGATGACTGTCCCCCCACGACTCCCAAATCTTTATTCAGTCAACATGCTTTGATCATGGTCTAAGCACCACCTCTAAAGGACCCTGTGCTACCTTGCCTACAGACAAGCATGGCTGGCCCAGGACATTACCACAATCTGTTATGTGCCACAATCGGTGCGCTGGCCCCTAGGATACAATACATGCAACGACAACAGGTTTTTTTCCTATTGCACCTTCCTGAGGTTGGACGAGAAAGTAACTTATTTCTCCATCCAACCCCTGAAATCACAAGATGTTCCTAGCTGAAAAAGAACTGGGTAGATTTTTGCCCACTTTACTCCCATCCAGCGATGCTAACAAGGGAAGGGATGGCAGAAGCATCTATAAATAGGCAGAGGCTTGGAAGCTCCACTTTTACTTTTCAGCCATGCCATCTGAGCCCAACATCTTCATATGCCCAATTCTTCTAGCAACATGATTAGCTAACTGTCTCCTGTCCCATTCCCCCAGCTAGGCTGGCAGAGAGATCTAAAGCCCATTTCTCCCGGTAAGAGAGAAATTCTCTTGAATGGAAATAGAACAGGTGATCCCAGCAACATTCAGTCCCTCAGACACAGCTGTGAGGGTTCTAATATGTCCCTCCCTCTCGACCCCAACAAGCAATAGCCCCTTCTCTTTGTGATGGATTTCTTCCATGAGAGATCCATAATCCACAGTTATCATGCAGCCTCTCTTGTGTCAACCCTCAGTCCTATGCATTCCCCCTTCACCTTGCCAGGTCCCCTGTCAAGATTTGTTGAACTGCCTCCTCCAGACAAAAGAGGCAGCCTCCTCTGGGCATGGCATGTCTGGCCAGGAAATGCCTGATATGTCATGAGAAAACTGCTTCTGTAGTAAGATTTCCAAACCAAAGAAGTCTGGATGAAGGGATGGCTCAGAATCCTGGTACATAAAAACTCTCACGTGCCATGAAGAAGTGTTCCAACTACTGGCTGGAATAAGTATATGAGAAGCAAATCAGGCCTCCTGAGAACCTCATTAGTAACCCTCGATTGATCCAGTTGAGTGAAACGACTTAGGCATATGGAGATAAAGGCTTCCCCCTTTTACATAGGCCCACGCACAGAGCAGCACATGGACCTCAGACCTCGCAGGTGCATAAATTGCTGGTCAGCACATCTCATTGAGTCCAGCATTTTCAGCAATACGAAGAGTTGTTCTTAGAATGGGCTTAAACGAACTCCCGAGCTAAAGTACCCAGGTCTGGTTCTGATCTCCCTTCCCGGAGCCATTCTCTTGGCTTCACTGATAGACACCAAGGTGTGAGATCAGAATCGGGCCCCTTTGAGCATGGGAAATATGTATTTCAAAGAAAGATTCAAGAAAATGAAATCCAGTAAGAGGAACAAACAAATCAGCCAATTACGGCAGATACAGCCACGTCCTAGGAAGATGAGGGTAAGATTTGGTTCTCCTACTTTGACACAAAAGAGCAATACCAGGGTCTTTTGCATTGTTAACTTTTTTTTTAAATGCACATTTTCCTCCTAAGCTGGGAGATGTTCAAAGGCAGTAAAGTATTATCAGAACTGCTTCTGCTTGAGTTTCTGTAACACGCAGATAGTGCCATTCTTCAAGTGTGCAATGATTGTACGTTATATTTCCATCAGAAACCACACTGTCCCTTCTTTACGCAGAACGTCAAGCTCAGATAACTGGGGCTGCCAGCCACAACTTTGGAACTTTTCTTGCTGAAGAACCCGGGATTCCTTCTTCCCCCATCCCCAACTTTTCCCCCCCACCCTGCAATTTTTCCTCAACGTTGTTCAGACTCTAATTGGTTTTATGCACAATTAGACTCTGTGGGTAAGGCTCCCCACACTTAAATAATAACCATCTTACATTTACACTGTACCGCTCATCCCAAATGACCCTAAAGTGCTCTACAAGGAACAGGAGTCGCTTCACTTACTGTACGGAACAGGAGTCCCCTCTCGGGTATAAGGAAGCAACTATTTAACAGAACTGGCACGGAGCAGTCCTCTGACTCTTTTCCAGCCTCAAGAACGGACACCAACACTCCAGGTGTTATTCACCACCGCCATGCTTCATCATACCCCTTCAGCAGGCCGCAGCCTGGAGTATTATTTACATACTATTGACAGTCAGTAGCCAGCTTCCCCCACTTGTTTCTAGGGAAGGATACGGTATTAGCAGCAGCAGCCAGTTCTGCCTATCCCTGCCTTCCTTCTCTCCTCCCTAGCACTTCCTTCCTGTCTGCCTGTATAGGCCCAGCTGTTGGGGTTTCTTCCACCCAATTAGCACCTCAGCTGTATCTCTACTCCACTAATTGGCACCCTCTGTCAACTGTCTGTCTTTCAGTCAGGCCCCAATTAATGTATCCGGGGGGGGGGGATTGAGTGACAGGGTGCCGAGCCAGCTGCTGTCTCTGCACACCCTGTTACAAAGGCATAATGATAGTTTAGGACAGGAAGTGAAGAAGATACTACATGCAGTTTGCACTGCAGAGCAAATTTAGGAAGATAGCATCTCGGGTCGGTCTTAGGCAGGACACTTGGATTAACATCCCCAACACTGCTGAAAAGTATAAAAATGGTAATGACCCCAACGGGCCAGGACCGGGCTTTCAGGTCTTCATGAAAGACCCCAGAGATTTAAGGTGAATTTCACACAGAGCTCTAGCTAAACAGGAATTTCATGCTCCCCGCCATAGTTCACCACCATATCTTGCTTTTTGGGAAAAGATGGAGTTTGACTACTGATCATCAGACAAGACCCCTGGGGTCTGTTCCAGACAGTTCTGCCACTAAATCACTATGGGACTTTATGCCGCCATTTCCTAACTCCCATCTGTAAAATGGGGATAACTATATTCAACTATATTAACCTGGGAGGCTTAATTAATGAGCCTTTGCAGGTTACTCTGAACTCCTCCGATTAAAGGTGAACATATGAATAGTCATACTGGGTCAGACCAAAGGTCCATCTACTCCAGTACCCTGTATTCCAACAGTGGCCCACGCCAGGTGCCCCAGAGGGAATGAACAGAACAGGTAACCATCGAATGATCCATCCCCTGTAGCCCATTCCCAGCTTCCGGCTGCTGTAGAACTGTTAAGTATCATCATCTTCATTATGAAACACAATGAAGACTGTGCTCATCATTGGTTAGCTTCTGCTCAGTAAATGCTCAGCACAACCGTCATGGCACCAATTGGGCCTGGTGTTTGACACCCCAGCAATGGATTTCATGCAAGGAAAAGCATACCTTGCCTCCTTACCCCTGCCCCATGAAAGGTCTCACATAATAATGTCCGGGTTATATTTTGTATTGTGGTAGCAATCATGAACCGAGACTCCACTGTGCTAGGTTCTGTACAAAACAGACACAAAGACGGTCTCTGCCCCCAAAGAGCTTACCAACACACACAAGGCACTTTTCATTTTCAAACATTAATTAACCCTGAAAAATTGCCTCCTTACAGATCAGTGCGGCACAGAGGGTAAATGTTCTGTCCAAACTCATAGACGGTCACAGCTGGTATTAGAACTCCTGGGTTCCTACTTCACAGCCCCATACTCACCCCACTAGACCAGTTACATTCTAAAACTTATGTGGATCTTAATCCGCCCTGTGTTCTCCTGGTCTAAGTGTGCTCCGTGAGCTCATGGGAGTTTTACACAATGCCGTTTGAGATATTTAAAGCTGTATTGCTAGCAAGGACAGCTGAAAGAATGGAATCAATTGCCTGCATCAAGTTCCTTGACCCTCACTTTGAAAAGCTCCCTCGCACAGGAGGAAAAAATAGAAGTGTGCTAAATGGTCCTTACAAGATAAAATGGCCAAACAGCAGCATGCTCATTTATTCAGCGCGTCGGGGCCATCTTGTCTGCAATACGGAGGAGACAGAAGGTCAGTAAAATCCTGAGTACATTTCAGAAACGTCCCTTAATAAACCCATAGCAGATCTGCAGCCTCCAGAAACCTCCATTCAAAAAGCCAACCCAGGTGATAACATTTTAAGTTTCACACATGTCCTACACTAAGGGGAATGGGGATGCTTTCATGAACGTTTGGATCCTGGTTCTTGAGAAACCAGCCAGCTCTGCAACAGACTGAACTTTGGGAGGGGAAGTCTACTTTATGAGATAAGGAAGTGTAGACCCAGGTTTGTGTTTTATGATTGTGTTTTGTATTGTAGCCATTTGTAGTCCATTGCATTGATCCATTCTTCAACCCCTCAAAATTGTCCAAATCGTTCAATTTTTTACCCTAGTGCTGCTGATAGGGGCCGCAGTGGGCCACTTTGTTTACCCACAGATCAGTTCAGGTCTCTCCCATATTACCCGCCCTCTCTGCCACTCCTCTAGAGGAGATTGGAGTTTAGTTTCTATGGCTCATTCAATCCTTGGTCCTTCTGCTATGACTGACAACAAAGGGAAGTTTATGCCAATGGTGGTGGGGGGATTCAAAGAATTTAACATACTTAGCGATAAAGTTAAAGAGAGGCTGAAAGAATTTAGTTAAAAGGAGAGAGAGAGAGCAGATCCTGCAACGAAAAACAACAGAAGACTCCAAGAGGTGAACAAACCGAGTTTTAGCCTACAAAGCAGAATAAGTGTTATAAAAATTGTCTTCGGCTCCAGAATTTAACGCTGTGTTGCAAATGCCCCCTTTAGATATTGTGGATTATTGTTTCACCAAAGAAAGAGCAATTTCACAATTCAGCTGGACCAGTGACAAAGCAAAACCAAAATAGAAGAAATACCTTCATGGGAAGATGGCAGTTTGAAACTTTAACTGGTACCAGAAAGCTGTTAACTGATCACACTAAGATTTTGGGCCAGATTCTTATCCATTGATTTTAGTGAAGCTATACCAATTATTTAGTCTTTGTGAATACCAGAACCTAACCCAATACCATGGAAGGATATTGTGTTCAATAAAAGGATGCCTAACTACAATCAGACTTCTGGTGTTGGAGCTTATCTACTTTCATCATCAAAAATCCCATCATAAGGCTTGCCTGGAAATAACACATAAAAGCAGGGGAAGAACAGATCTGCAGCTAGACACATATGTCTGCAGTGATTCCTTATTTATGCTGCATGGGTCAAGAACAAACAAACACCGGCATGCTGTTTTGAAGACCTATATGGTAACGGCACATTTGCCACTTAGACTGAGCTCCAGGGAGGGTTTTGTTCAAATCAGAATTCTGGCAGTGCCTCCATCACAAACCATTCTACAAAGCCAACCGTTACGTTACAAGATCATCCGGCCCATAAATGTGTAAGTATTTTTGGTTCAGAACAACTCTAAACTGCCTCTCCAAAAGACTTCAATGTGGGAGGATGGAAAGGCTTATTCAGAGGTACCAAGGACTCCTTGATGGGGTAATTACTCTGCAGGAATGGACAGTAATTTGAAGTTACAAGGGTGCAAGATGCTCCATTATTTATGTGGCATTTACAATGACATTTCAAAATGATGGATTCAAATTTACGCCATCAATGTTGGAACAACATAGGGAATACACTTTATATGCTTTATGAGAGCAAAGAGATCTATAAATTCTAAGAAAAAGCCATTACAAATATTTTAGCTGTCAATCTGGCTCTGTTATATGCAGGAAACAATGTTGCAGGTCCGGCAGCTTTCCAGCTCCAACGAGCTTTGCACGGTGCCCTGCACGTAATCCCTAATGAACTGGCGAAGTGACACAGCCAGCAGAAGTAGAATGGGTATCGTGTCTTCCCGTCTCCCCGTTATATGAAGGAGTAATGTTCAGATTGCAAGCCAGAGCCGCAGGTTTTTGGAAGACATTTGGCTTCCTTGACCTGTTTGCATGGACCTTACACCAGAACGGCCGTACCGGGTCAGACCAAAGGTCCATCCAGCCCAGTATCCTGTCTACCGACAGTGGCCAATGCCAGGTGCCCCAGAGGGAGTGAACCTAACAGGTAATGATCAAATGATCTCTCTCCTGCCATCCATCTCCACCCTCTGACAACAGAGGCTAGGGACACCATTCCTTACCCATCCTGGCTAATAGCCATTAATGGACTTAACCACCATGAATTTATCCAGTTCTCTTTTAAACGCTGTTATAGTCCTAGCCTTCACAACCTCCTCAGGTAAGGAGTTCCACAAGTTGACTCTGCGCTGCATGAAGAAGAACTTCCTTGTATTTGTTTTAAACCTGCTGCCTATTAATTTCATTTGGTGACCCCTAGTTCTTGTATTATGGGAATAAGTAAATAACTTTTCCTTATCCACTTTCTCCACATCACTCATGATTTTATAGACCTCTATCATATCCCCCCTTAGTCTCCTCTTTTCCAAGCTGAAGAGTCCTAGCCTCTTTAATCTCTCCTCATATGGGACCCCTAATCATTTTAGTTGCCCTTTTCTGAACCTTTTCTAGTGCCAGTATATCTTTTTTCAGATGAGGAGACCACATCGGTATGCAGTATTCGAGATGTGGGTGTACCATCGATTTATATAAGGGCAATAATATATTCTCAATCTTATTCTTTATCCCCTTTTTAATGATTCCTAACATCCTGTTTGCTTTTTTGACCCCTCTGCACACTGCGTGGACGTCTTCAGAGAACTATCCACAATGACTCCAAGATCTTTTTCCTGACTTGTTGTAGCTAAATTAGCCCCCGTCATATTGTATGTATAGTTGGGGTTATTTTTTTTCCAATGTGCATTACTTTACATTTATCCACATTAAATTTGATACCCTTCCTCCTCATTCCAGGAGTGCAGCGATTCATTTCGGTGGAGTATGGTACTACCGAACCTCAATAAGATCATCCCACCCTGTCCCTGGATCCTCCAACAAAACAAATACAAACCTGCTATACAAAATATCCCCGTTTTGATATAGCTGAGGCTGTTTTAGCTTGTTAAAGGTGGTGCAAGTGCAAAGGCATAAAGGGGTTTTAGAAGACACGTATCTGACATTTGTTTAAGGGGAAGTGGGGAAGAGGAGTGAGGTGGGATAGTGAGACATCGCTAAGACTTCTCCATTTGATACTGTACGCAGGCCCCAATGCGCCACCACTGAAGCCAGCTGGAGTTCTGCCACTGACACCAGTGGTGCAGGATCGGGCCCATGCAGAGAGCACATGGCGGTGTGGTCGAGATATTTGGGGCCTGTTCCAAGGCCCCCTGAAGTCAATAGGAAGAACAGCTGCAGCTCCCATTGACATCAGTTAGGGTGGTGGATTTACACCACCTCTGAAAAACAACTCAGCCCTACTCGCTTTGCCAAGGCTGTACAGGGAGGGTATGGCAGAGCAGGGAACAGAACCTAGAACCATAGTCCTTTTCAACAGGTGCCTATTGCCCACCCGAATTTAAAGGGCTATGCAGCATGTTGGAGTGAGCTAGCAGTAGGTAGATAATCAGAAAGTTTGCCAGTTAGGGTGCACACACAAGTTGGATAAAGAGCACCCGTGGGTGTATATATGCACAAGAGGGACATATAGGTGTCTAAGCGTGTAATAGGGATTCACATATGAGCTGGGAGAATTGAGAGTGATTAGTAGTGAATTTTTTTCTCTCTCTTTCTTTAAGCAGAACCTGTGGCAACGTAGCATGAGTGTTTGCACTAGCACCACACAAACACCCATGCGCAGTGGCAGGAATCAGAGGCAGTGGCCTGGAGTCGGATGGCAGAAAACAGCCTGTGTGGGACATATTTATTAATGCAACATAAGGGAAGGGAGAAATAAACCCCTCTTGCCTGCATCTGCAGTCTGAGCCGAGTTAGTCCATCAATCATACAAGCCGCGGACTGAGTCAGCTGCACCTCGCGTCTCTCCTTTGGAACGAGCAGGAGCCAAGCACTAACATGAGACTCACTCAATCTTACAATATTGCACGGTTAATATCATGCTGTTATGGGTCTTAAAAGAAAAATGCTCAGCACGGGACAGAGTAGCCTACTGAGAAATGTGGAGCACCTAACCCCACCTTGACAAGAAAAGGGAAATCCGTATTAACTCCACATGATTTAATTCAGAGAAATCTAGTTTCAGTGTATACCTAAGATCTGGATCAGCTTGTTTCATGAATTTCAAACACCGGTGCATGATAACAGAGTCATTGGGCCTTATTTTACATACGTCCGCTTCATTTGGATCTACAAATTAATAGAGCAATAGTCCAAGTTCTTTTTCTTTAATTAATCTGAACACTTAAAATAAAAACTGGACTGATACTGTTAACTATGAATAGTTGCCCATTTGTTTTCATTTCTCCACCTGTGTAGTTAGCTATCCACTGCCACATGGTAGTTATTTCGGAGACTTTTTCCGCTGTCTCCAATATAAATAATAGTCGCTTAACAGAGAATGCTTTCGTTATGATAGCCTTAGTGATGAGCTAATGAAAGTGAGGTTAAGTTTTTGTCAGGGATATTTTTAGTAAAAGTCAGGGACAGGCCACGGGAAATAAACAAAAATTCATGGCAGTCCGTGACCTGTCCCTGAAAATGTCACTAAAAATATCCCGGACAAAAGGGATAGGTGGGTTTAGCACCCACTGCTGCTGGGGCTCCTGGATTCCCCACCGATGTGGTGCGTGGGAGCTCCAGGATCCCCCCTGCCGGACTGCTGCGGGGTCCCCTCACCTGGGCAGCTGGTAGCTGTGGGGTCCCCACACCAGGTTGGGGGCTGGGAGCTCCAGCCCAGGGCAGAAAGTGTCACAGCGGTCAATGGAAGTCACGGATTCCGTGACATAATTGTAGCCTTACTCATCACTTGTTGATATTCTCCTTTAGGGTTACCATATTTAAAAAAAAAAAAAAAAAGAGGACACTCCACAGGCCCTAGCTCCGCCCCTTTCCCACTCAGCCCCGCCCAAACTTCACCCTTTCCCCTTCCCCAAAGTCCCCGCCCTAACTCCCCCTCCTCCCTCCCAGCCATGTGAAAAGGGCTGCCCGAGCGCTACCAACTTTATGGTTTGCCGGGCAGCCTCCAGACCCTGCGCCCCCGGCCGGCGCTTCCCCAGCACAGCTGGAGCCCGGGAGGGGAAGTGCCCAGCCGGGGGCGCAGGGTCTGGAGGCTGCCCGGCAAACCGTGAAGCCGGTAGCACTCGGGCTTCGGGCAGCCCCTGTGCCTCCGGACCCTGTGCCCCGGGCCGGACACTTCTCCTTCCCGGCTCCAGCTGCTCTGCTCCGGCGGCGCAGGGTCCGGAGGCACGGGGGCTGCCCGAAGCCGGTAGCGCTGGCTCGGGCAGCTTGGCTCTTAAACAGAGCTGAAGTCTGAGTCCGGGGAGGAGCAGAGCAGCCGCGGGAGAGGAAGTGCCCGGCCGGTATTTTTCCCAGACATGTTCGGCTTTTTGGCAATTCCCTCCGGACGGGGGTTTGATTGCCGAAAAGCTGGACATGTCCAGGAAAAAACGGACGTATGGTAACGCTATTCTCCTTTTGGGTGGAAATTTCCCATGCTTGGTCTCAGCTGAAAGGAAATATTCTCCCCCGCCCTCCTAGTTCTCTGTTCCTTTTGTTTTGTTTCGTCTTAAATGCTCATCCACTAGCTTTGGTTTTAAAGAGATATATACACACATTTCCCAGTGGGAAAAATAATTGCACATTTCTTTCCTTTAAAGAAATAAAGTAGGAACACAGAGATCTCTCATTGGCATGTAAATTTGGGAGCATGTCCATAACCCATTTTGAAAAATTTAGTTGAACTTTAATTTAACTATTTGGGGCAATAACTGCCTCTGATGGGGTCTGTACAGGGCCTAGCCCAAGGGGGCCCTGATCTCAGCTGAAGCCTCTTAGCTTCCATAATACTAATCGAAGTACAAGGGCCTAATCTTGCAACTCTAGCTCAAACAAGCAGGAGGAAACCTGACCTGTTTTCAAAAAGACCCCACTGTAAAGAGAGGTTTCTTCCCCGTTACCAAATGTGCATTAGCTAAAAACAGGGCGTCATTCTCCTGCAATGGAATACAAGCATCCCCCCTTTGAAGTCACTTCTATCCTCTAGTCACTAGTGGAAGAGCAGGTCCCAGAGGCTGAAAACAACACTTGCTATATTCATTGCTGGACCATTGCTGTTTTAAGGTCTGCGATCTGGCAGAGACACAGATACTCTCCCCTGCCCAGCCTGAATACCTCCCTGCAGCAGCACATAAGGGCGAGAACTGTACTGCAAGGGGCCAGGGCGAATTCCTCCTGTCCAGGCATAGTGCATTGGCCCCCTTGCAAATCCTGACATCGGGTGCATGCTGGAGGCAAGACTAGGGGTCAGAGGGGAGCGTTGGGGCAGGGGTAGAATTCCAGCACACACCGCAATGGGGGTTCTGGGCTGTTCCAGGCTATAGAGCAAGCCTTGGCATGCTGCCATAAATTAGAGCACCCCCATGACTGCTCTAATATACCAGAGCCATTTTGGTTCCCGGGCAGCCCATGCTTCCGAGGCTTACAGGGACCTTTGCTTCCTTCCCCCAGGCTGTGTCTCTTGGAGGTGCAGCAGCGGATCGCAGCTAGAGGCTTTCAGCATTTGTACAGCTGAGATTCCAGCCTTCCTACCGATGAACAGCATTTGTTTCTAGCCTTGGTGCTTCACATGATCTCAGGTTTTAAGTCGGCTAAGAATCCCCTTTCGCTCAAGGGCGGCGCACCCGGAATCCATGACGGGGTGGAGTGGGGTGAAGTTTTCACATGAGCAATCACTTGGGATGATCCGCATACTCTGCGTCTGCAGCTCACTTGCGTTTTCAAACTCATGCCAACAAACGGCTGCTGCTATTATAGAAATGGTTTGTGTCCCTGGGCCCTGACGGAACAGAATGTGCTACCCTGCGGGTTACTTCTGCCATTGGTTGCCAGCGCTGAGAATTCAGCAGCAGGCATTGTGCACACATCTCACGCAGGTGGCTCTGATTAAGCCAGCGCGTCTGCATGTGAGCAACAGCCTTCCTGGGCCTGGGCTTCAGCATGCCCACCTAGATGGCACATTCCAATTGCCCTGCTGAGCACAACGGGTGCAACAGCTTTCCTTTCGGGCCAGCCCCTAGGGAGATGGTGAACTGCAAATCAATAGATCAAAATGACTTCAAGGAACACTTGGCTGGTATACTGGCCTAAAATTAGCCATACCTGCTTGGTTCCAGTTCCCCCGTGCCAGTCTATCCCTCTGCTCCTACTGCTCCGTGCTAGTAAGCACAGAGGACTGGGATGAATTGTGACTGGGAGAAGACAGAATTCTGGTTGTTGGACCCACCACAGGAAGCTGTGCAGTTTCACTGGGTCTGTCAACACTGCAATGAGACACCCGCGACTGGCCCATGTCAGCTGACTCGGGCTCACAGGGTTTGGGCTGTGGGGCTGTAAAATTGCAGTAGAGACTTTCAGGCTCAGCTTCCGCGGCTGTGTGGACGATATGGGTACGTCTACACTGCAATTGTATAGCCTCCTCTTTCCCCCCCAGAGCGAGCCCGAGTCAGCTGACATGGGCCAGCCCTGGGCGTTTTACCACAGTGTAGACGCACCCATATTGTCCACACAGCCATAGTCTCTCTTCATTGATTGAACATCCACATTGCATCTAAAGTGGAGCAGGAATGGCCCGGTGAGCCTACGTGAAAAGGCGCAGCCCTTGAGTGCACATCAGACATGGTACTCAGGGGGTTGTGAAACACACATGGTGGAGGCTGAATTCTGCTTCCATTTGAGATGAAATTGTGGAACAAACTACTCAGGCCTTGATCATGAGAGTCTTCGCTCAGGGGACGCAAGGCTGGGGCACTCCAGGGAAGTGGAAGCTATGTGGGGTCCTAACTAGAGCTAAGCACAAGGCAAAGCCCCCTGCACTGAGGAGGGGGTCCTCTTGCACGATGGACCTCCTCCCCTTCGAGAGCACAGGTTCAAAAAGGAGTGAGCAGAGGAGGGGCATGTCTGAGGAGGCAGTACTATAGTGAATCTCTGAACTGCCTGCTCCCCTCCTGGAGTAACTCTGGGAGTGTGCACGCTGCATTGTAAACCTGGGCTCAGACTCACGCCTGAGCCCAACTCCTGCATTGTCCACACACAAATCTGTCTGACTCAGGTCAGCAAGAACTTTGGAGCTGACACTCGGGTCCAAGCCCTGTCATTTTTGCAGTGTGGATGCAGCTCAAGCCACCAACCCAAGTCAGAAGGTCTGCGTGGTACAGTGTGAATCACAGAATATCAGAGCTGGAAGGGACCTCAGGAGGTCATCTAGTCCAACCTGCTGCTCAAAGCAGGACTAATCCCCAGACAGATTTTTGCCCCAGATTCCTAAATGGCCCCCTCAAGGATTGAACTCACAACCCTGGGTTTAGCAGGCCAATGCTAACTGAGCTATCCCTCCCCCCGTACTGTGGTTTCATCAGTATGGTTGTGAGACCCAGGTCCAGCAACGATAAACCCAGAGTTACAATGCAGTGTGGCTGCTCAAGCACAGCCTTGGAAACACTTGAGTCCACTAGGCTGAATCTCACAGACCCAGGTTTACAATGTGGTGTAGACATAACCTCAGCACTCTCACTAACACAAGGCTGTTTTCTCCTGCTTAGTCTCTCTAGTTCATTGCATTTCACCTTGTGCTTACGTGACAGCTGCCACATCAGGGATTGCACTGGGACTTCCATAGCTAAAAGCTCGGGCTGCTACTGTCTGAGCTAAAGAATCAGGGTCTCTGACCGGGGCTGTAACAGACTCATACTTTGAGTGCGGCAAAAAAAATTCAGCAAATAGTAAAATCCACCCCAAAAAATGCACTTTTCAGGGCAACAAAACTATTGGTGAATTTAGGTTGAATAATAGTTTTGGCCAGGGGGAGAATGGGGAAAAAAAATTGGTAAGCACCAAAACATTTTGTTGGATCTGATTGAAGTTTTTTGGGTTTCTCATTTCAGTGATCGCAACCAAAAAAAAATTCAGTTTTGTTCAAAACGAGCTGATTTTTCCCCAGATTTTTCCAGTCAGCCACTGAACCGAAAGATCAATGATCCTTAGCTCTACTCAGCTCCTCGGTGGAGCAGCACACAACCCACCAGGGGGTTACACGTGCCCATGCAGCTCTCCACACATGCTCCATCCATGTTCCATGTGTTCGGGCCGGATGGTCACACCAGATGCATTTATTTAGCTGTCAAGGGCTAAACTAAACTACTCAAGTATGGGGGGGTTGGCAGGGTGCAGCAAAGGGAGGCAGTGGCTGTTCCTCACAATGGAAAAAGGAAGCACCCTCCAGTCACAGTTTCATGGAACGGCACCCCTTCTGTGGGCCACCAAGGGCACCCACCTTAGGCTTGTAGCTCCGGCTGTCACCTCTCTTGGGCAGAAACCCGCATCTCACTTGGGATTTTAAGACAGCAGAGCTCCCTGCCTTACACTGGGACATCCCCAGCAAGCCAGACTGCCCCTGCACTTTGCCTTTTCTCCAAAGGCTATGACCAGTGTATCGCCCACACTTAGTTACCAAACAGCTCCTTCTAAGCAAGCACATTTATTCTTAAGGTAGGGGCATTAAAGAGACAACATCTTAGAATATAAAAGAATCTCCGTACATGCTAAAAAGCTGATCAGACGTCACTCTCAACTCCAACCTGGCACTCTGGAGGTTTCTGTCCTTCAAACCCGCAACTGGGTTTCACTGTGGTTACAGATTCATGTGTCTTAGATCCAGAACCAAGGCTGGGCAGATCAGCTCCACACATGGGCCTTTGATCTTGGGCTGCTGTAACAGGTAATCAGCAGAAAAGGCCCTCTCCTCAGGGCATAGCTACAAAAGGCTGGGGTTTTGTTTAACTGCAGGTGTGGAATTTGCATTAGCCACTCCCCAGGGTTTCCCCAGGAAATCCACTTAACAGTTATTGTCCCGAGATGTCCATATTTAGCCAGCACAATTCAATATGGTCTTTGAACGCCTTTACACTTCAAAAGTCTCACACCTGTCACATCTCCCCCTAGGAAACTCCCGGCCCACCTTCATACAATAAGGTCTTCCGAGGACATTGCAGGAAATTGCCATGTCGGCCAGACCGCCCTCCATCATACAGGAGCAGAATCCGAATTTCACTCACCTACCGAGTGCTGCCGTAGGAGAAGCCTCGGGAATATTTTGGTGCTTTTTAAAAAGCTGCATTTGTGCAGCTACCGCAAATTATTTTTTATTTAGAGGCTTCAGTTGGGTGGCTTCTTTTCTTTGGTTTCAAAGGGCTCTTGCCTAAGAGGCTCTAGTGATCTTGGAATTACAGTACCAATGCAAGGGAGGAAATGAAGGGCCATGGTCAGGTGGAGGAAGTACCAGGCTCCTGGCCTTTATCACAAAATTCCTCTCCAAGCATCCCATCCTCTCAGTCCATTAGGAGAGCTAATTCCAACCAGTGTCTTTCCCACTGGGGAACTTTGCTTTCTTTTTTACTGATGTGTCCCCGGCACCCCTCAGACCTCTGGAGGTCTCGGTCTGTCTCTCTTTTACAGACACACACATACAAACACACACACATTTTTCTGTTCAAAGCACGAGTTCTAAAGGTTCCGCATCCGGCTCACTCTGCAGCTTAACTCCACGCTGCTGCAGACTCCAGCGGTTCAGGCACAGCTTAGCGGCCACCTGGTTGTGTTCCCTGCAAGATACGCTGCCTGTGAATGCGGAGGCCTGGCCTTGAATTGCACCTGACAGAAAAGAAAAGCCTGGAGATTTCAATCTAATCTACCCTGAGCACTGCTTAATCAGCAGACTGCATATGAGACAAAGCAGTTGGCATTGCTGGGGAAAGCCAGCCCTGCCTGGAAAAACCTCACTCGCCTTCCTGGATTTCAGGTGTGAAACATTAAGGGCAATAAGCCATTAAAGGCAGCCCTTGTATTTAATATGGAAGACGACAACTCCACTGAAAGGCACTAGATCAGCCATTTTCTAGATGTCCCCCTGCCTCAAAGCATCACAACGGATGTGTACCTAATAGGCATCTTTTTCAGCGGCATCTCCGCAGGCCCAGTGGTAAGGGCAGGGGACTGGAAGCCAACAGGTTACATCCCTAGCTCTGCCACTGTTCCATTGGGTGATCTGGGAGCCACTTCACTCCTGCCTGCTGTAGGGAGAGTTCCTTCCAGTCCTGGCAGGGGTGGTGCAACTAGAGAAACCAGACTTCTCAGGAGAAAAAACTGGGACCCTGTTGTGGCAAGGGGGGGTGGGGGTGGAAGAGGAGTAGATGGCCAATCTTTCCCTCTACTCTCCTTCCCCCCCCCCCCCCAAACAATGCTGCAGCGTCTGTGAGGGGCTCTTAAAATGGCTGTGGAAGGATTCTAGTGGAAACAGAAAGTGAGAACTTGTCTTTTTTTATCCTAGTTGAAACACTGTCTCTGTCCCTCCTCTCCCCATTCAAACACCTGGTCATGACTAATCTAGACAGCCTTCTCCGTTCCAGCCCTTGCCTGGATCGGTCCATCCCTACAGTAAACAGGCAGAAGTGTGTTACTCCTCAGTCGCTCCATCACACAGAGAGATGGGCACTCTGAATACAATGGGCAAACGTTTCCCTAAGAACCACCATTGCAGCCCCAGTCCCTTGTCTCTGCCACCCCATGCATGACTTAAGCCCTGTTGCCCTGGCACTCCCCAAACCCCTGGGTAAACACAGAGGATGCCAGTCACTGCCAGCATACGAGCTCCCTGGGAAGGCATCCACCTTCTCCTCCCTGTTGGTACAGCATTGAGCACACTTCAGAGCTCAGTTAATCATGATGCATGAGGGCACCAGACTCTTCAGTTCCCTGCATGACTCAAAACCCTGACTGATCAGCCTCACCTCGCCGCCCTCACATTCTCCCTTTTTTCTCATGCAAGGAGCCCTGTGTCCACCACGGTTCCAGAGACATGAAACCCAGCCCGCACTGCAGAATTGGGCTCCAGAATCTAAGCTTCAACACTTTCACATCATGTTTCTACCCCCCAAATTGTAAAGATAACCTTAAAAAACACTGAAACAGATGCAGCTTTCTCTTTCTCAGTCTGCACACAGCTCCAGGAGGTGCCAACTGCCCTAATCATCTCAATCATGCTGTTAACCCTGAAACCTAATGACGACCTAATTCCACTAGAGAAAACATCCTATTCATGTGTTTATCTCACAATCCCAAGATAATTTCCACGCCTGGCCAGCTACTGTCCACTCACCTGCCAAGATGTCCAGCTTCCCCTTCCACTGTCTATGTGAAAGAGTGCGAGGTATGAAAGTGTGAGGCAGCACTCTGTTCACAGCAGCTCCAATCAGGCAAAGCAAATTGGAGCAGAGTAAGCCGAGCTGTGCCTAATTTGTGGGTGGGGCAGGGCAGAAAGGCTAATTAAGCCATTAGCCAGAGCCCACAAATAGGCACAGGAAGGAAGTAAAAAAAAGGGGGGGAAGCAGGCAGTAAGAGGGAGAGAGAGATTGCTCTCCCCTGCTTGTTAAAGACGCTATGTATGCTGTGAAGGTGGTGGGACTCCTTTATAAATATACTGCACAAGGGGTTGGACCAGCACAAGGGTCTCTGCGTAGTTTGTAGACCGAGATGGAAGCGGGACTGAGGTGGCCTTGTTACAGTCTATGAGGAGGTTATGCATTGCCAGTGCAAACATCTGTGGTCCACTGGGCAGCATAAAACAAACTGAATTTAGAATAAAACCACCCCTGAGGTTTCTAGGCCCATCGTATTAGCCATTTCCATAGCTCACTTAGCTTGAAGGCCCCACTTGCTAATTGAAATGAAACTGCTGACCTGAGTTTCCAATCCGCTACAGCGCCCAGTGGGCATTGCCACTGATTATAGGCCATAGACTATCCAGGGCTTTGCCTATGAGAACATCACTTAGCTGCAAGCCAGCCATAGAATATTAGGGTTGGAAGGGACCTCAAGAGGTCATCTAGTCCAATGCCCTGCTCAAAGCAGGACCAATTCCCAACTAAATCATCCCAGCCAGGGCTTTGTCAAGCCAGGCCTTAAAAACCTCTAAGGAAGGAGATTCCACCACCACCTCCCTAGGTAACCCATTCCAGTGCTTCACCACCCTCCTAGTGAAATAGTGTTTCCTAATATCTAACCTAGACCTCCCCCACTGCAACTTCAGACCATTGCTCCTTGTTCTGTCATTAGCCACCACTGAGAACAGCCAAGCTCCATCCTCTTTGGAACCCCCCTTCAGGTAGTTGAAGGCTGCTATCAAATCCCCCCTCACTCTTCTCTTCTGCAGACTAAATAAGCCCAGTTCCCTCAGCCTCTCCTCATAAGTCATGTGCCCCAGCCCCCTCATCATTTTCATTGCCCTCCGCTGGACTCTCTCCAATTTGTCCACATCCTTCTTGTAGTGGGGGGACCAAAGCTGGATGCAATACTCCAGGTGTGGCCTCACCAGTGCCGAATAGAAGGGAATAATCACTTCCCTCAATCTGCTGGCAACGCTCCTACTAATACAGCCCAATACGCTGTTGGCCTTCTTGGCAACAAGGGCCCACTGCTGACTCATATCCAGTTTCTCATCCGCTAATCCCAGCGCTTCCTCTGCTGGGGGTCACTACAACTTGCAGGCTTTGAGTAGCGTGGGCCAGAATCTGGGCTCTTGTTAGCAAGCTTTGCTTCCACTCCACGGTCAGTGCAGGGGGTGGACGTGCACCTCATGAAAGGCCCCATCTCCTGGTATCCGCCCTGGGGACGCTGCAAGGACACATGCTTCAGTAACTACATTACTTCCCTTGGATGAATAGATGCCTTGAAAATCAATTGTTACCTTAGATCTTAGGTTACAGGAGTGAATTTAAATAATATTTCACCCGCTCGTAAGAGTCTCTGACAGACGCATCCTCTGAACAGCAAATCCAGGCACAACGGGAAATTGAATGTGAGTTTCCTGTGGTCCGGGCTACCCACCAGACAATTCTTCCTCCATCCATTGCATGCACATAAGATTACAGCAGAGGTGGAAATATACAGCATATGCCAGACCAGACCAGACCACAGGGTTACTGAATCCGGTAGCCTGATTCCAACAACAACGAGCACCGCATGTCTTTGAGGAACTGAACTCAGACATCACAGTGATCAGCATCTCAGAAATACCTAGGAGGCAGGCCAATAGGAAGGCAAAGAAGGCGACTACACGGGGTAGTAAGTATTTGCTCTGGAGTAAATTTGCCAGCTCAGGCTCCAGGCTGCAAGCTTAATAGGGATGTTGTCTTCTTTCCTGTCTGCCAAGGCACACCATTTGTGGTACAATGTAAATAATTAATAAAGGAGAGAAGAAGATTCCCTCCTGACCCCAAAAGTGACGGGCTTATGGCCTGGAGCATGAAATTTACAGCTTGCCCTTGAGCCGCTATGTTGCCTTCTGCAGAGCTGACACGAGCCAAAACTTTGTCAGTAAAATGCACAGCTCTGAGTGGGAAGATCGCTATAAGGAGCAAATATCTGCAATACCAAGGGGCCAATATTGCAAAGTCACTTTTCTGGCCATAACCACATTTTAGAAAATCTCCAACTGAGCCCCATTAATGTAATTGATTTTTAATGGCATTCTCAAAGCGATTAGGTTAACATATTAACAGGGATATAAGACATTGAAATTATGCCTCACCCAGCCTTCCTCCCCATAACAACAACAAGGGTCTCAGAGGAGCCGGGAGGTTAGAACAATTATTACAAACAGGAACACGGAGCTGCTGTGGCCGGGGGCAGGGGAGGAAGAAGAGGAGGGTCTGGATAAAGCAGTCAAACGTGTGCCTGCGTATCATCAGCTTCAAATGCTCCCCGGTGGGCTTCAACAACTTAAAACAAAGATTTTTAAACATTTATTGGGGACATTTTAAGTGCCCTTAAAAATAACCCGAGCTAGCTCTGATCTCAAAGCACTTAAAGAAAGTCAGTATCATGATCCTCATTTTACACATGGGGAAACTGAGGCACAGAGCGGCGATGTGCCCCATCTACCATCACCCAGCAGGCCAGAGTCAGGTATAGCACCCAGGTCTCCTAAGGCCCAGCCCAGTGCTCTATCCGCTAGGCCACACTAACTATGGGTGCCTACATTGCAGGCAGTGTTCTTTCCAGCTTGGGTAGACAGACATGGGCTGGCCCTGCTTGAGTTAGCATGCTAAAAATAGCAGTTTAGCCAGCGGGAGCATAGGCTGGCCACCCGAGTACGTACCCAGGGCGTCCAGGTAGGTGTGTACTGTCCTGCATCTCTCGTTGCAAATACACAGCATTACCTGCCTCTACAATCTCTTTTCAATGTAGTCCAGTTAAAGCAGGGAAATCCGATCATACTCAGCTTCTTTCATCCCTTTCGCCTCTGGTGCTAATCCAAGGTTACCCTAATTTTATATCAGTTATAATTAGCATTAACTTTCTAACCGGGGCGGGGGGAGAAAGGGGAGAGAAATGCCTTTCTTTTTTTCCGTAATGGACTTAATAGATCAAGGAGTGGTTTTATCTATCCTACAATTGGCAGCCAAGTTTAGTATTCCCAAATCCTCTTACATTGTACGTATCCAATTTAAAACACGTTATCCATTACTACACGAAAGGGATTTTAGACAGTGCGAAGAGCACAGGATTCACCCAACCCAACTTTTTAGCTATGCATCCCGGGGAAAATTCCTCATCTCGGGACTTTATAAAATCTTCAGCACCAAAATCTCTCTCTGTCTGGGAAGTGGTTAAATGAAGTTTAACACCAGGAAAGGAAAACTGGAAAAATGTGTTTGTTTCTATTAAATCTTTTTCAATGTCAGATTAGGGATAATCACTACACGTTAGTAAATACGATAAAAATGTCACCTGCTAAAATGTTTCAGAAATGGTATTTTGGGTCCTGATTCAGTAAAGCACTAGGCCACATGCTTAACTTTGAGCACACGCTTAAGTCCCTTTGAAAATCAATGGGCTTTAAACACATGCTTTGCCGAATTGGGGCCTTGAACGCTAATGTGATCTCTGTGAAGACACAGGATTTATATCCACTGCATTTGGACATGCATAGGCTTTAGGTGCTGTTGATCAGCTACATGTACTTATCCAGCCAAGTCTTAGGACTGTGAAATTGTTCCTTCTCTGGAATTTTGCCTGCCGAATACCAGAAACAGGATTACCCACATATCTAGGGAATGCGCATGGCCAGCATCTGCTGTTATACAGTTAGGTTTACAGGCAGCCAGAGCCTCAGGTGATCATACCCCCTGCTGCAGTCCCAGCCATGCTAGAAAAGGATCCAGGCCTCCTTCAGGATTTATCCCCCCTGCCAGATTCCCAGTGGCAGAGTGCTGCTATCCCATCAAGAGGCATGGAGAGAGCTATGAAATGGAGCAGAAGGGAGCTAGTGGCCCAGTAAATGCACCTCCTTACCTCTCTAGAGCATCCCTTCGCGACTGGATGCGGCATTGCAAGGGACTTTGCCTCTTGCACTCCCCTGGCGGCCAATTCCTCAGCCGCAGGGGTCCGTCCCAGGTGGTCTCATCTCTGGACTGCCTCACTGGGGCTTTGGTGGCTCCGCCCCCTGGCCAAGCCACACAATAGTTGAATCCCCTTCCGGGGTTCAGCTCTAAGCAAAAAGGCCCTTTGCCCTTCCTGGGCTTGACTCTAGACAAAGGGTCTTTCGCCTCCCCAGGGCTCAACCTCAACTCCTCCCCCAGGCTTTTCCCTGCTGGGAGTCCACGTACCACTGAAACTAGCTTTCCATCCCTCAAAGGCTTCCATCTTATTCCCTGGTCCTCATGGGCCCTTGCTCGGGATTCCTCTCCCTTTAGGATTGCCAACTGTCCAATCACATAAACCACCCCGCCCCCTGCTCCACTCCTTCCCCAAGCCCCCCCCCATCTCCGAGGCCCCGCCCCACTCACTCCATCCCCACTCCCTCTGTCGCTCCCTCTCCCCCACCTTCACTCACTTTCACCAGGCTGGGGCAGGGGGATGCAGTGTGGGAGGCGGCACGGGCTCTGGGCTGGGGGGTTCAGAGTGTGAGAGGGGCTCCAGGCTCAGCCTGGAGCTGGGGGTTGGGGTGCAGGGTGCAAGTTCTGGGAAGGGGTTCAGGTCTGGGGCAAGGGATTGTGGTGTAGGAGGGGGTGTAGGTCCCAGGAGGGAATTTGCATGCAGGAGCAGGCTCAGGGCTGGGTGGCAGGCTCTGGCCAGGTGGCGCTTACCTTGGGCAGCTCCTAGGCAGCGGTGCAGCAGGGCTAAGGCGGGCTCCCTGCCTGCCCTGGCCCCGCACCGCTCCTGGAAGTGGCCAACACATCCCTGCGGCCCCTGTAGGGGGCAGGGGTCTCCACGCGCTGCCCGCACTCCAAGCACCGACTCTGCAGCACCTGCTGGCCAGGAACTGCAGCCAATGGGAGCTGCAGGGGCGGAGCCTGACTTAGCCCAGCTGCACCACCGAACTTTTAGCCGCCTAAAAATCTCCCGGTTTGGCTTCAGTCGCCTCTGGGAGATCGAGCCCGATTCCGGGAGACTCCCGACAAAACCAGGAGGGATTGGCAACCCTGTCTCCCCTCTAGGGTCTTACCACAGGAGCTAACCCTGTTAATGCAGCTCTGCTTTCTGCCCACAGCCCATCCCAACTACTGGTCCTTCTCTCCAGGCCTGCCCAGGAACAGGAACCTTTCCTAATCTCCTCTTTCCTGGGTCTCCCCCTTTCTACCTGAGCTCCCTCTGCTCCTTATACAGCCTTGCTCCTCCTCCTCTGGCCAGGAGGCAATCACCCCCCAGGTGAGGAGCATAACTAATTAGGTTCTCTCCCTTGCCTTACAGGTGGTGGGGATTAAGTCCAACACTCTCCTCTGGGAAAAGAAGGAACTAGAAGCCGCATTATTCGTCTCCAGGCATGGGAAGTTTGTATTTAACAGCTACGTTTTCATTTCAACCTAACACAACACGGCAACAAGAGCCTGCCGCAAGCTGCGGCCAGCCGCTGTCCGTTCCCTACCCTGCCTTCCCATCGTGGAGGATGGCTTTGGTGTAGCAATAAGCAGGGTGTGGCCGCAGAGACCAACAGCAGCTATTCTGCACAGAAGCCATTTCTATATTATTGGGAAAACAGCCCCATGTTCATCATTACAATTCATTTTAATGACACACGATTTTAGAGCCAAAATCTGCTCTCCAATGTATCCGCACAGATACATAGAGTTTAAGGCCTGAAGGGACCGTTACGATCACCTCGTCTGACCTCCTGCATCACACAGGCCAGAGAATCCACCCAGTAATTTCTGCACAAAGCCCATAATTTCCTTGAGCTGCAGCATGTCTTTTAGCACCATAGCCAGTCTTGATCTAAAGATGTCAAGTATTGGAGCCTGCATCTCACTGCAACTCACACTGATGACTTTCCTCGTGTACCCGATGGCAACATTTGGCCTTTCATATGTATAAATAAGCTTATTAGGAGTTGCTGTACGAGACCAGACCAGTGCTCCAGTATCATGGCTCTGACAGTGGCCAGTAGCAGCTGTTTCAGAGGAAGGGTAAAGACACCCGATAGAGAACAGTTATGGAGTAACTACCCTAGTTTTTTCCTAACCCCCGTCATTAACAGCCCTGAAGCAGGAGAGATTATATCCTTTCTAAAAAAAAAAAAAAAAAAAGGTTCCTCTCTAACATAACTGTGGATGTTTTCTTGGTTCATGTGAGTGTCCAGTCCTTTTTTGGATCCATGGGGGCCCCAGTTATTTCTTGTGGCAATGAGTTCCACAGGTTAATTCTGCATCACATAAGTTTACACTGCAAATGAGCAAGTGTCTTTGCACATTCCCTATTCTTGCATTATGAAAGAAGAAGTTGGAACACACAATTTACCTTCTGTATGAATCCTTATTTTCTATACCTCCACTATGTCCCATGCTAAATGGGCCCGGTCTTTTCAGTCTCTTCATATGGAAGTTTCTCTGACCCTCTCATTTGCATTGCCTACCTCCTAAACCCACAGTTTAAGGGTGCTTGGTTCTGGAATTTTGGTTTCAGCCCAGCAATAAAAGCATGCTCAGAGCCTTTCCCAGGCCACTTTGATCAGCAATGGGTTTTTAATCAGAACCTCCTTCCTGCCCCAACACTAGCCAGCTATTGAAACCAAGGTGGCCTAACCAGACTGGCAGGGTAAGTGTATCCACTTAAAATCAACAGGTGTCTTCAATATTCCTCCATAGAAATACCAGAGCAAATTAGATCCTTCCATTCAATTATTGAAAGCCAACAGGCGGTGCATTGCCTGACTGGCTGGTTGCAAGAGAATGGAGAGAAAGCCTTCTGTTCATTGCCTGCTACTGATTTAGATAATGCTGAAACACCAGGGAGGAAGGAGATTTTTTTAAAATAAGGGATTAAACCAGCCAGCTCATTTGCAGGAATCACAAAGGGCTTTTCAAATATCCCAGCTCTTTATATGCCTGACATGTCACCTGGGGGGAACAGGAGCTATTTCGGCTTGGGCTCGGCTAGGATTCCTGTTGATCCATTGTTTTCACACTGCAGAAGTGGAGTTTCCAAGACTTCACATTTGGCCCAGCCCAGAATTAGCTTAAGGGAACCGTGCGCTGCCCCATTCATTCTACTGTCCACTATATTAAAGACATTTTGCCTTTATGCAGTGGCCTTTCTACTGGAGATCTCAAACATCAAGGGGCAAAAAAAAAAAAAAACACCTTCCCTTGTAAGCAGACAGACACAGAAGGGCCAGAGTTAATACCACCAAGCCCTTATATGACCTTTTGAGAGCTCCGGATGAAAAGTGAGGCCAGCGTCATCATTCCCATTTTATAGATGGGGAAACTGAGGCACAGAGAGGGGACATGACTTGCCCAAGGTCAGTCAGCAGGCCAGTGGCAGAGTCAGGAATAGAACCCAGGTCTCCTGAGTCCCAATCCAGTGTGCTGTCTAATAGATTGCACTAACAATGTTGCCATGACATTGCAGATTAACATCTTAATCATCTGAGAGCCAGGGGAATATTTCCTGGCTCTTGGGATATGTACGTGATGGCCCAACGGCACTCTACCACTCCCCTGTCTTCCAGTAGCCCTGGGCTGCTTGGCCCAGCCTGGATCAACCCCCCTTCCCACTCTCATGTTGCAGTTATTGACACTTTGGAATGAATGAAGTGGAAGTCACTTTTCCCCACATCCTGATCCTCCTTGGCACATCATAGAACCGCAGGGTCAGAAGAGGCCATGAGGGTCATCTAGTCTAACCCCCTGCCAAGCTGCAGGATTTGTTGTCTAACCATCCAAGGCAGCTGGCTCCAGCCTCTTTTTGAAAACCTCCAGTGAAGGAGCTTCCACGACTTCCTGAGGCAGTTTGTTCCATTGTCCTACTGTTCTTACAGTTAGGAAGTTTTCCCTGAGCTTTAATCTAGATCTGCTGTGGTGTAGTGTGAACCCACTGCCGCTTGTCCTGCCCGCTGTGGCAAGAGAACAACTTTTCTCCATCTTTTTTATGGCAGCCCTTCAAGTATTTGAAGACCGCTATCATGTCTCCCCTTAATCTCCTCTTTTCCAAAGTAAACACATCCAGTTCCTTCAGCCTTCGTTTATATGATTTGCATTCCATCCCTAGATCATCTTTGTCGCTTGCCTCTGGATCCTTTCTGGTTTCTCCACATCCTTTCTATACAGCGGTGACCAAAATTGGACACCATCCTCCAGCAGGGGCCTAACCAGCACCACGTAGAGCAGTACTGTCACCTCCCGTAACTTGCATGCTATGCCTCTGTTAATTGGCTTTTTTTGCAACAGCATCGTATTGCTGATTCATGTTGAGGTCGTGATCCACCACAACTCCCAGATCTTTCTCAGCAGTGCTGCTGCCAAACCATCATCTCCCTTCAGAAAACCTTGAGGAACTCAAAGTTCCCAAAGCACCAAAAACCCTTTAGGATCAGCCCTGGTCCTAAATATTAACACCCCCATGTTCTCAAAAGTGGCCTCTAATTCTAAAGCTGCCTGGCTTTAGATACCTGGGAGGCTGATTTGCTGAGGGGCTGCTTACCCACAGCTCCCACCCACTTCACTAGAGGTGCTGAGAATGCACCTCCAGCTCCCGTTGGTCAGGCCCTTAGATGCCTAAAGCTGGGTATTCTGAAACTGAGGCACCCAAAATCAGAGGTTGCTTTTGAAAACTTAGGCCTAAGTGACTTGGTCATGGCCAAAGAGTGTGTCAGTGTCTGAAGAGAACCCAGGGGGTCCTCAGTCCCACACTTCAGTGCTAATCATTAGACAACACCCTGTAGTAATTTTTACTGCAGAGCAGTGTTTCCCAAACTTGGGATGCCACTTGTGCAGGGAAAGCCCCTGGTGAACCAGGCTGGTTTGTGTACCTGCCGTGTCCGCAGGTCCAGCCGATTGCAGCGCTCACTGGCCGTGGTTCGCTGCTCCAGGCCAATGGGAGCTGCAGGAAGCGGCGCGGGCCGAGGGACGTACTGACCGCCGCTTCCAGCAGCTCCCATTGGCCTGGAGCAGCGAACTGCAGCCAGTGGGAGCCGCGATCGGCCGAACCTGCAGACGCGGCAGGTACACAAACCAGCCCTGCCCACCAGAAGCTTTCCCTACACAAGCAGTAGCCCAAGTTTGGGAAACACTGCTCTGGAGCATTGAAGATCATGCAAGTTAGCATGGTTTAGAGCTGCCCTTTTATTCTTCTTTGCTCTCTGAATCACTAACATTGCTTACACAGCAATGCTAGTAGATTCATTCATGAATTCAGACATCCCAAGGCCTGAAGGGACCGTTGTGATTCACTAGTCCAACCTCCCGTGTAACACAAGCCAGAGAACTTCCCCAAAATAATTCTTGCAGCAGATCTTTTAGAAGAACATCCCGTCTTGATTTAAAAGTTGTCAGTGATGGAGAATCCACCATGACACTTGGTAAATTGTTCTAATGGTTTGTTGCCCTCTATGTTAAAAATTGATGCTTTATTTCCAGTCTGAATTTGTCTAGCTTCAACTTCGAGCCAATGGGACATGTTATGCCTTTTTCTGCTAGCCTGAAGAATGAATTATCAAATATTTGTTCCCAATGTAGGTACTTATAAACAGTAATCAAACCCCTTAACCTTCCCTTTATTATGCTAAGTTGATTGAGCTCCTTGTGTCTATCACTCTGAAGCTTGTTTTCTAATTCTATAATCATTCTCATGGCTCTTCTCTGAACCCTCTCCAAATGTATCAACAGCCTTCTAGAATTATGGAAACCAGAAGTGAACTCAGTATTCCAGCAACAGTTATGCCAGTGCCCAGTACAGAGGTGAAATAACCTCTCTAATCTTACTCCACATTCCCCTGTTTATGCATCAAAGGATTACGTTAGCCTTATGGTCACGCTGGAAACTCATGTTGATTATCCACCACAACCCCCAAATCTTTTTCCCCAGAATAGAGTCCCTCATCCAATAAGTATGGCCTACGTTCTTTGTTCCTAGATGTATATATTTACATTTAGCCATATTAACACACATACATTTGCTTGGGCCCAGTTTAACAAGTGATTCAGATGGCTTTGTATTAGTGACCTGTCCTCGTTTCATTATTTACCACTTCTACGATTTGTGTGTCATCTGCAAACTTCAGCGATCATTTTATGTTTTCTTCCAGGCCACTAATAAAAATGCTAAATAGAATATGGCCAAGAACTAGTGCCTGCAGGACCCCACTAGAAACACACCCATTCAATGAGGATTCCCCATTTACAATTACATGTTGAGACCTATCAGTTAGCCCGCATTTAATATGTGCCATGTTAATTTTATAACTTTCTAGTTTTTAATCAAAATGTCATGTGATACCAAGTCAAAGTCTAATATATTACATTGACATTATTACCTTTATCAGCCAAACTTGTGATCTCATCAACAAAAAGTATCCAGTTAGTTTGACAGGATCTATTTTCCATAAACCCATCTTGATTAGTATTACTGTACAGGACTCTCCTTTAATTCTTTATTCATCAAGTCCCATATCAAACTTTTCTATCTAGCCCAGGCTCGATATCAGACTAACTGGACTGTAATTACCTGCATTATCCCATTTATCCTTTTTAAATATTGGCACCGCATTAGCTTAGTTCCAGTTGTCTGGAACTTCTCTGGTGTTCCAAGACTTATTGAAAATCAACATTAATGGTCCGATGAGCCCCTCAGTGAGCTCTTTTAAAACTCTTGGATGCAAGTTATCCAGACCTGTTTATTTAAAAGCATCTAACTTTAGTAGCTGCTGTTTTACACTCTGCTGAGATACCAGTGGAACGGAAAGGATGTTATCCTTTGCTTTTTTCCTCAAATACAGAACAGAAATATTTCTTGAACCCTTCTGCCTTTTCTGCATATTTATTGCTGATAATTCTAATGGACCAATACTGTCGTCAGGATTCCTTTTGTCCCTAATATACTTAAACTCCTTCTTATTGTCCTTAACTCTGCTGGCCGAGCCGCCCAGGCTCTCCTCCCCCTTTGCCCCAATCCCTCACCGGGAGGTAGCAACAGGAGTCCCAGCTGTTCCCCCCCCTCCCCCGCATGCCCTGGGGGCTGACAGCCTGAGCTGTGAGCCCAGCAGGGGGGTCAATTTCACAGCAGGGAGCCTACCAGCAGTGAAACTGACATTTTTGTCAGGTTCACGGCTGCTATTATTTCACATTTGGTCTTCGGCTCTGGCTGTCTGTCAGCCCCAGAGCCAGGGGGCTCCAGCTGTGAGCCCTTCGCAGCTGTCAGCGCCCTACACTCTGGCTCTCAGTGCCCCACAATGCCCTTCTTCGGTCAGTGCGAGTGCTCCTGGTGAGGACACGCACTACCAGCAGAAAGAGGGGCATGTGGACACCAACAGCCGATTGAATTACTGCTGTGGCTGTAGGTCGACCTAATTTAAGTTGACCTAATTTTGTAGTGTAGACAGGCCCTAAGTTACCATTAATTTTACATTTGGTGATCAGCTCCTCTTTATCTGTAAAGACGAGGCCTACTATTGGATGCAACACTCCGAGTTAGTTACCTAAGTAGCACATTCTGCCCCAGAGAGTAGCAACTGTCCGCTGACCAGATTCTCCCACCAGGGCAGGCAACAGCTCCCTTGCCTCCCTAGGGGACAGATATCTGCATCACCCAGCATTTATGGAACCATCACAGCTTAGGGACAGACCACAGCAAACCTCCCCACCACACCAAGCCCCCATTGTCTTGACATTCTTTGGCTAATGGACTCGGTAGAGATGACGTTCTGTTGTTACTAGCCTCCCTTTTAATGCCATGACACGTGTAACACTGCTGCCTAGATTAATGACCCCAGCCTGCATTACCAGCTCCGATAACGACCCTATTGCAATGGGGGAACATGCCTTCCATTCAATTGCTCGTGGATTATTTCCCCCCACACACACACACTTCTGCAGGCAGCCCACTGCAGGGTCTGTGGGAGAAGGAGGAGGAAGCTCTCCAGTAATGTCACAGCAATAATCACGGGGGATTGTGTTTCTTTTTTGCTACCAGAAAAAGCTGCAGAGAAGTTGTTAACAGGCACAAAACATGGAAAATCGGCAGGAGATGGAAATCTGAAAAATGCCGCTGTCATGTTTCCTCACTCTCTTTGGAGAAAAGTCATTTGTCACAGACCTCCTCCTCCTTGCTCGTGCTTGCATAAGGACCATTATTTATCTACTCACAGCCCAGGTAGTCAGCGCCTCTAGTATTTGCTGCTAGTAAAACAAAACAAAAGCACCTTAAATTCATTAGCTAATTCCCTTCCGAGACTTTCACCTGAAACTCACACCTTGCCGCAATACTGGGAAGGAGAAGGAGCGAGCAGAAACTCCAGGCTTGGAACGTCTGACAAAAGAAAGGCTTAAAAACTTCTTGTGTCATGACATGGATGAGTTCAAACTAAAGCCCCAAATATGCCATTGATCTGCATGGCCAGAGCCCTGCACCCGCATGGCACCCCACTGACTTCAATGGAGCCGCACAGATTAGACTGCAGGATTGATGCCTAGGATGTCCCGGGCAGAGGTGAAAGGAAGCCGGTATGGTACGGTACGGGGTACCAGCAAGAGCCAGTACGCCGTGCTGGACTGGACCGGCTTCCGCGGCAGTGGTTTAAAGGGCCCAGGGCTCCAGCCGCTGCGGGGAGCCCTGGGCCCTTTAAAGCGCCGCCGGAGCTCCAGTAGCCGGGCTCGGGCAGGGATTTAAAGGGCCCAGAGCTCCGCGGCGGCCGGAGCCCTGGGCCCTTTAATTCGCCCCTGAGCTCCCAGCCACCTCTGCAGCTGGTAGCTCTGGGATGATTTAAAGGCCCTGGGGCTCCCAGCCATAGCCGGAGCCCCAGGGCCTGTAAATCTTTTAAGGCCCGCCCCTTCCGGCTGAGGTCACGCCCCTTCCGGCTGAGGTCACGCCCCTTCCGGCTGAGGTCACGCCTCCACTCAGGACTCCGGCGTACCGGTAAGTCCTTTAAGTTACTTTCATCCCTGGTCCCAGGTCAGGCATGTTCTGTGTTCCCCAAGAAGCGCTTTGGCGTTCACGTTTCCTTCCCCTTCTCAAGGCAGACAGATCCACAACTGGTGTCACGCCACTGAAGTCAATGGAGCTATTCTACCGCTCTGTCTACACCTGGAGTTGGGGAGGGCATGAGTCCCAGCTTGCGTAGACATGCTCGGGCTGGCTCTTGTAGAGTTCGTGCGCTAAAAACAGCAGCGTAGCCCCAGCAGCGCGGGCAGCCCCAGCATAGGCTAAGTACGTACCCATGGGTCTGGGTGGATTTGCATGTGGGGACTAGGCCGTGCTGCCGCTCACCACTGCCCATGCTGCTGTGGCCAGACCACTATTGTGAGTGTGCACACTCAATGAGAATCTCTCTCTATGAACTGGGAATCACAGCACCAGCTCCAAGTGTAGATGTAGCCTATGTGCACCCAGCACAGCGGGGCCATGACCTGGTTGGCCCGTAGGCGCTACCGTAATATACATGTTAAGCCCTACACCAGTTTGCACCAGCAGAGGTCCTGGCCTGGCCCACAAGGTCTGGAGACTAAAGGAAACTTGGTCACCCAGCACAGAGTCTCTCTGTGGCTTTATTCCTAAGCCTTGCTGCGCACAGGGCTCAGGAAAGGCTCACCTTGACTCACCATGCAGCCATATGGTACAACCCACCTCTCCAGCTGCCTTCGCGAGTCCCTAACAAAATCCCAGATTCCACACAACAACATCTGTGCAGAGCAGGGGACAGGAAAGCTGGAGAGACAGACATCAGTATGATTTGCATTATGGGAGTGGCCAAGAGATGCCGGCAGAGACTTGGTCATTGCGCTGGGCACTGGCTGCTCCTAGGAACTTCCAATCAAAATACGCAAGACAGAGAAAGGGTGGGAGGGGAAATCGAAGCACAGAGCTGTGACATAATTGGCCCAGCTGGGATCGGAACACAGGTGGCCTGACTCCTAGTCTAATGCCCTTCTCACTGAACCACACCACCTCTCAAGTCTTCTTGGATTCACATCAATATACTTGGAAGGGGCTCAGATACCATGGTGATGGGCACAAGCCAAGCCCCTTAAAGCTAGCTCCTGAGGGGGGAGTTCTGCCTCCACAGAGGCCCTTCTCGCCAATTACCAAGCAGCTGGTTCTTGGTGGGTTCTCTCTGCTTTATTTATTTATTATTGGGGCCTGTGGTCTCTCGCCCTGCTTCACTATTCCCTTCCAGACCCCAGGGAGAGATCTCAGCAGGGAGTTAACGCCGCATTCGCTGGAAATCACCTAGACCCTCTTCACCCTGTCACATTTCTTATCTGATTTCATTTCGCAAGGTACCACGAGCTCTTCTGCACCAGCAAGTCACCATCCATCATGAAAGCACAAAAGAAATTGAAAAGAGGGATCAAATCGACTAATTCTATATAGGCTTTGCTCTTAGTGTGACTCATGCACAACATGAATAGCAATCAGCCATAGCCCATCGCCACCCGTACAATGCAGTGATACAAAGAGGCTTATTTCTTTCCTTCAACAAATTACCAAGATTAAAGCCCGTTCCTGTGAAAGTATCCATTTCCACTGACGCTTGTGGTCAGCTTTGCCTTCTGCTGAAGTTATGGAAAGGGTTAAAGACATACAAAGCACAGACAAACCTAAATTTCCCCTCTTCTGGTCCCTTTGCCCCTAAAGCACTTCAGGTATGAGGGTCGTTAGACAAATCCAGGGAGCATATTTTCAAAAGCAGCCTCTGACGTTGCACCAACAGTTCTTTCAATCTACTTCTTTGTGCACACACAAACGCCGATTGCCTGGGCAACTGCATTCAGACACGCAACTCCAAGCTTTTCGCATGCATAAAGACATAGGCATGAAAACTGTAGGCACAATTATAAGAGCCAGGTTGATGCCCTATTAAAGGCGTGACACCATGAGCTCCGTGCCATGGGAATAATCCACAAAAATACACCCTAAATTATAGTAGGGCTCTAGGAAAATGTGGGTAAAAGATATTAAAGATGTAAAAGTCTCCTATGTGAATGATCTTTTTCATACCTATCTCCATTGCTATGTATATTACATACCAAAACTAGATGAATAAAAACATTAAGGTTGAAAAGTCAAGCACTCATAATTTAGAAAGCATCAGACTTAACATTGCCTGTGCTACTTTAATTTGCCCCATCCTGTATGTATGCATTCGGGTCATCTTTAGTTACATGACCACATCCTATTCTTTCTGCAGGACAGACCCTGTTCTGGGATTCAATCAAGGTTGTGTAGTGAAAAAGGCTGTTGTCTGTAGGACCCTGGCCTCATTTGCTGCAGAAGTTGGAAGGTGTGTCGTGAATGAGGGAGGGAACTGCAGGAAGAGAAAAGATGATTAAATGCCTGAGGCAGGTGAATGCTACCTTGGAGAACTGGATTCTATCCCTGCTTCTGCCACAGAATTCCGATATGATGCTAGGCAAGTTATTTAAACCAAACTTTTCACAAGCGGTCACTAATTGTGTGTTCCTCATTTTCTAGGTGCTTAACCTATTAATAGGAATTGAGCATCTAAAATCTAGCAGGCAGTTTTGAAAATCCCAACCTACACATTTGCATCGAGAAATTCACTTTTCATTCTTTTACCAACCGCTTTGCGAGTACTCTTCACCCCCATGTCAAACAAACATTCGCGAAACCAGGTCAAGGTATTTCCCTCTCTGGCTGCATGATCAGAGCTCCAGACACTGCTGTGCATTTCCCTTTTGATAATTCATGTACCTTCCTCCTAATAACTGTCAGACTTGGTAACTCTTAAGAGAATTGGGTTTTGGACCCTATATCAAGCTAGGAAACTTTGTATTTAGCCTCCTCTGGCTTTCTGCTGCTTATTTGATTCTTTGTCTAAGTGCAGGGCAAGCAGCAAGTAAGAAAAGTGTTCTGGGACTTGATACCACTGAGGTACAGAAGCTGCTGCTTTTCATAACCAGCCAGGTCCACATCGAGGACAATCAGGCCGTTACTACGTGCAGAAAGAATTACCTTCCCAACTATGGTTGGGTTTACTAGTGCCACTAGAGCGATGCTTCCTTGGAAGCAGAGACTGAAACAGCTCCGCCAGAACATACCGCCCGACATTTGTCAGTCTGCCTTCCCACACTGTGGGAGAGTACCGCTCCTTCTGCTGCATGGAATGCTCCGGCAGACACAATCAAGTTTCCTTCCATTGGCTATAGACTATTGTGCAAAATTGCTCTGCTGACATTTTACAGTGAATGCAACAATGTTTCCCTTTAGTACTTGCAGCTTAAGGCGGGAGAAAGCTCTGATGCTAGTGCACAAATGTGACTGTATGGCAGGCTACAGCTAGTTCTTAATGGCAAGGAACAGCAACAGGTTCACACGGCATGTTCCTTCTATGGAGTAGAGGGAGTTTACCATGTCTGCCTCATTAAGGACCTGTTTCAGAGCCTACTGATGTCAACTGGCATCTTTCCACTGACTTCAGTTGTCTCTGGATCAGGCCCTAATCCAAAGGAACATTACACCAAGCCTCTGGCAAGACACTGATGCATCACACAAGGTAGTTAGCTCCATTCCCAGAAACATTGGGAATTGCCATTACAGGACACATTGCAGGTGTACAGGTTGATCTAAGGGTGTGCAGGGCCTATTCTCTGGTGCTAGTCCACTTGCTCAGGTGCGTTTTGTTTTGGGTTTTTTGTTAACAGTTACTACTGGAAAGAAATGTCACTGGAGTTAAAACACACCAATAAAAATATGCAAGTCAAATAACAGCAGCTATTAAATACTTGTGGCAACAGACATCACAACAATGCAACTTCCCTTGGTACTTGTCTGCAACCGGAGGAGTTTCAAACAAACAAACAAAAAAATCCAGGGGAAAGAAAATCTTCTAAAGAGCAGAAATCTACTTGTTTCCCTTGCCTTTAACAACAGCAGATCGGCAGGCTTTCCTGAAAGTAAATGAGAAAGAGACACCACAGCACTTTTGTGGTAAGACACTGACTGAGTGCTTTCTGGAATGATAAAACAAGCCATTTTAGGCCACAATCTATTAGCCTCCAGTTTAGTTCAATAGGATATTGATCCTGGCTGCAGATACCAGAAATGTGATTTATTTTCTAATTAACAAGTTCTAATGTCTAATTTTGACAGACAAAATGTCTATCATTACTGGCAGCCACAACAACATCATCAAAAATGTTCCAGGATTTGGGCTCTGGTGTGGGGGAGAAGAGGCTGAGAAAGGGGTACGGCAGTTTGCAGAATCTCTGTTGAGACAGGTGATCGGCTCATGTTCAAATTCACACAAAGGACGGGTTTGATAAAAGCACAGCACCCACTAGCCCTCTCTCCCTATGGAAACAGCTAATGAGAGCAAATCTGCTTTTTGCTTTTCTGGGTTTAAGCTGAAAATGAGATCAGGTTTTCCGGTGCTCGTCATTTATCTTTACAAAGAATACAGGATTAACAGAGGCGGTGTGTGTGTGTGTGTGTGTGTGTGTGTGTGTGTGTGTGTGTGTGTGTGTGTGTGTGTGTGTGTGTGTGTGTGTGTGTGTGTGTGTGTGTGTGTGTGTGTGTGTGTGTGTGTGTGTGTGTGTGTGACTTTCTGTACCACATCATATGTTTTCACAAACCTGAGAAATCAAAATCCATATATATTTAAAATTCATTTGAAGGTGAGCTTTGTTCTGTGCTTGCACTCTGAACGGAGTCTACCTTTTTATCTTTGCAATGAGAGGGGTTTGGAATGACCTAGGAGTTGTCTGGTTTGACAGTTGTGCACTTTCCATATAAGAGAAATTAATCCATCTCACAAAGTATCAGTACGTATGGGGTAAGAAGAAAATAACTTGGCAACGACAGAGAGTTTGCCGTATGAGTGTAGCAAGAGTAATACTGTAGCACGCATTCTATAAATATGTGAAATGCTACATCAGCTGCACATTTACTACTGTAGGTAATTTTTATTATTTTCTGTAGCACACACACACCATACCACAAGCATCTTTAAATAAACTGATCTGCTATCACCTTTCATAGAAAAGAAAAATTCAAGCTTAATTCGTGTCACCAACGAGCAAAATCTTCCCTGAAGAAATAATCAGGTTTGTTATTGGTCAACATTCTTCCTCAGTGACCTTTCTTTAAAGTCCTCTTGCGGGGATGTCATAATGATCTCTCTCTCTAACAAAATGGCTTTGCTTAAAGCTTCTTATGTATATGGGTTATTGGAGAAAAAAATGAGTGGGTAAATAAAGATATCTGAGCTAGCCAACAATGCCCAAACCACCATAAATTCTTGCCTTTTAATCTAGAAAATGTGTAGCAAGAATGGTAAACTAAGAACTACCTGTTAATCTAGGAAATTGACCAGAGTACAAGAGTCTTCACAGAAAAATTAATTTAATATCCTGTGTGATGTTGCAGATCTTTCAACACCACTTCTGTCCCATAGGTTCCTTCTTTTCATTACTGGTCTTTCAAACTCAGGCCCCAGTTCAGGAAGGTATGGACACTACATACCTAACTTTGAACACATGAGCAATCCCATTGATTTCAATGCTTGAAGTTAAGCATGCATGTAAGTACCGTGCCAAAGAATCAGGGCCATAAGTTGTAATATTTACAGGTGATGTGAATTTCTTCAATGGAGACGGCTGCTATACTTGATTTCACTCAGTTTACTCTAAGTCTTCCCTGCACTGCTTGCCTGCTGGGAAGTCCATGTACAAGACAACTTCAATACAACCCAGCTAGTGCCACCACTGGAAACCAGAAGCCTTGACATTAACAGGATTGTACTTCAAAGGATTATACATGTTTGCAGATGACAACAGGATTCCTTATTACAGCTGTCTAATCAAACTGGTAATCCACAATTATATTCAGAGATCAAACAGCTCTGCAAGTACTTGCAATAGAAATTATAGCAATAAAATGCCCGTGTCGTGCCTACAGCATTACACATTCATTTATGATTCCATAGGCATGGCACGCGCCAGCAGTATTCCACGCCCTGGAGCTAAATCCTGAGCAACTCGGTCACAATCAGAAAGCATTTAACACGGTATGTTCTGATTTTGTGTTCAGATCTTTAAAAGAAGGTAAATCAAAAAACCGGCCCGTATAATCCAAAATATGGCCCCTATTCAGAAAAGCATCTGTATTCAAGAAAGCCCTTGTACTCTTAACTTTAAGCACATGTATAAGTACTTTTGGAGTCAATCAGACTTAAGTATATGCTTAAATGCTTTGTGGAATAAGGGTGAAATTAAACATGTGCTTAAGGGCTTTCCAGAATCGAGGTCTGTTTCTCCTTTCTTTACAAGGGTACGATGAGAAATAGGATGTGAAACATCCTATCATCATCATCGACTGTAGCAACTGCATTAATTCAGGTTTCATCCTGGTCCCCGCTAACAAATTCCTAGAATATGAGCCTGATTCTCCTTTTGGGCTCCAGTGAAGATACTCTTGATTTACTCCAGCGTCAGGAGAATCAGAGCGTACACATTTATTTTCTTCTTAATGCATAAAAAATTCCCTTCAACATCTTGACAGTCACATCACATGGTACATTGAATAACAAATAGAACTACAGTCAGAATGCATCTAATGATTTTTATATATATATATGCATGCAGTTTCCTAACAGCACTCCATTCCACATCACATGCCAGGATACGGACATCAGAGAATGTATATTCCCCATGAGAATATACTCACAGTGCCAGAGAGAGGTATGTAAAACAAGTAGATATTAACACTAATGGGCTGATTCCGCAGTCTTCCATAGGCAAAACTCCCACTGAAATCAATCAGGTGTTTGCCTGCATAAAGACTGTATGATCAGATCCTCAATTAGGACTTCAAAACCCTAACATCTATTTTGGACTTTAAGGGTACAGTTCATAAATCACTATGGATTCACAAGAACTCTTTAAACGAAGTTACTTTTCTAATCTCTTGCTGGCTAAACACACTATGGCAAAGTACATAACTGTAAACTGTTATAACCTACAGCATAGGAACAATGCACGTTCAGCGTAGGTGCAACATACCAAGCCCAACAGACGTTTTCCAGCTAGACATGTGCATTACACAATTCAGGAAGTGCAAACAGAATTTTTAACTGTAGAGCTTTTGAGAACACTCAGCCTCTTTCTGTTATTCCTTTTAAAGCCACTTTTTTGTAATGGGTCAGCTTCATCTGTGGTGAAACTCCATGAAGTCTGATGGAGTTGCAGCTGTTTCAACAAAGACAAACTTTCACCCATCACCTTTGTCAGTGTTTCCTTTTGAAATCATTCCACCATTTCAGAGGAGGGTTTATTGAAACTAGAGTTTGAGTACCTATTGGTAATTAGAACCTGGAAAAATGGGCATCTCAGAGCATCTGGGCAAGTTATGACAGTATGGATTTTAACAAGTCTTCAAAACTTCTTTTTAGGTCAGTTCAAATAATACTTCAAAAACCAGCTCATTCAGCTATTATTTAAAGACAGTAAGTCCAGCAATGCACAACTTTACTACAGTACATATTTCAAATTCTTCACGGATCCAAGGTTAAAAAACAATATGAAACAAAGCAGCCTTAGCAAACTTGAAGCAACGGTAACAGTCACCTACCCTGTGAGGACAACGACAAAATCCATCACGTTCCAGCCGTTTCGGAGATAAGAGCCTTTGTGAAAAACAAACCCCAGAGCGATGATTTTTATACCAGCTTCAAAACAAAATATTCCAATAAAGTACGGCTCAGTATCATCCTGAAAGGAAGGGGAAAAAATTAGAGATGTCAAAGAGAGAGACACATTTCTGTGTTTGCCTCAACTTCTGTACAACTAAAAATAATGTATTCAGTGTTCAAGTTTCTTAAGTGGAAACCCATATATAGTTATGTTACCAGACCTAAGGACATAGTAGTAAAAAAAAAAAACTAAAAACTGTTCCATGAATATTTTTTTACATTCAAATATAAATTGTGATTCAACATGTTTGCGAGTCTCATTTTCTTTTGCCGTGAATATCTGAGCATTCACGCTTCAGACGCCCAAGTAGTCATGAAAAGGGAATTTTAAGATCAAATATTCACCAAGCACAAAATTTCAAATTTGAGGTTTAATTGTACACTGCAAAGTTCTTCCCATGTTGGTGACTTACAAGCACCATGCAGTCGGGGACCAGAAACAAAAGCACCTGACACATAGACAATCAGACCAGCATGGACTGCAAATATTGGGAACATATTATTTGCAAATGATCTGCAAACTGAAAATTAGTTGATGGGGAAATAAGTTGAATCGCGGAATAATTTGAGAATGTTATGACCTGATTGTGGACAATTCATTTTAATAAACGTAAGGCAAAATTCAACCAAGATTACTCTTTGTGAATGAATTGTTTAGCTTCATTTGATTTATAAATGCCTTCCCACTTCTTGTAATACTGCATACAGATGTGGTCTCCTCATCTCAACAAAGATTTACTGGCACCAGAAAAGGTTCAGAGAAGGGCAACTAAAATGATTAGGGGTTTGGAACAGGTCCCATAAGAGGAGAGATTAAAGAGGCTAGGACTTTTCAGCTTGGAAAAAAGGAGACTAAGGGGGGATTTGATAGAGGTATATGAAATCATGAGTGATGTGGAGAAAGTGAATAAGGAAAAGTTATTTACTTATTCCCATAATACAAGAACTAGGGGCCACCAAATGAAATTAATGGGCAGCAGGTTTAAAACAAATAAAAGGAAGTTCTTCTTCACACAGCGCACAGTCAACCTGTGGAACTCACTACCTGAGGAGGTTGTGAAGGCTAGGACTATAACAGCGTTTAAAAGAGAACTGGATAAATTCATGGAGGTTAAGTCCACTAATGGCTATTAGCCAGGATGAGTAAGGAATGGTGTCCCTAGCCTCTGTTTGTCAGAGGGTGGAGATGGATGGCAGGAGAGAGATCACTTGATCATTACCTATTAAGTTCACTCCCTCTGGGGCACCTGGCATTGGCCACTGTCAGTAGACAGGATACTGGGCTGGATGGACCTTTGGTCTGACCCAGTACAGCCGTTCTTATCCACCCCTCCCCCATCCTCCTCCAAAATCATTTCTTCCGTCAATTCTTCTTTCAGTAACTTTCTCCTCCATGGTGTCTCCACAGCTTCACTCATCTGAATTGTTGCCCTATATTTATTTTTGTTTAACTTTGTGAAACAAGCTTAACTTTGTGATTAACTTGATCACAATTCAGGCAAAATTCCCATTCACTTCCCTTGGAGTTTTGCCCAATTAAGGACAATGGGACTGGGTTTTTAGGCCCTCCAACCCTTTAGTGAGTTTTCCTGGGCTCACGTGGAGTTCACTGAACAATCAGAACTTTATTCTGTCAGCTCATTGGGAGTAGGGGCCATGTTTTGTTCAGCACCACAGACATTTGTGGCATTGTCAATTAGATTATTTGAAGTAAAAATTAAGTATCAGAAAATTCTCTTCGGGGCCAAAGAGGAATGGCTGTGGCTGGCATTAACGTATAAGCTGGAGATGGCAAAGACATTAGGTACAATTTTCAAAAGCACCTAAGGCTAATGTCTATACTGCCAACAAAATCCCCTACAGAAGCTAGTCTCAGAGCCGGAGTCTACAGACTCGGGATCCTACTACGGCACTAAAAACAGCCGTCTAGACCTTCCTGCTCAGGCTGAAGAGCGGGCTGTGAAGCCTGGCAAGGAGGTTGGTCTCCGAGAAAAGCTCCAGCCCAAGTGGGAACATCTACACGGATATTTTTAGCCCTGTAGCATGAGCCCCCATCTGTAGACCTGGGCTCTGAAACTTGCTGCTGTAAGGTTGTTTTTTCCAATGTACACGCCTTAAGTAACTTAGCAACCTATGTCCGGTTTTCAAAAAGGACAGATATTTGGAGCCTAAGACCCATTGACTCTGAGTGGACTGTAGGCTCGCTTCATCCCTGGTGTCTTGCCATTTCAATCAATACAATTCCAGTGGGGATAAAATTTGGCCCAGTATTTTTGGGCAGGAACAGCAGCAGTTTTGACTCTCACAGGTTAAGCGGTAAGGAAGTGAGATTGATCCAAGAATTTGTTTTGCAAGCATCAAAACTCTTGCTCAGCTCTCAAACCCCGCACATGTGCACATGCTCAGACTTTCCAAACAGGGTGTACCATAAACGGCCAAATTCTCACCAGTGCAGGAAGCAAGGAGCCACTCCCCTCCCAAACAGGTACATACACATCCTGCAAAAGCAGCGTGAACATACATCCACATTCACACCAAGGATTCTTCACGGAGGAAATTGTCAAGTAATTGGAAAGAACACCCATCTGAAAAACTCAGCAATCCATCGTTTTCCCAGAACTCCATGCCCCAACCCACCCACTCCATAGGAACAATTATCATAGGGATGTGTGTGCAGTTCCTATGGTTAAGGGCAAAGAGGGGTCAAACATTTCAAAATTTCAAACTCCCCCTCACCCTCCCCCAAAAAATCTCAAGTTTGTAGTGATACATTTTCATCATTTTTCAGCCAACTAACAGGGCACTTATCCCCCTGCTCCCAAAGTCCTAGGATGGAGTTTTGCAACACAAAGATCTAGAGGCTCAGACCCTATTAAAATTAACATGAATTAAGCATCCAAATCCCCTAGATCGGCATGAAGACCTGATATTTGGGCTTTTTACTTTGCCTTCTTTCCTTCCTTAACTGTTTTCATAACTTGAGAAAGGGCAGACTGGATGGAGGGTATATCCCCCACCCATCTCTCCCCCAGAGTCTTTACCTGCTTTTATCCCTCACTAGCCACACCCCAAAAATCTATCCCTTCTATAGGGCAGGAAGCCTGTAGCTGGTTTCCTGTAATTCACATGTTTTTTCCTTCTTTAAGTTGGTGATTCTTAGATTTTTTCATACCAGGACCTCTGCTAAAGCTCCCAGACTCCTCTCCTAGTTAGCAACAAGGAAAAGGTGAGGGTCACCACCTGACTCTGATTTATGATTGCAGCTCACACCTCCAGATGGAGACCCTATAATTTAGAAAAAAACAAAACAAACACTTTCTTCTTCTCTGTAACAGGAGCTGCACTGGTTTGGAGAAGAGACTCCAACATGGAGGACAGCTCACATAGGCTCCAATTCAGCAGAATGTCTAATAAACCGGACACCAAAAGAGGGATGTTCCTTGAACCATAGAGAAGGGGGGGGCACACAGTCATCTTGGAGCCAATTAGGGGAAACCAAGGCACAGCTACTGCTTCAAGCTCCCCTTCTCAGCTCCCCCATGAACACACACTCAGAGACCATTTCTTTTTCAGGGCCTGGTTTCCTAGACCCACACAATAAGTATAAGCATTGTTCCCCCCACAAAATAGGGCTTTACAAATAGTCAGCCCGCTCTGGGCTTAGCCCACCCTCAATCTCAGGATCCTCTACAACCCAATAGACAAACAGTGCCTTGTCTCCCCTACCGGCAGGGTCTGCCCCCTCAAGGCTTTCTAACCCATCAACCACTCGCCTGGCTACTCTGGAGAGCCCCACCCTCAGGCTCCTCTAGTACCTGGCTTCTCTCCCAGTCCCTCTGCTCAGCTCCTGTGAGGAGCCCTTCCCCTACTCTAAGACTCTGCCACTGCTTCAGCAGCAGAAAGCCTTATATCTGGGGTCCTGTAGGTCACATGCTTATTCTGAGTCATGTGGCTTGTGACCGCCAGCTCCCAGCTTTAAAGGGCCATCGCCCATAAGACACACTACGGTGCCTACATGCACCCAAGGACCACTACTCTACTAGAGGGCCTTATAGGATAAGTCCCTCCCAAAGCTAGGGGGAAGGGGAAGGAAGTCCTTGGCAGCTCCAAGGGGGCTGAGGGGGAAAGAGGATCCGAGCTGGGTTCATGTCTTTGCTGAAAAGAAAAAACAAACACACACCGCTGGGGTGGGAGCTGGAAGGGGAGGTCTCTTCTGATGTGGGGGGGGCTCTCTTCTTCAGATCCCCTTTCACCAATTGCCATGGTTTCAGCCCAATGAGATCTGTCTCTTCCCTCTGGCTGACAACTCAGCAATGCTGCTGTCAGTCAGGGAGATGCCTTCAGATCATCATCTATCCCAGTGGTGCCCAAACTGTGGGATGCGCCCCCCTAGGGTAGCACATAGGAATGTTTGGTGGGGCCCAGGCCAGCCCCCACGGGGGGCGGAGAGGGAGCGCCACCCAGCCCCACTCTGCTCCAGCCCCACCCCAGCCACGGCTTCGCTCCCAGCCATGGGCCTCAGCCCCTGGCTCCCAGCCCAGCTGTGCCTCTGCTCCCAGCCCCGGCCAGGGCCCGTCCACAGCTCTGCTCCTGGCCCCAGCCCTTTCCCCAGCTTCAGCCCCCAACCATGGCCCATCTGCAGCTCCGCTCCTGGCCCTAGCCCCAGCCTCCAACCACGGCCTGGCACGTGGCTCCGCTCCCAGCCCCACCCCCAGCCTTGTCCCCTGGCCACAACCCCACTCCTAGCCCCAGACCCACCCCCATCGGCGGCCTCAGCCTCTGACTCCTGGCCTGTCTGCGACTCTGGCCCCAGCCTCGCAGCCCCCTTACGTCTGTCCACATCCCCCCACACCTGGGAGTTGCAGCCTCAGCTCCCCATCGCAGCTCTAGGGGGTGGGGGTGGAGAGGGATAAGGGGGGGCATGATGTGAAAAGTTTGGGGACCACTGCTGTAGCCCCATTCAGCCTTTCCCTGGAGGGTGGGGTGAATCCACAACCCTGGTGGGACATTGGGGTGGCATCTAGGTGCTCAGAGGGGACCCTTGACAACATTCCCTACCAGGGCAGAATTCTGGTGGAGAAGTTGGCCATAAAATGTGCCAGCAGGCTGCTGATTGTGGACGCAGCCGTGACTGGGCCAGACACACAGATTAATAAATACGTTTCAGATCGGAAACCAGCTCTGATTCTGGAACGTTATCGCTATTCCCGGTTCATTTCCTGATGTCGTTCCTTGGGCTCTGGATGACAAATGGAATAGGTTTGGGTGTGCTGGTAAATAGAGGCTTTGTACAAACAGAGGTTAATCTGAGAAGCTTGCGGATGCCTGCACTGAATGCCTGTGGCCGGGATAAAGAATGAAATCCATTAGCCAAGTTAAAAATCTGTCATGTTGAATAACAGAGCAGCCAGCTTTGCCCCGCCTTCCCATCAAAAACATCCCGAAAACCCAAGCGTGCGCAGTCTGCCAGAGCATCCCCAGGTAGAAACCTCCTGTGTCTTACAAGCAAGTGTAGACACTGTGTACACCGAGGTCCATATGCCCCCCAAAGCAGGGAGCAAAGCAGTGTGTTATAGCCAGAGGAGGCTGGAGAGGCCATGGAAAGGGAAAGTGTGACCAGGAGGAATCATACCACGGCATCACATAACTGCCACCAGTTCTGTGCTGCTTACATGACAGCCCCAAATTGCACGCAGCTGCCCCAAAGAGGAATCAAGGAAGATCCTGTGTGTCTAGGCAAGTCTAGCTAAGAAAACCAGCCTTGGATCTGCTGAAACCTTGCAGACATTAACGCTGATGTGGGCGGCCTTAGCTCCTCCCACAGGCCCTGTGAAAACCCAGCTGAAGGATCCCGTGGACGCAGGGGAAGGGAATAGGGCAACCCCTGGTAGCACCGCCGTAGAGCTAGTGAGCGGGACTGCCATTGGTAGGGAAGCCCAGAGCCCTGTGAAAGCAGGGAAACAACTAGAGCTGGACGGAAAACTTTACACCCACAACATTTGAACAAAACTAAATGAAACTTTGTGGAAACTTTCGCAATTCTTCCCTTCCCCCGCCCCCTTTCCGACACACTCTACAAACAACACATGTATGCTCCAAGAGTCCCTAGGGCTCAGGTTCTTTGTGTTGTAGGAGTATTTACCTGACCAGCCCTCTCTCCCTTCTGCAGTGCTGTTGAGTCCCATTCCCAAGGGGTGATCTGATCATTGTTTCAGCTAACAACCCCCATGCCACCGTACTAGCGATCTTGGTTTAATAAACATGGGAGGAGGGAAGATGGGGCCCTAAGTCCTTACACCAGAAGGGCCAATTCTTAGTCACATTGAAGTCAATGGTAAAACTGCCACAGGTTTCAATGGGAATGGGATCGGGATTTGGCCCCAGGTATCAAAAATGAGAGGGCAGTTCTTCCCCCTATGTGGTTTATGGTGCATCTGACATTAGTTGTTTAGCATTTTCGACTGCAACAGCTTATGCTCTGCAGGAGAAATGGGAAGCACATTCAAGATGCATCACAACTAGAGCTGGCTGGGAAATTTTCACCCTAAAATGCCATTTCTTCCCAACTGAAACTGTTCACAAAAACGGCGTCCAGTTCAATGACACACCCAGCTTGAAACAGTTTGGGTAAAGGGATTCTCAAACTGGGAAGCTTCTACTTTTTCAGTCAAAAGGACTCCTCGTTGCAAAATGTTAATACATTTTCATAAAGAAAAAAAAGTAAAAGAAGGGGGAAAAGGTTGAAATGAACATGAAACACTTCAGAATTATTGAAATAAAATATTTTTATTGACCTGAACAAAAAAAAAAAAAAAAAAAAAAAAAAAAAAGGAGAGTTGCAGTCCCCCGCGTTGGGACGGGGAAAATGTGTTGAAAATTGTTGTGGAAATAGGAATACCATTTCCTGCCCAGCCCTGGTTGTGACCCTGTAGTGAGTCGGTGTGGCTCCCCTCCTGCCCAGAAGAGGGAGCCCACGTGCCGGCACCAGAGTGGGTGGGACCACCACCGCCTGTCCCCGCCCCCCGGAAGTCAAGGGGCGGGACAGGAAGTATAAAGGCCGGCCGCCCGAGCTCAGTTGGCGGCCAGCCACCACAGGGAGCAGACGTGCGGCCGGGAGCTCCCGGCCAGGAGACCGTCGAAGACCCTAGCTGGCCTGAGCTACCCCGGGCCCGCTACGAGGAGGAGCCGCCGGAGCCCGTTCACGCCCGCCACTGGGAGAACCCCTGGGAACCGAACCCCGCTAACCCCGAGGGTGAGACTGGACCCGAACCCCTCAGCCCCTGCTGCTATCCAGAGGAGCCGCCTGAGGACCATTGGCCGGACTTCCCGGCAGAGCTACCAGACTTGCCGCCGAGCCCGGGCAGAGAGGAGCCCATGCAGGTGGACTGGCCCGATCCCGGCGCAACGACCGAGGTAGGCTGTGAGGGGGATCACGGAAGTAGCCCGGGGGTAGCCGACCCCGGTCCGGCTGCAACTGAGTGTGAGCCTATGTCAGTGTGCTGCGGTCTGGATACCCCACTGACCAGCAGCGGCAGCAACCGCTGTTAGGGCCCCGGGCTGGAACGCAGTGGAGTGGGTGGGCCTGCGTTCCCCCCTGCCACCCTCCGTACGGGTGGCAGGCTTCCCCCTCACCCAACGCTCGGCTACAGAAGCCTGGGCCTTGAACTATTTGCCTGCTCAGCCCCTGCAACAAGGGCCTGAGCTTAACTGTGTTTGCCCCGCCCTGATCCAGGGCCTGGGCTTTGAACTGCTTGCTCGCTCAGCCCCTGCAACAAGGGCCTGAGTTAACTGTGTTTGCCCCACCCTGATCCAGGGCCTGGGCTTTGAACTATTTGCTCGCTCAGCCCCTGCAACAAGGGCCTGAGCTAACTGTGTTTGCCCCGCCCTGATCCAGGGCCTGGGCGCTGAACTATTTGCTCGCTCAGCCCCTGCAACAAGGGCCTGAGCTAACTGTGTTTGCCCCGCCCTGATCCAGGGCCCGGGCGCTGAACTATTTGCTCGCTCAGCCCCTGCAACAAGGGCCTGAGCTAACTGTGTTTGCCCCGCCCTGATCCAGGGCCTGGGCTCTGAACTATTTGCTCGCTCAGCCCCTGCAACAAGGGCCTGAGCTTAACTGTGTTTGCCCCGCCTTGATCCAGGGCCTGGGCTTTGAACTGTTTGCTCGCTCAGCCCCTGCAACAAGGGCCTGAGCCTAACTGTGTTTGCCCCGCCCTGATCCAGGGCTTGGGCTTTGAACTATTTACCCGCTCAGCCCCTGCAACAAGGGCCTGAGCCTAACTGTGTTTGCCCCGCCCTGATCCAGGGCTTGGGCTTTGAACTATTTACCCGCTCAGCCCCTGCCATAAGGACCTGAGCCTAACTGTGTTTGCCCCGCCCTGATCCAGGGCCTGGGCTCTGAACTATTTGCCCGCTCAGCCCAGCAAGCAAGGGTCTGAGCTAACTGTGTTTGCCCCGCCCTGATCCAGGGCCTGGGCTCCTGAGCTTTAACTGTGGTTGCTCCGACTCTGCACCAAAGAGCCGGAGTTTCAGGACTAACTGACTGCTTATTCCCAGAGTAGTGAGTCGGTGTGGCTCCCCTCCTGCCCGGAAGGGTCGAGCCCCGGCTAGGACCTACTACAGACCCCCTGCAGAAAAATTGGAAAACCAACAAAAACTATTTCTCATCAGCAAAATTTTTTTTTTTTTTTTTTGCAACACACTTTGAGGCTGAAAGAGCTAATCTAACCTCAAAACATTATCAATGTGACTCTTCGGTAAGGCCTTTAGAATGGAAATTAATTGTCAACCTTAACTATAGCTATCAAAACACTAATTAAAATGGCCCCCTGGCATGTCTGCACCGCACACTACGTGTATACCTACACAGGGATCAAAACCTGGGGCAGACCCACGGCAGCTGATTTGGCCTAGGTCTACACTACGGGCGGGGGGGGGGGGGGGTCAACCTAAGATACGCAACTTCAGCTACGCGAATAGTGTAGCTGAAGTTGCGTATTTTAGGTCAACTTACCTGGCTGTGAGGACAGCGGCGAGTCGACCGCTGCTGCTCCCCCGTCGACTCCGCTTCTGCCTCTCGCTGTGGTGGAGTTCCGGAGTCGACGGCAGAGCGATCGGGGATCGATTTTATCACGTCTACACTAGACATGATAAATCGATCCCCAATAGATCAATCGCTACCAGCCAATCCGGTGAGTGGTGAAGATGTGCCCTTGGGCTCACAGAGCTCGGACTCTGGGACTGAAAAATTGCTGTCTAGATGTTCAAGCTCAGGGTGAAGTCCAAGCTCTGGGACTTATGAGGGTGGAGGGTCCCAGAGCTCAGGCTCCAGCCTGAGTCCAAATGTCTATACAGAGATTTTTAGCCCCACAGCCAGAGTCTTGCAAGACCAAGTCAGCTGACCCAGGCCAGCCATGGCCATGCAGTGAGTCTTTTATCCATATGTAGCCATATTCTAAGCCTGGGATCTGACTCAGGATTGAGCCCAAGCCCCACTTCCACCCACGCACAAATCAGTCAGACTTGGGGCATTAAGCACTCAGGACCTGGGTCCTAGAACCCTGCTAGGCAGGTGGGTCCAAGCCCTGTCATTTTTCAGTGTGGACACAGCTCAAGTCACTAACCAGAGTCAAAAGGTCTGCGTAGTGCAACATGAACGCATTAGCATGGCTGTGCGATCTCAGCTCAGCAATTGTAAACCCAGGGTTACAATGCAGTGTGGATGCTCAGGCATGGGCTTGGAAACACCGAATCCACAAGCCCACGTCCCACAGATGCAGGCTTAGTATGCAGTGTAGACACACCCATAATAAAGGCTGGCTCAGGGTATGTCTACATTGCGCTAAAAGACCTGCGGCTCCAAGTCTCAGAGCCTGGGTCAGCTGACTTGGTCTCCCAAGGCTCGGCTGCGGGGCTATAAAATGGCAGTGTAGACATTCGGGTTCAAGCTGAAGACCCTCCCCTTTACAACGCCTCGAAGGCCAGGTTCCAGCCCAAGCCCGAACCTCTACAATGCAACTTTATAGTCCCAGAGCCCAAGCCCCACGAGCCTGTCAGCTGACCTGGGCCAGCCACTCTCATGCTGCAGGTCTTTTATCACAGCGTAGACTCACCTTTTGAGACACTGCTGTCCACTATCAGTGGGTCAAAATCCTAGGGATCAACTCCTACTCCACCAGTCAGTAAGAGCTGGCAGTGCTGGAGAGACTCTCAGGAACTGGGTGAGTTTTATGCCACACATTCGTGAGCCTCTGGCTCACTAAGGAGTAACGCTCACAGCAACTGGGCAGGAATCCCAGAAGGATAACACCTGCAACGAGGAACCTTGAGGAAAGGTGTTAAAATGATGAGGGGGGAAAAGACCAATAAAATGCTCCTCTCAGATTCAGACATAGCATCGAACCCCATCCTCTCGCCCCGCTCTTTTACCCCCAATCTAGAGAAGTGTAGGGACAGAAATAAGATTTGCTAATTGTGCCCCTGGTTGCTTGGAATAATCCATCACTGAAGAGTAAGGGTACATCTTCACTACCTGCCGTATCGGCAGGTAGCAATTGATTTATCCGGGATCGATATCTCGCGTCTCGTTAAGATGAGATATATCGATCCCCGAACGTGCTCACCGTCGACTCCGGAACTCCACCAGAGCGAGCGGCAGTAGCGCAGTCGATGGGGGAGCCGCGGCCATTGATCCCGCACCATGTGGACCCCAGGTAACTTGATCTAAGATACTTCGACTTCAGCTACGCTATTCGTGTAGCTGAAGTTGTATATCTTAGATCGATCCCCCCCCCCCAGTGTAGACCAGCCCTAAGATGAGATTTATCGATCCCCGAACGCGCTCACCGTCAACTCCGGAACTCCACCAGAGCAAGCGGCGGTAGCGCAGTCAACGGGGGAGCCGCGGACGTCGATCCCGCACCGTGTGGACCCCAGGTAATTCGATCTAAGATACTTCGACTTCAGCTACGCTATTCGCATAGCTGAAGTTGCGCATCTTAGATCGATCCCCCCGCCCCCTCCTCCAGTGTAGACCAGCCCTTACTGGGTGAGCTTAGGCTAGGAAATCATTTTGTCCCTGTGCTGGTTCATATTTTTAGGAACCCCAAGGGAAAAATCCAGCATTTATCCAGCCCTTAATCTTTACAGAGGCAAAACTTCCACTGAAGTCAGATGGGTCCCAGCCAGTGCCTTCATCACAAAACCATCCTTCCCCAAGTAATAAATCCCAAGACTGATAACAATACAAACTCACAGAATGGTAAAAAGGTTGGGCATGTGTACACGGTTCCTCTTTTTCCTTCGCTCTTTTCAACTAGATGGGGGGGGGGAAATCAATGCGGATACAATTAAGGAAGTTCATAGGTTTGTGGAGTGCCTAGCACAATGGGATCCTGGTCCATGAATTGGCTGCTAAGCACTTTGCTAATATAAATAAATAATAGGCACTCCCAGGTCAACTTGCACAAGAAAAAGGTGGGTTCAATAAATGACCCTGGATACCTTTCCAGTTCTACCGCCTATGATTGTATTCCTTTGACTAAAGAATTATTCAGCTCATCACCACTGCTCATCGCAATGTGCTATTCTAGAGATCATGTCCTGCAAAGTCTAGGAAACTGTAACAACCATAGATCAGAATCTCCTTCATTTCCTAGCTTTTGGTCCTAAGCCTAATATTACTTTAGTTTGCATCATTTCATTTATACATGTAAGACACAGATGGATTCAGATTTAGTCCCCCACCAAACAGGCACCAATATCCATTCATTCCAGCTTGGAAGTCGCTCCAGTTTGTGTAGAGTAAGAAAAAATGAAACCAAACACTGCCCATTTTGTCATCGGGTGATAAGAAATGAAAGGATCGTTTTGAAGCTATTCTCATTTTCCATTTGAAATAATGTAATTGACTCATTACCATAAAGCCTGCTGGTAAATTACTTTTCTTTGTAAGCTGGTTTCTTTTTGGAAAGATCGTAAAATTTTCTAAATCCAAAGAGTTTGGCATTGAGAGGTCCCCCACAACGCAACTTCAGTAGGACGATATCTGAAGAGTAAAGAAAACCCTCTGTATTCTATACAGAATACTGGGGAAAATGACCCAAGAGAGTCATTCGGTTCTATATATAGTACTGAAGCCTTTGGAATTCTCTTCCCACCTTGGTCTGTAACAGCCTGAGTTTGTTGGTCTTCAGGGGTCCAACTTTTCTCCCTTGAGGGCTGGCTAGTAGTGGTGCGCAATTCTGGTGGGGGTCGTATAGAGAGCGTCATTTATTTTTGTTATATTCATTTTGTGGCTGGTTATTCGTTTTGGCCTTAGGGTAACTGATGGGACTGTTTATTTATACATTTACAGTAAAAGCTTTCTTATCCGGCATCTTGGTGGAATGGGAGGTGCTGGTAAGTCAAAAATTCTGGTTAACTAAGAAGGAGGGAATTTGGGTGTGGGAGAGGGCTCGGGGCAGGGGGTTGCGGTGCAGAAGGGGATGAGGGTTGTGGGCTCTGGGAGGGAGTTTGGGTGCGGGAGGGGGCTCAGGGCAGGGGGTTGCAGCACGGGAAGGGATGCAGGTTGTGGGCTCTGGGAGGGAGTTTGGGTGCAGGAGAGGGCAGGGGGTTGGGGCGCGGAAGGGGATGCGGGTTGTGGGCTCTGGGAGGGAGTTTGGGTGCGGGAGGGGGCTCAGGGCAGGGGGTTGCAGCACGGGAAGGGATGCAGGTTGTGGGCTCTGGGAGGGAGTTTGGGTGCAGGAGAGGGCAGGGGGTTGGGGCGCGGAAGGGGATGCGGGTTGTGGGCTCTGGGAGGGAGTTTGGGTGCGGGAGGGGGCTCAGGGCAGGGACTTGGGGCACAGGATGGGTTTCAGAGTGCCGGATCCAGGCAGTACTCACCTCGAGTGACTCCCTGCAAGCAGTGACACATCCCTGCTGCTCTTAGGTGGAGGCACTGCCAGGCAGCTCTGCGTGCTGCCTCCACCCACAGGTGCCGCCCCCGCAGCTCCCATTGGCCGCAGTTCCTCAGGGCAGAACAGGGACAGCGCATGGAGCCCCTGTAGCCATTCCTCTGCCTAGGAGCAGCAGGGACAGGTTGCTGATCCCGGGAAGCCAGGTAGGGAGCCTGCTGGCCCTGCACCAACTGGACTTTTAATGGATATCTGCGCCTGGTTTCTAGAGCTTTCCGGTTGGTAAAGTGCTGGATAACACAGCTTTTACTGTATCTTTAAAAGATTGCTACGGGCATCCAGCACTGGGTGGGTCAGTTCTCTTTTATCACAGAATAGTAAAAACCTAAATAAATAAATGCAACTCACCAATCTCTCCGACATGGGTGTCTTGTCATCCTCTGGTAGATGCTGCTCCAATGCCAGAACAATGCAGTTGGCTATGATTGTCGCTAAAATCATGTATTCAAATGGAGTAGGGCCAATAGTTAAAGAAGAAACTCGCTGACACAAGGAGAATTTCAGCAAGAAGAAGAATCCCATGTATTCTTATTACACGTCTACAGATGTTGATCATTCAAGTGGCATTGGTGTCTCCTGGAAATCCTCAGCCAGGTTTTCTCTGAATCATACCTCAGGCCCTTCTAGGGGCGTCTTTGGGAAGTTTTTAAGAAATCAATTCCCTTCTTTGGGAACCAGTGATTTAGATTTTGTCACCCAAAATCCCTCTATAAATTCTGGGTTTCTCGTCTTCTTTTTCCAAGAGCAAACAGGACGTTTTGATTTTAAAAAAGACTGACAATATGAAGTGCCCCCCAAGAGACAGTAAAATTGGATGTCCCCTGCTGAATTATGGGTTAGTAATTCTCTGGCATTTAAATCTAAGCATGTTATGTAAATAAGTAAATGACAGGTTAGGGAACTTAGATTTCAAGCCTTCTCTCTAGGTCTGAAATATGAATTACTGACAGATTGCCATGCCAGATCAAAGTTATTCAGTGCCTGATCGGTGTGAAGGGAAACCAGCTTCACAGGCTAGTAAAGCCAGCTGGAAATACTGTACCTCTGCCTTTCTCTCTCTCTCTTTCTCGTCTCACCTGCACATGAGCAAACCCTGGGCTGACTCCAGCACTGAAGAGTAGCTCAGAGTGGTGGGTAACGCTTCTCCAGCACCGTGGAGAGCTCCCCTGGGCAAGGACAGCGCCTGGCAGTTTCACCACAAGCCAGTCCTTTCATGGAGCAGGTTACTTGATTCACTCCAGAGAGCATCCTTGGCAAGTACCATACATTGAACTTGTCTCTGGCCTGAGCTGGAACTTCCCCAAGGAAAGTGGGGTTTGCGGACATTTTGTAGCTCTGGTTTTCCTGCTGACTCTAGGGTTTCTATAGTGTGTCCGTTTCCTTTCCTTAGTGGTAAAGGAGAAGGAGGGGGAGGTGGCGAGACTGCCCCTGGGGCTTTTGCTGCTTGTTTATTCCAGGCTGGATTGCAGCTCCCCTCCCTGTGTTTCCCAACATTAACTGAGAGATCTCTGTGGGGAACGTATATTCCCCAAACCAGCGCATTCCCCTCCCACCAGCCACCCTTGGAGTTCAAGCTGGGGAGCTGGGCTCCTGGCAAGTGCAAGGGTTGCTAGGAGGCAGAGAGGAGGCCTTGCTGCTGGTAGCCAAGGATTAATAGGTGTGTGATTTCAGATGAAATGAAAACAACAGGCTCCCCGGAGATTCCCCAGTGCAATGCATTCCTGCTGGTGCACATCAGCCACTGCGCACACACACACACCCTGGCAACCTAAACCTCAAAGGAAGAGTCGGGCTCCCTTTGCCAAGCATTTAGCTCCCCACCGCATGCATCATACCAGAAACAGAATCCCCTTCCCAGCGAGGTCTCTGCAGTTCACTTGCTCAGGGAGCTGGTTCTGGGATGAAAAGCATCTGCCCCTTCCTCAGTACAGCCACGGACCACCTCTTCGCATCCTGCCTCACTCTGCCACTGAGCATTTCAAAAACAAACCAAAGCAAACCCCAAGCCCAGGCGCGCCTGATTCCGGGTAGTCCAAGCGCGAGGGCTAACGTCAGTTCCCATTGGAACAGCCTGGCCAAGGTGGGGTGCTAAAAACAGGCTGCAACAATTGTGTATTGGTGAGATGTCAGTCAGGAGACCTTGACTATCGCTGTCCCTAGCACTAGCTGAAACGCCAAGGTGTCACCATTTTACCTCACAGTGCCCTCCTGCAGAGAGAGAGAAAGGCTAAAATATTAAAATAAGAACCATCATTTACCCTCAGATCCCTTTGCACGGCTCTAAATAGCATGAAATGTGCATGCATAATACACGCACAAAGACAAATACATGTATTTCACACCCCTATTACACACCCATTTATTATCTTCAAACACCACCCCCCCGATATTACAAACAAGTTCTATTACAGATACAACACCCCCCCCCCATATCATCCCCATACACCCAGCTCTAGACTGGGCACACACAGCACAGTTATATGCTCCCTAGATCACACACCTCTGTATTCTACACAGACACACCCACACACCCCAAGCTTTTATTACCCCCAGATTCACCCCGCCCTGTTTGATCCCTTCCCCCCCCCCACACACACACACCCCTCCCCAAAAGGATATGGCCATTCGGTTATCCTCTTGGCGTATTTCCGAATAACGTTATCCTCGCTGAAGATGAAGAGGGATCTGTTGACGGTGAAGCAGTTCTGTTTGACGGGGATGGGGTTGTAGAGAGCCATCGTCCTGGCTCTCTGGGCCATCGACTGCTTGTACATCCTTTGGCCGGGTGGAGGGCCACCTTGCCGGCTGCTCCCTCGTCCAGCCCCGGCCGGACCGCCGCCTCCATAGCGGGTGGGCAGATCATCTCCGAACCGAGCCATTCTCGCAACGCACAGAGCCGGGCGCTACAATCCACACTGGCAGCCGAGGCAGGGGGAAGACGCATCCCAGCGCCCAGGACTCTCCCTCCTGGGGCCTCGCTGCTGGGAGGGCAGGAAGGGGCGGGGGGCGTCTCTGCGCCTCCGGCTGCAGCTGGGGAGGGGACGCAGCAGAGGGAACGGTAGGAACCGGCCGGTCCAGCCAGCCACGCCGCGCTCCCCGCCCGGCGGAAGGGAGTGGAGAGGGCTGCGCTCAACTTCCCACCCAGGTGCCTTTCCTCCAGTCCAGCCTCATGCTTCTCCCGATCCAGGCGGCTCCCCCGGGGGAGGGCGATGGCTCTCCGGGCTGGGGGGGCAGGAATCCGAGCTCTCGTCCTCTTTCCCCTTCCTCTCCTCCGGCCTTCTCGCTCTTCCTCCCTCTCCCCGGGCGGCCGGGGCTTTCCTCCCCTCCGGCGGTGGCCAGGGCAGGCAGCCAGAGCGCGGCGCCGGAGAGACTCCCTGAGTCACCGGCAGCTCGAATGGAAACGTTCAGAGTAACCAGTTTGTGGAACCTCAGCCCCCTATAAGAGCCCGGCCCGGTGACTCCCCTCAGCCAATCAGCTGCGGCAGCTCCACCCAGGCCAATACAACCCCTGGAGAGAGCGAGAACCAAGATTTTCTTTCCCCCGGCTTCATTGCCAAGCCCTGGCAGAGTCCTGGATGCATGGCAAGGGGGTGGGAAGGGCCATTCGCTCCCCCCCCCACACACACACACACCCTGCCCATCCGCACCCCAGTGATGGGGGGGTGCAAAGAGGGGTGGGGGACTTGGATCCATGCCATAGAGATGCCCCAATACATGGTTAAGTTCCCCCTCCCCACCCTCCACCCTGACAGGATGCCAGCGTCTGCCCCCGCCAGCAGAGGACACACTACGGTGGGCAAGGAGTTAGCAGCCCTGGAGGGGCGGTGCTGGGGCTGAACGGGGGCTAGCTAGAAGTTTTGGGGGGGCAGAACCGAGAAGCAGGTGGCCCCACGCGCGGGCGCGCCCCGGCCAGCTGTGAGCTGTCCAGCTGCTGCAAGGCTCGCCCCGAGCGGGGCAGGGGGGGCTTGGGGAGCCGCCCCGCCTGGGTCACACGCGCCTGGCTTCAGCTGGAGGAGTCCTGCCAGGATCGCCCCGTGCCCGCCTGGCATCGGCCCCTGCCCGCCGGCACCCAGGACGCGCTGCGAACTTTCCGAGCCCGGCCGGGCCGAAGGGTTTGGCCACACACCGGGGCAAACGCCAGATTGGAGAAATCGGAGTCATCGCACACAAGGACTGGGCTGAGCCCGCTGGGACGTTATGAACTCAGCCTTACCGGGGAGCTGGTCCTGTAGGGATTAGGATTAATTGGGGGGGGGGACTCTTAGACCATCTGGAGCCCAGGGCCTGGGCCCTAGCCGCAGAAACCCTCCCTGACTTCTAGGGGGAGTTCTGCTTAACCCGAGGGCATGATAGGGCCCCTGGTTTTTCTAACCGGCTTGTTGTTCATAATAAAAACTGGATTGGGATCAGTAGAGGAGGTGGGCTGTGTGTGTGTACACATCTCTCTGTACCTGGGCATTAGCAGACACCTATCTGAACATGTCCAACTGTTCCACTCCGGAGAACTCGCCTTCCTTCCCATTGGTGTGAATCCTGGCTACCTTTAACCCTGTATTTACCACTGAAATCCTTTAATCCTGTTTATTTCAACACCCTCTTTTGTTCCCTTTCACTACGGGTCATGAAGCTAACCCCTTATTCCTGCACCTCCTCATCGTATGCTGCTGTATTAGGTAGCTGGGGTGGATTCCCTTCTTTTACAGCTAGACTAAGTGACATAACTAGTCACTCTAAAAATGTACCCTCCAGAGAAGTCAGTCAAGACATTTTCACTTCTCCCACAAAAGGAAATCCTGGATTCCTCTCATTCTGAGCAGCTAATGTGTTTTTGCCTTAGTCATCCAAGCTGTCTCAGTTCAAAACCAACCCACCATTTAGGCAAGGCTGCAACAATCACATCTGCTGGGGACAGAAGTGTATTCATAAATAGGGTCAGCTGCTGTCTGCTAACATGTGACTTTAAAGAAGAAACTGGCTTCTTCCACAGGGCTTTGGAATTAGATGGGCTTTCTTGTATACGAAGCCTGCGTAATCATTACAGGCAATGTATTGTTTTAGAGCCAGGGTGAAAGAGTATTGACATTTAAATCAAGGGAACACAGAAAGAAATAATAATGGCGGAATGACATCATGTCCTGCCTCGGTGATAAGACAAAAATGGAACCATCCTGACACATCCACGTCATCCTGGTTTCTAAGGTTTATAGGGAGAATGCTGATAAAGGAACTTCCAGTGTAGAGACCTACAGGGAATGAATGATTTGGCGGCCTGCTGGTAGATGGAATATAAAAATGGTTTCCCAACACCCACAATCCAGGCCAGGGATTTTCAAAAGTGTCCGGTGCACTGGGTGCATGCCGGGTGCTGGGCTCTTTGGAAAATCTTGTCCTCATTGTGCACGCAGAAAATATGGTCCTATGTTCTATCCGCTCAGTCTCCCAGTAGCCCCAATGGTGGGTACTGGCCCCTTAAAAAAATCTGACCCCACTCTCTTTTGAAATCATAGTTGAGCCTGTGGATAACTGCAAGATAATGTTCCTTGACAAAAATAGCCTCAGGTCATATGTCCTTATGGGCTTGATATTTGCAAGATCCTCAGAGGGAAAAAAATAATCTTGGGAGTCAACCCAGATAGCTAGAAAATATAAATAAATAAATAGTACTTAGATAGATTTGACATCTTCAAAATGCAAGACATCTTACTGATTGCTTGGCAGGGAATTGTTATCCTTATTGTACATATGGAAAAGTCAGGGCTCAGGGTGGTTATGGGTTGAGCTGGTTGGGAAATTTCTCTCCCTGTAGAAATTTTTTTTGACAAAAACCATTTTTTTTTTCATTTTTATTAAATGTTTTCCACACAAAAATCATTTGAATTTAAAAACTAAAACACTCCAAAGTGGAATTTTTATTATTATGGTAACTGCAAGTTTGGGGGGTTCTCCTGTTCTGGTTTTGGTTGCTCAAAGCCTGAACCTTGATGTTGTTTTCATTTTTTTCAATGAAAACCCACTGACATTTTTTATGAACAATTTCATTTCCCTCTCCCATTTTGGGATGAAAAATCTTTTTATAGAAAATATATCAACCAGCTTTGGGTATGTGGTGCTTTCTAGAGGTGCTCATCCCCTCCAGCTCCTGACGCCTTCACCAGAGGACGTGGTGGATGGCCAGCAGCTCTGAAGAACCCTGTCTGAAGGATCTTATCCACGATGATAGTGCAGATCAACTCAGAGCCAGAATTCGAGTTCCAAAGTTCCTGTCTCCCAGTGCTGTGTGGCTCCGTTAGACCCTGCGACCTCTCTCCATGACGAAGTCAGCTATGGAGCTGCAGTTAATAATACGTTAAAAAGGATGCTTGGGTACATTCATAATGACTAGAAAATAATGCAAACATGTTGTAACGACATTAAACTAATACCCGGATATTATATTGTACTTTTCATAAGTAGATCTCGTAGCACTTTGCAAAGTACATCAATATTATTTCCATTTAACAGATAGGGAAATTGAGGTACAGAGAAGGACAGAACTTGCCCCCGGTCATTCAGGAAGCCCATAGTAAATCCCGGAATAAAATCTTGGACTCAGATCTCCCAGTCCAAGTATGCTAGCGATGAGACCACACTACCACCTCCGCTATGCCCTTCTCTGCAGCTGCATGAACTGTTTTGTTATACCTCGGGAAAGATCAAGTTGAGAGTCTAAAGATCCAAAAGGCCAGCAACGCTGTCTGGAGACATGGAGGGACTTAAGTACAAGAGACAGATTGCAAAAGATAGGATTATTTAGCCTTGAAAAGGGGATTTAGCTTGGGTACATAAGATTACGGAAAGAACAGTAAAAGAATATTCTTACCTTTTACCTGACCAAGGGGTCGCTCCAGGAAATGAACGGAGAGCAAATTTCAAGCCAGTAAGGAAATATTTAAAACACTCTGGAATCTACCACTGCAAGAGGACAAAGCATTAAATACTTTGTTCTAAAAACAGACTGGATCATTTGATGAATAATGTTTTACAGTTACCAATGTGAAGATGAGGGTGCTTCTCATGCTTTTATGGGCACCAGCCTATTGCCTCTGCCATCAGAGAGGAATTCTTCTTTCTGCCCTCCCCCCATCCTCTACCTGGAGCAACATTGCACCATCAACGAGGGGGTTCGTCTTCCTCTGAAGTACCAAGCATTGGCTAGTGCCTGAGGCAGGAAATGGGCTTGGGGGAGCAATATTTGGATCCAGAATGGCAAAGCCTACATTCCGATGGCAAGCTAAAGAGAATGACACAAAGTTACAGACATTTGGATATAAAGGGGCTGCTGTCTGCTATTTAGTGGGATGGGATTCTTATGGAACACACTGGACACTATTCACTATGACAATATGGAAATTCCTAATAAGTTTAGGCCCCAACTCTAGGGCTTTTTGGTTCAATCATGTGGAAGCACCATAGGTCACCTGCAGCTTGATACGTCCCAGATGCCTGAGCTTGGTCTTCTGTCTGGAAGCAAAGGGGCTGGGGAAGACACCACACCAACATCCTCTTATGGCTGGTCACCAAGATTGTAGTCTAGCAAGTAGGTCTTTGCAGAGATGGTGGCAGAAAGGTGATAGGGAAGAGACTAAATGAAAACTGAAGGAAGGGCCATTAAATTCCAAAGACTCCCATAAGGACTGGCCCACATCTTAAATGACTGCTCAGAGAGAAGGGGAAAGTTCCTTGGCATACACCCTGCTTGGATTCAGATGAAGCCCTGGGAAGGCCACAATTGAGCATATTATTTGGCACTTCATTTAAGTGCCATGACCACCACCACCACCACCCCCAAAATTGTGCACCACCTAAGGATGGAACAAACCTTTATTCCAGTCTACCAGCAGCTGTGGAGCCAAGGTGTGACCTCAGATATGGATCATCCATGGGAGAGCTGCTAAAAACCTCAGCATTTCTGAAGACCAAGCCAATAATGCTCTCTAGGTCAAAGCCAACTCCTTACATTCAGGACCGGGTGGCACTTTTGGTAAACATGAGGTCTTCCCCGTGTTTTTGGCCACAGATGTCTGCTTGCCTAACTGCTGTGCATGCAATGGCTACCTATCACCTAGAGAGTACAGCCCTTCTGTGATGCAATTAGCCGAGAGCTATGGAGTGATACCTCCTGTGGAAGGGCAATATGATTATTCCTAGCTTGATCAGAGCATACATAACACCATTGAGCAAAGGATGACTGGAGAGAGTGGGGATGGGAGGGATTCCCAACGTTCTTTAAATTGTATCAGAGAGAAAAGAACAAAATAAAATACCCAACAAATTGAAAAGAAAACCATTTGATGGCACTATTCCTATTATTCACACTTCTCCTAGGCTCAGAGCAATGTCCCATTTGCCTCCCTTATTATTATTTGTATCACATTAGTACCTAGGGTCCTCAGCTGAGATTGGGGCCCATTGTGCTAGGCACAGAATAAACACGGTAAAAGTCAGTCTCTGCCCCAAAGTGTTTATCTTCCAAATAGACAGGAGAGACAAAGGGTGGAAGGAAAAGCAGACATGAGGAAGGAAGGTCCCAGAGCAGTAACCAGTCAGGAAGAGAACCCAGGTATCCTGAGTCCCAAAAGAACACCTCATCCACCGGACCACACTGCCTCTCATATCACGCTATCGAATACTGAATGCATTGCCTTGTGCAGAAAGATGGGCTGCAAGCTATTCCATTTCTCTGATGGGTTCCTTGCCCCCATCCTTCTAAAAGGCTATTTTACACGAAACCCAGTTACCGCCCTTTCTTTGTTGCCAAAGAAGCGGGTTTCATGTGTGTCTGAGGCTTCTGCCTACAGCTTAGTGCGCTCACCCAATTAGCTAAATAATCAGACAGTCAGAAATAAGCAGCTCAGTAAAGACTTTGGATGTTACGGCCAATGTCTAGATAATAAAGGGTTAAAAACATGTGCTGTGCTGGCCGCGTATCACATCAAAGCTCACAGTGAACAACAGGGTCTGCTCAGCTATTCAGTGAGTGGGAAGGAGAGGCCAGGAGCCCACCGTCTGGTATCCAGTCTCCCATTTAAAAGGTCACTATGCTAATGACTTAGCACCAGCAACGCTAATTACAGTTTTCCTTTGTGGATGCCAGGGAAGTCCAATCAGGTAAGGCTGCACCTGCTTGTGCCTAATTAGGTTCTCAAATACCGTGGTGCTGGGCGCTGACTTGAATGCGTCCTGCTATTTTTATTTCAGACTTTGTACATTGATTTTCACTAGTACCTCTGAGCTTGTTCTTTACAAAGTTCTTTACCCTCATCCTTGAAGACTTGGCAGCAAACAGAGGACGGTAATGGGCTACGATAACACACTCACTTTTCCACCCCAGGAGACCTGGAGTTTGGTGGAGCTCAGCCTAATTTTTAGTAGCAATTTTGGCAGCATCACAGAAATCTGCCACGCATTTTGAAACAAACTCTCTCTATGCAGTAGGCCATAGCAAATTAGTTGTTAAAGGCCAGATTTTGTAAGGCATTTAGGGCCAAATTTTACAGGTATTTAGATGTTGCTCTGCTCAGCATTGCAAGACCTAAGTGACTTAGGAGCCTAAGTCTCATCATGAGTAAGTTCCTAAGTAACTTTTGAAAATAAGACTTAGGTACACAACGCTGATCAGAGCAATGCCTAAATATCTTTAAAAATCTGGGCCTAGTGAATAAACATAAAAATGAGCACTGAGGGGTATTTTCAAAAGGTTAGGCACCTAACTCCCATTGATTTTATTGGGACTTAGGCGCTCGCCCGTTTGGGCATTTTGAAAATCCCACCGGGCTACTTTCTGCATCTTTAGGCACGTAAATACTTTGGAAAATTTGACCCTAACTGAGATGGCAGTGTCACGCTATGTGCCCAAGACTGGGTTAGCAGTGACTGTTGCAGTTCAGGAGTGAGGTACATTACGAAAGCTGTTAGAGGGGCCCCAAGAGTGGGCTCTCCAGGTTGTTCCAGGCCAGGGCTAGAAAGGTAGGAAGAGATGCTTGCACAGTGCCTCCTCTGTGTCTTACCCTAGCACCAGTGGCCCTTAGCGATGCACTTTCACAAATACCCAATTCCCCTCTTCCTTGCCAAATGAAACTGGCAATGCCTCAGTTTGTCCCCACTAGAAATTTGCCTGTGCGGCTCTCATCACTTGCATGTAAAGTTACACAGTGGAAGAGAGAAACACTTTGTTCAATAATAAGGGTGGTAGTAAGTTAGGCAGAGGCAGACCGTGCCTCATCCTGGAATGTTTACTCTTCTCAGTGATGGGGAAGATAATGTGCTGATGCATTAAGGGAGCAAAGAAAAGATTGCCCAAGGCCCTGGAGGAGGTCCCTGACACAGGAACATACCACGCAACATTTCCAATTTTGCCAGTGCTTGGAATGAGGCATTTAAAGAGAGGCCACAACCCAGAGCACAGAGCCCCTAAGTCCTCGGTCAGCTTTCAGAGAACCTAAGGGGGAAGAGTACACAAGCAGAGCAGGATTTTGCAGAGTTCTCTTCTTCCTCGTTTGGGAAATTGGTCCGTGCATTTTAAACTCACATTCTAAGAACAAAAAAGCTGGTGGCCTGATTTTTTTGAGACCTGCAGCTCCCATTAAGTTCGATAAGATACTGCAAGTGCTCAGCATCTCTGACAGTCACTCACTAATTGGACACTCACCTGCATAATGGCACATGTCTGGAACAGGAGTGGGGTGGAACCAACAGCCATTTATATAAAGGCTATTTTTGCATACAAGAAAAGAATCCTGGCTCGAGAGTGACTGAAAACAGCCCCAGTGGAGGTGTGTTAGCCAATCAGCAGTGACTGCACCCAAGCTGCTGCCGCTGCTTTAAAGTGAAAAATTCCTCTAGCATCCCCTTCTGCCACCCTTATGTGCAGAAATACCTTCCTTCTCAGGGAGTGCCCCTGAAATCAACATCTAGGGTACGACTCGAATTGAGGAAGAGTTTCAGAATGGAGTCCATTATTATACATGAAGAGAAGGGAGTTCCTTACAAGTGGAGAACCAGTGTTGACAGGGCCAATTCAATCAGGGTGGATGTGGTCCACTCCCAATAATTGACGAGGAGGTGTCAATACCAAGAGAGGGAAAGTTGCTTTTGTAGTGAGCCAGCCACTCCCAGTCCCTATTCAATCCCAAATTAATGGTGTTAAATTTGCAAATGAATTTTAGTTCTGCACATGGTGGCTGAGCTTTGTGACTTTGTCCTCACCCACAACCATTTCATATTTGGGGACAACTTATACCTTCAAGTCAGCGGCACTGCTATGGGTACCCACATGGCCCCACAGTATGCCAACAGTTTTATGGCTGACTTAGAACAACGCTTCCTCAGCTCTCGTCCCCTAGTGCCCCTCCTCTACTTGCGCTACATTAATGACATCTTGATCATATGGACCCACGGGAAGGAGGCCCTTGAAGAATTCCACCTGGATTTCAACAATTTCCACCCCACCATCAACCTCAGCCAGGACCAGTCCACACAAGAGATCCACTTCCCTGGACACTAGAAAATAAGTGATGGTCACATGAACACCCTATACCGGAAACCTACTGACCACTATACTTACCTACCAGAGGGGTAGCCGTGTTAGTCTGAATCTGTGAAAAGCAACAGAGGGTCCTATGGCACCTTTAAGACTAACAGAAGTATTGGGAACATAAGCTTTCGTGGGTAAGAACCTCAGAAGAAGTGAGGTTTTTACCCACGAAAGCTTATGCTCCCAATACTTCTGTTAGTCTTAAAGGTGCCACAGGACCCTCTGTTGCACTTACCTACATGCCTCCAGCTTCCATCCAGGACACATTACATGATCCATTGTCTACAGCCAAGCCCTAAGATACAACCGAATTTGCTCCAATCCCCCAGAGACAAACACTACAAGATCTTTATCAAGCATTCTTAAAACTACTATACCCACTTGGGGAAGTGAGGAAACAGATTGACAGAGTGAGATGGGTACCCAGAAATTACCTACTACAGGACAGGCCCAACAAGGAAAATAAAAGAACACCATTGGCCATCACGTACAGCCCCCAACTAAAACTTCTCCAGCACATCATCAACGATCTACAAATTATCCTGGAAAATGATCCCTCACTCTCACAGACCTTGGGAGGCAGGCCAGTCCTCGCTTACAGACAGCCCCCAACCTGAAGCAAATACTTACCAGCAACTACACACCACACCACAGAAACACTAACCCAGGAACCAATCCCTGTAACAAACCTCGTTGCCTACTCTGTCCCCATATCTACTCTAGCAGCACCATCAGAGGACCCAACCACATGAGCCACAGCATCAGGGACTCGTTCACCTGCACATCTACTAATGTGACATATGCCATCATGTGCCAGCAATGCCCCTCTGCCATGTACACTGGCCAAACCAGACAGTCTATACGTAAAAGAATAAATGGACACAAATCAGACATCAGGAAATGTAACATACAAAAGCCAGTAGGAGAATCTTCCTGGACATTCAATAACAGATTTAAAAATAGCCATCCTTCAACAAAAACACTTCAAAAATAGACTTCAAAGAGAAACTGCAAGAGCTACAATTCATTTACAAATTTAACTCCATTAATTTGGGCTTGAATAGGGACGGGAGTGGCTGGCTCACTACCAAAGCAACTTTCCCTCTCTTGGTATTGATATCATCAATTATTGGGAGTGGACCACATCCACCCTGATTGAATTGGCCCTGTCAACTCTAGTTCTCTACTTGTAAGGTAACTCCCTTCTCTTCATGTATAATAATGCCCGCATCTGTAATTTTCACTCCATGCTTCTGAAGAAGTGGGTTTTTCCCACGAAAGCTTATGCCCAAATAAATCTGTTAGTCTTTAAGGTGCCACCGGACTCCTCATTGTCTTTTTCAGAATGGAAATCTTAATGAGCCAATCAGATAGCATATGGACAGCTAAGCTTGCTGATTGGCTCAGAAATGCAGGCTAGTTTTCCTGCAACTGTAATTTCAATCACCATTTGAAAATGCATGCACACAACCCCAAACAAATCTTCTGCCCCTTCTCCCCCTCCCCCCTACTTTGTCCAAATACATCATCCTAGAGAAATTCCTGGATGTGCCTGATGAAGCCATTTGCCATGTATATAATATTTAGTGGAGTTCATGTGCTGGGAACTTAAGATTTATTCTCCTTTAAGATAAGCAATGTCCCTGCTTTGTCTCAATCAATATTTATCTCTTCAGTCAATCATTCTTGATGATCACCTCAGGACAGACACATAATTTTAATACTGTCTATTTCTCTCCCTCCAACCTTTGATGGGAGATATGTAAGATTCCGGTTAGGTTTCCTGATCCTTTAGCAGTATGAGCATTCTCTGAGGGAGCCAATCCTGCCTGATTTGCTATGTTCTTCTGCACCCTTCTTTTACAAGGAAATATTCCCCAGGGCACCTTCTAACCCTTCTATTGATGACTTGCTTTTCTTCATTAGTTGGGAATTGTTCTAGTGCATTGGGCCCTCTAACCTAGGAAAAAAGCACAATTTGTAGTGTATTCTGGGGAGACGATGGAAAATAAGAAGGATCAATTTCATATACAAGGGTCACTTCCCCACATCCTTGGAGCTGCCACTTCCTTTGCTGCAGTCCTTAGAGCAGGGAGAAATATGAAGGAGGTGGAGAGAAATTGTACTAAAAAGGTAGACACTGTGATTAGTTTGTTTGATTGGGGAGAAACTTAAATGTCAAAGCTATGGAGAACCAAAGCTGGCATAGCAACAACTTCGCTGAAAACACGAAAAACAGAACAAACAAAAACCTGTGGACTTACGGAAGTTTGTATGTCCAGCACTTGTCTTATGGTCTTGTAGTTAAGGTGCTTCTAAGTACCTAAATCCCTGTTGAAAATGAGAATCAGGCTCCTAAATCAGTTAAGTGTTACAATGCCAAGCACAACAATGCCTAAAATAGCTTTAAAAATCTTGCCAAAGCCCATCAAAATCAAGGGAAGTTAATAGGAGCCGGTTTGGGCAATTCATGCCTATGTCTCAGTTCCCCATCTGTAACACGGGGATGATGAGACTTCCTTTTGCCCACCCTTTGTCTGTCTTTTCTATTTTGACTGTCGCTCCCCATGTGTGGGTGGTTAGCGCCCAGCAAAATGGGGCCCTGATATGAATTGTGGCCTCAAAGAGGAAACAGAGAACGGGAGTGTATTGTTCTATGTGATACAATTACTGGGGAGCTGTGAAGCTATTCAGATTAGAATCAGATCAAGAAAAGCCATGGTACAACGTCCCTAAAATTACAGGAAAGAAATTATGCCCATCCTTCGCTCTTCTAACATTTGGAGAAATTAACGCACGTAGATGTGTAAAAGGGGACATGGCAGTGAGGTGCTCCGGCCTTGCCAACTAACTTTCACTGCTCAAAAAGAAGAACAGGAGGACTTGTGGCACCTTAGAGACTAACAAATTTATTAGAGCATAAGCTTTCGTGGACTACAGCCCACTTCTTCTTCACTGCTCACTGTCTATAGTAGTTATCAGGAGAGATTCTGAAAAGCACAAGGGGGAGGTAGGTGGCTACCGCCATTAACTAACTTTCAGTGCGAAGCGAGCACTTTTTGTGCCTTTGAATATCTCCTCCTGAAATGCAGATTACTAGCGCTTTGAGAACTGGACTGACAGCTGCATAATATTGACAGTCAAGGAGTCCCCCAGGCTTAAGTCCGGGTGATTTTCTGAAGAGCGGCTCCACCTTCCTAAAATTCTATTTTGTAACTATTAGCAACAAAGATAGAGGCAGAGTCCAGCTTTATGACTGCACATGAAGATAGGGGCGCCATTAAAATACAGCTAGTAAGCAATCAATATGCTTAGGTTAAGTGCCCATTGTTTAGACAGCTAATGGTGGACGTTACACCCCACACTCCAGCGTAAATTAAGTATTCAGCTGTTTTCCCAGATGCCTTTAGGTCAGTCATCTTTGGCCCAAGTAATTAGGGCTCAGTGTTTAATTAAGCTCTGGTCACGTACAGAAGACAGTGATTTCTGTCTCGTGCTCACGGTTGCTTAAGATGCTAAAATAAAAGAAGTAGCCAAAGGGGAAGAAAAGGTTAATCAGTACAGAAAATTAAATCCCCCTCTTGCACCAGCATTAAAATCGGGGATTATTTTTCCCCAGTTTCTTCATTGGTGGAAGAACACCAGGACACAAGACAGTAATAAGTCAGGACACTGGCCCGTTATCCTGTCACCGTAGGCCTTGTCCTGACACATGCAGGGCTAGGATCGACCCCTCTGGTTTTTTCCTTCCTCGTGGGGATAAAAAGGAGCGAAGACCTCAGGTCTTTGGCCCTAGCTTTGGCAGGAGGAGAAGGTGTTAGGCTAACGTGGCTTCATCCCCAACCCGGCCCCTGCCCCTCCAGCAGCCCTGGCATAGGATGCTGTGGCGTGGGGGCTCAGGGGATGGGGGTGGTGTTGGTGGGTGAAGGAACAGGAAGCGTAAAGGGGCACTACTCTCCAGTGGATCACCCTCCCAAAGACTGGGGGACTTGCTGGCTGCCAGTACTTTAAGAGGATGCCCGCTCTACCCTCTCAAAACACCTTCCTTCCCCCCAGGTTTCCTTTCCCTACCGGCCCAGCTAGAGGGAGGGAACGGTCCGCAGCACATGCTGCCCATAGGGGCCTGGAGGATGGATGGAAGACTAATGCCGAGTGAGTGGGTCTCCCTCCCTCTGCAGGCACACCAAGGGATGGGGGTCTTCCCCAGTGAGTATGGGTCATCTGCAGGATAGGAAGGGCATTGCCCCTTGCCCTGGCCGGGGAGAGGGGACCCTGCTTCCCCAAGAGGATGGTTTGATTGAAGTCCAGCAGCCAGAGTCTCAGCATTTCTTGACCATTGGTGGGTACAAAGCAGGGGCGTAGCCATGGGTGGGCCTGAGACCCACTTAGCATCCAGGCCCACCCAAATCTGAACTGGGGTGTAGTGCTGCCCCAGCGCCCCACAGCATCACTCAGGCACCTGAATTCTGCGCCCGCCCTTCAGAAAGCTACACTCTGGCAGCTCTGCCTGGCCATTTTCTGAGCCGCCCCATGTGCGTGCCCAGCTCGGCCGGTGAAGCCCTGGGTCTGGGGCCCCAGGGCTGGGAAGAGGGCTTGGTGTCGGGAGAGAAGCTGAACTAGCAGGTGCTCAGGGTCTGCCCGTTGGCCAGCGGCGTTCTCCACACGGCTCATCCCCTGCACAGCCGGAGGCAGCGGCGAGGCCGGTCTCTCTGCAGTGCTCCCAGCAGAGGATGCTCTTTGCTGGGCAACTCAGGACAGAGTCTGGGCCAAATTGCACATTGCACGTTGCACATTGCACGTTGCAGACTGCACGTTGCATGTTGCACATTGCATGTTGCACGTTGAAGGCCTCTGTTCATTCCCGCACAGCACAGCCAGAGCAGACCCTGCACGGGGGCCCCCACAGGAGACGTGAGCCCCCAGCTGAAGGACAGCAGCCCAGACCCCGCAACGAGGCAAGGGCTCCCTCCCTTCCCCCACTGCAGAGTCAGGGTGCAGCCAAGGATAGCAGCACTCCCTGCCCCAGCCAGGCTGCACGGCCAGCCAGCATGGCCAGTGGATAGCAGGTCTGTCATTGCCCATCCACCCGAAAGTCAGGGCCCACCGAAATTTCCACTCCTAGCTATGCCACTGGGACACAGATACCGGGGTGAGAGGCTCCTTACAAATACGTGAGGTGGCCGCAATGATTTGGCCCCTGATAAAGGCAATGCAAATCCCCAGTATGTTTGACTAGCTGGTGAATGGGAAGCAGAGCGCCCACTAGCATGGTGCCAGTGAAGGCTGCCTCCAGGCTCTCCCCTTCTGTATGGGCAGAGCTGCTCCTTGGCAGCATCACGGGGCAGAGCTTGTGCTTGCTACGGGGGGTTCTTGGGACCTCAAAGAAACACCTTCCAGTTTGTCACAAGCCCAGCAGGAAAACAGAGCAACCACTGCCGCGTTGCAGATCACTTGGGTTTCTTATGTGAATTCTAATACTAGGCTGGCAGCCCTGGAGACGGAAGTGCTCTATTGATCCACGGCACAGGCAGAGCGCAGACAGCCGCCTTGCACGCTGCCCTCACATTGCCCTGAGAGGAGCTCAAGTCTCCCTACCCATTCAATCTTCTTGTTCTCAGATGCCAAGAAAGGTGCCACTTGTGAGGGTGGGGTTTTGTGAGGAGGACCCTGTCCCACTCAGCCGTGAGTCTGGAGTGGCCAATTAATTCCACATAGTCTACAGACTGACCATCAGCTGAACTCTCCAGCACTGATGAGCAGAAGGCAAAAGGCTCTGGGTCGCATTACAACCCCCCTTGGCCTGTTGCCTCCCTGGCATCCCCTTGCCCCCCCCCCCCCCCAATTCCTGAATCCCTCCATTCTGGTTTCTTAGAGAAACCAAGGAATTGTTGTTCTGCAAAATTGGAGCATCTGACAACAGCTCACAGCAGCCTTAGTATTTTTATTGTACTCTAGTGCCCTCTATTTCAGCACAGACAGTACTGAAGCTCCTTTTCACCTCTCACATCCTCAAAACTGCAGCTGAACTGACAAAACATGAAGATGTCGTCCCTCTCAGAAGAGCTGTCAGTATGTGCAGGAAGAGGATGACTTCTGACAGGTTTATAGACAGGTAAGAGTCCTGACCTTAGTCTTCATCTCTCGCGGTGCTCTTCATCCCGCAGGGCCTACCGCACAAAGGCGTAGGGCTGGCTTTAAAAGTGAATCAGACTTATAGGTCTATAGCCTTCCATTGATACATGCGGGATTTATGTAGGAAACTGCCATTGGGATGTACCTTCAGATTCCTGGGAGAATAGCTCCGTGCGGGTCATTTCTTGGAGCCTTCGGCTAAGTTTATATCAAGAACTGGAGTAAAATGTACGTGGAGACAGCTTAGGATAATTCTGGAAGTTGTTCTCTACTGCGGACAGATGCTCCCATAACACATCATCAACTCCTCACCCACAGAGCAATTCTGCCTTCGTTTATTAAAGCTAAAGTTGTGAGTCGCAAAATGCTCAGATCATTCCTGGGTTTAAAGAAGCGTTTAGTCTTCTCCATTAGATTACACACAGGGAAATATTACGGCTTGTCTACACTTTCAACGCTGCACTGGCGCCGCTGTAGTGCTTAGTAGTGTCTTCACAACTAGAGTTGCTTGGCACTATTCACTATGCTGATGGGAGAGCGTCTCCCACTGGCGTAATTAATCCGGCTCTGCGAGAGGTGGTAGCCACGTAAAGGGGAAACACTCTCCTTTCGATGTAGCACTGTCTACACTGGGGTTAGGTTGGTTTAACTGCGTCACTCAGGGGTGTGGATTTTCCACACACACCCCCACCCCCAAGCAACATAGTTATACTGACATAAGTTGGTAAACCAAGTCTAAGAACACGCCAGTTACAAAGGCAAATGCTATCTCACCCCAGCAAAGGAAAGTAGATAAGTATCCATTTAGGAAAAGCCTAAAAGCTGGGCTGAGCCAGCACAAGGGGAAAAGAAAGAAAGAAAGAAAGAAAGAAAGAAAGAAAGAAAGAAAGAAAGAAAGAAAGAAAGAAAGAAAGAAAGATCATCCCTGCTCCATCCTACACTAAGAGAAGACATTCTTCTAAGTTACTAAGACATACTTCTAAGGTTGGGGTTTTTTTTAAACTTTTAATGAAAATTTCCTACCTCTTTTTGACTAGCTGTATCAGAGCTGCACCGAGATAAATACAAATGCCTAGAATTAGAGAGGAAGCCTGGTCCAGTGATAAGGGCACTAACCTCCGGTACAGCTATGGTGCCGGAGGGCCATAGCGTAGATGCTTCCTACAGTGATGGAAGGAAGTTTTCTGTCGCTGTAGATAATCCATTTCTCCAAGCAGCGGTAGCTAGATGGACGGAAGAACTCTTCCATCAACCTAGCTCTACTTACGCCAAGGATTTACATGAAGTGCCATAGTGGTGTCAACCTAACTTTTAAGTGTAGGCCAGGCCTAGGACATGGGACACCTGGGTTCTACCTTGCTCTGCCACTTCCTATGTGACCCTGGGCAAGTTTCTTAACCTCTGTGAGCCTCAGTTCTCCATTTGTAAAATGGGCATGATAGCACTGCCCTCCACACAGGAGTTTTAGGACTAGAAATGCATTTAAAAAGCCAAAGCAGCTCACAAATTAGGATCATATAAGCACCATAAATCGCTTATCACATATGAAGCTCAGACGACAATCTCTTCTCTGACCCATGACACAACCCCAACCATTAGAGTGCAGCATCATAATAAAAGGATGTGACATCTCCAGGGCACTTCTGGGCATGCCCTAAAGCATTGGCACAGAACTCCTCAACAGCACTGTATACTTGTATTACATAGGTTGCTTAATTTGTTCTCCTTACATTAGAGAAAATATTGGGACCTTCTTGTTAGGTCAAAAACAATGTAATCAGGAACCCGTGCATACGGTCAGAACCAAACGTTTATCCCAAGGGGAAGTCAGACATCTGGAGAGTTCACATTTCTAAACCTAGCTGCTTACAGATCAGTTTGTGTTACAGCCGGAGATGCTGACCCAGAAGTGAGCGATATTATCTAACAGTCAGCAGCAGGGAGGCTGACAAAGTATCGCTGCACGACACCAGTCGGACAACATTGCCCATGCGGTTCAACTTTGGGTGAGTAGTCAATGGATGAAAATGCAGCTGACAGCTGCAGCCCTTCTGCAACTCAATGGCCAAGCGTCATGAGATTCTAGCCAGTCCTTCATGAGTGGTGGTGAGGGCCCGTGGTGATAACAGGTGATACAGGGTCAGGAAACCTGCATTCTTATCCTGGCTTCGGGAGATAGTCTGGTTCGGTAGGGAGAGCAGGGGACTGGAAGTCAAGATTCCTAGGTTCATATCCCATCTCCATCCCTAACTCATTGTGTGACTCTGGGCAAGGAAATTAGCTTCTTCCAAAGCTTAACTACTCCATAGTTAGGAAAAGCTTCCTAACTTTTCGGATAATCAAGCACTTGAACAGGCTTCCAAGGAAGGTTGTGGAATCCTCATCACTGGAGATTTTTAAGAACAGGTTGGACAAACACCTGCCAGGGTTGGTCTAGGTTTACTTGGTCTTGCCTAAGCGTGGGGGGTTGGATTTGATGACCTCTCTAGGTTCCTTCCAGCCCCACATTTCTAAGATTCTTTGTGTCTCAATTTATCCATCTGCAATTGGAAATACGGCTTTCCTACCTCACGTGGGGGTTTTGCAAGACTGAACTGGCCTGATTCAGAGTTGCTTGGCACTATTCCCAATGACTGCACTAGGATATGTGGGTGCTCAACATCTCTGAAAATCAAAGCCAGGTTAAAAATGTCAACAGCATCAAAGTCCCATTTTCAAAAGTGACTAGATTCAAAAGGTATTTAGCTGCCTAATGGGATTTGTAAATGAACCTAAGTACGTTAGGCACCTAACTTCCATTGAAGTCAAAGGGAGTTACATGCCAAGCCTGCTTAGGCATTTCTGAAAAGAAAGAGAAAAAAAAAGACCCACCTTTACGAGACTAAGTCTCATTAAATATCAACAGGGCTTAGGCTCCTAAGTTACTTATATGCTCTTGGAAACTTGACCTTGAATGTTTCTAAAATGTTTGCACCTTGACATGTCAAATAGGGCAAAGGATTTTCACCTTTCAGGGCACAGGGAATGGCCGACACATACTCACGGCCTGATACTTTTTAGTGAAAAAACACCATAGCTTTGTTAGTTTGGTCTGGGTAAGTTACCCAGACCTAAGAAAAGAAAGAAGGACAGAGTTTAAACCTTGTAGGGCCTGAACAAAAACCACCATGGTTTCCTCTTTGATATACAGTTCAGGTTACCCCATCTTTTTCCCTTTAAACTGGACTTGGGACATTTAGACCTGCCACAAATAAGGTAAAACTGCGTAACTCCAGGGCAGCACCATCTCCTCTTCATATCAGACAGAAGCAAAGCTATCCAATCCTGGTAGTCTGCCTTTGAAACCCAGCCGTTTGATATTTTCTTCAACATCTAAGCGCCTATCTGATCATCAGATCAAACATTTCCTCTTGTCAGTTAAGTATTCTGGGACCTTTGGGCTAGAGAAAGCAGAAGCCAGTCATCTCCCTGGGTCAGTTTCATTCCATATGCACAACAATTTGCTGCCCTATTTTCCCCCCAAACATCTTCATGTTCTTGTCAAATTATGTTGCTCGCTATTCAAATTATTTCAGGGAGGGGAGGAGGAGAGAGAGAGAGAAAACATAGAGCCAACTCTTTCAGTAGAGAGATATTTGCAAGTTAAACATGGTAATTATGACTCACAAGCATTCTAGGGAGGTATATATTACTTGGACAAGGAACAGGGCTTTAAGTATCTGCCTGACACTTTCTGTTGGAATGCTGAAATTAAAGTGATCATCTTGTGGTGAAACCAAGCCTGAGCATTACTGACAGCAAGCCGAACGATCAGTAGAACATCCAGCACTCCCTAGAGCCCGGCACCCAGCGGGTAATTACATTTAGGCTGCAGATGGATCACCTTGTGCTGTAAGCCTGTCCAATCACGCCAGCTAACCAGGGTTGGGAATCGGCCAATATTTGGGACTGTGGGTAATTCAGCAGACAGTGCTTTTTCCCTCTGAGTCAGTCTCAGTGCCCCAGCCTTGCTTTAGAGAACTAAAACCTGGGGGTTTGTTCACTTGTGCTTGTTCAATGCACATTTCATGAGACTGCCAGCATTAACCCTCGCATCCTGGGGAAATCCAAACTCAGCTGATCGCATCTGATGGAAACTTCCTGGGGACTGTAGGTACGGTGGGCAGAATGCAGTCTTCTTCTCCACTTGTGCTTCCAAGCGGTTGCGCAGGGTTGCTGTGCACTGAACACTTACGAGACAGATGCAGTTCACTGCTGGGTCATCCTACTTATGCTTTGCATTTCCGTTTATATTTGTAAAGGATACACGGCACTGCATAAATGCAAGTCGCCAAAAGGATATTTACATTTTAAAACCAATCATCTGCTTCCAGTAGCACAACTCAGAGTTTTGGATAGTGGTGCCCTGGCCTCTGGGTGTTACCGTAATACAAATAAACAAACATCTATTGTTACAAACTGCCCATTCATTTAGCTATGGCTAGCATTTTCCTCTGCTAACAAAACCAGATCAATGCTAAAGAGCCAACCAGCTCAGGTCTGTAAGCATGGCCCAAACACCCACTCCCTGACAAGCATAGCACTGTTGTTACCAATAGTCACTCCCAACATAAGCCAATTCTGTTTAGTTACAGCTGGGGTCCTCAGAGATTTCTTAGCTGCTCTGTTGCAGGCATTGCTAGAGTTCTCCTGCCACGAGACAGCCATGAAAGAGCAGGGGGGGAGGCAGTAGAAGGCAAATAAGTGTATTTTTGCAACATCAGTACCACCAGGCTAAAGTGACACCTCTTTGAAATTAGAGAACGGTGAATCAGTTCAGGAAAGACAAGAATGCCTCCAAGTCAGATGGTGTTTATTTCATGAACCAAAAGCTTTCAGAAGGTTCTGAAACAGCTGGTTAATTGCGCCCCCATTCACCCAATTATATCTTCAGACCTTTGCACTTTGATCTGGGAGAAACTGAAAGTGCCCCAGGAATAAGACTTCTCTTGCATCTGAAGAAGTGAGGTTCTTACCCACGAAAGCTTATGCTCCCAGTACTTCTGTTAGTCTCAAAGGTGCCACAGGACCCTCTGTTACTTTTCTCACTGTTTTTCCAGCCCAGCTAGAGGTGGGATGCACCAGAAATCTCAGGAGTAAGGTTGTTCTCAGGACATTTCCTGCACAACATTAGCATTGAACCTCTGGCAATTCCCCTGTTGCTATTTAACGTGTGCTGGAGTCTTCATAGAATATCAGGGTTGGAAGGGACCTCAGGAGGTCATCTAGTCCAACCCCCTGCTCAAAGCAGGACCAATCCCCAACTAAATCATCCCAGCCAGGGCTTTGTCAAGCCTGACCTTAAAAACCTCAAAGGATGGAGATTCCACCACCTCCCTAGGTAACCCATTCCAGTGCTTCACCACCCTCCTAGTGAAATAGTGTTTCCTAATATCCAACCTAAACCTCCCACACTGCAACTTGAGACCATGACTCCTTGTTCGGTCATCTGCTACCACTGAGAACAGTCTAGATCCATCCTCTTTGGAACCCCCTTTCAGGTAGTTGAAAGCAGCTATCAAATCCCTCCTCATTCTTCTCTTCTGCGGACTAAATAATCCCAGTTTCCTCAGCCTTGCCTCATAAATCACGTGCTCCAGCCCCCTAATCATTTTTGTTGCCCTCCGCTGGACTCTTTCCAATTTTTCCACATCCTTCTTGTAGCGTGGGGCCCAAAACTGGACACAGTACTCCAGATGAGGCCTCACCAATGTCGAATAGAGGGGAATGATCACATCCCTCAATCTGCTGGCAATGCTCCTACTTATACAGCCCAAAATGCCATTAGCCTTCTTGGCAACAAGGGCACATTGACTCATATCTAGATTCTCATCCACTGTAACCCCTAGGTCCTTTTCTGCAGAACTGCTGCCTAGCCACTCGGTCCCTAGTCTATAGCTGTGCATGGGATTCTTCTGTCCTAAGTGCAGGACTCTGCACTTGTCCTTGTTGAACCTCATCAGATTTCTTTTGGCCCAATCCTCTAATTTGCCTAGGTCCCTCTGTATGCTATCCCTACCCTCCAGCGTATCTACCACTCCTCCCAGTTTAGTGTCATCTGCAAACTTGCTGAGGGTGCAGTCCACACCATCCTCCAGATCATTAATGAAGATATTGAACAAACCCCAGGACCGACCCTTGGGGCACTCTGCTTGATACCGGCTGCCAACTAGATATGGAGCCATTGATCACTACCCACTGAGCCCAGTTATCTAGCCAACTTTCTAGCCACCTTATAGTCCATTCATCCAGCCCATACTTCTTTAATTTTCAGGCAAGAATACTGTGGGAGACCGTATCAAAAGCTTTGCTAAAGTCAAGGAATAACATGTCCACTGCTTTCCCCTCATCCACAGACCCAGTTATCTCCTCATAGAAGGCAATTAGGTTAGTCAGGCATGACTTGCCCTTGGTGAATCCATGCTGACTGTTCCTGATCACGTTCCTCTCCTCTAAGTGCTTTAGAATTGATTCCTTGAGGACCTGCTCCATGATTTTTCCAGGGACTGAGGTGAGGCTGACTGGCCTGTAGTTCCCCGGATCCCCGTCTTCCCTTTTTTAAAGATGGGCACTACATTAACCTTTTTCCAGTCATCCAGGACCTCCCCTGATCGCCATGAGTTCTCAAAGATAATGGCCAATGGCTCTGCAATCACATCCGCCAACTCCTTTAGCACCCTCGGATGCAGTGCATCCGGCCTCATAGACTTGTGCTTTTCTAAATAGTCCTGAACCACTTTTTTCCACAGAGGGCTGGTCACCTCCTCCCCATACTGTGCTGCCCAGTGCAGTAGTCTAGGAGCTGACCTTGTTCGTGAAGACAGAGGCAGCCTGGAGGAAAGGCATCACAAAGGCTGATGCTTAGGATGACAAGAAACCTGGCTCTGGGTCCCTCACTCTGCAGGCTGGGTGTGTTGAGTAGAGGTGGAGCATTGATCCCCGTTATGGGAGGAACGCTTCCATGAAGGCTGGAATCAGAGCACTCAAGCCCACCAAGACTAGGGGCACCTTGTGTAATTCTTGCATGGCCCATCAATGATGGGTTCTGGTAGTTGTTACCTGGGATTGGAGGGAGAATTGCTGAACCTCTGGGCTTTGCAGCGCAGGTGAGTGGGTTGGAGGGATGTAGAATTAAAGGAGAAGTGATCAAAGGGGTACAAGAGACCCAGACACTGGCAGAGCTGCTGCTAGCACTGTTACCTTCTATAAACTCTCACCAAGCAGTTTGGCCTGTTGGGTGAGATTGAAAGCAGCTGCTCAGGGCTACCTCCTGAACCAGACAGGAGGTTTCCCTCTGGTTTGGTCTGGTGGTTGAAGGGAACAGACTCCCCGCCATTTCATGGAATATACGGGCCAACTGTCTGAGACGGGGAAGAGTGGACTTTGTCCCTCTAGCAGGCATTGGTAGCCTGAGCGTTTGGTACTGCTCTCTCATAAATACATAGGAGAGGGGAGGACCCAAGATGACTGGCAGAGTCATAGAGTTTAAGACCAGAAGGGACCATCAGACCATCACCACCCAGCACCAGCACACTAACCCCAACGACCAACATATCACAGCCCACAGGAGAGTAGACTATGATGTGCCACAGGCAGAGAACAGGAGGGACCGAGGTGCACCAGTGCCCGAGGCCCCTGCAATGGCAGCAAAATGATAACGTGAGATACACCCAGATAATCCTGGCCAGTGACCCACACCCACACGCCGCAGAGGAAGGAGGAAAAAACCCCAAGGTCACTGTCAATCTGACCTGGGGGGAAAATTGCTTCCTGACCTCACACCTGGTGATCAGTTAGACCCTGAACACGTGAGCAGCAGCACCTCTGAGAGAGAGAGTGCTCGGTGCCACCTCAGAGCCCCGCCCCATCTCGATGTGGTCATCCCTAACGCTACAGAGAAAAGTGATAAAAAAACCCACACAAAATACATCGGGTGGTGGGGAAATCTCTTCCTGACCCCTGAAGCTGGCAGGCAGACACATGAGCTTTTAGGAACAAACTGGATGTGCTAAGCCCTGCCCCCTACCATCACAAACAATCCCCTCAGAAGACTGGTCTTGAAAGCAAGAGGGGGCTGAAGGTCTTTTAAATACAGGAGTTGCTTTCTTCAAGGATAGATCAGCGGGAGAGGTGGCAGGTAACACAACTGTGTGTCTGGAACGTATTGTGCATTTAGGACTGTAAGATCCTTGGGGCAGGGGTCATGGCTTGCTCTCCATTTTGTGCAGCTCTGAGCATACTGTTGGCTCTCAAATAAATATTGAGGCCCAGTAGAGGGTCTATAGTAGTATAATATATGACAGCCCTGCGCTGGAGGTACCACCTCTGGGGGTGAGAGGGCAGATCAGCCTGCATTGCCCGTTCAGTGCTTGGCCTTTCTTGACAAGCATGTAAGAGTGAGAGCCTCACAAGTGTGAATAATAGAAAGGTGATCAGGAATAAGTAATGTAGGCCTTGAAGGGCGAGGCGATCCAAGGAGGAAACCAGAGGAAACAGAAAAGCATCGTGCTTTGCATGGGTTGTCAGAAAAGAAGAGAGATGAAGGCATAGTGCTTACATCAGTTATTTCAAACCCTTATCCCGTGCATGGCAATAATCCAGATCAGGGTCCCATTGTGCTAGGCAGCGTGCAAACACACACAGCAATACAGTCCCTGCCCCAAAGAGCTGACAAGCCAATTTAAGACATCATGCAACAAGTGAGAATCAAATGGAAGGTGGCCCAGAGCCCCCCGTGTGTACACAAGTGGATATGTAGGTACCTTAATGTGATGGCAATGAATAATTTAACGATTGATTTCTGTTTTAAAAGAAGGAAGAGTGCCAGCTATTTCCACCAACTAGTCCTTGCCAACTGGCAGTTTCCTATACGGTTCACAATAGCAGTGAATCTTGAGGAGGGAGTTGAAGGAGTAAAGGGCGGCATTACTGACAAGGTTAGGGAAGATGCTCTATGCGTAAGCAGTGGAGCAGGAGAAGGTATGAAAGGAACAGAGGAGGGAATGGGGGTGGATCCATGGTGTTCGGGGGACACGGTTAACGTTGGTTGTAACCATGCATTTCCATGCTTTCAAACATCTGGGTCTCTCTGACTTTGCTAGAATTCCAATGCTTGGCTTTTGACATGTACTCTCAACCTTAATTCTAGCTTAACAATATTATTTTTATGTCTTATATCTTTGACTAAGTGGGTGTGAAAATAAAAATGCTTGACCATGGTTTGTGTTTGTTAACACAAGGTTAGGGAAGATGCTCTATGCGTAAGCAGTGGAGCAGGAGAAGGTATGAAAGGAACAGAGGAGGGAATGGGGGTGGATCCATGGTGTTCGGGGGACACGGTTAACGTTGGTCGTAACCATGCATTTCCATGCTTTCAAACATCTGGGTCTCTCTGACTTTGCTAGGATTCCAATGCTTGGCTTTTGACATGTACTCTCAACCTTAATTCTAGCTTAACAATATTATTTTTATGTCTTATATCTTCGACTAAGTGGGTGTGAAAATAAAAACGCTTGACCATGGTTTGTGTTTGTTAACCCTTGGGAGAAATTGTTTAAAATATCAATTCAAAACAAAATTAAACAATTGTTCACATCATTTTACATTTCTAGCTAGAGTTAATTTTGATAACTACTTATTGGCATAAGCATGATTGACCTTACAAAGTATCTGTATTAAAGATCCACATTTGGACATAGATTGTCTTTTCAGGATAGAGGAATGAAGCTAAACTAGATGACCAGTTTTAAATACCACTTGGATTGCTCTGTATTACCATTGTTGAATTTAATTACCAGTTAGATAAAACTTTGAACATGCCAAGTTAAATTTTATGCTGTCAGTTTCTGTCATTACCTATCATATAGCTGTCTTATTTTACTATGTGAAATTCTCTTTTATGCCTTTGTATTTTATTTTAGATAATAAAACTTGTAAATACAGAAGACTCAGATTGTCAGGCCAGATCCACAGCTGGGGTAAATCAGTGTTACCTCCACTGATGCCAATGGACCCATATTAACTTCTAGAATAAAAGAATGTTGACTTTGGCCCAGATCATGAAAGGTTTAGGCAACTAACCCCCATTGATTTCAACAGATGTTAGGAGCTTAAACAGCTTTCAAGATCTGGCCCTTTGCAACTTTCATGTAAGCAAGATGGATTTCTTATGAATTAGCGAGAAAGGTCTGGAATGATTAACTGAAGTTAGCCATTGTGTTTTGCACGTCTCCCTCTCTCACGAGCAAAGAAGACAACGTTTTCTAAATGGAATTCCTTTGACAGAATTCAACATCCAGCACAGACCTCTTAAAGCAAGACTGTTGTTCCCGAGAAAGGCGACATTTCAAGTCTAGCTAATCACCGATGGCCAAAGAGGCTTATGGAAGCAGTAGTTTTCAATGCTCCCATTTTACATTCTATTCCTCTTCCCAGAGCACTTGAGCTACTTCAGTCCCACCCTACTGTAACACAAGCCTGGCACTGCTGAAATGCATTTCTCCAGGCCAGATTCATGGTCCAGTGACAGACAATGAGATCATGCAGACAGCAACAGCTACAAGCCATAGGGGAGAGAAGGCACGGTATGAAGGAACGTCCCTTGGGCGCCCAATCAATCTCAGCAGCTGTTTATTGCCTCACATGCTATAAGGCCGGGGAAACTGGCGCTTAAACAAACCACAGGTCACTTGTCTGGCTCTTCTGTCTGCAGTTACTGAAAAATACTCTGAATAAATTGCAAGTAACTTCTTTGGGGGAAAAACTCTGATTTGTGTGCACTTCCCAGCTGGGCTTCAGTGCTGGTCGTACAGCATCACCCGATCATGCCCCTAACTCAGATATGCAGTCGCTCCCGGGGAGAGGAAATAGGGGGTGTCACTTTGGCCTTACTGCCCCAGCACGAGATAAGGAGAAAGCAAGCACCAGCACAAACACAAACTGTCTGGGATTCGTCCTCTGGCAGGCTGCTTCCAGGAGCAGAAAAGGCTGAGTCCTGTTAAACCGCTCACAGCCAAGCAGGAATACACGGAGCGGTTGGTTGGGCACCTCCCTCCCTCCCATCCCGTCATCCAGCCATTGTCTCCCAGGCTTTAGCTTTCTACTATCTCCTTGGATTTGGGAGATGGTAGAATGTTACCTAGCACTTGATCTCCCATCTCTTTCTTTCCTTCCTTGCCACTTCCCCACATTGTTTCATGCTCTAAGGAAGTCTCTCATGGTGCTTTACGTCTTCAAAACACTGCCTAGACATTAGCCAGGTTGGTCCTCCCAACCTCCTCAAGGGAGGTTGATTACTAAGCAGTATCCTCATTGCACAGAGGACAAGAGATGAGAGAGATGTCCAAGGACCCACCGCAAGGCAGTGGCAGGAACGGTAATGAAAGCAGTCTCATGCTCTAGCTCTTGGATCATGCTGTGCCCCAACAACAACAGGCTGTCACTTCCGGAAGTCAGGGTTCAAGTCTGGATCAAGCTAGAAGTGAAGTGAATTTGATGGTCTCAACCTAGTCCTCAGAGTACATACATCCAGCTCATAACAACGCACTTCACAACGCATTGTGAATTTTATCTCCTTCCCTGTCATTCTAGAGCTGAACGATAAATCAAGTCTGGGTTTGGTATCACGCAGCTTCTCCCTTCTGGGGTGACACTGCTCCTTCTGCCCCCTTCTTTTTCACAGGCCAGTTCCTCCATTACTGTATTTTAAAGGACATCTTCATTCACTCCGTTAGATGAGGAGCCGTGGGGTTCATGCTGCCAGCCAGATATTCCAGCTGTTGCACTTAATGGAGCCTTGAGCACTGGATATGTGGACGCAGCAAAAAAACTGGTTTATTGGCTATGCAAATCCTATTTAACTAACTCACAATAGACTTAGGCTAGGAATTGCAAAGTTGCCTAAAGAACTTGGACACTCAGTTCCCTTTGAAAATCCAAGCCTTGGCTTTCATTTTACTACTCTTCAGCGTTTGATTTGAGAACTTTCTTAACAAATCAGCAATACGTTTTTGTTCCGCACGATGTGCATTTTACCTGAAGGGGAGGCTCCCATGCAGAACAGTGGCAAATGGAGTGTCAGTAACATGCTTTTGGAGTCAGAAGCATCTTGCCAAGGATTCGTTCGTAGTTCAGACAACAATCCAAAGCACACAGCGAGCTGATTCATACCAGCTGTGGTCATCTGCCATGCACTTGAAAAAGTAACTAATACAAGAATAGTGGGTTTTAGTCTTCTGAAAACTGGAGTTTCCACACATGGGGAATGTTTCAACTATTTTACACTTCAAGCAGAAATCCATTTACTTTTTAGAGTTTCTCTTTACAGCTTTGGCAAATCATCAGCAATCTGTTGTACAAGACCCACTTCTACTACCTAGACAAAGATATGAACCACAGTAGGGGATCGCTCTCTGGATAGCAAGGTGTCACTATTAGGAAAGAAATGGGATAACAACAGGGCAATATATACTCTGTTAGTTATCACAAAGAAATGTATAACTGGACCATTGAAATCAAACCCACAGACGCCATGTGGATTTCTTTAACAAAAAAACAATATTTCTCATTGAAATAAACTGCATATTTTAGAAATCGCAGAGAAGTGTGAAGACAAGTGGTCACTTGAAAAATAAACAGACCATTCACTACTATCTTCCTTCGGTAGATTAATAAGATTTGTCATAGCAACTTTGTACGCTTATAATTCCACGTAAAAGACAAAACAGTCTAGTATATTCTCAGGACCAGATCTTCAGAGGTATTTCAGCCCTTAAAGATGCAGATAGGGTGTGTTTGAAAATTCCTACAAGCACGTGTCTGCATCTGTGACGGGAATCGCTCACCGCAGGGGACGCCTCCTTGTGCCTGCTCCTGGGGATCAGTTCTCGCCTGATCTGGCACCTTCTTCCATCAGGTACTCAAGCTGTGACCCCTCCCCTTCTCCCCACAACCCCGAGTGCTCCCTCGTTATGACTCAGCCCTCCAGCCAGGTCACTATAGTCCTCCCCTTCCAGGGTAACGAAGTCTCTCTGTACCAGCCATTCAGTTGGCATCTCCAACTCCTGTGTCGCTTCCCAGTGGCTGGTAGGGGAACCAGGCCTGCCCTCTACACTGGCTTCCATGCCCAGTCTGCGCAGTGCTATCCCTTGCTGCTGTTTCCCTGGGCTTCTTCCTACCCTCCAGGTGCAGCCAATTCCCTAACAGGCCCCTTGAGCCCTCATTAACCCCTTCAGGGCCTGTGTGGGCGTACACACCCCATTACAGCCTCTTTAAGCACCTCAATACCTTTGACAATCTGGTATGTATTCCAATTTTTTTTCGAAGTGTCCCTTCGCCTGCAGCCGCGTTGCAGTCATTTTGAGATGTGCATTAAGAGTAGGATTTGCGCTCCTGACTCAGAGGCTTTTGTGAATGCCACTCAAAATGACTGCGGTGTCTAGAGGCCCCAACCAAACTATGGTGCTAGGTGCTGTACATACAAATAGAAAGCAGCAGAAAAGTCTGCAGCCTAAACTGACAAGGAAGTACTATCCCCATTTTACTGACGGGGGACGGAGGCACAAAGAAAGTACACAGCTAGTATAGGGAGAATTCATGCTTTGCCCTCCTGTAGTTATATATTTTTTCCATATGAGGATCTCAGAGCACTGTGGAAATATTAACTGGTTAAAATTTACAGCCCCTCCTATGAAGCACATACTGTAGAAATTGTTCATCCATCACTGAATGCATCCATCTCTGGGGTGGAGCCCCACAGATCTCTCAACAACTGATGGCAAAACAATGCAATGGTTTCAGAGCAGGAACTTATGAAGAATGCTACATCCAATTAAACCACAAAGGTAGCTTACATAGGCAGAATGTGGCCTTAGTGTTGTAGGATCCTAATAGCCACCAGCAGTTGGGCCCTTGCTTTTGTCTCCTTGTTAAAAACCAGGGCCCTAGCACTAATGCTGGTGTGCAACTAATTCAAAGAAGGAACAAGCATCTACCTACTGAATCACCAACACTTCCTTCACCACCTGGGCACAAAAACAGCCCTCCCTCCCATCCAGTTAATGACCTAGCCTGCTCCTGGTTAGTTTAGAAGGGCCGCTAGGATTACATCACAACATTCAGACAAGAAGCCTTCAGTCCAACTACAAAACTCTTCCTGTGGTAACAGAATTCCAGCTACAGTGAGTCCTTGGCAAAGCAAAATGCTTTCATGCCGTCAGAGTTCTTTTGCTTCACGTTTGCCCCAACACAAGTCCCTCTTTAAGAGACAATTCATGGTATAAATGAGAATATTCTTCCCAACAGCTTTACTCATGTATATAGCAGTGATTTTGCTAAAGCTCCAGGCTACATTTACTATTCACAACTTCCTAGGCAATTTATTACAGCGATTTTCCTTTGACAGCTGCACAACCCATTGAGAAACTCTTCCCAGCAGAGCCAAAGAGAAGGATATTTGTACCGGTAACTTTGGGTAAGGCTTACCCGCTTATTGGTTGTTCTGAATCATATTTACACAGACTGGAGCGTAGCCAGTATAAAGTGAAGTGAAGTAATTGCAGATGCTCAGGTGGAATGTTTTCCATCCAGTTCAGGCATTGCAGTGGCTGGATTTTATATTTTATTTATAGGCTTGGCAGAATACAATTTTTTTAATATAATTTCAATGGATACCCATGTTTATTTTTAAGCGTTGTTTTTAATTTTAATCTATTTAAATGTTCACTGTTGCACAAAATTATGGGTTTAAGGATCCCCCCCCCATTTTTATTGATTTAAATTTTGACATTTGTGGGAAATGATGTGGGAGTCAAGACAATAATTATTTAATGATAGACACAAATTCAAAATGATACAGCTTTATAGCCATTGAAACACCAATTGTCAACGTCACATGTCAAAATACACACAATAAGAATCCTTAAATCCTTAAGGAACTCTCTTTTATTGTGTGTTTGTGCAACAGGGCCCTCGCCTCAGTTGGGACCGCTAGGCAGTACCAGGATACAAGTAGTTATTGATACTAACAAAGACCTTCCCCGAACAGAGATCTGAGGTATAATCTGAAAGGGCTTTCTGCAGTCCGAGCTGCGAATGAACTTAACCAACAGGCGGGTTCAGTGCAGCCAAGATCTGAGGGCTTTTCCAGCTCTTAGGGGGTCCCCTTCCCCTAAGCATCTGTCTGTGCTTTCACTGCCTGCCAGCCCCACCTCCTCAGAGCCCTTCCTGGCCCTTCTCTAATTCATCACAGCTCTGCCCTGGCTGCATTGCTCTGCCAAGTCCTGCAATTAGAACATCCAGCTGTGACCTTCCCTCCACTCTAGGAGACCGTGCTGACCTCCACCTGCCCTGGGTATAGTCTGTGTACATCAAAGGCCCCTCCATTCAGTGACCACCTTCCTGCCCCAACACTCCCATTCACCCCCAAAAAGAGACACACCCAACCACCTTTGTCTGTGCGCAGAGACATCCTATGCATTTCCTAAAACCAATCTTTGGACACCAGGTACGTAGGTATCAAATACTTTTGATTTCGGACCCAAAATTAGAGAAGGACTTTTTTCACAGGGAGAGCTTTCAGACAGCTCCATCTTAAAATAGATAAGCCCTTTTAAAACTAGAATCTCTTGCCATATTTGGTAGTTACCAGAGCAATGGGTGTTTAAACAAAGTCTAGGCTCGCTGTTAGAATATCAGGGACCTCAGGAGGTCATCTAGTCCAACCCCCTGCTCAAAGCAGGACCAATTCCCAACTAAATCATCCCAGCCAGGGCTTTGTCAAGCCTGGCCTTAAAAACCTCCAAGGAAGGAGACTCCACCACCTCCCTAGGTAACGCATTCCAGTGCTTCACCACCCTCCTAGTGAAATAGTGTTTCCTAATATCCAACCTGGACCTCCCCCACTGCAACTTGAGACCATTGCTCCTTGTTCTGTCATCTGCCACCACTGAGAACAGCCGAGCTCCAGCCTCTTTGGAACCCCCCTTCAGGTAGTTGAAGGCTGCTATCAAATCCCCCCCTTAGTCCAGCCCCTTTCTCCTATTTGATCATCTAGGGACGTTCATTTGTAGGGTTGGGATTGTAGCCTCCCGGCCCGAGCTGAACAATAGATGGCGCTACCCTTAGCGTTGCCGTAACCCTGCACTGCAGCACACAGGAGAAGCTGAGGCTGGGAAGAGAAGATGCCCTTCTCCAACTCCAGACACAGATGAACCCCATTCATCTGGAATTCCCCAGGGACACCCAACCCCGTTGGATTAGTTGTGGCTTTCAGAGAGGAAGCATCAGTGGCTATTGCACAGGCCTGGGAGGCAAAGGGGTGGAGTCTATTCTTAGCTGTGCCACAGATTTGCTTTACCTGAAGCAAGTCACTTTTGGGGCCAGATTTTCAAGTGCAGCACGTTCGGTGCGGAGCCCTTTTGAAAGCCTGGGCCTGACTGCGGGTGCTGAGAACGTGGAAAGTTAGTGCTCAGTGCTTTGGAAAAACCTGGAGCACTAGGACCAGATTTTCAGAGGTGTTGAGCACCCTCTGTGGGAGCTTATCATGGGGTCACTTGTTTGGTCAGCAGGCCTAGTGGTGTGGGCCTCCGACTCCAGTCTCTCTTCCAGTCCACTGTGTCCTGGACGGGGTTCCAGCTCAGCTGGCTTCCTTGCTGGTAATCCCACCCCAGGGCTCAGAGTAGGGGAGTCTGGAGTGGGCAGGGGTACCTAGACCTTCCCACTCCATTGGGCCCCAAAAGTGTAACAGTGTGGGATGGCCAGGGCCCAGCCCACCTGCTGCTCACCTTCCCCTGGGCCACTTCCTACCACACCTGACAACCTCTGTTTGGGACCTGGTTGCCACTGAGTTAAAGTCCTTCGCTTCAAACCCCACAATCTAGGGGTCAATGCTGGTAGCCTCTAGTGCCCTATTTGCGGTTCTCCCTCCCTCTTGGGTAATGTCACAGGGGCAGGGGTCAACTCACAGCAAGACCTCAGCAGTGGAGGGGCTGTTTCTCTTCCCATTGCTGAGTGATACTCCTCCAGGAAACAGCTTATTTCCCCCTTGCCCGGGTTGCTGGGGCTCCATTTAGTCTGGTCCTTTCCTCAGTTCTCGACCCTGCCTGAGGTGCAGTTTTCCTGGCCTGGACTGCTCCAATCTTTCCCCTATCTCAGCCTTAGTTGGGCTCGGGATCTCTGGCGGTCATACCATTCACTGTTCTTTGCCTCAGTTCCACCCTCTAAAATGGGGATGACAGGACCAACCTCACCGGAGAGGATGTGAAGCGTTCATGAATGTAGGTACGATTTTTTGAGATTCTTTCATGTGTGTGTGTGTGTGGGGGGGAATAAACGTGCCATTATTGTTATGTAGGGCTGCTGGCCTCCTTCTCAGCCCCCCAATGAAAGTAGTGGTAGATCAGCTGTACAGGTTGGTTGCTGCTTCCCAGCCTGGAAGTCAGTGCTGGCAGGTTTTACAGAATAGTTAGTTTTGGAAGGGTCATGTGAGACTTGGTAGATCTAGAGGGGACGGGCGGGGAAGTGGGGAAGGAAGCGGCAGAGCCCCACGAGGCAACTCATGTTTGACCCACATGCAGTAGATTAAATTGTAAACTCCTTGGGACAGAGACTATCTTTTTATTCTGTGTTTGTACAGCGCCCAGTACAATGGGGCGCCAGCCCACCACGCCAGCTCCTAGGTGCCACTGCAAACACAAATATATAAATGCCGTAAAACGGTGTCAAATCATATCTTCAACAAAGAGAAAGGTGGGACAGTCAACAGAGTGGCTTTATTTTTGCTTGCCTACCCTCTTCCAAGTGTGCTTGCTTGCCCAGCTCCTCCGGCCTGTCAGAGCAAATGCTGCAGTTGCTTAATGGAGTTGCTATTTTGTGCTTTCACATTCCCAACTCTCCGTATTGGTAAATACAAATTAAAGGCAGCTGAGTAATGGGGTGACACTGTTCTACCTCTTTCCCCCAATTAAAACTGTAACATTTCACCTCTGCTTACAACCTGTGTTAAGCAATATTTGGTTCCTCCGTGTACTCATTCATTCTGTTATTACTTGTGAAAGTGAGGGGAGAGGCGGCTACCGCCCAGCTTAGAGGTCTAATTCCCCCCTTGACTTGTGTGAGCGCCACTCCCATTGCATTTTAAGACTCGCAGCCCGTTATCCTCCGGCCGATCTCACAAAGGAGGCTTAAGCCGAGCTGGCCCAGCTCCACGGAAATGCTAGGATGGTACTGTAGGAAGTGGAGCTGTATCCAGTAGGCAATATTGTTCCTTTGGAGAGGGCATTAATCATGGTGGTGGGGGCGCTGTGCTGCTGACCGCGCTGCCTTTCAAGATGAGGCCTGGAATACTGAAGCCAAATGTTGCGCCTGGCTCCTGTCTATTTAATGGGATGAATCAAAAGCCAGGCTCCAAACAAGGCAGAACCATGTGGTGGTTGACCTATTTGAGGTTTCATTCGTTTATATTTGTACAATGCCCTGAGCTCTGCAGATGCAAAAGGCAGGTCCGTCCTCAGGCATACGCAGCTGCGTACGGCACCATGAAATTTGGGGCACCTAGGCAGCTGCGTGCTGCATACGTGACAACATCAGCCCCGTCGACCAGCCCTATCCCTCGGCCGGCCCCCCCTGCAAGGGGCAGGGCCATCCCTAAGGCGGTGTGGGGCCCCGGACAACTCCCTCCACCCTGTCTCTTACCCAGCCCCCTGCTAATCCCCCGGGCCACTCTGGGCCTGTGGGGCCCCCAAAAGTGGCCCCCCACAGCTCCTGCCTCCCAGACCCTTGGAGGGGGGGGGAGGCCTGGGGCCCCACACGGCCCCCCTGCGGGGGGGGGGGGTGTAGGGCACCCAAATGGCTAGGGATGGCCCTGGCAAAAGGTGCTAGACAATGGTCTCATGATAAGGCCCAAGGGCACAAATTCTGATTTCACTTCAGCTGCTGCAGTTCTGTTGAAATAAATGGGCAAAATTTGGCCCCGCATCATCAGGGAGAGAGCTATACCAAGAAAGACGCTCCCTGGTGCCTTTGGTTAACATGCACTCACATCTCATAAAATACATTGCTTAGACACAAACCATAAGGTTCAGGGGCACGTGAATTTCAGTCTGATGTGGGTAAAGCTTTCATAACTGTTTCGGGACATTTGGGTCTCCCCCTTGCTGGCAGAGATAGCATCCCTGGCCTACCCAAACAATACAGACATACACGTACAGCACCCTGGAAAGGAAATTAAAAAGGCAATAGCTTGTCTCTTTCAGCAGAGGATGGAATGTGCTGTACTATCCGTAAGATAAAGTAATATTTCTCCCGGAACTGGCAGAACCTCAGGAGTAAGGAGATGGGTCAAAATCATATATATATATATGAGAGAGAGAGAGAATAACTCTCACCTGCACAACAGGCAGGCAGCCCTCTCTGCTCTGCTCCTTCTCGTATTTTCCAAGGCTGTGAGATAACAGAATGGGATTTCAGTGCCGGCTCAGAAAGGGAGGTTCAGTTTTTAACGATGGGCCAGATCCGCAGCTGCAGCAGATCAGTGGTGTGGTGCCAATTTACAGCTGGCTGCTCTGATGCAAGTTTAGCCTGGCTCGACTGTCGTCAATGCCAGCTCACACCAGCTGAGGGGCTGGCCCCCAGCATTTTAAAAACGGATGTTTTAAACAAAACTTATTCATTTGACACAATGGGCAGGGCTGGCCAGAAAACAAAAATTCCATTTGAGGGGAAACTGAGGTTTCAGATCAGGGCAAAACGGAGACTTTCAAAACTTTTCATCAAACCGCAGAACCCTTCCCAGTAGCTGGGTGGTTAGCAGTAGCCCTACTCATCTACGGTGTTGAAGACCCAGACTGAAGTCCCTGCTTCGGGCAGGCAGAGCAAGGACTGGAATGTTGCTCTCCCCCAGCCCAGATGAGCACCCTAACCACTGGCTGTTGGCTATTCTGAGGTGGGTTTCTCCCTGTGTCTCCTGTAGGAGTTGTTCCACTTCATATTAAATATACATTAGGCCTGAGCAAGAGATTGACTCCACAGCCCAATGGTTAGAGCACTTACCTGAGTTATAGGAGACCCATGTTCAAATCCTTGCTCAAATCAGGCACTTGAACCCAGGTCTGGTGAGTGCCCTAATGCTCAGGCTATTGGCTATTCTGGTCTCTGTTTCTTGCTTGTTTTGACCAGAAATTCTCCCCAGGTTGAGAAACTATGTTGTTGAAACTGACACGTTTCCACCAAAAGTTTTGGAATTGGTATTTTCTAGCAAAAAAAATATTTTGTTGAAAACTTCTTGACTATCTCTAACAATTTCTCCTTTAAGACTGATGTTCTTTCAGGCAAGATGTCATCTCTGGGGACCTGCCTGCCTGCCTCCCTCCCATCCAGCACATGAGCGGCTCCTGACAGCACTATCACGGCAGTCAAAGACATGGAAGAAGGCTCAATACAGCCTTATTAGCAATCAAAAATGCCTGACCGCTGTTCAGCAGCCTATGTGGAATGAACTGGGAGCGTCTCACATCAGCACCCAGAAGAAAGATGTCCCAACAGCCACAAAGTCTCATCTACACCGCCAGCAAAACTGGCCTCTGGGGCGGTTTCAGCAGGAGAGCCCGGCCCTAAATGCATGATGGACTCTGAAATCTCTTCTCCACACCGACTGTCCAAGTCAAGGCGCGGCAGGTATCTTGGCAAGCGAGGTTTGCCGCTGCCCCAGTCCTGTAAAGATTAGGCCCTTGCTGAACGCCATGTAGCCATCTAAGGTACTTGTATCTTGTATCCCATTGCTGCTGTATCTGAGCACCTGAGACTTTCTATTGTCCTCCCACAACAGCCCTGTGGAGGAGGGGTGTGCTATTAGCCCCAGTTTATGAGGGGGGCGGGACTGTGTAACAGGATGAACAAGCAACTTGTCGAGGGTCACAAAGGAAACACGTGGAGAAGCGGGCAGCTAATCCCAAGCCTCCCAAGTCATAGGCTAGTGGCCTATCGTTTGTCTCTAAGCACGTCACTAGGCCCAATGAAAGGGGACCACACACACGTTTAAAGTTCGACCAGTCATTACATCTTTGAGGACTGGGGCTACGGCCTGGTCTACACTAAGAAGTTAGGTGGACCCAGCGATGTCACTCAGGGCGGTGAAAAATTCCCCTCCCACTCCCCCGAGCGACATAGTGAAGCACCCACGTAGACAGTGCTGGACCAATGGAAGAATTCTTCCATCAGCCTAGCTGTCACCTCTCGGGGAGGTGGATTACTTACGCCGACAGGAGAACCCCTCCCATCGGCGTAGGAAGTGTCTACACTGAAGCGCTGCAGCTGTGGGGTTTTAAGTGTAGAGAAGCCCAAAGATGCCACTCACCAAAGCTGTCCAGCCACTACCTTTCACCAGCGCTCAATTTCTGTCCAACATCAAAACAAGTTAACCCTCCTCCCCAGGCACACACTACAACTCGGAGGAGACAGTTACACCCCCTCTCCCACCCTGCACCTCCCCATCAAACGGTATTGTCACGCTGTCTCTCTTAAAGAGGCTTTACTTTTAGGGCACCTCCACCCAAACAAGAGAGGCCCCACTGCAAATGCACCTGTATCTACTCACCCCAATGGCACAAGCCACTGCTATCAGCACAGGCTCTCGGGGAGCAGCGATGCACCACAGAACATTTCCCTTCAGCCCGTCGGGGGCACTCCTGGGCTCTCTTTGCATGGGGCCGTTTTTCCCGCCGGTTTAATTTTTGATGTCCAGATATCAAGTGATACCAGGACTATTGTTGTTATTCCCAAGTCCGGGCTCAGGACGCAGATTCCGCCGTCCCAGACCCAGCAATTGCAGTCGTAATGGGGCCTGACAGGATACATATTGACTGGGGCTGTGGTGGGAGCGGGAGGGAGAGGAGAGACTTCCTGAGCATGGAAGGAAAGTGATGCTGCCCTGTCAGTCGTGTGTAATCAGGTCTCGTCCTTTATAAACACTGGACGGGCCTCGCTAGCTTTTTCCCAGCCGTGTAGGGGAAGACAAGGCTCCATGAAAACGCAGCTGAAACGATGGAGAGGCTGCAGGACTGAGACCGGGCCAAGCAAGCTGCACAACCTCCAGTGGGGGGCGAGGGGGCTGGTTCCTCACATATGCCCAGACACCGCCTCCTCCTGCCGCAGCTGCTCTGCGGGACAGACAGGCATCGACCGTGGCTTGGGGACCCCAAGGGTGGGGGTTAACCCCCTTTTTAACGGAATGAAAATCCGTTTAAAAGCAGGTGATGTGCAGAAGAACAATCCTGACCACACGGCCCCGAAGGCAGGATTCCCTTTAGCTCTGCCCCTGTATCCTCCCTCACCAGCCCCTTGGCCCCCCTCCAGCCGGCCTCCCTCACTCCTCATCCACTGCCTCAGGCCTTAGCCTCCCACTCCCTAGGGCCCTGCTCCAGGCCTCCCCCGCTGCTCAGCCCCTTACTCCTCAGACCTTGTTATCAAACCTCACCCGCAGGTAACCCAGGAGAATCAGCACTCCGAGGTGCAGTGAGACCTACAGTATTAACTCTATAAATGCCTCCTAACAGCATACCTACAGTGACCAGACAACAAATGTTAATAATCGGGACAGGGGGTGGGGGGTAATAGGAGCCTATATAAGAAAAAGACGCAAAAATAGGGGCTGTCCCTATAAAATCGGGACATCTGGTCACCCTAAGCATACCCCAGCATCTAAGGTCCTGGATTGAGCCTCAGGACACCTGGGTTCCATCCCCAGCTCTACTTTTGACCTGCTGGGTGACTTTGGGTGCTCCCATCCCCCAAAAGGAGACAAGCAGCCTCACCCCCCTCCGTAAAGCCCTTGGAGCTCAATGGAGGGCATAGATGACCCCAAACCTTACACAGCAAGTGCGAAAACCCTCGCCCAAAGGCAAATGAATTATTGACAACTTGTTTGTTTCTTAGGCTGATGTGAAGGGGAAATTGAGGGACAGTGGCTGCTTAACTCTCCTAATACAGAGCTGCTTAGAAGCCATTCGGAGTGCCTTGTAGTTGAAAAGGCTGCATATTACTTTGTGCTGAAGACCAAAAAATAAAAATAAAAATCCCCCAATAGTTAACAGAGAAGGCTCAGAGCCAGCAGCTTCAGACCAAAGCCCCAAACAGACACTCTTGATAGATTTTTTTAATATTATCTTTTCAACAACAACAACAACCATGAGACCACAAACCTCTGTGATGCCTGGGAGCAGAGGAGGGCATTTACAGCTCAGGATTTAGCTCCAGATTTCATAAATAAACATCAAGTGGCCGCATAGGAACTATGCTCCAGGCAGTGAGTCAAAACATCGCCATTAAAATTGGGGCATCCTTTACTCTGAAACTTTCAAATATAGTGTTTCAATAAACCAATATCCCCAGGGGAGACCAGGGCCAGACAGGTGTCATGGGTTCGAGGCTCTTTCCACCCACCGTGGCACAACAATTCCAAGCCGCCAAGGTGAAACTTATTATTAAACAGGTTTATTACAGTAGCACCCAAGGGCCGACCACGAACGGGGCCCTATTGTGCTCGGCTGAACAAACCCAGAAGAGCAGACAGTCCCTGCCCAGAAGAGCTCACAAGCGACATGGACGGGACAGACACAGGGTGGGGGAAAGGCTAGGACACAAGCAGAGTGAACAAGTCTCAGACCAGGGCCAGCATTAGGCCGATTCCCCCGAATCGGGCCCCGCGCCTAAGAGGGCCCCGCGCCTTAGGCGCCTTTTAAAATTTTTTTTACTCACCTGGTGGTGGTCCGCTCCGGGTCTTCGGCAACACTTCGGTGGTGGGGGGTCCGCTCCGGGTCTTCGGTGACATTTCGGTGGTGGGAGGTCCTTCAGTGCCGCAGAAGACCCAGAGCGAGGGAAGGACCCCCCCGCCGCCGAAGTGCCGCCGAAGACCCAGACCGCCGCCGGGTATTCGAATCGGGCCCCGCAGGGCCTAAAGCCGGCCCTGGTTAGGTCCATTGGGTGGGTTTTGTTAGGATGGGATCTGCGAAACGGGAAGGGTAGGGGGGTGAGGAGGACAGGGCTGGGGGGAGAAGAGGGGCAGGTGAGGAATAAAGAGGAGGCAAAAGGACTGTGAGGAAGTGAGAGGGAAGTGGTGGGGGCGACCAGCCAGTGAGCACAGGGCAGAGAAAGTCCCATCAAAACTGTAGAACCATGTCATAGGTATGCAACGTGATTGTAGCCATGGCAGCGCCAGGAAATTAGCTAGACCCTACTCGGTTAGCCATGGACCATTTCAAGGGCCGCTCGAAAGCCATTTGAACAGCTAAAGCGGAACCAGAATTAGAGTTGTCTTCTGGGCTGAACTTCGCGTTAACGCAAAGGGAGCTTGCGTTCAAGTTCTTCTCTTTAACTTCGCAGCCCCCTGAATGCTCATGGGACGCTACCCCGACATGTCATGCTGTAACAGGCAGGTGTTCCGATCAGCCATCACAGAGCCCTGCCCTGCCATGGGAACTCTCGGCCTCACATAGCAGCAACAGCTACTCCGCTGAATTTGGTGTCAAGTGATCCCTGCCCAGCAAGCTAATAACCCTTTCCTTAACTTGTAGGATCAGTCCAATGAACCTTAGAGAACAATCCAGAGACTGAATAAAACCCCTGGTTAAGAGGACGGTAAATATGCAGAGGGCAGAATGCACTTTATATGCAATCAGGGAAACAGCTTCTCCTACTGTGAGCTCTTCATTAGAGCAGGTTGGAACATGGGAAGATGACTTCTTGAGAAGTGGCAACATTGTTTTTGTTTCACAGGGTTCAAAAGAGGCCCATTTTCTGTTTGCCATCACGTTTTCTGCATCGTTTTGCAAATGGGGAAACTGAGGCACGGGTTAGTTAAAGCTGAGCTTTTTAAAAGGGACAGTTAATTTTATTTGCCTGTCCGGAGACACCTATCATTACTACGTGCACTATAGTGGAATCCAAAGGCCTCAGTTGATATCTGGGCTTCCCAGTGCTAGGCACTATGGATCCACATAGGGTAAGTCTACTCTTAAATGGTGACATGTAGAGTCCAGACACTGCATCTGTACACAGCTAGCAGGGGTATAAATAGCTGTGTGGATGTCGAGGCCAGTAGAGTAGCGTGCCCTACTCACCTGAACCCCCAGGTTATCTGCCTCACGGGCTCTCTTTACACTGAAGCCAGGCCACCCACATCGGCACTGCGATTTTTAACAGCGTAGCGTCCTGCTGCCGCACCACTGCCAGGGCCTTTCTGCACCCCAGTGAGAGGCTCTGGCGGTGGGGAAAGGTTCCAGCCGTGGGCACGCAGCAAGGAAAAGCTCCAGCAGCTCTCCACTGCCGGAGCCTTTCTCCACTGCCTCCCCTGTGCCAGAGCCTTTCCTCGCTGCACTGAAAGGGGCCAGCAGGGAGTCTTTCACTGCAGCACGCAGCTCCACCCTGCAGTGACTCGTGGGGGGACAGCCGGCCTTTCCCTGGGGTGTGTGGCTCGCTGTAGTGCCTGTACGCTACATGGCGCTGTGAAGTGTAGGCAGAGACAGGACCTGCTCAGAAGGTCCGACAATCCGAACGGACATGACAGACAGACAGACGATGGAAATGTCATTACCACTGTTTTTCACGGGGGGGGGGGGCGCTGAGGCACAGAGATTACATGTCACAAGGTCACATGGCATCTGGGGAACAGTTAGAAACTGAACCCACATCTCTTTAGCAACAGCCCTTTGACTTAACCACGAGACCTCTAGCCTTTGTGGACCCTGATTAGGTGACCAGATAGCAAATGTGAAAAATCAGGACAGGGGGTGGGGGCGCAATAGGAGCTTATATAAGAAAAAGACCCAAAAATCGGGACTGTCCCTATAAAATCGGGACATCTGATCACCCTAAGCCTGATTTTTCAAGGCACTAAGCCACAGATTTAAAGAAACAGTACACATCCTCATCATCTGTGTGCCCCTGCTAATAATAATGGACATATTACACACTATTCAAGCAACTTTATAAAGTTGATTATTAGAAAGACACACACACACACAAAAGCCCTCTGGAACCAGCAATAAGCCCGTTTCATTTAACACTCCAAAGTACTTGATTTTGTGTTGCATTCTCTTACGGCTGTATTCTTGTACAACTTCAACCTTGTCTGTTGTAAACTCTTGCACAGAAAACAAGGGATAGCACTATTTTTAGTGCTGGCATAGACGCCGACTCCGTGGGTGCTCCAGGGCTGCAGCACCCATGGAAAAAAAATTGTGGGTGCTCAGCACCCATAGCTCTAAGGCAGCGCCGCCACTGATCAGCTGTTTGGCGGCCCCCCGATGAGCTAATTGGGGGCGCCTCCAAACAGCTGATCAGCAGCAGCCACCAAACAGCTGTTTGGCAGCTCAGGGAGGGGCTAGGGGAAGGGCAGAGAGCGGTGGACGAGTGGGGACCTCAGGGAGGGGGGTGGAGCAGGGGCAGGAAGAGGCAGGATGAGGGCAGGGCCTCAGGGAAAGGGGTGGAGTGGGGGCGGGGCCTCAGGGCAGAACGGGGGTGGAGCACCTCCAGGGAAAACTACAAGTCGGCGCCTATGAGTGATGGTACATATGACACACGTCGGTCTATCCCAGCCTCCTGTCCAGCTAAACTCTCCCCAAAATCCTACTCATTCAGCACAAACTGGGTCTGGGATAAAACCTGAGATGCCCTCTGGGGATTGCTTCTATTAATTGTTATGAATCGTGTTTATTACCATAGTGCCTAAGGACCAGACAAGAATGGGGCCGCACTGTGCTAGGGGCTGGACAAACACAAAGTTCCAAAACTTTGGCCTAGAGTGTGTGTGTGGGAGTTGGGAGTGTGTGTGGGAGTTGGGAGTGTGTGTCTATATGTTGGAGGGGACTTTCTGGAATACAACCTTAGCAGGCCGACTCCAAGAACTGCACACAGGTGCTGGAAAGGAGGCAGGAATGGAGAAAGAAATTACAAAACTTTTACGTTGTTTTTTTTTTTAAAGCATGCTGTACAGTCTGCCTGTTGCTTCCATTTAATTATTTTATAAGGTGTCCCATTTGTTTGCCAACCTAAGGACCTAATTCAAACCGCTCATGAGGAAAACTTCTGTTATAGCGTTAACCTCCGGGTGCCACGCTTCAGGGCACAGTAGAGCAGAGAGCGCGGATTGGCTGGATGGCAGACAGTGATTGAAACTAGAGCTGTGAAAGATGGGGGCTTTTAGGTTAGAGGTTTAATACTAAAATTAATAACGCTTTGCCTTTGGCTAACTTCTGCCCTCTGAAGAGATGGTTTATAGGCACTACTCAATCAATCCTCGGTGCCCCCGGCATTAACCTTATTTTACAGATGGGGAAAGTGAGGCACAGAAGGGGGAAGTGATGTATTAACGGAGATCCGCTGAGTTCAAGTTGTTTTATTAGAGGGGCTCAAGTCGTAGCTGGGGGCGTTCAGATATATGGTTTTAGCTCCACCCCTTATCCAGCAAGAAACTCTGCAAAATTTGGATCTAGGTCGGTGCCTATTTTCAACATTGGCTCTAAGCTCCCTGCGTGTCTCTACTGAGTTACCAAGGCACCAGCACTGATGGGTGGTTGGGTCAAGACTGGCAGGCATGAATGGTTTTGACTTCGTCTGGTGTAGGGCAATGGGTCTTTGGTTTCCCATCCCCTGTTTACTCACGGGGCATATCACAAAGCTAGCATTGACCCAATGTTGGCAAGAGAACCTTATGCTATTTCGCCTTGATTAGTAGTTTCTCAGGGGACTCAAAAACATCAGCCGCTGATTGACTCATGTCCTCTCTTTCTAGGCAGTCCCCAGGACCAACTCACCTAACTGCTCTCAACGTAACTAAGATCAGCATCCGGCCTCTTCGGTTCCTCCTCCCATTCTCAGCGTCACGCCATCATTCTTGGTACCCTCTTGTGCTTCGAGGAGTCACCCCACACCTGGGGCATTTAACACCTTCCCTCAAATCTTCTCAGCTCCCCATTCTTTACAGAACCTCCCCTCACCCGCTCGCTGCGTTGGAAGTATTGTCCGGTGTGCAGGGTTTGTCTGGAAACCTGGTAGCAGAAGGCACTTGGCTGTGTCAGGTCTGCGGCCAGCACAAAACAGTACTGCCCAGAGGGGCCTCTCAAGAGGAGGCGCTTTAAGACACCTTTGAGCTTCCTGGATTCTGGGCTTGTCTGGGTGCTGATGCAGCCCCAAATGGAAGAGCAATCCCAGTGCTCTTTGGCAGGCTAGGATGGCCAGCGCCTAGGACCCTCCAGCTGTTTCCCCTTCATGTTGACCCTCCTCTGCTGGAATTCCTTAGGCAGATGCTTCATGATCCCAGTACAACAGCATAAAGGGGGCAGAATCTGCCCCCTGATTTTGTGCTATTGAAGACATTGGGCAGGGTTTGCCATTGATGTTACCAGGCAGGAGTAGGGGTCAGGCCCTGTATGGAACATGGCTATGAATCTGGTTGGGGGAAAGGAAGGAAAGAGGACGTGATGCGAGATCCCAGCTTAAAATCCAAACCTTCCTGTTACCAGCCTCTCCCTGCATCTCTAACAAACCGTGAACGTTGCACAGAGGTCAGGGAGCATTTCAAAAGCCCCGGAGCAGAACAGTCCATCAGCCTGGGGGCATGCACAGCTATCACACACTGCAGATAATAAGCAGGAGCCGAAAACAGACAGGAGCCCAAACTGCCCTTATACTAATCATCCCATACAGCCTAGTTTTCCCACTCCAAGGTGGGCAGCTGAGCAGAAAGTGTTACAGCCATCCCAGTCCTGGGGCCCACACAAGCGGCAGCATCCCCAAGATAGCCGGCTCGCTAACATTCTGGGAGTCCCCACTGCCAACTCCCAGGCACCACTGCAAGAGAATTAAATAGATGGAGGGCACAGAGCCTGGAGTCTACAAGAGGCTCTTAGAAAATCCATTAAGACGACACATATTGAGATGCTCACAACAGGGCAAGCCCAATGCCGGTATGATACCAAGGAAACCACCAAGAGGGATTCTCATGCACTTCCAGCTTGATCAGCAACAGCAGACATCCAGCCAGTAAGCCCTTTTCTCATAATCAGGGGAAGCAGGTTAGCATCAATTAACCCTCTGAGCGCTGCACCGCAAGTGTGTGGAGGTGCCTCCTCCTGACAATGAGAAAACGGGGGTGGGAGTGGAGAGGAAGAGAATAGGGAGAAAAGTGCTCCTTTACGCCAGGGTTTCTCACTTGTATTAGTAGGGTGGGTCCAATACACAAAGAGTGTAGCTGGATCCAGACCAGGACACAGAGTCCCAGATCCCCCCTGTACTCAGACACCTAACTCTCATTGAAACCAGTGGACATTAGGAGCCTAAATTCCTTTGAGGCTTTGGGACCAGAGACCCGAAGGGCCAGATTTTCAGAACAGAAGAGCAGCGCCCACAATTGGGGCAAGCTTCCAGGAGAACTCAGCTCCCATTTCACCACCCAAACACGCAGCTAGGTTTGGGTTCAGATTTTCACATGGGCTGCTGAGCATGGCTGGAAGTCTGGCCCCTATTTAGCTCACAAGCCAACTTCCCATCTAAATGAGTGCTCATCGCAAAACCAGTGCGCAATCTGCCACCAGCCGAAATCCCTGCTCAGGAGAGAGCCAGGCTGGAGCAGCACGGGGAGATGTAAGGGGGAGCCATTCTGTGCCCAAAGAGCCCCTGTCCCTATGGGTCTGTATCCCCTTTCACCTAGGCTGGTTTTGCAGCGTTTGCTTATATGGACAAGTTTCAGAGTAACAGCCGTGTTAGTCTGTATCCACAAAAAGAACAGGAGTACTTGTGGCACCTTAGAGACTAACAAATTTATTAGAGCATAAGCTTTTGTGGACTACAGCCCACTTCTTCGGATGCATAACGAAAGCTTATGCTCTAATAAATTTGTTAGTCTCTAAGGTGCCACAAGTACTCCTGTTCTTCTTTTTGCTTATATGGAGTTACTCCTCCTTCACACCAGCGTGAGAGGAGAATCAGGCCTTGCTTTTCAGGATAGGCGTCGATCTCATGCCTGTCACCAGCGAGGGAGCAAACTCAGCCGAGTGTGCGATGGGGAAGGGTGTGAAATCCTGCCTCTCTGCACGCTAGCTCCCAGCTCGCTAGTGCCGGTGTTTAGTGCAGGCTCCCGGTGCAGCTTGCTGACCATCTCAGCTCTTCCTCTCTGCAGGTTTGCTCAGGCTTAGACATGTGCAGCGTTATCCTTGGGGACGGGGGGAGAAGATACACGTCCTCCATCTCTCGTTCCACCCCGCAGTCCCTCATCTTGGCTTGCAAATTGGGCCCCCACTCACCCATGGGTTTTATGGTTACCATATGTCCGTGTCAAAGCAACCTGCACGGTCCCCTAGGGGACAGTCTCCTGGCTCCAAGGGTTTGGTTTTAGTGGTTTGGTGCAAGGCAAAATCAGGAAGGAAGTCAGTGAGTGAAAAGAAGCAAGGGGCACGCAGAGCTCTTCCAGAGGGTACAGCAACTCATCGAGATATTTGCCTAGTTTTACACCAGGCTAGATAAAAGCCCTAACACAGTCAGTACAAACTAAAATGTCATAGAGACGGTGACTTGTTCATACTGCTCTGTGTACTAGGCACTGAGATGTAAGTACAATAGTTATATTCCAATTGATTTATTTTAGAATTACATGGTAAAAATGAGAAAGTCAGCAAATTTTTAGTAGTAGGGCGCTGTGACACTTCTGTATTTCTAGGTCTGATTTTTAAGCAAGTCGTTTTTAAGTGAGGTGAAACTTGGGGGTCCACAAGACAAATCAGACTCTTGAAAGGGGGACCCGTAGTCTGGACAGGTTGAGAGCCGCTGTCCTAAATAGGGGCTGTGCCTGATGAGAATCGCTCCAGCAGCTTTGCCAAAGATAAGAGGCTTTGTAGCGGGACACATATTGGGCTAACAAGTGGTTCCAGTTAAGAGGAGCAATTGGTGATGGAGTCAGGTTCCTTTGGTGTCATCCTGTTTATTTACAAAGAATGGCTAAAGACCTGTTTCCCTGAACCCAGCAGGACTCAAAGAGCAAGCGAGTTTCTTTGCTCACAGCTCCAAGCCCCCTTCAGCCAGCACTCAGCCCAAAAGCTCTCGCTTTTGGCTTTTCTCTGCGTTATCTTCCCTGTAACTGCTCAGGCTGCGTGTGGAGCTTCTGTCTCTCTCTGCTTTTCTTTCACGGACAAGCAAACCGTCACAAAACAATACCCAGCCAAATCACTCATCCACACGGGCCTTGCATCGGCCTTTGTTTGGGGCAGAGGCTGCTATTGTTTCAACTACCTGGTGCCATAAAGAAGGTTAACAGTTTCTTACAACTAACTGAAATAGTCACACCCAAATCATAACAGAGACTAAAGTGAAGTGGAGGGCGGGGGAGGAGAGGGGGCAGTGTTTCTTGACTTCGTTGCTATGGGCCTGATTTTTCACTGGGATAAACTAGGAGGAATTCCACCCAAATCAATAGAGAGCTGCCACTGTGTGTGTGTGCATCATCAGGATCGGGCCCTCTGTTTGGAAGCTCTTAATAAGTCAGTTCTGTCCCTTCATCTTTAAAGCTCCAAGTGGTGCCTTAGTTCTGCTCTGTTTCCGTATCTCCCGACCCCGTTCCCATTAATAGGAGCAGCCACCGGCCCCAGGCCTCATTTCATATGCAGTGTGTTTATCATCATGGGCTTCTCTGCGAAGTCATGGTGCCCTGCAGTCTCTGTATAGGAGGAGATAATAGGCATCCAGTTGCTATGTGTCTAAGCACAACCAGTAGCTCCACGCAAAACGTAATTACCAGCCCTCCTGCACAACTAGACTAACAAATAGCTCCAAGCCCAAGGAAAGGACGTAGGGAGGTGGCCAAAGAGAATTCATACAACAGAGCGACTGCCCCCTACGCCTCCAAATGGAGAAATACCCAGAAAAAACACACACCTACAGAGTTAATCAACCAAACACTCCAAAATCAAGCAATGTAGAGAGAGGAACTCCAAGTGCTAATGAAACTGGATAAGTCCCCAACCATGAGAACCTTCCAGGAGCAAGGGTGGCCAAGCAAGCCCATTAACACCGATTTCAGAGTAGCAGCTGTGTTAGTCTGTAGCCGCAAAAAGAACAGGCGTACTTGTGGCACCTTAGAGACTACTATATCACCTGCTGACAAGGCAAACGGAGCTTGACAGCATGCCATGGAACCCAGCTGTTGCATAACAGAGAAGCCAGTTAGCTACCCAGATTAAAGCCATGTCCAAAGATGCGTAGTGGGCTGAAGGCGCTGTTTGGACCCGCCCGTGACGGTCTCCCTAGGGACACACAAACCAGTGGCATTGCCTTTACTAACACACAGCAATTAAGAGTTAAAAGGGGCCGTGTCTTTGGCTTTGGTCCCTCGCTCTCCAGTGGGGAGGGAGGCCACTCTGCGTCAGGCAGCGCTCTCCTGCTCAGGCTCTGGTGGTGGGCCGAGCCGTCGGCAGTCTATCCCACGTAACTTCCTAGCAGAGGCAAACCACCATTGACAGTCTGGAGGTCGAACGCCCTCGGGCGGGGCAGGGCAGAGCAGGAAGCCATCTTTAGCTCAGAGCTTCCCAGCTAGGTCTGCCACCAGTCAAGAGTCTAGGGCTCTGGCCGTCTAAGCAAGACAGCGCATAGGCAGTCTTCAGCCTAAGCCTCCAGGCTAGGCAGCCAGCACTCAACCAGTCTTTAGGGCACGGGCGGCAGGTATAACGCCGCTGCTGCCGGACGCCCAGTTCCGGGTTTGGTGGGTGACGTTTTTGCTTTATTATGCTCCATGCAGGTTCCGGGGTGGCTGAGGAGGGGTATGTGCTATTGAGCTTCCCAGGTTCAGTAATCATCTCCCTGGACTCCAGAGAGATGACTGATCAACCCAGGAAACTGAGTAGCACATACTGCCTCCTCAGCCGCCCCAGAACCTGCATGGGGAATAGCAAATGCTCAGGTTCTTCTTCGGGAAGAATGCTGCGGCTTTTCCGGGGCAGCTTGGGGAGGGGAGGGGAGAGGAGGCACGACTGACCCAGGGCTCTTCTGGGCAAGTTGGGGGGCTCCTCCTGGCAGGTGGGGGAGCTTTCTCTTCCAGCTGTGCAGGGGGTAGGGGGTCTCAGGGCTCCAGTGGCAGAGGGGAGCCCTCAGGGTTCCAGCCCAGCAGGTGACGTGGGCAGAAGGGGCAGAGCTGGGAGCTAGCCTCCCCAAAAGGGGGGGGGCACCCGCCACCCATTCTATAGGGGAAGCTCTGGCCCTCCAGGCAGGGCAGAGCTGGGCTTTTGCCCAAGCCTTCCGGCTAAGACAGCCTGGGCCCACCGTCTCCTGGCTGGGGCAAGACACAAGTGATGCACAGGCCTTCTGGCCTAGGCTGCCACTCCAGGGGTGGGGTTGGCAGCAGGGGGACCCAGGCCCACCCTACTCCACCAGATCCCAGCCCAGGGCCCTAACAGTGGCAAATGGGCCCCTGTTCTGGCAACAAAACCAGACTAAAGTCTGGTTCCCCGGGCTACTTCCTACCACAGTCTGGGCAGGGGGGTTCCGTAGGCCAAGGGTCCTCTGTCATCTTGGGGTGTTTTGTGGCAGTCCATCTGGGTAATGCCCTCCAGGGTCGGTCTCCGCCGGGGGCAGGGCCCAGCACAGTTCAGATCCAGAGTTCTGCAGCAGGCCAGAGACATCTGTCTCCTTCCCTAGCTCCCACTCAACTGAGCGGCAGGGCCTTCCCTTTATACTTCCTATCCCGCCCCTGCACTTCTGGCAGGGGGCGGGGCAGGTTTGGCCCACCCACCAAGAGGAGTGTAGTGGTCCCTCACTCTCAAGTCTGGAGGGAGGCCACGCCACCTCACTACAGTGCCCATAGGTTGGTGCAAGGTGACTTGTGCCAACCTAACTTTGCAGTGTGTAGACCAGGCCTCAGTCCTTTGTCCAGTGATGGAAGCATAAATCAGTGTGACAAGCAGCTATGGCTACTCACGTGCACATGCTTCTCCTGCCCCCGCAGTGCTAGGGGAGAGAGAGCACTAGGTAGAACCAGTTTGCTCTCATACACTTGGGTTGCCTCCTTAATGTGAAATCCCTTGAGGTAGGACTAGGCCAAATGCATTTCCTGGTCTCACACTTGGGCCAGCAGAAGCTGAGAACCTATTGGAGGGAAGATTTGGGGAGTTGGGGATTGGTCTTGCTTTGAGCAGGGGGTTGGACTAGATGACCTCCTGAGCTCCCTTCCAACCCTGATATTCTATGATTCTATGAAGATGGTCGGCTCCAGGGAAAGAAGAGAGAGCAAATGGCATTGTGGCAGTGTGGCTAGTGGTCTGTACATAGGACTAGGAGCTGCTACGTAACCCTGGGAACGTCATTTCCCCTGGAGTGCTTCTGCTGGCCCATCTTTCCATACCTCCCTGACAAGGACACTGCAGGCCAGCACCTTGAAAACGAACAGGGCTAAATAAGTGCTAAATGTTGTGATCAATATGATTGTGCCAGGAAGGGGCTTTGAAGGGAAGCCAGTCCAATCCCCATCCCGAAGATTGGTGGCTATGAGACAAAGTGAGCCTTGAACTAAGGGGGCTGGAGGCCAGAGGTGAGATTCAAAGGACGCTTCCCTCAAAGAGGGAGACAAGGTGAACCGACGTTCATGCTGCATGGCTAAGGCAGAATGCCACTGAAACGCTGGCCTCCCCTTATCTCCTCAGCTGGAGTCGAGCCCAACTTTTACTACTGTTTACGACTATTTTTATGAGCCTGTAAATGACTCCGTGGGTTTATTATTTTTTCTTAAAAGGCAGATTTATGGTGACAGATCCCAATGATCACGCTTAATCACTGTAGATTATGACGTGTTTCTTGCCCTCACGCATCGGCGGAGACAAGGCCTAAGCGACCTCGTGGGGAAGGACCCCATCACCGGTTCCCTCCACAGCCTCGGGAGCAACTTCGGTAGCCTGAGCTCAGCCTCAGCGATTTGGCAGGAAGAACCCATTATCGCCTTAACCAGCCCTTCTCCCCCAAGCTACAGCGGACACAGGCCGTGTTTAATACAGACCAAGCAGCCTCAAAACCAAGCCTGTGGTTTGACCGTAGCTGCCGCTGCTCTGTTCTCTGGACCTGATTCAAAGCCTGGTGAAGTCACCGGACAGCCTGGCAATGATGTGAGTGAGCTCTGGACCAGGCACTGCCGTGGCTACCGCCGGGGAGCTTCAAAGGCCATCTCTGACAGGGAATCTTGGAAAAGGAAACGCATTTAGATTTGTGGCCAAGAAGGGTTTTCCCCCCTATTCGGATTTCTTGCACTCGAAATTCAGCCTCGATGGGCCACTGGGGGAACGAGCAGGAGTCTGAGTGGAGCCAAGAGAACTGTGTTTGAGCCAGGGGTAATTATTGTTCAGACTGTTTTAAATTTTGTCAACCCCAGTTTAACACAAAGCTCCCTTGCCTAGGGCTTGCCCGCCCTCACCACACCTGTTAGCGCAGGACTAAGAAAGCGCCCAGTCCACGTCTCCGAGTCCTCCAAGGAGTCCTCAAGCAAAAACAGGGAAGCCCAGACATCACGTTCCCGATCATTCTAAACTTAAACTACCCCCACCCCCCCAAAGGCAGAACCACACCTCCCCTGCCCCCTTACAAAGGGGGGGGAGGGGAAGAAAACCTTGCAGGCCTTTGTCATATATAAATAAGCTAACGTGGGCAGAAGTCCATTTTTTATTTTCATCCGCAGGTCCTTTTTATCTGCACTGTAAGAACCGTCCCTTGGGAACACTGCATCTCCAGATCACTCAGCCAGCAGTGGAAACACATTCCTGCAATTCTCGCCCCATGTGAACAATGCTCCGGGGGGATTCACAGGTGTCCCAAGCAAAGCTGGTAAGAAACTGGCATCTCAGTGCTGGGTGAGATTTTTTTTTTGGGGGGGGGGGGGGGAAGAGGGGAGGAAGGGGGTGATCTCATTAGTTTTTTTCCTTGAAGGGCAGTTAACTGGATCCCAGGTATGGTGGGTTTGCATGGCCAGGGCCCGCAGTCCTGCACTGCAATCTCTACGGGCGGACTACTGCTCCTGGAGAGAGGCCCATGGAAATCTATGGGCACAGCAATTGGCCCATGATAGAAGCCTATTTTTGGAAGGCTGCCTTGCTGCTGACCTATTCTGCAGAGGCAGTTGGGGGAAGATCACCTCAAAACACCATTGCCAACCTCTAACACTGAGAAATCATGAAGGCCGCTGCCCAAAAATATCCTGAGTGACTTAAAAGCACAAAATTTATACTACTACTAGATGCGGGGGATTTTCATTTTGCATTCTGAGCTTTTAGAATACACATTTTCTAGCTTTTCTGTGCAACCACGAGAGCCAGAAATTTGCCTAAAAAACCCCACAACAAGCTCCCCTCCCCAAAAAACTGAGATTGCTATCTAATCACATGACTCCTGGAGCTGGGATTTAAATTAAAAAACCCCAAATCTCACAATATTTGTCATGCAATCAGGAGAGTTGGCAACACTGATGAATGAAAGAGCCAAATTCATTTTAAAGCACTTTTTTTATTGATTTCATTGAAAACAGAACAAGAAAATGACCAGAGCCAAAAGACTGCTCCTTTAAAATTGTCAAAAACATTAACAGAAAATAATAATAATAATAATAAACATGACGGCATTATGAATGTTTTAGAAGAGATGCACAAAAAAAAACCTGTTACTGCACTAATTACAGTATTTAAAGATATATGCAAAAAAAAAAAAAAATTAAGATAATGACCTGCCCAGCCATCACACAAAAGGTGATGGCAAATTTATTCACACTACAATACTAACAATTTAAAAAAGGTTTTGTGTTTTTTTCCTGCGTTTTATACTAAAATCACTTTGTTCTTTTTATACAATTGATAGTTTATATTCACGTGGTGAGTAAAAATCACACCAGAATCAGCACCGTTTTTGTTTTGTGGTTTCTTTTTGTTGTTGTGTGTGTGTGTGTGGTTTTTTTGTTGTTTTTTTTTAATGCTTTGTCCCGAATGTTTTAATAATGGTAAAAAATAAATCAGTTCATTTCAACTTCATAGTGTGTGGCTTAAAAATTAAATCGGAAGTGCCCAGAGTTGAGAAAAGGGAGGGGATGAGCTGGTGGCAACGGTATCTCCTCTCGCTGGGATGTGTCCTATCTGATGCTTGCACAGCCTGAAGCCAGTCAAAGGTTCTTTATAGTATACGGATCACTTGGTTTTGTTTTAAAAAAGCAACTGATTCTTTCAGAAGTTAGTGTCTTGTACAATCCCCGTCCCCCTCTAAGATTGCGAACGCAGCAGGAGAGGCAAATCCTTCCACTGATGAAACCAACACTGAGACAGTAACATGCCCAAGGGGCAGAGGTGAGAGCTGGTTTTTAACGGAGAAAGCTTGGTATGGAGCAGGGGTGGTGGGGAGAGAATCTCTGGCAGGCTTGGAACAGAGACAGGGATGGGGGGGGCATGAAGGAAAAAGAGATTCTTTTCCATTTTTCTTTAGAAAAAAAATAATAGATCGGCGGATTTGGTAACCGACGGGCGTCTGTTAGAAGCAAATAACCTCTCGCTCCCAGCCACGGGGCCAGGAAAGACCACGCTGTAATGTCCTGCCAGGTGAGGGAGAAATTCGTGGTTTAAAAGACCTGCCCCACAAAGCTGCGTCAAATAAACCAATGTCAGAACCGCCCCCCCCCCCTTTAAAAAGTAAGTTCCATCAAGTATTCAAAGTTTATTGTAAGAGAACTGGAGATGACTTGGCAATTAATAACAGCGTTCTGAAGAGGAGGAGTAAACTCTTCTCTTGGCTCTGACAACACTTAGCACACGAAGAGATGGATGCTAGGACATCTTGCATGGAAAAACTGCGACAGCCATCCCTTTGCACTCACTGTAAAACCAGCAGCTTTCCAGGGGTGGAGAGGGAGGAACACTACAACATGGAGTCCGGATTTGCTTTCACTTATTCCTCAAGTAACAGTCGGTGGCACATCCCTAGATGTCACGAACCCCTTGGCTTTCCTTGAGTGTGTTTTCTCTTTCCATGGAAATTTCAAACAGTATGTGAATCTATCGCGTTAAAAGAGTTCAGGCTCCCGGGAGCGAGTCCTCAGAAGGGGCCGGCTGCCACGGCAGAGCTGGTGTCGGGGAGTCCGTTCTCCTGGGCGTCCTGGGAGGACGTGCTCGCTTGCCGCTGGGCCAGGGCTGTGCTCGAGTGTTTGCACTTGGGTGAACCGCACTGACAGCTGAAGTATTTGCCTTTGATGTCCCAGAATCGGTCCCCGTAGTCAAAGCTGGAAGAGAGAAGGGGGCAGAGGGGGGGACATTTGGTCAGTGGAACACAACAGGAGGGATCTGGGTGCGCACGCAAACCAATACTTTAGGGTAGCAGAGACGAGCGAAACCAAACAAGGTTGCACAGCAGGGGGTCACACACTTCATAGCTTGTGCAGGTTGAACGCACTGCGCACCCCAGGGGCTCTCTGTACCCTTCCATCCCTCGGTACCACTCTCCCACCTTCTTTTGTAGGGACCCCCAACTGCCTCCAGGCTCACCCTGCCAGGGGTCTGTGTGCCCTCCATCCCCCTCTCCCATACCAGGGTCTCCCACTCTGCCCCTCACACCAGCAGCTGTGTGCACCCCATTCCCACTTCCCCCATGCCGGGGACTACGTGGCAGGGGGTCTGTGTACCCCCCTTCCCCATACCAGGTTCCCCGAATCTCCCCTCCACCAGTTGTGGGCCCCCCCCATATTCCAGCCCCCCCACTCTCCTCCTGCATGGCAGGGGCTCTGCGTGCCCCCATTTCCCTTTTCCCCTCCACTGCAGAGTCTATCTCCCCCCCCCCCGCTCAGAGTTCTGTGCACCCCATTTCTCCCTCCCTCCCCCCATGCCATGCCAGGGGCTCTGATGGAATCTGTGTGTACAGAGCCGATCCCTTCTAACAGGGGCTGCTGCCTGGCACTTGGAGGCAAAGGATGAAATGGGCCAGGAGGGTGAGTGCCTTCTCCACTCTATGCAGGGGCAGAGCCCCTTTGGCCCAGGGGAAAGGTGCCCCCAGAGGCTGAAACCCTTTGTGACATCCCAGAAAAGTTACAGTACCAGCAGCAGGTCGAGATTCCCCCCCACACACCAGCCTTGGTCAATATACCTCAATCCGGACTTGGCAAAACCACGTCTCCTAGTGAGCGGTTGATTCAGTCTCGGTCATTAGCATCACTGCTGAAGCTGCCAAGAGGGGACCATTCGGTGCTACCAGTGATGGGAGCGCTTGAGCTGGACAGAGCCCCCACCAATGACATTCACCCAGCTGGCGAACAGCACTGTGATGGCAATGCCTCTCCAGGAGTGCCCAGCGGGGCCAGGCGAAAGGGTGTCCCACTGCCAAACCACCCAGCCCCCTCTCCCACAGAGGCCGGCAAGAGGTCTATGCAAGCCTCAAGAGGGGAACGGACAGCACATAAAAACGCTCCCCAGCCACGAACGTGACAAGCCTGGGAGGACTAGATGGCCCAGGGGACACCATGATGGGGAATTCAACACTTGTGCTCCACATGGCCTGTGGGTTATTCTATCTGGCTGGGGGGTGATCACTGAGCTGTGATTGTGATTTCCCTTCCCACCCCCTGGGCTGGTCCCTGCAGAGCAGGGGTGGGACCCTCTAGAGGAACCAGTACAGCTACTATCCACGATGTAGCTATAAACTTACTAGGGCCACGGTTACGTGGGGAACAACATTTCTCTTTTCCTTTGCCATGTCCTCCCTCCTCCGGCACTGGAGCCCTCTCCAGCTTTAGTGCTTCCTAAATTGCTTCCTCACTGCTGCCTCGAAGGACACCTCCTCGGGAGACACGAAGATGGTATAATAGAGCTGGAGCCACCTCAGGGAAACCCGTCTCCCTGCAGCTCCTCCTACCTCTTACCGTATCGTTACTAGGAGCCGTCACGCGGAGAAACTAAAGCAGCAGGGCAAGAACGTTGCGCAAGTTGTGGCGAAGCGTTTGCGACATCGTTACCTGATCTCTAGGAGCTCCCTGAGCCCCACCAGCTCAGCTCGCAGGTCTACCAAGCAGGCATTGGCCGAGAACGGACGGCAGTCACTGCTACCCTGGGATGTGAATGGGGACACTTCCCTACACTGTAACCATGGCCCCGAGCCACCCAGATCCCACAGGCAAAGAACCTGATGCATCCTAAGTGCTGGCTAGAAGCCGTCCGTAGAGGTAAACACTACAACATACACATCTGCAGTCTGGCCTGTCCATCTGCGCAGCGATAAAGCCTCAGGGCCAGAGGCAGTCATTTTCTATTGTTAATCACTACACATTCACCTTCCCACAGCTGAGAAACGCGAGACATCATAGGGAACAGCTCCCAAAACCCGGTAACGAAGCTCGTTTGTAATGGGAGCAGATGCACTGCTAGAGTCTGGCACAGGGCTGTATGCTGCCCCTGCACCCCGGGAATTCCCTTGGGGACCACTGCAGCTCCTTTACCCTGCCGGAGAGCGCGAAAGGGACCACATGGGCTGGAATCCGGCTCGTTCTCTTTAGACACTTACTCAGGAAAGCAGAGATGTCCGGACAATGGCGAGCTGTATTAGTGTCCGTCACTGGAGAGACAGGATTTGTAAGTCAAATAAGACACCTGAGGGATCGAACCTATGAATCAGAGTCTGCTATTTCAAACCCAGCTCCCAGCTGGGGAACCAAGATGCTGCCCAGATCAGGCTGGAAGCAGACAACATGCCGTTCGGCCCAGTGAGCTTCCTGGTCCGGGATCTACTGCAAGTGCATCAGCAGCAGTGGCAAAAATTGCCATGCCAAGTAGCCCCAGTTTGGCATCAGCCCTAGGCCCTGGCTCCTAGATGAGCTGGGTGCTCTGCACCAGACAGGAAAAATAGCCTCTTGCATTTCCTTATCCTTTCAATACAGAGACTGGAGGGGCCACTGCCATGGCCATGGTCAGGAGCGATGCAAACAGTGCTGGGCCCCGGTCAGAAAACACACAGGCGTGGCAAAGCATGGTAACAGGCGTGGCTCCGCCCCTCGCTGGGCGTGCGAAGCGATGGAGGGACTGAATGGGGGTGAAGCCAGAAGAACAAGTAACAGGGAGGACACAAAAGAAAGCAGCCCCTCCCCCCCTTAACTTATGCCTGCACAATTCCCAGTGCTTCTGGGGCCACAGTGTGAACAGGGGCAGCTTCCACTGGGCCCCATTCCAATGTCACTCCGGATTGTCACCAGTGCAAGTAACTCCACTGAGGTCAATGGTGTAACAGTGACACAAAACCAGTGTGAGTCCAGATCCAGGCCACTCACTTCAATAGGAACTGCACTTGCTCTGCCGGGGCTCAAGCTAATCCCTTCAGACTACGAAGCTGATGTGATTTACACTGATTTTCATTTACATCGTTAGTTACTTTGTCCTGCCCATTTTCGGATCAATTCATCCCGGACGTGCTGCGTACGCGATCATTTTTGCCTCGCCTCGGAATTCAGCCCCTCCCTCGGAGCCAAGACAACCTTTTCACCCAGCTTCGCTTCTGAATCTCACTGAAAGTAAACGTCCCATCTTTGGGGACTTCCCACGTGTTTCTATGACCAGGCTCCCAGAACACATTCCTGGCCGTCTCCAAAGCGGATGGCCTCTGAACCGTACAGTTGGTCAAATTTAGAGCACTGTTGCCGTGGTGAACCCACTGGACCTATTGGTATTTGCTTAGCAATCGTTACTACTCTCTGCAATCCCAGCGTCGGGCGCATGTTGGAGGTTACCATTAGCCTGTGTCCTGGCCTCCTACGTTACAAAACTAAATGAGAAGAGGGGGAAAAGGGAGATTCAGTAGCCGGGTTTTACATCGTGTGACTCTTAACGATAAGGAACAGGAACGGAGCAGCTGTCATTGGGCCACCAAGTCCTCTATCCCTGCCTTCGGTCATGGCTGGAGGCCTGACTTGACGAGAGCAATGAAACATGCAGGAGGCCTCCTCTCTTGCAAGACAGGATTGGGGGGCGGGGGGAGGGTAATGAGCAGGCTGAAAACGAAATGTTGGTGCTCAGATAAGTAATGGGTCAGTGAGCTAAAAGACAACGTCTGAGTTAGCGACGATAAGAGGGGGAACACCTAGGGAACAAGATACAATGGACAAGAGAAGTCGGGAGCATAAAGAGGTAAGGAGTAAAGTCGAACATGGACAGAGCATACTGCACAGGGATTGGGTCCTGCAAAGTAACCAAGCCAGTCCCAAAACGTGCGATGCTATGTATAGTAACTGCAATGAAACGTGTACTGGTATGGAAGGAGGAGTTTGCTGTGTAACTTTGGATGTGTTGTACACCCTGTACGTGCCCCTCACCCTGGAGCCTGATCAGCTCAAGGGCTGTTTGAGTGTATGAAGAAAGAAACCTCAGTGACGAGTTTGGAGTAGAGCCGAGTTCTTGGGAACCAAGCAGATAAGGTCTCACAGGCTACCCCAGCAAATGCTAACACTGGATGCCACAGAGGAAGGGTGGTCTAGTGGTTACAGCAAAAGACAGGGAATCTGAGTAGCCAGGGTCTATCACTGGCTCATTGTGATGTTGTCAGGGTCACTTGAGGACAGGATTCGGCCTTGATTCATATAGAATCACAGAATTGTAGGACTGGAAGGGACCTCGAGAGGTCATCTAGTCCAGTCCCCTGCACTCCTGGCAGGACGAAGTATTATCTAGACCATCCCTGACAGGTGTTTCTCTAACTTGCTCTTAAAAACCTCCAAGGATGGAGATTCCACAACCTCCCTAGGCAATTTATTCCAGTGCTTAACCACTCTGACAGTTAGGAAGTGTTTCCTAATGTCCAACCTAAACCTCCCTTGCTGCAATTTAAGCCCACTGTTTCTTGTCCTAGCCTCAGAGGTTAAGAACAATTTACCTCCCTCCTCCTTGTAAAAACCTTTTATGTACTTGAAAACCGTTATCATGGCCCCCCTCAGACTTCTCTTCTCCAGACTAAACAAACCCAATATTTTCAATCTTCCCTCATAGGTCTTGTTTTTTAGACTTTCAATCATTTTTGTTGCTCTTCTCTGGACTTTCTCCAATTTGTCCACATCTTTCCTGAAATGTGGTGCCCAGAACTGAACACAATACTCCAGCTGAGGCCTAATCAGCGCAGAGTACAGCGGAAGAATGACTTCTCGTGTCTTGCTTACAACACTCCGGCTAATACAGCCCAGAATGATGTTCGCTTTTTTTGCAACAGTTACACCGTTGACTCATATTTAGCTTGTGATCCACTATGACCCCTAGATCCCTTTCCCCAGTACTCCTTCCTAGGCAGTCATTTCCCATTTTGTATGTGTGCAACTGACTGTTCCTTCCTAAGTGGAGCACTTTGCATTTCTCCTTATGGAACTTCATCCTATTGACTTCAGACCATTTCTCCAATTTGTCCAGATCATTTTAAATTTTAATCCTATCCTTCAAGCGCTTGCAACCCCTCCCAGCTTGGTATAGTCCGCACACTTTATAAGTGTATTCTCTGTGCCATTATCTAAATCATTGATTAAGACACTGAACAGAACCAGACCCAGAACTGATCTCTGCGGGACCCCACTCAACATGCCCTTCCAGCTTGACTCTGATCCACTGATAACTACTCTCTGGGAACGATTGCCCAACCAGTTTTGCACCCACCTTATAGTAGCTCCATCTAGGTCGTATTTCCCCCGTTTGTTTATGAGAGGGTCATGCGAGACAGTATCAAAACCGTTACATCCCATGCAACTTGATAGGGTTACACGGAGCGAGAGTAAGGGGAGTGCTGTGCTCTCTGGGGCTGATTCTTCACTGCCTGGCACCTTGTGTTGTCATTGACACCTGGGCAAAGCAAGCGTGAGACTCCACATTTCTGATCTAAGTGGAGTGGCACACCCACTCTGCACTCTAAGAGGCCGCAGAAGCCCTATCCTGCTGCATTTCCATCTGCCCAGCGGTGAATAGAGACACTTCCTGACTTCACAAGGGGGAGTGGGCGGGAGACGAAATTCATTATATGTTTGCAAAGTGCTTTGAGATCCCTGGAAGCATTAAGGGAAAGACAAACCCAGAATGCACCGTGTCAGTGAGGCAAGGATATGCACAGGAGGGAAAATTCCTTCCCAACTCCTGCACCAATCCCTGTACCCCGTAAGGCATGAGGCTTGCTTACCCTTACTGGAGCCTGCAATTGACTGGCATCAATAAAAATCCCTAGCTCTGATATAAGTGCTTTTCATCAGTGGAGCTCACAGCACTTTACAAAGGAGGTGAGCATCGTTTCTGTCCTATTTAACAATGGGGAAAAGCAGGCCACTGGCAGAGCCAGGAATAGGACCCACGTCTCCCGAGTACCAGACCATTGTGCTAACCAGTAGGCCACTATCCCTTCCCCAACCATGGAATTTCCCACTCTTAGGAACCCAAGCAGCACTCCCAGTGTTCGCTTACACAGCTGCACGCTGGGCAGATGTGTCGCTTTGGAAAGAGGCGTCTCTAGCCTAGCTCCTAGATTCAGAATGACCCAGTAACCCCACGACATGTGGAACGTGAGCACAAGAACAATTCCCAGAGGAAAGGCAGACCCTGTGGGCAGCACATACCCGATTTCCTCGCCAGCTTCGATCTGCCTGGTGCTGAAGAAGGCAATCCTGGGAAAGCGCAGGTCCTGGTGCGACATGAACACTCGCACAGGGGTGAGGTTTGGCTCACAGAGATGGTTTATAAAGCGGCTGATGTTGCCATAGAAACGAGCATCTATGCAGTACACCTCTCCATCCTAGAGGGAGGAACAGGGAATGTTGCATTAGGTGGAGTTGAGATACAGCTGAGATACAGGTCACTTCACAGTTAACACACAAGGGAATTTCAGGATCTTTCAAAATATTGGCGTCTCGGAGTCTCCCACTTGAAGGCTTAAAAGGCCAAACCATTAAGCATTACAAAATATGCGTCTCTTCAGAAAGCACTTGGCCTGCATGCCTGGAGGCTGTTCCAAACACTCCTGACCTGAGAAGCTGTGTGTGGAGCTAAGCTAGCAGTTCTGCTCTCCACAAACCTGCTCTGCTAAGGCACCAATCTGCTACAGTGGTACTTCTGTTCCACGCGGACAAACACCTGGTGGGTAAAAGGCCAGTGGATTCAGGAAACAGCATCTCTCCTGTCCTGCTAATTGAACATGACAGCTGAGAAGCACAAAGCAGGCGCTTACAGCCAACACACTACTTCCTGCAGAACACAGTGAACGAGAGAACACATAAATTCTCTCTTTCCATAATGCCCTCACAGCAGTAAGAGTAATATTTTGTTTTCCTTGAAAATAAGAGACTCCCTCAGGGCTTTTTATTCCAGTGGAGAATGACTGTGCAAGCTGCAGGCTTTAATTACAGAAGCTAATTTCAGTCACACACAAGCCGAAAGCAAAAGGATCCATTAGTGGAGCTCACATTCCCATCTGGGCAAGCACCTCACAATCCTTAATGGATCAGCTGTGCCAGAATTCTACCAGCCAACTGATACAGGAGCCCCAGGAGAAGACATCTGAAGATGTGAAAACGATACACACTTGGTCTACACTGAGCAGCCTGCTACAGTTTTTAAAATTTAGCAGGCTTTGCAATTTTAATGGCATCTAGTTCAGGTTGGGGTGTTGAGTCAGGCCAGGGGAAGAGTCTGTTGGATATAAATGTCCGCCTTAGGGTATGGTGAGGAACATGTCGCTCGTTCCACAGTGAACAGAGAGCAATGAGAACTTGATCAGAGGGCTTTAGAGAAGGTGCCTGAGCTGTTTACAGCAGCAGGACAATAAAACCCACCACACTAGGATTTCATAGAGGGTTTAACCCTGAAAGCTGGTCGCTGCGATGGAAAGGTTCAGCTTCTTCAGCTGTGATTCTGTGCACGAGTCTCTTGTCGTTTTGCATGATAAGCAGGAACAGGGTACGTGCCTGACGCTCCACAGGTGCATCGAGCCTGCCAATGTCACTGTATGTTGACAAAATGAGGCTCTAGTTAAGGATTCATGTCAGAAGCCAGGGAGAACCAATGTGAACAGGAAAGAGGCATGGGGGTTGTTTGCCTCCCTCTTTTAACAAAGGAAAAGCACATAGGAAGGGGGAGGTTGAGGGAATGGATCACACAGTGAGACCTGAGATGTGTGCCTGACCCTGCCACTCTTATGCAAGTTCTTCCTCATGGACATGGTCATTGTTGACTGCAGTGGGATTACCTGCATGAGGAAGGGCTGCAGGAGCCGGTCCTGTGCTTGTGACATGCAAAGTCATTTCCAACACCACCGAGAACGGAACTAAAATGTAGTTCAGTAATGGGGTGAAAGATAGACTTGTGGGGCGATACATCCCTGGGAGTCACAAGACCAGGTTCTAGTCTCAGCTCTGCCATAGACCAGCTGGGCGTCTTTTGGCAAGTCCCTTAATCATTCTGGGCCAGGACGCGCTAGGAAATCATTGTCTTAAACATATTAACTAACCCCATGTAAAACACAATGGAGCTTTTGAATGTACGTGGACTAGCCTTCCACTTCCCCATATATTAAATGGGGTGATACCACCTAGGTCAAAGGGGGACATAATTCATTAATGTTTGCTATATGCTTGAGATCGTCCCATGAAAGGTTCTAAAGGAGAGTCAAGTGTTACAGTTAAAGCAGGCAACTTTCATTAGCAAGAGGCTGCACCTGATAAAACCCAATCTCGTCTTTCCCAAAGATCCCGAGAGAATGTGTGTTTCTCTGCATTTCACCAGTACAGAAAGAAGATGACTGTCCTTTTAAAAGGGGAAGCCCAGACAACATCCACTATAGGACATCCTACCCCCAAGAGCACTGAATTGGAAGAGAGTTGGGGTTATTAAACAAATGTTTGCCTTTTTTCAAACACTGAACAGGATGTGCATGTAGGACATAATAAATAAATAAATCACAGCACACACAGCCTGGAGTGACAAATAAAGATAATTAAAATAATGCCCTCATCGCTCCTTTGTGCTACAGGGCAAACCCAAACTCAGTCATTCTCCAGTGATGCTGAGTTTTGCGAGACTGTTGCCTGTCTGGGTGGGACTTAGCGGCTTCTTCTTTCATAGATTTCAAGGCCAGAAGCATCCATTGCAATCATCTTGTCTGACCCCTGTATAACACGGGCCATAGAACTTCCCCAAAATAATTCCTAGCGTATGTCTTTTAGAAAAAAATCCAGTCTTGATTTAAAAATGGTCAGTGAGGGAGAATGCGCCACGACCCTTGGCAAATTGTTCCAATGGGTAATTACTCTCACTGGTAAAAATTTCCATTTCATTTCCTGCTTGAATTTGTTTAGCTTCAACTTCCAGCCATTGGATCATGTTACACCTTTCTCTGCTAGATTGTTATCATTATTTGTTCCCCATCTACATACTTATCGATTGTAATCAAGTCACCCCTGAATCTTCTCTCCGTTAAGCTAAATAAATTGAGCTCCCTTGAGCTATTACTATGGTTTCTAATCCTTTAATCATTCTCCTGACTCTCCTCTGAACCCTCTCCAATTTATCAACATCCTTCCTGAATTGTAGACCCCAGAACTGGACACGGTATTTCAGCAGCAGTTGCCCCAGTGCCAAATACAGAGGCGAAATAACCACTCTGCTCCCATGAGTCCCCTGTCTATGCATCCCAGGATCGCATCAGTGTTTTTGGCCACAGCATCACACTGGGAGCTCATGTTCAGCTGATTATCCACCACAACCCCCAAATCTTTTTCAGCGTTGCTGCTTCCCAGGATAGAATTCCCATCCTGTAAGCATGGCCTACGTTCTTTGTTCCTAGATGGATACATTTACATTTAGCCATATTAAAATGCTATATTTTTGCTTGTGCCCAGTTTACCAAGCAATCCAGATTGTTCTGCATTAGTGGCCTGTCCTTTTCATTATTTAGCACTCCCTCAGTTTGTGTGTCATCTGCAAACTTTATCCCTTGTCTTTTTGTTTTTTCTTCCAGGTCATTGATAAAAATGTTCAATAGCATCGGGCCAAGAACCGAACCCTACAGGCCCCTACTAGAAACACATCTCCTCAATGACGATTCCCCATTTACAATGACCTTTTGAGATCTAACCATTAGTCAGCTTTTAATCCATTTAATAGGTGCCATGTTAATTAGAGATTGTTCTAGATTTTTAGATCAAAATGTCATGCGGTACCAAGTCAAACACTTGATAGGAGTCTAAGTATACTACATCAACACTATTACCTTTATCAACTAAACTTGTGATCTCATCAAAAGAAAAGAAATCAAGTTAGTCTGACAGCATCTATTTTCCATAAACCCGTGTTTATTGATTTTATTAATTGAGTCCCATATCAGACTCCATTATCTAGCCCAGGCTCGATGTCAGGCTGACAGGCTTATAATTAAGGTTAAGATTTTATCATGGTTATTTTTAGTAAAAGTCAGGGTTGGGTCACGAGCAATAAACAAAAATTCACAGAAGCCTGTGACCTGTTCCTGACTTTTACTAAAAATAACTGTGATAAAATGGGCCTGAAGAGAGTATGAGATCCCGAGCATTGTTGTGGGAGGGGAAGGGGAGTGGGGTCCAGCTGAGAGCTGTGAGGGTCCCCTACCGCCCGCCATGGCCCAAAATGCCAGAGCCCCCGCCAGCTGACAGCTCCAGCCCCGCTGCTATGGGGTGAAGCAAAAAACGTCATGGAGGTCTCTTGAACTCACGGAATCCATGACTTCTGTGACACAGTCTTAGCCCTACTTATAATTACCTGGGCCATCCCATTTACCCTTTTTAAATACTGGCACAACATTAGCTTTCTTCCAGTCTTCTGGGACTTCCCCAGTGCTCAAGACTTCTAGAAAATCAACATTAACAGTCCAGCAAACTCCTCCACCAAGTCTTTTAAAACTCTTGGTTGCATGTTTTCTGGACCTGCTGATTTAGAAGTGTCTAACTTTAGTAACTGCTGTTTAACTTTCTCCGGAGATACTAGTGTAATAAGAAATGTGTTATCATAGGATGACATCATCTGTTTTTTCTCCAAACACAGAAAAGAAATATTTTTTGAGCACTTTTGCCTTTTCTGCATTATTCTGGCTAATTCTAGGATTTCCTCACAGCTAATTTGGCTCATAAACTGGTTTCCAATTTTGTGAAACTGGCCCTTTTAAAGCACGACGCGTAAATATATATCACTGGTCTGAATTGTATTCCGTTTGCACATGATCACTCGTACCTAAGCTAGCCTTTATTTTTCATTCAGCGATCAGCTACTCTCCATCTGTCAAGACAAGGTCTAATATAGAATTCCTTTGCGTTAGTTTCAACAATTTTTGAGTTAGGAAATTGTCACCTACAATATTTAGAAATTCCAAGGGTGTTTTAGTACTGCCACCATGACCCCTCCAGCATCTGTCACTCAAACTGAAGTTCCCTATGATCACCCAGCTTTTCCTTTCCTATACATTATAGATAGGTGCATAAGGAGCTGGTCTTCCTGTTCCCTAGTGTGATTTGGTCTGTAGCAGACACCAACTAATGCTCCATCTTGTGCTTTACCTGTTAGGACATTGATCCACAAGCATTCCAGCTCATTTTCTTCTGAGTTATCAGTGATTGAAAACAGGTAATGCCATTTTTGACATATTTTCCAATCACTGAGCGTATAGCAGGGCCTTGCTTTCTGTTTCCTGCTTTCACCTGATTGCATTCTGCTCTCCCCTGGCTGGTTTTGGCTGACAGGTTTCTTTCTCTGATTGATTACTCCCATTTGGGGGCTGTTATTCCACAGATGATGAGGTGAAATCCCACACAATTCCACTCCCCTGACACTCCAGAAGAGACAGCTCCACCCTGCTCCTCCCAGTTAGTAACTCTACACTAGCTTTCTGAAAATGGGATTACATGTGGCTGCCAAAAGGCTCAATCTATGATTAATCCACAGATTCTCCATCAAAGCTCCCAATGGCTTCCTAAACGGAGAGGAAGGAAGGATGGTCCCATGGTTAGGGATCTAGCCCACAAATTGGTTCGGTTTAACTCCCAGAACTGCCACAGACTTCCTGCATGATCCTGGACAAGTCGCTTGTCCCCATTTTACAGTTGGGGAACTGAGGCACAGAGTGGATAACAGCACTTCCCTACCTCACAGGGCTGTTGTGAGGATAAAGGTGTTAAAGACTGTGAGGTGCTCAGATATTATCGGAATAAGAACCTAAGGTACCCAGCCTTCAACCTTTATGCATCTTCCATACTGCTGCAGCCGGTGAAGATAAACAAGATACACTGTGAAACAGTGTATCCTGATGCCTCTTCATTGACCAAATCTCAGAAGTTAGGTGATGAAACATACCTAAAGCACTAGGTCCTAATCTGCTCTCTCCTGCCCCACCCTGCAGATAGAAAATATACCCTAGGGATCGGTCCTGCACCAATACTTTCTCCGGTTTAGCAGACTTTGATGGAATTGTCCTAGAATTTGTTCCACTTAAAAAATGTTCCCATCTCAACTCCAGGCATTACTGATTCCTTGACCTCCATCCTGATGTGCAGACTCATGCCCTCCCTCCATTTTTGGGGGGAGAAGGGGAAGCCATTGAGGCCCATTTCTAGAACATTAAAACTGGCCTTTCTGATAAAGATGCTCCAGACAGTGGCGACTGTCTCTCCTCACTCCGTTAGCGAGATGTTTCAGTGCAGCCTCAGACACTGTAGCACTAAGAGTACTCGGTGGGGTCTGTCCTGCTCCTGCACATAAACTCCCTCTGGTGCCCAGAGATTGTCAGGCCTCCATGAATCGGCAGCAGCAGCAGCACTCCAGGTTATAAAGCCACCATATATTATCTGACCATCCTGCTGGTATTCCGGGTTCACTTTTCCCAGGCATTTCCAATATGGATTCTCCCCAGTGGAGTGTGCCACACGACTTTGCACCAGCTATTACCGTCACTATGATCCTAGTGGTTATGGTTACCCCATTATAATTTATTTGTCTACCATTGCTGATTTACAATGGATCTGCTGTCTCATAGCTCAGCCCAGTGATTGGTTAGCTCCTCCAACGTAGCCCTAGCAAGGAGGAAATGTTACTCCCTGACCCAACAGATCAGCTTGGCTTCTTTACTGTTGCCTGACTTTTCTACTGAGGGAATCCTGTTTACCTTACAACCAGGGGGCTTCTCCATGTCCTCTCAAGAAGCCTCTAAATGGTGTGGTTGGACTATCTTGGTGGTTAGTCCCACAGCGCTTTACACAACCACACAAGGGAGCTGAATCCACTCTCGCTCTCCAGTTGCTGAACAGCCGCGGTTGGGAGTGCAGCAAGTGGGCCACTCCAGAGCTGTGCGCTCAGCACTCTGCACTTCTCCAGAAAGACCCAGATTTGATTCCCAGGTACTCCTCGAACGGGAAGAGGCTAGAATTACTTTGGGGGGAGCCTGCTCGGCCCCTGCCCCTGGTGTTATCGAGGGCTTTGCCTTGCTCTACAAGTACCGCCTCCCCTCTGCACGACAGAGGAGTAGCCTGGAGGGCTCTGGAGGGAGGCACAAGGAGCACCCCAAAGAGAAGATCCCCTCTACTGCAGGGCTTTCTGCATTCCGGTCTCAGGGAGAGCCAGAAATGCTGAGCTGTGCTTTCACCATTCCTCACTGGCTGGTCAGCCCAACGAAGCTGTGCCCAGATTCCAGCGAGGGCAGAACATGCCAGAGCTGGTTCCTCATGGGAAGGGGGATGATTGGCACACGCTACATTAGGAAAGGTCTGTACTGGCTGCTGGTTAAATACCGTGATCACGCTAGAGACAAAATCTTCCGATATAAGCGGTTACAAGGTCTTGGCCTGCTGGCTTCAGTGACCTCCCTACATTCACGTCTGTATGTACGAGCTCCGCCAAGGCAAATATCTGGGATGCTCCCAAGTTTATGCATAAATCTTTCAGGCCTTGTCTACGCGAGAGAATTAAATTGGGCCGCGTTGGTGTAAAGCTGTGTCTATGCTAGGAGGGCTTTATCGGTATAGGGATACCGGTACGCTATCCTGCCACGGAGGCAGCTAGACCGGCAAAGCTGCGCTTTGTCCCACAAGCAAAACAAGCCGGGCCGGTAAAAGCAGTCTTGCCAGTAGAATTGTGTCTCCACTGGGCTTCTGCTTGACCAGCGCCGTCGGGCAGGAATCACACTTCCTGACATAGCAGTCTGTAGCGCAGACCTGGCCGGAGTGCCAACGGCACGGCACGCCCACACTAGCTACGTTGTTTCAAGTGCATCTCTGCACTGTTCAGTGCTGGTGCAACTGTACTGGCCGCAGAGCATCCTTATTCCAGAGTTCCTAACACAGCTTCCTGAAGCAATGGCTTCTGGGAGATTCTGAAAGGCCATCTGGGAGCCCAGGAGAACTATGGGAGAAGAGGTCAGACTCCCATAATACCATGAGAAATTAGCATAATTTCCCCTTACAGAACTCCCGGCAATTCCCTGGTGCTAGCATCATTTCTTAGTTATTTACCCAAAAGGGAAGCCAGGATGAATGACGGGTTTCTGATCTCTCTCTTACCAATCTGCCACAGGTCACTTGCTGGAAGATTCTCTGCACCTTGAAGTCTTTAAACCATGATTTGAGGACTTCAATGGCTCAGGCACAGGTCTGATACAGAAGTGGGTGGGTGAGATTCTGTGGTATGCGCTGTGCAGGAGGTCAGACTAGATGATCATAATGGTCCCTTCTGACCTTAATGTCTATGATTCTATGATTCTATTCCCTACAGTGTATTTTCAATCCTAGGCCCAGTCAGTCTCATTAGCAGAGCATGCTGAAGAAACACAGGACAGATGTGGGTTGGCAGCCACGTTGACATGCCTCAATCGAGGCTGATGGAGAAAAGGTGCAATGTGGAGATGATGGCCTAGTTAATCTTTGGAGGAGGAGGATGCAGACTACTAGCTAATCCATGGATGAACAGACTGACCCTGGGCATTTAATGAAGTTTATGAGAGAGGCTGGTCCTTCTACTTTTCTGATTTCAGAGCACGGGCTACAAGACTCCTCACTGGATCCTTCTTTAGTGGTTGGAGAGGCCTCTCCCTTTCTTAAAGGCAAAGCCTCTTTTTACATCTCTAACTGCCGAACCAATACGGAAGCAGGATGGAAGCTGGTTTGCAGCTCCCCACAGAAAGTCATCAGCATCACCTTTCTGCACGTTTGCTCTTGCCAAGGACAGTTTCACATAAAGGGCTGGTCTACACTGGGGGAGGGGGGAATCGATCCAAGATATGCAACTTCAGCTACACGAATAGCGTAGCTGAAGTCGAAGTATCTTGGATAGAATTACCTGGGGTCCAGATGGCGCGGGATCGACGGCCGCGGCTCCTCCGTCGACTGTGCTACCGCCGCTCGCTCTGGTGGAGTTCCGGAGTCGACGGTGAGCGCGTTCGGGGATCGATATATCGCGTCTTAACGAGACGCGATATATCGATCCCGGATAAATCGATTGCTACCCGCCGATATGGCGGGTAGTGAAGACGTACCCAAAGCGTCCGCTCAGACTTTTAAAAGTGAGTTTAAAGCCCCTGAGAAAGGAATGAGCTGATGGCTCGAGGGATGCCAGTCCTTCTCGGGCCAGATGCAGCACACCCAGCAGCGCAAGCTTCCCCGCACTGCCCTGCCAGGCTACCAGAAGCCGAACCTGAAAGGTCCTTTACTGGTGAGCTGGTATTTCAGTCTATCAGCTCATTAATTGGTGAGCTCTTTAGTAAGGCTGCCAACATGGGTGCTGGTTAGTGCCAGCTGGGGGTGGGCTTTGCTACAGAGGTACTTGGACATTAGAAATCAGACTGAGACAACCAATTTAATTCACACAGCCATCAGATGGGAATAACGTGCAATGACTATCGACCTGAGCTGAATTCAAACTGCTGACCTAATGCAGTCAGGCTTTGTACCCCATTACCAATCCCCTGAGCCACGCAGTCCACGCTTTACTTAGCTGTGAACAGATTTCGGTTACCGTGAGGTGAGAAGTGCTTCTCCTCTCCCAAGCTCTCTGACTGCTCTGCCCATCAAGATGAGGACAAATTTTCTTTTAGCTCTTTAGAGTAGCAAGCGCTGGCTTTTGTTTTGCCAGGGAGTCCACTTGAACACACTACCTTGTTGTCAAGGTCAAAGAGATAGGAGTCCTCTTCACGTACGTCGGCCTCTGAATCGGAAATCAGCTCTCCAACGTACCTGTCGGATGAATGGGAAATGCAGCAATGAGATGCTTGTGCAGATGCTAGCTTGGATTTTAACACCTTGCCTCTTGTGTGCAAAGTACACCTCTACCTCGATAGAGCGCTGTCCTCGGGAGCCAAAAAATCTTACCGTGTTATAGGTGAAACTGCGTTATATCGAACTTGCTTTGACCCACCGGAGTGCGCAGCCCCGCCCCCCCGAAGCGCTGCTTTACCGTGTTATATCCGAATTCATGTTACATCGGGGTAGAGGTGTAAAGAGTGAAAGTGACAAATCAGCATAAGTCCATAAATCAGCATAGGTCCATCAAAGCAAGTGGAGCGATGCTGATTGACACTAGCTGAGAATTTGGCCCCACATCTTGAAAATAAAAAAACAAAATTCCTTTACTCAAGTTACTGCTAATACTTTTGAATATTACAAGTGAATTTTAAAAAAGGATATACTTTCCCCCCAGTAACAAGACTAGTTAGTTTTGCTTTTGTTTACTGTCCACTGACTTTCTAGTTCCCATGTACAATATTGCAACACTTGGGTTGCACACACTGTAAGAGGATGTTTACATACCAATGAATAACTGTTTGCTTTGGAATGTGCAAAAAACCATGGAAATATTGTTACTGATCATCGAAGCTACTTACTTCCCCTCACGAAGGGGAAGTCGTGCCTGACTAACCTAATTGCCTTCTATGATGAGATAACTGGCTCTGTGGATGAGGGGAAAGCAGTGGATGTGTTATTTCTTGACTTTAGCAAAGCTTTTGATACTGTCTCCCACAGTATTCTTGCCACCAAGTTAAAGAAGTATGGGCTGGATGAATGGACTGTAAGGTGGATAGAAAGCTGGCTAGATCGTCGGGCTCAACGGGTAGTGATCAATGGCTCCATGTCTAGTTGGCAGCCGGTTTCAAGTGGAGTGCCCCAAGGGTCGGTCCTGGGGCCGGTTTTGTTTAATATCTTTATTAATGATCTGGAGGATGGTGTGGACTGCACTCTCAGCAAGTTTGCAGATGACACTAAACTAGGAGGCGTGGTAGATACACTAGAGGGTAGGGATCGGATACAGAGGGACCTAGACAAATTAGAGGATTGGGCAGAAAAAAACCTGATGAGGTTCAACAAGGACAAGTGCAGAGTCCTGCACTTAGGACGGAAGAATCCCATGCACTGCTACAGACTAGGGACCGAATGGCTAGGTAGCAGTTCTGCTGAAAAGGACCTAGGGGTCACAGTGGACGAGAAGCTGGATATGAGTCAACAGTGTGCTCTTGTTGCCAAGAAGGCTAACGGCATTTTGGGCTGTATAAGTAGGGGCATTGCCAGCAGATCGAGGAACGTTCCCCTTTATTCGACATTGGTGAGGCCTCATCTGGAATACTGTGTCCAGTTTTGGTCCCCACACTACAAGAAGGATGTGGAAAAATTGGAAAGAGTCCAGCGGAGGGCAACAAAAATGATTAGGGGTCTGGAGCACATGACTTATGAGGAGAGGCTGAGAGAACTGGGATTGTTTAGTCTCCAGAAGAGAAGAATGAGGGGGGATTTGATAGCAGCCTTCAACTACCTGAAGGGGGGTTCCAAAGAGGATGGAGCTCGGCTGTTCTCAGTGGTGGCAGATGACAGAACAAGGAGCAATGGTCTCAAGCTGCAGTGGGGGAGGTCCAGGTTGGATATCAGGAAAAACTATTTCACTAGGAGGGTGGTGAAACACTGGAATGCGTTACCTAGAGAGGTGGTGGAGTCTCCTTCCTTGGAGGTTTTTAAGGCCCGGCTTGACAAAGCCCTGGCTGGGATGATTTAGCTGGGAATTGGTCCTGCTTTGAGCAGGGGGTTGGACTAGATGACCTCTTGAGGTCCCTTCCAACTCTGATATTCTACGATTCTATGATTCTATGACTCTATACTTAAAGCCGTGTCTTACCATCCCCTGGATGGCGACATTAAGTTAACCCGATAGTGTCCCTTTAAGTAACTGGGCCTCCTACCACCTTCAAATCAGGAGTACAGGTATGACTTTATCAGAGTCAATGCAGTGAGATCGCCATCAGGCCCAGTAAGTATTCTGAGATGGCAGCCTTCTCCTCTCCGTCTGAAACGGGCTTTGATTCAAGTAGAGGATTAAATATTTGTAACTTCTTCCATGCGTGAAGCATTGCCAGCCTAGCTATCACTATTATTATTATTATTATTATTTATTTGTATTACCGTAACGCCTAGGAACCCTAGTCATAAACCAGGGCCCCACTGTGCGACAGACTGAGAAGCAGAAGGAAAGTGAGACAATCTCCATCTGTCTTATCTTATATTCGGATTGTAAGAGCTGTGGGACAGGAACCGTACTTCTGCTGTGCGTGTGCACAACACCTAGCACAATGGGGTCTGGGTCCATGGGCAGGACTCCTACGTGCTATAGTAACACAAATAAATAAGCAGTAGTAGTGAGAGGTTAGGAATATGAGTAAATGTCTTTTGAAGAGAAAACGGAGATTTCCATACTACTTGTTCCGAACGCTCTTAACAGCATTTTCAGCTTCCAAGCGCTTTCCCAATATTAACTATGTGCATTTACCCTTGTGATACTAGCATTTGACCCCAGGGCCCTGGAGATGAAAGCCTAAAACATTAACCCCGAGAACCACCAAACATTCCATAATAGAGGGGGCGTTCAGATGCAGTTCCTGACCTCGAGCAGTCTGGCACAACATTGCTATATCAGGCTAGGATGCCGACTGCATGTGGAATCCTATCATCTTGCCTTCAGTGCATCTTGGTATCTATTAACCACTCCCGTATGGCTGCAGCATTATTGGAAACCACAAAATCATTAGTAACCTAGAGCAATAGGGGATTATGGATGGAGTAAAATTGCTTTACTGTTGCACAGTATACAAAACTGAAGGCAGTTCAAAAGCAGCTGGAAAATGGCACCCGGAAAAGCATTTTATTTTGTGACACTCCTTTTGATAATCAATTTGGAGACAAAAACATTAGTTAAAACGGAAGTTGAGATGTAGCTTATATGTTCCTTTAGGGCCCAATTCTGCAACCACTCTTCGCTTTCAGCAGTACTTACTCATGCAAATAGTCCCATTGATTTCCCAGATCAGAAGTCCGTGGAAAGACTTGCATGAGGTAACTCTGTTATTCAGTAGCACTTATCTATCTATCTATATCTTAAGGGCTTATATGGTGTCCGTCACTTAGGTATCTGAGCGCATTCCAAGTAAAAATCAATAGCAAAGTCAAGATCCGATGGAGTCTCTGGATCTTCTCCCTTTTTGGGGTAAAAATTCTGCTTGGCACAGGTTGTTTCTATGACGGGATGGGGGACAAATCACAAAACATATGAGGAATGGAAATGGAAACAGGCATCACCAGCCCCCTTAGCTCTGTCCCTGTGTCCCACCAACCTGAGCACCCTCTCTACACGCTATTATAACCACCTGTGAATATTCTAAAGTTGACAGGGACATTATTAGCAAGGAAACAAATACGCTGTAGATTCAAATCAATTCTCCCTGGAGAGCTAGTTGCATATGGAGCTGGTAACATGAGCACCTGTTTCAGAGAAGGAGTGATTCTGGCATTGTGGAGCCATCTTTGAAGAGTGGGCATGGGTTAACTGACTGTACGTGGAGGGGCCGATGACCTACATTTTACTAGGCAGAATATCGTTCCAAGGACCTACACATAACGTAGACATGGCAGCAGGGACCGGAGGTTTCTGTAGTGGAGTGGTATGTAGCAACCGTTCTCAGCCTGTGATCTATGGCGCAATTGCTGGTAACTGGGGACAAGCTGGCTTGTCTAGCTCTTCTTGTTTTCAGCTGCCAAACTGCATTTGAAGACAGCTAAACGCTTTCCATGCAAGCCATTGCTGTGTTTTGCCAAGGGGGTGTTTTGCAATCATGAATGGGAGGGGAGGGGGCTTGAGTGATCGTGAACGGGAGGTGGAAGACACTCAGTTAAAATCTGGCTAGATACCCTGACTAGAGACTGGCCCAACCCAAAACACGGGCTCCAAAGACACTGATGCACCTCCATGCCCTCAGACTTTGGGATGTTCCAGACGTGAATTTTGCAGTTTGAGCCCATCTCCAATACAAATTAAATGGATTATTTCCACCCCCGCCTTGCATTTCCCATATCGCTACTCATTTCTGCTAAACAATCAAAGCTTTCAGAGCTTAAACCAATGTCTCTCAGGCATATCTATCACTACAGCAGTCACTGTGACAAAGTCATAAGCCCCAATTCAGGAAAGCATTCCTATTCTGGACAGCACTTAAGCACATGTTTAAATCTCACTGCTGTCAAATGGATTTAAGCGCATGCTTGTGTGCTCTGCTGAATGAGGGCCATAATGTGGAATTTATTAGACTACTCTCATTCCAAGGTGATGCATGGAGGGCACTAAGGTAGGGTGGCTTATGAGCTGACTGGAGACTCCAGCAGCAGGGGGAAAGCTTGAAGATATGTTCTAACTGCTTAGGGAATGTTCACTTAGGGGATGGATCACTTGATGATTCCCTGTTCTGTTCATTCCCTCTGAGGCACCTGGCATTGGCCACTGTCGGACGACAGGACACTGGGCTAGATGGACCTTTGGTCTGACCCAGTATGGCCGTTCTTATATACTTAGGCTAGAGGGTTCTGTATGAAGCAATTTCTTTTTGCAGGCACCTCTCCCTTCAATAAGGAGCGTTCTAATTTGGGTGCAGGACACCAACTGTTCAACACACCATCAGAGTTCATGAGCAGATGTTTTCTTTGTGAGCTACTCTAAGCCGACGAACTTACTCGCACACGAACGTTCCCAAGGGGATGTCTTGCATCGACCGCACGCCCCAGCCCATCTTTTGCGTTCGATAAAGCTGCAATCGAACCCTGAAAGACAAGGAAAGGGGTCCCGTTAATGGCATCAGAGGCGGCGCTCTGCAGAAAGGCGTCCGCTCTCTGGGGAGGGGAGGGTTACACAGAAATTGCAAATTTAATCAGAAAATGTTAATTTCAAGAGACAGTTTCTAGTTTTGTCACCATGTGACCCCAGTTCCTTGCACCCCACGATCTGCTCCCTCTGCTAATGTGAGCGGAAGGAAGGAAAACCAGGTGCAAACTGGCTTCTGGCACAGCAAGAGGGGGAAGCAGCGACTGTGTAGCAGGTCTCCTTTATCCCCATCCTGCAGAACCCCCTTTGCCCCCTTTATCACACTCCATGGGGACTGGGTTTGGTGCCTGGGGGAGGGGGGACGGCAGGGGCACTATGGGACTGGGTGCTCTCCATGGTACCACCACCACCCCCCCTTTAAACCTCTGGGGATTTACACATGGGATACAAATGTCAGCTACCAGCTTCTCTTCCCTCCTGCGTGTTCCCCATCTGCACAATGGAAGGAGGAGACGTTTGAGGAGAAGTCGGCAGGAGCCCATGGGAGCATGGCTGTGTGCTGCAATGGAGGGGATGGAGCTGGAGCAGTACTCGGAACGCCCTGGATCACTACACAGATACCCCTTCCACCTGCAGAGAGCTGGCAGTTTGGTGGGGCCCACTCATTCCTACCTAAGCCACTAGCTGAGAGGTAGGAAGGAAACTGTGTAATTTGAAACTTGCTGGGTTTCCTGGCCCCTACATACAGCCTATAAAACTAGACTCAGAAAAGACCCAGTAGGTCCTCTACTGCACTGCCCAGCCACTGCTGGAATATTTCATAGGCCCATCTTATACTCAACATTCTCCAGGAATGATCCCCTGCATCCCCCGCTGGAGCCTAAGGCCACTTGCACAGACTCCATTATCAGAGGGGGGGGATGAGGGGGGAGAATCCTGATGCTCCCCTATTTTGTCCTTTCCTTAATTTCACCCCATTGTTTCTTTTGCTATCCCCTTTACATCGCACGATCTTAAATAATCCCTCTCCCTCCGTGGCACTTCATACCCTTGGCAGACAGTACCAGGAGCACAACCCAAGGCAGATAAGCTTTCCTTAGCCCTAGCGGCTTCAGAAAACGTGCTCACACCGTGCTTCAGGCCTGAGGAAGCTGCATTCTGCTTTGCCTCGTTCATCACCAGTAAAACAGGCAGCTGAGTTTTGGATCGCGGACACTGTGTTGTTGAGGGGGTGACGCAGGGAACATCGCTTGCTTTTCAGACCCCAGGCAGAGCTGGTAGGCCTGCCAGAGGGAAACATGTGCACTGACATGTACCGTTCATTTGGAGCAAATTTGATAAGGGAAATACTGAGAATGAAGAGGGAGCACCCAGGCATCATTACTAAGCAGCCACTTTGCAGAGCAAAAGCCAGGCATTATCTTTGATTCCTCAAGGGACGTGGCCCATAGAGCTCTGGGAAATATCTGACCTTATCACAGGCTCCACAGGGACTTATCACTCAACCTCAGTTTACAGAGCCACCCTGCCCCCCTTAGCAAGACTTTAACAAACAGGGCACAATAGTGACAACCCTGTTTGCACAACTCCTTAAGGAACAAACACATTGTGCCGACCAGGAAAAAAAAAAAAAAAGAAAGTGAGGCCAAGAATTTCATCTGGAAAGTCTCCTGAGTGGGTTTTTTTTTTTTCTTTAATAAATTTCAAATTTTCATCACAATTTCAAAGTTAAAAAATCAGTTCTTTACTAAATAAAACTAAACCAAACCACCGACATCAGTTTAACCTAGAGTCAGTTCTCCATAACATCCCTTCCCCTGTTTTAAAGGAGACAGCCAACGTTACCAAATTGAGTCCCTAAAGTTAAAGGCTCACATCCATCCTTCAGCAACACAATACAAATGGTGTGACTGACAGCACTGAAGTCAACGGGTGCTGAGCATCTCTGGAAAATAGTTCATCAGACCAGTTACAGATTAAGGAACCCAAGTCCGTACGCTTTGGCCATCGCTTCTGATATGAACTGCTGACCTATCATTTTGATATAAATGGCTACGTTTTTTTCCTTATTATTATTATTCTATTTTCCCCAAAGACCTTACCCTGAAAGCAGCATCTGAGCTGCCAGTGAAGCAACCACTTACTTAACAAAAAAAACAGAAGCAACTAATAAATGGTACATTTGGGTTGACGAAAGAACACAGAGGAGCCAAGTGTCTAGGCCAGTGTCAGGGTGGTTTCCCAGCTGATCTCACAACCCTGCTGTTGTTTTGTGGTCACTAGCAGGATCCAGAGGCTTGGCTCTGGTTTACATCCGTCGATGAGGATAGAGCTGCACCATTTCTCCCTCATCTTTGGAAATCTTTGCTTTTACAGACAGCCTAGAGAAGACAGGCAAGGAGCTTTGTTCCTTTTAAAATAATGGTCCGAATCGAGAGCCTTCTCTCTCACCTGAGCCCATTCTGCACTACCCGATTCCGGCAGTTTCGCCAACATGAGCAAGCGTGGTTACACTCAAAGATCAGCGGTGGCTCAGACATGTTGAATTCAGGCAGGAGTCGGCCATCCTGGAGAAGAGACATGAGATTATATTCCCGTATTCTTTTGGAACTGGAAATAAAGCTGGACAGCTCCAATCCAGAACTGAATTTCCTCAAGGTTTAAGTCAATCTAGAGCTGTGTAGTGAGGCGGCCTGGGCCCCGACGGCCCCTGAGGGAGAGGAGCCTGAATTGGCACCCAAGTGGGCGGAGCCACCGCCACCTGTTCCCGCCCCCCGGAAGTCAAGGGGCGGGACAGGAAGTATAAGAGCCAGGCCCCAGCCCTCAGTTAGAGCCCAGCAGCCGGAGAGGCCAGACGTGCCGGTGCGAGCTCCGGCGAGACCAAGGCTTCCCAGAGCCAGGTACCCGGACACGGACGGACCGAGCTGCCCCAGAGCCAGATACCCGGACACCGACCGACCGGACCTCCCCAGAGCCAGGTACCCCGACGCGGATTGGCCAAGCCTTCCCCAAGCAAGGTACCCCGAGGTAGACTGGCCACCCTTGCCCCGAGCACGGTACCCCGAGGAGGGGCCCGAGCGCCCCCCTGACCGGAGACCGGAGGAGCAACCCGACCCGGACGACCCTCTGCGAAGTGAGGAACCCATGGTGTGGGACCCCGTTGCCGAGCCCAGCGGGGAGCAGGTACAAATGGAGGAGGAAATGGAAATCAGCCCGGGGGTAGCTGACCCCAGTCTAGCTACAACAGAGAGCGAACCCATGTTGGTGTGTTGCGGTCAGGACCCCACCAACACAGCGGCAGACTGACTGCCGCTCTTAGGGCCCCGGGCTGGGACACAGTGGAGTGGGTGGGCCTGTGTCCCCCCTGCCACCCCACTTAACGGGTGGCAGTCTCCCCCTCCAGCCAGCGCTCTGGCACCGCCACTGAGCTATTGCTTGCTGCCCTGAACGAGTGCTTGTTGCCCCACCCTGACTGAGGGTCTGGGGCGTCCCGAGTTTGTCCGTGCTCAGCTCCTGATACCCAGACCTGAACCCGAACCCCTGAACTATTGTTTGTTGCCCCGCCCTGACTGAGGGCCTGGGCCTACTAACTTTGTCTGGGCTCAGCCTGAAGGAAGGTCCTGAGCCCCTGAACTATTGTTTGTTGCCCCGCCCTGACTGAGGGCCTGGGGCTACTAACCCTGCCTGGGCTCAGCCTGAAGGAAGGTCCTGAGCCCCTGGACTATTGTGTGCTGCCCCGCCCTGACTGAGGGCCGGGCCTGAACCCCTGACTTTACTGCTCAGCCTGAAGGAAGGTTCTGAGCCCCCTGGACTATTGTGTGCTGCCCCGCCCTGATTGAGGGCTGGGCCTGAACCCCTGACTTTACTGCTCAGCCTGAAGGAAGGTCCTGAGCCCCCTGGACTATTGTTTGTTGCCCCGCCCTGATTGAGGGCCGGGCCTGAACTCCTGACTTTACTGCTCAGCCTGAAGGAAGGTTCTGAGCGCCCTGGACTATTGGGGGTTGCCCTCCCCTGAATAAGGGCCTGGGACGTCCTGAGTTTGTCAGGGCGCAGCTCCGGATCCACGGAGCTGAGCGCCCGAACTACTGTTTATTGCCCCGCCCTGAGCTAGCGCGGGGGCTTGACTGACTTTGTAATCCCCAGCTCCGGCAGTGAGGACCGGAGCCCGGGCCTGAGTTACTGCCGGACCCTGACGGAGAGCAGGAGCTCATTGCAGAGGCCGTGTACCTTTGGCCTAGTCCCTGCCAGAGGGGCGGAACCCTGAGACCGATCCAGGCCGTGTAGTGAGGCGGCCTGGCCCCCGACGGCCCCTGAGAGGGCCCGACCCCCGCACCGGACGTTTACAAGCTGATACACCGGTTCACTTCCATCTTCTAGAGTTGGCTCAGATGACAACATAGATCCATACCCAAACTTCCCCGAAGTTTGAGGGAGCTCTGCACCATCATCAGAAAGGACAGGCAATAAACAAAAACAGTACTTTGCATGCATGCCGTGCTATTCAGCTGCGGACCTCAAAGTGCTTTACAGAAGCGTGCATGCTTCTTTATCCACAGTTTGCAACTGGGGAAGAGAGAGTCTGTGGTACAGCCTGACTAGAACCCAGGTCTCCAGACTCTGAGGCCAGCACTCATGCCGCTGGACCACCTTTCTTCTCATAAGAAGCCCCTCTAAGTATCTTCCAGTTACATGGAGATGAGAAGGTGGCAGATCGTGCACCATATTTAACAAATTTGGACATAAATACTCAAAGGATACAAGCAGTGAAGTCACTTTGGATTGTGAAGCCTGTTACAGCACAGTTAAAATGGATACCTGGCAAAAGCCAGGAGATACCAAAATTCCCAAGGGAGAAGCCTGCAGAGATTACGGGAACATGTGATCTTAGTGGAACCTGCCCAAGGATTAACCTCCAAACCTCCCTGGAGGATTTAAGCATATATACACAAAACACTAGGGCAGCCACCTAGCAACCCTGTAATTAAAATACATCCACTCAGCCTTCACAGGAGGTAGATCACAGTAAATAAGGGAAAAATAAAACATCCCTAGTTCCTTCCCCTCATTGATAAATTACAGAAACACTTAACGACTGAACAGCGCACACTGCATTCTTCAATGGGGCTTGTACCTTGGGAACGGATTGTTAAACACTGCGTATCATGTGGGGATAATTAATGGCTCCATTGGTATAGAAGTAACGCAAGTTTGAGATTTATTGTGTCTCTTACCATGTACACACTGAAGCCAAGATTACAGTCTTAAGTATTTTATATACTGGAATTTAGAAAATCGTTAAGAATTTTTTAAAATGGACTGTTATAATACGTGAATATCGGCCAAACCAAACACGAAGTTCAAAGTCCTCACCTTGTCATACCAGCAGCGCATACTGAGTTGGCCACACATGCAGTTGCTGGAGGAGCAGTCATCTATGCACACACAGTACTGGAAGGGAGAAACAAGGAGCAGATCCAATTCTCACACAAATGCAACAGAAAGACCAAATTGGTTAAATGGGCTGGAAAGGAAAGAAGCTATCAACTTAGCTATTGATATACCCCATCCTCTCCCAAACACCAAGAACATGGGGGCCTCCCAAACATTTAAAAAACAGGTACAAATCCCTCCCTCTCGCTCATGAGACAGTAGCACAATCAGCTTCATTGGTTTCACAGGGCATTTTGTTTGCTCATTTTTGTGGGTGACATTACTGTGGGGAAGCTAGATCACAGAAAGGAATTTTGCAGTCAGTTCTGACGGGGGTGGTCCTGTGTCCATTTTTCTCTCGTGCAGGAGTGAATTCTAGGATATTACACAAGGCTCATAACTATGGCACCAGAACACACAGCCTTCATGGATATTACATAGAACAACACAATCAATAGCCTGGATTATTACTATTGCCAAATATTACTTTGCTCATCTACAGCTTCTGTCATTGGAGGATCTACAATACATTGACTAATTAAAGCCTCACTACACCTAAGAGGGGGGTACGGGATACATCAGACCCATGAAATGCAGCCATCTCTAGAGTGGGACGTCATGTGCAGTTAGTAGCAGTTTAAGAAAGGAAGGGATGAAGAATCCTACATCCAAGAGAAACAGCTGGGGGAAATTTAGGGAGGCAGAGTCCAAATACCTAAGCTGGAATTTTGCCAGGACACTGGGGTTAACTACCCCAATTCTTACTGAAAATGCCACAGGGTTTTCAATTCAGAGAAAATGGAAAGGATCGTGGGTTTTCCCTCTCATCTTAAAACTCGCACCTCCACCATCACAGCGCCTCTGAGGCTTGACTTTCAAATTTCCATGGAACAAAATGTTTTCTCAGTTCCAAGGAGCAGTGGGAGGAATTTCCATTCTTCTGTCGCGAAAAGACCTATACCAACAAGGTGGAGGAGGCAAGTATGTAACTGGAATACAAGCACACAATCAAGCAACTCAACCATGTTTGCTCAATCACTGCGTCCACCTAGAGAGACAGACAGACAGACACAAACACATCTCTGCAGTGCACACTCCAGCTGTTCTCTCTCATCAGCACACAGCAACCTCTCTAACAATATTCCATACCAGGACAGGAGAGAGACACCCACCCACCCACGTATGTACCCGGCCCATCTAACCTGCAAATGAGTGATGTTTCTATCGATGTTCATTGGGGAGGTCACACAGTTCTGAGAAACGTATTTGTAGTTGGTGGGGCAAGGCTCGCTGTCCACTGAATTGATGCATGGAATTGGGATCTGCTCGTAACCTCGGGCAATGTCTCTGTCACAGCAGGGGAAAGGTAGGGAAGAGAACAATCGCTTTATGCAACAAAGATACCATCCTCCACTCCCCAAAACAATCAGGTGATTACAAAATCAACAAGTGCAGCTTGAGTGGCATACCGAGCAGAATTTGAGCTCTGAATATTTAAGGTTGAAAGGAACTCCGTTTCATTCTGAATCCATTTTTCCAACCAGATGTATAAATTATTACTTCCTGTTGGACCATTCCATATGGATGATAAATTCATAAATCCCAGCCCTGATTCAGCACGTGCTGCACCAGCCCTGATTCGGCACAAACTTAAAAGCAAAGTGCCTTCCAGAATCGGGGCCTCATCCCTCAACCTAGAGAGCTTGCACTTGGCAGTCACAACAGAGGCTAGCTGGACTCTCACCTGCTCACCGTCTTCTCTATCTGGGCAGGTTTGTCAGAAGACGATTCTCGGATTGTCTTGTTCATCTGCAGAGCCACCCAGACCTGAGAGTTGAGACTTGAGCACTGGAGTGGAGTCTCACCTTCCTTGTTCTTCAAGCTGACATCCGAGCCACGGGACAGAAAGAGGCTGCAAAACAGCAACAACAATAGGTAACCCACCCAGAAAGAACCTGTCAGAGGCGGAAGAGTCAAATGGCATTCTGCAGCCAATTCGCAGGACCACTCTCTCTTGAGAAGGACGACTCAGAACAGGTTCCACCACTTTAGAAAGCAACCACCTCAATTCCCTTTTTATAAAGCTGGTTCATTGAACACCACTTTCTAAAGGGGGGAGGGGGGGGTTAATTTGGAAGCTGGGTAGAGCAACAGAGTGGCACATCAGCCTGCCAATTCTAGAGAGCTGGGTCCAAATCTTGCCTTACATCAGGCATGAAAAGGAGTTTGCTCGTAACCAGCCTAGTTCCCAATGGACATGAAACTAGGCCTAGGCACTACTGAAGTCCCATTGAAGCCCTATTTTGAGGACATAAATGGAACTTTACCAAGGGGCATAGGCCTTGAGCTAGTTCTTTGTACAGGGGTGAATTTCACCCTCTAAACGGAGCTCTCGTCACTAACTGGGATTGCTGCATGCATTGTAACACAGGGAAAGCATTCAGGGCCTCCATTCGACTGCTCTGCAAATGGAGTGGCCCTGCATCCCACATCCCTATAAATGGGCTCTGCTGCTAGGAGCCATCACAAGCTCCACTCGCATGCTTACAAAAACTCAGCCTGCTTCTCCACTGCCTCGTGCGTCGTGCAGTCAGTTACAGCCGTGCATGTGCTACTGAATCAGGACACGAGGGGCCCGGTTCTCATTCACTCAAAAGGCCCCTTTACACCACTCTGGCAGTGGAAAGGAGCCGGACAGTGGATGCAATTTTAATTTGCATCATTTAAGGCCCCTTTATACTGCCAGAGTGGTGCAAAGGGGTCCTGGGGTTCACGAGAATCAGCCCCGTGTATTTCACCCCCACTTGGCCTGGGTGCAAAGCAATGCAAAATCAGGCTCTTCGTCCTGTTGTGTTTCGTGGTCAGAGGTAAAGGCATTTCATAGCACTCCTCAACTTGCCAGCCAGTGTCCCAATGAGAAGTGAACAAAGTAACAAAGGAAAGCGGGGGTGGCAGGCGCCGTACTTACACAACACACTCATAGCGGTTCTCTCTGGCTGCGATGTGCAGTGGCGAGTCTCCATGAATATTTACTGCATGTAAATCGCACTTAGCAGCCAGCAATATCTCCGCTATGTCAACACAGCCAGAAAAAGCTGCCCAGTGCAAACAAATATTCTCCTCCTGGAGGGGAAAACACAGGAGAGGCTGTTTAGTGCACTAAGATCCCACCACTTTGGGACTCCACTGTCCTTAGCTCTGTAGCTATGGCATTAAACACATGGCCGGCCTTCTCCTTTATCGGATTTCTCTCTAGCTCGGAGGAACACAACCCTGCAACAGGCAGGCAGGGAGTTCTCAGCACAGCCGCCTCCACGCTCACTGGAGATGGTGAGGCTACATCTAAACTACAGCCCTGCTCTCTTTATCTGTACAGACGAGTCATTTGTCTCTAAGCCACAGAACGATCTGGATCGATCCACAGGGAGACACGACAGATGCAAACGAGCCCCAGGGAAGGGCTAGGAGCTGAACCATCCAAACCAGATGTAGCAAAACTAGCCCATCTCCTAACTCTCCAGTATCACAGAGAGCGACCCCCGTGGGAACAAGCAGAGCACAAGCTGTAGGGTACAAAGGTCTGAAAAGCAAGACGCCAGGCACAGGGAGAGCAAACTGATTTCAGGCATCTCTTAAATACTGCGTGTACCAGTCTCTCACTAGAGCACTAGAAAGAAGGGAACACTAATATTGCTGATATAGATGTTTTAAGTGATGATCCTATTACTGTGTAATTTGTAGTACACCTTGGAATCCTTCAGCATGACAAGCACTAGAAAGGCTGATTGTGACCACATAACGATGATGATGATTATAAACGGAGGTCTCTCACAGATGGCAAAAAAATGCATACTTAAGTCTCTGCAACTTAATCTCTCTATTAAAGGGAAGATCTGAGTTACAAATAGATGCCTGGGAGCAGGGGCGGCATATTTTCGACAGGGCTTCTGCTCCCCAGCATGCCACCATCTAGAAATGGCAGCGAATCCCAAGGATAGTTCTGAAGATTAATTTAATCCAGCAAGGATACCACTGCACATACTGCGTATCAGGTGACAGAGAGAACAGACCAATTTACAGCTCCTGCCATTCTAATTCACGCTGATTAAAATCAATGGGGCTACTTGAGGAGTAAGGTGCTAATCAGTGTGAGGAACGATGGCAGGAGCTGGCCCTTAATGACCTACAATGAGTAGATGCTGGAACGCTGGACAAATTAACGGGGATCTCATACATGTGCGAGGGAACTGCTGGACGGAATGATTGGATTTGCACTGTGAGACTAATGCGCGATCCAAGGGATTGGTAGCTGGCGGTTTTTCTGATGGATCAGCCATGAAACCGTTTTGTTCAGAACCAGTATTACAGCCATGGAGTCAATTGCAACGATCTGGAAAGCCCTCTCCCACCTCTGACTCTTATGCTTTGTCAGGGCAGGACCTGCCTGGAAAGTACTCAGCTCCCCAGGAAATGGAGGCTCCTAAAGTGGAGGCGCTTTTGGGCCGGGGAAGACAGCTACTAGTGAACAGTCTGAGCCATTCGGAGCGCAGTGAGATATATGCACCTCTATCTATCCCTGACAGCATCGGGAAGACACAGAGAGAGGCACTGGGGGAGACCAATAGGAACCAGCTTCTTACATCCATTGGACTCACAGGAGTTTTTCAGAGGCAGAGTGGGCAAATGGGAAAGATGTTGCAATCAATCAATAAAAGGAGCAGTGGGAGGTCTGACCCATCTCCTAGATGGGGGACTGGACACTGCCTTCTCCCTCCTCCCCAATCATCCCCGCACATGCTCCCTAATCGCTGCCCCATGTTTTATCTTTCCGATCAGAGAACGTGGTTCCAGGTGACTGGCCTTCGCTCAGGCAAGCAGTCCCATCTGCAACTTCTCACATGAGGAAGGGTTTGCAGAATCGGGCTCCGAAGGCCTGATCCTCAGAGGCGCTTAGCCCCTGCAGCTCCCATTCACTTTATTTGGAGCGGAAGCTACTCAGCACTTCTGCAAGTCAAGTCCCCAGAGTGCAAGCTCTCTGGGGCACGTAACGTGTGGTATTCTGTGTGGGCCCCACCCTGCGGACACGACTGGGCACAGGATTTACTACGACGTGGAACAGGAGAGACACTATGGACATGATTTTTAAATACCGTAGGGGGAAATACTTGGAGTTGAAGGCTAGCAGACTGTCCTGCAAGGACCTACCTAAAGTGCAAGCAATGCGGCTGCTCGCGCCTCAAACGCTCACCTCCCGTGTTGGACTGGCTATCAAACCCACTGCTCCCTACTGTCCTTTCCGAGGGGCTTGGCGCTACTGGTTTGGGGAACTTTTCAATAAAGATCATCATTTATGTACTAAAAACCCCAACTCCAGTAAGTCTTACGTTGTCTCGAATATTAATGTCCGACCCCTTGGACAGCAATAGCTTCACCAGTTCAACGTGCTTGTATTCGGTGGCCCAGATCATGGGCGTCCAGCCTCCGTCGTCCTGGGAGGGGAGGGGAGTGCATGAGACACACACAGCATGGACAAAGCAGCGCCTGCCTTGATTTCCATTGGCCCCGTGGGCTGCAGCCGCGACAGGCAGCTCCTCGAAAAGGAAGCTACTGACCCCCTTTGTCTCAGGCCACCACGGGATTGTAAATGGTTGTGGAGAAAACCCTGTTGTCATTCACGCACAGCACAGTGTGGTTCAACCCCATCCGCCCCACTCCTGCATCCCGGCGCCGCACCACCGACTGCAACTGGGTCTCTGGGGGTGGGGGAGAAAGGGCCCGTCTGTGCAGATAAGATTGTAGCATCAGAGCCCAAATGTACATCTGAATTGGGTTGACTGCCAAGGCACCAGGGGAGCTGCCAGTCACATATATAAGGCCCAATGAGCAGCCCAGAACAGGCCTGGAAGAAGGCATGGGGAAGGCAGTGTTGCTGCACGCCTTATGGCTGGATGTCCTATTGAAAATGGCTTAGCTGCCGGCTGCCCCCCACCCTCTGCAGGACAGCTCAAATGGGCCCCAAGTCAGCTTCCTCTCTGGTCCCATTGCTAGGAGGTGGGGTTGTGAGACGCGCCCGCAGGGGCAGACGGAGGCTCTATGAACAGACCCTTGAGATAAAGGCCCCAGGATCAGCAGAGGCCTAGAGGAAGCAGGGAATCGAAAGAGTCAGAAGCAGCACAGAGCACAGCTGTCTGCTGGTGAGTGGGCTGGGCTGCCCGACGTGTGTGGAAGGGAGGCAGAGGAGGAGGGTCTCTCTGTGGTGGCCTTGAAGGCTGGAAAGGTAGGATCAGATTATTGATGGATCACGACCCCATTAGCTAAGCACGTTTGTTTCTCCAGACCGGCCCAGCAGTGTCTGAGTAACCATGCGGAGCGCCGCTGAGACTCCAGGGACAGACCCCAGTTCCTGAACCGTGGAAAGCGCCTGGTCTTGCTCAGGCACCGCGCAGAAGGGCCTTACCTGGCAGTTGACGTCCATCTGCCCGTTGGAGAGAAGGTACTGAACTACGTCGTAATGCCCTTTCTTGGCAGCCAAGTGCAGACATGTGGAGCCCTCAGCATCCTGAGCAACAAAACCACAGAACAACTCAAGGAAAATCATCTCCCGCCCTCCCCGGCGTCGGACATTGTTGGTGTTACAACAGCCGCACTGGGGTATGTCAGAAAGAGACAGGCTAGTGGTCGGAGCACAGGTGACAGTAGGGTGTTAAGCGGAGCCTTGACAAGCCAGCACTAGGAAGCACAGGTGGGGGCTGGGAGGAGGAGAAGGACCTTGGATGAAAAGGCTCTCCTGAGAGCTTTGCAGAGATTGCAGCGCTGGCTGTCTGCTGCTCCCTCGCTCCATCTGCTGATGGTGGTTTTCTTCCCCCTCCCTCTCCCTAGAGCTGCCCCCTATTGCTCCCCCGCTGGAGCCAGAGGGGCAGGAAGGGTGGGGGAGAATTCTCTCCTTTACATAGGCAGAGCTTCAGCACAGGCTGCAACTCTGCCCATAAGGGCCCTTACGTCAGCAGGGCCCCCCTGGGAGAGACAATCTCAACCAGAAACTTAAGGCTTTGCCAACACCTGGGTTTTTTTTATCCCCAGTTGCTAGCCCAATGCAGCTACTCAGTACAAGTCACTTCAGTGCAGTATGTCCACACAGGGGGCTGCCCCGGCACCTCTACACTGGAACCACACGGGGTCCCCATAGAGACAAGGCCTGAAAGAGGGTCTGGAAATGCTGAGGAGAAACTCAGACCAAGTTTTGAAAGCAAAACCCCCTTTGGGGTCTTCGAGTACGAGGGTCTTCTACAGGATGGAAAGGTTGGAGGGCTGGGGTGTGAGTGATGGTGGGAGGGGAGAGACCCACAGCATAAAATCAGAAACCAGCTGTGCTCTGGAGAACCCAAAATTTTACCTCACACAAACTCAATCCAGAGCAAGCCCCGAGGGGCTGAAAATAAATGAAAAATCAAAAGCAACCACCCCTCCCCCAATTTGAACCACATCATCCCTTCACATTAAACCCACAAAAAGCAACGCACTTCAACATAGGAGCACCTCTTTGGCCCACAAGAGTAAGGACACCCTCCCAAATAGGAGTCCAATACAGAGAGCACAGGTGCCTCACAGACAATGCCTGGAGGGGGGGCAATTTAATTGGATGGGGATGTTGTGAAGGCCAAGACTATAAGAGGGTTAAAAAAAAAAAGAGCTAGATAAATTCATGGAGGATAGGTCCGCCAATGGCTATTAGCCAGGATGGGCAGGGATGGTGTCCCTAGCCTCTGTTTGCAAGAAGCTGAGAATGAGCGACAGGGGATGGATCACTCGATGATTACCTGTTCTGTTCATTCCCTCTGGGGCACCTGGCACTGGCCACTGTCGGAAGACAGGATACTGGGCTAGATGGACCCTTGGTTTGACCCAGCATGGCCGTTCTTATGGGGGAGGTGAGGTTTTAGACAGTTTACACTGTGAAGCGCCTCAGAGCAAAGAGGACATTTTTACTCTCTCTAAAGTGTCCCAAAAGTCCCTATACACAAGTGTCCATGAGCACGGTGTTAATAATCAATGGTGTATCTTACTCCTGACAGGTTCCGCACATACAAAGAACAGTGGTTGCACAAAGTTCACTGCAACCTTGACATAAGTGAAAAGCATGCTGGGAATCTGGTTCATAGTTAGCATAAGCACAAAAGGCTTGTAGCTATGTATGACACTGGCTAACACCAGCACCTTTCTGCTAAGATTAACAAGAGGTAACTGTAGTCTCTCAATACACCTGTGTGAGAGCAGGCACAGTTAATATTAAACTCCCACTGACTTCAATGGGACCAGGATGTCCCTCTGACAGGAACAGCAGCAGTTCGCAGGGGGACCCAGGAATGCCCTTGGTCATTAGTTGCCCCTTTCTTGCTTGACAATCCCTCTCTCTCAGCGAGGGGAGGGCAGAGAAGCAGCAGCTAGCATTTCTGTCTCTCTGCAAAAGAACCCCAGTTGATGTAGCAAGGCTGCTATTTTCAAACATGACTAATATTGTACAGGAAACTAATTAACGCAATAAACTTCAGGAATTATTGAATTTCAATAACGATCCCAGGGTTGTAACAGTTCTAATTTACTTTTGCTGGTTAGGATAAGGGTTTTTTTTCCCTTTACCTTTATTAAAAAAAAAAAAATCTCTTTGCACTGTGCCATTATTAAATCACACGACCGGCGTTTGGCAACTGCTTGGGGATGCCCCCGGCACCAGCTAGTTTGAACCTGCACACGCCCCCACACATTGGAGAAGGTCTCCAGGGGAATTGTCAAAGGCCCGATGACAGACTGCATTTGGCCTCTTGTAGCCTGCAAGCAGGGTAATCCCACAGACATAGGCCAGCTCCTCAGTGGGCAAAGCATCATCACCATACTGCTCCATTCCTTAGTGATAGCACAGGCAGCGAGCTGAAGTGAGCAGGTGGTAACCTATATGAAGTTTGTGGCGAGGAGGGCTCCAAATGGCATCTGATTTACAACACTAATAATCCGTCCATGTATTTTACAAGAGGGCTGAAGCAAACAGAGCATGTTACGGGCAGCTGGCCAGCCACACTTTTATTGTATTTGTTTAAATTAAAGGGCTGTATTTTAAAGACAGCTTCTGATTTTGCCACTGCACTTGCAAACTGCTACACAATTAGGTACTTGGACAGCTAAATCCTCTCTCTTTCACCTTCAGTTGATTTGTAGGCACCTAATTAGAGGCCTGTTTAAAAAACTGCCCCCAAAAGCCTAGTGCTGAGTTAATGGAGCACAAAACCAGAGGTTAAAAATCAGAACTCTCTTTGTGCCCATGGAATTCAGAACCAACTATTAATTGTTATTCATTATTTTATGCATCCAGAAGCCCCAAACATGGAGCAGATCCCCATCGTACACTTAGGTAGTAAGAGACAGTCCTTGCCCCAAAGAGCTTGCAATCTAGGTGTTAAATAATTTTAAAAAAATGATTACCACCAGCCAGCCCGACCCAAATGATAGAGGCCCCCTTCCCCTCGAGCTGGGAACTTGCATCCAGACTCAAACCCTTCAAGAAAGGGAAGGAAAGCCTGACCGGCCACTCAAGAAGTAAACGAGGAATCAACGGCTACCTTGGGATCTACCAATGCTCCAGCCTTGATAAGGTACTTCACAGCATCCAGATGGTTATTCTCTGCTGCCTCCATCAGCGGGGTCCTCTGGTCCTCCGAGCAGGTGTCTATGTTAGCACCAGCCTGTTAAATGGCCAAGGTAAACACAACAGCCATTATAATAGCTCCTGTTTATCAACGGCAGGGTATGGGAATACAGATTTGCCAGCATGTTGTCTATTGAGAGAATGATTCACCCACAAAGAAAAGTGATGGGGAAGAGGGGGAGTCAAAGCTGATCTCTTTCCGAGAATCACATTATTTGCTCTCTTCCGTATTCAGAAAGTGGGAGCACAAAGGAACGCACATCTGGACTTAGATGGTCACGGTTATTAACTCATTCTGTGCCACTGTAGAATTCACAGCTGGTCTCTGATCATCTATACAATACCTCAAAAATCTCGATGTCCTCTAAATCCAAAGAGAAGTTCTCTATTTCCAAGAGCCCATCAACTCCATGGGGACGAGGAAACAAAGAGCGATCCCCTCCCTATCCATCACAGGCTGCTCTGGAACGACCTGTTCACATAGTGAGGATAGGGTTTTTCAAAGCGCTCAGCACTGGGAGGACCGCTCCCACTGAAGTCAACAGTAAAATTTCCATTGCCTTCCATGAGAGCCGAGTTAGGCCAATGTGGAGCTGCTTGGGAAAATCCTACCGTTATTTGTTGTCAGAAGGGTACTGTGCAAAGCATTTGGCCTGTTTATTCCCTATGCTTTGCCCAATAACACACAAGCTGCTTCAAAACAAGCAAAAAACAAACCAACCAACCCAAATTCTACAATTCAGAGGCAGGCACAATCCTTGGATTCTGTGGTTAAGAGAAGGCCGATCTACAGCAGTAACAGGCCGACCCAGATTCATCTTTGCACGTAAAAGGGGGCCCACTGCTTCCAGCTATCCATCAGTAGAGCCCTTTGTTTTTATGCTTTTAAAGCTCTAAAACACCCCATTCCCACTGTGGAAGGCGTGTTTCAGGTTAGGGGAGCAGGGGATGTTACTGCCTCAGTATTGTGTTGTCGCAACAGCCTTGCAGTAGGAAATGCATGAGATGATGGACTTGTCCCCATGCTCCATCCTCCTGACATGCTCATCCCTTTAACAGAGTTATTCTTCTACCAGATTTTATTCCTGTGATTCATTGCAAGGCCTTACCCATGCAAGTAGTTCCACTGACTTCAAACAGGACAACTCACCTGGATAAAAGGAGCAGGATTAAGGTGCACATTTTAAAAAGTGACCACTGATTTTGCATGCCTCTATTTTTGGGTGCTCAACTTGAGACACCTTCAGGAGCTTCATTTTCAGAGCACAGGCGGCTAAGCGCTTTCTGAAAATCAAGCCCCTTTGAAGTCTCTCAAATTGGGCACCCAAAATCACCGGCCACTTTGAAAACATGGGCCTATTCATTTTGCTTTACTTTCGTACAAGTTTTAAAAGCCCACTATTTTAAAAACATTCCTTTAAGAGGGTTCCAATGCAAAGCATTTTTTTGTACTCCGGTTCTTGGCGTTAACCACGTGTCTACCTATATACAAACGTATTAGTGTCCAAATCCCATCAATTCACACTCAACAGACCAAAAGAAGAATGCACTATTATTTACAGTGCCTTTGATTTGCAATGGAAGCACTGAGCCGGGGGGGGGGGGGGGGGGGGGGGAGCGCGGACGGACAGCAAATCCTGAGATTAAAGGGGTATAATGGAAGGTAAAGGCTCAGTAGGTTAATTCCCAAATGTTTTTCAGCAATGGAGGGTAGGAAGACAGGGCATGGAGAGAAGCCTCTTGATTTGAAGAATACAAATGGAGATGAACCTGAATCAGCATGTGGCAGATGTCCACGTGCCCGGATTCTGCAGCAGCGTGAAGAGGGGTTCTCTTATTCTGGTGCTCCATTTTGAAGTTGGGATCAATCCCGTCCACTGAAAAACAAACAGAGACTCTTCTCCAGCTGGGCTACAGAGATCAGCAGAATCACCACCAGTGAACTGCCACCAATCTCGCTTGGGAGCTTAAATTAAATTGTTGTTACATCCTTGCTATCACCAAGTGCTAAAACAATGAAACCCCAGAGTGACTAGTTTTGTAGACCAGGCAGTTCTCCGATACGATGGGAACTACCTTTTAACACAAGAGACGGTCTCATGGCTGCCTCTCTTCCCATTTCCTGTCCTGCATGCCACCTCCCCTCTCATTCACAATTCTCTAACATCCTGATGGCGACAACAGCAGTTGTTGACATGGATTAAATAATTTCCCTATTACTTCTCCATCTGTAGCGTCTTTTACAATAATAATAATACCACCATCACCTAACTCTGATATAGTGCTTTTCATCAGTAGATCTCAAAGTGCTTCATGGTCTCTAACATATTTATCTTCTGTGAGGTAGGGCCGTGCTATTATCCCCACTTTACAGATGGGAAACTGAGTGCCTTGCCTAAGGTCACATAAGAAGTCTGTGGCAGAGCAGAGAATTGAACCCAAGTTCTAGGATAGTACTTTAACCACTGCAGCCAGGGAGAAGCCAACAGCATGTGACCAGCTTGCTCTCTCTGGACCACCAACAAGTCCTTGATGGATCACTAGCACTCCTCTTCTGTCTCTGTAAACATTGGGCTCCACTGAAGTCAATAAAGCTACTCCAATTAACACCAGCTGAAGATCTGGTCCAGCTGTGCAGAAACTGAAAGATGATAATGATGGCCAGCCAATAATGGCTGGGCATGACAATATGGTATGTAGGATGAAGTCGTAGTTACACAAAACACCAGTGAATCCAATTTCACTACTACCGAGGACTCAGACAATGAAGTCAATATTTGCCAAAAGGACAAAGGTGTTTGTTAAAAGAAAAAAACTGAAAGTATTTGCAAAAGTGTATTGCAAAACACTGGAGAGGAACGAACACAATCAATAGAAAAAACTACTCAACAGTGTCCTGCAACCAAAACAAAAAGAGCAAATATTCCCATGTGATCAGTGATAAAAGCAACTTCAGAATCTCAAAATTATCCTCCAACTGCAGTTTATTAAGCACCTTAATAATAAAGCTTTGCACACTGAGGATCTTTCATTCTCTGCAAACTCACTGAGAGTATTAATTTAAAACACCCTCCTTACCGCATGTAAACATCCCCCCACTCGTTATGAGGCTAGGCAAATTGCGACAGTTTGGAAAATTACATGGAGGGTGTTTGAGGGCAGTTAAGGATGGGCATCTGTATAAAACGGTGTCCACATTCAGATGCAAACTCAGATGGGTCCACATATGAGAGAGGAGAAACAACTGCCAACGATAAGTTATTGGCAAAACTGATTTCAGCTTCCAACACCCTCCCACCTGGGCCAACGGGGAATGCAAAGTAGGGAACTGCACTGTGGCAATTGACTTGCAGGAGCTGGAGTACTGCCAAACTAGCACTTTCTGGGAAGGATCCACTTACCCAACATAAGCAGGACCTTCTGAAGTTCCCCTTGCCTGGCAGAGAAGTACAGCTGCTTCGGGTGGAACCGTAACTTCTTGGGTCTGTAGCAGGGAGGAAACAGGCTTATTATTTACTCTTAAAGAAAAATCCCAAGAGTTCTGTCTTCTCCTGACTGCCATCGGTTCATCCCATGTTCCTAAGGAATATCAGGAAGTACCACGTGCATCTCCTCTCCTTGAAGGGCACCTTACTACCACCCTCTGCCAAGCCGCTTCAGACATACCATGGACAGCCCTATTGCCGAGCCCACTAGACAGAGTCTTTGGGTTCACCCAGTGGATGTCCCTCGCTGAAAGTGAGAGAATGCAGCTACTGCAAGCCCTTTGGCTTTTTACCACACCCGCTCAAGCAGGGTGTGACCAGGGTCACACGGCTGCGCACACAGAGCGAGGCGTTAGAGGCAGGAAGCAGCATTTTCTCCCCGCGACTCCTTTAGCAATACCTTTCGTGTGACCGTTCCATGGGGTTCAGCTGCTCAACAGACCTCTTCCATGGCTGCTAACAGCAGCCATTAATTACCTTGTTTTTGGAGGACTCCGGGCTCCTCGGAATATCTAGTAGGATGGTTCTATTTAGGCAACTGTCTGAAGGGAGAAGGCTCAAAGGAGCCAGACAGAGGGAGCTCCTGACTTTGGGGTTCACTCTTGTTGGTGTGCTAAGAGTTTGAATGGGGATCCCTGGTAGGTCAACCTTGATAGTCCGGTCTGTGGAAAGGCAGACTAATCCCCACTAGCAAATCCATCAGCATGATGGAGGCAGCAGAAGCTGGGCTCAGAATCCACAATCCTCAGTGGAGAATGACCGATCTGAATAGAAACACACTGGGTTCAAGTGGGCCTCAAAGCCCAAAGAGACTAAATCCTGGTTTGTTACAGCCCAATGAACCAGGGTGGCACTGGAGAGACTCAGGGCCCAATGAACCAGGGTGGCACTGGAGAGACTCGGGGGCCAGTTCTTACTTTTCTGAATCCAGGGCAATCAAAGCGCTTTCCAAGGTTTCTTTAACTGGTCCCTGAGGCAGGCCAGTGGCAGGCTTCACAAAAACAGAAGACCCAGCCAAATCAAACCCCTCGGTAGCCAAACTCTCTGGCTTGTCTTCCTCAGACAACTGTGTTCCAATGCCACTGAAGTGAGAGAGAAAGAGACACAAACGTAAGCATTAAACCCAGACAAGAGCACATACATCTTATGCCAAATAAGGAAAGAAAACGAGTTTTAAATGCAAATGCCTTAAACAATTTTGAAAAGTGGCCTCTTGGCCAGAATTCTCCTCGGACCAGAAGTAACGTTACCCTCTCATTAGAGTAGTTGTGCTCTATGTAACATATCTGGGGACACAGCTACTACTGCAGCATGGGGCAGAGAGCAAATGACAAAGATCATTAGCACACGTTCAGATAAACCTCAAGATTTAGGATCTCTCTTAAGCGCTGCTCAATACTGAAGACTTCCAGAACAGGTGGTGATTTGCGTCTCACTCGGATTTTCTCTATGCACACATGCTGGTTGGTTGGAGCCACATGTGTTATGGTCCAGTGCTATGTAAGCTTGCTCTCGGAGATGATATCTGCTAACCCCAATCCTGACCTGCAGACACCCACTACTAATCCAGTCCTAGGCTCCTCACGCAGCTCTCCCTGCTAATGTTGGGCCTCTCTCGAGCAGAATGCAAGATGTGCTGAATTACATAGTGGTTTTATGAGGTGGACAAATGTCTCTGGGGACTGGACTGACACCAAGAACTCATTTAACTTGTGACATGGGAGGCCAGGTCTTCAGAGGTGGACGTCTAGTGCATCATCCTGGTCCAGCCTTCAGCTTCCAGCTGCTGTATTTGGCACATAAGACAAGAACCAGGAACCTACTTGATCCATGAAGTGGTGGTGGTGGTGGTGGTGGTGGGTTTCAGACATAAATCAAGGCACAATGGAGGACCCGATGCTTCAACTGAGCAGCAACTCACCTCCCTGTAGTGGTGTCTGCCCTTCCCTCCAGAGCCACTGGCTTCTCCTGCTCGTAGGTCAGCAACACTGTGGAGGTCGTGTCTGCTTTTGCTATCGTCACCTCCTTCGCCTTCGAGGCCTCTTCCCCGCAGTGCGGGCAGTAGCTCGTGTCATTAACCTGGGAGGCACAGTTCTTGTGGAAACGGTGGGAAATGCTGCTTTCAGGCTGACACTCCATGAAAGTGCCCTGGGGGGAAAGAACACACAGAAGTAGTTCACATGTTCAGTCATAAATAATAATGTTCTTCACTCTTCTCTTTACTATCACCTTTAGTATCGCTTTAGTATCACCAGCACATGCCGGGAAGGAAGGCCAGAATTATCACCATTCTACAGATGAACAGCAGCAATGAGAAACAACTGATTGGCTAGGATTACAAACCAAGCCACTAACCGATCTGGTAACAGAACCCAGGAGTCTTGGTTCCCCTCTCTCTGCTCTAACATCTCCCAACATCAAAACTCTTGCTGGTGTTTCTAGAAACACAAGCTCTACTATATGGCATGTTGTAATGGCTTCTACATTGGAGTCACACTTCCCCTTTCCCAGTGGATGCTCTCTCTGTGCACACAATGCTCCCAAAAGCAAAAGGGGCACATGTCAAGATGACAGGTCTGCACACTAAGAAAATCTGACAATTGACCTTTAGTGCAGGCCTTCACTTACAGGTGTGCTGTAAAGCTACACTGACAATGGAGTTAATGCCTGGCCTTACCTACACAGAACTACACTCCTAAACCAATCTCAGAGAACCCATGCAAGGAGTTACACCGATGTAGCAACTTCAGTTTCTAAACCAACTTAGCTACATCAGGATGACTTTTCTGTTTACTCAAAGCCCTATAACAGTGCACTGTAGAACGCCACTTAACCGGCTGCTAATGACTTTCTTCTCCTCTCTCCAAAATCCTCCAACACTTCCTGATGACTTGAAGTTATCCCAGAATCCATCATTCCGTGGCACCAGTGTTACCTGAAGCCCATTATTGTGATGGCACAGACTGATGCACTCTGGGATAGCTGGGAGCTGGGGCCAATGGGAGCTGCGGGGGCGGCATCTGTGGATGGGGCAGCGCGCGGAGCTGCCTGGCCGTGCCTCTGAGTATTATGTAGGAGCCAGAGGAGGGTCATGGTGGCTGCTTCCTGGGAGCCGCACGGAGTGGGGCAAGCCCCCGACCCCGCTCCCGGCGGGAGCCGAGGGCCAGATTAAAAGGGATGTGGCCCGCGGGCCGTAGTTTGCCCACCCCTGTTCTAAGAGATCTGCTCTAGGAATTATTTTGGGGAAGTTCTCTGGCCCTGTATTACACAGGTGGTCGGACTAGATGGTCACAATGGTCCCTTCTGGCTTTGGAATCTACAAAGGTAAACTGGGAATGGTTCTTATGGGAAAGAGCCGGGGGGGGGGGGGGGGGGGGGAAGGGAAGACACCCACGGCCCTGAAATTCTTAAGGCCTCCAACATGGTATACCTGTCAGGCTGGATCAGTCAATAATATTCTTTGAAGTTCCTCTGGAGGCTAAAGGTACCCCAGGGTATGTTACCTAGCTGCCACTGTACCTTGCCACAGCACTTGAAGCAGCATTTCCCAGCAGTGAGAGGGAGAAAAGATACGCGTGATCACTGAAAGGCAGCATGGCAGGCCTCTCCATTAGGCACCCGCAGCACCCCTGGGGCCCCCCAGGCTAAAATGAGAGACTTACTGCAGTGCAGAAGTACCCGCAGCCAGGGCAGCACTGGTGTTTCACCATTCTCCCTCTGTGGTCCTCGCACAGCACCAAGAGCTGGACCTTGTTCGACGGGCGCATCAGCTCATATTTCACCACGCTGTTTGTGCATCGGCCCAGCTGGACCAGGAATAATGAAAGGAAATGCAATTACTGGAGACCAAAACACAGACAACCCTCTCGGCTTGTGCACATTGCCGTGATGAAACCTGGCCTCTTCACAGCCATTCAGATGCACGCCAGACAGCATTAGCCGTCCAATAGGGAGCAGGGAAAGCTGCTCTCACAGGAAGAAATGCATCATTTACTAACTAACATGCATATGGACCAGAGAGTCATTCAGTCCTCATAAGGAAATTCATAACTGGAAATACGCAAGAGCCAAGCCCTAGCAGCAGAATGGGCAGCCCCTGGGTTTGAGTCACCAAACACTCCCTCTCATTCTGCCAGAAACGGAGGGTGTCATTGACAGAGGGAACAAGACCTAATGCACCAAAGCGTGTTACTGTTCGAAAGTGAACACATCATGAGACAGAGGGAGAATCACTGGGCAATTAAATTATGGCTTGCGCTTGTTGAGGTCCCGTGCTGGAACACGCTCAGGTATGTTAAGGGCCAGATTTTCACAAAAGCTCAACACACTGCGTGAGCACTGTGTGCTGAAACCTTTAAAAAAAATAAATCTGGCCTTCTAGGGATAGAGTTGCCATCAATGTCTGATTCAAAGGATCCTTATGTTCTCTCCCACTACCTTAGGTTATTAACGTATTTTCACGATCACCTATATCAACACCTATGCTGCTTGCTTTACTAGATCAGAGAAACCAGTGCTTCCCTCTGCTGCATTCGCACTTATACATCTCATCATTTTCACTTCCTGGATGCCAAGCTCTAGGCAGCATGGGGTTATGTTTGAGTTTCCAAAACTTTCACCAACTCCTTAAATTCTACCCCACCAGCACCGCCTGCAAAAAAACTCCCCCCCCCACCCCTTAAATACCATGACAACCTATTGTGAAAAACATCCCTACCAAATCAAAACTCACTGACGTGACTGTCAACACCGCTGCTTGGGTCAGAAGTGCCACTAATAAAAGTGGCACCCTCTCACTCAGAGTGAGCTGAAAATTAGCGAACGAATTCCCTTGTTTTACCTAAAGACTAAGCAAATTTGATCAGACATACAGCAGGTTGGCCTGTCTGTATTAAATAGTCCTGCTGTTACCTTGGTCACACTTTCTATTAAGGTTTCATTTCCAGGTAGTTTTTAAAGAGTACATAAATGATTAATAGCTCTTTTATCAAACTGACAATCAATTGTTACAGAGGCCAACAGGTGGCTTATAACCTTTGATAACCCCTTCCAATGTTGTGCTTACAACATCCAGCTATGTACTAGTCATATAACATGCTTAAAACATCTATTAGCCACTTATTAATGCTTTATAACATAGAACCTTAATATAAAGGGTGGCCATTATTCCCTCAGCCTGCTCACCCCCAATTTGTCTGGGAAAGGGATCTCTCAGAGAACTGTATAGCTTCTTGCCAGATCCTCTCTTCCTTGTCTAAAGACCCCTGAGAATGAGACTCCAGGTCTCTTCCTCCCCAAGGCTCTAGGGATGTTTTCCCTTCAATGACTAGCTCTTGTCTCGCATTGGGGATTCCTTTGCCCTGGGGTACTTGTGTGCGTAGGTGACTGGAATACAGGTGGCCTGCGAAAGGCTAATTATCTCCCCCTCCCAATTCTTTCCAGAACCCAGAAAAAGAAGTTGAACAATTCTGATTCCCTGCCCCGTGCAAGTGATGCTGTGTTCTGCGGGGAAGGCAAGCGTATCCCATTAAAAAGGAAGTTTAACAGTTTGTTTTCTTGCTTGAAGTGGTGCCTCTCAAGCTCCCCAGAGAGGACGAATCAGGGGCTTACTTCAGAGCTGCTGGCAGCCACTGGAACCAGGCGAGCTCCGCTGTGGTTAATTGAAAGTCACAAGCGTAGCACTTTTCAGCCAGCAGAACCTGAAGGCAGCACAGGGCTTCTGGGATCTAGAAAGCCTTGTAGCAGAGGAGTAATGTAGGGGAGGGGAAGTATAGGTGGGAGTTAGTGGGCAGGCAACTGCTCCAGAAACGCTTTCCAAGCGCTAGGAAAGGTCTGTATTGGCGCCTGGGTAATCAAGAGAAACGGCCTCCCATGTTTCCTCAGTTTGAATGTTCTCAGTCTGATGCATGCGAATGTATTTTATTCCACTTGGTTTGGAGAGCCTTTATTTTAACAAGCCAGCCCAGCCGGACAGCCTGAGACAAGCAGCCCAGAACCACCTGCTGCCCCTGCTCCGTTCGCTCTCCAAGAGTGCCAACCCCTACCGCTGGGCTGGCTTGGTGTCACAGTGGCAGTGGGTGGCTGATGTGTATGGAGAGCTGGAGCTCGTGTTCCCAGCCCAAGAAAAGGGCTCGGTGTCGCTGTTCAGACAAAGCGGCGGGTCCCAATCTTACCGTGTTGTAGCGCCTCTGCATGGCCTGGTAGATGCTCCCTGCACTACACCCCATTCAGCTGCTAAGTCTCCTTTGTCCCCTCTCTCCCCTCTTCTGCCTCCCTTTCTCTTTTTCCTTCTCATTTTGTATCCTCCCCTCTTTAACTTTTTGCTCCTTTCCTTGTGTGTGTGTGTGTGTGGGGGGCTTCCCTGGCTCTCTCTCCTCCCTATGCCCCTCTCACCAGAGCTGCACACGCCATCGGGGGAAGAGTCTACTGGCGCTTCTGTGCAGCTGCAACACGTGCTCCTGAAGCTGAGCAATATCCCCCGAGAGCCTAGTCACAGGGCTGAAGCAGGAGGAACAGCAGGCGGCTTTCAAGCAGCTGACAGCCACTCTACCTGCTGCAATACATGGGCAGCGGGGAGAGTTCTTGGTCCTATTTGCTCCCAAACCGCCCTCTGCATGGACTAGTCTGGGGACCTGCCCCAGGCTGGGAAACGAGCCTGTAAACGGAGTGCACTTATGTTCTCAGCACAGACCTCTTCAGACTCCTGCCGTCAAAGTCAAACCAACTCAGCACATCCAATGGCCCTCCCCAAAGAGCAGGCAGAGTCCTCAGCGTGTGAAGCAGATGGGACTAACCCTTCCATGGGAGGAAGCCGAGAGAAGCTGAAGGAGGGGCTCCTACCTCATTGTCCACGCTCTCCGTTGCCATGCACTGGTTGTTGGCTAACGTGGTAATCTCTCGGCTTCTGGGGGTTTCCATTCGACAGCTACAGAGAGGCACTTCCTGAAGACCATCCATTTCCATTGCTTCAGGGCCATTAGAGAGACCTACAGTGCGAAAGTCAAGTCAGTCAGCTCTGTAATTACCTCCTGAGAACACTCACAGGGAAGAAAAGGGGACAGTTGGTCAATGTTAGCTTTACCCTTCTAGAGCCCTCTCCATACAAGGTTCTCAAAGCACTTTACAAGCCTAAGGTACGCAATTGTTCTTATTCCTATCCTACAGATGGGGGAAACCAAGGTACTTAGTGTGGAGTTTTCAGAAGTGTCCAGTGTTGGTCTAACTCTGCTCCCCCTGGGAATTTTACCACTGATTTCAATGGAAGCAGACACTGATGACAACTGAAAACCCCACCCCAGAAAGAGTGACTGGCCCAAAGTCACACAGTGCACCTGTGACAGAGAACGCAGGAGTCCTGACTCCCAATACTCTAAATATCAGATAACTTGACCAACTGCAGTTCAAAGTCTGAAGCTACATTATAGCAGCATGGCAGAATGTCAGGAAAGTATTTCATCACTGGCTTCTGTTTGCAAAGGCTTCTGACATGGTTGAAAAATATTCCTTGGCACATTTAGTCTGAGCCAGGGACGGAATATTTGAATCCTGATCTGAACAGTGTTCCTTACACATTTTTGAGTTACAGAAACACAATTTTTTTTTTAAACTTCCTATACATGTCCCCTTGGCTGATTCAAAACTGTCTTGTTCTTCAGAGCCAAGCCTGGGAAGCTATTAGGTCTTCAAGTGAAGTAATCATGCTTCTTTTGAATTTAAAAAATAAAAAAGCTTCAAAAGGGGAGTTATTTTATTCTGGGCAAAGGTTGAAACACCAATACTAATCACTCAGGTCACGGTAGAGATTCCCCTCTGGTGACACTATGAAATCAACATTCTTTTTCTTCTCTGAGGACACTATTTTAAGGGTTAAAAAATGATCTGTTTTCATCTCGTAAGGAACATCCCCAAGCTGTAAGTATTAGGCTTCCAAGAACCACTACAGTCCACGGATAAAGTCTGTCTCTACTGCAGCCAACTAGCTGAACGAGACAGCTAAGGATGGGTCATGACAGTGTGGTGAAGGCCCCTGTACATTTTTGTGTAAAAGCCATATAAAGCCTTAAGAAAACGGAGCCTTTGCCAGGATCACAAGGTGAGGAGCAGTTTATTTCTCCGTCCAAGCTGCCATTTCAACAGCCCTTCTGACATTCAGCGGATCCAGTCAAAACCCCCACCACCAGCTCACGGGGGTTTGGGGGAGGAAGAGAAATTGACTTTCCGTGCATGGTGGACACGCCCACCAGCTCTGTGAAGTCCCATGATCGAAAGAATACGGCAGACTTCCAAAGGCGGCACAGTGTGGGGGAGAGTCAGTTTGATGATGAAGCGCTGGACTCAAGACAAATTCAGCACTGGGAACAGCAGCCTTCTCATTAGAAGAGGCCTCTCTGGAGCCAACAGGCAGACAGCCCTGTAATCGGCTCCCCGGGCACTGCCCTCCTGCGTAGGAGAAGCATTCCATCCTCAGGGAGTCGACCTGCCCATCTCAGAACGTACTTACAGTCATGATCCAACGCACCCCACTTTGCAATAGTCACACTGCAGTGTTGGGGGCTAGGACTGTAGAATACTGCACGGCTGCAGCGTGGTACTTTTTGGGTAAATAAGGGTTTTTTTAAAGGGAGGAGGGAGCTGCAAAACTGGGCAGACAAAAATCGTGGGAGAAAAAGTCAGCCAAAACTATGAAGGCGTGCATCCTCCCTGAGAAGTGTTTGCAATCTTAAAATCCACCAACAAAACCCAGTAACCTAATTTAAGCGGGGTTCCCTCCCTTGAACCCCGTTCTGCACACCACTTGGCCCAGACAGTAACGGTGCCACCTATGTCCCTGAGCTCAGTGAGATTAGCTAGCTGCCTTTTTAATGATGCATCTCTTCAAATTCTCCTATCAGTAGCCACCAGGGGGCATCATCTTAATACAGAGGATAAGACCAAGGAAACAAAGAACCAAAATGGTACATGGCCATATTTAGAAAGCTGACACTCACCTTCTGATTGTGAAGATAGAATTCCCTTTACTCGGAGATCCAAAGAATCAAGAGACACTTCCATGTATTCCATACTATTCTCCTGCCCAGCTCCCTCTCTGCCTCCCAAAGGTGGTTTATACGCTTCAGTACCTAAATTAAAATATACATATATTTATATAGCAAAAAAAAGAGTGTGTATGTATAAAGGCCACATTCATCACAAGAAAGCAGTATGCAGGCAATGCTCCTAAGAGTCTATAAATACAGATGCACACAGAATAATGAAAACGTAACATCTGGGCACGTATGTTACAACTGATCTCTTATCTCTTATTTCCTTCTCTGTATGAGCGGGTAGATATTTCACTTCCACTTAGGTAACGATAAAAGAAGAAAACGAGAGAAAGAAGTCCTGCCTTCCAAACACACATCTGTCTGCTGCTGCACTGTATCAGCAGCCGAAGCTTAAACGGCAAGAGAAAGGGATGGAAGCCTGGCTCCCCCTGACTTACCCCACAATCTCTCTAGGCCACTGCCCCAGCCAGGCAGTGCAAACGAACCAATAACGTACACATAAAAACACTGGAAGGGAATGGGACAGCTGACATTCAGATTAATGGGAGGGGGAGCGAAAGTGCCCAGTCCTACCATTAAATAAGCAATGCTGCCGCTGAATCGAGATTTTGGGAGGGGGAAAGGGATATTTGGGAATCTTTTCAGGCATTTCAAGTCCCTTTAGATTCACCCATCTTCACACTTGTTTCTTGCTTGCTCCTACCACTTAGTCTCATTGGTGCCAACCGGCTTTTGTTCCCCTGGATGACTGGGGAACATCTGGTTTTCACGCCAACACCTGTATTTGCAGGTCAGCAACGGGACCCAGGCCTGCATTTTAGTATTAGCTATTTGCCCAGAAGTGATTGGCACCCCCACTTCCTATTAATAAAGTTTCCATCATCCAATCAGGGAAAAGAAACACCGGGCACGACTGATGTGATCGCTGTCACCCTATGAACCAACCCAGGGACTGAAATGCGTTCACTCAGCCCGTTATGATAGAAGTTGGTAAAAGTCAGTTTGTCTGCAGAAAGTTTGCACGCAGAAAGACCGCTTCACCCATTGGATAAACCATTTGATGGTGAAGGAGAAGTGTGAACCTTTAATAACGGAGCTGACTGAAAGGTTTCACCGCTGTACTCCTGGAGACTCAACCTCTTTCACCCTACGGCCAAAGAACTGATCAGACCCACCCGCCCTTCAATCTCTCTTTGCAGCAGCGCACGAAAGGGCAGTGTATGCTGTACAGTATGTTGCACATTTTGGGTCAAATACATTCGACACTCTGAACTTTGCCCTCATTGTGGAGGTGCCAAGAGGCCAACCATCACACACTTTGCATTGCTTCCATATAATGGGAATACCCAAAACCAGGCATAGGCAACTGCCCAAGAGCCATCAAGCCTCATGCCCCAGCCTACATGGTGGTTTTCCTGTGTCCCTTCTGAGCATACTTGGATGAGTTTGTGAGATTTGCTTGGATCTTAATTCTTATTACAGAAATGCCACCCGATTGGCTCCGTCTCTGCCACGGGCTCTGATTATGGTACTCTTTCCTCTGGTTGGACGAGGCAGGCAAGAGAACAATCCCATGACTAACTGGGAAATGTTCACCTAAGGAGCAGCAGCCAATCTGCCCCCACTGCCTTCTACCCAAACCGATGCAGCCTTTCTGCTTGTTGGCTCTTCTGCTGTCTTGGAGGAAGAACAAAGATTGGGGGTTATTCCCAAATCTGCCATGTTACCTGAAAAACCTACTGATTCCTTTGTGAAGGGAGAAGTGCCCATAAGTGCTTCACACACAATCACTGGCTGCTGGGCATCCGTGTTCTGAAGTATAGAGGATTCACATGCGGGAAATTCACGGGGGCAGAGACTGTTTTGTTCTGTGTTTGTACAGCGCCTAGCATGCTGGGGTTCTGGCCTATGACTGGGGCACCTAGGCGCTACAAAAATACAAATACTAAATAATAATGTCTATCTGCAACAGTAGCTGTGTCGACGACCCTGGTTACACCAGGGTTCTATATTGCTCCACTGTGCCCCTGAACCTTTTCAAAATCTCAAAACAGTTGAGGTTTTGTGGGTGGTTTGGGGGCAAAGTCAATGTGCGGCTGGTGGTGTAAAACCAAACAGCACTGTAAAATGCATGGGGATAGCTCTTTTGTACCTGGGGCCCTAACGTAGCTGAAGTTCAAGTGTAAACTGGCCCTAAGCGTCTTCTTCAAAGCTGGTGAAGACAGGGATGCTGGTGTAAGTTCCTATGCAAATCCTGAGATGCATTTGAAGGTAACCTCTTACCCTGTAATCATTTTCCACTCAAGCCCTTCCCTCCTCCCACTTATCCTTAACATCTACAAAGGCAAGGCAACAAATCAACTGGGAGTAGAGGCCACCATTCTTTTATCTTCACCTGGAAGGCCGGTTTCTGTATAGTTAGCAGACAAATGCAAGTGATTACCTAACACACTGGCTTGTTTCTTTTTATTCCTCCTCCTCCTCTTCCGGGTGGGTTTCAGCCACGGGCTGTCCGTCTTTCCTTTCCTCTTCAGCAGTTTCTTCTTGATGCTGGACTCGGAGCTCTGAATAACCAGAAAGGCCATTTGCACACAAAGCACACCCGGACTGGTGGCCAATACTCATTTCCACCCACGTTAAGGCCACTTACACCACCAGAGTGATGTCAGGGAGGTTAGTGTAACTGAGAATCAGAGTTGGAAATCAAAGTGGTGCTAAGAAGTCTCCAGAGCTTACTAGACACACGCACGGGCACGTTTTCCATCATTAAAACAGTGCATGCTTCACTTTCAACATGCTTTTCTAGGACAAGGTACTGGGTATACACACAGCCCAATCACACTCACTACAGAGAGAGAGCATCCAGCACTCTGGAGGCCAGTCTCATCAGTGATGTCCACAAATCCAGGTTGATTTACTGCTTAATGTATGTAATATGCTTATACAACATACTCCAGACTTGGCGGTCAAAGCATCCAAATCTCTCAGGCAGCCTTGAAAATCTAAGCCTCTAAGTCCATGTTCAAATTTAAATTCACATCCCATTAACAGCCCAACCCAACTCCCACTTCAATCAAGGAAGAGGTTTCAGTTCTACATTGTCTTCCTCCTCAAAATACACTATACCACTCTCCACCCTCGCACCGGAGCCACTCAGAAAATAGCTCTTGCTCCCCAGGACAGGTTCAGACTCATATTGACCAATGAGAGGAGTAAGGTACAGAGCCAAGTGTACTGCTGACTACACTGTGCTCCAGGTGTTTAACTATAGGGACTCTTAGTCAAATGCTTCTGCTGCTCATTCTTCCCTAATGGCTCATTGGGAGAGCCGTGGTCACTCAGACAGCCAGGATCCAAACCACAAAGGGCTTTACAGATCAAAATCCAACACCGTGAATTGTCCCAGAAGGGATAATGAGACGCATCAAGGAACTGCCCAGGAAAAGTTATTCTGGAAGCCAGAAACAAACCAATGCCAGGGTGCATTACTACTGACCAGGATCTGACCTTCCCTTCCCTCCCCAACTTAACAGAAACGGTACTTGTTGCAATTTGTTGCACCTCCAACCTTCCGCTCAGCCAGATAAACTGATTATGCAAATAATTGAAAGAAACGACTGAGGCTACAGATTTTCATAAGCGACTAGTGATTCGGGATGCCTTAAAAGGGGGCCTGATTTTCAGAGGGGTTGGAGGCAGGTCAGCACTGTATGAAAACCAAGTTCCCGTGGACATCTCACAGTGGGCACCCAAAAAGTGCAAACATTTTGAGGCTGTAAAAAAGTGCATTTATCTCCCCATTTTGCTTGAGGCAGGTGACTCTGTGCGTTGTTTATAAGCCTAAATCTCTCTTCTCTGTGGTGTTTCATGGTTCACAGGGCCCAGGGAGGGCCGGGGCCGTGGATTAATGAATAAACTCGACAGTGTTCTGAAAAGGAGGGTTCAATTTCAGCTTATAAAAAAATGGTTATAGACTCATTACAACTGCCGGGTCTGTATCTAAGGAAGAACTTAAGAGGAACCATCAAATATTTCCATTAACATTAAACGTAAGAAGAAACTAGTCAGCACCTTGCTGAAAACAGCGAACAAACAAAAGATCATTAGTGAGCATCAGAAGGCAACTGGTTCTATTGCAAATCATGGACATTATGGAAAATATGGCACCCGTGTGGGTAGTTCCATTGGGTTTCAGACAGTGATTCCGTCACACAGTCAGGGAACCATGGTGCTTCTCTGTCTCTCAGGCAGAGCGTACAGGGCAAAGATTGAAAAGAAACATCTTGCAGCTTGGCTTACCAAGTCAGATTCATCTCCATCTTCCTCCTCCTCACCAGATTCTCCAGACTCTTGTTCCTCCTCAGATTCACCATCTTCCATCTGTAGTCAGCATCCCCCCAAGAAGAGAAAGAGTCGGCCATGTCAGCTATTTCAAACCAAAGCACCTTTCTCAACATACAACCACAGGGCTTCTGCCACCAAGCACCATCCATGCTCTAGCCAGAACGTGAACTAACAGAACTCACTTCCCAAAGCAAGAACCCCTCGTCTGTTAACTCCCAGCAGGGGCACGTGTACTGGGGCAGGATTGGGAGCTCCAATTCCAGCACAAGGAAAAGCTTTGCTACTCGGCATGAGAATCATAACCTTTGTGGCTTCCCAGAAGCAGGGCAAGCTTCATGTCTTCGCCATCTGTTTGGCTCCTACTAATATATAAAGATCCAGCCACTCAGGAGCGGTGATATGAACAGATATGGCGATGTTTGGTGCATCTGGTTTTTACTGCTTCAAATATAAACCCTCTTGCTTCAGGATATAAAACAGCCTAATCACTGAAGAGGATTAGGAAGAAACTTGCTCTTTGGTAAGTTCATTTTATGACTGTCTACTATGGGGTTTCTGCTTCTATCCCTTAAGCCTCTGGTTCTGATCACTGTCCCGAGACAGGCTATGAGACTAAACAATCCTGTATGGCAATACCCCAATTTCAAAATTCCTACAGCAGGCAAGGAGGAGAAGTAGCAGGTCACCAGGAGCCTTTGGTTCCATAGCCCTGTTCTCTGCCATCTCAAGTGCTAAGTCCTAGAAACGCCCTCACTTCATACTGTGAACTTTGGTTCCTCTCTATCTCTGTCCTGTCCCCATGTACAAAAATCCCCTTTCAGCTCTTTCACAGTCACTCGAAAGGCATCCAAATACCTTTCTGGAATTGTCAGCATCAGATGAGACCTCCTTCGAGGTCCTGTTGTCCTCTGCGGGAAATGCAGCAGACTGTTCAGCTCCATGTTCGTCTTCCTCTTCCAGGTCGTCAGAGTCTTCCTCTTCGGAGTCCACCTCTATGCTCTCCCCATTCATGTGAGGGCTGATGTCAATTAGGTCCTTTTCACCCTGAAACATACCCAAGTACATAAACCAGGAAGGCCACAGCAACTCATGCTCCTGGCCCAATGCATCTAACCACAGATTCACATCATCTTCTTTGTACCAGGACACCGGCTGTGAATTGAGTACAGGACGAGTTTTCCCTCAGAACCCAGTAAGGCTGCTAATGCATCTGGACAGAGATTTTGCCGCAAGCAACCTAGCCCTATCAACCTGGAGGACGAGATGCCAACGGGAGTAATGCTGGGCTCTTGTGGCAGTACAGAGCATTAATGGCAGGGTCACTGGTCAGCCCTGATGCTTACTAGGAGTAATCATGAGTAAAGACTGACCAGTTAACTGAAAGCATCGAATTTATTTCACAAAGGGACAGTTCCGTTGTGTCGTCTCAAGGACCCAGGGAGGGTCCCTCTGAAAGGAAAAGAAGTTCTAACACCCAAGCTGGGATTTTCAGCTCTCACGGAATTGAATGGTAAAACTCCCCTGGCACGAACTGCAGTGGGAGCACAGTCAGGCCAGCTCCGAATCCCACCTTTTAAAATCACCTGCCTTTTTCGCCTTGCAACCTCAAGCACTAACACGAGGGACTTTCCTGAGGGCTCCAAGGCAGAAACATTTGTCAGGGTCACCTTGAGAAATCCCCAGTTCCAAGAAAATCACAGAGAAATGGGAAGCAAAAAAAATTAGAAAGAGGTTGTTTTCATTTGTTCAAGGTCTCTTGACACACGGCACCTGAGAAGACTCCCTGTAACTGCCCATTTGCAGAACTTTCCCAACCACCAGCCATAGAAGGGTGGGAAATGGTTATAGTGAGAATGCAGTTGTAAAGAATGAATGACAGATCTACAATGAGCACATGGAGTTGGTCTCCCAGTGCCAAATACACATGGATGAAAGAGTCAAGCACTTTATTCCCCCAACAAGCAAGTCAGTAGCAGGTTTGGCTCAGCCCTTACCTTGGCACCCGCAGTGGAATGAGTTATGCTCTTAAACATCTCAATCATCGTTCTCTGTTTTAACACTTTGGTCTTTTTCTTGGGAACCAGGCTATAGGTTCCCATTCTCCGCTTTTTCTTCCGAGATACTGCAGCAGCTGGAGGGGGGGGAATAAAACACAAAGCAGATTCAGGATGGGAAGGAGAAAGCGTGGAAAGCAGAAGAGATGCCATTCGAGTGCTTTAAAAATGAGGTTACGAGCAGAAAAGCAACACAGAGCACAAACATAAGGGCTTCTGGAACCCACTGCTCCACTCACAAGTCAACCAAAAGAGTTTGTGTGCATGCACACACGTTTCCGTCAAAGCCGCAAACTCAACCTACGTTCTGAAATTCCCCTGCCCCATCCCCAATTCTTTCTGCTCCTTACATCACCACCAGCAAGACAGAGTCTCCCTCTCAGAACTTAGCGGGCAGTTTTGCTGATGATGCAGGAGGCAGAATAGAATCCAGAGCCTACAGGAGTAATAACATGTTTTAACCAGGAAGGTGATCAAGAACAACTTGAGAACACACAGGGAGCAGAGATATTGAACACGGAGATGGCTGTTATTTAACTTCACTTTAAACCTTGCACCAAAGTTTCAGTTCTCTTCCTTAAACGCCTCTATTCAACCCTTAGTTTTGTTAGCCTCCCTCCAGACCTCTAGACAAATCAGAGATCACACCTCAGTGCCTCACGTTGTCTTGGGAGAATACATGTCACATGCAGATTTGGTTCCGGCTCTTTGCAGAATAATGTAAGCCCAGGGAATGGCTATCTTGGGAATCAACATTATTGCTCTCTTGCTGTGAACTCTCAGTTCCTTTAGAACATTCCCTTGCATCTGATTTTACTTTAAAATTTTCACTTAAAGGATGTTAAAGAGGCTTCTCTTTAAAAGAGATGTGTTAATACAAGTTATTGTGATTACAAAGCTACACTTCGTAATAAGCAGAAACCAGTAGTAAACTACCATCAGAATCCTATGAAATTGCATATTAGCAGCTATAGCAATCCCAAAGAAAGCCTTCGGTGTAGCAATATCCCATGTGACAACTGAAGGGCTACAAATTTGCCTACTGTAAACAGCTTCACCCGAGAGTGTAAGTGAGTAAATGAAATGTCTGCTCATGACTGCCTTCAGCACCCAAGGGAAGTGGGAGATTGTGATGGAAGGGACAGGTGCCCTGCCCTCTACATACTCACTGAAGCAGAACACCAAAGCTACAACAGACTGTCAATATCTGAACACCGAGGCTCCACTCACCCATTCCATTCTCAAACTCTTGATCTCTCCCCTTCTAAAATTCCACCTGGCTTCTACTGCATCCCTCCAGCCAGAAACACTACAGCAACTTCTATTGCATCCCTCTATTGCAACACTACAGCCAGCACAGCTGATGTCCTCAGACTCAGAAACTATGTTAGTTACACAGAACTCCCTTGGATGGGGAGAGAGCTTCAACAAGGACTGCAGGACTAGGCCGTGAGCTATCCAAAGGCTGCAGGCTAGCACATGGTCCATGGTGTAGGAGGCAAACAGCATCATCCTTACAAGTCCTGCCAGTCTGGCTCAGTCCAAACTCCAAGAGTCGTCGATGGGAATTTGGGGTGCGAAAGGAGTTCTTTCTAATTATCTATCTTAGATGCTCAAGGCGCTTTGGTTCTTTGGGATCAGGCCTTGAAACTTCACTCTGACCTGTGGCATGACATATCCCTATAACTACAGTAAAGTTCCACAAATCTGCATGTAGTACAAACTGGCAGCTGTAAAAGAAGAATAAGGATGGGATTTTCAAAAGCATCCAAGTGATTTAGAAGCACAAGTCGTTGCAAAAAGTCAATGGGACTTGTGAACCAAAAGTGACTTGAGAGCACCTGAAAATCGTCACCCTAAATAAGGCAACTAGATAAGCATTCTGGGCCAGATCCTGCTCTCAAACACTGTTGTAAATGGGGAGTAACCCCATTGAAATCAGCCAAATCAATTGAGTTTAATACTGGGAGTAACAGAGCATATTCTGGCTCTAAACAGGCCACTATCAAATACTTTTTTCCAACTTGGTTTAATTTAGTCTTTTTAGGCCCCACCTACCCTCTCAAAATCAACTGACTGTGGCCCAGTCATGTGATAACATGGTTTATTCTCCCAAGTGCAGACATAAAAAACATATGGTACAGCTATGTAAGAGAACCATGTCTCAGCCTAGGGGGTGAGACTCAGTGCTGCACCTCTAAGGAGCAGAGCACAGAATTGTAGCCCTGGGAAGAGGTGCTAAAGCAGCTTTAAGCTACCTTTATGTCCTCCCAATACTGAGGTTGCCCAGGTAACCAGGGAGGCCCCCAGAATAACTCCAACACCTTATGGGCTGCAGCCCTGCCCAGAATCTCTAGTGTTGTGGACTGCGTTCCTGCCCCCAACGTGCGCCTTACGCTGGGGTTCCAAACGGGACCTGGGAGGGCAGCTCTACTGCTGTCTTCTGCAATGCCTGCACTGGAGGAAAATTTCCTCCAACGGGATACGCTGCTTTTAGGACCTCATTTACTCTGCTCAAGCTCTTGTGTTTCTCTTAAAGGGGCTGGCGCATAAAGGGGCAAGGATTTCCTCTTCCATATCGAACTAGGGAAAAACCATGGTTCTCTCACATGCTTTTAACATACGATAGTTTTTTTCTGCCTACATTGCCCAGAATAAGGGATATTTGGTCATATTCTTAATTAAATACATATTTGTAATGCAGGTGGGGCCCAAAGGTCCAGGCGGTGTCCATGCTAGCCTCCCTCTCCCCCAAAATTCCCCATCGCTGTTGTTCCACTTGTGCTAGCAAAGGCAGGCTGCTAGCATTTTAACAAACACACCTCAGAGCAGGTCCCGGCAACGCGGTGGTTAATACAATGGCAACTGCCCGGGTCTGAGCCACACTGGCACTCCACTGGGGCTAGCAACAAAGGGGAACTTTAGGGGCAAAAGACAGTGGAGACAAGGCCACAGCAGAGCAACTTTTAGCCTGCCCTAGCCTGACAGTCAAGTATCAGGGGGTAGCCGTGTTAGTCTGTATCTACAAAAACAACAAGGAGTCTGGTGGCACCTTAAAGACTAACAGATTTATTTGGGCATAAGCTTTCGTGAGTAAAAACCTCACTTCTTCGGATGCAGCCTGACAGTGTTTCTTCCCAAGCACAATAAAAAGGGATTTTATTATTAATTATTATTATTATTTGGCTCTGTCCTTTTTACCTGTCTGAGATTTTGTGGTGGCCACATAGCTCTGGTTCTGAGGTAGTGACTGATGAAGGCCTGGGAAAGGGGGCAACGGTGGGGGCTTGCCAAACTCCAAGACGTTTTTGTTGCCTTCCTCCTTGGATTCTTTTTGATCTCTGGTGTCTCTCGCTTCTTTGGGGTCTTTACTTGCATGCTGGAAAACAGAGATTAAAATGAGCCTCTGCATCCGGGTCAAAGGTTACTAGTTACATTCAAAAGGAAAAAGCGCGCGCGCACACACTCTCTTTCCCCCTCGCCCATTTGAAGAGGAGGGGTCTACATTCAAAACAGAAGCGCACAGACCCAGTCATTTATCCGACTGCTTTCCCCTCCCACACCAATCTCCTCCACCGAACAGTTCTTTGCCTAATCCCTGCAGCACTCTGGCAGCCCGCTGCGCCTCCACTCAGAGAGTCCGGCTCCCTTTGAAGGTGTCTAGCGGAGAGAGACTGATCCAAAGCATGTGTAAATAATGGAAAGCAGCAGATGCTATTTACACAGGCCTTTGGTCTCCCCTGGAGGAGAGGAGTTAATGCAACAGCTCTGCCTGCTCCCTGCCACACATCTGTAATGAGGTCCGTATGTGAGAGGGTGGACGGGCAGAGGCAACACAGTCTTCCAGAGAAGCAGTCTACTATGGTTTACAACACTGCGTGTAACACTGGAAGAGGATTGCTCTGTGGTTTTACAGCATCTAGCACGATGAGGATCTGGTCCACAAATGCTATCTAATAAAGGCAATAAACAACACGGAATTGGGGAAAGAAGGCGTTTAATTGTTTTGCATGACACGGAGATGCAAAACAAAGGCTTGGATTAAGCTTGTCTAGTCGCTACTGCAGAGACTAAGCACCAGGATCCCTAGGGTCTGATTCCCTGTTGCCCTGCTCCTTGGGTCCTCATTTACCCCGGAACAGAGTGGGTGTAGAATGCGACCATTCTGATGCGGTAGCATTTTACGCTGGCTTTGCTCTGCTCAATATTGGCCCATTCAAACTTCTCTGTGCCTCTGCTAAGCGAGCCGTCAAGGGGGTTAGATACCAAATGGGCCTCAGGGGGGAAGTAGGTTGTGAGGCTGTGAAGCCCAACGTTCTTTGACGAAAGGTGCTACAGAAATCCTAAAGCATTGTTATAAGATCACAAGCTTTGGGTTGACAATGTTTTGATGCTGCTCCGTTTGGGAGAGGGAGGCTTCTGGTACAGGAGCTCTGGACCGAGAGCTAAAATGCCCAAACAGAAAAAGGAAGCCAGACAAGGAAGACTTTTTTAAGCCCCTATCAGTCTAGGATCAGGGACCCATTCTCAAATGCTGCTTTCAAGTAACATGGCCTTGAGAAAAAAAAACTATCACAGCTCTGCCAAGGGAGCATTGCTGGCAGGAAATGAGAAACTGGTCACAAATTTCAAGGCCAAAAGGGATCATTATGATCATCAAGTCGGACCTGCATGAAACAGGCCACCGAATTTCACCTAGATTCCTGCATCAAGCCCAGAACTGCTGGTTGAGTTACAGCACATCTTTTCGAAAGCTAGTCAGTCTTGATTTAGAGACTCCGAGCGATGAAGAAGCTACCACGTTCCTTGGTAAGTTGTTCCAATGGTTCATGAGCCTCACTGTTAAGAAATCTAGCCTCTCTCTGCTAGATTAAACAACCCTCCATCACCAGAAATCTTCTCCTGGTGTAGATACATACAAAGCACGATCGAGTCACCTCTTCATGTCCTCTCTGATAAATTACATGGATAAATTAAATTAAACGTAAGAAACTCAAGTTTTCTAGACCTCAAATCATTCTTGTGGGTGGCCCTTTCCAATTTTTCTACATCCTTTTAAAAATGTGAATATCAGAACACAAGTCTTCCAATATTAGTCTCAGCAATGCCATATATGTCTGCTCGATATCCCCCGTTTATATATCCAAGGATCATGTAAACCCTATTAGCCACAGCATCACACTGAAAGCTTGTATCAGTTGGTTATCTACTTGGCTCCTAAATCCAGAATACAGTCTCCCAGCCGGTGAATATAGCCTATATTCTTTGTCCCTAAATGTATGACCTTGCATTGGGCTGCAGTCAGATGCATCTTCATCTGGCTGGATGGATTGAAAACATTGAGAATTGTCAACTAGATCACAGAAGAATGGAGGAAGAGTTTGTCAGGACCAACACAAAGAATTAATTAAAAAGAAATACGCTATTTGCTTTGTTTTCCTGTAATTACAGTAGAGAAGTCACTAAGGCATCTCAGATACTGCTGCACGGTAGCTGTTGGCAAATAGCAACTTTTAATGTCAATCCCGCAAAATAATATGCAAATTGAATTAGGTCTTGTAAGATTTGAATTACTGGAACTCCAGTGGGTAGGGAACTCCCTGAACCTACTATCTGGAGACACACACCTCAATACTAAGCAGACAGAAAGCATTTAAATGGAGCGATGTTACCGGTTCTCTCCTGGGAAGCCTGACTGGACAGAAGATTTTAGCAGCCCCAGTGAGGACAATCCTGGATATAAGAGATTAGGTTAACAAGGATCAGCAAAGATATGAAAGCATGAACAATTTTCTCTCCCTTCCCCAAACTCAGCCAGACGATGGAGAAGAGAAAGGCAGAAGAAATAAGGCATTGCCCCTTCCTTGTTCCCGCTATGAAACTCTGCTTTCTGCAAGATCATTATACACGTTCTATGGACAATTCCACTTAGAGCTTTTCCATTTCTAATGGCTATAAATTCTATTAGTTCCTCTGGTCCAATCCCTGGAAAGCCGTGTGGAATTGTACCCTACGGCAGTTTCGTGTGCTCTGTCCTGTCCAATCATAAATGTTTCCAGAGGAGACTTTCACAGCCCACCTCATCTTGTCATGGAGCTTCTCCTGATAGTCAACCTAAAATGCCCTTATAGTCTGATCTAGCAGTCTCAGAGCCGGCTCAAGCAACACTATTCAATTGCACCCTTCGCTGCCAGGCCAATGCTCTGGCATGCAACTGCCCCTCTGCGCTTGCCCGGAATTGCTCTGCCAAAACAGATGAGTTGCAAGTGTCTGCACTATTCAGACCTTCTCTCCTGCCCACATGCATCTCTCAAATGGGCATCTTGTGGGAGAAGGGGTCTCCTTTTTCTTCTGACACATGCTTTGCTTCGTCCTTGCAGGCTCTGTGCTGCTGCAGCGGAATGGTGTCACACACAATGCAGTGTTGTCAGCTGTAACTGTAGAAGTCACTACCCGAGCCAGGTAAAGTTCCCTTCCTTGCTTTTTAACACAAAGGAATAGATACTTCAGCTCAGAGCTATGGCTAGGACGGAGCAGGGACATTCTAGGGAAAATTTTAAAATAAACCCCACACCCTTAGCTAAAGTGAATTTCCTACTGGGGAGAAAAGCATCAGGCTAAGAGCATAGAAAGGGAGGGCTTCTATTGCAGAACAGGCAGAGCAGGTACAAAGAGCAAAGCTACCATATTATCGGTTACAATGTGCCTCGCCCCTGTTCTGGAAGGACCCACCTCCTGGAATGCATCTCAGGGTATGTCTACACTACACATTTAAGTTGAGCTGACATACAACCACCGCAGTAATTACTGCGGTTTTTCAGGTCCACACAACCCTCCTTCTGTCGGTGGTGCGCATCCTCCCCAGCAGTGCTTGTACCAACTGAAGAAGGGCAGTGTGGGGGGGCTGCCACGCAGGCTCTCAGCTCAGTGTGGAGCTTCCCACTGGAAGCCCAGCTCCCACCTGGGCTCTCAGCTCCTGGCAGCCAGGCAGAGGACTTGAGAAGTTACATCCAGTTTAATACTATCCAAAGCTGGGAAAGTACAAAGAGAGGTATTCTCAAATATTAGCCTGGGAACAAGGACAAAACTGGTGCTGAGTAATTTACCAGCCAATAGTCCTTCATCCAGTTTGCCATCGTCAAGTCCTAACACGAATCTGCCTCATTTCCTGAAAGTCCAAATTCCTCCCCTTCGGGTGGCAGATGTATTGGATTTCTCTTCCATTTATGTCATTTTGTTCAATAATAATGAAAATTGCCCCTTTGGAATTCTGAGAGCATGTGAGATTAAGGCCATGTCACGTTACTAGGATAGGAACACTGGTACACTATCCCAGCCCTGGCATGGACACAGCCGTATCAGAAGAGCTGGGCTATGTAAAACCATACTCGAGGGAAACTAGCTATACAGCTAAGTGCATATACACTAGAGGCTTCTGCCTGTACGGCTATGCTGGTCAGGGATCACGCCTCATCACAACCCTGACCAACACAACTATGCCCGCAGAAGTCTGTAATGCAGACCTGGCCTCAGTGAGAGACTTTAGCACTGATGAAAGATTCAGGATAAACAAGTCTGAGGTGCTCCTTTTATCCACAGGATAGGATAAGTTAATTTGCCTTGACCCTGACCTTGTGCGGCCACCTCCTCAGAAGTGAAATGGGTATGCAACTTCCACAGCCCAGTGAGTGTAGGTTTATTTGCTGAGAATGCCAATAAGGGGATGAATGCTAACTGTGTGTACTTTCAATGCTACAGACCCTTAGCCCTGGAACCTGGACTGAAATCATCTGGTTTCATGTAGGTTCATCAGAGAGCATAACAACATTCAGCTGACACCTATTCTGATAGGATTTAACTGGCAACCTAGAGGTTAAAAGCTCTATATCTCATTTCCAGTGCACTAATCCATCCAGTCCCCCACTATAGCGGAAGCCTTGAACTCTGTCCCCTGACTACACAGGATAAGAGGACAAGTACATACAGAGCTGGAGTATGTCAATAATGATGTAGGTTTGTTGAATCCACAGCAATTTTATTTATTGTTCTCATGAAAGAGTTTTGGCCCAGGGGTTCTTTTTGTGTTTGTTATTTTTATAAAGGAGCTAAAAAAAAAATAATCTAAGACTGGTTCTACTCTCATTTATCCCTCAGAGAGAGAGAGAAAACTGGTCAGGCTATCCCCCCACCGGGTCAGATATTCAGTCTCTTGGGGCCATTACTGTCTGGCGTCACTTAGGGCAGCCTTCGGGCTATCCTAACACCGCACAAAGAGAAAGCAGCGTACAAAAGATCCATTGAAATTAACAGAGTTACACCAGGCAGAGGGCAAAATCAATGTGGAAGAACACGTTCTAAAGCAGTGGTTCTCAACCTTTTTTTCATTTGCGGACCCCTAAAAATTTCGAATGGAGGTGAGGTGCAGACCTCTTACAAAATCTGTTGTCTGTATATATATAGCTGAATTCTGTTCAGTCAGTTTTCAGTCTAAGTCTTTCACAGACCCCCTTTGACGTAGTCCATGGATCCAACCACAGGTTGAGAACCACTGTTCTAAATAATGCATTTTCCCATAGAGCATCAGTTACACTTCACAGGAGAGGCTACAGAGTTATTCTCCCATGCAAGGCATTGTGGAGGCAGTCAGGGAGCCAAGGGAAGACATGCTGATGTCTAGCATGGGTTTCAGAAGATGCCCAGATCTAGACACAGAGGGGGCAGGATTGAACGGGATCTTTTCTCTGTGCCTCAGGAGAGCAGATGAGAAAGCTGCTGCTGTCAGAACAGGAGCACACTTATGGCACTTGAGATGAAAGATTCATTGTATAGATGAATGCGAGCGCTCTCCACCCTTTAATGGGATTGATTAGGTGTGTGTTATTGGCATGCAGCTCCCTTAGAATAGTAGGGAAAGTTATTAAAAATGACCAAGATGGAGTACCTCAATTTTTCCAGAGGCAAAGCAACTAATTAAGCCCTGGGCCGGCATGGCATACAGCATTCTGCCCAGAACCAGACAATTAAGAGGCCCTTCGTTACCAACCAAGTTACTAGCAAGGAAAGAAAACAAGACCAAAAACATATCACTGTGTCAGTGACAAACACTGGTAAATATCCTCCCACACAAATCATTTAACGAGAGGGCAGCTTCAGAGAGCACATCAGCGGACGCTTGCCATTCATCCTCGACATCCAATATACCCATTTCCAGCTTCCACGGATAAGCTCTTTCAGGCAGGGCTGCCTGTCACACTTCTCAGTGAAACTGAAGGCTTCGGGCACTTCTGTCTCAAACACTCTATTAGCCAGGGGCTTGAAAACCTAACCAACTAGCCAGGGGACTAGCCCCATTAAACCAGGGCGGCCAGGTCCAGAGGCAGCACTCAGTAAGCAGCCCATCTCCCTTCCTTCCCCAGATGCTGGGACATGGAGGGGCCACAAGATTCCAACCAATGTGCTGCCTCTGGGCCCCATCTTGCACATCAACCTCTGATAATTGGCGTTAGTGTAAATGGGATTCAAGCCCAGACTATCAAGCCAGCAAAATATATCACGAACTACACCAAAAACCTGAAGGACTGTCGTATTGAAGCTATGCATTTACATCAGGGTTGGTAGAGAATTACCATTTTCTTTAGCGAAATTCAAACATGCCAGAGAGGGTTTTGGTGGTGGCCCAGCATACGAATATTAACCTGGAACGGTACAGATGAGGACGCTGCAAAGCTAACTAACCACAGCAGACAAGCCACAGTACTTAGACTCCGACTGGCACTCTTAGACCATGTCTACATGTAAAGTTCCGCTGTAAGGTCTGTAGTGTAGACATAGCCCAAACATGTGATTTTAGACCGATTTCATTAAAGCTGACCCGTGTGTGTGGACACCTTATATCAGTTTAAACTTGGCTTATATTGCTTTAGCTTGCCACACAAGTTAAAGAGATGCAAGCCATGTTTAAACCAGTGTAAGAGTGTCCACACACAAAATTGAACCGGTTTAACTTCAGTTTAAAAACTGATTTAGGGCTTGTCTACATAGAGTTGTTAATTTCACTGTCTACACTTGAAAGGCAATGGGAATTCATTTAGGGTGTGAACTTAAAGTAGAATAAGAGTGCCCAGACATGGAGTTTTTCAAGAACAGCTATTGCACTTTAAATTCACACCCTACCTTAATTCGCGTTAATTTTCAAGTGTAGACAAGCCCTTAAGTTACGTTAAACTGGTGCAATTCTGTGTTTAGACAAATCCTTGGGAGCATTTATAATTAGATCTCATTCTTTTCTTCACAGCTGTTTGGGTCATCTACATTTTTTGGTTATGTACAGTTCATTTTCCTTCAGGAGAGACTATCCTTTCTGCTCTTATGGGACATTCCACTTGAAAGACAATCAGGATTCCCCCATGTTCCGACAGTTCTCTTCTCTGCAAAACTAGAGCACTCAAGAATGCGAATGCATCCTAGATGCTCACTGGCTGGCAACTTGTAATGGTCTATGCTTAGTTAGTCAAACGTGAGAACTCCCTAGCACTCTCTGAGCCCGTGGACTACATAGGAGAGCATGGAAGGGGTTTGGTACCAGGCTGTAATATTACTTACCATTGATATAACAAACAACACTTTGTAATGATGCAGCATCTTTTGTCTGGGGACCTTAAAGGAATTTACACCACCATTATCCCTGTTTTATGGAAAGGGAAACTGAGGCACAGGGAAGGAAAGTGATTTGCCTGAGGTCATGTACTAACTCTTCTGTCTACGCTGGGAAATAGGTCGGCTTAAGTACATCACTCCCGGGTGTGGATTTTTCACACCCGAGTGACGTACCTGGGTCAACTTAATTTTTTAGTGTTGACCCAGCCTCAGCGTTAGGAGCAGAATCTCGGTCTCCTGACGCCATCCCCTGATCGAACCACCAGACATTAGATAAAATAGATAAATTGCATTTCAATCGATAAAATACGAGGAGGGTTTTACTATCAAAGTTCTTAGGCTCTTCTAGAGTTGTGAAAATGAAGTTAAGTTTGATAAGGGATCTAAATTCTCATGCCAGTGGGGCAGAGTATGGGGTTCTTTACCCAGAAAATATATGATCAACGGAAGCGTTCTGAAAGCATTTGAGCCTAAAGCATACAACCAGCTTCCTTTTGGCCCATTTCCTCCTCTCGCAAAGCCTTTCATGTGCCTGAGGAAGCTGTAGGTGGACTAAGCAGAAAAGAAAAATCTCTCCCGTGGGGTAAAAGATGCAAGGACATGTGTGCAACACAGTGGCTGGGCTGCTGCTTCGCAAATATCAGTATTTTAAAACAAAATCACCATAGACCTGTAGCAATGAAATCTACGGCTGTGTTTTGGTTCCTGGCTGCTTTTCTGGTTCTGAAAGTGACTCCTGGGTGGAGAAACAACCAATCTCCACCTGTTTTGTTTCTACCAAAGACCACCCAATTCACACAGAAAGGGGATGCCAAGTTTGCTTGAGGGGGACTGAAGTCCAAGAAGCAACTCTCTCTTCCCAACCGATTTTTGCAGAGGCCAGGAGAAAAGATTCTACAAATTGAGGACTAAGGAATCCTAATTTTTTCCTATCCTTGGCTCAGGCAACACAAGGATCTAGCAGGAATAAAACAATGCTCTAAACATGAAAACGTGGAAGCTGCAGACTTCTACCCCCTCATCTGCTGTATGATCTCCAAAGGGTTGTTGCTAAGGCTGTGCCACCTGCAACTTAGATGTTTACTTATCAAGTGGAAAAGGCAGGTGTGATGGTGGAGTCTGATACTTTAAAAGACCCTGAGATACTATGGTGATGAAGGTCATATAGACAGAGAGAGAGAGAACCAGGAAACTGAAAAATGGGAACTAGTCAGGACTTTGTGCTACTCAGCACAGAACTGGATGTAGCCAAAAGCCATTGGGGGGAAAAGTCAATAACTATCCTGAATGCTGAACTGAGCAGACGTTTCGTTGTTTATAGAAACTAGATCAGATAAAAACGGAAAACCCTTGCTCAAATTCAGATGCAACGGCTTGAGCATAGACAGACAATTATTCAACACCCATTGGCTTGGTCTTATTGTGTATTTTGCTTCTCTCTCGATCAAAACTAAATGGGGAGAGTTCTTGGGGATGTGATTTTAAAAAACCTGTGTGCACAGCTGCATGCCTAATTTTTGTGCCGTTCCCGCGATTGCAAATGACCATAAATAGCCATGTGCTCAAGCAATCACAGTAACCGTGCACGTAAATTCAGCCATGCAATTGCTTGCAAATGTTAACTAACCCCCCAGCTTTCTAAAACAAACCCGCAGCTTTGTGGATTCAGGTACAAGTTATTCTGATTTACAGTCAAATAAAAGTGAGGCAAGAGCAGTGAGGCAATCTCTCCTCACCTGATGTTTATCTCTTACAGAAAAATTGCCTCCTCCTGTTCCTCTGCCCCAAGGGATCGCTCGCTCCATGTGAGGTTCCACAAGGGTTTGTGTTGTTGACCTGCTTAATCCAAGTGTATGAGAGGCCACCCTGGGAGATGGCAAAGCAGTTTTGGCTGTAGTGCTTTATTTGGATAAGACGCAGTTCAATGTTGTGCTTTCATCAGACCTGGAAGTGCAGTAGTGATTCCCCCGTCACTAGCCGAAATGGGAACGGGAGTGAGAGAGAGCTCCTTGAAGTGCACTCAAGAGAAGAAGGCAATCGGGGTAAGGTCGGGCAGGGGTGGTTTCTGCCCACCTAGTGAGGTTGTGTCTCCAAGAGTGCACTATCTTGAAGTGCCCTTGCTTCCAGAGTCACAGATGGTGTTGGCAACTAACAGGACCTTTTCCCATCTACCTCTGGCTAGGTGCCTGGGACCTTTTCTTTCTGATCCAGACCTCGCCACAGGGATCCTCAACTTTGTGACCTCTAGACTGGATGACTGCCCTGTTACCTCTGCTTGAGGATCATTTGGAAGCTGCATCTGGGGCGTAAGATGTTGGCAGCTAAAGGGAACACATTACACCAGTCCTTCAACAACTGCACTGGCTTCCTGTTTGCTGCTGGGTGCAATTCAAAGGGTTAAACCTGGCTTAGAAAGCCCTCTCTAACTTGGGTGCTGGCTATCTAAGAGTCTGCCTCTTTCTCCATGAGCAGCTCCGGCAGTGGAGGGCAGATGGGATGCTTTAGCTAAGAGATCCTAGACATGAAGTGCCAAAGAGCTGGTGCAGTGGAAAGGCCTCGGTTCTGGAAACCATTCCCCGCCTAGCTGATCTGATAGAGCCAGAGTTTGCTAATGTTTAGTGCACAAAGCAAAGCCCACCTCAGTTCTCAAGCATCTGCTCAAAGGGGAAAGGATGGGATTGTTTGGAAGTGGGTGTTCCCCATGCCCCAAATCCATGGTGCCTCAGAGAAGGCAGGACTGTATGTTTTATTAAGTGATGGGCATGTACCCTGAGTCACTAAGAAGGGCACATTTTATGAATGAATAAGTTTAATTAACAAATGAGAACTGTAGAAAGGGATACTGATCTGGTGAGGTACCAGGACACTCAGCGATGTGAGACAGAATAAAACCCAGACATCAACAGTGGGAAGTTCCCAGAGTTTTCCGTCGGGGTTGTGCATGATGTTCCTTTGAGTTGGCCTTATATGGATGGAATCTGTTTCCAAAGCAACCCTGTGGATTTAGTAAAAAGGCTGAAGATGCAACACAGCTGCGGCTGAAAGGCAATTACGGAGCTCACACAAACATGCTGGGGGAGGTAACCGATCAGTTGCACATTTAGAAACACAAACTGGGAGCGGGAGTGTGAAGCTAATAGCAGCGGCGAGTTATAAACCAGATCATCACCCCTGCCTCTTTGTAGGAGAAAGATCAGTGACCAACTGGACACTTCCAAATTACACCTGTTGGCTCAGATCAGGGCTACCATGTCCTCCCCCCCGAAACTCCAAGACCATTTAACAGCAGAGCAACTTACTGCAGTGCATATACATTACCAGGCTAAGTGTGGGTTTAGGCATTGTCTTCCGTGCTCTGTGGACCTTGACTTCAGCGTTCGTGGCGGTGGCTTTTTTAGCATCCATGTCCTTACTCCCCTCCCCGAGCTTGGCTGGCGGGGTGGCTTGCATCTGAGAAAAGGCGCTCAGAGTTCTCCCTTTGCTTGCTCCTCCTGGGAGGGTTTTCGCAGCATGGCCAGTGAGAGAAGCAAAGGTGCCTGTAGTCCTTAGGGGCTGCTCCTGCGCCATCTGCTTAGTTAAAATATATCCATTGCTCCCTGTTACAGAAGTCTGCGTGAAGTCATTAGCTTTCATGTGGTTCTGCTTCCCGGTCTCACTGTCTCGCTCCGAAATGCCATTCTCTGCTATCCTATTTAATTTAGTACTGGAGTCCTGCTGGCTCACTTTTGTATTGTCCTGAGTGTTTTTAGTTGGGTTTGGGTGGCTACCAGCTTCGTTGCGCTCACAGGAGCCATTGGTTTCACCATCCGCCGTCATTTTTGGTTCCCCTACTTGCTTTTCTGTAGCACTTTCATCTGCAGCCATGGCATTAAATCCTGGAGACAGAGGGCGAGAGAAAGAGGGGTTACAGGTTACTGAGCCTCAAAAGGAAGATATGGCTAACTGCCATAGTAACTATGTCACAGCAAATCCCCCCTCCCACCAAAAAACTGGACGCCTTTTTTACCCCGTTGGTTATTTTGAGCTGGCGCCTTAGCTAGTGTAAGTCAGTGTCGCTCTTCTGAAGCCAATGGAGCCATGACCCCTTGCATCAGCTGGGGGTCTGGTCCCTCACTTCGAACGATAGGTTTTCAAGGTAAAAATACTCTTTAGCATTCCTAGTAACTACATTTATTTGATCATCCTTCAACACCTAGCATGTCAAACAAAACGCTACCAAATCCTCCATGCTCACCTCAGGCAAAGCTCTCGTTACAAAGGCCAGAGTTACACCGGAAAAGTTTTGCTGGTACGGCTGCACCAGCAAACTCTCCCAGGGCAGACGCAGCTTATATTAGCAAACAAATACTTTTGCTAGTATCGCTTATACTGGTTCGGTGAATGAAATAAGCTACACCGGCAAAATCATTTTTTTGCTGGTATAAAACTGTGTCTACACTAGGGCTTTTGCTGGTACAGAAGCATCATCAAAAGCATCACACTCAGGGTGGATTTGATTTAAATCAAATGGATTTCTACATAAAAGTGCATTCTTGTTGGTTGTTATAAGCTTAATACATATTCTTCACAACTCAGAGATAGATGTAGGTTTTATTTTTAGAAGATACATACTATACATTTTTAAAGCGATTTATTTTGAAAACTTTTCAGATTAGTTTTACAGCTATATCAGAAAATGAATGATTGTTTGGTTATTTCGTTTACCAAAGGTAATTGAAGGAGATATTTATGAAGTCATTGGGAGGGGAACTATCTCCAATTCAACAAGTTAATCACTAATATTTGGAGGATTTTCTTGCCATGCTGTATTAGGAGGAAAACATCACCAGACAGACATTTAACTTGTTTTATTTAACTAAAACAACAACATTATGTATTCTGGATTTTTTTCTTCAACAGCAAACATATATTTTAAGAAAACAAGCATATGAATTTTTTAATTTAGTTACACATTCAAGTTTTTTAAAATCAGGTTTGTTTTGGTTAAAAAACTGTTTTTAACTAAAATAGTTAAATGAAATATTTAAAAAAACAAAACAAAAATTAAATCGACTATCTCAGCCAGGTCACCATGAGCAACTTAAAATATTGGCTTCTGCTAAAATATTGGCTAACTCAGTCGTCTTCACCTTCATTTTCCTGTTTGTTCATAATCTGGAAAAGAAAAAACAAGCTTTCCTACTTTTTCAGGTCCCAAACAATTTCACAATTTGGAATGAATTAGTCCAAAGGAAGAAAATATTCTTTCTACACCAGCAGAAGCCGCTACTGCTGTTAAAAGTGAGATCATCACTTCAACAGTCTCTGAATCCAAGTGCTTAAGTGACTTCCACCAATTCACTGGTGTGACTTTCTTTAAAACATTATCAGCAAACATATATTTCTTGAATAGTTCACCCTTAGCTCTGAAGTTTATTATAGTTGGCATTAAGGAGGGATGATTGCTGGATGTCCATGTCATAGCCAACTCCTCTTCTTCAGCAGTTAAGGTTTGACCCTGGTACCGAGTACTGAGAATATTTGAAAGAAAATGAGCTGGAGATAGCGCTTGTCCCATTCGTTTTTTTAATGCTTGTAATTTAACTCTGTCATTGCATATTTCTCTTTTCAAGATCTCACTCAGTTCCTTCCAAATTTCAACAGCAATTTCCCTGCGTTTTGTTCAAGGCTACAGAAATAGGCTTCGGCATGTGTTCAACATTTCTCTTAAGCCCAATGCTGAGAACTTTGGACAGTGCCATCTATTTTTTCGTGATTTTCTTCACAAACTGTCATCAGATTAGGCCAGTTCTTGATATAGTGCTTAAAACAGTCCACTACTGAGTTCCATCGCACGTCCTGTGGGAGAGTTAGCTTGGTTCCTCCCACTTTTTTCAGAGCAGCTGCTGCAAAGTGGTTGTTACAGAAGTATTTTGCAATTTCAACAACATTAGCCTTCTAGTCTTTGGCTAGGAGGTGCATCAAATGAGCACTGCAAGTGTATGTTATTAACTTGGGACTCTCTTCACGCTCTTTTAAATCATTTCTTCTCATCTTGGATACATTTGCAGCATTGTCTGTGACCAAGCTGCGTACTAGACATTTGAATTTTTTTTTCACAGTTTGTTATAGTTTTTACTGCTACTTCTTGTAAGTATTCTGCTGTGTGCGCATTTCCTGATGGATCAATTGTTTCTGTAAGAAAGACATTCTCTTCTTCTGTCGTCACACAAGCACATACAACAGGATCATTGTGGACACTGTCAGGTTAACAATTTTATCCTCTAGACCTTTTGCACACTGCTCAATTTCTTTTTCATACACTTGATCCAGCAATTTGCCTGCGACATCCGCTCTGTAGGGTGGACTGTATCCTGGTCTTAATGACTGAACCATGTTAATGAAGTGTGGGTTCTCAGTCATACGGAAAGGAGAGTTTGTTGCATAAACAAACCGGGCAATTTTTTCATCAATTAACTCTTTTTGTAAACTGCTGGTTCTTATCACAAACTTATCTACGGTTGTTTCTGGGTGATGGAGATTTTTTTTCCTTTTTGCTACAGTGACTGTAGCCACATACTGTGGCTATGTGACATACATGATGTGACTGAAACACTACCATTGGCACATAACTCTGAAACTATAGAAAATGATGGTGATCTTGAAGGTGGATAGTCTTCAGAATCCTGTATGTTGAGGATGGATTCTCCTAAACAAAATAAGTCAATGCAGTTATTTAATTATTATTATCACACTGCTCATTTAGTATTACTCATTGCATTCACTGACACTCAGTACTACTTTAAAGGGGAAATTGTAAAAAGAAGATCTGCCTATGTCAGCTATTTACTTTTTATCACAACTGCATCTAAAATGATAGTACAGTAACTCCTCACTAAGTCGTCCTGGTTAACATTGTTACGTTGCTGATCAATTAGGGAACGTGCTCGTTTAAAGTTGTGCAATGCTCCCTTATAGCGTTTGGCAGCCGCCTGCTTTGTCCACTGCTTGCAGAAAGAGAAGCCCATTGGAGCTAGCTGGTGGGGGCTTGGAACCAGGATGGACCAGCAGCCCCCCTATCAGCTCCCCGCTCCCCTAAGTTCCCTGTGCGGCAGCTGCCCAGCAGGCTAGCAATTGCCAGGCAGTTCAACTGCCGTGTGCTGCTCCTGCCCTGGGAGCCTCCTGCTTGCTGTGCAGGGGGGGAGAGGGATACCCTGACATTAGCCTCTCCCCCCTGCTTCTTTACCCCATCGGGCCATCTCCACAGAGCGGGGGGGTGGAGTGGGGGTGAACAGGGCTCAGGAAGTCGGGAGCTTGCTGGGAGCAGCTGCTGTCTCAACTTCCTGATCTACTTAAAAAGGCAATGTATTTAGAATGAGGTCAGCGTACTTAAAGGGGCAATGTATCTCTCTCTCTCTCTCTCTCTCTCACACACACCCGGTGTGTGTGTCTCTGTCTCTCTCTGCCATGCTGTCTCCCCTCCCTCCATTTGTGCTGCCTTGTAGAGTGTGAGGCTACATTAACAACAACGTGTTAACCCTTGAGGCTCAGCCAAGTGCTAGTTCATCATTTAGCAGCAAGGCATTCCCTGGGAAATATCCCACCCTCTGACTCCATCACCTCAACCAAGCTTCACAATCATCATTGCTGTGTACAGTATTAAATTGTTTAAAACTTCTATTGTGTGTATGTGTGTGTGTGTACACACACACACACACACACACACACACACACACACACACACACTGTGTCTGTGTGTAAATATAGTCTGTTGTCTGGCAAAAAAAAAATTCCCGGGAACCTAACGCCCTCCCCCCAATTTACATTAATTCTTATGGAGAAATTGGATTCGCTTAACATCGTTTCGCTTAAAGTAGCATATTTCAGGAACATAACGTTAAGTGAGGAGTTACTATACCATAGACTAACAACTATATTTTTTGCTCAAACATGAGAATTCAAGAATAGTCCAGAAGGAAGACAGGCAGTCCTTAAGAAAGAAGTATGAAATAAAAAAGTTAACCAACCTAAAGATCCTGCCTGTTCAGACATGTTCCTTTCATCATCTTCAATGCAGCTTCCTCCTGAGAAGGAACACTTCTCATGATGTTGTTTCATTCGGGCAATCAGGCCTTGCATTTCTTTGTTGCACTGTTTGCATTTTGCACACATGCCGGTCTTACCCACAGGTAGAGGAACTTCATTAAAATATTCCCAAATTGGGTCTCTTTTATGGCCTACTGTCATTATAGGTTTTCCCTTCCAGTAAGGGAATGGTACGGTAGATCTCAAATCAATGAAGGCTACACTCAGAAAGACCTCAAGACTTCTGGAATATGCTGCTCAAACAGTTTCACTTTTGTTTCTACTGCCTGTCCCTCCCTTCTCATATTTATCTCCAGACTTCTTCTCCTTGTTCAGATCTATTCCGCCCCCAACAATCTTTTTATTCATTGAACTTTTTGAAACTTTGCACTTTTAGAGAGAGGTAAGGGATTGACTCTGTGTACACAAATTTGCAGAGGGACAACATGGTTGACGTCTTATTTCTCACCTCTATATATTAATTTATTTTAAAACATTTTTGCTGTTAACAAGCATGTTATCTGTAGAGACACAAATCTGCAGTTTGAGAACTGCAAAACTAAGCATCTCTGATGGTATCTTCTAGACTGAGCACTGAGTCCCACTGGATTGATAGAAAGATTAACCTAAATAATCTATACAGAAGCTCCTAGAACCCCATAAGATTGGGTCCCTAATCCATGAACTATTGGAACCCATTTACAAAACTTTTCCTAAACATTACATGAATATATAGTCTCATACTATACAATTAGAAATTATAATCCCTATTCCGTGATGAGATATCTTTGAGCTATAATGTATCTTCATTAAAACTATCTTTAGACAGGTTTTTTCCTCAAAAAGCATTTTATCAAAAAATGTGATTTAAATTAAAAACAATCTGTGGTGTTTTTTTTTTATTAAATCATTGATTTTTATCCACCCTGATCACACGCTGACTAATGTTGCTATACCAGCAAAAGTTTCTAGTGCAGACCTGCTCCAAGAGTATTTAGCTTGCCTAAAAAGCATAGGATAGGACACATGGTTTCCTAGCAGAGGCATAAGGCAGAGTAAACACAATGCCAAACCCCTTAACACAGTTCTAGGCTAACCACATTCATCAAATTAAAATTACAGTGAGATCTGTGCTAACAAACTGAACGAAAAAGCTCATTCACAACTAGAACAGGAAGGGAGGTGTTAAAAGTTCTTTTTTCCCCTGCAAATGCACCCCTCCCCCCCCCCACACACACAAATTGTCCCATCCAAGTTGCAGTTCCAAGTAAAAAGGATCCAAATATGAACTATATGTGAAGCCGAAAAGTTGCCAGCCAGGAAAACTAGCAGATCCCTGGACAACCCGAAGCGATAACAATTCACTGGCCTGTTCTGTGGAATGATTAGGTTGACCCACTATCACGGATTCCTTATATTGTTTTCCTTCCCAAGGCCAGACAGATTAAGAAGCATAAGGATAAAATACCCGCTGAAGCTTTGAGCTATCTGTCTAACTGGGATGTCAGGGCACGTGGGACTAATTTACAACCTGTTTGATTCGAAATATGTATTGGTATTTTAGGCTGGAATTTTTAGAAGGGCTCAGAACCTTCAGAAGAAGCCAGATTTTCAGAACAACTCAGCACATTGGATACGGAGCTGCTTTGAGAATCTGGCCCCTTAGATCCATCCAAACATTCTCTTAGGGGAATCCCGCCCCTCTCTTCTGCTTGGGGAAGAAGTGATGTGGTTCTATAGCATGGGAACAGATTTTGGACTGCACAGGTGGATTCACATACCTGGAGCGCTGGCTCCGAGCTCAGCTCTACCAGCCGTTGCTGAGACCCAGTCCAAAGACGGCAGGGGCAGGTGAATCTAAGGAACTGAGCACTGGCTGCAAGAACCAATGTACCTCCGACACTGCAACAGGGGCTGGAGAACAACCTCCGCTGCCACAAAGATGGCAGCAATGGAGCATTCTCCCCTGGCATGGGACCCAGTGTCTAAGGCAGGGATGGGCAAACTATGGCCCAGGGGCTGCATATGGCCCTCCAGACATTTTAAACCGGCCCTCGAGCTCCCTCCGGAGAGTGGGGTCCTGGGCTTGCCCTGCTCCGGCGCTCCAGCCGGGGAGTGGAATTGGGGGCTTGCCCCACCCCGCTCCGCTCCTAGAAGCGGTCGCATGTCCCTCCTCCAGCTCCTATGCGTAGGGGCAGCCATCGGACTCCACACGCTGCCCCTGCCCCAAGTGCTGCCCCCGCAGCTCCCATTGGCTGGGAACTGCAGCCAATGAGAGCTACAGAGGCGGCGCCTGCAGACGGGGCAGCGCACAGAGCTGCCTGGCTGCACCTCTGCGTAGGAACTGGATGGGGGACATGACGCTGCTTCTGGGAGCTGCTTGAGGTAAGCGCTGCCCGGAGCCTGCACCCCTGATACCCTCCCATGCCCCAACCCCCAATTTTGTGAGCATTCATGGCCCTCCATACAATTTTCATACCCAGATGTGGCCCTTGGGTCAAAAAGTTTGCCCACCCATAGTCTAAGGGACTAGGAGGCTGATTTGCCTCTAAATTATGAGATCTTAGTTTTTGAATTATATATTTATTTTTTAAAAGTATTCAACTCAACTTTAACACACTGTCTGCAAATGGGTTTCACCTGGAGAGTCACAGTGGCACCGGACTGTTTCACTTACACACACTCCATATCGGCTCTAGCACTTGAAACACTCCTAACGTTTCCTAGCACTTCCACTTTCTCTAGTCATCAGCTGAGATTTAAAATGTTTCCCCATCAGAGCCATTTGCCATTAGTCCTAACACTGATTATAAATGTGCCATATCAGCTTCACCTTTAAAGCTCTCGCTTATTTCACGTTGAAATCAATGGATGTTTGGCACTGAATATCGTGCAGGAAAGTATCTTCACGTACATGGCTTTCCCATGGGACTCTGAGACTTTGGCCTGGCTAGGACCCTCCATTAGGAATGCTCTCTTTTCCCACACAGAGAAGGTCAGGCATGTTAGAGCTCCCCAGGTGGATACTGCGAGTCTAGACTACGGACAGCTAAGTAACTTTTAAAAATAACTCACTAGTATTCCCTGCAGGCAAGCGGAGGCAAAAATGTGCCCCAGCCATGCAGCTTCATGGATGTGCAAGCAGGCTTCAAAGTCAGAGCAACCCCAACTCTTGCCACTCGGGACAGCTTCAATTTACGGAAGCATTCACAGTTTAAGACACCAATAAGCTGCAGAAGGCATGTGCTTTTGCCAGCTGTGATTTAAAAGGAGGAAAGACAAAGAATGGATTTTTCTGTTACCGTCCACAATCACTGAGGGGAAACATTAAGCTAAAGAGCAGAAGAAAGCCGACAGCCCTTTATATTCCCCAGAGTTCGCATTTTTAAACTGGTCTTGGTGTAGCCATTTCAATCTTCATTTCAGCAATGTTAGCACTGTGAGAAACACAATTACGGGTCGAGATTTGCAAGGCTCTGGGAGTGGAGGGTTCCCAGCGTTTTGCAGGAGGCTCTCAGCACCTGGCAAGAGGAGGCCCTAAAAACAGGACAGATTTACGCTGCTGAGCATTCCCACTGAAGCAATCAGATAGCTTCTGCAACTGACAATTGTTGCACTCTCTGCTCATTCAATTTAGCTGCCATAAAAGTGACCAAATCAAGACAGATTAGAGGAGTGGTTCTAAACCAGGGGTCCGGGGCCCGCTGGGGGGCCGCGAGCAGGTTTCAGGGGGTCCACCAGGCAGGGCCAGCATTAGACTTGCTGGGGCTCAGGGCAGAAAGCCGAAGTCCCACTGCCTGGGGCTGAAGCCAAAGCCTGAGTAACTTAGCTTCACAGGGCCCCCTGTGGCGTGGGGGCCCGGGGAATTGCCCCGCTTGCCACCCCCTAATGCTGGCCCTGGCTTTTATATGCAGAAAAGCAGTTGTTGTGGCACAGACGGGCCATGGAATTTTTATAGCATATTGGTGTGGGGCCTCAAAAAGAAAAAGGTTGAGAACCCCTGGATCAGAGCACTACACTAGGGGAAAGGATAATTGTATTACTCCATAAAGGACGCAGAGACTTTATGAAAAAAGCCACTTGACTAAAGTTTAAAAAAAAAAAAAAAAAAAAACCTACAATTTTCTACTTTTAATAAATGTTGAACATAAGAACGGCCGTCCTGGGTCAGACCAAATGTTCATCTAGCTCAGTATCCTGTCTACCGACAGTGGTCAATGCCAGGTAGTCCCAGGGGGAATGAACAGAACAGGTAATCATTCCCTGTTGGCCATTCCCAGCTTCTGGCAAACAGAGGCTAAGGACGCCATTCCTGTCCATCCTGGCTAATAGCCATTGATGGACCTATCCTCCATGAAATTATCTAGTTCTTTTTTGAACTCGGTTATAGTCTTGGCCTTCATAGCATCCTCTGGCAAGGAGTTCCACAGGTTGACTGTGCATTGTGTGAAAACTCTAATCTGATGGGCTGAACAAATGCCATTAATCTTTACAAACAGACAAACATTTCTGGACCTTGATTACTGGAAACTGTACAAAGCGACAAAGGAAAATAGTCCATATTCTGTAGAGTAGTATGGAACTTTAGAACTTGACAGTAGACCTACGGGCCTCTTTTTCCACTGTGCTGCACCTTGTGCAATCATTTACAGCAAGACAAAGTGAACATGTTTCTGATTTCATAGATTTCAAGGTCAGAAGGGACCATTGTGATCATCTAGTCTGATCTCCTGTGTAACTCAGGCTATAGAACTTCCCCAAAATAATTTAATACCATTCTGCACCGGTGTAAGCGAATGTACACGGTGCAGAACAATGCAAAATCTGCCCCTTTGAGCTTCCATCCACAACCCACTTATTTGCTGCTCAGTGGAAGGAGTGAAATGTGTTATAGGGTCTGACAATCTAGTTTCTAGTGGACACATGTCAATAGCAAAAATTGGGATTACAATGATCATCACTGGGCTCCCTGGTTGGCGAAGCCAGCAGAGAAGCCAAGGATTTAAAATGACCAGAGATTAAATTTCCCTTTCATCTCAGGTCAGGTTTGAGGCACATTGTGGCGAAGGCTTGTACTGCAGCTGCCCATGAAGTACCTGCTCTGGGGAGTAAAAAGATAATCAATCAATCTTCAGAGCTGTCAACCTGCTATTTTTCACCAGCACTAAATCAAGAAAATAATAATAAATTGACTAGTTTAAAAAAAAAGTTGGCTGCTCCCTGCAAACATGTTTTTGCACTGCCCAAATCCCCTATGAGGGCTACCGTGACAATGCCTGATGGCCTGCATGAGCTCATTCAGGAGTTGCTAAGGATTATCTCAGGTCCCTGCCCAAGCCTCTAATTAGAAAGACCCCCCACTAAGCTCCAGTTTGTGTCAAGCTCTAAACTGCTTAATAAGACATGGTAACATAATTTAGATTCTTTTTATAGTAGAATTACCTTGATCTGGTGATAAAAACGTTGTCATGCCAGCTCAGAACAGCTAGACCTAGCCTAGTATCCTGTCTCTGGCCAATTCAGCAGTCCATCCCAACACAACAAAGCCCTGGCTTAAATCTCATTCAAGTCAGTAAGATGTAGCCACGAGTTTAAAAAGTAAAGCACCTGCTTTGCTGAACAGAGATGGACTTAAGTACACTAAGTACATTGCGGAATTGGGGCCTCTGAGAGTGGCGAGTACCAGATGCTTCAGAGGAAGGTATAAGAAACCTCATCATGGATAGTTATTAAGTAGCCCATAGCAGAAGATTCTCCCTAACCCCAGACACTAAATAAAGAGCTTATGCCAGGGGTTCCCAAACTTTTTGCCCATTTTGCAACTTGCTGTTTCCTGTGACCGCAGACAGCAGCAAAGCAACATAGCAACTGAAGAAGCGAAGGAGTTTACACATGAAGTATGTTATTGAATGCTCTCTAATGTGACACATGGGCTTGTGTGTAACGACGCAGCGTCTCGAAGTCCGACGGCGTGGCAGAAATCGAACATCTAATTGCCGATGTGACATCAACAGTAGATCCATACCGAGGCTTGACGGATTCAAGTGTGCTGCTCGCGAATGGCACCAGCAGTTGCAAGGCGCGTGTTGAGAGTGCAGGATATTCATTCTTGATAGTGCACCAGAACGCCGGGAGATAAAGTTGGGCATAGGTTCCTTGCAAGAATTGATTGCAGGAAATTTCAGTGAGCTGTTTGATTTCAGATGCTGGCAAATCCATAGCATCTCGGGCTTGCACTGAAAGGGGTTTCGCACCCAATTGGACTTTGTCATGTCCAAGTCAGGGAAAAAGGATGTAAATTGTTCCTCCATCCGCCTGAGATGCTCAGCAATCACCTATGTGGGTGGCCGAACAATTTCATTGTCAGCCAGGAACTTGCAAAGCTGTGGGAAGGAGTCATAGTTTGTCTTCAATAGATTATTCTTCCAGAAAACAACTTTTTTCATGAATCCTGTTATTTGATCACTCAGCTGAAGGATGTGGGTGTTCTTTCCTTGCAGACCTTTATTCAATTCATTCAGTTTCCCAAATATGTCTGGGACATAGGCCCATCTTCCTTCGGTCACACAGAAAATCAATTCACTCTTTTTGCAATCCATTTTAGGCATGCAGCTCGTCTCTCAGTTCAAAAAAATCATTCCAGTATTTTTCCTCACAAGAGCTAATGAGCGTCAGTGTGGAATACCGCCATGTTGTGATTGGACCCCATGCCTTCGCAGAATTTTGCAAACACACACCTGCAAAGGGGCTGAGTCTTGATGTAGTTCACAATAGACAAGACCGGCTGCAAAACTTCACCTCGCTCTGGACTCAGAGCTTTAGATGCCAGCTGTTCTCTGAATCATGCAGTGAGTCTATACAGCAGACGGAGCAACTTTCTTCATCAAAGCACAGACCTGCTTTGTGGGCTGCCACAGACGGAACTCCAACTATACAGAAGCCCACCATGCGATGACACGAGATACTTCTGTCTTGCATGTAGCACATGGAACATTCCTTGTGCCGTCTTGTGTCCAGGAAGACAGAGCTAGAACAGAATGTTTGCGAGAATTGCACCCTGCCACGTGTACTTCACAAAAGTCAATAAATGTGCATCACGACCTTCAGGGCTCACATAAACGTGAAGAGCAAAAGCATCCGTGTTTTTCAGATGCTCTTCCAGTGTGTTTTCATGATCTGCTGCTAACACCTCAAGCCTTTGCTTCACTGTGTTGTTAGAGAGTGATACTGCTTTGAGTTTGTTTGCCTCAGTTTCCCTTCACATTATCTTCACCATATCAACTGCAGCTGGCAAAATCAATGTCTCTCCAGTTGTGTGAGGCTTTTTGGCCTGTGTGATGTGGTAAAACTCACCTCCAATGATGCCTTTTGAGCGCAGTCACAGACGGACATGGCTTTCTTGAACGGCACTTGCTGACGCAAAAGGTCTTCTTTCCAGCGCAGGAAAAATGATTTGGTTTGCCTGAGTGTTCCTTCTGAAGGGTTTCCGAGTGTTTCAGTTAGTTAGGTTTCATGCTTTTGTTAGATAACACCATGTGACATAGGCCAAAATGCTGGCTTTCTTCCTTCTCCCAAACTCCCCGGTGAAGCCATACTCAAAGAAAGCTTCATAATATTTGAGAATACGTTTCTTGCACTCTCCTTTTTCATTCATAACCGCACCACCAAACTCACTGCTGCATCAAAATGACTCCACTGTGCCTCTTATCACAAATCAGAAAGAGGAATTCGCTGCTAGGCAAATGAGGCAGGACTTAGGAAGGCCCCATGTGGTGATACTAGGGAAGCAGAGACAGTGACTTACAATGATTCTTTATCAAGTGCCAACAGGGTATTCAGGGCGGCATAAAAGAAGATATGGGCCCTGCTTTAAGGAGCTTACAAGCCACTGCAGAAAAGGCTAGCACAGGCTCCTAAGAGCTCAGAGAAGATGCTCTGTTGATAAAGCTGCTGCCCACAGATAACGAACTTCTGCATTCAAGTCTCTCAGCTGGATGCTTGCACAGTCGGATGGTGCAAGTGGAAAAATGGCAGCCACACAGCCAACGTGTCCAGACCTGCTTCACAAACGCCATGCCAGGAGGCCACCGTTTTACAAAATAGTGGCCTCCGCACAGTGCGACTTCGCACATGTGGTGCGCGCTGTGTGGAGGCTGCCATTTTGTACATCAGCCTCCTGGCACAGCATGTGTGGAGCAGGTCCGGACATGTTAAGGGTCAGACGGCATTGTCTCGTGGGCTGAACCTGGCTCGTTGGACCTGTGACCCCATCCGCTGATGGCACAGCCCCAAATGGGGATGCAATCCAAATTTTGAGAACTGCTGGCTTACACCCTGAAGACTGAGGCTTTATAGTCTTTATACATTTTTCATCTTCTCTAATAATACTGTGAGTGTTCTCACTAGCCATTTAATATGTCTCATCCTTTTTAGACTCCTGTTAAGATGCTGGTCTTGCTGATATCTTGTGGCAATGAGTTCCACAGGTCACTTAAGCAGAGCATAAAGTATTTTCTTTTAAAAAGTGTTGCTTTTCTGTTTCATTGAGCATCTCCTCGCTCACATATTATGAGAGAGGGTGAACGGAAATGTCTGATCTATCTGTATATTTTTACCATGTCTCGTGCTATTCATCTCTTCTCTGAAGTCTGTCTTTTCAATATTTCCTCATATGAAGTTGCTTCAGGCCTCCACTCATTTTCCTCACCTATCTCAGACCCCCTTTTGTTTTTGCTGCATCTGTGTGGTGGTTTTTTAAATATGGAAAACAGAACAAAGCACATTATTTCATGAGAGGGCATACCCTCAATTTATACAGTGGCATCGTCATATTTTCAGCATTATTTTCTATTCCTTTCTTTATGCATTTGAGAATTTTACCCCACTGCACACTGAACAGAGGATGTCATTGAACTGTGTGCAGTGATGACCAGATCTGTTTCCTGAGTGGTTACAGTTAATTTAGAAACCAGAAATGTGTCTGAATGGATACGTATAATCAACAAAAAATTTAACCTCTTCAGTTTTGCTAGGTCCTTCTGAAGTTCTTATTGACTTGCCATGTTTTAGCCAACCTCAATTATCTCTCTCCCAGACATCACCCACTTGTGGCACCACATGTCAGTCATGGTAAGGGTACATCCACACCGCCAAGCGATGAAAGGACTGATAGCACAGTTAGGAGTACAGATGCTGGCTTTAATCTAAATATCACAGGTAACAGCAGTCGCGTAGACTTGGCACACAGGCTTCCGCACAGGTGAGCAACCAAAGGACATATCCAGGGTCCCTGGCAGGCTTGAGGTTAGTAGTTCGCTGGTATGCTTACCCATGCTGCCAATCATTCCTTCACTGTGCACGGTTGTAACTCCTTTCAGACACAAGGAATGAAACAGCTCGTGTGGACATTTAAATGATCACCACTGGGCCTCTGGGTCAACACCTCGCTGAGATGAGTGGGGCAGTTCTCAGCTCTCCCGGCTTTTGCTCCTGCCTCTCTGCAGACATCTCCTCATCGTTTACACCCCACACGTCTGACGTTTTCTTTTCAAGCAGAACAGCAAGAGAGGGGTTGGCTTTTTTTAAGGAAAGCTGAGATTCTGAACAAGAGACTCCTGAGAGAGGAGCCAATATGCCATGCCACCTCTTATCCCAGCTCTGCCTGCCATAGTTTGCGTTCCTTTCTGTTGGCTTGGATTGTACTGGATAGCTGTCTTTCAGACGGATTCACGTTTGACTCTTGCGCTGCGATAGAAATGGTCTGTGCTCCTGGCCAGCCTGCCAGTAACTGTCCCCAGGCAGACGGTGTAGGACTAGGTCTAGTTGGTCCTGCCACAGTGCAGAGGGTTGGACTGGACTTCTCGAGCTCTCTTCCAGCGCTACATTTCTATGATTCTATGACAAAGGAGCTACAGCTCATGCCAGCTGCTCTGACCACAGCCTGAGGGGAACAGTACTCTACAGACACAGCTGAGGATGACTAGGTCAACATGACCGTGTCCCCTTCAATTCGTTTGTGGCTTTCAGCTGGGCATCTAACTCCCTTAGGTCTTGCTGAAAACCATAGACGTCTATCCTCAATTACACTAGCTAGGAAAAACAGCTAGGGGATATGGACCGTCATGCTTCAGGGCATAAGCCAACCACTATGACTGAGCTGAGGAAAACTCTTCTTGCAAGTGAATGCACAGTTGTCCGTTATGGGGGTTTTGTACATTCCCCTGAACCATAAGGCATTGACTTCTACTGGAGACAGGTCATCTGGAAACTGCTGGCCCATCTCCCCAGCCCAGAAAGGGCTAACACCACACCCAGGTTTCTTTCAGGCCCTTACTGCAGAGCACAATTAATTTGAAGACAAACACACACCAAGTAACACCAAAACCAAGCTATTTCCCTGACCTAAACTGGCTAGGGGGCCCAGAGCTCTCTCCCACTACGTCTTTCAAACCTGCTCCAGGGACAGCCACAGATACCAACCTCCTGACTGCAGCTCTCTATAGGCATCGTGGGTCTGACAACTGAACAGGGGTAAAGGGGCAAACCACCCTGTCAGAACACCCAACTACTAGGTCATCCTCAAAACAGTCCAGAAAGTGCAGTAGTTCTACTCCCATGTGTGTATAACCAAAGCTTTGCAGCGCACCTGTATAGTTAATCAAGATACAAGAGCCATTTCCTCAAGATCAGATTGCCTTGCTGAATTCACTTTTAACAAGAGGTCGTTCAAGGGTTTGTGGGTCTTACGGTTTGCTGGTAAGAAAGAGAACTCTTTCCTTCTCAGAAAAAATAAAACAATTAAAGGAAATAGTAAAGCAGAGAAAAGCCCAGTTGAAAGAAAAAGGAAATTGAAAGGGGGATGCTAAGTGAACGAGCGCTCGTTAGTATAAAACTCTGGATCAAGATTTTATATTAGAATTAAGAGGAAAACTCCACCCATTTTGTTCAACCCAGAATCAGGAAAGTTTTTACGCCAAGGGGGATTCTTTTCTTCTTGGTGAAACAGAATTGAAAACATCAGGCCTGATCCCCAGCGGGCGCAAGCCATCACAGCTCCCAGCCTTCGACTGGTCTCTCACTGGGAGCTTTCTATCTGCTGGGCTGAGCCAAACGGGTGCAGTCTGCTTTGAAAGACCAAGCGAGATGTAGCCGGTTGCTCTGCATTGTGAACATTAGCAGAAGAACTGAAGTCATGCCGATGTAAGAGATGATTCAGTAGTTCGTTACACACGGAGACAAACTAGATACGCCCAACCTTAATATAACACAAGAGCAACTTTTTTTTCCATTCACCCCTTTTTCCCCCAAGCAAAGGGTTGACCTGAACTTTTACCCATAGAAGAACTTAATGAAGGTTCTAGTCACCAGTTTGCTATTCTCTAGTAGCTTTTTTCTCTCTCCATTGCGTGGCCTTAGATAGAAAGGAGCTTTTAGTCAACACATGCAGCAAATACTGGGTTTTACTTTGTCTGGGACTTGCTCCCAGGACACTGATAGATGTGTGAAGTTTATTTATTTCTCATTTTTGTGCTGCTAGGCTGAAGCCAGAAGAGCCCCCCAAATTACTGAACTACAACACCGCAGCTCTGCAGTACCTTTCCTTCCAGGAACTCAAAGCACTTCAGGCATTACGCTTCCCAAAATGCGTGTGAGGTAGGTAGCTGTCTTGCCGTCCTACAGATGGAGAAAACTGAGGCACAGAGAAGTTGTATGACTTGCCAAGGGCCATGCAGTGAGTCAGTGGCAGAGCCGGCACAACCCACACTAACACAAAGCAGCTTTGTTACAAATAACTGCCCCTATGTGGCTCTGAATTGATATGGACCTCTGAAGCTCAGGACAAGCATTTCCAAATTGTGCAGGTGTATAATCCATACTCTCATCCGTTAGTTCAAACAGTAAAGGGTCCAGCTTTTAGCTCCAATAGTCCTGGGTTCAAACCCTGCAGACAACCCAGCTAGGGATGTCCTTACAACAGGAACAGAATCCAGATCAGTTCCTATTCTAATAGACAACAGTTCTCATCCAACACGAGACGACCAGCAGTCTCATGGTCTTTCAGACCTGATCATGCGAACCAGAAGCTTCTCACTGAATCTTCTTCTTGAGCTAGTTGGGTCCTATTTTACAGATCCAAGAGATTCAGGTAGTTGAGAGACATTTCAAAGAAGCATCCAGACCACAGGGTGTTTCACCAAACCAAACCTTCCAACCTGGGGAGGTGCCCATCCATCACTGCACCATATGCTACCTCTAGAAAAAACATTCCTGTCAAATTGTCAGGCAGTAGTAATTATTTAATGTTTGGGAAGCACTTGAAAATGTAAATCATTAAATAAATGATATGCATTATTGGTAATGGAATCGGGGAACATTACCTAATTAAACTCATGTGGCACCAATGCTGGTTTATTAAGGTCAGGTTAGAACTATATATACAAGCCACACAGCCAAATAATCATGCAAGCCATAGTCAGGCATGTTAAAATAATGGGTTAATACAAAAAACACAATAGGGAATGGAAATGACATGTCTGGGCCTCCGTACTTGAAATATTTTGTCCCATACCTCCATAAAAAAGCTGGTAGACTGAAGGCGGGAGGATGGTTTGAAAGTCCAATACCTCGGGAAGCACCAAGACTGAAAATGCACGTTTTATACCATTGCACACGTGGGATTCTCCACTTTCCTATGATACACTGTATTTCCTTTTAGCCCCAAATCAGTCAAGAGGTATCAAGACTCTCAAGTATCACTCCATTCTGATTATCCTCTTGTTTTTTTAACCCATCAGAATCTAGAGGTTGCTGGTTGAGAACAGCTAGAGCTAGAAAGCAATGGTTTGTATCATGCAAAAGCAGTTTCATATCCCACATCCAAGTGATATAAGGCACCACAGCCAGTTTCTCCTCTCAGTTACACTGGTGCAAAGACTTAAGCACACACATAACTTTGACTTCAATGAGATTACTCACATGCTTAAAGACAAGCATGGGTGCAAATGCTTCAGGATTTGGTCATCAGTCTCTAACTTGAGTGGTTTGTAAGAAAGTGGTTTCTAAAAAAACAAACATCGACCGCAGAACTCTGTTCTGGGAAGAGCTGGGTGCACCTGACCAAGAAGGGGAAGAGCATCTTCAAACACTGGCTTGCCAACCCAGTGAGGGAGGCTTTAAAGTAGGTTCAAAGAGGGACAAAAGCCCACAGGTAAGCATAAACATGGACAGATGACATGGAAATGTACACTAGGGTCACAGGACTCTACACAGGAACAACAAGAAGGCAATCAGTGGGGCAATCTACTCAAAATCTTAGATGTCTATAGATAAATGCAAGAAAACACAGGAAGACCTGGAAGTATTAGTACCTAAGCTAAACTATGACTAAATTGGCCTCATTGAGAATTGGTGGGATAAATCTCATGACTGAAATACTGGTATAGAGGGGTACAGCTTTTGTAGGAAGGACAGACAGGGAAAAGAGAGAGGCGGCATTGCATTATGCATCCAGAATATATATACTTATGTCAAAGGCCAGAAGGAGGTGGGAAGCAGACCAGTTGAAAGTCTCAGGATAAAGATAAAAGGGGAAAAAAGCGGGTGATATTAGACCACAAAATCAGGAAAAGGAGTTGGATGAGGCATTTCTGGAACAGAAATATCCAAAAGACAAGGCCTGGTAATAAAGGGGGACTTGTACTACGCCTACATCTGTAGGAAAAGCAATACGTCAAACATCAAATCCATCAATAGAACACCAATACGTTCTTGGAATGTGTTGGGGACAACTGTGTTTTAGAAGGTGGAAGGAGTATCCAAGGGGGCAGCTATTTTAGACTTGATTCTGACCAACAGGGAGGAATTGGTAGCGAATCAGAAGGTGGAAGGCAATTTGGGTGACAGTGATCATGAAGTGATAGATTTTAGGATTCTAAAGGAAAAAGTGCAGCAGAATAAGGACAATGAACTTCAAAAAAGTAGACTTTGAACATAATCAGAGAACTGGTAGGTAAAGTCCCATGGGAAGAAAATCTATGAGGTAAAGGAGTTCAGGAACTGCCAGCTCTCCGGAAGGAGACAAGATTAAAGGTACAAGTGCCAACTATCCAGATGTGAAGAAAATTTAGGAAGAATAGTAAGAGGCCAATATGGCTGCATCAGGAACTCTTGAATGGCCTGAAAATCAACCAGGAATCCTACAAAAAGTGGAAACCTGGACAAAGTGCTGAGGAGTACAAAAGAATAGTACAAGCATGCAAGGACAAAATCAGAAAGACTAAGGCACAAAATGAGTTACACCACGCATAGGCCATAAAACACAGTAAAAAGAGGTTCTTTAAATACATTACGAGCCAGAAAATGATGCAGAAGAAGTGTAGGTCCTCTACTTAGTGGAGAAGGAGAGCGAATACCTGATGATATCAGGAAGACTAAGGTGTCTAATGTCTATTTTGCTTCAATCTTCACTAAAAAGGTTAACAGTGATCAGATACTCAACACAATTAATATTAACAAGGGAGAAGGAATGCAAGCGAAAATAGGGAAAGAACGGGTTAAAGAATATTTAGGTAAGTTAGATACATTCAAGTCAACAGGGCCTAACAAAAGTCATCCTAGGCCCAGGGGACTTAGGAACTAACTGAAGCAATCTCAGAACTGTCGGCAATTATCTTCAAGAACTCATGGAGGATGGGTGAAGTCCTAGAGGAGTGGTGACAGGCAAACATTGTTCCCCTTTTTAAAGATAGGTACTAAGAAGATCCGAGGAATTATAGACAGTCACCCTAACGTTGATACCCGGAGAGATACTGGAACAAATATTTAAACCATCAATTTGTAAGCACCTAGAGAGGATAAGAGGGTTTTAAGGAACAGTCAGCATGGATTTGTCAAGAACAAATCATGCCAAACCAACCTAATTTCCTTTAACAGGGTAACTGGCCTAGTGGATAAGGGGGGAAACAGCAGGTGTGATATATCTTGATTTAAGTAAGCTTTCTGATGCAGTCCCACATGACATGCTCATAAGCAAACTAGGGAAATGTGGTCTAGATGAAATTATTATACTGTGGCTATACAACTGGCTGAAAGACAGGACTCAAAGAGTAGTTCTCAATGGTTCACTGTCAAATTGGGAGGGTGTATCTAGTGGGGACCCACAGGGGTCAGTCCTGGGTCCAGTACTATATAATATTTTCACTACATTATTCAAGTTATTTTTGAAAAGCATGCCTCTAAAATTTGTGGATAACACCAAGTTGGGTGGGCTGCAAACACAGTGGAGGACAGGATTAGAATTCAAGAGGATCTTGACAAATTAGAAAATTGATCTGAAATCAACAAGATGAAATTCAATAGAGACACGTACATTTAGGAAGGAAAAATCAAATGCACAATTACTAAATGAGGAATAACTGGCGAAGTGGTCATACCGTTGAAAAGAATCTGGGGGTTAAAGTGGATCACAAATTGAATACGAGTCAACAATGTGATGCAGTTGCAAAGAAAAAAAGGCTAATGTCATTCCGGGGTGTATTAACAGGGGTGTCATATGTAAGAGATGGGAGGTAATTGTTAAAGATATTGGGCATGTTCAGTCTTCAGAAAAGAGAAAACTGAGGGGAGACCAGATAAGGCTTCCAATATGTTAAAGGCTGTTATAATGAGGATGGTGATCAATTGTTCTCCATGTCCACTGAAGGTAGGACAAGTAGCAATGGGTTTATTGCAGCAGGAGAAATTTAGGTTAGATATTAGGTAAAACTTTCTGACGATATGACTAGTTAAAATTCTGTAATAGACTTTTAAGGGAGATTGTGGAATCTCCATCACTGGAGGTTTTTAAAAAAAGGTTGGACAAACACCTGTCAGGGCTAGTCTAGGTTTACTTGATTCTGCCTCAGTGCCAGAGGCTGGATTTGATGACCTCTTGAGGTCCCTCCTACATTTTTATGATTCTGCAATTCTATGCTGGATTGAAGAGAAAGGGAAAGTGAGATGGTGCTCAGATTGGTATGAACAGAGAGATACAGGTTTAAATATGGAGATCAATACTAAATCTTCAGATTGCGTGTGAATGTGTGCAACACACACACAGACTCTGGTTGGAAATACCTTATGTGATGAAAAGCAGGATGTGCACAGCATCGTTCAAGGTAAAAGCAAAAGGGCAACAATACACAAGTAAGGAGATGCCCCATAATGACAGGCCATGTCCCAGTCATTCCCCATTGCTACCATTTCTTCCTGAAGCAAACAGCAAGCTCACAGGAAAGCACAAAACAAGCTTCAAGACATAAAAAAAAAAAAAAATCAAAACTGATCATGAAGCAATTAGCAACCAACTCCATAGGGCAAGAGCCACTCATTGTCCCCTGAGTGAAAATAGTTCCTTAAAGCACTTGCTGGATTCTCTAGTATCTAAGGAACTAGTCGTTACTAATATTAACATTAGAGAAATAAAAGGCAGACTTCAGTTCAAACTAGTTATGGATCAGGAGATCAAAGTAACCTAGTCTCCTTTCAGTTTCAGTGGCACATCAGAAGCAGAAGTGAGAAGCGTAATTCTCGTGATGGGTGGGAACAAAGAAACTGAGACCCACATCTGCATCCTTTGGGGGGTGATCCTGTTGCTGAAGAAGCCCATGAAGAGTGCTGCCATTACCTTTAATGGGAGCAGGACAAGGGTCATTAATAAAACACAGCTCAACTGTCACTAATCTATTGGTTCATTTTTAACCAGGCCATATGCAGTGTTCCCACTGATGAGGTTTGGTCCCAGATCAAAGCATGCACTTACCTTCCTCTTTACTGTTGGTAATATCTTTCAGCAGCTCAGTCTTCATGCAGACGTCTTTCCTAGTCTCGGCCTTACTCTGCACTGCTCTCTGGGGTGCGGGAGGAAGGACAGAAACAATTACTGTTTAGCCCAACATCCATTCACTATACATTTTAACAAGACAGAATGGTGAAAATATCCTGTTTACATTCCCATGCCAGGGCAGAAAAGTCATGGGCAAACTGCAGCGTGAAAACTAACAACTCCAGGAAACTGCCTGCAAGGTTCAGGTCAAAGATCAAAAATTCAAAGGCTTGCCAGAGCTGGCAGTGCATCTCATTCGAGAAGGATGTGAGCATGGATTTTCTTGTACAGTTGAGATCTAAGATCACATGGGGAAAAGATGTGGACCAAGATTTTTCACTAGTGATTTTGGGTGCCCACCTTGACACACCCTAAAGGAACCTGATTGAAGGTGTCAAGATGGGTATCTCACAAAGAGACAATCAGACTCACTTGTCACTTTTGAAAATATAGGCCACAGTGCCAAGAACTTAGCCAAGCAAAGATGATAAACATAGGTGTTTTTCCCAGGTTGAACAGACACAATTTGCAAGAGTTAAATCTTCAATCTAGGAAAGCAACAGTTAATACATAATTTAAGTTTATTGAGTTTAATGGTATCCATTTCTCACCCTCATCTAACTTCTACAGTTTTTGCTTTTTTTAATGAACACCTGCTATATTATTCAGCCACTGAGGCACTTGGCATCCCGCTGCTATATGGGCTTGGTAGCTACGCTGCTTATCTTATAAATGCCTGGCCATAAAGAAAAGCGCAGCAGCAACAGAAAGGAAAAGGGTATTTTTTTTTAAAAAAAACATCGGAGGGAGGGGCACAATTCTCTGGCTAAAGTGACAAGCTAGTTTAAAGAGTAAACATGGCAACTGCCTGGCAAAGCTGCATCTGGTTAACGCAAACAGAACGGTCTGTCTTAAAGGTTGGGGAATGGCAAGGGTGAAGGGTTCATTTCATGCTGTGTGCATCACAGAAGACGAATAAGCCTAGGTCAAGCCAACTGTTGTAGGCCTCCCCAGAGCGCAGATGGTGCCTGCAGCCATGCAAATCAAAAGGTTTAGAGCACATTGGGCGATAAGGAAAAACCCCTGCCCATCTCCCATAAAGCAAATAAAGGAGATAAGATATGAACACATACACTGTATTGCCCTTTTCATTGTCATTTAAGTCTGAACCTTCCCAGGCTAGCAACACAGCTGATCTTGGGGTTACTATAATCAGCCACCATGCAATTTTTGTTTCCATCTGAGCTCAGCACCACTGCCAAGTTCCTTTAGGGGTTACAGCAGAGATGCTCACCCATTATGTATTGCAAAAGCCCACCTGGCCCCTTTAGTAACCATCCTGTAGGGCCCATGCTAATGTCACTGGCTACAGGCTGTTCAGGAAAGAGCAGGGAAGGACACTAAGGCCACAGCATAGAGGGTTAAACAAAATGCTGGCATCATCTGAAAACCAATGGATAACTAAGCTAATCAGAGGAGAAAGTCTTTAATGTCAAGGAAATCGCCACTTGTTAAAGTTTCCAGGAAAAGCTCCCTTTTTATCTAGAAAAATGTAGCAACTACACTTCAAGTCCTGCCTGGGGAGTTGAGGGCACTCTGCATCTTGCAGAATCGTTCCCCAAATGAGTAATCCATCTCCCCATGCATACACAAACTCCACACAGGTGCATATCCAGGAGATCCCATTTGAGAGGAAACACAGATATTGGACACACTATTTTCAGATTAAAAAAAAAAAAAAAGATAAAGATGGGGTTTTTTTGTTTGTTTGTTGTTTTTTTTAAAAGAGCGATGTAAACTCTAGTTTAGCCATATGATCAACCTGCCTGAACAAGCCAAGCTTTGGCCATAGGGACACATGCATTTTCCACAGTGAAACGAGCATCAATGCAGCCTGAAGTTTGAATGGAGGCCAACTTCATTTTTGTTAAGCCAAGAATTAAAACCTTATTCTTGATGCACACATGTATACTTAGGTCCCAATTCTCATCTCCCTTGCTCTGGTGTAAATCAGGAGCAAGCCAATGGTATTATACAGGTATAAGACTAGCGCAAGCAGGAGCAGAATCAGCCCCATGGTATCTACACAACGACACACACCCTGGGGTTTTTGCTCATGAAGAATGAATACTTGCCCTTGCTATAGCAAATAAAGAGTCTCAGTATCTCTAACAGGGACCAGTTTGTTTTCAGAGGTTTATGTTATACAAATAAAGACCTTTTATGTTCCCACCTTTAAAATGATTCCAACTAAAAGCCTCAGGATTTCAGAAAAGCCATTTTTGCTCTACTGATTTACAATCTCTTTCCTTCAAAGTTTGACACCTTTACCCACCCCAGCCCCCCAAAAATCTCACATACTCCCCCTTTCATCCCTTCCAAGGGATATGTTATTGTCACGCAAGAGAAGAGGCCTAAAGGAAAGCCACTGCTAGAACTCTGAAGAAAGAACTGACCATAGCAACATGTCTCAGCTACTGTAATTAACAAGAGTGCCCTGCTGCCCAGAATTCTTGCAAACAAAACCAGCTTTCTAAGAGAATTCCCATCACCATAAAAGAGACTTAACAGCACATCACTTTCCCAGCTCACAGTCAATACACCTGTGCCCCGCCAGACAGCGTTACTCTAGGTTGCTTTTGACAGGTTCGCGTGGTCCATATTCCAGAACCACATCCAAACAGTCCTCATTAACAACGTCAGTTCCACCACTTTCATTTTTCAATAAAAACCAAAGCAAAACCCCAACATCAATGTCTAAAGCAGCACAATGCATCTTTGCCCTGTGGGAGGGAAAGACCATTGGAAGTTGTGAAGCAAACTTATCAAAAGGAGGCTACAGCAGACAATTGCTGCAAAGCATTCGAAGCCCGCCTCCCATAAAGGCTGGGAGGAGGCAGCTTTCCCCCTTCTTGGTCTATCAAAAGTCAGTTGTATCAACTTTATGGCAAACATTTTCAGCCTGAAGACAGTATTTACACAAACAGAGCCCTGCAGAAGCCACACAACCAACACCACACACACACACACACACTCTCCTCCAAAATCAGCAGGATTCTAGCTTCCCATCCATTTCCATCCAGCACACAATTTCATCCAAACTTGTTAGCAGCAACTTTGTTGTAAGTGTCAATACCTCCATTTTTTTCCCCTTAAATTCAAAGCAAACTTCCCTTTTTGCTCACACTCCACCATGCCCCAATCTGTCGGCTCCTGATTGGCAGAGAAATCTTATACCCACCCTCCTAGCAGAGAAAGGTCTGCTTTAACAGCAGTCCCAACAAAAGCCAACTGCCAAGCACAGTCTGCTTCAGAATAAAAGTCTCACTCTCTTTTCCCCACCCCTCCTTTCCTGCAGCCGTCTGTCTCCATTCCACTGCCTACAACAGAGTGATTATTAATCTTCAATCACTGGAGAGCCTCCACAAAGACTATGCACCACAACCCATGAATCATTTTTTTTTTGCTTTCAAGTGAAATTAAAAATATTGCATCTTAAAAGACAGATGGATTAGGTCTTTAAAAGCCATGAGAATCCAAGGAGTTGTAATAGGGTTGATTATTTTTTTCCCCTTCCACTTCTGGGTACAAGAAATCAGGCTCTCTTTGTTGCTTTAAAACTAAGAAGGCAATGGAAGACGGTTTAGAGAATCCAAGTAAAGGCTTTGCAGCATTTCCAAATACAGAGCTAGAAACTAAACTGGTGCCTTTAAAAAAAAAAAAAAAAAGCTGAAAAACAGAAAGAAACCTTCTCAGCCTTCTCTTTGGAAATGTCATTAGCCATCCAGGTTCACTCCATAGCAAGTTGGTTTCAATAAGGTTTACATAAAAAAGACAACACCAGCATATCAAAACTTGTAGCTTTCCTCCCTCCACGAGCCCCCAAGAGAGCAGCGAGTTACATCATGAACCAGAGTTCTCTAAAGGCGGATAAGAAAAGGGATCAGAGTTTGATATGCTAAGGTGTAAACCTTCAGTAGGTTTCTCTTTTTGTCTTAAAATTAACTGTCCAGTAAACTGAGACTTAGAAGAAACATTATCCGCATTTAGATACTCAGCTAGAACAGGTCAATGCAAAGAAGAGCTGGGAGGGAAATAATTCAAGGAAGACTAACCCTTCTCCTCTCAAACTAGGCAGAGCACACGGAAAATTATGTTCTTTAACATTCAGGGCACTATCTGCATCAACACATCTGTTTGCAGACAAGGAAAGAATGACATAGGAGTGATCTTGAATGGCCTATAAAGCCTACAACCAGAAGGTTCAAAGCCTCAATGGATATGTAGCCCGTCTTTCCATGACACTGCTGCCATTCCACTCCCCACAGTCCACCCCACCCCCCCGTTACAACACCCGGTCTCCCAACAGATCAAATTCTACTCCTAGGCAAACCTCCAGCAAGCACTTCAACAAAGCAGAATTTCACCTACTGTGCAAGGCAGCAGCGAGGTATGCAATATGTACTGTAGCAAGAAAGAGAGGCAAAGCCCTTAATAAATGATGCAACTCCAGCAGCAGTAGATTCACATTCACCGTTCTTTTTCACCTCCTCCCCCTATTTTCTTCCTAAAATCAACTTTCTAATAATATCCTTTGGCTTGAGAAGATAAACATTTAGCAGCTAATTATTTAGGAAATAATTATTAAGAAAACTACTACAGACACACAAAAAAAAAGGGGGGGGGGTGGAAGTTCTTGGTTGGCATGTGAAGAGTGTTAATTTCAAGAGTCTGTACTGATCATGTCCTGCTGTCCAGTTGCTGAGATTAGGATAAGGCTTGCTGGTGTCACACTGACCATTTCTTAACCGAACAAGCAGAATAACTTCATTCAGTGAGGAGAAGAAAACCAACCAATAATGTACCTGGCCTACAGAGCAGTCACCATTCTCAAAGCCCCTTTTAAGGTTGAGGCCACTTCCTTACAAGCTGCTAGCAATCATGTGAACTGCATCTAAATAAACCATATTCAAAACAAGCACTGCTCTCCTTCTGAAGTTGGCCTTCAAGTCACATTAGTCTTATGATGCTTTTGTTTTATCAAGCAATTCAGAGGACAGATTCATCACACAGACTTTCCCTTCCCTCCCTAAAGATGAATATTTTCTTCCATCAATGAAGATTCTTATTCTCTTATAAAAAAAAAAAAATCTTCCAAAGCAGCAGGGGTGGGAGAGGAGGGGTTGGAACAAGGTAAAAGTCTCTGCCTGCAAAAGCCAGAAACAGCCAAACACATGCATGAAACGTAACAGTATTTATGTCAAAGGGACTTTTTACAACACAAAAACTTCATAATGGTCTTTAGGCTTTTGTGCAAACAGGTTTTTGCAGGGCCTCCCACTCAGGCCTGCTCAACGTGCAGTTTTTGTACTGATATAACTATGGCAGTTGGGGGGCGGAGGCATTTTTTTTTAACCAGAATAGTGATCTGAGTAAAATCCCTAGTGTGGCTGCAGTTACACCAGTGCAAAAGGTACCTTATACTGGTACAACTTACTTCCCTTCCTGTACAGGAATAAGCTGGTATAAGTACCATTATAGCAGCATCTCTTTGACTATATACCAGTACAATATATGCATATAGACAAACCCTAAAAATCAGTGCAGACAAAGGCATCTCCTCCTTCCACAGGCTGAGGTTGACAGAAGTACCAGAGCATTATTCACAGCTGCTGTTTTCCTTGCCCTACCGCTGGAAAAAAGTCCTAAAAATGGAGAGTCAGATCCTGCCTGGCAACCCATCATTATCTGTAGCAAAAGCTAAACTCTCCCACTGGCTACAAATATCCATTTTAGAAACTTCAGGCCCCCAGAAGACTAACAAGAATAAAATGTAATATGAATGGGTATCTGAAGCAAAGCCCAACGGGTGCAAACACAGATCTTTTAGAACACGAAGACTGGCATGCTTCTCTCATTGAAATTACTCAACCACCTCTTGGAGCCATAAGACCCACCCCCCTACCAAACTGTCATATCCAGCAGAACAGTTCGCTCTCCCTTCCCCTCCAGGAGGAAGTCGCAGAAAGGGTTCACTTCGCATTTCCAACTTCAGAAGCCACGCTGGGGTGGCAGGCGAGAAAAAGACACACACAAAATAAAGTTCTCTCCCCCAGCCCAAATGAGCGTGATTTCTTGGAGCGGAGAGGCCCTCGCTCAGGATCACAGCCTCTTCAAACAACACTTTGTGTCATCTGTTAGTTGTCTTGACCCGGTAGCACTACATTGACTCCTGCAAGCTGAGAAACAGACAGGGAGAGAGGGGGAGGGAGAGAGAAACAAAAAAAAGAGCAATCTAGGGCCAGTTCTTCTAATAACTACAGAAAAACCTCACCAAGACTTTACTCTTCTTGAAAATGACAAAGCGAAACAGCACGGGTCAGTACTCGAAGTCCTAAAGGTAGGAGATCCTCAGAATCTATCAGCTATGGCCTACAGGCTTAGTCCCAGAAGTATTTTTTCTGCTCTGTCATTAGGATGGAGCCTGGTCTTTTCCTTCAATCCCCAGAATTGCACTGAATTAGATCATCTTTCTCTGATCACCTCCCCCTACAGGCTGTCCCTGAGCATGCTCAGCTCGGCCTTGCACTGCCATTTCATAACTGCATTGTTTACAGACACACAGTGACCTGCCATTTTTTTGACAGTAAAATAGAAGCTCCTATTTGCTTCTACTAGCAACAGCTAATTCCCAGCCCTGTTCAGACCAAGTCTCTCGTTACAACCAGGATGCAGTCAAGTTCATGTCACGCAATAAAAATCCAATCTGGGGAGGAGAATTATAAACACTGGAAACTGCAAATTCTAACGCTGTGGGGTTGTTTTTTTTTGTTGTAGGTCAAAATCCACCTGCTGTAAGAATTCAGTCTAGCAGGAAAGAGTTAACCCTTTTTTGGGGGGTGAGGGGGAGGGAGATAGACATCGAGGGCTTCAAGGGAAAATGCCAGCCATGATTTTAGCTTCTTCAAATCACAACCATACCTCCATGTCACCTAGAAATCGAATATTCAACCCACTGTGCCATCCTCTGACAAACCTTCCCCTGAAAAAGCAAGGGTTGGGAAGATGGTATTTCCCTTGAATAAATAAGTTGGCTTCATCCCAGCAAATACAGTTTTTCCCTTTAAATGCAAAGCAGAATATTTTCACAGGCACACAGGAAAACGAAGGAGGAGGGGGAAAAGTTCCTCATTTAACACCAAGAGCTCCATGAACAGCCTTGCAAGGCTATTAAAGCTACTCTGTGTTCCAGTTCTCTCTCTCTCTCCTTTTATGCCTAACCTCATACTTTACAAGTGAAAGCAGCTTCGAGTTGTGAAGAAGAGCAAATGCCAGAAGAGCCCTAAGTTTCCTCATCCTTGGAACAAGGACAATTTGTTAAATGCTTCCTTTGCACGAGGCATTCTACTGCTCAGACACATGGCAGCGACTCAGGGAACGTTTGCATGGGAGACTTCTCTTACACCTTCCCCCCGCACACACACCATCTTCCACCTCTCTGATGGAATTTGAAGGGAAAATTAAATCGCCTTGGATGAGAGGACGGGGAAGGAACTGTCTAAACAGCTCTTATTTGGCTCCTAGAGCATTCAAAAGCTATCCTATCAACGTGGTTTTTTTACACATTCCTGTTAGCTTATACTGTGTGTGTGTGTCTCACTCCTGCTGCTTTACTGACTACTGTATGTTCTGGCATGCATTATTACATAGGGAGTGTACCTTCCCATAGGATCCTCCTCACCCCCTGTGCCCCCACCCCAACACCACCTCAGCATAGCCAGAGACAAATCAGGCTGTCTAGCACACCACAAGATCCAAAGTGCTAGAAGTGAAGTTCAAGTAAAAAGTGCGGGGGGGGGGGGAAAGGTTCATAACAGAGGGAAGAGGGAAATGGGACTTAGGGAAGACCACATTACAACTTCCAGGTTCTCCTTTGTGAAGGGGAGTTGATTTCAAGCCTCTTTAAAATGTACAGTAATAGAAAGGACCTCTGAAAATGATATTAAGAGCTGTAAGTTCAAGCTTTGCCTCTAATAAGAGTATTGACAGTAGATTGCATAGGAAGAACACAAGCTCCTTCAAGGCCCTACAGCAGTTAGCACGTATTTTTAAGTGCTTCAAGTCTTTAGTCTTTAATGGAAGGCAAGGTTATTCTCGGATTCCTGGTTGAATAGAAGTCTCCACATTAGTTCCTTGACCCTTGCAAGTATCAGGAGAAGAAAGGGAAGGGAAGAATTGTTTAAGAAAAAAAAAAACACAATAAAAGGCACCTGATGTCAAACCAGATCTCCCTCCTCCCCCTTACAAACCTGCTAGTCACATTGGCAGAGGGTCTTAAACACCTTGTTTATTTGAATGAAATATTTCCCTTCCACGGTACAAAGAAGCATGCAATCCTTTTCTATTAGGAGATGGTACCGTACAAGAGAGGTCTCACTGGCATTGGGACTCTTGCAGCATACCAGTTGCCATACAACTAGCCCGGATGTTCATGTTCCATGCGATACCCAGATACAAACAGCACCTCCGCACCGCAAGCCCAATCCTTCAAGATACTGAGCACCCTCAGGTATCAGGCCCAAGGTAAGCTGGAAGTCTTATTTTGATCACCAAGGGCCTGATTTGCAGAGCTGCTGAGCATTCCCAACTCCAGTGGAAGTGAGTAAGAGCACCTGTCCGCAGATCACCTCTGAAAATTGGCATGTGGCTGTTTTATATATAAAATCAGCTGAATCCTACAGCAAGTCCTGACTTTCCTCACATAACTAAACGTCAGTTACATTTCTGACTCACCCAGAGGAAGCTACGTAGATTTATACAGATTAGACTAGCAAAAAATCCGACTCAGCCATTTGCTTGGGAAGAGTGAAAAAAAATTTTGAGGGCAAGTTCAGTATCATTTTTCTCTCCAGAATAACTATGGCAAGGAGAGGCAAATACACAGTGGGCCTGGGCTAGTAAGTTTTCATTAAGTTTCTGGAAGGCTGGTTTAGGCCACGTGCACTGTAACTACATGAACTAGCATAACGCTCAGTTTCATATGATGGAAAAACGAAGACCTAAAAACAAACAGGTGTATGGTTATTAACCCTAACACTGCTGAAAACTGACCCAGAATTTTAAAACAGAACAGAAGGTTACAGGATGGGCATTTCAGCATCACCTTCTGAAAGCATTTGCAAGGTTTCAGTCTGCAATTCCAGACTGCCTAAAATGCTTAGGAATATTCCATCATGCCGATATCATCATGGCCATGATAACACAGGAGCACTCTTAGCACCACAGTCAGTCAACGTTATCTCAGCATTTCTATCACAAGCCTACTTGCAACCCAAAACACATTCTTTCTGGACTGCAAATGATCACTCGCTTTCAGGCAGGGAATTTGCTTTTTCTTAGTACTATCTTTGGAAAAGAAACCTTGCTTGTCTCTTCCCCAACAGCTTTAATACACAGGCTCTCAATATGCATTCAAAAGAGGAAAAATGACATTCTTAGGAACATTTTCAGAGTATCGCATAAACAACAGACATTTGGAGCAGGGTGTTACAGACTGTCCGTCATTTCCCCTACATTTGTAGGACAGATTTCTTTAGGATGGTATTTTTGCCTTTTCTTCTTAGTTAGAATGTGTGTCCATGTACACACGCACGTGTGTGTGTGGGAAGTAACGTTAAGCAGATTTTACAGGCCTAGATTTTACATACCAGCAGGGGTTGGTAATATCATCAATTCTGGAAGCTCTGCAACAATCAAGGGACAACACTGAAGGTCAAGGATGGAGTATATCCCCGTACACTGAATGTCCTCCTTTTTGTCCATGGTAAACTAGACCACAAGGCTCTTTATACATAAGATAAACAAAAAAGGTACATGGCAGAACTAGGTGTGAGGATTTTAGTCAACATTTTCAATCATCTGCTAGCATGAGCCTTTTGCCATAAAATAAAATGAAATATCAATGGTTCAATCATTCCCTGATCTGGACTGCAGGTTATTGAAAAAGGATTCTTTCCCCACAATAAAATACAATCTTCATCCTCCTACCACCCCAAAAGCAAAACTGTAGGCTTCCTTGACATAAGCCAAGACTGTCAAAATGTTTCTAGCAAGCAGGTGAAATGTGGCTGCAGGCCCTCTCCTTTGTCTTTGAAAGATCAGCCTTCGAACGGTTTAAAGACTCCAGAGTTTTTTCCTCTCACTTATATGAAATGGGGGGGGAGAGTTCAATATAGAACCACACATTCGAAAGAGAGACTCCATGCTAAAAAAAAAAAAACCCAAAGAACTCCCCAACAAATTAGATAAGTGAAAGACTCACTGAATTTGTAGAATCTGAGTGCGCAAGCGTCCTTCGCCACACACAATTTAAGACCCAGAATTGTGTACAACAGTCTATTGAACAAAACACTCATCAGAAAAAAGTCAGAAAGTATGCAAAGCGAGCCCCTTAGCAGGTTACTCTCTAAATCTCCTCCTTTGAATGAAGCCCCCTACACATCAGACTGCATGCTGCATCAATATGTAATATATTTCTGCTGTGCTGTTCTTCCTTGCGTAGGGCAAAAAATAAATAAAAAAATCCAGCCATGATTATCTTAACTGTCTTCCTCCTCTCAAAGGTTTCTCCTTTACTACCTGACAACAGTCTGTCTGTGGACACAACCTGAGGGAATCTGCTATTTATGACCCATGGAGCATGGACACTATAAGTTACTGTACCTGCAGACATCTGTTGGCTTCTTTTGATGAAGACTCAAAGAGTTGCATATTCCAGATCCTCATGAACAGTGATTCAGTTTCTGCTCATGTGATAAAAGCTCCCTCTACAGAGTGAGCATGCCCAGTGGAGACCATTTCACTGCTCACTCCAAGCTGCAGCCATTTCACAGAGAACCTGCACACTTCAGGGCTTCCATTGGAACAACTATTATCTCAGGCATCACAGGGATACTGCCTCTGTCCTGGTACAATACACAGTTAATAAAGATAATCTGTCAGCATTCTGACATAATGCCACGCCTAAGACTGATCACTAGCCTGAAAAAAACCTTTTAAAACCATGCAATAATGTGTTCTGTTTCAGTGGCCTTCAAGAGTAGCTCTTGCCTCCAAAAGGAGATGCTGCATATTAGCATTTAAAATTGAAGACACTCGTGCTAATTATATTCTGTGTAATTAAACTGTGCACCCTCTGAATGCTGGGCTAAATGCACATGGGTTAATCGGTAAATTTACAGTATCCAACTGAAAGTGAACTTGAGATACATATGATACAACTAGCTCAGCTGGCAAGATAAAATAAGAAGTTTTAGCCTCAAAATCATAAGTAGTTTGTCTCTGTTCCATTTAACAATTAAGCACAAACTCTTGGCAATCCCCATATCTGCTAAAGCTCCCAGTCAAACTGCCTGAGCAACTTGCAGGAACATCTGTAAGCAGAGATCAGCTGGACTGGATTCAAATGCAAGAAGTGACATATTTATCATAATGCAAAATGGGGGTTTTTCTGTGTTTAATACTTCTCAGGAAAACCTCCCACAGAGAAGGGCGGGGTAGGGAAGGACAGAAAAGAGAGAAGGAAGGGAAATTCTTGTATAGAATATAATGTCTCCTGTTAGTTCTTGAATATGGAAAATACAGCTTTCCCATCAACTAGGACTGAAGACTTCTCTCTCAAGATTAAAACAAATGCTCATTCAACTTACTGCACCACAATGGACTGAGATGAAGAGGAAAACCTAGCCTGTGTCAGACCTTAAAAATCCATAGCAAGATACTGAAATGTCCAATGATTTTATTTTCCTCAGACATTGCATGAGAATCAAATGTACTAAATTCTAGTTTTCACATTGAGTTATGAACCCATATCTGACTAGATTCCCCTTCTTTCCTCTCTTAGCCCTGGTCTACACTACAGGGTTAGGTCGAATTTAGCCGTGTTAGGTCAATTTTATAATGAATGCGTCTACACAAGCAACCCCGTTCCGTCGACCTAAAGGGCTCTTAAAATCGACTTCTGTACTCCTCCCCAGTGAGAGGAGCAACGCTAAAATCGACCTTGCTGGGTCAAATTTGGGGTAGTGCGGACACAAATTGACGTTATTAACCTCCGGGAGCTATCCCAGAGTACTCCAATGTGACTGCTCTGGACAGCACTTTCAACTCCGCTGCACTAGCCAGGTACACAGGAAAAGCCCCGGGAACTTTTGAATTTCATTTCCTGTTTGGTCAGCGTGGCGAGCTCAGCAGCACAGGTGGCCATGCAGTCTCCCCAGAATCGCAAAGGAGCTCCAGCACGGAGCGAACAGGAGACACTGGATCTGATTGCTGTGCAGGCAGAACTCCGATCAAAAAGAAGAAATGCTAATATATATGCCAAAATCGCACAGGGCATGATGGACAGAGGCTACAACAGGGACACACAGCAGTGCCGCGTGAAAGTCAAGGAGCTCAGGCAAGCCTACCAAAAGACAAAGGAGGTAAATGGTCACTCTGGGTCAGAGCCCCATACATGCCGCTTCTATGATCAGCTGCATGGCATTCTAGGGGGGGAATCCTACCACTACCCCACCACTGTCCGTGGACATCTGCAAGGGGGGAGTCTCACGCAACATGGAGGAGGATTTTGTGGAAGAGGAAGAAGAGGAGGAGAATGTGCAGCAGGCAAGCAGTGAATCCTTGTCCTTCCCTCCTCCCCTATCCCACGCTACCCCCCCTGGGCTACCTTATCAGTTATCTCCCTTTTTTTTTTTTAATTCATAAAGAAAGAATGCATGGTTTCAAAACAATAGTGACATTATTTCCTTTGCCAGCTGTGATCGAAGAGGGAAGGGTGGTTGGCTTACAAGGAATCAAAATCAACAAAGGGGGCGGGTTTGCATCAAGGAGAAACACACACAACTGTCACACCATATCCTGGCCAGTCATGAAACTGGTTTTCAAAGCCTCTCTGATGCGCAGCATGCCTACCTGTGCTCTTCTAATCACCCTGGTGTCTGGCTGTTCAAAACTGGCAGCCAGGCAATTTGCTTCAACCTCCCACCCCGCCATAAACGTCTTCCCCTTACTCTCACAGATATTACGGAACACATAGCAAGCAGTAATAACAATGGGAATATTGGTTGCGCTGAGGTCTAACCTAGTCAGCAAACAGCACCAGCGAGCTTTTAAACGTCCAAAGGCACATTCTACCACCATTCTGCACTTGCTCAACCTATAGTTGAACTGCTCCTTACTACTGTCCAGGCTGCCTGTGTATGGCTTCATGAGCCATGGGAGCAAGGAATAGGCTGGGTCTCCAAGGATAACTATTGGCATTTCAATATCCCCAACAGTAATTTTCTGGTCTGGGAAGTAAGTCCCTTCTTGCAACTGCTCAAAGGGCACAGAATTCCTAAAGATGTGAGCGTCATGCACCTTTCCCGGCCATCCCATGTTGATGTCAGTGAAATGTCCCTTGTGATCCACCAGTGCTTGCAGCACCATTGAAAAGTACCCCTTGCAGTTCACGTACTGGTTGGCAAGGTGGTCCAGGACCAAGATAGGGATATGTGTTCCGTCTATTGCCCCACCAGAGTCAGGGAATCCTATTGCAGCAAAGCCATCCACTATGACCTGTACATTTCTCAGAGTCACTACCCTTGATAGCAGAACGTCAGTGATTGCATTGGCTACTTGAATCACAGCAGTCCCCACAGTAGATTTGCCCACTCCAAATTGATTCCCGACTGACCGGTAGCAGTCAGGCATTGCAAGCTTCCACAGGCCTATCGCCACTCACTTCTCAACAGTCAGGGCAGCTCTCATCTTGGTATTCCTGCACTTCAGGGCAGGGGAAAGCAACTCACAGAGTTCCAAGAAAATGGCCTTATGCATGTGAAAGTTTTGCAGCCACTGGGAATCATCCCATTCCTGCAACACGATGTGGTCCCACCAGTCTGTGCTTGTTTGCCGGGCCCAGAATCGGCGTTCCACTGTATCAACCAGCCCCACTGCCGCCATGATGTCCCACTTGCCACATCCCGTGCTTTCAGGAACATCTGTGTCCATATCCTCCTCACAATCGTCCTCGTGCTGCCGTCTCTTAGCCAGGTTTTGCACATACTGCAGGATAATGCGCAAGGTGTTTACAATGCTCACAACAGCAGCAGTGAGCTGAGTGGGCTCCATGCTTGTCATGCTATGGCGTCTGCACGGGTAAACCAGGCAAAAAGGCGCAAAATGATTGTCTGCAGTTGCTTTCCTGGAGGGAGGGAGGGGAGACTGACAACATGTACCCAAAACCACCGTGACAATGTTTTTGCCCTATCAGGCATTGGGAGCTTAACCCTAAATTCCAATGGGCAGCAGAGACTGCGGGAACTGTGGGATAGCTTCCGTGAGTCGATGCTAGCCACAGTAGTGAGGACGCACTCTGCCGAATTAATGCGCTTAGTGGGGACATACACAATCGACTGTATAAAATCGATTTCTAAAAATCGACTTCTATAAAATCGACCTAATTTCATAGTGTAGACATACCCTTAGTGTCCATAACAATGCATGTGACTGTCATGATCTTTTATTGTCGCAAGCTGAAAACAGTCTCAATTTGCTCTAAACCAAGTATTTATTGCACCATTCCCCATATACAGTACCTGTTTGAAAAGTTGTAATGGTTAAACAGCAGCAGGAATCTTCCATAGTGCTGCATCAACTAAAACAATATTACTTTCCTCTGTCCAAGCACTTCAGACAAGTTTCACTACCAAATGGTTAAAGTCCACCAGTCCAAGCTGAGGGGATAAAATTGATAAAGCAAGAAAATTTGAGATGACAGAATAAAGCAAGGATATCACTTTCATCCACTGGGTTTTTGTCTGATTCAGCTTTAAGTTGTAATACATATATAAAGGGATTTTTTTCTGGCCCTTCTATCAATCACTGGAAGTTGTAACGGTAACCTATTTAAGACAAAACAAAACAAAACAACCCTGACAATTCAGACAGAAATGTTACAAAAGATTACTGTGGTTCTAACCAAAGATGGCTTTAAAATAGGTCTAATATTTCCTCTATACCTCTTTTTGGCATGATCTTACAAAACTAACATTAAAAATGTGGGAATGGATACAGAGAAATTAATTACAAATGCAAAGTCAATGAGCTAACTTAGTCAAAACACATTTTCAGAGGAAGCTAAAAAAATGATACAAAAGCATGCTACAGTATTCGTTCTTTCAGTAGGTTCGCTAATACAGTATGTTTTACTGCATCTCAATGCTAGAAGTGTTTTCGCTGCTAAGGTTAAAAAGACACTGAAAACAGAAGTTAATGCAGACTCCAATTTGCTTTTCAAATCTCCCCTCCATTTTGAAAGCATCTCCTCCAAAGCACTAAACACGGATGATCCTCAAACAACATAGTGGGACGTTTCAGCAATTACACTAAAAACTCAAGCAAAGCAATCAATTAGCATCTTACCAGGAACATTTCACAACGTCACAATGACACTATATAAAAGGATCAAGATTATTTGTGCATTGGTTGGTGAGATAATGGTCAAGTTCTTTACATTTACGAAAGCAAAAGAGAAAAAGATAGCTTCTAAGCTGCCCTTAAAACACTGCACATGCCATAAGCTGCATCACACTGGTATCGAAAGGCCAATATCCTAAAGTAACACTGTTGTGTGCATCATGTCTCAGGAGAGAATTTTTTTCTTCTTTTGGAACTAACGTTCAATGGAATGCTGCAAGTCACATTGAGATAATCAGTTACAATACCTACGAGTGAAGTTAAATAACAGTCTTGTTCGCAGCTCTGAAGTTTAACTGTGTCCCGACAGACCCAACCGCTATCATGTTATTGTTTGATGCCCTGGGAAAAGCTGCACTGTTGTTTTAAGGTGCTTGGTATTTGATGGAAGCTATAGACAGTGCTTCTTGCGCTGTTTCTTTCTTGGTCCACATGAACAACAGTCCTGCTTAGGCCACATGACCTAGCTCCCTCTACAGGTTCCTATGCCACAGTAAGCATGCTCAGATAGGAGACCATTTCCTTTCAGCTTCTCTCAGTGTTGTGGAAACTGCAGCCATTTCATGGAAGCCAGGCAGTGCACAGACACAACCTCTTTCTAGACAGATCTTGCAAGACATTGAGAGGAGCCATCTTTTGCATCTCTCTCTCCCCCTCACTCGCTCTCTCTCTCACACACAGATTGAAGCAGAAAACTACTGACATTTCAGATGAGAAGATGGTTGAACAATTTAACTATTCAGTGACTTTACACATGTAAAATCAAGTTGAACTGATCTTTCCTTTCATCCACCCCTCAGGAAAATCAAATCCTTCTCTAAAATGGATGTTAGTTGAATGAATTCACACATAAATTAAACAAAACAGTCATTTGTTTCCAAGTAAGATTTTTCCCTTCCCCCTCCCCTTGAATTAACCCAAGTATACCTAGAAATTTCACCATCAAACTCTCTCTAGTGTGGATTGTCTTTGTCAGGGAGAGCATTTCACTTGTTTCTTTTTAAAAATGTGTTCTACAGGGGCCCATAAAACAACTCCTGGCTCTCTGGCTTCCGTTCTGTGATTCAGAATTTGAATATCCTTTTAGGACCTCACATTTTAAAGAGAGAGACAGCAGAACAACCATCTTCCTTCACAAAGGATACATGGGTCTAAGAGGCTTTTGCTTCATTTACACCATTATATATGCCATTTTCACAACGGAAATAAAAGTGGGAGGAAAAGGGAGGTTTTCCCTTCTGTAAGACGAGCAATATTTTGCCACCCTCTCCAATTCATACTTCACTTCTACCCAGAAATGAAGTTGCTTTTCTGTCTTCTCTGAAGCTACCTTAAAAGTACGACAAAGAGGCGATCTTAAGAGAGAGAGTAACTTTCCCTAGAAATGAGAGCGCATCTCTTGGAACCCTCGCTTACTTTTCCATTACTAAAAAAACTGCTCATCAGTTCCACCACAATCCCTTAAAACACCTCCTTCTTCCCGCAATGATTATTTAGGGGAATTATGTCCTAAACAGAAGGCTGGATCCCTCAGCTCCCATTGATTCGAATGCTCACTCAGCACCTCGCAGGAACCACAATTGGATAATATTCTGAGAGGTCAGCTAATGAATTATACGCCTGTGATCACATTCCACCCCACACTCTGAAAGCTGGGTGTGTTCAAAGGTTTTAAAGCCAAAATCCCAACAAGTTTGATGCTGCTGTTAGCCATTCTGAAGTGTAAAAATGCGCCCTTTGACTTTCTATGGAGAATGCTATGAAAACCTATGCTGTGGTGATGGCGGCTGAGATACGAGCTCTTTGGAAGATGCTCCTGCGTTTTTATAAGAATGTGCAGAATCTCTCAATGATATAGCAACCCTAGAACTAAAAGGTTAAATTTATAATGGGCAGATAGGGTGTAACTTAGAACATACTGTATTCCTAACAATCCTCATTTACAAATTCCTTCAGCTTTAACATGCAGTTACTTGGCAATCAACATTTCTATTTTGGAAATCCAAAACTTCCACTTTTCCCCTTCATTTAGCTTCTGCACACAGGAAGCTTGTACTGTACAAATAAGGCTTTGCATCATGCATACTTCACCTTCAAGAACAGAGATCCACCTTATTGCTTTAACCACAGTAACCATTTGCTCAGCAAAGAAAAGTATTGTTATTTTTCTTTGGGAGGGGAGACGTGGCAGGGATCAGAGACATTTCAGTGGATCCACAGAGCGAAGTCATACTAGTCATGATCATAGCCTTATGTCAGTGAAGCAGGCAGTAAAGATGGCTGCTCCCATTCACTCTCACTTTTGCTGCAGCTCCACTGAAATGCTGAAGATCATTTTAGAGATAATTCTGCTTCTAAATTTCCTATGTTCTTGTATTTCCCTCTCCTGACCTCCCACCTAATTTTGCAGCATTAGGGACAGACAGCCGCATGAACATACGATCTTTGGGATTCATCTGTTCATGTTGCTTTTATTAATTCCCCAAAATCATCAACCTCTGGTTGCAATATCACGTGATGGCTCTGTAAGTGATTCGGTTGACATAATGAATTTGTGTAAGGGAGAGCAGGAGGAAATGAACTCTTAAAAGCAAAGATCCTGTCTTCATGCAAATATCACTAGCAATAAGGGGAGAGAAATACAGAAAGCACCATGTGTACACTCAATTGTCTCTAAAAGGATTGTTTTTCAGCCATTGCCATGAGGTGGCAGTGGACCTTTAAGGCTATCTTACCTTTCACACAAGCACAGTAGAAAAGTGTCACATGAGCCTTAGCGTCTGAAACTATTAAGTCAAACTTCCTCCTCCAGGAGACTTGACCATACATGATAATTTCAGCCCCAATTTTCTCAACACCAGAAACTCAGTGGGGGGAGGGGGAAGAAGCCAATGAGATCAATCATGAAAAGCTGTAAATATATTCCACATATGAGCCAATGAAAATGAAAGCATTGCTTATAAACTGCATTGTCACAATGCATGTATTTCATACATACGCTTATTTTTTCCTCATACATTTCTCCACTATTAGTGCACCATCACCTATTACTAATGAGAAATGCTATACATCCAGACCTGTAGCATAGATGTCTGAGGCGCAGGACAGACCTTCTGAAAGGCACTTTAAAACTGACACCAAACTTACTACAAAGTTGCTAAATCAAACAAGCCATTTAAGGATTGCATCATGCCTTCCTTGTGCCCCGACAACTCTCAGCAAAGGCAATGGGAGAATTGGCTGTGCAAGAAATGCAGGTTTGGGCAATAAATATGCAAGTTAATTTAGGCAATAAACTGACTCATCACTCAACAGATTGATCTAACCATGTAAGGCAATCATCTGGAACTAAGCAATAAAATCAAAACCTGCAGGTTTCACGCAAACATTTACACACTAAAGTACATTGTGAAGAACAACCAGAGTTGTCCTAAAGAGTCAAACTACTTTACTGGATGTAGTCTAAAGATGGACTGTAATCAGAGAGACTTCTGTTAATGAAAAAAGCAAAATGCACTAACTTCATACAGTCATCCCAAAGCTCCATTCTTCATACTGTTCTAAATAGGCTACCCTCATTTGTAACTTTTTTTAGAACCAGGCTGATATGAATTTGGACAGCCAATACAATGTTTCCCATACAGTATATACAGTATCTCGGCACTGACTAGATGTTTCTATAATCACCAAACTTCCTCCTTTCTCTACACTAAGTGAGACTGTCATTATACCTCTCCACAACAAACACTGACAGCAAATGTAAATGTTTTATTAGCACTATACCATGTGGCTTGCTAGTACACCAACTGAAGTCAATCACCTCCTCCTACTGCACCAGTCAGCTGGTGATTAAAAATCCCATGGAAAAAGCTAACAACTGCACACCCAATGCAAAAACCCAACCCAACACAGATAACACGTTGCTGTTCTTCCCTTCAAACGTACTTGCCAACACTAAACCCTGTTGACTCCAGGCTGACAACTAGCATAAATCACCGTGTCGGCCAAGGAGCAAAATATATATATTTTCCCACTTCTTGCAAAATTAGAAAGACAATTGATTTCATGGAGTTTAATTTGTTTATAATCATTGGAATGCAAAATAAAAAAAGGAGTTCGTTTTACATTCCTTTGCACTCCCATAACCCCAAACAGCTTTGGATTCAAACTGAAATGTAGATCTGTTCCTTTTCAGGGTTACAAATAATAATAATTAACAACTGAGTTACCACAATCCTACACTGAGCGTGATCACATGTTCTCCAACATGAAGGCACAATCAGACAAAGCCAAAGCCTTCGCTGCCAGCCCTGTTTCCGAGTGGCCTGCCTGTTGTTGCTTTATGTCATAACCCGAACATTAGACAGGTTCTTTCTTTATATAGGTTTGCAAGTCAGTAAAGGTCATTATTTTAAAATCCTCCACGCTGATCAGCAGGAAGCAGTTTGAAGCCATCTTATGTGAGTGGTTAACTATGCTGCTTTTGAATCAATTCCAACACTTTCCTCAAGAACCACTTCATCTGGTCTATTTACTCCCAAGTCAGAATCCCTACGGAAGCCCCATGGCACGTGAATTAAATTTCCAGAATTCCCCTACCTCTGTGGTTCTGTCTGAAGAGAGCTGCTGTTTCCTTCCAGATCCTGACTTCAGGCCTATAACTCCTTCAGCCACAAATCCATCTCACTCTATGGGTGCAGCTTCAACCCTGGAGCATGCTCAGTAAAGGCATCTTCAGCCATTTCAGAGCTTTAATGAAATGTAAGCATAAGGAAGTGTCATTAGCAAAAAAAGGTGCAGGATTCATCATGATCCAGTCAACCTCACTGTTTCCATCCACTGTGTCATCAAGGTTAATCTTTCAATATGTGGAATGCAGGCTGCATTTTCAGTTGTCAAGTGTTATTTTAGAACAAAAGCAAGGAGAACATCTTGTCTCTGGCAAGCCTTATGCAAAAAGTAGCATTTAACAGAGACACTGAAACAAGCATATTTTCACCTTAGGCCTTTCACAGATGAGAACATTTTCATCAGAAGTCATTAAAAAATGCATTTACAGCAGACTTAAACTGATGCTTTGAGTGCACTATGCAAATAGTGCTTTTCATCTTAAAGCTAAATCTACCTTAATTTATTCTCTATTACCTGGAAAACTATTCCAAAGGAAAGTTACAACGCATGATGGGAAAAGAAAATTGCAACACACATCAAATTACTTTTTAAGAAACCAAACAAGGATATTTGTTGTTGTCCAGTCAACCCTCAATTCATTTTTCAACACTAATTCATCAAAATACATACAGTATTTTATCCCTCCAAACTGCTTTACAAATTACAAAATAGGCAAAGTCACTGAATATTGAAGTCCATTGGGCATTTTTCACTGGCACAGTGCATCTTGTGAACTACTCTTCCTGTGAAAACTATGAACTTTCTCCTGCAAACCTTTACTCCTTACTGACGTGAGTAGTCCCATTAGTTCAACAGGACTACTTACATAAGGAAAAACTAGTTGTATGAGTAACGGTTTGCAGGAACGGGCACAAAACTAGCCATTAGCCCCTACAAAGTTTTATTTTACACCATACTCCTCATCTTGGGTCTTAGCCAAAAAACCTCTGGACACGGAAATCAGTTAACTGTCCATGCACACCACTACTTGACACTGGGGTTTTCTATGCATCCCATGACTAACACTTCTTTAGTTCGTGTACAGTGTCTGCTGCAATGCAAATGTTTTGGGCCCTCGAAGAACAACCTGATATTCACAACACAGCATTTCACACAAGCCCTGGACTAGCTTAGCTGGTAGTTGGGTCAGGAGAGTGCATCTTTTTCTAAGCTAAATTTCCAAGGAGGCAATTAGAGCACCCAAATGATAAAAAGGGGACTAAAATATATTTAATGCAATAAACCAAGTTAAATGTACCGTTTCCATTTATCTACAGCATACTCACGAGCCAGGTGGACATTTCTCGCATGTAGCTTACATTTGGTATACAATGAATTCACAATTTATATATATATACACACACACACACACACACACAAATTCAAGATAGCACTCTATAGCCAGCCAACTAGTGGTGTTTTGCTTTAACCAAATTATTTTGGGGTAGTAAAGTGCTGATGATGGCTTCCTGTTCACTCTCAAAGGAATGACATTCACTTTTGACACATCCTTTCGAGCAGAGCATCAGTGAGATGCATTTCACCAGAGTATAACACATTTGGTAAAGTGACCCATGATAAATTTACTATGTAAAAAGTGTGTGTTTGTGTCCACTCAAACCTTTAGTTCTCCCAAAACATTTCATGACATCACCCATACTCACACACTGAAGTGGCCATTTGGCCCCATGACACTTCCTTTATGGGACTGTGTAGTGGGTCCATCATTTTCAATGCAGGACAGTGTTCTCCTTACACCATAATAGGCAAATCTAAGAGATTATATAGGTTTTCATTAAGCACAAATTGGCATAGTCTGCTGACGAATTCCATCCCCCTCCTCCTCTCTTTACCTTTAAATTGAAGGTAATTTAAAAATAATATGCAGACCATATAATCCTGCGGCATGTCTGCTAAATGTAAGCATTTGCAACTAGCGCAGCTCAAGCATGTCAGGTTTGTTTCCTTGGAAACAAAGACCAATTTGTAAGCATTGCCTTTTTAAAAAAAAAAAAAAAAAAAAAAAGGAAGATGTACCTGCAACTCTTGTTGATAAAAAGGAATTAAAACTGCTTCACATACCATCAAGGTTCTTGCAGAACTATCAATAGTCAGTGCAGCAAGCCAACTGTTCATGAAAGGGACAGACTGACTTGCAACTATATAAAAACCCCTTTTCAGTAGCTATCTGCCCAAGGCATTTGCTTTGTTTCCTTGGGAAGTGGTGGGGAAAGAAAGAAAGGAAGAAAGGAAATCAAGATTCAATCGCTTACCCTAGACTAGGTACTCTGTTTCCAGTGGATGAACAGACTAAGTGGGAAACCCTTAACACAGTTCAACAAGGTATGTTAGCACAGTTCAACATACACCTGCCATCAACACAGACTGAAGAGCGGCAACATGTCCAGTAGAAACAGTAACCTTTCCCAGATTTGTTTTGTTAGTTTTATCTCCAAAGTGTCAGGCCAAGGGCATGCATTAGGGTTTATGTGCAAAGGCTTCCTTTCTTCACAGTCATAACTCTTCTCGTAGGGCTGTTCACACCGAAAGGTCCTCGAGCTGAAGGCTATAAATCCTCTGGTGATGACACATAACCTCTTTGTGTGGACAGGAAGGAGGGCAACGGGGGAGAAACATTAAGTATTAGTGTTGAATGATCTAGAGCCTGATCTGCAGAGGTGCTTAGCACCTGCAGCTCCCACTGACTTCATTTGGTGTTGCCGGGGCTTGAAAATCAGGACGCAGGAAGTCAAATGAACACACATAAAAGAGCAAATAAAGTGATGGCTCCTTAAACATATTCTTCTGAAGACTGACTCAGCACAGAGTTCATCTTAAAACAAGCTGGGCCTCAAGGCCAGCGTGCAATATCTGCTTGAGTTGGCATGGGCCCGATTCTCCCTTACATGTGTGTAAATCACAAGTAACAGCAATGAAATCAATGGAGATACTGAGGTGAAAGGAGAACTGGTCCCAGCATACCTCATATTGTTATCCTGAATGCAACCCGCAGTGTGGGAGGCACTTTCCAAATACAGAATAAGATGCCCAAGAAACCAGGCAAGCTACAGAGACAGCGAAAGGGATGCAACATACAAACAAACCTCTGTCCTATTTAAATTGTCTTTTAATGGTAAAAGCTAAGTGTTTACCTTTACTTGATTTACAAAAACAAAGCAAACCACCTTCAAGTCCTCATAATTGATGACTTATTGTTTATATGTAGATAATAGATCCACAGAATGCGGCCACATCACCAATATCTAGTAAAACTGCATTTCTTTCTTGCAAATGGAGAGCAAGGCACTGAGACCTCACGCCATCGAGCACCTAATTTTCAATAGTACTCTGTCCAAAGGTTAATCTGCAACGAGGGTGCTTGGAAATTTTTAAAATCAGGCCTTCAGCTCTTATCCATCAGAGGGATAAGAAGAGGCCTTCTGCTTGAAAATGCCAATTTACTGATGGAACGACCTTGTGACCCACTGGAACATGCTCACAGTAGAACCCAGGCAGTAGCCTGAAGGGTAAAATTTGATATTAAAAACTTGCACGTGTCAAGGGAAACTGCCTCAGATTCGCGGTTCCCAACCTCTCCAGACTCCTGTGCCCCTTTCAGGAGTCTGACTTGACTTGCATACCCCAAGTTCCACCTCACTTAATAACTACTTGCTTATAAAATCAGACATCAAAAGCACAGAAGTGTCACAGCCCACTATTATGGACTCATTTTTACCGTATCATTATAAAATAAAGCGACTGGAATACAAATATTGTACTTACCTTTCAGAGTGATGCTTGAGCCTGGTTTTCACTTGCGAAGCCGAAACCCGAGCCCCACCACCCGTAACTTAGCTTCGCGAGGGCCTCTGTGGCGTGAGGCCCCGGACAATCGCCCTGCTGGCTACCCCCTAATGCCAGCCCTGTGTATGTTTCCATGATTTTATTGTTCATTGCCCACGCCCTGTCCATGACTTAATAAAAATACCCGTGACAAAATCATAGCATTACAGATAGAGCAGTAAAAACAAGTCACTGTCTGTATGAAATTTTAGTTTGCACTGACTTCGCTAGTGCTTTTTCTGTAGCCTGTTGTAAAATTAGGCAAATATCTAGACGAGTTGATGTACCCCGGAAGATCTCTGTGTACCCCCAGGGATACGTGTACCCCGGGTTGAGAACCACCACGTTAGAGCATGAAGCCCTAGCTTAAAAGCAAATCCACTGTCAGTACATTGACTTTTCAACTGACAGTGAAAGGCATTTAACTGGTTTAATGCAATTTTCCAATCATAGCCCAGTCTGAAATACTGTAACCCCAAAGGCAAATTCTCCAGCCAACCACCCACAAATGTACGTCTTCACCTCCTGCAGCTTATTCTTATAATACTAGATTTGTCCAAACCAATGTAGATGTTCTTGGAGGCGTTGACCATTTCCCAGCCCTAATTATCTATGTGTCTCAGCTATAAAGACAGATTAAATACCCAACAGAGCATTTAAAATCACCTAAAGCTGGTTATAAGGAAAAATTATCATCTGATTAATTTTATTACTACAAATAATAAAAATACTTAGCACTTTTCATCTCTAAATCCCAAAGTGCTGTATAAAAGGTGGAGATAATGAAACTTACCCATTTTATAGATGGGAAAACTGAGGCACAGAGAGGAGAAGGCCAAAAGTTTGAAAAGTGGCCTTAGGCGACGTCTATGCTACCCTGCAGTTTGGACTGTAGGGGTGTGAATAGCTGAGCACTCCAGAGTGCTGAACAGTAACACCCCTATATGGATGCTGGGTGCATGAACTAAAAGGTTCCTAGTCACATTAACAAAAACCTCTTCAAAACAGGATTACGTTAATGCAGCCTAGGAACTTTTTAGTTCATGCTCCCAGCATCAACATGGGGGTGTCACAGTTCAGCACTCTGGGACGCTCGGCTATTCACACCCCTGCAGCGGGGTATCGATAAGCTCTTAGTGTAGTGTACTGAGCATGAGGATGGGTCTTCAAAGACCTAGATTCTACTCCAGGCCCTGCCACTGATTTGCTGGGTCACCTTGGGCATGCCACTTTAGCCAAAATTTAGGCCACTGCTTTTGGTTTCCAAATTTGAGATACTTTGGGTCTGACTTCAAAATTCAGTGGGATGTGGGCATCTAACGCCTTTAAAAATCCCAGCCTTAATTATTTTAAAACAAGCATAAATATTACCAAACAGAAGTACCAGCTATATTATTTTTTCTTTATATATTCCCCTCCCCCAAAATAACTTTTAGTTGATGGGGAAAAAAAAATCGTACAAAAAATGTATTTACACAAAAAGTTTTACTTTTAATCGGTGCACTTCTTTGTATTTAAACCAGACTGCATCCTGCTGTTTTAGAATCTGTGACACCAGTACACCAACTGGCCAGTGTCACAAGAGGTCACTCTTCAAGAAGTTAGTCACCACCACCAGCAAGAAAAACCACTTGTACTGAAAATTATTTAATTATTTCTTTGCTGGAGTGGCAGGGACACAGAATATGGTCAGACAGCTGACAGCTGGAGTTGCTACATCATGTGGTTTGTACAGATAAACATTTGCCAATTTTGTTGGTAACAATGTAATATGGCAACAACAGTATATGCAAAAATATCAGGTCAGACCACTTGCTTCTTAACAGGTTTAAATATTGCATCCCATTCTCCCTTTTTTCTGCACCCTTGTTAGTGCCCCAACACGTGCTGCTTGCAAATACCTAAGTAACAAAGAATGAATGCTTGGGGCCACTCGTGTTCCTGGAAATGTATGAACACTAATTTAAATGAGGAAAGGTAGCCATGGCATTTGGTGCACTGGCCTATTTAACCAGCCTATTTAAATATGTTCCACAATTTGCCATGACAAAGGCCCAACATTCATCTTCCATAAGAAGATTCTATAAGAATAAGCCTTTGTTATGGCAGAAAAAGGGGAGAATGGGAGGTAGTTTCTGTTCCTGAGGGCTTGTCTACACTTACCGGGGGGTTCATCGCACCGCGATCGGTGCATTAGTGGTTGATTTAGCAGGACTAGATCGCTCTCCCGTCGACTCCTGTACTCCACCTGAACGAGAAGCGCAAGGGGAGTTGATGGGAGAACGTCTCCAGTCGACATCGCGTAGGGTGGAGCCCGCAGTAAGTAGATCCAAGTACGTCGACTTCAGCTATGTTATTCACGTAGCTGAAGTTGCATAACTTAGCTCGATCTCCCCCCATAATGTAGACAAGGCCTCAGTCTGCCACAGGCTAGCTGTCTGATCTTGGCCAAAGTCAACTGTAACCCTGTTTTCAAAAACGGTCACTGATGCTGGATGCCCAACTTTGGACACCTTAGGCCTGATTTTCAGAAGCGCTGAGCGCCTATTGCTCTGATTGGCACTTACGGAAGCTGCAAGTGTTCAGCACCTCTTAAACTCAGGCCTCAAGACTCAGACCGAGCACCCAAAAAGCAGAGGCACCCCGAACTAGATCAATATTTTCAAAACTGGCCTCTCAAGCTGTCAGTGCTCCAGGTTTCCCAGGTAGGAAATAATACTACGCACGTACTGCCCAGGAAGATGTGAGTGGGGAAGAGGCCCATTCGGGCACATCACGATAACAACTATATAAACTCAGATGGCTATAATGGGAAAATCCCTTTGGCATTGCCATTACTCTGCTAGGATTTTTGATATTCCCCCTTCCTGACGTGCCTCAGATGTTGGTGTGAAACCTACAAGGGTGAATATTTACAGGTCAGTAAACTGACATGCCTGGAGCTCCAGAGACTTTTTGTTTTTTTAAACCCCCTTTGGAAGGAATAGGCTGAAAGATCAGTTTTAAGGCACTCTCAGACGCCTGTCATTTCAGAAAACATTCAATGCTCTCCATCCATTCTGGAGTGACTAAAGCTTTGCTGGAATCCCAGTTCAGTGCTGCATATTACATACCTAATCTAAACATGCCTCATTCCAGAGAGACTGGAATGGATGTCATGAATCAAACAAGCAGCCTTCATCCATCCCAACACACAAACTGAAAACACGAGAAACATGGCTCACGGTTATAAATAATAAAAGTACATCAAAACCTTTATTTATCCCCGCGTCAGTATAATACCAATGCCCCAGTCTGTAGCAAAATGCTAATGCCACATCTTCATAAAGCAGAACTCTCTCTGCAGTGAGGGATGCTACTAAATCAGACATTCTGTTCAGATCTAAATTGTGGAAAGTGGACACTCGTCCGCATGCTAAACAAATGAGAGAGACCAGTGGATTTTTCACTCCTTCATTTCTAGCACAATTTTATTTCTCTTGCAGCTATTTCTTTTGTCCCCCGTAATGCTACTGTTCACTCAATTATGCTTAACTCTAGGCATCTCTCACTCTATTTGAGGAAAAGGAAGGGGAAATAGCCGCTGTCACTTCGCTTATAAAAACTACATCCAAACAGTGCTCCATCAGGATCATGATGGATTTAAAGTTGCTGAATCCTGGTCATTGGAGGTTTTTAAGAGCAGGTTAGACAAACAGCTGTCTGGGATGGTCTAGGTTTACTTGGTCCTGCCTCAGCCCATGCGGCTGGACTTGATGGTCTCTTGAGGTCCCTTGCAGTCCCACATTTCTATGATTTGATGTCAGCCCATGTACTGATATGCCGCATCTTGCCATGCAAAATATTAAAGCAGGTTCTCTGTCCCATTTACAGAACGCATTGAGAAGCGGGACAGCTAAAGCTTTGGCGAAGGAGACTGTTCCATTAGGTACTCTATCCAGACAGCCATTTTCATCGCAACCTACCTCGTAGTGCTTATCAAGGGCACGCTTCATTTCCGAAACCAACTCTCACACTGCCTGGTTCCCAAAATCGCCTTTAAATGTTGCATTCATTGAAAACAGGGGCACCTCCGGAGAGGGGGAAAGTTTTTAAATTGTGTCTGTGTCTTCACTGCAAAAAAAGAGGTGCATGTTTGACATTGAGATGACTCACTTGAGATAGCCAGCTCGATAGAAAATCCTAACAGAGAGAAGGCACTGTAGTGTTTACCTTGATGTTGCTAGTTGAGGTGAACCCCAGGTCGGCTGTATAGTGCTGACCTACACCGAGGTCAAACCTACCTATATCTTGTCTCCACTAGGATCTCACATTAAGATAGCTATTTCACCACAGCGATCTTGAGGAAAAAACACACCTCTTTTAGCAGTCAAGACAGAGCCTAAGATTGTGATAGTCGTTTTATAGTGTTTGAGAACAAGGTAGGCAGGCTATTGCCATGCCTTAGGAAGCATGAGTGACACAGAATATGTATTCACTAGCAGAGTATAATCCTCCTAAACTCTCTTTGCACATGGCCATTCACATGCTTTATCAGGGCTTCTAAGCATCAAGACATTACTCAGCCAGCTGCAGTGTCTTAAATGAGGGGAATCTACTGCCTCCAGGGGGGGGTCAGGTTGGGGGAAGGGCAGGGTCATCCCTCTCAGTCCAATGCCAGCACAATTTTCAGATTTACTTTTTCAACAGCCAAATCACCATTTAATCACAGGTTCACATGATGGATAAAGCAAACATCTTGTTACATAACACAGGGGTAAGTTACTGGGTCTTGCTTCTTCCCCTCCCACATCCTTTGCCCTTTTCATTCATTCTCCACCTTTCTCTCTGTATCTTTAGGTGTCTTTTCTTCAGTCTTTTTTTAACATCTGGGCTTTTTCTTCCACTAGTTTGTCTAGAATTGTTCATCCCCTTAAACGTTTCAGTGCATTTCTCTTCTTCCTCATCCTCTATGCCAAGTTTTTCTTCTTCTGATCTGGTCTCTCTTCCCCTATTTTTACCATCAGTGTTTTCTTTCTCCTCTTTTTCCCCCGCTCTCCCAATGACATCCCCCCACACACTCCATTTATAATCCTCTTCCTATGGACCCCTTCAGATGGTAGTTGGAGCACAGATCCTGCTGGTCCTCAAAATGCTGGGGATGAAGGTGTCCAGGCAGCAGAGTTAATTGGCAGCTGCTGTCCTCCAAAAACAGGTGAGCTTGCTTGAAAACTCTGCCAAATCCCCTGTCTCAGAAACTGTAAAAATCAAACCACAAAACACATACACACACTCCCCTGAGCCGGCCAGTGAGGAGGAAGCCCAGTGTCCCCACTCTCATTGTCTGTACAGGATTCCAAAGAACATTCCTTTCTCTAATTTAACCTAGGGATAGACCAGGGGTAGGCAACCTATGGCACACATGCCAAAGGCGGCACACGAGCTGATTTTCAGTGGCACTCACACTGCCCGGGTCCTGGCCACCAGTCCGGAGGGGCTCTGCATTTTAATTTAATTTTAAATGAAGCTTGTTAAACATTTTTAAAACCTTATTTACTTTACATACAACAATTTATACCTGCCTCTGGAAATTTCCATTACATGTGTCTGACGAAGTGGGCATTCACCCACGAAAGCTCATGCTCCAATACATCTGTTAGTCTTAAAGGTGCCACAGGACTATCTGTTGCTTTTTTACAGATCCAGACTAATACGGCTACCCCTCTGATACGTAACAATAGTTTAGTTATATATTATAGACTTATTGAAAGAGACCTTTTAAAACCGTTAAAATGTATTACTGGCACGCAAAACTTAAATTAGAGTGAATAAATGAAGACTTGGCACACCACTTCTGAAAGGTTGCCGACCCCTGGGATAGACACAGATCTTCTTCCTTGTTAAGTGTCCAAACAGTAGAATGTGTGTGTATGGCCAGGGAATAGGGGGAAGGGCTCCTGGCTTTTTTGAAGCTCTTCCAACCTTTTACCTTTTGAGTGATGGAACAGCCACTAGTAAGGGCTAGTTATACCAGAATAATTATCCCGTTATATATATCAGTATATGTCCCCATGTGGACACACTATTCTGAAATTAAATGACTTTATTCCAGCATAATTACTCCACTTAAAAAGCCAGGATTTATCCCAATATAACTGTAGCAGAATAATTATCTTGCTGTAACTATGCCGGAAAGTTTCCCTAAAAATTGGTAGAGGAAATACATTTTGGAATTAAAATCTCCCCTCAAAAACGCTTTTGCAAAGCAGGACCTTTGGAAATACAGGGTTCCTGTTCACTTATATTTGTCTGGATTCTCTGCTAGGTCGCAGCCCCTACCTCTTACATCAGATGTTTTTACTCATGGGCACAGGCACTGTCAGTATCCCACTGTAGACTAAGGATTCCAGAAGACAGTGCCTATGCCATCGAGTTCAACACTCCGGCATCCAGATTTACTCTGAAAAGGTGAAGAGCACCCAGGTGCAGAAGGCCTGTGCAAGGCAGCATCTAAGCCTCCCATTGTCACTGTGGGGGGAGGAGGCTTCTAGAATGGCCATGCAGAATGTGTCTGCATCCTTATCCCCTGTGCACCGGGGGCTCAATCCTGCCAGGTGCAGAGCCCTCTGGCCCTAGTCAAGCAAGGCACTTTAAGGAGGACTGTTCACATGCTTCAAGTGGTTTCCTAGGCTGGAATAAAACAAGCCAGCAGTTTGCAGGAGCCAGCTCCATGTTTGGGGACTCTCCAGCAAACCTGATTAGGCTGGAACAGAGGGACTACTGGATTGGCACTTGGATACAGTAACCAGAACTCCCACACAGGGGCATGAATAGGCTGTGACCACTTACCAGTCCGCGGACTGGAAAAGCAGTTATGTCTGTTCATGTCTCTGGGGTGGATTTTGTCCCTCCCCCGTCCCCAGCGGCATTCCCAGCACAAAGCCCAATGAATTGTGGTTTGTGTGGTATGCAGGAGAAAGAGGGCAGATGGGAGGGATGAATTTCAGGCAGCACCCCTGCAGAACCTATATCACAGGAAAGCATCAGTGCTCCAAAGCCCACTGCTCAGGTGCATTTCACAGTCACCAAGAAGAATCCTTTGACACCTATTTCCCTCTTGAAGCTGGCTTCCTTCCCCACCCTTCCTTGCAGGCGGGTTTATTATTGGACATTTTATTGAAAAAATGAGAGTGATGCCATCGCCAGGTGCTTTATATTTATCCAAAAAAAAACCACTAATTGATTTTTCAGCATTATGACTTAGCAACCTGATTTGTTATTGTAGGGTTGCTTGCTCATGAGAACTAGGCTACTGATGCCAATTTTTAAATTTAAAAAAAAAATGGAAATTGCACTAATTATTTATTTTAATCCAAACCCTGAAACAGAAAGAATTACATGGAGTTTTAAGTCAGAAGGGGGCAGGGGGAAATCGATCGAGTTATGGGTCTATTGACCTTAAACAGTGCCCTTTTGAAATCGGAATGATCACATATTTAACTGATGGGGTGCGAATGCTACACACTCCAGGGCAACACAATGCTGTTTAGTAACGTTCTTCTAGAATTATGCTATTTAAGAAACTGCACAGACCTTTCTCCTAGATGCCCATTTTAATACAACATCATCTGAAAACCAAGGCAAAAAATCCAAAATAAGGACACAACGGTTTTTTTAAAAACGGGCCTATTTACCAGGGTTACCCTCATTTCTGTCTTTAAAAAAGAAAATAATCAACAAAACTATTATTGAACTCTGGAAAACGTAATATTCAAAGTAAACAGTCCCCAAAATGCTATGCAACAAATCCACCCAGCCCTTATCTTTTCTCCATAGCTATACATTATGAATGGATCCCAAGGCACTGTGGTTTGTAAGCTGCATTTCATGGCTCTCTTTGCCTACTTACTTCAACACTCAAAACGACGAAGGGTTGCCTTAATTCTGCTTCATTAAAGAGAGAAAGACTTGGTGGGACTTACCACAGGCAATTAAAAATAAATAAATCAACTGACGTTGCAATTTGTGGCCTTACCTGCTTCTGAAGGAACACATGAAAAGGGAATATTTCCAACAGCAGCAGCATGCAAGCAAAAGGCAGCATCTTAGAAATGGCACCTTACACAGCACAAATGAAAAGTGCAAAGGTTCCATGCTACCAGAACTAGCCTGGCCTTCAGCAGAGCAGATAAAATATCAGAGAGACAAACTACTGATATGTGCTGCTAAGCCATTTAAGTTTAGAGAAGCATTTCCTCTAAGACAGTCTTTAGAAAACCCCAAAGGACTGAAGAATCAGCAGTAAAAACCTCTTAAATAAAGCTCGACATGATCCATACCTCTGTTTGGCTGTGCTGGCTTTTAAGATTTTCATCAAAGATTTCAGAGGCCTACACTGGTCTGTCCATGAGTTCCAACCCCACGGTAGGTGCTGAGGAGCATGCTCAGTGAGAGTTTTCTTACAATGCTCCACAGCTTCCTTCAGCTCATGGTACTGCAGTTGTGCTAGCCAGCTGAAGAGGAAGTGAGTGGAAGCAAGGTGCAGGAGATACTGTGTTACTCTTTGGGTGTTTCAGGGGGAAAGGAAGCAAAGATTTCCCTTCCAAACGGAGAGCTGGGACAGTTTTAAGCACTCCAGATCATGTCTCGGACTAAACTACGAGATTAATCATTAAGCGATTAAAATGTGCAAACATTTTGCTTGGTGTGCCGACTGCCACATTTAATATTTCAAACAACAGCCACGCCAATATTATTCCTTAATTGAACATAACTGGATCTCGGGTACCTTTCCAACAGATTAAACCACAGAAATAGCCACATTTTTAATGAGGATTTGGCACTATTCAAAGCCAAACAGATTTCAGTAATATTGGTAGGCCATAAATTCTTTCAAAAGAAGGAGGGAGGGGAAGAAAACCCAATGGTAATATATCTGCATTCCCTACATTAGAGCCTTTTTGAATTTTAAATGCAAATTAAAAACCCTAAATATTTAGTGCCATGATAATTCCAACAACATCTGGACAATTTTCTTTGCCTTGTAAAAGATTTTAGCCAGCTTTTTCTGAGACTCAGTCCATGTTGTTCACACAGAAAAGGCTCCTTTTACTTTTGCATGCTTCAATCAGTTTCTGTAGTTTCTATGCCAACATGCATTTGTCATTCTTTAAAAAGAGCATTTGGGAGGGGAAAAAAGAGCCTGAAACATGTTAGAGGGTTGTTGTTTTTTCTGTCCAGGGCATCCATTCCCATTTTCTCTGAGCCACGGTAGCCTGAAAAAGGCCACGAAGCCATGATCTTAGCCATTTGAACATTTCCACCTGCTTTAATGTGCAGTGGCAACTCAGAAAGAGGAAACGAAAGTTTATTCAGTCAGTCTGGGTTTTTCAAAAAATTTTTATTCCAGCTCTCCAACCAGGATTTTGGAACAGCAAAAAACCACACCAGTGAATCCTGATGAGATAGCTCTGGGTTAGGAATGACTGTGGCCACAATCCTGCAATTTGAAGCACGTGGGTAGACCCCAATACCAACACGCTCATTTCATTGGAACTCTGTTTGCCTATAAAGGGCCCTCTGCCCAGATCAGACTGCAGAATTGAGGCCTATGCATGTTCTCAAACTCACAGTAAAAGTACCCAGAGGCAAACAGCAGCTGTTGAACTATTACTGGGAAACAAAGTAGTTTGTTTTTTTTTAACCAACCATAAGCAACAACCCCACCACACCCTGCAAACAATTCCATTTTTATAGTCAACACTCCTGCTCAGAACTATGCAGAACTGTAAAGCATTATGTAACTTTCAATGAGATAGCGCTTAATAACCTTCTAGTGAGCTGGTGTAAAGTGATCTATAGGTTTTATTTCATTACAAACATTGAATCTATCTCCCCATGTAAGTATTCTCACACCTCTTATCAAACTGTCTGTACTGGGCTAGCTTGATTATCACTTCAGAAGTTTTTTTCTCTTACTTAATTGGCCTCTCAGAGTTGGTAAGACAACTCCCACCTTTTCATGCTCTCTGTAGTGTGTATATATATCTCCTCACTATATGTTCCATTCTATGCATCCGATGAAGTGGGCTGTAGCCCACGAAAGCTTATGCTCAAATAAATGTGTTAGTCTCTAAGGTGCCACAAGTTCCCCTGCTCTTTTTGCGGATACAGACTAACACGGCTGCTACTCTGAAACCTGTAAAGTTACAGGCGCAGCTGCCATGGAGACAAAGAAAGCTGCAACCAGGGGAAAAAACAGCTTAAGAAAATCATGGGAATAAGTATCACTGCACTGGGGGGGGGGGGGAGGGGACCCCTTCTGAATGCACTATCACTGTGGTTTTCTGTTACACCTAAAGTTCATGCATAGTATGTGGCACTGCCTTGGGGGTCTAGTCTTATAACACAGAGATGTCAAGAGCTCACTAACAAGGTACCCACTGGAAAAATACACAGGCTAGATGGCCAAGCCTGAAGGAGAGTTGAAATGGGCCTTTCCCACGGATATGCAGAATTGACACAACTGTTTCTTAACAAGGAGTCTCTTGTTGCTCACTAAGAAGAGACGCTGCATGGACAGCACTAGCAGGTTTCTCTGTCTACAGGGATGCCTGACCATGTTCTCATCTTTGGGGTCGGGGGGGAGAAAGAGCAGAACGCAGTGTTTGGTGATCTATTGGATCCTCAAATCCATCCCCTCTGCATGTGCCGAGTATAGTCCCTAACACAGGAGGTGTCAGACTGTAAACTGCTGCTAGGATCAATCCAAGCCAGGAGACCAAGAGGAAGAACTCCTCCCACTGACTTCAGCTGGAGTTTTGGGTGCGCAAAGCATGCAGAATGGGCCCCTCGAAATGTGGATGGCAGGGGAGCTAGACACAAGGGGAGAGCGTTGGCTGATTATGGGATAAACGATAGCATTCGAGTTATCACATACGTGTAGGACCCTATTGGCTTTGTAGAGCTGTGTGCCTACGCAGTCTGCTAATTTATATCACTATCGCTTCATTGTGTGCCAGCCCCACTGCTTTTTGTTCCTTCCTATGCTGATGCAAGAAACATGCTTGAAATACAAGTTTATTTCTTTATAGGGGTACGCACCCGTCACCCCAGAAAAATGAGCAATGCCGCAGACTAGGGAGCTCAGCCTGGTCTCCCTCAGGATGAAGACTGTGCAGTTGTGTTATTGATCCTGCAGTATTCGGGTTTAAACATAACACCTGCAAAGCCTCAGAGTTTCAGGGATGAGTTTGTGAGTGGGCAAAGGAGAAAGGGAACGCGTGGAGATATATACATCTGCATAGATAGTCAAGTCAAGCGTGTTGATCTAAGTGTCTTAACCAGTCAACAGATGAGGGAAGAGCATTGTACAATGTCCAGGATGGAACCAGGTTGCCCTGTTTGATAGAAGCAACCTGCAAATATACGACCTACATCTTTTAACAGCCATGGTGGCAAAACGGGGAGTCATGATCATTCCACCTCTGAAGCGATTGATTTCTACCCAAAGATGGAGCACCCAAAGATGGGGCTGAAGTCCAGGGCCCTGAGCCTTGTCAACTGTGGCTGAAGCCAAAGCCTGAGCAACTTAGCTTCGCGGGGGCCCCTGTGGCATGGGGCCCCAAGCAATTGCCCTGTTTCCTAACCCCTAATGCCGACCTTGGCTTTTATATGCAGAAAATCAGTTGTTGTGACACAGGTGGGCCATGGAGGATTAATAGCATGATGGGGGGGGAGGGCTCAAAAAGAAAAAGGTTGAGAACTCCCACCTTAGGGGAACTCTCCAAGTGGGGTGCCTTGAGCTGAGACAGTGGCTCAGTAAATTAAACCCACTTTTAAACAGGGATAGATGTGGCAAGTCTTGTACCCTATGAAGCGAATTCTGCAAGGTGACTTGCTGCCAGAGAGGCACTATTGGACCGAATGGGTAGCTAAGCTAGGTTGGTCAGTCTCATGGTACCTGTTATCATATGAATGGTTTCATTCAACTGACTGTCTACTAGTCCTGTCAAAGCACAGCCCAGTATAACACCCAGATACACAGGCTTTGGGTCATGGTCCAGCTTTCAGCATTTTGTGAAGATATCAAGGGGTGTAATGCAGCTACATTCCTGTTGTATACCCCGTAAGTAACCTGCTTCATCAGTTGCACCAAAGCTGCAACTAAGGCCTGGTCTACACTGGGGGGAGGGAAGGGGGTGTCGATGTAAGATACACAACTTCAGCTATGGGAATACCGTAGCTGAAGTCGACATATCTTATTCCGACTTACCTCCCGTCCTCATGGCGCGGGATCGACGGCCGCGGCTCCCCCGTCGACTCCGCTACCGCCGCTTGCTCCGGTGGAGTTCCGGAGTCGATGGGGAGCGCATTCGGGGATCGATATATCGCGTCTTAACGAGACGCGATATATCGATCCCCGATAAATCGATCGCTACCCGCCGATATGGCGGGTAGTCTGGACGTACCCTAACAGGCCAAATCCTACTGATCCTGGCCACCGCGGTCTCTCAAGCAATCTTAACATCTTAAAACACAGATGAACAGTTAAACTCTGAGGGCCAGATTCTGACCTCTGTTAAACAAGTGTAAATCTACAGTAAGCACCCTGGGCCTGAGTCTCTTTTGCCTGCACTGTGTGTAACACGCTGCCATTCTAATCTGGTACAATTTTACATCTGCTTTGCACAAGTGTAAACAATCACACAAGATGCAGTGCATCGGCCAATCAGCCCCTTGACTTGAGTGGGTTACTCCAGATTGACACTGGTGGAACAGAGATCAGAGTCAGGCTCAGAGAGTGCTGGTATCACATAGTGGAAAACAGAGTAGGAGAGTGGCAGCAATATTAAGTCGACACAACAAGACAGGACTGTCACACTGGGGTGGACTAGTAATGGGACCCAGTTAGCCAAAGCAGGTGCAGCAGTGAAGCACCACAAAGAACTTGGAGGAAAGAGAGAGGTACCTGTAAAACACCAGGCCTTTGAAAAGACTATTGAAGGGGACACAAGCTAGGGTTCTGAGAAGGTCTACAATGCCCTGCAAATGTTGGCCTCTACCATCCATCCTCTCTACTCTTTGTTTTGCAGATGTCAAAATGAACCGATGCATTTTGGTTAAAACAAGTCTCTGGTCTTTCAGGAGCTTTGCTGTGAATTTCATAAACTTTGACTTTTCACCATGACACGCTCCTCCTGCCATGCACAATACCTTCCAACTGTAACCCCATGGGGTTTGGACAGCATGGCATCTTTAAAACCTCATCCTGAGGGAGAGGAAGTGCTGGTTGTTCCAGGGGGAGAGGCGTCAAGAGAGGGAGAGGACAGGGCCATGTGGTGTCTGTAGCTCCAGACAAGAGTGCCTACATGGAGCAGGCCCTCGTGTACCAAAGTAACCAAGAACTGGCCTGGAGCCCAGGAGGGACAAAGCAGCCTTCCAGGATGGGAGCCATGGGGGCACCGTGCCAGGAAGGAATCACCTGAGAAGGACAAACCGGAGCTGGACCCAGTATCTCCATCATCAGCCAGAACTGTATGGGACCAGGAGTAGTGGGGCTTGTGACTTTGCATTGGGAATAAGGAGGGAGGTTGTTGCTCTGTGTGGATTTGCAGAGAGGGGCAGAAGAAGGCACCAGAGGGGTTTGTTGGGGAAAGTTCACTGGCGCTGAAGACAACCAGAAGCACCCAAGACTCATTGCTGGACTGAAACTCTGCCCAGGATTCCTAACCTCAGAGTCTAGACGCATTGCTCAGCATCTATACTTTTATATTGTGATACCCCTGGACCCTCGAGTCCCTGTGTTGGATGTTACCCTGTTTTACTGCTCTCTCTCTCTTTGTTGTTTTTCTCCATTCATCTTTCTGTAAATAAATACTTCCCTTTCCTATATTCATTGTACCATTCCGGGGGAGGGAGGGAGGGTACTCCACAGGGTACGGAACAGGTGTCCCTGGGGTGGTAGGGAGTTTCCCTGCTGCATTCCTGTGCATGCATTTTTTTGGTGGAAGCTGCCCTGCAGAGCGGACTCCATCTTGGCTATTAGGGTGCTACAGATACACAAAAAAGTGTTTTTGACAATAACCCACCAAGAACAAATCATATCTTTACAACAACAAAGCCCTGCATGGCTTATAGATTCAGTTTTCAACTCATGTATCAGGAACATCGAAAATACACTGCCTGTGGGCCAGATCCTCAGCAGATATAAATCAGCAGAGCTCCATTTACTTCAGTGGAATTATGTTGGTTTATATTAGCAGAGAAACTGGCCCTGTGTTTAACTAAGGAACTGATCCTAAAACATTGAAATCATTGGGAGTTTTCCTGTTCAATTCAAGGGGAGCAGACTGTGAAATTGTAAGCTCCTCAGGGCTGGGACAATGTCTTCCTCCATGTTTGTTAAGTGCCAAGCACGTCAACAGTGCTCAACACGTCATCGTCATCATACTAAGCAGCAAAAGAAGGGACAGACTTGGACAGCTTTATGCTGCAGCATATCCCTTGAGGACTTCAGCTAGGGAAGGAATGAGAGTTCTGTTGTAACATGCTACCCAGACCAATTCTAAATCACTCTCTGGCAAAACCGAAAGCTAGTAGGAGCCTCACTAATTAACTGTATCACTACTTTGGTGGTATTTAAATAAAAATAAAAGCCCATCCCAAGATCTATGCTGAACAAAGAGGGTAGAGATTTGCTCTCCCGTACATGGCGGCACAGCCAAATTGTGGATGGAAATGCAAGGGATTCTCACCTGTGCGGTTGGGCTGATGGAAACATCCCTGGGCTCTGGATCCTTTGCACTGAGCCTGCTCCCAGCGGGTCCCTTATGGGATTCTTGCAGCAGCCTAGTAAAACCGTTACTACTAGCTGGACTAAGTACTACGGAAAGATCGTGGAAATTCATTAACTCCTACCCCGCTCCTTACTGTGATGGATTACCTCCCAGCTCTTCTGGGACAGCCTCACCAAAACACACATGACAGATACGCGGGATTTACTGCCATGTGGCTTCTTGGTGTCCTTCTGTGTTGAAACAGCGTTGGAGCTGCCAAGGCTCTGTCCTTGCTGCCTTCTGATCATGCAGCAAGGTGAGGAGGGAGGTTTCAGACCAAACTCAGTCCTGGTGTAAGTGAGTAACTCCACTGAATTCGAGGGTGATGCACCCACATATACCAGTGTATAATGCTGGTGGGGAAAGCGAATGGTTTGGACAAGCAACCCCGTTCATTCCCTTGGTCTCTCCTGCCCTCACACCAGGCATGCCTTTGGTCAGACAGTATTCACAGTTCTAAACTTTTCTGTATTTCCCATAGTTCAGCACAATCCAAACTGTGCCAAAACCACCAGTGTGTATTAGGATTAACATTCACTGCAACACAACCTGAAGCACCCCTGACAAATGCAATGGATGACACAGGCCCGAGCACTTGGCATTCCTGGTGGGCAGGAGGCGGATCATATCAGCCACAAGAAGCCTCGTTTGCCATTTAGTAGGCATGCTGTTCGTTCAGCCCATGCATCATTCTGCCATGTGTTGAACCTAATCTCGTGGCGGAGGCAGGAGGAAATTTGGATGTGGCCATTTGGGTTGGGAATGAATCTAAATGGCAAAATGGAGGAGTTGCACCTGCCTGAATCTGGAGTCACTCCATAGATGTTAATGGAGATACACCGGTGTAAATTCCAGGGTAAAAGCATTCTTAAACAAGAACAAAATTTAGCAGCAGGATCAAAGACAATATGACCCGAGAGAAAGATGAAATTCTCCTCTTCACCACACACAGACACTGACCTAGATCTCTCTGCAGTAGCTACTCTCATCACTAAATATTATGACATTGCTTTTGATCTTTGCCAAGAAGCCATACAGCATTTTGCTGTAGTAAATTTAGCTTGTCCCTGTGCAGACAAGAAATCACGTGATATTTAACAGTTCGAAGAGCCAGGTATGATACACAGTAAAAGTCTCATTGTTCCACCACAGCTCACTGAAATAGATCTTTAACTGTTTTCAAGCAGTTTAATGCTGCTGAAAACTGACGAGCAGACAAACAAGTAAACCCAATGAAAAACAATGACAATACTCCACATTTAAAAAAAAAAAAAAGTTTGTGTTTAATGCTGTATAATTTTTAGGGCTTCAATTCCAGCCAGTTCATATTACCAACAAAATCCTAGATAAGACACACTATCTATCACAACAGGTTTGACCCCATTTGTAATATGTAGAGAAAGGATTCATAATCCTACAGAACACTGAGCAAATGGTATTCTTTGTGGCAACTTGAATACTAGCCTATTAAAATCCAAACCCTCTCTTATAGCAACTCTGATTTTAAACACACAGCCATCTTTTCAGTCCAGATTTTAAGCACTTTGCCTAGCAACTCGGTCTGAAGGGCAAATCACTCCAGAAATAGGCAGACAACTAATTTTCTTTTATTCTGGAAGAGAGGATTATTGGAATAAATAAAATAATCAGCTTAGCCAAGAGCACAATTGACAACTTCGAAAACCAGGGGACTTTCTCATTTTTCCTTCCCATTCAAGGTGTTCTTGGACGAAGGCTGCAAGGCAACTGCAGAACTTCTGGAGGTAAATAGCTCGGGAGAGCTAACCCACGCCACTCCCTGGCTGTAATCAGCAGGAGGAATACTTAAGAGATTATCGTCATTTCAGACACAATAACTGCTATTTAGAAAGTAAAGAACAATACAGAAATTAAGGGCCAGACTGATCTCCTTGCTCTGGTGTAAATCTAGAGTAACTCCACTGAAGTCACTGCAGTTTGAATGGATTTCCATCAGTTTCGAGAAGATTGGAATCTGTACCTAAATTAAGTGTGGGAGGACAGTTACTTGGACAAGGTTTGGTGCTGAATGCAGAGTAGAAGGGTACTGCTTTCGGTTTCATTTGCTTATTCACTTTTTTTTTTTTTTTTAAACTATTTGAGATATTTGGTTCTCTGTTTTGTGATTAATCCAGTTACTGGGATGTCTGAAATACCCTACAACCTTTAAACACACAGGTGGATCTATTAAATATTTGGCATTTAATTCCCAATCTCCAACAGTAGAGGAGGGAGAGGGGAAAGGAGATCACCAGTGTCATACTACAAAGAGGGGAGAATTTGATTTACACATACTACTGAAAGATTCCAGATTATAAACAGTTTGGGTTCTATATGAGAGACAGTTTGGGAACTTTGTTCCAAGGTTGCTAAGGGCCTGAGAAGACACCGAGATAACGATTGATGGACCCAAAGATTCCCGAGAACACTAAGGACTGCAGAAGCACTGAGAAATCAAATGATCTGGAAAATAAAATGAGATTAAGATATATCAAGTTAGTGGGGGCTCCTCCAGGCGCAGAGGCAGGGAAAGCAGACTTTTAGTTTGCAATGGATTATGAGGGAGGTTAGGGACAGATCATTTCTAACGCTCATAATGTGTCATGGTGAGATGTATCCCCAGGCAAGCCAATTAAGTAACACCTGTGTCGTTCTTGGGGAAATAGCTGCTCTTGCATTAAGGGGCTTGCACATTAAAGTTGGTAGATAAATCTGAGTCTGGTTTCAGGATTCCAATACTGTTCTCCTTCAGTATCATGATTCATAACACCAGAGTGAAATATGTGGCCTGGGATTTACCCTTCTGCTTTCTCCAGAGGGTTCACTGTAAGTTCCAGACATCTGCCTCTCCCCTTCTCCGTAAAGCTGACGCAGAGTTCCTGGAGAAAGCAGAGTGGAAAGATGGATCTATATCTTTTCTAAGGAGAACTTCAATTTCTTTTGTTTTCCTTTCTAACTGCGAATTACTGACAGCAAGTAGGTCAGGGAGTAGAGGACGCTCTAAGAATGTTCTGTTGTGCACTTCCTTCTCTTCACGAGCCACTATGTCACTTCCTCTCTTCAAATACTACCTTAAAAAGCTGCCTGTTCCTGACTCTACACCCCAACCACCTGTCCTTTCCTGGGTCTTTCCATTCTCCCCTCCTTGTAACTAGCATCCTCGCATATATATCAGCTACATTTCAGATCTTTCCCTTCACTGTTTAATTTATTGTTCTTCCCCTGCAAGTTGCACAACCATCACTCTCTCCTTTCACTGTATATCATTTTTCAAAGATATTTTATGACAATAACAACATTTTGTTCCCCTGTGGCACCTTTCATCCAAGAACCCCAAGGTACTTTACCTATGCTCATTAATTAATTAAGCCTTGTCCTCCTGCTGGTAGCGGAGTGATTAACCTTGTTTTGCAGATGTGTAAAAGACCCTCTCTGTCCCCGAGAGAGCCTCTAAACTACTTCCCACTTTCTCTTTATATACCTGCCTTGATAAGCCCAGGCAAGAATCCTCTTTCCACCCACACCCTGCTCTATCCTCTCCTAGTGGCATCACCCCATGAAGCTGGCCAGTTTTCCTGGAGCAGAACTCCCATGGCTGATTATGGTAGAATACAGTCCAATTCTTCTTGCCCATCCACCGCAGGTCATTGTAGAACACTCCACAGAGCTGGTGTATGCTTTGGTAAGGTGGGGACCTGACTCCGGCAGGTGGACAGTCATACTGAATGAGTAGGTCCCCCAGTAGTGGAGGGACTGGCAGTTCATGTTGCCAGAGCAGGAGTGCAGCAGTTAGGAGCCCTTTGAGGGTTCTCAAAAGCTGAAAAGCAATCTTTACATTGGATTCCAAAAGGGCCAGCAAGCCAGGACAAGTGTTTGAGGAGAGGGGTGATATGATTCCACTTCTAGTACAAGACACAACAAGGCACAAGCAGAGACAAACTCCATGTTTTAAAGAAAACCCTTGCCCAGTTTCCCAGCAAAAAGAGGATTCAGCACAATGGACAATTACAATGCTTAAGCCATACATCTGGCTTTAAAGTCATTACCAATCAGATAACGACTGGCTGAAGGAGTTAAGATACTGAAGCAAAGGCAATGAGCCTCCAATGGTCATTATTTGGCTAGTAACGACTGAGGAATATGCTATATAGCCTAGTTGGTGAGTCGCTTTTGCCTTCGGATCACTGCTGCAGCCCTATAACATTTATAAGGACTGGTCTCAGGTGTCTGAAAGGCTGGTCAGTTCCACTTTCTTTTATTTCTTATGAACTGCTTTTAACAAACTCAGGGGCTGATGTCTGCCAAAGCGCTAGGCAGCTACTAATCAACAAGATTCTATTTTGCTTTCAATTCCTCCACTGAATTAAGCAGAGTTGCACTAGTGGAACAAAAAGCAGAAACTGGCCCTAAAGCTGGGATTTGCAAAGGAGTCTAAGGAAGTTAGGTACCCAATCCCACTGAAAATCCAATGGGATTTGGACACCTAACTTCCTTAGGTGGGGCTTACAATGGAGTCTAGGAGTCCAGTAAAAGACATCAAGGCCTGCTCTGCACTGGCGTTTTCCCAACACTGCACCAGCAATGGTGCAGCTCCAGCTACGACAGCAATGATGGGAGCACTGATATCAACAGGCTGCTGGCGATTAAATCACTATGTTCTCCTACCTTGCTCAGATGGGGTCCAGACAACTGGTGGCTAACCTGCCTTTGGCAGTCTGTCTATCCCAGCCCTCCTAGCAGCAGAGCTACACTGGGGGAAGCCCGGCCTCTGGCTCAACCAGCTTAGCACCTGTTAAAATCTACACTGCCTTGTCTACATTAGACTTTCAAAATGTGTGTGTTAGGACATTACCTAACACTTCTAAGAGCTCACTTTTGAAACTTAGTCCAAACTAAACCTGGGGGGGGTCAGACAGGGATGTGGCTAATTCCCTTCAAATGAACCAGTGGGAGGGCCTTGCCTGTCATGGAGAAGCTGCCCAGCGTCCTAGCTGGAAAGAGAAAAGTGTTCTACATGGGTTCATCCGCAGGAAGGGGAGGTAGCTTGGGGGATCTGTCAGGAGGAAGTCCTAGTGCCCTACCAAGCCAGACCAAGCTTTGACCAGTACACAGGAACACCCTGAGAAGCTGCATGTTTGGTGACACCAAAGGACTGGACTTCTTGCTAAATACACTCAAACTGTTTCCTCTTTTTAAGTCTGAATCAAGCTGAGCAAAGTCTTAGTCCTACCCCATGTAAGCTGACCACTGCAGAGAGGTTCTGAGCCAAAAGGCATGTGCATTGAAGTGTCCTATTTCTCCTTGTTGAGTCTTCCCTTTAATTTCTGGTGCCAGACACTACAGCCCTAGACCACCTTCCGACAGGACAAGTGAGAGGAGGCCAGGCCAGAGGCTGGAAGAGATTTCGAGATAAGCATTTGGAATTGTTTTAGTGACTAGTTAATTCTCACCCATCCCCTGGATGAGGTTGAGATGAATGAGGGCGAAGAGCACTGATCCAGGCGCTATAGTCACTTTCTACAAAAAGAGGACGGAAACAAGAACTGTCTGCACTTTGGGAGAGACACCATGATATATGGATCCTACCTCAACAGGAGGTTTCTTCACTGTATGCCCACAGCCCTGGTGTTATGAGACCTTTGGATTCTATATTTGCAAGACACGCCAGCACTTACACATGGTGGGTTAATGTGAGATGATTATTTGGTTTGTGGTGGGCATAGCAATCAGATTTTAAGTCCTGTTTTAGTTTTCTTGCTTCAATTTTTCCTTGTATTTTACCTTAAAAAATTGAAAACAGCCCCCTTTGCTTCAGCCAGTTGTAATTTGCCCCGAGTTTGAGTGGTTTTTCGCATCATGAAAATCCTTCTAGTGCCTGCGGATCCTTCACTGGCATCAGACAAAAGATAAAAAACCCTTGTTAGGAACACACACACATTGAGAAACCAGGCAGCATTGCTGGATTCCAGCAGAACTGTAGCTTTTCCAAGATGACAAACACAGCTTTGTTCCGTCACATTTGAAAACATATTCTGAAAACAATGCTCCTCCCCATATATATAAAAAACCCTTTCCTCGCACCCAACAAAAGGAAGACATAATTAACCCACCCTCAGAGAGACTACAATGGTATTTAAAACAGTAAAATGCAAACCCATTTGCATTTAGTAGCTGATTATTCCCCCTACATACACACCCATCGGTATTCCCTAAAAATGTCCACAGAACATTGACAATCTGTGCTAGCCAAAGCTTTTGGAAAGGAGTGAAAGAAGATGGCTCCGAGCGAAAAATAAACCTAAGAAACTCAACAACTGTCTGGCAAAATCTTCCTGAAAAACACAGTGCAACTAGCTCAGCAAAGTCTGTCACAGAAATGCCCTTTTGAACTCATTTGACTGCAGTAACTTTCACCTGCGTATTGTGTTTAAGCCCACAGCTATTGCAGGAAGAATCCAGTGGGAGCCATCAGCATTTGCCTACCAGTTAAAACACAATCCCCTTCTTCACACCACCATCAAGGACATAAGTAGCCATTTTCCAACATGCAGCACTGCAAAGACATACTCCTGCTGCTGCTGGAAATTCATTAACAACGGGCAATGCCAGGACTAACATTACAGCCATCCAACAGAGTTTCTCAATGGCATAGACTGTACAAAAAGAACTGTTGCCTACTGTTCACGCTTTCTCATCATATTGCAAGATACTTTAGCTTCCTCCGAACTAGGAGGAGTGCACTCTTCCCCCGTTTTGCTCCAGTAATACAGTCCTGGAACTAACAAGGTAGGGAGCAATCCATAAGCACTCTTGCTACTGAAGACAGGTGAATTACTAAAGCTAGTGATGTCATAATCAATGCTACCCCACTCCAAAAAAAATCCCCAGCATGCTTCAGTGACAATCAGTTCACCTCGATTCCATCATCCCCCACAAGGGTTAGTTAGAAGTTTTCAATGGCAAATACCCAAGCTGGGTTACTGAGTTCTGCCCTTCCCAGCACTCACACAGTGCTGACTCAGTCCAAGAAAGAAACTAAACTGGGCTGGGCTTCAATGGAGTTACAGCAGGGCCCAGACTGGGCCTTGATCTGCAGTGTCTTAAGCTTCTTGTTGCTGATGTTGTTGTTAATTAAAGGATCAAGGATGGTAAACAATGTTTTCCTCTGCCCATGCTTTCGGGGCAAGAGCTGATTCCTTTCACTAATAACTGCCAAAGGATTTCACTCTTTCAGGCTGCACTCACAAAAGAGCGACTGAAAAACAAAATGGCCCAGTTTCACCTTGACACAGTCCTTGTGCACACAACAAGTCCCTCGCCACCAAGACAGGCGTCCCTCAGCATTCAAAAGTGATCGCCCTTTAGACCAAAGCTACGCTATCTCACCAATATAACAAGTTGGCAGTTCTTTATGCATTTTTTTTTAAATATAATAAAAAGACTATTCTTCTGCAAGCAAGCAAAGCTAATCCCTTTACAAATTTACTTTCAACAGAAGCATGATATTTCAAACAAAACAAAACAAAAAAATCACATTGGGCTATGCTCACAACTGAAAAGTACTGCGTGTTATCAGCTCCTTCCTGCCAACACAGCACAACGTGCAGCAGGCCTCAACTGGTATATTCATTTAGCCCAACGTGAAGGCAGAACAGGGCTCTATCCACTTCTAGAAAGTAAACCAGCTTCGCAGTATGGCCTTGCACTGAAATAGGATTACAGTGGCCTGGAAAACAAAAGAAACCCACAACATGAAGGTTACCCATAAAATCATAACAAAGATCCTTCTTTCCCAGTTCTCTATTGAGAAAACCTTTATCAACCCCTCTATGTTAAAGTAGAAACACAAAAAGATATGTACATTAGTCCCATGTACCTCTGTCAATTTTTTTTCCTCGTGTCTTTAGAGCAGTTGTTTACTGCAGCCAACTGCAGAGAAATTACAGTAGCTTAACTCTCCAACTCCCTCTAAAGGATTAATCTTCCAGTGAGCCTGCTCACGCGAGATCTTTTTTCAGCAGTTGCATCCATTTCATGAAATGAGGGCTGCTGCAGACATGAGGAAATGCCATTTCAGGACTACATGCAAAGTTGAATAGCTCCATAAACAAGTGCTAATCCCTTTCTGAAGTTCTAGCAAGAGTCTCTGTCAAACTCCCTACCTCCAATGACTTTAAAAACCCTGAGACTAACATGCACTTCCCCACATTTTTTACAATGGTTTCTCTGTAAGACACATGGTTTAAATGTCTGCTCTTGACTTTCTCCCGACAAACTGGTGGAGGGTCCCTCGAACGAAGCTTTAGTCAAAATAGCTCCTTCTCCCTGGCATTTTTTTCCTTCTTATCATTTCTTAGCTCATCTCTGCTTTAAAAATGGCAGAAAAGATTTGAGGGGGGAAGTGTTTTTAGTCAAAAGGAACTGTTTTAAAAATATAGTTTTCAATAGTGCAGCACAGTAAGTAACAGCTCCCGACAAACACATTTTACTCTACAGATTAAAGGCCAATGCAAATGAGGATTTGCTTACTGGCAACAAATCCAATAGCTAAACAAGACAGTTGGAAGTAATCTTGTCCACTCATTCTCCAGCCACCCTACATCATATCTTAATTGGAGCAACTTAATTCCCTCTCCCTCACCCTATAGCTGTGCATCTCAATCAGAGCTTTCTTGGTTAAAATGACAAGATTGCAACTGAAAGACAAGACTGATCCCCTAGAAATAGATTCTCTTATATTCTTCCGTTTTTATCTTCTTGTATTATCATCATAGCAACATTTCCTCCTTTTCCTTCTCATGTATTTTATGATGCTTTACTTAATTACTCCTCATAGCCGGTAGGAATCCGAGCTCCCCCTCCCACCCTACCCCCATAAATACTCATATTTTAGGGCTATGATTGCTGCTTCAATCTAGAAGATTTAGGGGACAGGTCTGATCATATGAACATCAGTGTAAATCTGGATTATCTCAGTTGAAGCCAGTAGCACGAGATCAGAATCCAGCCCTCAATTTTCCCCGCTTGATACTAACGCTCTAAACATTTTAAAGAGTGTTACATTCTTAAAATATCACAAATCCCATTTTGTTTTTTAAACTATTCTTTTGAAACTGCACTAAAAATCCAAAATGTCATGGGAGTGTTAAATAAGGATTATGTCTACTTTTTAAAATGAACTCAAACCAGAGTGACAGTATCCATAAGAAACGATAAACATTTGGTGACAGTGGATATTTTGCTCTGCTATCACCTAAATAGAGTCACCCACAGGAAGGAAACCTCTGTTACCATGCATTAAAATAGATGTTTTGTTTTATTTATAAAGTGTTCAGACTGGTTGGTTTTGATGTGTCATAGCACAGGCTGTTCAACCACTCCTCCCTGTTCCAGGATTTGGGGATTCAGTGAATTTAGGGCCGCATCCATCCTGAAAGGTGCTGAGCTCTCTCAACTCCCATCAATATACACAGGAGTTGAGAGTGCTCTGTACACTGCAGGAAGAGTTTAAAATAATGCCTAATCTGGCCCTGAAATGCAGAGAAGGAAAATCCCAGACTTGAAAGCAGGCAGATGTGAAAACGATTTTGTTCTGCACTTCCTACATCGCGGCAGGATTACAGCCGAACACAGTCGGGATGTCAGATATGGTGTCGTCCTGACCCGTTGCACCCAATTTGGAAACGAGTCTCACTCCTTGAAAGTTTATACTTTGAAGATTGGTTGCCATTGATTCTTCTTCAAGCAAACGGTCCACGCTGGCAATCCATCAATAATAAGCAATTACTTGACAGCCTCTTATCTGCAGATGCCAGCCCAGACAACTCGATTTGCAGAGGCAATGGGTCAATAAATCAAAGCTCTTCTCAATTTTAAAAAAATCAGCATTTACAAAACCGCCCGACCTGCAGCCTGGCTGAAAAGAGCAACCAACTCCGTGGTGTTCTGGCAAAGGAGCAAATTGTGCCTTCCTAAATTACCAAATGGGCTGGTTATGGGCGATGCTGCGAAATCAGCCCAGGGCACTCCTCATTTTTCACTGCCATCGTGAAAGCATTAGTTGGGTGTAGAATGGGCCACACGGGGGAGGAATCGCTTAGTATAAATAGTTGCAAGGCAAGAGCAGAATGAAGCGGCCCTTGTGAAATGTTTACCATTCAAGCCTTAATCACGATGACCCATTTCACTCTTTAGCGGAACCCCAGAGCTTCCAGATAAGGGTGTGTTTAATGGCACCATGCCAGCAAAACTCGGGTACTTTTCTCTTCTTTAAATTCAGCAGTGGATTTAAATCCAATAAAATCAATATTCCTGTTCATCTTATGGAAACTCGCTTCTTTGTTCTTCCAAGTCAACAGGGAGTTTAACACGGGTACCAACAAAGTGCCAGTAAGAGGAGCACCAGCCCCACTCAGAAGATTCAAGACAGCGTGTTATGCTATCGGGTGCAGATGACTTTTAAAAGGCCCCTTCACAGGACAAGGAACGGGGATAGTTTGTATGATTTGCTGGGCACTAAGCCACTACAAAGAGAGCCTGAGCAGGATCTCTTGGGGCTGCAGGAGTATAAAAAACATGCATTTGTACAGCGCCTACCACAATCCATTATTAAGGCCCATGGATGCTCCGACAATACAAATCATAATAGTTACTTTCCTTCTGCTCCTGTTACTGGAGGCGGTGAAACAGTTTCCTCTGTGTCAAGTCTTACTGCAGGAGAGGAAGTGGGGAAGCCTGCAAGTTGCAGAGCAGGCATGGAATTGGGCCCCCCCCCCAAGACTCCCACCTTGCTTCACGTGAGCTTAATCATTTTTATAAATGATTAGGACCAAATCTGAACCACATGAGTAGCCCCACTGACTTCAATGGACTGCTTGGGTGATGAAGACGAGCAGGGATTTGGGGCTTAATACTACTCCCATTAGAATTAATAGGAAGGTTATCACTCAATCCAACGGAAGCAGGATCAACCCCTTCGTCCTTACAATAACATATGCTTTACTGCAGCATCTTCACTGAATGGGACACCAAAATCACTCGCCCGATAAAATGCAGGCATTTGGGGGGGAGGGGACGGTTATACCTTGTGGCCTCCATTTTCAGTGACTTTCATAGCTTTGGGAAGAACGTGCAGGTGAAGACGGAGAGACAAGGTGGGTGAGGTGGTATCTTTTATTGGGCCAACTTCTGTTGGTGAAAAAGACAAGCTTTCAAGTTTACACAGAGCTCTGCATAAGCTCGAAAGCTTGTATCTTTCGCCAACAGAAGCTGGTCCAATGCAAGCTATTACCTCCCCCACCTGGCCTCTCTAATGGCTAGGGACCAATAAGGCTACCCCAACACTGCAAACAGGTGCAGAAGAACAGAAGAGGAGTTGCTTTAATTGTATCATTCTTACTGAATACACTTGATGGGGTGGGTTATACACTGTGAGCTGTTGTAACCAATCACTGCAGAGCTGGGCCTATTGGGCCTTCATCTATTTACTACGTGACATGCTTTTGGTTCTTTGTTTCATCATTGCCTGGGACAACAGGAAGCTGTGGGAAGGCATGCCAAAGTCTGCAAGGATCTCTCTTCCTCCTCTTACCCACAGAATTGCTGCAGACAACAGCTACTCCATCTAGCCTTGCCTTTTTAGTTTACCACTCTATATCAAGGCAAAGCATAGAGGGACATGCAAAAAAATAAAAAGGTGTTAGCTGACAATATTGCTATCGCTGTTTCATAGCAAAGCCACAAAATGCCAGCCCCGCTGACAGAATCCCGCAAACCACACTGCAGAACAGTCACAGCTCCCTCGGTTCCATGATCAATTCAAATAATTTTCCATAGAATCGCTGCTGCTTTTCCGAGGTAAAACTTGCTGCCTTTTTCCTACCGAAGAGAAGTGAATGGCAACCCAGAGCATGACAGGTATATCCAACCTCTCTGGGGAAGTGCATTAGCTGGATGTGCAGCTTGCAAAATGATTAATAATGCTGGCAATGTAAGGAGTTCTTTTCCCGATGGCGTGAGTCTGTCAGGGGCAAGGCCTCAGTCTTCCAGGGTTTACCCCAAGGGAAATTTGGGCCCCACCCATTCACAGCTGGGGCAGCAACGCTGGTTTTTCTGGGAGCATTTAGGCTGAAGAACTGCAGGCTATAAAGACTGTCCGTTCATACTTCCGATGTGTTTGCAGCACTTTCATGAGGGTGTTCTTGGCTCCCTGTGGTGTGCTTCCTTTATTTCCGATCAGCTCCATTGCCATTGGGAGCCATTCCTCTTTGAGTTTGGCTGTGTGGTCACAGCAATGAATTCTACCAATGGGAGCAAAATGAAGCAAGGCTCCTGGCTGGGTACCACAATGGATGCTCTCTGCGGAGGAGATCGGGGACATAAAATGGGAACAAGTTGCTTCCCTTCGAGCAAGATACAGTCACTGTGCACTGCTGGGAACATTACTTGGTGGAAGGCTCTGGGTAGGCTTTAATGGACCTGATTCCCCACAGCCTTGAATACACACTAGCATAAGTGAGCAGACAACTCTGACTTGGCAGTGATTTGCATCCATTCTGCCCAGGCAAAAGGCCAGGCCCTCTTTATCTTCTCAATGTGATGTTAGCAGGGGACCAACCGCCAACCACAATGGATTTGATGGGGGTGATGACAATCCTGGTGCAGCTGATCAAGTTGGGAAACACCCCACCTGTGAGATGTGACATGGCAACATGGCTCAGCATCAGGGGGCATTCCTTATCATTGCTCTGGGCTGTTTTGTGCTGATGTGTTGCAGCGCTCCATGATCCACTCGGATATGCTCAGCCTGGACATACCACTGTGGGTTGAAATGTTTATAGCTGGTAGTGTGTGCATCGGTGCATTGGGTGAGGGAGTTGGAGTTCCACCTAAGCAAACTGCTACTTGGGTTTTGTAGTGGCTAATCCTTGCAGGGGGGAGGCTTCATGGAAGTATCCCTGATAGGACACTTGTGGTTAGGCCTAAATCCAGGAAGGGCATTAGGCAGGGGAGTTAATACTAATCATGCAGCGGGATATGACTAGATCCCAATTATCTACCAGGGCTCTTCCATTATCGGGGTGTCCCGATTGCTTGCATGAATATAGGCATTTTGTAGAACATTAATCATGCAGGCTGGCTCACGGCCTGTGTACTGCTGCTACAATCTTCTCCAGATAGGTTGGACCCAAGGTGGATTTAGATGGTTCTATCTGCAAGGACTACCTTTCGGGGTGTTCTATGCAATTACATGATAAGGCTATAGCCTATTGCCAAAATCAGCCCATTATAGTTGTGGTTCCTTGTGGCATGTTCTCTGTGACAAAAGTTTTGATTCTGGAAACATTTGGAATAGGGGGATGAACCTCAGAATCCATGGACGTCATACACTCATTTGGGACTTATTGTTCCAAGTCTTGCTTTGTTTTCTGTCCCTGAAGAGAAACAAATTGTCGCTCAAGGTAATGGTGCTTCTGCCGATTGAAAAGTAATCTTAGGGCCTGATTCTCCCCTCACTTACCTAAATGTAAAGCAGGAGGAGGTCCAGTGAAGTCCATGGGGTTACCATGGTGCAACTGTGAACAGAGAATAGCACTCCCCAATTCTAGACAAGTGATAAGAGTTTGAGGCCAGAAAAGGTGACCAGATCATCTAGTTCGACCTCTTGTATATCACAGCCACCAACCCCACCCAGCAGCTGCCCACTAAACCCAACCACCCAAATGAGACCATATCACAGCCCACAGGAGACTAGACTAGTATGTATCACAGGCAGAGAACAGGAGGGACCGAGATGTACCAATGCCTGACGCCCCTGCAATGGCAGGGAAACGATTGAGTGAGATAGACCCAGATAATCTTGGCAAGCGACCCGCACACACACACACGCTTCAGAGGAAGGCAAAAAACCCCAAGGTCACAAGTGGTTTAGCAGAGTGTAGGAAAGGCAAATACTCTTGCACAGGCTTGTAAAAATGAATCTGCCGGCTTACTGCAGGATACAGAGCTATCCATAGCTCAAGCTAATAACACTATTTAGCCGTCAAACAGCCCTTTATATTTCAAAGCACTATATGCATGTTACCAAACTAGCACTAACAACCCTGCCAGTGACGTACGCAAGCCTTATTATCCCAATCTTACAGCAGAAGAAACAGAGGCAGAAAGGTTAAGTAACTGGCTCACAGTCATGGAATTAGAAACTGACCAATTGCTTAGCACTGGAAATAAGACCAAAAGGGTGAAATTGTACAGTTTTTAACAGCCATATCTCCCAGTGCAGCCAACGGGAATTCAGACCTGAGGAAGGACTGCAGGATTTGGCCCTAAGCTTTTGACCTCTCCTGACCTTGGGCTTGATCCAAAGCCCACAGGAGTCAGTGGAACACCTGCAATTGACTTCAGTGGGCTTTGGATCGAGCCCCTTTAAACAATGTACTAACAATGCCTGGTCCCTCCCTAGTATCTGTTACGTTCATGTGTACCATGCTGTAAACGTGCAAGGTGTCAGACAGTGGGAGATCAGAGCCAAACACAGAGTAGGTCCAGTGCTCCAAAAGGCTCGCAACCTAAAGGAACCTCCTGCGGGACCTCTCTTACACCTTGTTCCGGGAGCATCTCCCTTTTGTTCAACAATGCACCGTTTACCCAGTATGCAAAGCAAGCATGCTCTGGGTTGGGCTCCAGCTCTGGGAGCTAAGCACTACCTCTTCTACAGATTATACAAACTTTTCTCACCGTTTCGTCTGAATGAGTGAAAACCCGGGCAAAGACAACGACTATCCTGAAAGGGTGTGAGACAGAAAATGAACCCAAGGGTCTGATCAGATTTCACCCTGGGCTGCACACAGTTTTTGTACCAATACTATTTGGGTTGGGGGGGGGGGGGGACTTTATAATGAAATATTTATACTGGGACAACCCGTAGTGGGAATGCAGGTATACTGGCATAAAGGTGCGTATACCAATATAGCCTATTCCTGTACATTTACAGGAATAAGTTATACTAGTACAATCACCTTTAACTAGTAAAACTGCATCCACACTAGGGGTTGTATCAGTGTAAATATAGCAGTTTTGAAACGGACATATTTAGAGCAATACAAAAGCTATGTGTACACAAGCCTTCACTCTGTTCACTCTTACCCTTGCCATGTACCTTATGCTCATGGATTTTGAAGTCCAGAAGAACCATTGTGATCCTAGTCTCACATTTCATCCAGTGGTCCCTGCATTAAACCCAATAGCATGTGACTGAAAGCCAACAGCTTGTAGATGAAAATACTCCCTTATTAGGCCAGCTGGCATTCAAACTCACAATCCCTAATTTAGGAAGTTGGTATTGTAGCCATTAGGCCACTGGGCTTTAGTGTTCTCTATAGGCCTGATCCAGTGAACGTTAAGGCCTGGTCTCCACCTAAAACTTAGACCAACCTAGCTACGTCACTGTGAAAAACTTCATATCCTGAGCACTGTGGTTAGATTGACCTGATTCCCAGTGCTGACGTCGACGGAAGGACTCTTTGCCTGTCTGAGAAGTGGATTGCCTACACTGAGAGAAAAACCCCTTCCGTCGACATAGGAAGCATCTACACTCCAGCGGCAAAGCTGTGCCGTACCTGTGCCGCTATAGTGGCTGCAGTGTAGACATGCCCCAAGGCACAGGCATAGCTGCTACTCAAGTTCCTAAGTGCCTGCGAGATCAGGCCCTACCTGTCTGTCACTGTCATGTATTTATAGAGTGCAAAACTCGGTAGTGTGCAGTCCCCACCCCCACCAAGCTTAGACCTACACTGTAGCATTATAAGATATACCCTGTTTTTTATTCCCACTTTGAGCTGTGTTTCCATGGGAAATCTTTGGCCACGGGCAGGTCACATGGCTAGGTCACAAATACCATGCTGTGCTGATAGCATAGGAGATAGTTTACAAGTGACCAGGGCCGGCTTTAGGCCAATTCCACCAATTCCCCCGAATCGGGCCCCGCGCCTAAGAGGGCCCCGCGCCCAGTGGCAGGGCTGCCGGGGGGGAGGGGAGAAAGAAGTGGCCGAGAATCCCTTCCCTGGCTAGAGGCTCCTTTTTAATTTTTACTCACCCGGTGACGCTCTGGGTCTTCGGCGGCACTTCGGAGCGGGTCCTTCACTCGCTCCGGGTCTTCGGCAGCAGGTCCTTCAGTGCCGCCGAAAACCCAGCGCGAGTGAAGGACCCACCGCCGAAGACTAGGAGCGCCGCCCGATGAGTACAAGCCCCACGTGTTTTTTTACGTAGTTTTTTTTTAGTGATCCCTGCCGGGGCCCCGTCGAAACTGTTCGAATCGGGCCCCGCACTTCCTAAAGCCGGCCCTGCAAGTGACATTGGGTCCCTTGTCCTAGAAGAGGCTGCAATTGTCACAGAGGTGACCCAAAGTATTCACTGGAGAGGGGACAGATTATAATTGCTTCTCCAACCCCCTACAGACCCCAGGTACCCAGCCAAGAGACAGCATCTAGTTTCAAGGAACACAGTCTTCACAGCTTGCAAAGTTCGTACCACAATGCAGCTGTGAGCGTACAGGGAGGGGAAATGTAACCTAGAAAATGACAGCATGTGGGTGAATAAACAGTTAGCTCTGAGATCAGACTGTGGACAACATCATCCTGAGGTTCCTGGGGCAAAAAATATCAACAATGATTCAAATACAGTTGTAGAAAGCAGCTGGGGAAATGACTGCATCTCCTGGAAATCTGTTTACAGAATGAACAGACTCCCAAAGGTGGCCTGCTTCTGACATTCCCTGGATTACTATGCCCTGAACAGACCTGTTCACCCATTCGTGTCTGCCAACCCAAAGAACTAACTAATGGGTAACCTAACATTGCCTTTCAGATCCAAGAGTTCCTTTACTTGGGTCAAATATGGCCAATTTCTTCAAAAGCTCAAATGCCGTCTTGCAAAAAACCCAATCCTGGTTAGTGTTCCTTACATGCAATTTAACTTGTACTTGCATTACACAGTATTACTTCACAAAAGGTGAAAAAGACCCCCTGCAGAGAGGGCCAGAGCAAAACCTTTCTAACTGAGAATAAGACTTAAGTAAGATTTGGCTCACTAACCCTATCCTGCACCCCCAGGAGTCACAACCAATCTCAAGGCTATTCAAGTAACTCTGCAGATGTTAGAGCACTTAGAAGAGACCAGCTTTAAAGAGAAAGCTGGTTTGAACCTTAACTATAGTAGACCTGGTGGTCCATTATAATTTAAATTGTGCATTGGTCTTACAATAGTGCTTTGCTCTGAACTTCAGCTAAACTGAACATGAAGTTGAGTAATGCACAATTTTGCCACCCTTAGAATAAAAGGAAGTACTGTGAACTCATGCTAAAAATATTAGGGCCTTTATTCTATGCAGAAAGAGGTTACATTGACCAATGGTACACCGCTTTTTACAATGGTTATGGTCTTCGGGTGCAATCGTCTCATATTCTTTGAAAGAAGCATTTGAAACTGGAATGGTAAAGAAATAGCTAATTGAATAATTATCCATTCAAAGTGACACTTTCCTATACATCATTTCCCAAGCTACCCTGGAAAATCACTGACAATATTTCAGAGCTAATTCTGTTTGTTTGTGTGTAATGATCAATGTTAAAAAGGGTATATAAAGAATGTGTAGTAGCTACCATATTTGTAAGAAGAAGAACAGGAGTACTGTGCCACAAGTACTCCTGTTCTTCTTTTTGCGGATACAGACTAACACGGCTGCTACTCTGAAACCTGTCATATTTGTAAGGTTTTTTTTAATATGTAACTTAAGAAGCCAATGAGAATACTTATCACCTATGTCACTTTTTTCTCCTTCAAAGTGCTTTGAAGACATAAACTACCTAATCCTCACAGCACCCCTCTGAGGCAGGGATACAGTATTATCCCCATTTTACAGAAACACAGAGAGATTAAGGCCAGCATTTTCAAAAGGGGGCTCTAAGTTGGATGGTTCAGATTTTGAGTATCCCAATTCAGATACCTAGAGCCTGCATGCAGCGGTGCTTAGCATCTGCAGCTCCCACCGACCCTGATCAGAGCCGTGGATGTTGAGTGCTTCTGGAAACCAGGCCCAAGTGTCTCAGCCAAAAACTGAAGCACAAAAAACCTGTGACCCTTTGTGGAAATTTCAGCTAAGTGACTTGCAGTCAGTTGCAGAGGAAGGCGGACTAATACCGAACAATAATAATGATTTGCACTTCTATAGCACCTTCCATTTACAGATCTCAAAGCAATTTAGGTATATAAATAAATTAAGCCCCTCTGTGGTCAGTTAGTAGCATTGTCCCCATTTTACAGATACAGAATGGAGGCAGAGACAGAGATTAAATCACTTGCCCCTGATCACAGAGGAAGGCTGTGGCAGATCAGAGAACAGAACACAGCTCGGCCAGTGGCCAGTCCCAGGCCATAGCTACAAGACCATACTTTCTCCCCATTAGATTAGCACTTTAGACATCTGACTCCCAGTTCCCTGCCCATGCCACCCGTCCACGTCTACAAAGGAGGGTTTAAGTGACTTGCTTAAGGTCAAAGAAAGAGAAGCAGCCTGCTAGCGCTCACCGAACTAGAAAACAACTGGTATAGACGCATACTTGTCCTCAGCAGACTATGCCAATTGCAAAATACACAGATCTGGACTTATATATGCAATAATAAATAAATCCAACTTATTGACACAAAATGGCAAATTCACAGAGAGCAGAGCATCACCACCTCCTCTATAGATGCGCCGGCTGCTGTTTGTGCATGGCTGGACGTTGAGACACTGCACTACAGATTGCAAGGGCAGTGTGTGTTCGCAATAGACTAAAGCAATGCAATGACGATACAAGGGCAATTAGCAGAATTTTGGACATGTTGGATTGAACAAGTCAACTAATACATTTCGAACACGGCTGCTTTTCAGTTGAGAGAAATTCTAAAGCTCATAATCAGGCTCAGCCAACCAGATCTTCCTTGGAAGTTTCCAAGGCCTCCGTATTAAAACTTGAAAAGAGCAAAAGATCAAATTTTGTTAGAAATGGCTGAATGCTTAAACATCCTAAGGGCCAATCCCACTCCCAATGAAGTTAATGGCAAAGCGTCCAGGGTACAGGATCAGCTCCCAGGAACATTTTTAGTTCACTGTTCTGCCTTTGTTGAAAACAAGGAAGTGCAGCCCTCTGTCTGAGGGGCTCTGCCTGCACAGAACTCCCATTGACTCACCCTGATAGCTCAGCACAGAGCAAGTTTACAGGTCTCTACTCATGCATCTCTACATTCACCACAAGTGACCAGCCTTGAAGCTGGGCATCTTCTTATACAGAGAAGACAAATGTGGTTTTTCTTTCAGTACTCAGAAGCACAGTCAGCTTCTCAATATTTTACTTCCTGTACAAAACAGAGACCAGAAGTTCTTGAGGAAGCAAACAGTTCCTACTCTGCATTTGCAAAGCACCAATTACAGTGCTATAGAAATTCATTTTATTAATAATATAGTAGCAAGAAAACGTTAATGAATTCCCAGCAAAGGGAAGGGAGGAATGTTCTCCATTGCCCCGACATGGACTCCAACTCCCTGCTTTGGCAATAATCAGTGGCAGCATTAGCACGTCCATCCCAGTGCAAGCTCAGACATCTAACTCATCACAAAATTAAGAGGGGAACCATAGGCCTGCATGTCACTGACTGTTATCCGTTAAAATAAAAAAAAAAAATATTGTTGCATCCAGCAGGAATTATGGATCACTCCATTCTCACAGGTGATGAGGGAGCTTCTGTCACTTGAAAAAACTGGTCAGGTTTCTGTGGGTGCTGAATATCTAAATATGTGCCCATGATGGGGCCTCTTGTACCTGGCTTGTAGGTCAGGTGAGGCAAACTTGCCCACCATCTCCTCACAATCTTTTCCTTTCTAACCAGACTGCATGGAATCTGTGACAATACTACAGTGAGACGGGGTCATAAACATTGGGTATGTCTACATTGCAAAAAAAAAAAAAAGGTGTATCCGTCATTCAGGTTAGCAAACCCAGGTTAAAAAAGCAGTGAGGACACACAACTCGGATTTTAACTTGAGTTACCAGCTCCAGTTCAACCCACAGGCTTTAACTCGAATTGCTAACCCGAGTGAAAAGCCGAGTTGCTATTTGAAGCTGAGTTACCTAATGCGGGCTAGCGAACCTGGCTTTTCTGCAGTATAGATACAGACCCTTAAACTGCAAAGGGCAGGGGCCAACTTTGTGTTATATTTGTGTACAGCACCTAGCACATGGGGTCCCTGATTCCTAACCGTGGCCTCTAGCCACTACCACAATACAAATAATAAACCACAATAACAACAACAGAAGGTATACCTATTAGTACAGATGCACAACCAAGGGGTATTTTCATCCCAAAGCACTTATTCAAAGTCTGATCTAATACCACATGGGGGTCGGAGCAGGATAAACGTGTCTTTCAACATCTTCCCGGCATTCTCAGTTTAGTAGCAAAGACTTTGGAAAGAAATTAAATCAATGAGCCATGAATGATTAAAAACACTTTGCTATAAACATCACGCTGCATCAGGGAGAAGGCTGGCACTGTTAGGAAACCAGCAGGGCAGCCTTGTCACCAGGATCTAGGGTATCCTGTTTGGGAGAGGATGCTATCGAATACACTACAGGCTGATTCCAAACATTCAGAATAAGCATAGTGCCCCATATTTGTGTTGAGAGAAACCAGACCTGCTGGGGCTGCTGGGACAGTCTCCAGCTCATAAGACGGACACCAAACTAAAGACAATGTCTGGAAAAAACAAAAAACACACCGAGGGAACAAACTTACCCTTTCTCCACCATTTCAAATGATGTACGTTGGACTCTCTCTATTCGCTGTACATTCTTCATGGACCAAAGCATAAACATTTCCAGCAAATATCAATTTGCTGGGCTAGTGGTGCTGCCTCCTTGTGTTTTAGTTCAACGAGTAAAACAAACAGACTGCATGACCTCTCCTTGCTCCTCTCTGCAAGCACATGCACCCCTAGGACACTGTGCTCGTCACTAAGGGTGAAAGGCTTTGTGGGAGCTTCTTGTTGAAATACTGGGAGCACATCTCAGTATTAATTGCCATCTGCACATGAAGGAACAGTAGGAAAAGTAAATATTGCACCTAGCTTTGTATAGGTCAGGTCCACTCTTTAAAGAAGTGTTAGTTGTTTATCCTCAATATTTTGGAGGGAAGTTGAAATATTCTAGGTGAAGCCTCTAAATCCTATAAGACATTTGCTTACGAACAACAAAGGTTTGGACTTTAAAGAGATTTGCTTTTTAAAGAATCTTATAAGCACCAAATTGTAACACTTCAACCTGGCTTGGCGTTAAAAAACACCATTGCAAGGACCACAAGGTAAATTCCACGTGCAAGGAAATCCCATTCCCTTAACATTTAGAATTCAGACTAACTGACAATGACTATTATTTACATGCATTCGATTAAAAACTCCTAGTATCTTGGTAGGAGCCTGTCTGTGGGTGCAAAGCATTCGAGATGCTGATTTAGTTTATCAAATATTTATTATGCCCCTCAATTAATACATTATTTAGACTCGGGCTCTATGCTCTAGCAATCTGGACATCTTTATATAAAAAGTTATAGGGCAATAGGACACCAGATGGAACTAGATAAACTAGTCAGTGCCCATGCCCATCAACATTTTACTCTCTAAATACTTCAACACCTTCTACAGACCATTTACACCAGTGGTGGGTGGCCCGCAGCCCACCAGCGGATTACCTTGACAGGCCACGTGCAGCCCGTGGGTTGCGCCCCACTGGTTTCCACTAACCACTTTTAATGGTTTGCAGTTTGTAACTACCCCCTGCACCTAACAGACCCCTCAAAATTCCCTGACCCAGTACTTCTTCAGGCCCCTCTGAAAATCCAAGAGAGTTAAGCACCCAGATAGGGTAGGTCTACGCTGCACAGTTAACCTGGATTCTAACTCAACTCCCCTACCATCCATGCAGAAAAACCTAAGAAAGAAAGAAGATAAGATTTCTCACATAATCACATGACTCCAGGAACTGGAGCTTGGGGGGGGAAAAACAAATATCATAAGAGTTGGCAACACTGCAATTTGTATTTTAACATATTAGCAGCTCAAGGTGAACCGTAAAGGGAAACTTAGGATTCATCTTGACCAACTAATATGCATTAAAATACAACTTGCCCTCTCTACACTAGAGGTTTAAAATGTGTTAGTTAAAACATCTAAGCTAATAGGTTTTACAAATACACCTTTCATCATAGTCTAAACCGGGCTGAAGCACACAGCATTTCTGTTCCCTTCAAGTCATACAAAAGTCATCATTAGCACCTCACTGAGGTCCCCTCATTTCAGTCCTGGGTCCCCATGGCTCTCTGTATAGCCACGGTCAACAGATTAATTCTTGCTACTCTATACTATTCATTCTCCACATGGGAAGAAGCCCTGTGTCCCCTTCCTTTTTTAATCAAAGCACAACCACCAATGAGCACATCACACCACATGCAGAATCACTGATTTCCTGCACAGTGCTAAAATACCTTATTTCAGAACCCAGCTGTCTGTCTCTAAAGTGCCTGTCATTGTAGCCTTTGGGCACCAATATTACCACTATCTATTCATTCAGCCCCAAATGTTGTGCTGATGGTTTTGGGTGCTCTATCCGCTATAAGCCCCAAATCCTTTTCCTGATCTGTGTGTTGTGCTGTGTGCCCTGAGAAGCAATAACCCCTTTTTGAATTTTTGCCCTTACTCTCATTACTTTACATTTCCCAACACGGAATAGCAAAAGCCATTTACCAGGTGATAATCCTAATCTATCCAAATCAATCAGAATCTGGTTGCCTCCTTCCTCTGCACTTATTTCCTCCCTAGCTGTCCACCTGCAACTTTCCTCCCTGTATTCCGTGCTGCTTCTTCCAGGCTATTGATATGCAGATAAAAGTAGGCCTGAATGCACTGATTTACCATTCCAATTCACTGCCATCCCGCTTACCACTCATCACCAATCTTGAGAAATCCCCCTGGCAAAGACATTGACAGGGGTGAATTTAATATTGAATGGCCTGTCTTTACCCTCCATCCAGCTCCTTATCCACACAAGTAGTTTACTCCCAGTATCATACATGCTCATCTTGTTCAGCAGTTATCTGTGCGTTATGTCACAGCAGCAAGGAATCCTCTGCAATGTGTCATCCCGTGGAACCAACCTACATTCAAATTTAGACTCAAACAAAACCATGTAATATATAAACTGCAGGATGGTAAGGAGGGGCCCAGAATATAGCCTTAAGAATGCAAGCAGTCCTCACGGAAGAATATTTCTCACTTGTTGGAGGGTTTATCAGACCTCCTAGGCTCTGTCTTGATGGGCATAAAGGGGGCTTTCTTCAATCTTGTTTGCTCAATTGAATTAGCTTAAAGCAATTGAAAGGCCCTCTTTTAATGCTCCTTAATACACAGACTAACACATTTGAACTCATATTAGCTGAATGTATTGTAGCTTTGGGTTTGTCTACATGGGCAGAAAAGGGTGCTAGTTTAACACTATTAAAGCCCCATTGGGAGCATCCACACTAGGAAAAAAGGTGGTTTATTAGCACCTAACATAGACAAGGCAGTTGGTAATTTTCATGCTTGTTAGCAGGATAAGTAAACCCAAGGCATCCCCACAGAGTTTACTGTGACGTGCTAACGTGCGAAAACTACCAACTGCCTTGTCCACATTAGGATCTTACCACGTTAGCTAACATGTGGTAAAACAAACAAACAAAAAGAAAAAAAACACCCTTTTTTTCCCTAGTGAAGACTAAAACCTCTGAAGCTGGATTAACTGGCCACATTTTAGCCTAGAGCAGAGCTAACGTGGCTGCAAACACACCCATTTTTGCCTGTGTAGACGAGCTCACACTGGCTTACCGTTAAGCTAACTCTACTGAGTTAACACTGATTGAAGAAAACATTTTTTTTTTTGATCCATCAAGTCATGGCCTTCTGAATCACTCATGTGAAAAAGAGAGAGGGGGATTTAAAATGCAAGAGGTTTTCTTATTTTAACTTACCTGAAGCAGCTTAAGTGTTAAAAATAATGGGCCTAGGCAAGCAGAGCAGAGCACTCTCCTCACTTGTGAGCCGGGGATCCTGAGAGGATATCAGCCATCAGGAGTATCTGAGAAGAGGAGGCAGAGCAGGGCAGGACTGAAAGAACCACAGGAGATCACGTCACCTGCAAAACTGAAAGTGGGAAACTCTGAGGAAGTCATCTATGTGGAGTGGTTTCTCATTCTGCCCAGAGCTCTTCCTGCATCCTACACTCAATGACCTGTTACAATATTGTCCTTCCAGCCAGGGAACAGAAACCCCGCTTGAACCAGTAAATGCTGTCCCTTAATCCACAAGACAAAGTATTTCCAGGGACTGATGAGAGAGCAGACCCAACCCTTGCTGGCTCAGGGGTTAAGAGCAAGGGTAGGTCTACACTTACCGACGGACCCGGAGGTAAGCAATCGATCTTCTGGGATCGATCCTGGAAGTGCTCGCCGTCGACGCCGGTACTCCAGCTCGGTGAGAGGAGTACGCAGCATCGACGGGGGAGCCTGCCTGCCACGTCTGGATCCGCGGTAAGTTCGAACTAAGGTACTTCGAAACGTAGCTGAATTTGCGTACCTTAGTTCGAAGTGGGGGGTTAGTGTGGACCAGGCCCAAGACTCAAAGCCCGGCAGAGTCTTATCACTGAGCCACCTTTTCAAATGTGCTCAGCATGTTGGTGCTCTGTTGAAAAGCTAGCCAGGCGTGTCACAACAGGAGCCCTGGGTGCTGAGTTTCTCGGACCGTCTGGTCCCAATGACGGATGCTGAGCACTTGAGAATCTGGCCCTCTGGGGTTGGCTTGTCACCCGTAAAGATAAAAGCATCTCCAGAAAAAATAGCTTACTGATGAACAGATGAAGAAAAAAATCATTTCTAACTAGAGCTGGTTTATTCAAAGCACAGAAACTAGACACCAATTTGCACAGAAATTGCTCCGGACCCAGGAGAAACTGCATCCTTGTTGGAATCTACTTGTTTTCAAACTTATCTAAGGGCTACTCTTCCAAGGTGAAAACTGCAGAACCTGTTGGTGACTGTATCACACAACAGGTGGGCCAGCAGCTTTGTTCATCAACAGGCCTTGGGAAGACATGCCTTGACTAGCAAACTGACACAACCCTGGACAGATGTCTGGGGGGGGGAGGGGATACCCCACTTCTTATTCATCACAGATAAAATGCACCCCTTAGGGACTTTGCCTGGGCCCCATGTACTGTGGAGGAGCTATACCCCAAGTCATCATTTTAGAAAGGGCACATTTCCAAAAGCCCAAGGGCTTGAGGCTGGTGCAAATCAGGAGTATCTCCACCAAACTCAATGAACCTGCCGGTGCACTGGGGTAAAATTGGTGGGAGCAAGAAGCAAGTCAGGCCCCCAAGCTTTAATCTTCAGCATGTTGTTGACTCTAAGGCGGGGGTGGGCAAACTACCGCCCGCAGGCCGGATTCGGCCCGCAAGCCATTTTAAGACGGCCCGTGAGCTCCCGCTGGAGAGTGGGGTCTGGGGCTTGCCCCGCTCCGGTGCTCCAGCTGGGGCGCAGGGTTGAAGGCCGCACCACGTGGCTCCCGGAAGGCACAGCATGGCCCCACTCTCGCTCCTATGCACTCCAAAAGCCCCCTCCAGCGCTCCAATAGGAGCTGCAGGGGCGGTGCCTGCGGACAGGGCAGCGTACAGACAGGGCCGGCTCCAGGCACCAGCTTAACAAGCAGGTGCTTGGGGCGGCCAAGGGAGAGGGGCGGCACCTGCGGCAATTCGGGGGCGGCAGGTCCCTCACTCCCTTTAGGAGCGAACGACCTGCCGCTGAACTGCCGCCGCCGATCGCGGCTTTTTTTTTTTTTTTTTCCCCCCCAACTGCCGCCGCCGATCGCAATCGCAGCTTTTTTTTTTTTTTTTGCTTGGGGCGGCAGAAATGCTGGAGCCGGCCCTGCGTACAGAGCCACCTGACCGCGCCTCTACATAGGAGCCGGAGAAGGGACATGTCGCTGCTTCCGGAAGCCACTTGAGGTAAGCACCGCCCAGAGCCTGCACACCTGAACCTCCCCCCACGCTCCAACCCCCTGCCCCAGCCCTGATCCCCCTCCCACCCTCCAAACCCCTCAATCCCAGCCCAGAGCACCCTCCTGAACCCCAAACCTCTCATCTCCAGCCCCACCCCAAAGCCCACATCCCCAGTCAGAGCCTGCACCCCTTCCTGCTCCCCAACCCCCTGCCCCAGCCCAGAGCCCCCTCCCACACCCTGAACTCCTCATTTCTGGCCCTACCCCAGAGCCCGCACCCCCAACCAGAGCCCTCACCCCCTCCCACACTCCAACCCCAATTTTGTGAGCATTCATGGCCCACCATACAATTTTCTATTCACAGATGTGGCCCTCGGGCCAAAAAGTTTGCCCACCCCTGACCTAAGGTCTAAGACCTAAAGAATCAAACTAACCTTATGTAAAAACCTGCAATGAACAAAAATCATCCACAGGAGAAGTAAAGAAGGCAGGTATCCCCTGTGTGGGTCCTGTCTGTATCATACTTGCAGGACAGTTAATTAACTAGGCTCTCAACCATTCGCAACCATGCAGATGAACTTCTCTAGGTGTAAAAACGGAAGGATATCTCCACTACAGAGGCACAGATATGGTTCTACAGATAGGTCTCAAAATGCAGCTGTCAACAGGGAGTCATTATTGAGTGGGTGTGTTTCCAATGGGTTCCTGCAGGGATCAGTTCTTGGCCCTACACTATTTATCATTTTTATCAATGATCTGGAAGAAAACATAAAATCATCACGGATAAACTTTGCAGATGACACAAAAATTGGGAAAGTGGTAAATAATGAAGAGGACAAGTCACTGATTCAGAGCGCTTGGTAAACTAGGTGCAAGAAAACAATATGCGTTTACATATGGCTAAATGTAAATGTATCCATCTAGGAACAAAGAACGCAGGCCATGTTTACAGGATGGGGGATTCTATCCTAGGGAGCAGTGACTCTGAAAAAGATTTGGGGGTTGTGGTGGATAAAAAGCTGAATATGAGCTCCCAGGGTGACGCTGTGGCCAAAAAGCTAATGTGATCCTGGAATGTGTAAACAGGGAAATCTTGAGTAGGTGTGGAGAGGTTATTTTACCTTTGTATATGGCCCTGGTGCGACCCCTGCTAGAATTCTGCATCCAGGTCTAGTGCCCACAATTCAAGAAGGATGTCGATAAATTCAAAAGGGATCAGAGAAGAGCCACAAGAATGATTAAAGGATTGGAAAACCTGCCTTGAAGTGATAGACTCAAGGAGCTCAATCTATTTAGCTTAACAAACAGAAGATTAAGGGGTGACTTGATTACAGTCGATAAGTACCTACATGGGGAACAAATATTTCATAATGGGCTCTTCAGTCTAGCAGAGAAAGGGGTAATACAGTCCACTGGCTGGGAGATGAAGCTAGACAAATTCAGACTGGAAGTAAGGTGTACATTTTTAACAGTGAGGGTAATTAACCATTGGAACAATCTCCCAAGGGTTGTGGTGGATTCTCCATCACCGACCATTTTTAAATCAAGACTGGCTGTTTTTCTAGAAGATCGCTCTAGGAATTATTTTGGAGACATTCTCTGGCCTGTGTTATACAGGAGGTCACACTAGATGATCACAATGGTCCCATCCAGCCTCAGAATCTATGAATCCCACCCTATAGGGCTTGCCACAAGGTAGTAATCACTGGAGAACAAACCTGCCTTTCAGTGCTTAGGTTGGTGCTAAATACATATTTCTGCCCCCAGCCTCAGCACGGACTTTATTACTCTAGGCATTTTCCCTAGAGTTAACGGACTGCCATTTAACTTGAGGTACTTAACACGTTTGTAAAGTCTGGTGTGGACACTGCCCACATGTTTGTTCTAGATTATAAAGGCTTATTCTTTACTTAGGGTATATCAGACATATCGTGTTTTCTGAGCACAAAGCTCACACAGGAAAGAACAAACCACGACTCTTGGCCACAACCAATTCCCCAATCCCACTCAATTTCTTCGCTAAGGTGCTTACCTCTCGCGTAAAGTGCTGTGAGATCCACTAAAGAGCTACGTGTTATTATCTGGCAATACAAATTGATCATGGGATGACAGAGAAGGATCTGTCACTCCCTGCTTTCCCATTCCAGTTGTGGGATGTAAGGGCTATTCCTCCTTACAAACCCAACTGCTAGCCTCTAGTCTAAAAATCTGCATCAGTTTCCAATATTCTGCCCTCATTTACATGCACTCCATCCCCATTGATGTCAGTGGGGTTACATATGGTATAAATCAGGGGAGACTCTGGTCCCTAAACTTCTTGGAGCTGGGAGGGACAGAGGGGGAGACTAAACTATGAGAGTGATCTAAATAACTCACCATTTCCCCTCCGCCCTCCATGTCCCACTGCTGTAGATATTAAGCCAGTGCCCTCAGAGCAATAATGCTCAATAATCCTCCAGAGAATTGTATACGGAATAGCCCCTCAGGCAAGATCCTTGGAGATTTCCCCCACAGTATGTGTACATTTTTATTTGCAAGACTAAACTATATATAAAGAGTTCATGGGGAAAGAGCCCTCAGTTACAACCATACAGCGCCACATCAATCAGCCACTGTAGCTGAAGGCAGAATTTGGTGTATTAAAATGATGGAATTGCCTGGATACTAACTCTTAAATCACACAGCAAGATTAATACCTGATCCCCTTTAAAAGCCCTACTGTTATTACTCACATGAATAAGGGCAGCAGGATCAGGCCTCTAGACTGCAATTGTGACTGAATATGATGTATGTGGTCCTTACTTGAGCAAAATGCCTACTGAAGTTAATGAAGGCTTCCCCTGAGTAAGAAATTCAAGATCTCACCCGACAAGCATTTAGATTGAGCGTTCCACCTTCAAACTATTTTACAAAGAACTGCTAATGTTACCATCTGCATAACTCTCCCACAAACTTCATCGCACATGGGGCTGAAATTTCCTCTGCCACACTGCAGTATTTTGGATACAGGATTAAACCAGAAAGCGGTGAAAGGTGACAGCATATACTACTGCACACCTGAATGTCAGGTCCAGCCCGGCTGTTGGCGGATACTGATCATTAAGTGCTTAGTGGATATGATTATGATGTATCCAATTATCAATCTGCAGCAGCTATTTGTAACCAGTTAATAATGCTATTGTATATTTATATATCATCTTGTCTGTTCTCTTATGCACAGGAAAAATCTTGTTCACTGCTGCAAGCTAGTGTTTACTCTTCACTTCAGTGCAACTTGTATATTCTGAAACTATGTTCAAAAAGAAAGCTTGGGGGAAAGTCTTAGTCTTGCGTTCGGTAGCAAAGCAAGCAAAAGGCATCTTCGCTCAGTGTGATGCCTGTATTTCTTTATTGGGACATTTAGAGCTATGAATCTACGCAATCTTTGGGGATATTTAGAGCTATGAATCTGATGACTAATTGCCATCATGTGGTGAGGGTAGCTGGCAAACACCACCTCCTTCAGGGATTTTGGATTTGAATTTGATACATTCCCTAGCATTTCAGACTCGGTGCATTTCAAACGACTGAACGTGAGTGTTGAGTCAAAATAAAATCTTCATGGATGGAAACTTTATGGTCTGAGTTCACTGACAGATTTCTGACAAACCTCCCACAGAAAGTGTGTCACAACCTCCAACTCCATTTCTGACCCAGGGGGCTCTCCGGTCCTTCAATATCACCTTTTTCTGATCAACATAACCTTGACTGTAGAGGCTGCTGCACCAACTCACACTTTAAGGCCAGAAGGGACCATCATGAACATCTAGTCTCACCTCCTGCACATCGCAGGTCACAGAACCTCACCCACCCACTTCTGTAATACACCCAGACCCTCTGGCTGAGGTACTGAAGTCCTCAAATCATGATGTAAAGACTTTCAAGTTACAGGAGAATCCACCATTTACACTAGTTCAAAGCTACAAATGACCCATGCCCCATGATGCAGAGGAAGGAAAAAATAAAAAAACAGGATCTCTGCCAATCTGACCCAGGGCCCAGGGGAAAATTCCTTCCCGACCCCAAATATGGCGATCCATTAGGCCCTGAGCATGTGGGCGAGACCCAGCAGCCAGACACAGGGGAAAGAATTCTCTGTAGTAACTGGGAGCCCCCCTCATCTAAACTACTGCCAAGCAGGCAAAGGGAAAGTGAAAGGATGCCAACGGATACACACTCGGTAACCAAAGAGAGCCTGGAATCTCCTTTGTTTTCATGGAACACTAAAAGTTCCTAGGCCCCAAAAGTTGTTTTCTCCAATGGAAAATTTGCCTACCCCACTCCTGCTCAAGATGCCAACTAGCTCTTTCTGAATGCTCATTTTCCTCAATGTAATTTGGAATGGGCCTGTTTAATAAAAATGTATTTCCTTTTCGCCACCTCCAACTTCACTTGTTTGACTGAGAAGAGGTTGTATTGATTTTAAATGTATCCCTCCAAAATCTCCACACATCCTATAACTGAGGTGAGTGGATGGCAATGAAACACCAACCCCTTGATTAATTGGTTGTGCATATGGGGGGGGGGGTGTTATGTTGTACTCATTGGTTAAGTTGGAGGAAGAGGGAAATTTTATATTGATTTCAACGTGCGGGGAAGGGCAGAGCAAAAGAGTATTGACACAGTACCCTTGGAGTTACTTGGGACTGTGGTGATACTGATACATTAGTCACACGGTTATTTTGGGGGGAGAGGGAGCTGGTCTTGAGAGAAGCCCTGAATGTGTGCATGTGTAAAGGATAAGTGGGTATCAGCTATCCCCACTGGAGGGGGGGGGGAAATCATCTCCCCCTCTAGTGGGTGCTTAAAATCCCAGCAGTGGGTAAGAAACAGACAATCTTCCTTTCATAACTAACCATTGGGGCCCACACTATGCAGCTCCCTAGTGAGCTCTGGGTCAATGATCCCCAGGACTCGTTCCTCTTGCCAGGACAGGGCTCTCAGAACCTGCACCCCAGTGTCGGGATGGGATGGGTGTGGGGGATGGTGCTTGAGGCACACATGTGATTAAGCAGCCCGCTGTCAAAGTCACCGGTTCAGCACCCTTCAGACACGGAGCCAGCAGGTTTTACGAAAACCAGGACGAAGAGCTGCTCCTTACAAACCTGGCCAGGATGGAACAGGGCTAAACACAGGGGTCAGGGACACACGGTCACCCTAAAAGGCTGAGGCTCCCCCAGGCCCCCCAAACTTCCACGTTCAGACCCACACAGACCCCACCGGGAGCCGCGCATGGCTTGTCCCTAGTGGCCCTTCAAGTGGAAAACTTTCAACCAGTGCTTGAGGGTCGGCAGCTACTTGGCAAATGGGTCTCCTGGGGCCAGTGACACCTGCAACCAGCAATGGCCCCATGCGGCCCCCAACCCCCTCGGGGCCAATGATGCTCTTGGGGCCCCCGCCCCCCTCAAGCACCCCCTGGACCCCCAGGCTGGCTCTGAGGGGGACCGACCCCTCGCAAGCCCCGCCCCCCACGTGACTGCCCCGCCCCCTGCCCGGCTCATCCCCGCCCCGTGGGCCCAGGACACTGAATGGCTCATAACGCCCCGCACGAGGCCCTGCCTCCTGAACGGCTCAGAGGAGCCTCGGGCCCGGGACCCGGCATGATCCATACTGCCCCCGCGGCGCTCACACGCCCCCCCTCCGTCCCCCTCCGCGGGCCCCGGACGCTGCACGGCTCAATTCCACCTCTGCCGGGCTCAGAGCCACGTGGGCCCCGGAACCTGCATGGCTGCTGCCCATCGGGGGCCCCGGCACCTGGATGGCCCATACCACTCGCTAGCCGGGGAGGGGTGTGAGTTATACAGAGTCCCGGGCCCCACACACACAATGGCAGCGGCTCCCACATTCTTCCCCTCAGCGCGGAGTTGGACTGAACCATGGGGCGGGCGGGGGGCAGGGCCCCTCCTCCCCTCCCACAGAGCCTGTTTGGCCCTGGGTGATACCACTCAACCCTCCCCCCCCCGCCTTCTCCCCCGCCCGGGGTAGATGGACGCTGCCGCTCTCACTCACCTCGGTATCCACAGTGGCCATGGCCGGAGGGAGGGAGCGGCGCCCCGGAGCCTAGCCCCGCCCCTTCGGTGGCGCCTCACGCCTCGGCTCCTCCCCCTCCCCGGATTCTTCTCAATGGAGAGTCTCCGTGAGCGACCACGCATGCGCCTAATATCATGGCGGCACCCATGTCTCCCCCCCTCCCCCCGCGTAGCGTCATGGCGGCTCCCACGAGTGCTGATTCCGTACAGCTCCGAACACATGGGCGGCAGAGGCAGACGCCGCTGCGGTCGGGCGCTGGGACCCAGAGGCAGATCCGCGCAGCGCCCAGGGAGAGCGGTGGGGGCGGAATGCAGCCCTTTCATCTGGGCGTGTGTCAGCTGAGGATTGATTAATTCATTACTTGTGTGACACCTGTACGTTTTACTGCGGTTGTATTGAGCCCGCCGCCAACGCCTCCGCCCTGCAAACAGCTGCCCAAGCTCGCCCCGTTTGCATCCTAGTTTGCACCTAGGGTCGGCCCGGCATTCACCTCCCGCCCCAAGATCCGCCCTGGCAGGCGGGCACAGCCACAGCTCGGCCCCCATAACACTGAATGGACAGGCTGTCTTTGAAACGATTGCCCTTACTGGTTTTCTCGAGATACTCCTGCTACTCGGAATAGTGCCGAAGAAACTCTGCACCAGAAAAGAGCATTTAGGGCCGTTTTCACAAAAAAAAGAATACTTCCGCAGGGGAAGGAATTTGCTGCATGTGTTTCAATGAGACATTTAAAATCTTACCCGGATTTCCCTCCTCCTTCCCCTTCAAATATACTCTTATTGAATCCTCCACAGCACTGCAAATGCCTTCTCTCTCTCTCTCTAGCTATATCTATCTATCTATCTATATATATGGGATTACATTGTACCCTTTATACTGAAGGGTGTTACAGAATTTAGCAAACTACATAGCACGGCACCCGGAAAATCAGCCACTTCTTGGGTGCAAGGAAGAAACCACCCAGCATGCTGCACAACAATGGAGCATTTTGGCCAAATCCTCTACTCTTATGAACGGTCAAGGGATTGTTAATGGGCCATGCTGAGAATAATCAAAAGAGCCCAGGAAGGTATATTGTATTGGTTGCTGAGGGCATTTATGAGGAATATGCAACAACTACAGTCAAGTGCATTAGGCGATCATGTTTCGTGTGATCCTTTTTGACATTCTCCAGGTAAATGGCATTAGCTTTGCTTTTCAGACAAAGGTGGCTTGTTATTTAATCATAAAGCAATTTCTGAGTACTTGGTGCTGTTGCTTTCCCTGTGAGCACCACAATATGTCCTGGGCCAAGATTTTCAGTTTGGGCTCCTAAATCTGTATTTAGGTGCTCAAATAAGTGGACAGATTTTCAAAAGTGAGGAGCACACAGCAGTTTCCATTGAAGTCAATAAGGGAAAGACGTATGGAATAAAGTAGCTAAAAGAAACAAAACAGTAACTGGAGAACCTTGATACCTTAAGGATCATTATTTTTGCAAATCATAAATGTTGATTTTTATGATTTCACAGCAGGGGTTTCCTAGGACACTAGATGCTCAGAATTCTTTTCTGTAGGAAGCTGGGTTTTGATTATTGTACATGAAAAATTAATCCAATCTCATGCCTGCTGCATATAATAAACTGTCTTAGGATGGAAAATTACCAACATTCTCTAAAAGAAAAGGCTGGTGGTGTGTTGGGGGGCGGGGGTAAGAGTGGGGAAATCCGTTAATTTTTAACCAAATACAGATGTGTTAATGTCTCTGATTAATAAGTCTCTAAAATTCAAAAATATTTTAGAATTACGTAGTATTAGCCGCGGTTTTAGCTGATGGTGTCCAGCAGTGAGGTGCTAAGGCAGAGGTTGGCAAACTGCGGCCCACAGTACCCTCCTGCCCGGCCCTGGAGCTCCCAGCCGGGGAGGTTAGCCCCCAGCCCCTCCCCGGCTGTCCCCCCTCCCCCACAGCCTCAGCTCGCCGCGCCGAGCCACCAGCCTGCCCTGGTGCTCTAGACTGCGCGGCAGCATGGCTGGCTCTGGCCAGGCGGTGCAGCTGCCAGTCCTGGTGCTCTGAGTGGCATAGTAAGGGGATTCCAGGGGACAGGAAGCAGGGGGCGGTTAGATAGGTGTGGGAGTCCCAGGGGGCCTGTCAAGGGGCGGGGGTGTGAATAGGGGTTGGGGCAGTCAGGGGACAAGGAGCAGGGGGGTTCAATGGGTCGGGAGTTCTGAGGGGGGCGGATAGGGGGTAGGGGCCAGGCAGTTTGGGGAGGCACAGCCTTTCCTACCCAGCCCTCCATACTGTTTCAGAACTCCGATGTGGCCCTCAGGCCAAAAAGTTTGCCCACCCCTGTGCTAAGGGCCAAGCAAAAGTTACCACCTATTTAATCCAGAAAATTATTTTCTATCCTTCAGGAAGGTTCCCCTATCCTTTTGTCAAAGACTGAGAAGATTGAACCTTTGCAAAATCCCCTCCAGCCCTCTCCCTCCCCCACATTATTTTTTCTTTTTAAGAGTGGGTGAAATATATTAATAGCCTTTCCTAAAGAAAGAGACAGAATTGCTTGAAAAAAACCCACACATCATTTCAGGACCAGAGGGGTGTTGAAGAAGATTTTCACCTGCATCTGTCACATTCTCCACAATGGTGGTGTGAAAGTCCCACAGTTAGCAGCCCTCCTGCTGGGAATACCTGAAAGGAATCCCCTAATCCACAGAATTGTAAATCCATTAATGTGAAACAATTAACTCTTTTACAAGTATTGGACAAGGACACTTTAGGCTCTGTAAATAGGGGAATAAATACTATAAATTTAACAATTGAATTAGCTCGTTGGGCCTGATTCTGATCTTCCTAACAATAGAAATCAACAAAGTAACACCCGTGACAAACTATGAGCGGGGATAGCAGATTTAGCCCCATAAGTTCCCCTGTTGTATAAAGAAGCCTCTTTTTCTGAGGGCCTCCAATTTTATGAAGTGAGAAATGTCAACACGTATTGATTTAAATTTACACATACATCAGCTCCCTCAGGAAACAATATTCCCCTCCCTTGCCCCATAAATTGATTGATTTCCTAGAGCCTGCAACCCGTTGGGGGCAGGGAGGTTCGCTCCATTGTGCAGCCAACGCGAAGGGCTGGCAATATTGTGTTGATGTATCTGTTTGTCTTTGGCAGATGGCGAGGTTCTCTGTGTATTGCTATTATTCTATATTTGTTTCATGGTAGCACCTGAGCCCTAGTCACCAACCAGGACCTCATTGTCCTTAGGTGCTGTACAAACCCAGAACAAAAAGATAGTTGCTGCCCTGTGTGTTTATTCTCTTTACACATTCACATAGCTTGTGCTTTGCCCACTTATCAGGTTATACATCAGATTAGAAGCTTATCGTGGGTCTGTGAACTGTAACCGGCAGTGCTGAGTGAATGGTTTGATTTGTACAATATAGAACGAAATTAATTAAAAAAAAACCAACCCACACCTACCACCTCCACTTTTCCGGGAGCTGCTGCTCTCCAGTACAGGGTGCTCATTAGAGAGAGGTGCAACCAACAACATGCAAATTGTGACTCCGGGGGTGATGCAGAGTCTGGCTTATGGTCCAAGATAGAGATAAGGGCCCTTTGCAACATTCTGGACTCTGCCTCATACTTGAAACCTCCTCTTGCTTCCCTACCCCAAAGTTCAGGAGTGTTAGAATCCGGAATGGGCCCCTCTCTATTGGGCATCTTTGTCCCCCTGTTCCATCTCTTCACACCATCTCTATGCTCTTTCAGGGGTGAGGAATGAGCAGGTACCGGTCCCTGTGACAGCTGCCATTCTGTCACTGAGTTATGATGTGAAACAAACATGTCAGCCAACAACAGACTCAGGTGAATCCCAACTTCTTTTCCTTGTCTCCTCTCCTAATCACCTCAGTTTGAACTTATCTGGCCATCTGACCTCATCAAGAATTCACTGGGAGAGGAGAGGGCATTAAAGGCAGGCAGGCAGGCGTGCGTGCGTGGAGAGAGGGGGCGGCTTTTTCCCTTTCCCTTAAGAAACTCCCCATAAATCTTGACAGTTCCCTTTGTACCCTGCACAAGAGAAACTGGCATCTTCTTAATGGAGTGGGTGTTTACACAACAGGGTTGCCCTATCCAAAACAAGTAGCTCTAGAGGAGAGGTTTTCAACCAGGGGTCCACAGACTATGTCTACGATTTCCAAAGGGGTCTTCACCTCCATTTGAAATTTTTTTAGGGATCCACAAATGAAAAAAGGTTGAAAACCACTGCTAGAGAGTATTGCTTGGGTAGGGCTTGCACAGAAATGGTACCAGTTTCATTAAAGATTTAGTGAAACTGGTGCAACTGTGTGTGTAGAGCAGGACTTGGCATTAGAGGGACAAATTCTATTCCTTCCTGTGCTTGTGTCTACGATTGTGTTAAAAAGGCCCACTCTAGATTCACACCAGGGTTGCTAAGAGCATAACTGGGTCCACATTTTCCACCATGATAATATAAAAAATTTCTATAGAATTTAGACATGTCTCAGTAACAAAATAAGGGATACATTTGTTTGTGAATTTGTCTGATGAAACTTAAGAAGACCAGAAAGTTTATGCACCTGTTGGAATTTAATGCAACGGCCAACAAGTGCTCGTCTTGTCTGTGCTGTGTGCACAGAGTTCCAAAGCTCTTGATTCAAGAAAGAATTGTTCAAACCTGAGTCCTCTGGCCGATTGGTTGTTTTGAGTCAAATCCCAGGGAGAACTCAAGTGTTGAGAGATACAGGCAGATTTTCAGTTTTCCCCAATTTGTGGTGCTGCAGTTTTGGGGTTTCCACACTGAGATGTCTTCTGCTTCATTTTCTGTGGTGCAGAGGACCCCTTAATTCCCTAAGCCGCATCTCTGAAAATTGGGCCCTAGGCCAGCTCTACCCTACAGACTTCTGCAGGCATAGCTATAGTCAGTCAAGGGTGAGAAGAGGTGTGATCCCTGACACAGCTTTGCTGGCAGAAGTCCCTAGTGTAGGTGCAGTTGTCCTGGCAGAGCTGCGCTTTTACCGGTAGAGCCTGTTTTACTCCTGGGGGTGGTTTTACTAAACTCCTACAAAGCACAGCTTCACCTGTACAAGCTAAACACCGGGAGCACTTTGTGGATATAACGATGCCAGTGAAGTGCTCCTAGTGTAAACATGGCCTAAGGTGTCTTAAGTAGAGCACCCAAAACTGGAGCCACCTGAAATCTGTAAACGTTTTGTCCTGAAATGAATAACTGCGTTTTCAGGGGCAGTTTGGTACAATTCCTGTCCCAAAACTGCAGCAGTTTACTGCAGTGATTCTCAACCTTTTGTACTGGTGACCCCTTTCACACAGCAAGCCTCTGTGTGCGACCCCCCTTATACATTAAAAACACGTTTTTACTTATTTAACACCAGTGTAAATGCTGGAGGCAAAGCAGGATTTGGGTTGGAGGCTGACCGCTCGCGACCCCCCATGTAATGACCTCGTGACCCCCTGCAGGGTCCCAACCCCCAGTTTGAGAACCCCCGGTTTACTCAATTGCTTCTTCCACCTTTTCATTGTGAACTTGGCATTACAGGAAGCAGAGATTCCTGAATTGCCAAAGCACGGGTTGTGTTTTGATGGGGTTGCTGCCTTTTCTGGTAGCAAGAGGCTCTTTAGTCTGTGGGTCTGGGAGATGCAGACAGCGCCCACAGGCAGGGATAGACACCATCACATAGCTCAGCCGAGAGAAGGGCATCTGTGCTTCCAGAAACAGGAGGTAAAGAAAGGAGCAGGCTGGAAATGAAGATGACTCCGAGCTCTGCACCTGCCTGAACGCTGCTGCAGTTTCCCCCCCTCAGATGGTGGTGTGTGGTGGTCAATCCCCTAACACAGTCTTTCTAAAAGCCCCAGAGCAACCCCAGTGCCTTCCAGGAGCAGCTCAAACATAGCCAGGTAAAGGGGAGAAAAGGGATATAGTCTCATTCTCACCTTGTCATTTCCATGGGGAGCTCAGAAAAGCAGAACTGCTAGGGAGGGAATACTAACCGCTCACCACTAAATATTCTACAGCTGGGTCGGCTTCCACTGAGGCCAAAGTAGAAATGGCTCAGCCAGGAAGGAAAACCATCAGGCTGCTTGTTTCATGTGTTTCAAATGTGGCCACCTAAAGGGAACAGCTGAAAACAAAAAATCAGATGGGAGTGTTTAATGGAACCATATCCCATGCTTCTCCGGGATCCTTTGATAAAATGTGCGGAGCTCCTTCACCACCATGAATGGGTAAAGAGTCACAGCTCCCTGGACAAGGAGATAGTGTATCCTATGTTTTAGATGGGGCAACTGAGGCACAGGCAGGTTAAGTGATTTGCCCAAGGTCACACAATGAGTCAGAGGTAGAGACAAGGATAGAGCCAGGAGTCCTAACTCCAAGGCTCCCTGCTCTAATCACTAGACCAGTCTGCTTTCTACTCGTTATAGCTAGAGGCAGATCCGCATGTTCTCTCCATGCCATGTGGGTGGGAGGATCCTATGGGTTTGGGAAACACAATATCCCAAATCCCCTCCCTAATCCAAGACTGGCAGGGGGGGCCACACTCCAAGCATCCTCTTCTCAAGGTAGGTCTCCATACAGGGTCTAGCTTGAAGCCCAATGTGGGGCTATTTCCCAGCCTCTGAAGGAGTTTCTCTTTGTCTGAATACCACTCAGCCAGGCCTGCTAGGCCGGACATCTGGCCCTGACTCACCATGATACTTTTGCAGGTCTGTTACATTGCTTTTAGAATGCACTGGCCATACCAAAAAGGCAGGTATGGGGAAAACAGCCCAGGGCCCTTTCCCCAGGTGTGGTCACTTACCCCCTGCCACAAATCAGCAGCTCTGAGCACCATCTCTCTGGCCACGAGCGGATCATATGGGTCACATCCAGCCTCTGACGGCAGGTTTGGGGTTCTGACCGGGAGCTTAGTCATTGCTGCCCCTCCTTGACAACGCTCATGTCTCCCCCCCCCCCCCCCCCCCCCGGATCAGCCATTTCAAAGAGACATAAAAGGCCAACTCAAAAGGCTTTGCAACTCCCACTTGGTGGGCTCTGGGTTCTTGCATTGCACGGACGTATGAGTAGGCCCCTCATATGCTACACAGCAGTGCATCAACCCTGGGCTTCTGCTTTCCCCTCCACCGCCTTGCTGGAACCCTGAAGACGCCCCAGCGAACGGGCTGGAAGGGGAGAGGAAAAAGCAAGCCACGGATCCTTTGCAGAACACAAGACGCACAAAAGCAGAAGGCCACAGGCCCGAGCGCCCCAGCCTAACTAGGCCACGGAGGCCCCATGCAGGAGGAGAAGCAGAGATGAGAGGCAGGCTGCTGCCACCCCATGGCAGCAGGGCAGAACGAGCAGGGAAGGCTGCAGTCAAAATAAAAGTCCTTCCTTCCCCACGCCTTATTGCAACTGGCAGGAGAACAGGCCTGAGCCTTGCCAGCCATCCCTCCAGAGCAGGGAGTGAAGCAACAAAGGGTGGGAGCCCGAGAGAAAGGAGCTGCTGGAGGGCAGTTGCTGCTGTCTTTAAAAGGAAAGCAATCCCCAGGGCTGGGCATCTTCCCCAGCCTAAGAACCACGCGTAGACCAGGAGCTGTAGTGCACCAGGAAGTGGGGCTTTGTGCATGTGTAGCATTCTCTCTTGCAAAGGGTGCTCGGGTTAAAGGGATTTTAATACCTCCTTGCAGTGTGAGTGGACTGGGCGCATGGATCCAGAGGGCTCACTCTTTGCTCAGCCCCTAGAGAACCATGAGCTTCCTAACACACGCTTCAGCACACCCACGGTCTTTTGTTCTCTAAGAGAAGGACATGGAGCCTTAATTACCTGACAGCTGTCAGTTCCTCCTTTGCTGTGCAAGGGGCGGGGGAGAAGGGAAGCCAGCTGAGAATCAATGCAAATTGAGGCTAAAAGTGGAACATGCCGGATACTGTATGTGTCTGATTTCCAAGAGCACAGGGGTCATCTGGTTACAATCACAGTGGGATTGCTTACGCTTCCTCCTTCTGAACCGTGTTTATAGAACCGTATGAAAGCTTCAAGGGAGGCTACAGTAAAATCAATTGAACTGCTGGGGCAAGGGAGCAGGGGAGACAGTCTCTTCGGATTAGAGAGACATTGATCTTTGCTATTTCTTCTTCTAAAGACCCGAGTACTCCCTTCAAAGTCCATAGGAGTTTTGCCATTAACTTCAACAGAAACATGTATTTCTGCATATATTCTGCACAACTCAGATCTGGGTCCAATAACCATTTATATGCTACCGGTCTTATTACCAGGTAGAGCTCCTTCATTATGGCATTGGTTATATAGAATTCTCTCTCCTCCTCCACCCCACAACCCTCAGACCTTGTAGGTATTTAAGACAGGGACTTATCTTATTAGGGTGCCCTGCGGCTTGCCAGGCACCTGGTCACCTTTGGTTCTCATCTCATTGTTATGTAGGCCCAATAGGATCTTGCAGGTACCAGTCTCTTCTGCCACTCCCCAAACTGCAGAACATCCTCCAAAGACAATGCTCTGTGAAAGACGCATGCAACAGGAGTTTGTCCAGCCGCATCCAGAGGGACAAGTTTATGTCAAAATTAATCAAGGAACCAAAGGATTCGCAGAGAAGACATTCTTGAATGGCCTCTACACCACTGCTACAAGCCTGGGTGCCAAACAAGAGGAAATGGACTTGCTCAGTTATGAGCCTAACTTTGATCTAGTTGGTATTACTGAAACCTGGTGTGATGATTCACACTATTGAAGTGTTAAAAATCAATGGTTATAACCTATTTAAGAAGGATAGAGTGGGGAAAGGGGGAGTGGCACCCTACATCCAAAAAGGCATTACCTGTTTCTGAGCCACTGATCACTCAGAAGACAGTGATCTTGAAGGCTTATGAATCAGTCTCCTAACAAATAAAGAACAAGCGGGGGATCTCAGCTGGTGTTTGTTACAGACCAAATCATGCTAGGGAACAGGATGACCTATCTAACATGTGTAGGGGAAAAAAGCTGTCTGATTAGGGGGGACTTCAATTTGAGTGACATATGCTGGAGGTCTCATGCTGCCAGTACTAAAACAGCCTCAGAATTTCTAAACATGATCCTAATTCCAAAAGCGTTGCAGCCAACACAAGGAATTCTATATTAGACTTTGCCTTCACAGATCAAAAGGAACCGATCACTGAGCTAAAAATTAATAGTAGCTCAGGTACACGTGATCATGAAGTTCACATTTATAATGTGCAAGCAGAATAAAGCCCAGGCCAGTAATAATTATTTGATGTTTTAATAGGGACAGTTTCACAAAGCTGAAAACAATTATGAACCAAATCTACTGAGAGCAAGAATTTAATTAGAAAAATGTGAATAATTGGGAATCATTTAAGAACATGTTACTATAGGGTAATCAATAGGTCAACCACAGGCCAAATCTGGATGGTCAGACACTTTTGAATAGACTGCAACATTTTTTAGTCACTTGTTATTGCGGTGTGAAAAATGTTTCTCGGGAGTCTGATTCTTGACTATACCTTGACCAAGAAATTTGGACCTGGACAAAAAAAATAATTGGACTACCCCCTACCTTAGGGGCCCCCAAAATACAATAAAAAAGAAGACCGTAGTGGTTAAAAAAACTGACTTGGTTTAGCGGGAAAGTGAATAGCACTATATAACAAATGGAAGAAAAGAGAAGTTGATAGTAATGAATATAAATCAGAAGACAGGAATTGTAGAAAACTGATAAGGAAAGCAAAGAGACAAGGAGAAAGCTATGGAACAACAGAGTTAGAGACAGTAAGGACTTTTTAAAATATATTAAGAACATAATTAATCCTGACAATGGTATTGGTCCATTACTAGATGGAAATGGTAGAATTATCAATAATAATTCAGAAAAGGCAGAAGTGTTCAATAAATATTTCTGGTCTGTATTTCAGAATCAAAACAGATGAGATAGTATTTTCATTTCATTAGTATTCTCAGCAGGATGTGAAACAGAAACTCCTAAAGTTAGACATTTTAAAATCAGCAGGTCCAGATAACTTGCATCCAAGAGTTTTAGAAGAGTGGACTGAGGAGATTTCTGGACCATTAATGTTGATTTTCAATAAGTCTTGGAGCACTGGGGAAGTTCTAGAAGAATGCTAATATTGTGTCGGCTTTAAAAAGGGTAAATGGGATGTGTGACATTTCTATAGCTTGGGGGAGCATCCTGGAACACCATATTCCTCATTTTTTTATAATCATGATCTTACATATAAAGCAGGCCTTGTACGGTATCGGGGGAAAGGTTATACTCTGCTGAAAGTCATTTCTCTATCCATATGTGTATATCATTAAAGCATATGAAGTTATAAGAATTGTGTTGTATGGTGGTCACTAAAACATGCTGTAAGTTGGGGAATCAGCCAGATATTAGCTCCCCAGAGGCAACAGCATGGAAAATAACCAACACCAAGGCGGGGTATCAATCAACCCATCAACAGCCATTGTCCAGCAAGGGAGCTACAATGCAATGACTCACCTGAATGAAGCCACACCAGGGGAATTGCTCAACCTTGCTGGGAGACTCAGCAATGCCCCAGACATGCCTGGACCCGTGTTTTCCAAGCACGTGGACTGAGGGTATAAAACAGAGTTGTCATATGCTTGGCCCCTTCTCCTGCACCAACCTATGCTGCAAGCAACTAAGACACTGAGAAGAAGACAAGATTCCAACAGAGGAGATAGTATACAGATTTCACCCTTGAAATCTGCGCCAAAGGACTGCTAATTCATCTTGGGAGTTAGCTCTTGTCCAGCCCGGAGCACCCTCTGCAGGTCGGTGTCTCGCATGCTTTAGGGCCCCCATGTCCCTCCCAGACCCCAATAGGGTGAGAAAAACTGCTCAATCTGGTTGTTGCCCAGTCGAACAGGGCTGAGAGTTTAGACTGCGTGGTTATATTTTATTTCTTTTGGTAACTAACTCTGACTTTTTGCCTATCGCTTAAAATCTACCCTTTATAGTCAATACATTTGTTTTGCTGTTTATCTTTACCAGTGAGTTCATATGAAGTGTGTGGCAAATCTGCTCAGGTTTGACAAAGGCTGGTATATGTCCACTTTCTATTGATGAAGTGGTGAACCGATTAATAAAACTGCGTTGCTCGTCTTGAGCAGTGCAAGACGGTATGTTCCTGAGGTACAGTGCTGGGAGTTGGGGGGGATTTGGCTCTGGTGCCTTTCTCTGTGTGATTCATGAGTGGCTCTGGGAGTGTTCATGCAATCTAGCTGGGTGTAGGGCTCCACATGCTGGTGTGCTGAGTGATCACAGCGCCTGGAGGGGTTTGCTGCTGGTCACTAGCAAGACATTGTGGGAGACAGCCCAGGCTGGAGAGAGTTCAGGGGGTACAGCAGCCCCACAGTCCCAGGCTGCACCCCGGGGGGATCTCGGCACTGGATGACCTAATTATAGGCCTGACATCAATCCCAGGCAAAATAATAGAGCAGCTGATACTGTACTTGATGAATAAAGAATTAAGAGTAATGTAACTAGTGAAAATCAACATGGGTTTATGGAAAATAGAGCCTGTCAAACTAACTTGATTTTTTTGATGAGATTACAAGTTTAGTTGATAAAGGTAATAGCGTTGATGTAATAGACTTGTGGAAGGTGTTTGACTTGGTACCACATGACATTTTGATTTAAAAACTAGAATGATATAAAATGAACACCGCACACATTACATGGATTAAAAACTGGCTAGCTTTTAGGTCTCAAAATGTAATTGTAAATGGGGAATTATCATCGAGCAGGTATGTTTCCAGTGGGGTCCCTCAGGAAGCAGTTCTTGGCCCAATGCTATTTAACATTTTTGTCAATGACCTGGAAGGAAACACAAAAAATCACTGATAAAGTGTGCAGATGACAAAAAGTGGGGGAGTAGTAAATAATGAAGAGGACAGAGCAATTGGGATCACTTGGTAAACTGGGCACAAGAAAACAACGTGTGTTTTAATACAGCTAAATGGAAATGTATCCATCTAGGACAAAGAATGTAGACCAAACTTGCAGGATGGGGGGGCTGTAGCGAGGTCGAGACTCTCCCATGTGGCGCCTCCTGCTGGTCGTCTTGGGAATTAGCTCTTGTCCAGCCCGGAGCACCCTCTGCAGGCCGGTGTCTCGCCTGCCTTAGGGCCCCCCATGTACCTCCTTGACCCCAGAGCCCCTTACCTTTGGGTTCTGCCCCGCAGTACCCCCACTCTGGGTCTCCCCTTCTGGGGAACCCCAACTCTCACCCACCTTACCTCAGTGGCTACTGCCAATCGTCATCTAGCCCCCTCTCACTGGTGCAAACTGCAGTCTGTCATGGCCACGCATCATTGGCAAGGAGGTTGGAGCAGCTGTCTCTGCCTAACCCCAGGCTGCAGCCTCTGCAACCTCAGTACCTATTTTGGCCCTTTTAGCAAGGCCAGCAGTCTGGGGATTTACCAGGCTGGAGCTCCCCAGATCCTCTTGCCTATCCCCAGCCCTGCTCCGTTCCCTGTACCCCTGAGCTCCCGGGCAGCCTGGTCCTTCTCTCGCCAGAGAGAGAGACTGAGACTGACTCAGCTCCTGGTTCACAGCCCTTTTATAGGGCCAGCTGTGGCCTGATTGGGGCATAGCCCCAGCCATGGCTGCTTCCCCAATCAGCCTGGTTTGGCTGCTTTTACTCCTTTTCTCTAGGGAGTAGGGCAGCCGCCCCACTACAGGGACTATCTTGGGAAGCAATGACTCCGAAAAAGATTTGGAGGTTGTGGTGGATAATCAGCTGAACATGAGCTCCCAGTGCGACTGTGTGGCCAAGAGCATTAACGTGATCCTGGGATGCATAAATGGGTAAATCTCAAATAAAAGTAGAGAGGTTATTTTATCTCTGTATTTGACACTGCTGCGACCGCTGCTGGAATCCAGTGTCCAGTTCTGATGTTCACAATTCAAGAAGGCCACTGATAAATTGGAGAAGGTTCAGAGATGAGTCACGAGAATGATTAAAAGGATTAGAAAACAAGCCTTATAGTGATAAGCTAAATAGATTGAGCTCCTTGAGTTTAACAAAGAGATGGATAAGGGGTGACTTGATTACAACTTATAAGTACCTATAGGGGGAACAAATATTTCATAATGGGCTCTTCAGTCCAGCAGAGAAAGGTATAACAATCTAATGGATGCAAGTTGAAACTAGACAAATTCAGACTGAAACTAAGGTGCACATTTTTAACAGCGAGGGTAATTAATCATTGGACCAATTTACCAAGGTTTCTGGTGGATTCTCCAGCACTGACAGCCAGTCTTGATTTAAAAAACTGATTTTCCAAGAGATCTGCTCTAGGAATTATTTCGGGGAAGTTCTCTGGCCTATGTGAGACAGGAGGTCAGACTAGAGGATCACAATAGTCCCTTCTGGCCTTGGAATCTATTAATCCATGTTTCTCTTAGTTTTCAAACACTAGAAGACAGAGGCCTCTATTTTTCCTACTGTGTCCCCTTTACACTTCATAAACATCTGGGGTGTTCATTTGTGCTTCCGACAGACCCCTTAATACTAACTTATTTCCAAGATAACCCCACACCTTCTCCTCTCTTTTCAAATCTCTTCTGAAATACGTTTTCTTCCCTCATTTTCTCTTGCCTGCTGCTGCTTTTTACAATTGTTACAGAGGGAAGGAGGGAGAACTAGAGGTTAGGACAGGGGACTTGATGTGAGGACTTCTGGGTTCTATTCCCTCATCTGCCACTGACCTATTGGGTAGACGTGGCCAAGTCGCTAAGGCTCAGATTTTCCAAAGAGATCTGGGCCAGATTTCCAAGTGCTTGGCGTCCACAACTGGGGTCTGATTTTCAGAGGAGCTCGGCTCCTGCTCAGGCACTGAAATAAAGGCCGGATTTCCTAGAGAGCTCAGCACCCAATTGTGAGTGCTTTGCCTTTTGGAAAATCTGGCTCTTAAACGGCCGATCCTGCTTCCACTGGAGTAAAACGGTAAAAGTTCCATCAACTGCAGTGTTGCAGGGTCAGGCCTGTAACTGCTCTGTACCCATTTCCCTGTCTGTAAAGTAGGAATAACCATGTTACTATTACCAGTGTAACTGCCCCTCCAACTCCTCCTGGTATAGCCAAGTGCACACCCTCTAGATCTCAGGCCACTGCCTGTCTCTCAGGTTGGACTTGAGATTCTCCCACTTTTAACCCAGGCCTTAGGTTGCAGTGGCCTGTGTATCAATCATGATTTACCTCAGCAGGTCTGACTTATGTCCAGAGTAGACCCTGCACCTCTGTTCCCTCCGGGGCACAGACAGTGCTAATCAGTGACCAAACAGCCTCCTTAAAGCAACGGCTCATGTATTTAGAACAAAAGCATTTCACCGAAAAGACACCTTAAAAACAATAAAGGACACTGTATGCATGTCTAGCATTGCTGGTAGCTAACCATCTTCCACAACGTGATGCTGGTAGGACTAAGGCCCAGACCCTCAAAAGGTATGTGGGCACCTAAGTCCCCTTGAAATCAATGGCAGCTAAATAACTTTGAGGAAGTGGGCCTAACTCCCTGCGGACTCTCCTGCAGAGCCTCTCTCTCTCTCTCTCTCTCTGCTTGTCTCCCTGTTAGAGCCTCTGTCCCGTCCCCTGGGCACCCTACAGCAGCTCACTCCCCTGGTCATGAATCAAGCCTCTCTCAAATTGCCCTTCCATCTTGCAACTCCCAGCTCTGGTAAAAAAAAGGTTTGCAACTTGTTGGAGACAGGTGACAGGACCCAGGGTTGCCACCTTTCTAATGGCTGGTAACCAGATCCTGAGGCCCCGCCCCCTGCTCCGCCTCTTAGAATCATAGAATATCAGGGTTGGAAGAGACCTCAAGAGGTATCTAGTCCAACCCCCTGCTCAAAGCAGGACCAATTCCCAACTAAATCATCCCAGCCAGGGCTTTGTCAAGCTGGGCCTTAAAAACCTCTAAGGATGGAGATTCCACTACCTCCCTAGGTAACCCATTCCAGTGCTTTGCCACCCTCCTAGTGAAATAGTGTTTCCTAATATCCAACCTGGACCTCCCCCACTGCAACTAGAGACCATTGCTCCTCGTTCTGTCATCTGCTACCACTGAGAACAGCCGAGCTCCATCCTCTTTGGAACCCCCCTTCAGGTAGTTGAAAGCAGCTATCAAATCCCCCCTCATTCTTCTCTTCTGCAGACTAAATAATCCCAGTTCCCTCAGCCTCTCCTCATAAGTCATGTGCTCCAGCTCCCTAATCATTTTTGTTGCCCTCTGCTGGACTCTTTCCAATTTTTCCACATCCTTCTTGTAGCGTGGGGCCCAAAACTGGACACAGTACTCCAGATGAGGCCTCACCAATGTCGAATAGAGGGGAATGATCATGTGTCCCTCGATCTGCTGGCAATGCTCCTACTTATACAGCCCAAAATGCCGTTAGGCTTTCTTGGCAACAGGGGCACACTGTCGACTCATATCCAGCTTCTCGTCCACTGTAACTCCTAGGTCCTTTTCTGCAGAACTGCTGCCTAGCCATTCGGTCCCTAGTCTGTAGCAGTGCATGGGATTCTTCTGTCCTAAGTGCAGGACTCTGCACTTGTCCTTGTTGAACCTCAGATTTCTTTTGGCCCAACCCTCTAATTTGTCTAGGTCCCTCTGTATGCTATCCCTAATCTCCAGCATATCTACCACTGCTCCCAGTTTAGTGTCATCTGCAAACTTGCTGAGGGTGCAGTCCACGCCGTCCTCCAGATTATTAACAAAGATATTGAACAAAACCGGCCCCAGGACCGACCCTTGGGGCACTCCGCTTGATACCAGCTGCCAACTAGACATGGAGCCATTGATCACTACCGTTGAGCCCGATGATCTAGCCAGCTTTCTATCCACCTTATAGTCCATTCATCTGGCCCATACTACTTTAACTTGCCGGCAAGAATACTGTGGGAGACCGTATCAAAAGCTTTGCTAAAGTAAAGGAATAACACATCCACTGCTTTCCCCTCATCCACAGAGCCGGTTATATCGTCATAGAAGGTAATTAGGTTAGTCAGGCATGACTTGTCCTTGGTGAATCGATACGGACTCTCCTGATCACTTTCCTCTCCTCTAAGTGCTTTAGCATTGATTCCTTAAGGATCTGCTCCATGATTTTTCCAGGGACTGAGGTGAGGCTGACTGGCCTGTAATTCCCCAGATCCTCCTCCTTCCCTTTTTAAAAGATGGGTACTACATTAGCCTTTTTCCAGTCATCTGGGATCTCCCCAGATCGCCATAAGTTCTCAAAGATAATGGTCAATGGCTCTGCAATCACATCCGCCAACTCCTTTAGCACCCTCGGATGTAGCACATCCGGCCCCATGGACTTGTGCTCGTCCAGCTTTTCTAAATAGACCTGAACCACTTCTTTCTCCACAGAGGGCTTGTCATCTCCTCCCCATGCTGTGCTGCCCAGTGCAGCAGTCTGGGAGCTGACCTTGTTCGTGAAGACAGAGGCAAAAAAAGCATTGAGTACATTAGCTTTTTCCACATCCTATGTCACTAGGTTGCCTCCCTCATTCAGTAAGGGGCCCACATTTTCCTTGATTTTCTTCTTGTTGCTAACATAGCTGAAGAAACCCTTCTTGTTACTCTTAACATCCCTTGCTAGCTGTAACTCCAAGTGTGATTTGGCCTTCCTGATTTCACTCCTGCATGCCTGAGCAATATTTTTATACTCCTCCCTGGTCATTTGTCCGATCTTCCATTTCTTGTAAGCTTCTTTTTTGTGTTTAAGATCAGCAAGGATTTCACTGTTAAGCCAAGCTGGTCACCTGCCATATTTACTATTCTTTCTACACATCAGGATGGTTTGTTCCTGCAACCTCAGTAAGGATTCTTTAAAATACAGCCAGCTCTCCTGGACTCCTTTCTCCCTCATGTTATTCTCCCAGGGGATCCTGCCTACCAGTTCCCCGAGGGAGTCAAAGTCTGCTTTTCTGAAGTCCAGGGTCCATATTCTGCTGCTCTCCTTTCTTCCTTGTGTCAGGATCCTGACCTTGACCATCTCATGGTCACTGCCTCCCAGGTTCCCATCCACTTTTGCTTCCCCTATTAATTCTTCCCAGTTTGTAAGCAAGCAGGTCAAAAAGAGCTCTGCCCCTAGTTGGTTCCTCCAGCACTTGCACCAGGAAATTGTCCCCTACACTTTCCAAAAACTTTCTGGATTGTCTGTGCACCGCTGTATTGCTCTCCCAGCAGATATCGGGGTGATTGAAGTCTCCCATGAGAACCAGGGCCTGCGATCTATTAACTTCTGTTAGTTGCCGGAAGAAAGCCTCGTCCACCTCATCCCCCTGGTCTGGTGGTCTATAGCAGACTCCCACCAGCACATCACCCTTGTTCTCATACTTCTAAACTTAATCCAGAGACTGTTTTTCTGCAGTTTCATACTGGAGCTCTGAGCAGTCATACTGCTCTTACATACAACGCAACTCCCCCACCTTTTCTGCCCTGCCTGTCCTTCCTGAACAGTTTATATCCATCCATGACAGTGCTCCAGTCATGTGAGTTATCTCACCAAGTCTCTGTTATTCCAATCACATCATAGTTCCCTGACTGTGCCAGGACTTCCAGTTCTCCCTGCTTGTTTCCCAGGCTTCTTGCACTTTAGATAACTCTTCCCCCAAGGCCCTGCCCCCTTCTCCACCTCTTCCCTCCTGGTCCCGCCTCTTCTCCAATGGCCCTGCCTCCGCTCCACCTCTTCACCCTCCTCCTCCCCCCAATTAAAAAAAAAGAAGAGAGACATCCAGGATTGTCAAATAGCCTAATAATTTTCCAGTCACATACTGTGTTCATAAAAGTGATACATCTCAGTGTTCAGAACATTATTACAGATCCACCTCTGTCACAGATACCTGCCTATCATACAGTGGCTTTGGGAAGTTTAATAATCCGTGGCTGAAAAGGTTATGTGAGGGCAGGGTATGATTATGCCCGTGAAGGATGATGTGCATGAAAGATGCTGTACCCTTAAAGTTGCACTGTACAGTGTTGCAGATGTTCTCCACATATTAAAATGTATAGCTTCTTCTTTCCCCTCCCCCCGCTAAATGCACAGCCATGAAGTGAAACATTTATGGCTGGGACTTGCCTCTGAGCCCGACAGAGTTAGTTCGGCTCCCACTGACTGGTTTTTAATTTAAACATAGGTTTCTTTGGACAATCCCAGTCACTCTTTTTGCAGACTGGTATCTGTGCCTTGTTTGGAGACGTACCTGTCACTCCCAAGGCAGCGGGAGCTCCGAGCATGGGCCTGGCTCATCGGAGTTGGTCACCCAGAAACAGACGTCAGGACTGGAAGCGTGGGCTGAAGTGGCCCGTGCACGTCACCCAGTGAGTCTCTGGCAGGGCCACAAATGAAGCTCATCTGTCTCCTGCTATCAGGAACAAGGGCCTGCGGGTGAGCCTCGGACTAGCTACTTCGATCTCTAGGCAGACAAATGAACCCAGATAGACTACAGCAGAACCGCCTAGATGGGCCGACCCACTTGATCGGTCATACTCTTAAGTTCAGCAGCACCAGTAGGTCATCGGCCGCTCAACACTTATGCCCACAACTGCGATTGCTCCTGTGCCTGCCTTGTTCCCAGCCCTGATCAGTTCCTGGCTCTGTCCTTTGGCTCGGACTCCTGATTCTGGCTCTGACCCTCAGCGCTGTTCCTGGTCTCTAACTGCCCACTGCTCTGACCATTAGGCATGACAGCCCATGCCCCAGTCATGATCCAAGCCCTAGTCTGGAGCCTTATGCACTGGACCATGCCGCTCACATAGAAGAACATGTTTTTGATTGTTGCGGAAGCTGAAAGTGAAGCAACTATGTTGGGCCCTGGCAAATCAGGTTGGTAAGACAGGCAAAGACAGACCAGTAGCTAGACCAACACTGGTGCTGGACATTTAATATCCAGCCCATTGGCTGTACCTTCAGGCAAAATCTGCTTTGAGAGAAACTGAAACCAAATTTTTTCCCCTCAAAGTTTTCTATTAAAATCAAAAAATGGAAAAAAAAAAAATCAAAATCAACCCAAGGTGTTTCAGGTCGGCTCAATTTCCCGCCTCCCCCCTCCTCCAGATTTTCCAATTCCAATTAGCTCGAGTTGTAAGACAGATGGTGGAGCAGATCCACCTGGTATTGGTGCTAGTCGGTCTTCTGTAGGAACCAGCAGACCCCAGTTGAGGGATCCTAATGGAGCATATCAGAATATGCTATAGAACCGTGGTGCAATTTACGTATGGCGTGCAAACCCCCACTGTACCTCCGCTGGCAGAAGGCAGGTGGGAAACTCAATGGGCACATTGATCTTGAGCCAACACACAATCTTACAAAAAGCAAGAATTTTATTTACACCTAGAATTGGAACAATCGTTACATTTGGCAGTTTAAAAACCCAGGACAAAAACACTGTGGTGGGTGTGTGAAACTCCGTTCATTTATTTAAATTCTTTTTTTTTTTTTAAACACAATAAATGTGCCAACGTGCAAAGCAGTACAGAACCATCAGCAATTCTGTCATATAGAAGCCAAAAAAGGGTAACAAGGATCACTGAAGCATTAAAACCATGAGAATTGCTGTAACGAAAGACCCAGGAGTGTTTCTACTAGATTTTTCGGGGGAGATGGGGGCGGGGGGGGTTGATTCCAAAATTTTCTCCATCCTAACAGAGAGAGATTTTAAAATACAGCCCCTTAAAAACATCCCGTATATTCTAGATTATTCTGAAAGTTCAGGGAGCTTCCTTTCTCTCCAGTCACTAGCAGAGTATATTTAAATTTATTGAACTGAAAGTTAGTACAATAAAAAGCTTTTTTAAAATGCAGTACCAAGAAATAAAGGATATGGGTCAGGGAGAGCAGGAGAAGCAAAATCCACCCCCCCCCCCCAAATTAAAGGGGAAAAGATCAGATTATTTGAGTGCACTGTTTCCCTAGTAGCTTAAGATGAAGAGATAAGGTTAAAAATCGAACTGCTGTCAAACAAGCGAGATTACAGTTTGAACAGACAAAGGGGAGAGACGGAAAGCAGGCAGTTCTAAATGCATTTGGAAGCATGCACATGGTGAATAACCAAAATTGCTCAATCAAGGAGGAGAAAAGTGATCTGTGAGACGAGGACATCTTCCCTTCCCTCCTCTCCCCCCAAATGTGTCCCTCACACACACTGTAAAGTGACAGGTGCCAAAACAGTGTTTAGCAGAACACAAAGCATTGAAAGAGCTGGAAAGATGGAGGCTCCACAATTGGACGGCAGGACGAGAACAAACAAAAAAAAAAGACAAAGGAGGAAGCAAATAAAAAGGACAAAGGAGCTATTTTTGGTATTCTCCAATAAATGCTCAATATAGAAACAATTAGCTTGCAAAAAATCACTAACGCCCCTACCCTCTCCATTTAAAATAGAACAGTTACTTAAGTTTGCTCTAGGAATTTAAATGAATCACAATGCACTAGGGTGCCATTCTCTGCCCAGAAACAGCAATGGACAAGGAACAATCTTTCCCTGGCTCAGTTTTGGAGTTCAGAGATCGGAGCGGAAGACGACCAAGGGCCTGGATAAAGCTGTCAGAATGGAAAGCAATTGAAAGGATTGGGACTAATTAGAAAGGAGACAAAAGTAACAAACTAACGAATGGGATAGAGGCGGTAGATCTTCCGTTCACCCTTTCCACAATAGAACAAACTGAAGAATGAATTCAAAATGGATAAAAGGAAATAGAATTTTTCCACACAAATGCCCATTTACCCTGTGGAACTCACTGCCACAGGATATTGCGACTATGACTTTAGTAGGATTCAAAAAGGGATTGGAGATTGGATATTCTTGTTATCCACATAAACACCCAGAGTTCTAACAGTAAATATTAAACAAACAAGAATCTTGAAAGGGAGCCACTATTGGGAGTCAGGAGAATGCTTCCCCTGAGGTCAGGGTTATCCCATACACGTGGACTGCAAGGTATCTTGCACCTTCTTCTGGAGCATCTCTTGGGAGACAAAATATTGGGACTGGATGGACCATGGTCCAGTCTGGCAATTCCTATGAACCTTGATGCGACTTTAGAAAATGCTAAGCTAGGTTAGGGTGTCATCCAGTGGAAATTTATAATCCAAACTGGCTCCCAGTGACTTCAATGGCAGCTTTGCTAGTGGGCTCCAGTTAGGGTTGCCAACCCTCCAGGATTATCCTGGAGTCTCCAGGAATGAAAGATTAACCTTTAATTAAAGAGAATGTTACGTGATGAAACCTCCAGGAATTCATTCAACCAAAGTTGGCAACCCTAGCTCCAGTGGAACAGGACTAGGCCCTAAGTGGTTATAAACTGGAGCAGCAAATAGCCTACCCCAGGAGCAAGCTGGGAACACTCGAGGGGAGTCTCACGCAGGTTACCTGCCAATTCCTTGATAGTCAGCTTGCTGCTGCTCAACCGGGGCATCCTAAAGGCTCCCATAACGATGCATCGAGAGGCATCGGATTTTCCTAGCAGCAGCCATCAGAAATCAGATTCCGCAGCACCCCCCAGCGCGGCGGGCGGATGGAGACGCTGCTCAGCAAGGGGACGCGACCTGCAGCCCGTTCGCCTGCTCCTTCCTGGGGAAGTGGAGACACGTTTAAGGCGACGGGGCTTTAAACCAACACAATGTGCTAGAGGCGCTAGTTGGGGTGAGCAAGCTCCAGCACATTGGCGCGTGGGAGAAGCCAAGGGAGACGAAGGCCCAAGCAAGATGTGCTGTCTAGGGCAAAGCAGGCCTCTTGCACCTGCACCGGCTGGAAGCCTAGGCCAGAGGCTCACAGGCAAGAGGCACCTGCATTATTTAAAAGGGAAAACTAGGCTGACAAATGCTGGCTGAGTAAGCAGAGGGCACGCCGGGGGCTCAATTCCGCAGGGGCTCTGGCGCCGCAGTTCAATCTCGCGGTTCAGCTAGAGGCAGGAGACGCCACTAACCCCAGAATTGCCCACTGAGCACCAGCAAAGGAGCTTCATAGGTAGAGAGACCCTCCCTTTCCCTCTGTGGCCAAAGAGAGAGGAAGGCACTGTGGAAAAGCCCTGAACCACCACCCTTCTGTGTAGGGAACAGCTATCCTCCCTCAGCCCCAGCCCGCTTTTCCTCTCCCGAGGGCCATCTCAGACTCTGCTCTGTCACCCCCCTGACATTTCAACCCCACTGAGCGCACAGGGGGTGCATGGGAGTTCCACCGTATGGCATTTAGCTCACCAGCTGCCAACGTAGACGCTAGCCTGGTGAGTGAAGCAGCACCCCCACATATATGCAGCACACTGTTTCCTATTATCTTGGGTCACAGCAGCCCTTTAGCTTCACATATTCCGCCCCGAATAAGGAAATTCCCCTGGGACTCGCACTGGATTCTTCTGTTCAGAAAACACAGTCCTGCTGCACAGGGATTTGGGCTCAGAGCCAACTGGGCAGAGGCAGCTCATACGGCCATCTTCCAAACCCATCGCTAGGTAGAGACCTGCAGCATGCCCAAAACTCAGGTTAATCCAAAACCCATTCAAGTCAATAGGTTTCTTTCCATGGTCTGATGTTTGTACAGCACCTGGCACAATACCTGCGCCACAGCAAGGACTCCTAGGTGCGACCATGATGAAGATAATTAACTTCACTCGGATTTGGATTAGGCTTTAAAGGAGGAACATGAGCAACCGCAAAGTGGGTGCGGGAAAAGGGGCAGCAGCAGTGACTACGGTGGATGAAGTGCGAGGATCCTGGCAGCTGCCAACGTTCACTGAACAAACAGAGCTAGGACTGGGCAGCAGTTCCAGGAGAAAACTGCTTGTAGGGAGGAGGTAGCAGCTCATTGCAGGGCGCAGGTGGGGGACAGGCCCTGGCCAGCAGTCAGATTCAGGTGAAAACATACGAGGATGACAACAAAGCAGCTGAGGGTTGGGGGATGAACTTTGGTCCTGTGGCACCCTCTGAATATTTACAGGGAGCAGCACCAGCCCCTTCAGCATGGGAGCAGGGCGTGGGACTGGAGAGGCTGGATCTGGTTCACACGTTTGAGCGATCCTTCAAAACTGAAACAGCAGCAGGAAGTGGCTTTTAATTTCCCTCCTAAGCCTCAGCGATATTACTCATGTCAAAGCCTTCTAAAAGAGCCATGCCACTTGCATGTTCCCATCCACTGCCCAGGCGTCGCTTCCTTCTGTGTCTGGATGATAAAAAGTTTCCTGGTTCTAGATTTTCTTTAGTTCTGAGATGATGCAGCTGGAGGGGGCTGCAGCCGGTTTACAACCACTGGTTGGTGGGTTGTTTTTTTTTTTTTTATAAATGCATTTTCAAGGAGTGTTGTCCCTAGCAGTGGGCACAAACTGATTAGGCTCCAACCTTTTCTCCCAAGTCTTGGCTATTCCATTTCCTGGAGATGATTTTCCTCCTCTAATTCCCTAGCCTGTGGTGAGCCTGCATACGAAATTGCAGAGCACGCTGACTACACCAGTGATCGGACAACACCTGCTGGCCATTTTGATGAACTGTACGTTCTCAGCACAGCAAGGCACATAATAGAGGTAGTGAACTAAATCTAGCAGCTACTTCCCCCCCCCCCCTCCCCAGAGCTGATCCAAGCCAATGGGAGTTGAGGGAACTCCCGGAGGATCAGACTCTACCATATTATAGGGTAGCTTGAGAGCAGGCAAGTCACTAGTGAATGGGAAATGTGATTCCGCCATTAAGGCACATACCCGCTCCCCCATCTCAAAGTCATCAGGCTACAGAATGAATAGATGTGCCTGCAAACATCAGACCCTTGGTGGAAGTGCAGAACCACTCCTAGGAAAGCACCTCCCTCCCATGGCAGTTAAAGGGCCACACACATCCCCTGTGATCCCAAATCACAGGTGCAGCGTTCTAGGCCACATGTACAGATAGAAATGATCATTTTGCAAGAATCGCTATTTTTCTCAGAATAATTTATTAAATACAGCATTAAAATTTTATTTGTTATGAATTCAGTCATTAAAAACAAGTTTGTATTTCATATATTTATGGACCTGGACAATCATTTTAACACTATCGGTGCAGAGAGAGAGAGAGAGAGAGAGACCGACCAACAGTGCCAGTGCTGCTAGGGAATGGTTATTTCCCCATCCTCCCTTCCCCCAAAGCCGTTCCACACAATTAATGACATTTGCACAGAAAAGCGAGAGCTGTCCCCCAGCAGCCAGCCCTCGGTTAGGTAGAGGCAGGTGGAAGCAGGGGTGATGGAAAGGTTTAAGCTCTCAAGAATTGGCTTCTGCTAGCGGGTGCAGAACTTGAGACCCCTTATTGTGGGTTCAGCTCCCATCACTGTCAAATGCAGCTGTAGGTGATCAGCATGTCTGATTATCACACCGGTAGGAGGTCAAGATGGGCACCCTCAAAAAACAAAAGCCACCATGGCAGAGGCCCCCTGTTGTGGGGGGGGGGAAATGGGGAGTTGCCCCTAACTCTGCCCCTGGAGCATGCACATTTGGTTTGGTTTTGCACTGCGGCTTGCAAAGCTAGTTTTCCTTATGAGCCAGGGAACCCTATTCCAGTGGCAGATCAACCTTCCCCCTCCCCAAGACAGCACAAGCTTGTGGGGGGAGCTGCAGACAGCTTTGATGTGGTGAGAAGCAGGAGTAGGCCACAGTCCAAGGGCCTTCCTGGCACTCCCAGCCGCTGCCCAGCAAGGCTCTTTGGGAGGAGAGCATTTCGTGGTATAGGGTCGTTTCAAAGGGCGGGGGGGGGGTATTCCCCATCAGGCGCCTTGGGAGAGTTCAGAGGTAGTGTTAGACAGAAGTTTGAAGCATGATTGTCAGTTTCCAGCTGGCTGAGAGCAGTGGAGAGTGGGAGCGAAGAGGTTACGCCCTCCAGCGGATTTGAGTGGCATGGCAGAGCTTATCCCCTTTATACCAAAGCCCTACAGCATTTAAAAGGCATGAAGCCAATAGGGTACTGCAGGTGGTGCTCAGAAAATCCTATAAGGTTTTTATAGACAATTCTATTCCTGCAGGAGACCTCTAAAGACTGGCTTTAAAAGTGCCACGAAAAGGTATCAAGTTGTATAGCATGGGCCCCTTCCCCCTCACCGCCCAGGACTATCTCCAATACGAACCCTGCTAGGGTTCCTGACGAGTGCCTAGGTCAAGGCCCTGGCTCCAGCAGCCCTTGTCTCGTCACGTGCTGGCAACGTTTTAGCTTGCAACTGTTGGAAGCTGGCCAGTCACTTGGCAGCATGGCAATGCCGAGAGCCTGCCCTGTAGGCCCTATTTACTCCCTCGGTCTGTGGCTGTACCTTCCAGAGATCTGTTGGGGCAGATGTTGCCCCATTGATTTGGTGTAAAGGGGGGTGTGCAGAGCAGGTAGGAAGGGCGTTGAGGAAGTCAGCTACACCAAAGGCCCATGTGGAAGGATGACTAAGGCTGCTGAGTCCAGTCCCGATTAGAAACAGCACTCAAAAAACCCACCACATAAAAAAAAATATGTATCAAAAGAACCCACACGAGCCCACTATTGCGGACAGTAGAGACAACAATTCAGTAGCATTTTCCATAAGGCATCACAGGTGCTTCAATAATAAAGCAGTAAATAAAGTGTTGGATTACAGTACGGGAACACAGACCATTGTGCAAGGTGTCCCGAGGGCAGGCAACATCTCCGCCCCGCTGCGTCAGGAGAGTGGGTGTGAGGGGGCTGTACAATTCCCCTCCCCCCCACATACATACACACACCACGCCCCACACTGCTTCTCACCGCTCTATTTCTTAAAAAAAAAAAAAAAAAGACTTAAAAATCTCAGCCCAGGAGTAGCCGGTGGCCCCAAGTACAAGATGCTTTGCGCGGTACCAGACTTGGCAGCAGACGGGGAGCCATGGGGCCTCAGGGCCAGCACCGTCAGGGTTCCAAGCACAGGGCTAGTTGCCATTGCTGAGGCTGGAGTTGGCGCTGCTGCAGCTCTGTTCATAGGAAGGAGGTGCCTCTATAGGGGAGAGGAAAAAAATAAGTTTAGGAGTCAGCATCTACAGCTTACTTTGAAGGTTTCCTTCCCACCACTCTGCTCCTCCAGCTAGGGCCAGATGCAAATCCCACTGAAGCCAATGGCAAAAAGTCATCTCAGACTTTACAGGATTAGAGCCCATAAAGAGAGACGCACAAATGAGTGAGTTTTTTTGTGGACAATCTGCCATTCTGCTCCTGTCAGGGCATGAACCGGAGGACAGAGGAGCCAGGAATGACTTTTGTGGCCCACAGAACACCGGAGATGCAGCCCCCAGCCCTGCCGTCTGCCCGGGAAGTACATGAACTGGTCACTTGCGAGGCTGTAAAGGACGGTCTGTAGCTACTGAAAGAGACTCATACCCCTAGAATTTGTCCGTTCATGCAAGAAAAAAAAAAAAAAAAAAAAAAAAAAAAAAAAAAAAAAAAACTTTCAATTAGGTGGATGGCCATCAACACAGGCACTTACATAGTCCTTCAGAGCTCTTTAAAGGTTAAACTTCACAACTCCCTGGTCTGGTAGGGATTAACACTCAGTTTTACAGGTGGTTCCTATCTGTGTTCGACACATGCGTACACAAGCACACCGTGTGCCAGAGATCAGAGAATTCTAGCAAGAGCGTCCTGCAGTTGTCATCCTCCTGCGCCGAACCCAGGGGATAAGAGAAGGGGCAGACCAACACCTCCCCAGTTCCTTTATTTCTGCCAATCAGATACAATCCACAGCAGAGGGGAAGGAGGGTGGGTAGTACAATACGGATAGGGACCACACATCTCAAAGAACCTCCAGTTACAGGTAAGTAGCCTCCATTTCTTCTTAAAGTGTGTGTTCCTATGTGTATTCCACACACGGGTGATTGGTAAACTGTATTCAAATCAGGTGTGCGTGCGGGGGTGCAAGGATGCAGTTGGTATAGAGGTTTAATACTGCTGGCCCTGCTCCATCTGCAGACAAGGCCTGGACCAATGCCTAATGTTTCACAAAACTATGAATGGAGCTAGGTTAATGTCCAAATGAATGTAAGAGTCTTTCATGCTGAGAGCTGCAAACCACATTCCCTCCACCAGTAAGGGGATTATTTATGCCAGGTTAACCAGCTAGCATTTTGATTTGCCGATAAACACGTAATGGCTGAAGGTGGAGAACAGGTCTCCATCCTCAGTTTTTCTTGGGAATGATGGAATACGGGGAGTAGAAACCTTTCCCTTTGTGCGGAGGTGGCACTTGTTGGATGGAGAATCTCCTCCTGAGTGGTCCCTGAAGAGGAACCAGGAAGGGGAGAGGTTTTCTACGGAGTAGCCAAGGTGGCTGATTTCTAATATCCACTTGTCTGTTGTGATTACCACCCAGTTGTGGGCAAAGAGGTGGAGGGGGCCACCAAATGCTCCGGGGGCAGAAGTGGATGGCATCAGTAGGGGTAGGAGGTTCTTGATCATCCCATCAAAAGTAATCCCTGGGTGGTGGATGTGCTGGAGTATTTGCAGGTGTGGCATAGGGACAGAATACCTACGTCTTTGTATCCGCCAACATTTGCCTGGTGGCTCGAAAGGGCACTGGTGGTGGAATGGTGGAGGCGGCAGATTTGGCTCATGCACTTGTGCTTTCTCTTTGGGGCAGGGGTGTAAATGCCTGGGGAGCAGAGGATTGTCCTAGAGTCCTTCAGTGTTTGTAGAGACTCGTCAAACTTCACACTAGATAGATTACACTCGATGGGCAAGTTCTCTAGGACATTCTGAACCTCCTGGGGAAACCCAGAGGAGTGTAGCCAAGACTCATGCCTGATGGAGTATTCCTGTCTCCATCCCACTAGACGCCATGTTAGCAGCATCCATGGCAACTTGAAGGGATGTTTTCGCCACCAATTTGCCATCCTCAATGAAGTCTTGAAATTGGGCCCGGTCTTCTTGAGGAAGATTTTGGACTTCAGGGACAAAAACACCCAGTAACTGTTGAAGTAATTTTGCCAACAGAGCCTGGTAGTTAGCAATATGAAACAGAAGGCTGGTAGAAGATACCTTCCTCCCTAGAAGGTCAAGCCATTTGGAGCCCTTGTCCACAGGTGCTGCTTTAGGATGCTGCAGCCTAGATCTCCCAGAGGCTGCTTGCACCACCAGGGAGTTGATTGCTGAATGTGTGAAAAGAAACTCCACTCCTTGGCTAGTACAAAAATCTCACCCCTTGCCCCTTTTCAGGGTGGGGCACAGGAGGCTGGAGAATGCCATGCTACCCTGGCTGGTTCCAGGATGCCCTCACTTACTGGGAGGGCTACTTGGCTGGAAGCAGAAGGCTGCAAGATGTCGGAGAGTGTGCTGAGTATCTTGGACATCCTCAAGTGAAACCTGGAGTTCATTCCCCACTCTCTGCAGGAGCTCCTGATATTGCCTGTGGCCATCATTCAGGGATAGGGAAGAAGGGGCAAATTGCCTCATTTAGTGAAGGTGAGAAACACCCATTGGTACCTCAAGATCCAGCTTGAATTTCTCCTCCCTTGTACTACCAACCAGCTCCACTGTGTAGTGTAGAAGAGAGTCAATGGGACTCATGGATGGCTCCAGCTTGTCTAAAATAGGGATCCCATAGACCTGAACAGGTCCAATACGAAGGGCTGACCAGTTGTGGGGGATCCCAAGAATCACATTACATCAGTCCCTTGGATAGTTGTATCTGGGTGGAGGATGGACTCCAGATCTTTGAGTCTATCTGAACTCCCCTCCATATGTGGGGATGATGGTTCATCTGGAGCTTCCAACCCACCTAGAGAGAAAGCTGGTTCCTGTTCAACCAGAGCCATCTGCACTGGTGGGTAAAGCTCCTGCCTATGGATGGGAGAGGGGAGCATCTCCATTTCCTCAAGGTTCCCTCCTCCAGTGTCAAAATGTCTCAAGACCTGAAAGAAGGGGAGGTTGAGGAAGGGGAGGGTGAAGATATACACTACAGCAGTGATCACCACCCAGTCAATCCTCGAAGATCTCTGGTGGTGCAATGGGGCTGCCACTAAGGCAGGCTCCCTGCTGCCCCAGCCCCACGCTGGTCCCAGAAGCAGCCAACGCAGCCCCGGGGAGTAAGGAGAGGGGGGGGGGCAGGGAACTCCCTCCGTGCCTGCAAGCACTGCCCCTGCAGCTCCCATTGGCCAGGAACAGGGAGCTGTGGCCAATAGGAGCTGCAGGGGTGGTGCTTACAGAGAGGGGCAGCACACAGAGCCACATGCCCCCGCCCGCCCCCAGAGGCCGCAGGGGCATGTTGGCCCCTTCTGGAATTGGCATGGTGCGGCGCCAGGGTAGGCTGGGAGCCTGCCTTAGCCTCGCTGGGCTGCCGACCGGGAGCCACCCGAGGCAAGTGCTGCCCGGTGGGAGGCCACACCCCAATCCCCAGCCCAGAGCCAGCACCCCAAACCCCCTCCTGCACCCCAACACTCTGCCGCTGCCCAGAGGGCCCCCCCTGCACCCAAACTCTCTCCCAGAGCTTGCACACCTCCTCCCTCCTGCACCCCAACCGCCTGCCCCAGGCTCAGCCCAGAGCCCCTTCCCACCCTGTGAAGCCCTCAGCCCCAGCCCAGAGAAAGTGAATGAGGGTGGGGGAGAGCTAGTGAGGGAGGGGGGATGGAGTGAGCAGGATGGGGTAGATCCTGGCTTGCCCTTAAATTCAAAAGTGATCTTGGGTGTAAAAAGGTTGGAGACGACTGCCCTACAGGGAGGTGTAGGTTTTGGTTTGTCTTGAAGTACGAGGTGTTCCTATAGTTGGAACTAGCAGATCTGGCATGTCCCTAGTCCAGGAATGGGTTGGTATCGGCAAAGTCTAACTGGGACCTCAGGTGGTCTTGGTGTGCCGATCCTTCGGCTTATCAACTGGAGACGTGGTCAGTACTGGCAGAGCCTTTCATCTTTGCGCCTTAGCCTCACGATCAGAGGGTTTACGCTGGCTAAAGTCTTAGGATTTGGGCACGAGGAAGGATTCCGTCTTTTGGGAGCAGACCTAGGAGGACACGTGTCCTCGTACTCACGAGTGCGCCCCTTGCTCTCGTGAGCAGCCCTAGCTGATGACTATTTGGGTGTCGCAGCTCTGGAGCGCGTGCTTGGAGGGCCGTTGCTCATTGGTGGAAGTCGATGTACGGTGTGTGGGGGAGGGTAGAGGGAGTCTCCCTGGCCGGTATCTGAGTTCTCAGATGGAGATCTCCCTCCTCACAAAGGCAGCACTATTGTTTGATGCTCGCAGAGAAGGAACGGGGATAGAGATACAGTTCTTCAGCAAAGCTAAACTTACTACTAAAAGACAAACGACCACCACCAAGACTCCATCCAGCAGATTTACAGGTGCTGAAGACAAAAGACAAAACACAGGGGTATCTACGGCCACAGAAGATTCCGAACTCGGGCCATGCGGTGGTAAGAAAGAACTGGAGAAGTCTCCGTCTGCACTGACTCTTATCCCCTCAGTTCGGAGCACAAGGAGGGCATCTGCGCAGGCACGGACCGACCGACAGACACTACTGGCTAGAAATCTCCAGTCTCAGGTGCATGGCATGCGTGCATACCCACGTGTGCAATACACAGAGGGACCAGCCCTCGAAGTAGTAGTCATGGTTTTGCTTACCTATGCAGCAGTTAGGTTAGTACCCCTAGATCTCCCTCCTCTCCCAGTCAATCAGCATCCTCTCACTCCCCTTGCAATTCAGCCATCCCTTGTTTGCGGATGTTTGGCCTCAAAGAAACAGCTTGGGTCAGTTACACAGCCAAGACGCTGCCTAGTGCCTCAGTTTTTACCCTGGGTGCGAAGGGTGTTCTTACTGCCTTAGGATATTGGTTTGGTCTAAGCCTGCTCTCTCTCAGACCCTAAATGGGCAGTTCTGGGATAGGCAGGGTTCCATGGATTTTCTCCTCGTGTATAAACGCATTCCCAAATTCTTACATGTTGGACCATCTCAGACATGTAGAATTTCCCCTCTTTGAGCCAGACCAAATGCCCATTCACATCAAAGAAAAGACTCCCGTTAAACTCGCTTTTCCAGCTCTGTTGCCCACCAGCATGGGCCCAGACATTTGCACCATCCTGTTGGACCAACACCATCTTTTACAAAGATCTTCTCCTCTTCCACAGCTATCCAAGATAATGGTGGCTGTGGGTAGGTAGCCTCACTCAGACATGTGACATGACTGTCATGGCTATAAGGGGGGAGGGCGGGGAGAGAGAGAGAAAAAAGATCCTTTATGGGGGCTAGTGGACACAGAAACTCTGTGGCTTTCCTGACTAACAGACCGTGTGGCCTTGTCTCCTCCTACAAGGCTCTCCCCATGTCCTGGCCTGGCTCAGCAGCCATGGAAAGAACCACTACACCACACGGTAGGGCTTCAACCACTGCTCTGGAAGCAGCAGGGTAAGGGACAATTCTGTACTCCCAACAGCCGCTAGATTGATTTCCCCTCAGAACCTGGACAGTGGCTTTTTTAGAGCTCCGGGAGGGAGCGCTCACCATAGGGGTAACCCCACGTGCTGTACTCCGGAGGCAAGATGAGAGAGCCGGCGGTGGGAACCGGAACCACTGTCCCCTCAGCATAGTAAGGGACGGTCGCTCCTGTCGCCAAGCAAAGCGTGGGGTGGTTTGGGGAGGCAGTCTGGTCTGAGTCCAGCCTTAGGTCCTGGAAGCTCAGTCCTGGAGCGTAGCTGAACGCCTGAAGCTGGGAATGGCTTTTGGTGGGGATTGAAACATTGTCCATTGGGTGATAGCCACTGGCCGCTTCCTCCTCTTCTGGTGGGGCGGACGGAACCACAACGGACGGAATATGCTGGATCGACCTAGCCGGGGTCACAGGAACCCTGTTCACAGCGATGTTGCCGATGTAAATCGGCAGAGTGACTGAAACCTCTGGCGACTTCAGGGAAACCTGGGGAGAGGGAAAACAAGGGGCATCCAAGTTGGTCAATCCAGGTTCTGCCAAAGGACCAGTTGCTCCAAACACAGGTAGTTCCAGCCACTGAGCAGAGATTAACGAGCCAGTTACAACTCTAGGCCCAAACGTGCCCGAGTGGGAGCGAGTTACTGGGAGGTCCCCAGTCTCACGCTGGAGCACCCACATGGTCTTGTTTGGTGCCTTAAGTTTTTAAGAGAGCTCAGGGCCAAATTTCCAAGTACTCAGGACCCAACGTGCAGAATTCTGCTGAAAGCTTGGCCAGAAGCATCACCTTTATTCCTACCTCTAGCCGGCTAACCCCAGACTTGCTGTAGTTGGGACAGCTCTGTTCGGCTTGCTGCTGAAAAATGCTACGTAAAGCCGTGCATCTATGGGTGGGGATTGTAGTATTTCCCTTGCGCCAAATCGGGAAGCGGACTGGACCTCTGTAACCCAGGGAGCTGCAGACACATCTGCTGAGCAGTTTGACAGGCAAGTCCTACCACATGGGCGTCTCCTCCAGACCAGTGGTGTTCACTCCCAGGAGCGCAGTATAGTTTGGAGAGCTTCCCCCAGGCACAAACGCCTCTGGCTCCACCCTCCCCAAGGACTCTGCCTGCTCTGGCCCAGCCCATTGGAAGCACCCTCGGGTGTTCTGCTGGTAGGAAGGGGCAGGGCAGTACCTACTTGGATATAGTAGTCGACATGTATGAGGCTGCAGCCGTGCAGCACAGACTGCGGCAGCGCGGGGACAAGGATCTGCTCCTTCCATTCCGCGTGCTTCCAGGCCTTCACCCCCGAGCCCTCCACCTCAGCAATGGTCCTCAAGTCATAAATCCAGCGCTTGGATTTATAAGCGACCTTCTAGAGAGAGGAGCGAAGAGGGGATTAAGCAGAAAGATTTCTACAAGGTCCATTTCCCTAGGCTTCCAGTTTTGCTCAGGGCTGCCAAGAACTAGAAACCCCTTAAGCGTTGCCGAGCGAGAGTAAGCAGAGGTCTGGCATGACGGACAGCAACCCGGAGTTTCTGCCCTGTTTCAATTATGTGACAGTCGCCATCTTGGTGGACACTCTGGAGACTATATCAAGGACTCCAGAGCTGAAAGCATGGACTACTACAGCTCTCTAGCTGGGGCTGCAAGAGACTCAGTGGAGCAGGCACAGAGTGGGGTGAGGATCTGTAACCTGCCCTCTGTCCGCGCACTGAGTTACACCTGGACTGCATTCAAGGGGGCTTCTCTCCTCCCACCGTGCCCAAGTTAGTTAATTCTGGTTCCCCTCTCAGGGTTTGGTTTCCACCTGACCTCCTCCCACCACCACCTACTGTGCACCTGGGGAAGGGAGATGCACAAGGATTTCGAGTTTAGCAGACCCCCCCCCACATTGATATCATTGCGCCTAGAAAGGAAAGCAGGTCTTGAGACACTGCTCTCAGCACCTGTCTGGATGTGGCTCCATCCAAGCCAGCCCAGCATCGGTCCCAGTCCCTGCCGATGACTCTTACCTGGAGTAGACTGGCCACCACCGTGCCAGTGTCCCGGCCAGACTTGTTCTCGATGTCTGTGCGTAGCTGAATTGCCTGCCCCACGATATACCCTTTGAGGTCCGAGGTGGCAGTTAAGATGATGTTTCCACTCTTCACCAGCTTGTAGTTGAACTTCTTGGTGATGGACGTGGTGTTGGGTTGCTGTGGGAGGACAGCAGGTGGTCAGATGTGGGGGCTCAAGAGGGAGTTTGCAGTTTTCAGAAAAAAATGGTCAAAGGGAATGAGGGTTTGTCCCCCACGCAAAATCCTAAACACGTGGTCTTCCAACAACCCTGGTATCCTATGCAGTTTGAATGAGGCTGCAGGCACCTCTGGGTGGATGCCACATCTCCCACATGTGGACAAATACAATGCTATGAGCTACTGTACCCCACAGATCGTCTTCCAGAGTAGGGCAGACTTCGCTGATCCCCAGAGGGCTGTGCAAACCACAGGTAAACAAACACAAAGCAGCTGCCTTTCCCGTACATGCTGTACAGTGATCTCAAGGGCCAGTGCCCAGAGAGGGCTAGTCTGTGCAGGCCTGGAGCATTCCTCTTTCACACCAGCAGTGACACAGCCACCCCAGAACAAGGGTCTATTCCTCAGGAAAGATTCCAGGCTGGCAAAAGCCAGACGATGGTGTCATTAGACCCAAAGGGCCATTACAACAACCCCTAGGATAAGGCTGGTTACACGCTCCCCCAGGCCTACACCCAGTGGGATCACCTAGAAAAAGGCTGGTTCTCATGCAGATCTCTGCAGCCCACGCATGAAGGTGGCCGAGATAGTCAGTGGGGCAAGTAGGGTGGTCCAGTCTGGTCTGCCGTAAGCTATTTATAGCCAGTACAGTGTACAGGAAAGACACAGGAGGAGCAGACAGTGGGGCTGTGCAGTGACCCCAGGCCAGCAGCTCCTCCAGCACAGCTCTACCGTCCCCAGGCCTTCCACACAGCTGTGCACCCGGGTCTCCTGTCCGGGGTCTGTACAGCAGCCCCGCTGGAGGACAGGGCTGGGCTGGTACAGCAGCGCTGGAGGAGCAGCCAGCGTGGGGCTCGGTTGCCAACGTGTCTGAAATAAATATTCTCGGCTGTCAGAGGGAGCTGGTTTGAAGCTCCTCTGCTGGCGATTCTCAAAGCAGGTGTGACTGAGCCGGCTATTGTTCCTCTTCTCTTAGCAGCCCACACAGCAGCTGTGCCGTGTCCACCCACTGCGAGTGCTCCCCTCCCCCCCCGTAACGTGGGATGGATCATGGGGAGGGGCGGAGGAGACCAGGGGGCCCCAGGCTAGGGGAGAAGTGGGGTCACACAGGGAGGTCACATCCCCCCCCTCCCCCTTTAACTGGTGCAACGTACCGGTAAGAAATGAATACTACTTGCACCACTGGCGCTAGTGGAAACAGGCCCATTGATTTACGGCCCAGACCAACGATGCCCTGCAGTGCTTTGGGTGACAACGTGCTAATCCCTACTGCATCTCATCCCATGCAGTGCGCTCCATGAGCAACCCTCTCCTCAGAGTTCGAGTTACTCCCCTGGCTTTGAGGGCCACACTGCATAGGGGGAGAGATGCTTGGCTTCCCCTTTATTCCAATGGGAGACGCTCCAGGGTGCAAAAGCCTCTTGCCCGCCCCGTTGCTGCTCTCTTACCTCAATGTCAGGGATGTCATTCAGGTTGAGCGGGCAGAGAATGTAGAAGACCTTGTTGCACTTGTAGTCCTTGGCAAATCGGGGCGTATCTATCACAGCTTTGACCTGATGGACCACCTTCCCAAAAGGGCCTTCAAATGACGTGGGGGCTGATGCTGGATTCACAGGGGAGAAGGCAGTCAAAAGAGAACGCCTCAAGCCATCGAAAGGGGAGCTCGGACTTAACCACTGAGCCTGAAACACTTTCCTGTGGCTCAAAGCAAGAGGAGAGGCAGAACCTTGCAACTATTTGGGGGTTAGGGTCTCCCAAGTGCATTTGAGCCTGTGTGTGTGAAGAATCCGAGACCAAATTTGGTCCACTGGGATCACTGTAGCCTCCTTTTTACTGAAGGGGCAACCCGTGCCATGCAATTATGGTGTATGGAGAAGTAGGGACAGCACTAACTCCTCTTATTTGTACTATGGTAGTGCCTAGGAGCTCCAGTCATGGACCTGGCCTCATGGTGCTAGGCACTATACAAAACAGTGAACAGACGGTCCCTGCCCCAAGGTCCTGACCATCTTCTTCCCACTCTGCTCTGGAGAAGTTTACAATACAGAGTTCCCACCGGTGCCCCCACCAGCTCTGGTGAGGAGGTGGGGTCGCTAATGCAGGCAGACTTCAGCAGCTTCCAGCTTATTTTACTACCATGTGGTTTAGTTAATATGGCCGTAGAGGCACCAGAGGTTCCCAGAGCCTCATCGGCACTAGGCAAAGAAGAATTGCGTAGTTCCTTTTCAGGTGAACCAGCAGTGGAGTCAAGAGGCAGGACTACAACACAGCTTCCATCATCACTATCCCCAGCAGGGGTGTAGGGATCTGAATTTGGCCCATGGAGACACAAGTCAGGGTTCCCATCAGTACTACAGCTCCCGAGGAGATGGGTTCCGCGGAGATTCTCTAATGAAGAGACAACCTCCAGAGGGATAATTCCTTAAAGGGCCAGTTTACTCAGCAAAGTTGCTCTTCTAAAGAGCTGGAGTCAATTTAAGACCAACTCCAGCTGTGCATTGAGAGGCTGTCCTGAGGGCCTCACTTTAATAGAGGTTATGCTCTTACTGCTAGCGCTCTCCAATGCTTAATGTGCTCTTAGGCCTGGACTAGACCAGGAGAATAGCTCTGGTTTGAAAACATACTGGCGTACGCAACCTTAAATGTGACTCTGCACCTGGCACGGACATGCTTTAATACCACCAAGAGTCACTAGCTGTTCGTGGCGGACTCTGGGCTCCTGCCAACGTTGCCAGTAGGTACAAAAGTCACGTTTAAAAATCACAGCCAGCCAGCTCTGAATCATCACCTGGTCTCCTAGCAGAGGCAAGGTCTTAAAGGCTTGACAAAGGTCCTTTCCCCACTTGGCCAGCGTGCGATTTTTACCATATCAGCCAGAGGAGAGGAGAGTCTCCTGGAAACACTAGAGTCACTAAGTTTTCACAACCCTGAGCCCCAGAGAGCATCCCAAGCAGTCAGTATCTCCACCGTACCTGGCAGCAGGAACTGGAAGGGAAAGGTGTGCTCGCCAGCTGTCAGAACCCCTGCAAGAGACAGCAAAAGGCAAGTGAGACAACCTGGAAGCATCCTGGGCACGAATGGCGGGAAACGGGATCTCAGTGCATTAGCATGAGGCTCTTCCCCCCCCGGAAGACAAACTGCCAGCTGAGAGCACATGTACAGGACTCATCCCCACAAAGCAGTGCTCTCACCACAGCTGAAGCACTCTCACGCTCAGTGCATGTAATAGGTCAAGATCCATTTGCCTGTCTAAACACTAGCAACAGGGGAGATGTGGGGCACGATCCTTGGGGCAGCACGTGCAGTGATCAGAGGACCAAGGTCTATAGCTACTGGCTGGCCACAGGTGACCAGTGTGGAACCCAGGAAGGAGATGCACGTGAACAAGACCAGAATGTGCAGTATGTTCTGCTGGCTGTCCTGGGCTTGGGGAAAAGTTTGGTGGTGTCAGACCAGTATAATCTTAATCTTCCCCACATGCTGCTCCCCCTCAAGGAGCCCATTTACCTAGGTAAGACTAAACTCCTCCTCCTTCAGCCAGGTTGCTTTGCAGTCTCTGGCTCTCATCAGCGATGTTCCAGCTTTGGCCCTCCTGAGCCCCGGTAGGATTAAAGGCAGAGTCCAGATTCAGACTCTGAGACCCTACGGTTTTGAGCCAGGTGTTTAGAAGCCATGGCTGAGATCTCACATATCAGCTTGAAAAAGCCTTCAGTGCAGTCGACTGGATTTGTCCCACAACCAAGTGCAAGGATCATACCGTGAACAAGGCCTGTAATGCAATAATCAGGCCTAGATAGATTGCAGATCCCAGACTGGATCTTTGTGCTTTCAGCACGGCAGGCAGTCTCCCCTCCCTCCGTTTTGCCTGGCACCTACACCCCAGGCCCTCATCTAAAGAACTGGATGGGCTCCGGCAGGGGCGCTGGAACCATTTGTACAGTTGGGGTGCGGAGAGCCATTGAACCACCCTGTATATAATGGAAAACACTTCAAGCAGGGCGTGCGGCAGCCCCCTCAGCACCCCTAGTTCCAGCACCTATGGCTCCTGCGTCCCACTTCCATCCTTTGAGATGGGAACAGAATTCGAGAGACTGTGGCATGAGAGATACACCTCTACCCCGATAGAACGCTGCCCTCGGGAGCCAAAACACACCCACTTACCACGTTATAGGTGAAACCGTGTTTATCAAACTTGCTTTGATCCACTGGAGTGCGTGGCCCTGCCCTCCCCCCCCCCCCCAAGCACTGCTTTACCGCGTTATATCCTAATTTGTGTTCTATCGGGGTAGAGGTGTAATTGCCAGTCTGGTGGTTTGCCTTAGCAGTTATGGGTATTAGAGACACTTGGATTTGATCAGGCACTGGGAGAAGGGTTTAGATTTTGTACCAGAGACTTCATTTTATTTGGTATCAAGTTCTCCGCTTCAGCATGTGCCACCCCTTTTCCAAACCCACTATTACTGTAACTACAGTGGCCAAGCAGCAACTCTAGTTAAAGGTCTTTGGACCACATTAGTGGCATTGTAACCTACCGCAAGAGCACTTCTTTGCAATCTGGAGAAACAAGCAGCAAAGAGCCAAGATTCGCTTGGCATGGCTAAAGCAATTAGCCAATCCTGCCTTTTAAATGACAAGCCAACTGCAATGCTCTGTGCGCCGTTCTCATTCCAACCTAGTTCATCAGCAGTTGATAAATTGTAGTTAAGGGCAGATAAGCAATATAGTTATATTCACTATTTAATCTCCAGCAATAAACAGCAAGAACGAAGAGGGTTTACAGAATTGTTGTTTACATGTACATGTGATGTTTTTAATTGGTAGCATAGCAAGAGGAACCTGCTACCTATGAACTGAAGCTGTGCACGTTCTGCAGGTTACTTACGTCAGCAAGCCAGAGCCAAAACCCAGAACTGAGCACGCTAGTTTGTTGATGCAAGAAATGGGCTACAATACAGCTGCCAGTCGCTATGTTAATGTAATAGTAGGACCCATTTGTCAGCAGGCTGCAGATGGGAAGAGAGACATGGACAGCAATGGAGTTTCCTCTTCCCCATTTGCAGGGAGACATTTTTGCAACATGGAATCCTGTAACCGGGTTAGCCACTTCCTGAATGCCTGTTTGCAGTCGGGGTGCCTCTGCTGACACCTGCTTCTGTTTCCCCCACCCCTTCAGGGCCACACCAGAACGGCGCACGGACTTCTCTCCGGGTCAGCACCACCCCTGCCTGGAGCCAGTTTCACAGAGTTCTGAACAGTCCTCAGGGCCCCAAACTAAAGTCCATCGCCGCACAAGATTCCAGACTTTTCACGACCAGAGATCTTCTTCTGACCTGGGAGAACAGACAGGGACATCTTCCCAGCTGGAGCTCAGCCCCCTGGCACTGGCCTCTAGGCCCCCAAACTACTCAGCTCAACTCCCATGCAAGAGCCTCCTTTTGGTCCCAGCTCCCTTGGTCTCAGTCTTTTTGCAGGAGCCCGTCTCCTGCTCTACAATTTCCTGATCTTAACCCTTCCTGCGCTCGGGTGGGGCTTATTCTGTGATCAGGGACAGGTAGCCCCAGGCTCTCCTGCTCAAGGCATCACCCTCTTACAACTCCAGACAGATTTCATTCACACCCCAAAGTTGGAAGAGTTTGAATCAAGGTCTGCCCAGTTGCAAGCTTTGCTAGGAATTCTGTTTTTTATTCACGCAGCCGAGTGGTGGGGGCTGTGCAGGGGGGGGGGGGGGGGAACTAAAAAAAACAGCTGCACACATGACTCAGTACATACAGAAATCAACAAGCCTCTGACCTTCAATGGAAAGGCACACAGAATGTGACAAGCGTTAAGATCTTAATTCCTCCCAAACTCCTCATGACTGAACAAATGTCTAGGCACCTTGTCCTCTAGAACAGGAAAAGGAATCATCCATTAGACATGCTGTTAGGTTTCAATCCTCTCCCCCCGTTCCACCCCCAAAAACAAACCACATACATACATACATACACACACACACACCCACCCCACCAAGGTGTAGGCTAAAGTCTAATAACTAGTCTAGTCACTAGGTGGTGTTCTGTAGCAACTCTTCAATTGCAGGCCTACTCAAGCCCTTGCTGGGAATTACATTAGGATTTCCAGGGTAGAAGGAAATCCTAGTGTTTTTAGAAGGGGTTGGAGGAGGTGTCTGTGTGGAGTAGATTTCTCATTTCCTTTATTTGCCCAGCACTGGCATACAGCTATAGGTTCAGACCAATCCATGATAAAGATCATGCTATAAACTTGCTGGACTGAAGCTATTTAAAATAAACAAACACACACACACACACACACACACACACACCTCCCACCCCAGCTCTACCAATGTAATTCATACATAGAGTGGCTGAAGCACAGGCCTGGGAGACAGGAGACCTGATTTCCAATCCCCAGCTCTGCCATCAACTCACACCAAGGCTCAGGCAAATTGTTTCACCTGTGTGCCTCAGTTTCCCTACATGTAAACAAGGTAATGTATTCACCTACAACACTGGAGTGGTTGCAAGGATTAGTTATTTGCAAAGCACTGCGGAGATGCCAAACTCCGTATCAAGCGTGCATTGCTACAGTCAAAACCCCCGACTGCTGTCTTTTGGCTTCTCGGCCCTAGTCGTGCACGGTTGAAGTGTGGTTGCAGCATCAGACAGTTGGCTTTGCTATTCTGGAAGCTTTCCAAAGAGGATACACAGGAGACCACACGTGGCCTTCCTCGGAGAGGCACCTGTGCCCAGGAGGATTTCCAGTGGCTGCACACAAAGACTATTTATGAGAACTATTAAAGTGTGTGCGCTCGCGTGTGGCGCGAGGAGGGAAAAGGAATAAAAAAAATACAAGTCTGGCATTTTGTGCCCTCCCGTAAGATGGAGGCTGACTAGCCAACTCCTGCCCCGGCTGGATGCAGACCAGGCCACCCTCAGACAGCTGCACTTCCAAGGGCTGTGCTGAATCTTGAAGTCTGTTATGTCCATTGCTGTGGCTGGGCCACTTGTTCTAGTTATTGCAAGCGATCAGTGCAGTGGAGAGAAACCATCCTGCCCCAAAGCCCCCAGCCCTCAGAATGCCACCGTGGGCTCTGCCAACCACAGCATCCCCTCAAGTGGGACTTTGGAGACAGAAGCTGCCTAGAGGCGGATAGATTAAGGCCTGGCTACTGGCCATGAAGACTAGGGTCTGGGTCATTATGCTGTGCCAGAAACTGAACAGGAAGCCAGTGGAACAACATGCTCGAGTCTCTACTTTGTCAAACAGAGAGGCTGCAGGCAGCCAGCAGCATCTCCCCAGTTCAGGTCTGCTCACAGGTGACCCAGGTCAGAGTTGCTCCACCCTGTCCCCACTCTGTCCTGCCCATGCACAGCCCCCTCCTCCTGCCAAGGGTAGGGCAACTTTACGCCAAGAGACCCCTTGCACACGGGGAGTTCTCCAGTGGTCTTGGTGGACGGCAGACTGAGCCCAGCTCAGACAGGCTGCTGGGTGCGTGTGTATTTGGGGAGTGCAAACTGGAGTGGCTGAAGGGTTTCAACTTACATCCCCAGGCAGAGCAACACGTACCCACCAGAGAGGATCCTGGGCTCCTGGCTGAATGGAGATGGAGCCCACGGTTCTCACCACTGTTGAGTGCGCACCAGGAACCGTAAGAGGCTGCAGGTCACGATGATGACTGGAAGGATGCGCCCTCACTAGAGGCGGGGGAGAAATGTTCGTAGTGGATACTGGCTCACGGCAAAGGAAAGCCACTGCACCGGCAGCTTTCCCGGTGCCAGACAAAGCTCAGGGCTGCGACAGCAGCAGGTGTTACAAGGCAGAACCGGGGGGGATGGGGGGCTGCATTTGCAGAGTGGGTGGAGCCTCCGCTGGGAGTGGCTCTACGGCAGTCTAGCATTTTCAGGAGTACTCAACTGAAATGTCAGTTTGGGGAAAAAGCAGGTGGGGTTTATGCTCCAAAGCAAGGCGTTAAAGGTGCATCTTCACTGCAAAACCCCCATGACAGCAAGGCTCCGAGCCGGCTCTGCTGACTCAGGGTCATGCTATGGGGCGAAGAACAGCAGTGCAGACACTCCCGCCCGGGCTAGAGCTTGGGCTCAGAAACCCAGCGAGGGGAGCGGGTCATAGAGGCCAGGCTCCAGCCCGAGGCACATCTACCTGACTATTCTTAGCCCCGCAGCACAAGCCCAAGTTGCCGGAGCTGGGTTCCGACACTTGCTGCAGGGTGCGGGTGGGTTTTTTTGCAGTGTCCACGTACCCAAAGCCACAGGTTTGGTAGGAAGCGTCAGGAGGTTGTGACCATTCCAGGGGACCCTGCTTGGCAGATCATGCAGCTGTCACAGCACTGGGATTCCAGGTCACTGGCTTGCTGCCTCTCCGCCCAGCGAGAGTGGGGTGTTTAGTTGTCATGCCGTTCCTCCCAGATCCCTTGTTCGCTGTCCTTGGAGGAAGGGACACCCCTCTCCCGCAACGCACACAGAGCAGGGAGACTCATTCTAATTAGCTGCCACGTCTGACCCATTCAGGGCACAAGCTCCATCCTGCACCACTGCCACAAATCCCCCACGCACTAAGCGGGTGCAACTCCAGATACCTCCGTGGAGGAACAGCCCCTACCCCCCCCCCCCACCCATACCAGGGAGGGAGCAGAGTTGGGAGGCAGGCGTGCGGGAGAGGCAACAGGCTGTTGCAGAGAAATGTACGAGGATCATCTCCACTAGCTCCGTATAGCCCGGATGGCTCAAGTCCCATGACTCACCATCCCACCTCATGCCGGTGTGGCTTAACTTCTGTGGTGGCTTCAGTGAAGCCTCCATGAGATGGGAAGGGGAAGATGCAGCCTTCTTCACCCTGGTGGAGGATGTGCATTAGGTAACCTGCCTAAAGGGGATAAAGCTTTGCTCAGGCACTAGCAGACAGTGCTCATGTGATAGGACACTGGCCGCTCTTCTGGTTTATTCCTGTTGAAGGCAGGTCCACAGTGCAAGGTAGATTTGGGCAGGTGCACCCTAGTGGGATTCCAAAGAGGAGAGGGAACAGTCCACAGCCCTGTTCCTGGAAGCAGGCAGATTGCTCTCTTCTTGTTGGTGCCACGCTGGTGAAAAGGCCAGGGTGCCTCCATCCACCCTCTCGACACACAGCACACTTTGCCAGGAGGAGAGTCCAAGGTCAGTGGTGAAGAGTTTTGGCCTATGCTTTGCTGCTACTTCTACATCTCACGTCCACCAGTACAGATCAACCAGCAGCTGTCACTCACTGACTGCCGGGCAGTCAGTCTGGTGGACCTGCTGGTAGGAGGAAGGCCTGGATGACAAGCACCGCATGGATCAGGAGCAGTGGATGTGGGGGAAGAGACAGACACCTCCCTTCTCCCAATAGCTCCCCCAATTCCCCAACTGGGGCCTTTGGGCACCATCATAAGAAAATTGTTCTGGATCTTACTGGTATTAATTGCGCTCCCTGCAAAAGTTCTAAGAGCCAATTTTAACAAAAAAGGTTTTCCCTTCGATGCAAAAAAAAAAAAAAAAAAAAAAAAAGGGGGGGGGGGAGGTTTCCTCTTTAGTCTGCAGTCTGATGTTCAGTCTTGTTACACAGAACCAGCAGGGCTGAGAGATGTGTTTCTAGAGCAACATGAGAAGCGTCCACATGCTGTCTGGTACGAGCGCGTTTTACAGGAACCTGTGTGCAGACTGCCCCCCCCCCCCCCACCAGTGTCAGAGGGTGTGTGAAGCAGGTCTTTAAAGCAAAGGCCACAAATTCAACCCCATTTCCTCCCCCTCCCAGCTTGGATACCCAGAGAGTCTCCTCTTGACACTGTCTAGTCTGCATGATCCTATTCTTACTCCTAAGAGCAGCTTTAAAATAAGAACTATGGAGAGGAAGGGGTTGAGAGTTACCACCCTCCGCAAGTGATTAACTCAGGATTTCCAGAAGCCTGAACAAAGGGTGTAGTTTGTACAGACAAAAGCTTTTCCTGAAGTTTACATGCGGCTAAAAATACCTCCGAGAAAGTCATGATGCCGCGGAGGCAGCCGGATTAGCAGGGCTCAGTGATGGGGATTCCACCTGCAGCAGCTTCTCCTCCAGGTTGAGGAGCAGAACTTGGGGCCTTTGAAACTTCTCCCCTACAGACTCCTGAGGGGAATAACGGCTTGTCTACACTACAAAATTAGGCCAACCTACAGCCACCGCAGTAATTAAATTGGCTATGGATGTCCACACTACCCCGCTTCTGCCAATGGTGCGTGTCCTCACCAGGAGCCGACAGCTGGAGTGTGGAGCACGGACAGCTGTGCAGGGCTCACAGCTGGACAACTGCAGCTGTGAGCCAGGCACGGGGCTCTATTTCACAGCAGGGAGCCAACCGGCAGTGCCACAGCTGGTATGATTTCACATTTGGTCTCTGGCTGGGCTGACAGCTGGAGACCATAGGCTCCGGGGCTGACAGCTGGAGCCCCAGACCAAATGCAAAAAAATATCAGCCATGAAACTGACAAGGACCCCGTTCCAGTTCTCCAGCACAAACCACAAGGGGCCACCAGCATAGACTCCAATGCCCTTCCCTCACACCACCCAGGAGCTAAAGCAGTGCTATTATCCCCACTGTACAGATGGGAAACTGAGGCACAAACAGTTAATTTTTCACACCCAAGCAATGCAGATCTAAATTTTAAGGGTAGACTAGGCCTAATGGAACAAGAATGTACCAGTGTACCTGAGCCTCTCCCCTCAGGGCACAAGGACCCGTGTGGCACCAGCACCCCTCCCTCAGGCCAGGTGTGGAAACTACAAACTTAGTCTTAACTTGAAGACTTTTTTTTTTTTTAAACCCTAATGAAGGCACAGCCAGTCTTCACCTCAGCCTCACTCCAGCGCTGGGAAGTCCTGAGTGTAGCCAAGGCCTGAGTCACTCCACTTTACACTCGCCATCTTTGGAGGAACTCTCATCTCTATTGCTTCCAGCCTTCTGAGGTCTGCTTCAGGCCATAGAGTAATGGGGTATCAAACCCGCGTGCTAACATTTTCCACTTCAGTACCAAAACATACCCCCCCCTTTAGCCATCCACACTTGAGTCTGATTCTGTGCAGCACTTGTGGCGAAGGCACACCGGCTTTGCACCGGATCTGGACGGAGCCATTGGGACTCAAGCTTCCAAGGTCCACACAAGATTCTACCTGTTCTACAACTTCACCACGGCTGCCTTTCAAACACTTCCTCTAGCACCCCCTTTCCAAGACGCAGCCATTCGGTCTTCTTGGAGTTTATTTTAAGTCCAAGGCAACGACACCAATTTTCCCAAAGTCAGTAAGGAGTATTCAATGCTGCAGAAACAAGCGCTGAAGAGGTGCTGGAACTATGGAAGGGACATGTTGATGGAGAGCTGACCCCTGCAGTTTGTCCAGGTGCAAGTATTCTCGACATGCCAGATGAACAGGAAAGCTTGCATGGCAGAAGAGATCAGCACTGAGCCACGGTCAGAAGAAAACAGCCCCTAATGTAGATCCACTTACTGGGTAATAAAATAAACAGTTTTAGATCCTGCTTAATTCAGTGAGTTAACAGTCTAAGTGCATGTACATTGGAAGTTTGCTTTGATAACTAAACTGATGCTGGTGAAAACAAAACCCGCACGTGCACCCCACCTGAGAACAGACCAGCTCTTAATCCACTAGCCTTTGCAAAGCACTAGACCCTTGAATGAACGCCGTTCGAGAAGCATCACAAAAGGAGGTCACCGCATGTACAAAGCGCACAGTGACAACAAGAGGAGCATGGAAATAGGATTCCAGGAGGATCACTCGCTCTCTTAAATGGGTTCCTGCTACAGCCATCTGTCCTCTTCCCCAGGCAGGACCCTATGCAGCTCTCTCAGGGTACACCTATACAGGGATAAAAAGACCTGAATCCTAGAATATCAGGGTTGGAAGGGACCTCCTGAGGTCATCTAGTCCAACCCCCTGCTCAAAGCAGGGCCAATCCCCAGACAGATTTTTGCCCTAGATCCCTAAATGAGGATTGAACTCACAACCCTGGGTTTAGCAGGCCAATGCTCAAACCACAGAGGTATGGCTGGCCTGGGCTCACGGGGCAGGAAAAAAAAGTCTGTGTAGATGTTTAGCCCCTGAGCTAGCGCCAGCTGGCCTGGGCCAGTCATAGGTTCTCTCTCTGTGTAGACGTACTAATAAACAAGGACTTAGGGTTTCTGCCCAGTGTGATGAGACCTGATGTGCTGAATACACTTGCTGCACTGGCCACTTGCAGTGGGATGCACAGACTCTAAAGGCTAACGACCCAGGGCGACCCCATTGCCCACTGGCTGCCAGAGCAATTGAAAATCTAATGACCCTTAAGTATCCCCACATTCCCAGAAGAATAAAGACTTTGTTTGGTCTTTAGACAAACAGGCACCAGAAAAGAAAAGGGGCAGGGAGAGAACCTTTGCATCACCCCTTAAACAGCATGACTCGCAGTACTGAGGCAGCTAAGCAGGGCTGATCTAGAGGGGAGACAAGGGGTTTAGTACAGCGGCCAGAGGACCAATGACAACCCTACTCACATGGGCCCCCTCCCTTCCAGGGAGGGAGAGGTTCCGCAGCGTTTTGTCAGGGCAGACAGTTCAGACTGGTTTATAATTACATTCAGCTCCTGTGTTGTGGTGGTTTCCTGGTTACAAACCACTGCTCCTGGACACAGATTAGTCTTGCAATGCAGGTGGGACAGGACCAAATCATGGTTTAAAGCTTAGGCCAGCGGTTCTCAACCCGCTGCAAGCAGGTTTCAAGGGGTCTGCCAAAATAAACCAGAAAGCAGGGCTACAACTGAAGCCTGAGCCACTTAGCTTTGCAGGGACCCCAGGGAACTGCCCCGCTTGCTACCCCCCCCCTAACGTCAGCTCTGTGTGGTACAGGTGGGCCGTGGAGTTTTGATAGCATGTTCAGGGGAGGAGGCACCTCAGAAAGCTAAAGGCGGAGAACCTCTGGTTTAGACCATGATCCCAAGCCGTCCTATATACCTGCAAAGCCCTAGGCTTGAGCAATGTCTGAAGACAGGACTTGGTTCCATCTGCCAGACAGAGCCACATCTAGAGGTTAGAGCACCACACTGGGGACCCAGGAGTCCTGGATTCTTCTCCCAGCTCTGCCACTGGCCTGGTGGGTGACCTTGGGCAAGTCACTTCACCTGTGCTTTCAACTGTGCCTCACCTTCCCCACTCATTTGAGAAATCATGGAAAGTGCTATATACAGGTAGGTATTGTTATTCCTGTCAGGCATGACTAGAGCATAGCTGCCACTGTTTTCTCTCAGTGTAGATAGGACCCAATATGATAAGAGGAGCCTCTGAGAAGGCTTATTAGCAGGGCGAAACTGGCTAATCAAGTTTAACTTGAGATCCATTGTTTAATATCAGCAAAAACAACAAGGCGTCCTTGTGGCACCTTAGAGACAAATTTATTTGGGTATAAGCTTTTGTGGGCTAAAACCCACTTCATCAAATGCAAGCTTCATCTGAAGTGGGTTCTAGCCCACAAAAGCTTATACCCAAATAAATTTGTCTCTAAGGTGCCACAAGGATGCCTTGTTTTTATTGTTAATTGAAAGCAACCCCCCACCCCGAGGTACAGAAAAAGTCTCCTTGGTTCAGAGTTTCTGCAACCAATGCTTGTCTTGGGTCTGAAGAACCTGGCCCCATCAGCACACAGCCAGCTTTACTGCAGGAACAGTGGGCAGGGGAGGCGTGGGGGGGGGGGGGGGCTTACATGTCCATGCAGCAGGACTGGCCTCAGTCTCCAGCTCTCCATGTATGTTGTCAAAACAACCTCCACTACCTGTCCCAGAGGGAAGTGCAAGGGCAGAAATGCAGTTCACAGCTAGTGCAGGCCAGACGTCACCGGCACTTACCCATTGCTTTGGGTATCGTAGGACTTAGAGGCAGTGTTCCCTCTCATTTTTCCCCACCCACGTGCAGAATGAATTTTGTTCACCTTCATATTGGTGCAGGTAACAAAATTCGTGTGGTGGGGCTGGGGCCGAGGGGTTTGGAGTGTGGGAGGGGGCTCAGGGCTGGGGCAGAGGGTTGGGGTGGGGGGGCTGAGAGCTCCAGCTGGGTGCATGGGCTCTGAGGTGGGGCCAGAGATAAGGGGTTTGGGGTGCAGGCTGCCCCAGGGCTACAGTGGGGGTGGGGGGGAGGGAGAGAGAGACCCCCCCAGCTCTCTCCTGCCACAGCAGCACTGGGGCTGGGCGGAAGAGACACCCCTCTCCCAGCCACAGCAGGTCCGGCCCAAGGCTGGGTCCAGGCTGGGGGAGGGGCACCCCAGCCACAGCCGGTTTGAGCTGGAGTTGGGGCACCCCTCCCCCAGCCTGGCGGGTTCCCTGAGCACCTGTATGGCACTTAATAGGCTGCTTACAGGGAACTTAGCTTAGAAGTCATGTTAGCATGTGCATCACCTCACTAGACCTAGACTAGAAACGGCTGAAGTGTTTCATCCTTGGATGTAGATACAGCCCAAATGGAACAGAGCCAGGCCATGACCTTTAAACTCAGGCTTCCCTGTGTTGGAGAGGCCGGGGGCCCCAGCCCCCCCGCCATGCGAGAGGAGGCTGTTGGCTACACGCACAGCAGTTCGCACGGCATTCTCTCACCAAATGCATAAAAACGCTGCTGCTGCTTTAAACAAAAATGCAAGAGACTTTCGAGACCATTTGACAAACAGCAGGCCCGGCAATATGGTAATTTCTCTCAGGCTACTTATTAGAGAATGATGCATTAACACGCTCAGCCGAATCCTCCGGAGAGGAAGAAATTACACAGTGCCTTTTGTTGGTCCCCCTGCCGCCCATCACAATAGCACAACCCTCCTGTATGCTGTAATTAGCCCTCCAGCGCCAAAGATTTCATTAGAGGAGAGAGGGGCTCCTGCAGACTTCTGGTATTTACAGTGCTGTTAGCACGGCTCTGTCCCAGCACGAATTCTCTTCCAGGTCTGGTGGATTCCACTTAAAGCTTCTTGCTTCTCTGTAGGCATCAGAACTTCAAGTTTTTGGCAGGGCCCAGAAAGAGACGGGGAAGGAGCCGAAGTTCTGCTATGTTGCAAGACACTAGGGTTATTGTTCTGTGCTTGCAGGGCGCCTGGCACCCTGGGGTCTGAGCCTAGGACTAGAGTCCCTAGGCGCTGTGGTAATAGGGCATCTCAGTAAGAGTAGCAGCTCTCCTCTAGGTTACTACAATCACGATAGTCAGCCAGTGGGCTTCCCACCGCGCAGGCTTTCAGATTAAATGTCATCTTCAGGTCATCCACCTCTCCTTCCCAGGCTCGTAAGTTGCTGCTGCAAGTTACCAAGAGGTCAGGGCTTGTACAACCCCTGGGGCTTGCTCCCAGGCAGCCGTAGCCCAAGGGCCTCAGATGGGAGGTATTCCAGCTCCCTGGTAGGAGAGCACAGGCGGCGACTTAGTGGCACAGCTGATCAAGGTGAAGGAAGACAGCATCTCAAGGGCCGCTCCATCACTGAGCGGGCTCGGCCCCCTCTGCATGTTCTTCCCAGGCCAGAGCTGGAGGGACTGTCTCTAGAGGTGCCACTCTGTTCCTGGTACCTGGTGAGGCCGCTCACCGTAGTGAAGGTTTGTATGATGGGATCAGCTATCAGACAGTATAAAACCACTAGCCTTTGTGCAGTGCTTTGGAATCTGACGGAGAGCACGATACAGCGGAGATTGGGATCTTTACCTCCTTCCCCCCCCGGTCCCCTTTTAAAAACAAGTGGGGAAACCTAAGGCAGGAGGAGATGAAGTGACCTGCCCAAGGTCACCCAGTAGAATCAGTAGCAGAGCTGGAAATAGGTCTCCTAAGCCCTAGTCTAGTGCTTTAACCACTCAGCCACACTGCCTCCCATGCTGTTGCTCAGAGGCCTTGGGCGCATGTTAGATGGAAGTTATTTCTGAGCCCGGAACAGAGACTCCATGCCAGTCAACAGCCAGTCAGCATGCCCTTTAAAAGGTATTGAAAATGAATTATACTGAGCGTGGAGATGCTGCTCTAGCCCCCCATACAGCACTTGGGTGGCATAGCCAGGCCAAGAGAACTCCTCCAGTGGAGGAGATGCACATGACAGGCTATCAGGGGACTGAGCATGCGTAGGGGGCTCTATGCTGCTCCCCCTTGCAGCTGCTGATGTAAGGAGCATGGCAGGATGGCAAGAAGCTGTACCAATGCAAGGGACAATTGAGACCTGTGCCAGCCAGCAGGATAGGCAGAATCCAGGCCACCAAAGGGGGATTGAAGTCCACCTGTGCCTTCACACCCTCCCCTCCAGGCTGTCTATGCTCTGTCAGAAGATGCAGCACCAAATCTGCCCAACAATGTGGGTGCAAGGTCAGATTTCTCCAACCCTGCACTGCCACAGAACATCCCCTTGTTCGAAGCGTTCTATAGACCTAGATCAGACTTGAGCCGCCTTGAGATGGGGACACTCCGCTGACTCACGCCATTACCACTTCCCCTGGAAGTGTTCCTGCTCTTGAAGAGGGAATGGTTTTTACACCTGCTGCTCAGAACAGGCACACGTGGGTGCACAGGTGTCCTGTGCTACTGCTCCTCCCCAGCAAGAGCGAGCCCAGAATCACACGTGGACAGCAAGTGGGAGCTGCAGTCCTCTTGGGGATCTCACAAGCAGGCAGTTCCACACGGGCTGCCCAGCTTAATGGAACCAGCTGACAGGCTTCTACCGCCATGATGGATTCACTTAATGCCTCAGATATCGCTAGTTTATAAATACTAGTGCGCTCACCCCCCAGTGCTCAGGGTGTCGTACAAGAGCAACGCCACCCACTGAATACACAAGAGGAAATAAGCGAGAGTCCAAGTCGAACAGACAAACCACAAAAGCCAAACCAAGTGGCAGAGTCTGCAAATGCGCCTTTTCCTCACTATGGAAAGCAGACATTTAACTAAGCTCCATTAAAGGGCAACACTACAGTCAGAAGGAGATGACCTAACTCGGTGTGTACTCAAGCAAAGAGCAGAAACCAGAGATCTTGGAAAGCCTCTTGCCCAATTCCATTCCAAATCACCTGGGTCACTCACCAGTTTCCAGTGGCTTTTTATGTGAAAAATCAGAGCCCATTATGTCACATGTTAGTGCAAACAGGCCAAGGCTATAGACCACAGCACGTGATCACATACTGAGCGCACGGCTCTTCAAACCACAGCAAGCCACAAGCCCATTCCTGACCCTGACGTAGCTACAGAATGAGGGAGTTCAAACCTACTTGGTTCCCGTCAGATTTTAAGATAAATGAATTCCAGTGATTCCCTCTCACACCCCCTCCCCCAAGCAGGGCAACATTATCGTTCTGTGAAAGACAAAAATTGGCATTTTAAAAATAAAGTTTACACGTCGTATTTAACAAGCGTCTTCCCTGTCACAGTTCAAGAGCTTGTCTATGCAGTTTCTTTACTGCATTTGAGACAAGTATGGTTTAAGGCACCAGTTCTCAACAGGGGGTCTGCAGCCCCCTGGGGGTCCACAAAGCCTTTCAGGTGGGCCACGGAGCCCCACAGCTAAAACCCAGAGCCTGAGCACCTCCTGCGGGGCTGAAACCCTGATCCCTGCTGCCCCCTGTGGGGTTGAAACTGGGAGCAGCAGAGCTGAATTCCCGAGCTCTAGTGCTCCCCACAGGGCAGAAACCCTGAGCCCATGGGCAGAGTTGGGGGGCACAGGGGTCATTGCTCCCCTCTGCCCTCCCCCCCCAAAAAAAACCCCACACACTGCAGTGCAGTCCCAGGGCAGCTCCACACATCCACTCCACCTCCTTCTCTCCCAGCCCCCTGGCCAGGTCAGAGGCAGGAAGCCCGAGGCAGGGTAGTGATGCAGGGTTCCCTCGTCTCCAGTTGCTGCTGGGGGTTGAAGCTGCTCTTCAGCTCCCAACACCTTTGCTCATGCAGCCGGTAAGAGCCGCCTCGGTAGGGGACCCGGCTCAGTGGCTGGCAGAGCCCTCTGGGAACAGGGACCGCAGGGGAGCTCCCCCAGCACCCAGCCACTAGCTACCCCCCTGCCCTCACACAGCCCCTAGCTACTCCCTTCCCTGCCCACACAGAGCTACCCCCGTCCACACAGAGCCGCTAGCTACCCATCTCCCTGCCCAGAGCTGCCCTCCCTGCCCTCACACAACCCCTAGCTACTCTTCCCTGCACCCTGAGCTACCCCCTGCCCAGAGCTACCCTCCTGCCCGCACACAGCCCCCAGCTATCCGTCTCCCTGCACCCTGAGCAGTTTTCAAACTTTTTGAGCTGAGCCCCACCCCCATCTTTTGAATTATAATTTTTGGTTATGCCCCCCCCCACCACACACACACACCATCCCCACAGCCCAGACAGGCTGGGTGGCATCCTGAGGTGAGTCAGGAGGTGAAGCTGGCACTCCCTCCCCAGACCCCACTGTGCAGACCTGGCTCAAGCCCTGCTAGCCCCTATGCCCCCCCCAGCCCAGAGTCCTGAGTGTCCCCCTGGGCCTTGGAGTTTTTAATAGCATGTTGTGGGGGGCCTCAAAGAAAAAGGCTGACACCCCCCACCGGTTTAAGGTGTACCACCCTGTAGAATGGATGCAGTTACACTAGTGTAAAAGGTGCTGTATATAAACAGTTTCCATGCTATTTTAGGTTTATTTAATATATATTATATATAAATAAAAGTTACCTCTAATCAAAATAGTTTGGGTCAGTACAACTGCCCCCCCCCCCATGCCCAGTGTGTTTAAATGAAGCCTAAAGCTTATGGAAACAAGATTTTTCAACCCCCCACTGATTTCTGGGCAGGGTGGTGTGGGTGGAGGTTGGGGAAAACAAAGAAGATGCCAGGCTACTTATAATGGTATCTTGGAGACTGTGGGCCAGTTTCAATGGCTGCTTTTGCTGAGTTGTTGCAGTTTCCCTAGCGAGGTGCAGACCAGGACCTTCCAGGCTGACAGCACCAGTGCTCCAAAATGTGTCCAGTCTAAAACCCACAAGCTTGGGGTTGTTTTTTTTTTTAAGGGGGTGGGTGGGTAGGGAAGAGACTGATTGGAAGTACAGAGGAAGCCAGGGATTTTATTTACCTTAGGGAGCATCTCCCTGAATTCAGGTTTTCCCCCCTTCTGGTCACAAGGCCGGGGGGGCCCCAATGTGGCTGAACTGTTAGAAAACAGTTCCATGAAAAACAGGCAAGATCTGTTTGCAACCTGGCCTTGCAGCCCACCTGCTAGGTTTCCTCTGAATTGGAACAGACATGCTGTCAGGCTTGATAAACTGGCTTCTTGCAAGAGTGAGACGTACTAATGCTGGAGAAAAGCCAGATTTTCCCATCACATCTGCCACCCCACCTCCAGATACGGGGTGGCAGCCTGACCTCCTGGCCCCACTCAGGAATCTGGAATAAAGTCACAACGGGCTGGTTGACCGGATTGTTTAGAACAAAGCTGGGAGAGAAGGGAGGGGTGGGGGGGGGGGGGAAGACAGGTTAGATGCCTTGATCAGAACACTTTTCAACCACCTTCTTGCTGGTTACTCAACTCCCAGGGGCTTGTTCTCCCTGCCCATCCCAGTTCCAGAAACACTCCAAATTAGCACTCAAGTGTCTTAGGAGGGAGTCTGGGTTGGGCAGGAGGGAGGAAGGAGAAATGGGCAGATGGGAGACTTTGGAAAGTCCTGTCTCTTGGCTGCTTTCCACCTCCTGCTGCTTCGCCACATTCTCCCCAAGCTGCTCCCCGGTGCGTGGGTTTCGGTCGGCTGGGAGTGAAGATACAACTGGTTAAAGGTCAAGGAGCTTTTACACAGCTCAGCGGCCTGCCCAACTTGTGCCTTTCCCAACCGAAACAAGGCAGCTTTTGTGGCGGGATCTCCGGAGATGGGGGTTGTTCCGTAGCAGGGCGGGCAGCGCTGAGCGGCAGGGATACAGAAAGCGGTGACAGACCTTGGACAGAGAACCGAAGCGGTTTTAAGGAGAGGATGTGGTGTACAGAACAAAGGAGCAGTTACAGCCGTAAGACTAGCTTTCCTCAGAGACACAGGGAACGTCATTCAGTTTTGGAGAGGCCTGAACAGGGATATATGGGAAGCCCAAACCTGAGCATCAGCTGTCCCAGCAACCCGGACCTCTAACGGTGTGGGGCAGGGGGAGAGGGAGCAGAAGGGATGCGCAGTTTATGGTGTAGTTGCAACTCTAGTCCTTGGTTCCAGAAACGTATGTAAATACATGCCTGCCTGCCTGCCCCCCCCGCCCCAAAAGCTTGCATTTTTGCCAAATTCTGGCAGGGGGAGGGGGAGTTGCACATTGGCTATGCAAAGCCAGCCCAGAGAAAGAGGGAAAAACACATTCCAGAGCAAGGCTCTTCCCTCCTGCCTGCCAACTGGAGGGCCTCGGTAGTTGTAAGTGCTATTCCCTTGGCTGAAGCTAAGCTCCAGCCCAATCCCCTCCCCCCCCCCCCGCCCCCATTAAAGTTTACATTCCCGCCCTCACCCCCTACAGCAGTGGCTCTCAACCCCCTTGTGGTCCATGGGCCACTTGCAGCCCAATCAGCACATAGCTGTGGCCCATGTGACATCCTCAGGGCCATACAGGTAGTATGCAGATTGTGTGGATGTGGCTCCCATAACAGAGTTGCATATGCAGCCCACAATGGTAAATAGGTTGAGACCCACGGCTTTACAAGGAGTGTGATAGGGAAGCAGATGCCCAGGCTTCAGCCTCACATGAAGCCACCACTATGGTCCTCCAGCTGAAGTCCTCCCACCAGAAGATGGAAATTCAGGGTCAAGAGATCTCCCGAGCCAAGAGATGGGTACAAGAACTCAGGGGGCATCTTTGTACATCATAGGGGAGCAGAGCGCACAGGCTGTTTGCCTGCAGTTCCCTTTTAAGAACTAGGCGGTCAACGGACACGTCTAAACACACAAGGACAGGACCACTGTAGGCTACGCAGCTGTCCCTTCTCGGGCTTCTTTTTTGCTCCTCAGAAATAGCTTCGTGTGCTTCAGCATCCAAGGAGGTAGGGGGCATTCTCTCCCCCCCCCGACAAGGCACAAAGTAGGAGCATAGTCCAGGAGGAGGAACCCAACCCACCTCCAGATTGTGAGTTCTGGGTACGCTTTCTGGCATGTCCTGAGGCACTGTACTAATAACCCATATTTAGAAGTCACACACCTTCCTCCAGCACATACAGAAGAGAAAAGCAGCCAAATGAATGGAAAATTGGAGATTCCTTCCTGTTCAGCTGCTTATAACATAGGCCTTGTCCTTCAAATAAAGAAGGGGACAATTTGTCATGCTGGATCTGCATGGCTCTCACTGGCGCACCCACAGAACAGAGGGGTGAGGTAACCGGAGACACAGACGCGTGATTAAAGGGGAAGAGAAGAGGTCAACTTGCCTAAGCTTGAGAACTTGGGACTGCCGAGCTCACCAAGCGAGTTTATTGCACGGTCTGAACACAGAGCCAAGATGCAAATGGAAGGATGAACACACAAGGCCAACCTAGTTCCATTCTCTACCACCTTGAGGTACCAGCTTCTCTCTTACAGCCGGCTTCTGCTGCAATCCAGCCTCCACAGTCGCCCAGATGGGATGACTAACACAGTGAGTCTGCGGTTCTAGCACATACCATTCATTCAACAGCGAACGCCCAGCAAATGCCGCCCTGAGCAAAGATCCTACACAAAGAGCTGTTTGTCCTTTCTCCCTCCCCTCACCCATACCCAGAAGATGGTGAACCATTTCAAAGGGGCCTGTAACTCGTTATTTTGCCTTTGGCAGGCAGTTGGGAATGTCGCACTACATAGCAGGCTCGCACAATGAGTAGACCGTATACATATTCAAATCTACAGTTCGTTTCCACAGGACTGTACCTCAACCGCAAGCCAACGGACCAGGGGACAGCAGCCGAGCTGGAGGTCAGTAGATCTAGGAGTTGGAAACCACCGCCTGCCTCATCAGAAAGTCTCTCGGGAAAGCGGGACAGAACAGGAACAAAGGTCAGGGGAGTAATGCACCAATGGTGCACATGTAACCCCGACAGACCCCAGTTGTCGGCGTGCGGGATCGAACCTGGGACCTCTGGAGCTAAATCCATAACCCTGTATTGCATGAGCTAAAAGCCATATGGCCCTTCGCAGCTGTAGAGCAGACTCCTCATTCTCTCTCTCTAAGTGGTCTTGTGCCCCTAGATGGGACAGAGCACCACACTCAGGTGGTGTGTGGGTTACACACACCCCCACCCACACACCAACACCATTTAAAAATTAGGTTGACATAGCCACAGCGCTCAGACGTGTGAAAAATTCATACCCCCTGAATGCTGTAGCTTTGCTGACCCCAACTCCTGGTGTAGTCCTGGCTAGGTCAATGGGGAGAGGGGAAACCAACCCACCCACCGTTCTCCTGTGGATTAAAACTACAGTGATGGAAAAACTCCCCAGCTCTGTAGGAGGCATCTACATGACCGTGTCATAGCACTCAACATAGCCAGGGCCTCTGTGTCTGTCACTTCCTGGGCGACAGCAACTGATGGTGCCACCGTGGTTTTGAGATGCAAAAGGCAATAATACAGTTGGAAGTCACTGACATGACTACCTGGTACTCAGCTGTGAATTTCTATTTGAAATAGTACCAAGTCTCTTCCCATAATTGTACTACAAATTTGCAAGACAGCAGAATAAGTGACAGGTGTGTGGGGAGAGAAGTGAAGTGACTAATGCCTGCTTTAGAGTGCAGTTGAATAGCAATAAATAGCTAAACCATCTTATTACTCAACAGATCTGCTCCCTTTGCATTTTTGAGACGCATCTGCTGACTTTACTGACAAAGAACCATTTGCAAGTGCTTTTTACCCCTGCTAGCCCTGCAAAACCAACACAGCTACAGGCGAATAAGCTGCATTCTGTTCATCATTCTTCAAACAAAACTGGTGGGTAAGTGCCAACTGGAAAACACACACACACTTACTTCCTGGCAATTGTAGGCAAGCCTCAAAGTGCCCAGCTTGACCCTCAGATCTTAGGTGGAGTCTGCAGGGCTGGCAGTTTACCCATAAAAATCCACCCTGTGTTATCTGAACAGGTGTGTAACATTTAACGCTGGACCACTAAGATGACAGCGCTTTACAAGTTCAGTCATTTTTCAGTTTACGAAAGCATGAACTCAGATCAAGAATATTTTTATTTATGAATAATGGTACCTAGTCTAAGACTTTCTCTATGAAGTTTGCCTGAGACTTCATTTTTAAAAAAATGCAGCCATTTAAAAAAGGTGGACTTTTTGCTGAATGGTTTGTTCCTGTTCTAGTGTGGAAAATAGACGGGCACTTTCTTGCCAAGCTTTGTACTGGAGGATTTTGAAAGACAGATGCTGGCAGGGGAGACTAGAGCCTAGCACAAACATGCTCTTCTAGGGAAATGAGCAAGAGGGATGGGAGGCAGGAGGTCACGAGTGCTACATTCACCTAAAGCGACTGCACCGGCCTCAGTACTACGTTGTATTTAAAAAGCACTGTACAGGATTATTTATGCCTGAGGAATAGGCGAAGATCACCGACAGACGTTGGTCCAATAAAAGACATCACTTCACCCACCTTGGGACCAACACAGCCACTACAGCGCTGCAAACAGTGACATGCCCATGGTTACACAGCAAAGTCCGTATCTGATCTGAGTTCTTATACCCACGTCTGTGTGTCTAATGCCCAATCTGCCAGTCCACGCCACCAGCTCCAAGCAAGTGGCTTGACCTTTTTCACTTCAGTTTCCAAATCTATAAAAATAGGAATAATACTCAACTCCTCAGTATGTAGCTGAGCACACCTTAAAATGCATCAGATTTTACCCTTGGCAGGTATTCACTAGCTGGTTTTTAGCCGCCTTGCTCAGACAGTCCCTTCTACTTAGCCAATTAATCAAGCAACAAAATTGTAGGAAAGCCACCAAAATTAGGGTTTGACTTTACCTTTTGGTGCATTCCAAAGCCCCTTACAAACATCTAATTCAACACAGGCACCTCTGCGAGGTCTGTATTAAGTGCACTGAAAATAAGGATGAAGTGAAAGACAGCCCAGGTCTGTTTTCACAGGTGTTGAGCACTTCCAGCTCCCACGGTCTTGAACTGGAGATTAAGCACTCAACACCTCTGAAGATAAATCAGGTCTTAAGTGAGTGGTCTGTGGCCACAGCTTGGGACGGACTGACTCCCAGCCGCCTCCTAGCCTCTCTCAATGTTAGCCAAGACACGGTTACCGGACTTTAGAGATTTTAAGGGCACTGGAGGGCTTGTCAAGTGAGCCCAGGAAGCAGGGCACCCACACTTCAGTGAAACTCTGTGGGAACTGGCCAGTTAACTGCAGCTGCTTTGGAAACCCAGGCTTAAGTCTCTTGGTTCATTTTGAAGACATTAAAGAGTCTGAGCTCTCTCAGGACTTCAACAGTCCATTCCCCATCTGTGCCAGGGATTTCCATTCCCTCCTCCACCCCCCAGGTTAGGGCAGGGGAGTCCTGATTTAGAGGCTCCAAGGATCCCAAGGGCCACACCGGTTTCATCTACTTTGAGTGACTCAGGACAGAAGCACACGTATGACTGTTTCTCCCTTGACAATGATGTAAAGATTCCACAGGCAATGCATGCCCCCAATGGACAGTTCTGCCTCCACCTGGGTGCTAGGGTGGGGAGACTGAAGCCCGTGCTTTAGTCCAGAAAAATAGGAGGATGCCTGATGGCAACAGCACTGCTAGGACAGAATGTATTTGCTTATTTTGCCTGAATCCCTCAATTGAACTTCTGGGGTTGGGACACTTCAAAGTCGCATAGTCCATGCAGCTCCCTTTCCCTGTCCGCCACCTAGGCGGCTACATGGTTAAGCTTTTCTAGAGCAGACAGTCCTTCAGATCCAGGATCCTCACAGAAATCATTGGCACGAAAAAGGAAAAAAAAAAAAAAAAAAAAAATCACCACGCTCCAATGCTCAGACTTTAACCTGTAACCACCTTAAAGTGACTTAAATGGAGTCTTAAGCCAGCCAAAAGCCCTATAGTCCAGCGCAGGGAGCATCCAGCTCTCAACTCACTTAGGGCTGTTTTACCTGGAGTGCTTTATAAAACCCTTTGGGATTCACCAGATATTCACCAGCTGGGCGTATGCACAGTCTGGCTTTGTTCTGGGGCTTTTCCTACTCCCCTTCCCACGCTGCATGTGGAAAACAAAAGTTATGATTCAACCCACTCCTCCAGCTTATCAATCTGTGTGGCAACCCAACAGGAAAGTAACCCTGATGGTTCCTCTTCACTAGGGTTACCATATCTCATAAATAAAAAAAGAGGACCCTCCACGGGCCATGGCCCCGCCCATTTCCCCACCCCTAGCCCCACCCCAACTCCGCCCCTTCCCCCACCCTAACTCCGCCCCCTCCTCCCTCCCACTCCCAGCCAGGGGGAAAGGGCTGCCCCAGTGCTACCAGCATCACAGTTTCCCGGGCAGCCCCCAGACCCTGCGCCCCAGCCGGCGCTTCCCCAGCGCAGCTGGTGCCCGGGAGGGGAAGCGCCCAGCTGGGGGCGCAGGGTCTGGAGGCTGCCCAGCAAACCGTGAAGCCGGTAGCGCTCGGGCTTTGAGCAGCCCCCATGCCTCCGGACCCTGTGCCCCCAGCCGGGCACTTCCCCTCCGGGGCTCCGGCGGCTCTGCGTAACTTACACTGTATAAGTTACACAGAGCCGAAGAGGAGCAGAGCCCCCGCAGCTGGAGGCTCTGCTCCTCTTAGGCTCTGTTTAAGAGCCGGGCTGCTGGAGCGCTACCGGCTTCGGGCAGCCCCGTGCCTCCAGACCCTGCGCCCCCAGCCGGGCACTTCCCCTCCCGGGCTCCAGCGGCGCAGGGTCTCCAGGCACGGGGCTGCCCGAAGCCAGTAGCGTTCAGGCAGCCGGGCTCTTAAACAGAGCCGCCATTTTCCCGGACATGTTCCGCTTTTTGGCAATTCCCCCCGGACGGGGGTTTGACTGCCGAAAAGCCGGACATGTCCGGGAAAAAGAGGACGTATGGTAACCCTATCTTCACCCCTGGGGTCTGGGCTGGAGAGAGGTTTATCCCAGGAAACACTGCAGGATAGAGTTGACCCTTCCCCAGCATGTGCTAAAAGCTCTGCTTGCAGACTGCTGACTTAGCAAAAGCTGTCAGTCCTGTTTTACTGCCTCTTACCCATTTCCTACTAGGAGAGGAAGCCTCTGAAGGCCCATTAGTTTGTTTCCTTGCCACACACACTTCAGTATACAAGTTATAACTACATACACCGCTGTGGCAGGTGAATGCTGGTACCGATCGGTTTCACTTGAAGCCTAGATACAGCGTGAATTATTTGTGGTGTACTGACCTATTTACTAGCTGAAAGGCGGCATTCATTCAAACGCAGAGTCCCTGGAGCTCACCCAAGTCATTCTGACTTGTGGCAGGAATATCTAAAACACAGCTCCTCACTAGGTGTGCATCTGCTAAGCAAGGGAAGCATTGCAGGGATTTCGTTCTTGCAACAGTCCTAGCACTGAATCGCTACAGTGTGCCTCAGCCCTATGGTTAGGCCAGTGCACTCTCCGGTTCCTGAAGCACCCTGCCTATAAGAGCCAGCACTGAAGCGGCAGGCAGGGCCTTTGTAGTTTCTAAAGACTTTGTGCAAAACTGGTGCAGCTGCAACACCCGTAGACTCTGATTGCACCAGAGAGCAATCACTGTGCAGTGTAGACATGAGCTAGAGATCTTGGCCCAGATGTTGCAAGCAATGTTTGAAAGCTACAGGAGACAGGTGCTGTGTTGTACTGACATTCCATGGCCTTTCTGCATTGTGTAGACAACCCCTAGCTGTCTTGCATATAGCCCCGCTAACATGAAGTCACCTGTACTTTGCATGCAGCTGAGCCAGTTTCAACGTAGGGGTATTTCAGGAGATGGAGGCGTTCGGTATCTCGTTGGCACACACATGCAGAACTTGCATCATAATAAAAACCTGCCCAAAAAAGGTATCCAAAGGGAAGGACCCTTCCTACTAATCAGACACAGTTCTCCATCACCTATAGCCCCATCCCTTGCTGATCTTACCTTTATCCGCCAGCGAGAGCGTGCTGTTAAAGTACTGCTCCTCTACAGTCCATGCGGTGTCATTGGCCTTGCTGGACACGCCGCAAGATCCAACGCAGCTCACTTTGATAGCTAGGAAAAAAAAAAAAAAATACACATCTACATCAATACTGCAATAGAGTTTTCAGTGGTCTTCCCAGGCCAGTAAAAGAAATTTATAAGTCCCAACTTGGGTCTCATCCTGCTACCACCTGTGGGCTTCCTCCTCTGCTGAGACACAGCCAATTTACTTTTAAGTAGAGCATCTGTGCACTAGTTGCTGTTGACAGTGCCCCTTTTAAACACACACACACACACACACACACACACACACAAGTGGAGATGAGACGGAGGTCAGTGGTGCTCAGTTCAAAGGGTATTTTTCTCCCTTTACTCAAAAGGGATTGCTCTAAATGCAGCATCTTTCTCCAGCAAGCCAGGGCATTTTCTAAGCTAGTCTCATCACACTTGCTCTTGAAAAAATCTTACCCAGAGGCTTTTAACTTGCCTAGCAACTAGGAGCTCAAACCTCCTAGAAAAATCAGTGGGACTTGGGGGCCTTTGAAAATTTTACCTGGTCTCCCATTTTTCTCTGGCTCCCCTCCCCTTCAGTTCAACTAATCCTCCTCAAACACCCCCACACCAGGTAACTTGTGGTTTCAGCCCCAATTCCTGTGCACAAGCAGAGCAACCACTGATTCAAAGGTGGGTCGTTCTCAGTGCCAGAAGGACCTGTTAATGCAGCGAAGGGAGCAGAGAGCGGCAAGAGCCCCACAACCCTTGAACCCTTCAGGGAAAAGGACTTGGTCTCCTTTCATTTGAAGAGAGCCAGATGCACCAAGCCCACCAATAGCTCCCTCTGCCCCTTCACAGCAAAGTCAGTTCACACACTAACCTAGCAGTTATATGAAGAAAGGAGAACCTGTGACACCATCTGGCCTACCTGTTCTCAAAGGGGCAGCAACGCCACTCGCTCAGCAGGACACAAGGCAAAACTGTTTAGGGGACGGGAGCAGAGATGGTCTGTATAGGTACTTGCAGAACTCACTGTCCTATCTGAGCATCTCACAAACGTTAATGGATTTTACCCTCACCACACGCCTATGGGAGGAGGGGAAGGGTTGCAGAGATGGGGAAATTGAAGCACACGTAGATGACGTTTCAAGGTCACGCAGGGACTCTATGGGAGAGCAAGGAACTGAACCTGCGTCTAATCCCACTCCAACATCCTAGCTGCTAGAGCAAAGGTTCCCAAACTTTACTTAAGCAACCCACCAACTGCACTGTCTATTTTGTTATCCACAGGGGGTCCAAATTCATGGGGGGTTCCCCCCCCCCCCCCCAAGGTCACAGGCCAGTGTCCTTCTCCTTGCCCCACTGACGGCGCACCAGCCACCTGCAACAGCGCTCTCTGCCCCTGCACTGCAGACCTAATCCCAGCCCAGAACAGAGGCTGAGGTGGGTGGGGTTGAGCAAGTGGTATTGTGACCCTGGAGCCCAGTTTGAACCAATTGGGGAGGGGGAGGAGGAAGAGAATCAGGGCCAGCCCCGAGGGGTAGGAGTTGCCACTGGAGGGTGTGTGCAGGATGGGCTTGGTCTCCACCCCCCTCCTCCCTGAGGCCACCTGTCTGCACCTGGCCTACGGCCCACCTAAAACCTTCCCACCACCTGGGAGATGCTGCACTAGACCATCTTTCCCATCCTGGTGGTTCTGAAAGCAAACCTTCCCTTTCTACTAGGGAAAAGGAGTAGGGGTGGAAAAGTCTCATGCAGGCAGGTTAACATTCAGCACAGCACCAGGCATGATGGCTGGCCAGACTAACCAGCAGGAATTCTCTGCTAGGCTACAGGGAGGGAACACGGCGCATTCTTGGGGGCAGTAAGGATCAAGACTAAACACACTGCAATTCTGGTTTCTCGGAAAGCACTCTGGAGGGGCGGGGGGGGGGGGGATTTTCCTCACGGCTGATCCCTTACAGCTCACCCGGAAGACAGTTCCCTGGCAAGCGAAGTAAGCGGTTGGTGTTTACCTTGGCCGGTCTTGAAACAAAGGCTGGTGCTTTGTGACTTGACAAAACCTTTTACAAAAGGCAAGAGCCCTTGTGCGGAGTTTCAGGAAGGGCTGATCAGAAACTAGGGCAGTACGCTGAACAACTCCCTCTCACCACTGGGTTTATGGAGCTGCCTACGTAGCGAGTAGACCCTGGGCTTTACAACACAGCAACGGCTGGCCCAATTCGGTGTTAGTACACACCAATTGAGCACCACCAATCCTGGAAGGACGTAATCGTGCTGGAAACATTCTTCTCAACAGGATTTTAGCAGAATAGCTTCACTTGTTCACAGCTTCCCTCTGAAGTCCCCAGCTGCACTATGGACGTAACCTGATCTTTCCCAGATTATAGTATAATTAGATCCAGGTTTCTAGACCAAGCTTCTGGGCAGCATCTCCAAGATCAGAGACTCTTTAAACCAAAAGATTTTCACTTTGGGCTTTTGGCGGTTATGCCTTCTGGGCTGCTCTGACAGACGGCATCAGGCAAAGCAGTTAGTCCAGCAAACTCATAGTGGAGCTGGAGTCAAAGTATGGCTTTATATCCTGAACCATGGAGAGAGACAGACATGTAAAACTAGACTGTTATACAGAGATTGTCCTCCTACAGTGGGAGCACCACCTCTCTGCTGGGGAGAAGGGTGTGCATGTAGACCTTGATACAAGTTGATGGGACCAGTGTCTTAATATGGGCCTCTCCTGGTTCTCCTCTAGTTCCCTGGCAGCAACTTTAGCTCTTTTTTGGGCTCTTCATCCTCCCCCACTCTGAGGCTTCCACAGGGTTCCTCCTCTGGTAGCCTCTCTGGGTGACCCATTGATGTGAAGTAACTGAAGCCACTAAGTATCTGACTCAGATCTACACGGCCCTACCTGAGGGGTCTCCCTCCATCCAATCTTGCATCTAAATCCTGCCTCAGACAGACATCTCCTGCCAGGGGGCAGGGGGAGTCCTGCCACCTTCACTCATCTTGGGCTAAACTTACTCCCCTTCCACTGTTGTGATCCCACCATCCTCCCTGCCACACAGGCCCATAACCTGGGAATTCTCCTCAGCTCCTCCTCACACAGCCAAGCAAGCAGTGTCCAGATCTTGCTATAACATTTCAGGTCCATGCAGCTCAATTTCTCAGCCAGGCTCTTCAACGTTCACCTTATTGCTGTAGTCTCCTGCCCAGTGTCATACCCTCCAGTCTACAGCTCCGGAGATAGTCTCCCTACCCAGTCCTCTGACCAGACCACTCGGAATCGTTGCCTTCCCCTTCCCCATTGCACTGCATTCAGTTCTCTAGTCAGCGTTCTCCCCCATTCAGACTCAAGGTGCCAATTTACTCCATTAGGTTTCTTGTGCCGGCAGGGCCATAGTCATCACAGAATGAAGCAAAGAGCAACCACCAGAAGATCCATTGGTTACCATTTTTTTCTGCATTAACCAGTAGTTAGACGGAATACCCCCCACACACCGCCACTCCATAATGCGTGGAGATTGGCATGTGTACGTAACTCGACTGGCTTAATCCAGAAGAGTTCTTTATATAGCATCATAAAGGGCAATTCTCATTAAGAGTCAATACAATTGAGAGTCCACTGCATTGGACTTCCCTTAGCTCAGAGGCAAGGCCTTTTGTAAAAGGCTACCAGGCTGGTTTGAGACCACTACAATATTTCCTAAGCAGGTGGCCAAATGAGAGACTAAATTGTCTGGCCATCAGTTGTGATCTCTTGGTCAGCCGTGCAGACATATAGACACCCCTCAGTCTCTGAGCCAGTACAGGTCACCTGACAGGCCCCTATTAGAAATTAATGGGAAGTGTGCTTCCAAATCCGCTAGGCAGCTTTGGAAAAATCCAACCCTTCCGCCCTAGCAGGAGGGGGTGCCCACAACAGGGAAGGGAATTCAAGGCTCAGCTACAACCGGTCACTGTTCACCAGGGCAGATACCAGAAAGAACAGCAGAGGGAAGCCCAGGTTTACTGCTGTCAGGACTCCAAAGCAAACCAACCGCACGTTGAGACGAATTCCACTACATAGTTGCCAGTGTCTCTGGGTTTAATCCTTCCCATAGGGGGGAGCTCACACCAATTGCTTAGCCAGCCCATCTGTGACGGATGAACTGTTCCAAAACCCAGCCAGCTCCTCTCCCACTACAGTTACATTTTCCCTCACAATGAAGATTGTAATTTTCATATCAAATTCTTAATCTTTATAGTCCAAAGGACACAACAGGGTCTCAACAGGAAACCTCCACGGGCCATTTCAGATGTTCATAAGTGATCAGCATCTGTTGCAATGTGGGAGGATTACTGCCTGGTAGTTAGGGCCTGCCTGATCTGAGACGGCACTCTGCAAAGTTTGTGTTATCTAGGCACAGATGTATGCATGTGGAACACAGGGGACACAGCCAAGCTTGCTGTTTGCTTTAGTCTAGCGCACAGCTGTGGATGCTTGATCTCCCTTTATCACAGGCCAGAACCATGGCGTCTTTGGCACCTAAGGACTCCTTGGCTTTCTGTCAAGGAAATGGGAGCAAGTCTGTGGTCTAGCTAGGCTACTGTACTCAACGGTCTGCCATTTATTCGTTTTCTGTCGATCCAGTGGAATCCTGTTACAGGCTCCATTACGGCCATGTTCCTTCTGAGAGTTCTAGCCCCACACCCGCTACAGGAAGAGCTGTTAGACAGCAGGGTTTCCAGACCACACATGGGCACTGGCATTTCAGCACCAGTTTGCTCAGGTTAGGATTGGCTCACCAAGGCCTAAAATCCCTTGCCTGGAGCTGAGCAGCAGTTACATGGGTGGGAAAACCCTCCTGCCTTTGAAAGAGTAAAAAGGAAAGCTAAAGCCGTCCTCATCCTTTAAAACCAAATTCCCGAATGAGCAGTAGGGGCTGGTGGATGACAGAAAAAGGCTTTGGAAAGATAACTGCACCCCCTATATTGCCAGCTCTCACCATTTTATCATGACTAGCGATTTGGGATGTTTAACCTGTGTCGTGAAAGCACAATGCCAGGTGCCCACTCTGGAATGTTCCCTTATTCAAAATGGCTACCGTGTCCTAGTCCTCTCAGTGGGGCTGAAGCCAGCAACATAACCACTATGTCCCTATGGCCTGCTTGTGGAAGTGACGCTGCCCTTAAAGTTTACAGTGGGAGGTGGCAGTGTGGAGGAGATTGGAGTTTGCCATGCCCACAGGCAAAAACAGCTGCCACTCTACGGCTCGGGGGGCTGGACAGCAGAGACACTGACTGATGGATGGGAGCAGGATGGAGAGGGGCCTAAGATAGGCGGAGATAGGGTGGAGTGAAGGAGTCCTGCCGCTTAGGGCTTGGCTACTCTTGCGAGTTACAGCGCAATAAAGCAGCCCCGGGCACCCTCACTCCCCGTCCACACTGGCAAGGCACATAGAGCGCTCTGACTCCGCAGCTAGAGCGCTGCTGGTTCTCCACCTCGGCGAGTGGAATAACGTTTGCTGCGCCCCAGCGTCAGTGTGAACGAGGTGTTGCACTACTGCGCTCTGATCAACCTCTGGAAATGTCCCATAATCCCCTAAAGTCAAGTGGCCACTCTTGTCATTGTGAAATCGGCTGCAGGAATGAGGAAATGCCCTTTCAAAGCTCCGTTTGGAGAAGCCGGCAGCAGCCCTGAGAAAAAGCAAACATTTACTGTTTGCTTGGAGTGAGGGGGGGGTCCTGAACTTACAAGACAGCATGCTGACATGCTCTCAGCCCCCCCAAAACCCACTCTCCCCCCACATACACACAACACTCCCTGTCACACTCCACCCCACCCCACTTGAAAAGCACGTTGCAGTCACTTCCATGCTGGGATAGCTGTCCCTAATGCACCGCTCCCAATGCTGCAAGTACTGCAAATGTGGCCACACCACTGCGCTTGAAGCGGTCAGTGTGGACAGACTGCAGCGCTTCCCCTACTGCGCTCTACCAAGGCGGGTTTAACTCTCAGCGCTCTACAGCTGCAAGTGTAGCCAGGCCCTTAGTGTCAGGCAGAGAAGAATGTGAGGGGGCAGGTGGTGGTGTTCAGGGAAGCGCTGCTTCTTGCCAAAGGTTAAGCCAGTCTCATTGTTTTTAGGGGCTACCACCACCCACAGCAATGATGGATAGGAGTCCAAATTCTCTCATGTGTATCTAACTCATCAACCCTGTACCAGTGTGATGCATTAATCAGCTCTGTGGTTCTCAAGTTATTTGCCATCCAGCCCTTCTTTTATCAAAAGATATATGCCAGGAGTACTCCTGGCAGTCTCCCTGTCTCAGGAGGGGAGGGAGAGGGAGGGTAAGTGGAGTCTCGATCTGAGCAGCCAGGGGGAGGCATGCATTGAAATTTGACTTTTCAACCTGAAAGCACCACACACAGGCAGAGCAGAGGGGAGTTAGTGTTGAGTCTGTCTGACTCTTTATTTGATCATTTTGGGGGCCAACTTATTTTTGGGGTGGGCTGACTCATGATTTTTAATCTCTTGATACACAGTATTGTCTGTCTGTAGCAGAAGAGAAGTTCCACTGGATCATTACCTAGTGATAGATGGGAAGGTGAACAGTCATGTCCTGGGCACAGAAGTTGCATTTCTCACTGCTATGGGTCTATGCCACGGGGATTAGCATGTGCTGTACTGGAGGGGTGTTCATGGGTGCAGAGGTTCCAAACGTTCCGCCTGGGTGCACTTCCCAGGGAGAGGAAGGGTGTGGGTAATTTCCTCATCATACTACCTAATTCCAGCCATCTGAGCCACATTTACAACAAGAAAACAAAACAGCCTCTAAAGTGACACCAGCAGCCCCATAGTTCTGCACTTTCCTGTTCCACTGGGTGGACTTGATATTCAAATATTAAGAGCTCCGGGGTTCAACAGAAAAGACATCCACTCCCCCCACATGTACACAGTGCAAAAACCGGAAGTACCCTGCACTTGCAGAACAGCCAAACCTACAAGACAGGCAGCGGTATCTGCATGCATCCAGTGATGCCCCACGTTATGGGTCTCTAGTAAGAGAATCAAGTGATGGTGAGAGAAAGGCAGACAGATCAGCCACATTTAGTGGGTAAACAGAGTGCTTAGGCTCCTCTGCTGACACCGTCCTCCCCTCCAGGTGATTTAGGAGACTGGCCAAGTCCTGTTCAGAGCTCAAGTGGCTTTTCTCTGTTGATTCAGAGTGTTGCAGCGCCTACCCTCAGGGAAGCTCAGTTCCCATCGTAGATGGGAGAAAAGCAAGGACAGACATGTGTGTACAGCACACTCCCCTGCAGGAGAAAACGGGGAAGAGTAGGAAGCAAGCGACAGAGGGCTAAGATCTCGTCTATTTCCCAGAGCGCAAACCAGATGTCGCGAATGTGCACAGAATGTCACCTGCTGTCCTGCATGAGGAGTGAATACAATGCTCAGCAGGAAGTTTGGCAACAAAATAAAATCCAGAAGGTCACAAGCCCTCCCCCCACCCCAGCTACTCTGAATCACCTCAGGCAGGTCTTCCTCCTACAGCCACTTCTTTGTGAATGAGGATCCCCATGACAACGGGGCTAGGAGTCAGGAGACCAGAGCTCTGTTCCCAGCTCCGCCACTACCTTGCTGTGTGACCTTGGGTAAGTCACTTCCCCTCCGTGTCTTGTTTCTCTGCCCACCCTTGGCTTGATTTTAAGCTCTTCAGGTTAGCAAGCAGCTCTCAGTAGGTCTGCACAGCACCTAACAAACGGGGGCCCCAATTTTGATTGGAGCCAGAGTGCCATTTCAGGAGAGCAGGAAGGTAGTTCCTCACCCCTGCCCCCCAAGTGTCATACCACATTTGGGTGAAGTTTGCAGTAGGAGGGAAGACGCTGCCACCCCCTGCCCATGGAGCTGTGGCTGGCTGCACTGCTAGGGACCAGGAACTTGCCCTGATCTGCTGCGCAGAGCTGGGTGGGGGCTGATGTCAGGAGTGGCCTCCATCACGTACCTGGGTGGGTAGAGCGCACCCCTTGCCCTGCCATGATGCCTGGCACAACCCCTACCTACCCACTCCCTGCTGACGTGAGTCAGAGGATGGAGGTGGTGCTCTCTCATTAGGCCCCAGCATGTGGAGCTGGCCTGAGAAGTCAAACTATTCCCCCCCACCAGCCCCCCAGCATAGTGTTTTCAGGTGCCTAAGTACCCCCTGGGATCAGTTACAGTTACCCCCTCCCCCTGAAACTCTGAAATCGCACCCTGGTTGGAGCCTCTAACGCAACCAACCCCTAGCACTGATGGGGGAGGCTGGAGACTGCAGGGACCTCCTTTAGGGGATATTTCAGACAAGGTTCAGGTCACTACTCTGGGGGGTTGGGGGCAGGGAAACAGCTGCATTGCCATTACCAAGGTTAAATTAGAGCCGGGCTGTGGGTTGGTGGGATGGAGGGGAAGCGGTGGCATGTTTGGTAAGTTTGTTCTATCCCAGTTGCTCTCTGTGCAACATTATCCGAGTAAACGCTGGAGCCAGTCTACAGACATACAGGGTGTTTGTAAAGTTTATCCAGAGTGCCCAGAGCTTGGGATGGATGCTATTTAAACAGAGCGGTTTAAATTGCCTGAGCTACAGGGTGCTGGTCTCTGCAGCCCGTGTGTCACGTTAAACACGGGCCCCGCTCCCTACTGAGCACCACCGGCCCAGGAGCTAGAGAGGGGCCTTTCCAGAGTGACATGGAGCGAGAGAATGGCATTTCTCAGTCTCTTGAGGGGCAGCTCACTCATTCTAGGATCCAGCAGGGAACAGCAAGTGCTCTGGGAAACTAGAGATTCAGCTTTGTGACACGGAGATTTATCTGAACACCAGCCAATTGTAACTTGGAGGGAGGATGAGAACTGGGCCCCAATTAGAGGACAGTCAATTAAATTCTCCGCGTACACACACACACACACACAGCTTGAGACCAGGAGTGCCTGCCACATATCTGCAGCTAGACCCCAGAGACAGGCTTTCGGAAGAGTCAGTCGAGAGCTGAAGGCACCAAAAATAGCAATAGCCAAGCCCTCCCTCAAGAGAAAGGAGAGACTTATCCTGAGCACCCATGAATAAAGGGGAGGAAGCCCTTCATAACCAGCACAATGTTGGCGATAGCAACAGTACATCCAGGTCCCCACTCCAGTCCCAGTAGGGTAATAAGAGCAAGTTAAGTGCTAGTATAGATTGCACAGGCTGTTTTCAGACCTTGAGCACCATTCTAGCAAATGTGACCGACTGGCTTGGGAAACAGGAGATCAGTGGCGTAGCCAGGTGGAGGGAACAGGGGGAGCGATTAAAAAAGTGCCACCTGCTGCGGCGCTTTTACTCCTCGGCAGCACTGAAGGACCCGGCGCTGAAATGCCACCGAAGACCTGTGGAGCGAGTGAAGGTCTCACCACCCAAGACCCGGAGCGCTGCTGGGTGAGTAAAATGAAAGCGCCGCAGCGGGTGGCACCTTTTTTTTTATTGCTCCCCTAGGGGAGTAAAAAGGAGCCAAGAAATTGACAAGGAGCCGCTTGTGCTCAGTGGGGGAGCGTCCGCTGCCCTGCTCCCCCCCAGCTACGCTACTGCATGAGATGAGTTCGGTGCTCAGCTTGGCCATGGACCAGCTGGGCAGCCTGGGGCAAGTAACATTGCCTCTTGTGACCCTTTAGGCTGACCAGATAGCAAATGTCAAAAATTGGGACAGCAGGTGTGGAGGGGTAAGAGGTGCCTATGTGAGAAAATGACCCAAAAAATCAGGACGGTCCCTATAAAATCGGGACATCTGGTCACCCTAGTGTATGCTGGGGTAGGGCATGCTCAGTGTCGCTTGTTGAAGCCGTTCCACTTGCGTAGTCATTGAGCAGAGAGAGGATGTTGTCTACACAGCGAAGAAAAACCCATTGCTGACCCATGGCAGCTGACTCAGGGGCAGGCTGCAAGGTTGTTTCATTGCTGTGTAGACTTCCAGGCTCAGGCCGCAGCCCCTTTCCATCCTTGGCTTGCCTAGTGAGACTGAGCTCTGCTGGGGGGGGCGGGGTCTGATCTCAGCTGGATCTGCTAGACTCTGGTGCAGTGCAAATAATTAAGACATTTGTCCCTCTGTCTACACTAGCAGCTGAAGAACCACATTTAGCACCAGTTGATGGGATTGAAGTGGGATGATTGAATGATGGATGACATGCAGGGCCGGCTCTAACTTTTTTGCTGCCCCAGGCAAAAAAGAAGAGCGCCGCTGCCTACCCCCCCCCCCCCCAAATGCCGGGCTGGGCCGCTCAAACCCCCGCCCCTGCAAAATGCCGGGCCGGGCCACTGCCGAAACAGTCCCTGCGCTGCCCCGCTGAAAACAAAAACAAAAAAAAACAAACAAACAAACAACCAAACCTTGAGCGCCCCTCGCCACCCCAACATTGGCCGCCCCAAGCATGTGCTTGGTCAGCTGGTGCCTGGAGCCGGCCCTGATGACATGTTACTGAACTATCATGGTCAGCAATGGGTCAATTATCTAGCATGGCCAAGTCACAACAAGGACACATACACGCACACTGTGCCACCTGCCAAGAGTGGGAATCAGTGAGCAGACCTGGCTTCAGAAAAATAAGAAGCCCACATCAATTTGCTGAAGCGGAGGCACGAGATTCTGTATTCCAAGACCTGCAGCAGGTTATAAAAAGCCACAAAGCTCTCAGCAAGTTGCTGTAACAAGCAGCATGTGTCTCAACATATCAGCAGATTGAAGGATTCATCTCAGAGACAGAAGAAGTCAAAGCTCAAGTGTGTTTGGAGTTCTTGCTGGCCTTGCTGAGTGTATGGTAGACCCCAGCATTGTATGGAGTTATAAGCAAGACAAGATTTTGGGAAGCTGGAAAATTTGTGAAGAACTACAAAATCTCTAGGTAAAAAAAGGAGTTACTTTTAGTCTCTGCTCGACGTGTAGAAGAAAGAAAATTAAAATAGAGTGCATCTTGAAAAGGTCAATGAAAACTTCATTGGTAGCCGAACAAAGGGGACTAACTTTCAAAAGGTGAAAAGCACCTTAAGTTCACACAGATTTAAAAAAATTTCTACCCCTTCATGTCTGAGGAGCAAGGAAATAGACTGGAGAAAGGGCTGGGAAGCCTCAACAGAAGAGCTGGCAAATTATTTAAGCTAAGGTTGCATAAATTGCTAAAATTGGGAAAAGAGACACTCCTAGTTAAGCAATAACTACTAATTAATTTAGCTGTCCCCACCCTGCTGGGGCAGTCCTATCAGTTCTCGTACATTTTTATACACACACACACACACACACACACACACACACAAAGTCCTATAACAAACACTAGAGCAAGGCATCCGAGTAAGGTGAGAGAGGAAAGGGTAAGAGAGATACCTATAGTAAGAGGTGCTGAGGAGGCAGTATTTTGGTTTTGCAAAACCAAAACCAAGAGCGGTTTGGATCCAGATTCTAATTTAGCCGACCCTTCATTTGCAAGGGGGGTGGGATCATTCCCCCACTTAAAAGCATGCTCCGGGAACACGGTTTATGCTTCTACAAAATGGGGCAGACATGCTTAAGACTACATCAGGGGTCCATGGTGTAACCAGCCCCCTGGCATGGCTATTTGTAATACATAAGGGGATTCAGATTCCACTGGTCTGGAATAGATGCTTGTCACCCATACAGATTACAGCATTAAAAAGGGTGGGAGAACTTGAGTTCTTGTGGTAACTGAACTTTGATCATCGTGACAAGAGGGAAAGCACGCTTCCCAGGAGTTGGATTTGCGTCAGATGCGATCACATGAATCACGGTTGAAATAGTTCTAGTCAGAGAAGTGATAAGAGACAAAAACACCTTATCACCGGTGGGTGAACACTGTTCACAAAGCGATCACTCCCTATCGACCTGTCTCCATCCTCAGAGGAAACCTGCACAACATTTTCAAAAGTCGAGCCTGGGGAAGCTTAAATTCAGAACTCTGCTGGATACTAAAAATCATGGACTGAACAGAGACCCTGGATTTATGGCTTATTACAGGACTCTAACCCACTAACCCCCTTTTTGTCCTATGACTGCAGAGGTGTTACCAGGCCACTCTACCTTGAACAGTCCCTTAGAATATGCTCCAACTACTTCTGCTAAACAATCTGTTTTTTCCTGCATTTAGCTGTGATGCTCAGAGTACCTTCCCCAGACCTGAAAGAGCACTGTGTAGCTCGAAAGCCTCTCTCACCAACAAAAGTTGGTCCAATAAAAGATTGGACCTCACCTACCTTTTCTCTCTGTTCAGAGTCAGACAGACAGTTTATAGTCTAATGACAACATTAAGTTGTGGTTCTGACCCCGGCTACTTTCACTCCCAATTGACCTTGTCGCTTCTGCTCTGCTCAGACCGGTTATACTCTCTGCTCCCATTGTTCAAACTATTACACCACCCTTTGTGGCTCTTCCGAGGCGATGTTGTAACACAACCTGTGTTCAGAGCACAACAACAAAGACAGTCCAGTGCTAGAGAGGTATAAGATTTCCAAGAGCCAGATATGTATAGTCTAGCTAAGGGATGATCAAGCAGGGGATAGCAATCCTTAATTTAGGGTTACCATTCGTCCGGATTTACCCGGACATGTCCTCCTTTTTGTGCTAAAAATAGCGTCCGGGGGGAATTTGTAAAGCACTCACAATGTCCGGGATTTCCCCCTCCCCCGGCACAGCAGAGCGAGTGGCTGGGAGGGCTGCAGGAAAGTCCCGGGCCGGACTCCGGAGCAGCTGGAGAGGAGCTCCGCCCTGCATTCTGAGCAAGTGTCTCAGCACAAAGTGCAGCCCTCCCCTTTTGCAACTGGGAGCGGTTTCTGCCATGCAGGGTAGCAAAACGGGAGCGAGAGCACTTTGTGCTGATACAAGGGCAGCTCTCCCCTGCAACCCGGTCCGGACCACGGACCGGGTTTTGTTGTGCAGGGCCAGGGACCGGGTTTTGTTGTGCTGGGGAGCTCAGCCACGTGTCCGGCTCGCACAGAGCCCAACACCCTGTTCTGAGCAGCAGGGTAAGGGGGGCAGGAGAAGGGGCAGGGAGGTTCTGGAGGGGGCAGTCAAGAAACGGGGGGGGGCTTTTTGGGGGGAGTGGAGAAAGTTTTGGGCAGTCAGGGTACAGGTAGGGGGTAGGGTTCTGGTGGGCAGTTGGGGGGGGTCTTAGGAGGGGGCAGTTAGGGGACAAGGAACAGGGAGTCTTAGGTAGGGGGTGGGGTTCTGGAGGGCAGTTAGGAGCAGGGGTCCCAGGAGGGGGCAGTCAGGGGACAAGGAGCGGGGGGGGTAGGGGGCTGGGAGTTCTGGGGGGGAGCTGTCAGGGGGCAGGGGTGGGGAGAGGGATCGGAGCAGTCAGGGGACAGGGAGCAGAGGGGTTTAGATGGGTTGGGAGTTCTGGGGGGGGCTGTCAGGGGGCAGGGGTGGGGAGAGGGATCGGAGCAGTCAGGGGACAGGGAGCAGAGGGGTTTAGATGGGTTGGGAGTTCTGGGGGGGGCTGTCAGGGGGCAGGAGTGCGGAGAGGGATCGGAGCAGTCAGGGGACAGGGAGCAGAGGGGTTTAGATGGGTTGGGAGTTCTGGGGGGGGCTGTCAGGGGGTGGGGAGTGGTTGGATGGGGCGTGGGAGTCCCAGGGGTCTGTCTGGGGGTGGGGGTGTGGATAAAGGTTGGGGCAGTCAGGGGACAAGAGGCAGGGAGGCTTAGATAGTCCTGGGGGGCAGTTAGGGGCAGGGGTCCCAGGAGGGGGTAGTCAGGGGACAAGGAACGGGGGGAGGGTTGGGAGGTCAGGGGGGGTGGGAAGTGGGAGGGGCAGGGGCGGGGCTCCTCCCGTCCTCTTTTTTGCTCGCTGAAATATGGTAACCCTACTTAATTAGATGAAGGATGAAGAGGGAGATTGGCTGGGTGGAGGCCAAGGGTCCTACATTAATAGGAGTTAGAAAGGGAAAGGTAGGCTGAATACCAAGAGTGATGGGAGAGAAATGCAAATCTGAAGTACTCACACCACATTGCTTGGGAGAGTTGGAAGTGGACAGAACAAAGCACTGGAAAAATAGTTTAGAGAACAATTGCGTATTGTAAGGAGAGGGCTAGACCAAGCCCTAGAGGTTTCTTTTCTGCTTGAGGGTGCCGTGGCCTCTTGGCTGACCATAAGGTTTGCCTCAAGTATTAGCACACACCCAAAAGCCATGGTATGCAGCGAGTGTCCAATAGCTCCAAGAAGCTGCAGGAGAACAATCCTTGATTAGCCCACGATGGAGAACAGCCATTGTACATTTTCCTGCCATTTATATTACGGCAGCAAATCCTAGGAAGACACTGCATAATTCTAGTGTAGTAACTTTAGAGTTCCTCTTCAACCCAATCTCATGGGTATTGATCTTCAGGGGTGGGAAAAAAGCCTATGTAGTTTTGTACACGAGGCCTGGGAGGTAGACCCTGTACGGAGACACAGGCCATCACAAGAGGGACAGCACAAGAATGGCTGGGATCAAGATCAAGCTGAGAAATTAAGGAATCTAGAACAGCTATTACTCCAGCAGGTGACTATAAACTATTCAGTGACCTCCTTGGGTTCAGGATTCACTTGTTATTTGAAGGTAGATAAAGTCAGACGGGAATGCAATGCTGCCCAGTGTTCTCCACGCCTCTCACACTACGGTTGCCAATATGCTCAGGCATGAAACAGTGGTCATTAGAGCCAGATTCCCTCACTGATTTCAGCAAAGAGTTCTGCCCCCCTCCTCCCCCCACCCGCGAGGCATGGCCCAACAGGTAGGACAGCAGCTGCAAGACAGAATGTCCTTGTTTTGCAGAAGGGTTGTGTTGAGCAAAGGGGAGGAGCATCTCCACAGAATGTGTCCTTCCCTACTACCCTACAATAACCCCAACCATGATCAAATCTATCAGAGACACCCCCCCCCCACACACACACCACTCCCCCCGGAGCAAGAGAAGCAGCTGTAAATGCCACTGTTTTCCCTCTGCTTAAGTAGCTAAGCTGACCAGATTTCTGACAACAGCCATGCACACATGGCTCTACAGACATTCAAGCACACAGCTACCAGAAACAAACACTGCAGTCAGAGTACTGTAGTTTGTAGGGACCAAAGCCAGGGGAGGCAGGAGAAAGAGACCAATTCTAAATATAGGAACCCTCCTCTGAGGGAGCATCTTACGCCCCCATCTCACCACACTCCGCTCTAGGAATCCCACCATCCTGGTGGAAGATGACTCTGATGCAGAGAGCCAACACAAGACCTATACACCAACGGTCCAGTCCCACTTTGAGGGGATAAGTAGGATTTTGCATAGACTTGGTGCTAGACCTCTGGATGGGTGCAACATTCAGCCCTGTGTATGTTGCATCATGCCTTGGGAAACAAGGGAAGTGCTCAAACCTCCCACCTACACGGACTGCTTAAGGGAATCGGCTGAAAGCTGCTTCTTGAAAGGGACTAGGGAAGACAGTTACTCTTAGAAGCCCACCAGTTAACATGGAACAAACTGGACTAGCTAGTGGTTGACTACAACAAATCATGATGGCCAAGGGGGTTGCATTCAGCACTAGCTCAACACTACGTCTGGACTGTCTCTGCAGAAGGGTTGTAGAAAGTCCAGATCAACTGCCAAATCCAGCCTGTAGCATCCCTCCCTCTGTAGAGTTCAGCTGCAGGTCTGTATTGCTTGTCAACTCCATCAGACAGTTTGAGTTTGTTCCACCAGGAAGAGAAATAGGAGCAAGTATTCCGGCAGAGTAAAGCTGGATAATACATGCAAAGATTCAAATTAGGCTACAGGCAATTTGCATCCCCTTGGGCAGGACTAGCATCTGGGTTTGTGCAGTCTCTGCATTAGCAATATCCAGACCATCTTCCCCCTGGGTTTTACTTCAAAGGAATCCTAAAGAGCATCCCCCTGGCCACACTTTACCCTTCCTTGGCCTTTCAGCACATTGCTGCAAAAGGTTACGTAGCCCATGTCCATAATGCCAAGAAGCTGGTCAGGTAGGGTTTTTATTTTATTTATTTTTCTGGGTAACTGCATCCATGCTAAGGAGAAGTTTTGATTTAAGCAAATACAGCTTTTTCCCAAAGTGCTGTACAGATTCTTCACCGTGGGGCTCTAAGTACAGTTCACTTGTCCAAATCTCCCCCATGTGACACATGGGTCGATCGTCTCCAGTCTGCAAGGATTTTCTTCCATCACAGACAAATTGAACATGACAAGAGGACCTGTTCTCTTTCCCCACCGGGGATTTCGTCTGCATGCATCCCAGGGGAGGGGAAGAAAAAAGTTAACTGCTGAGTTCATTATAAACAGGAGTCCGTGTGTTTAAACTTCAGGCACTTTTCCCTACTTAGACAACACTTATTTATAGCACCGCGCGGGTTATCAGCGCACTGGCTGCCCCTGGAGAAAGAAAAAATGAGTCACCTTGCACAGCTGGAACAAAATCTAACCTGAGAATGTTTACCACGCCTGGTTCTTTACACAAGCTGCAAGGCGGGGAGTGGAAAGTGAACCAATGCATCCCACGTAGACTGTGTTTTGGTTGTTGGGAGAGGAAAAGAAGAAACAAAAGGAAAGAACCACCAATGCGTGCTCATAATTTTCAAAAAACTGCCAGAGACAACTGTAGTTTCCTAGCAACAGGCATCAAGCACCTTACCTTCTGGGACAGTCTAGAAACTGACATCCAACAGCTTTGCGTTAATATCTCATTTTTAACCCCCTTCCGTCACTCCACTGGCACGGGAGCATCTCTTCACAGATTTCCCATCCCCCAACCCAAGACATACAAGGATTTATTGAACTCCGAGACTGTGCTTTAGTTCCAAATCCTGCTTCTGTAAGTCTTGTGGAATGGGGAAGCTGCTTTCCCCTGATAACTCTCGTTATCTCCCTTCATCTGACACATGCACAGTGGGTATGTCCGGGTAATTACAGAGCCATGTGATCGGCTCCACCTTTGATTTACCCTTCTGCCTAATAATCCTGACTCCCGGAGACTTATTCTAACACTCCAGATCCTCACGTAGGTTCATGGGCTTTTAGGATCAACCTGCTGCACAGATGTTTCCTTTACTCTCCTCCCCCACGTTACCCCAGACTGAAGTCCAGGAAGGACAATATTCCTAGATCTGGGCTTGCAAAGGAAATGGGGGGAAGACAGAAGGAGCATCTGTAGGGCCACTTCTGGTAGCCCAACATCAGTGCCAGCCTTTCCCCAGTGGGTCATTGTTCTTCTCCCAAAACGCGTATGGGGGTAGGAGTGCAGAATCCCACCCCTGGAATACAGGTAGGGTTGCCAACTTTCTATTTGCAGAAAACCAAACCCTTGCCCCGCCCCTTCTGAGGCCACGCCCCCTGCTTACTCCATTCCCCCCACCCTCCATTGCTTGCTCTCCCCCACCTTCGCTCACTCGCTCATTTTCACCGGGCTGGGACAGGAGGTTGGGGTGCATGCTCCGGCCGAGTTAAGTTAGCGTATACCAATACAGCCCTTAGCGCTGTCGTCCGAGAGCTGCACAAACACCCCCACGCTCCTGTGAGCCAAGGCAGTGCTATTACTTCCTAGTTTCAGGGGAACAGAGGCACAGGGAGACGAAGAGTACATCTATACAGCAAACATCTGCAGCAGTAATCGTCTCAAAACCAAGACCAACCAATTCAGGCTCATGCTACAGGGCTAGCAGTCGTGTAGATGTTCCCACTTGGCTCTGAAACCCAGCAAGGCGGGTACGCATGCCTACATCGCTAGGTCCGTTTACCCAGGTTCTGAGACCACAGCTTGCACGCTTTTCTTTTTGAAGCCACAGTACAGACATCCCCTAGTGACTTACTCACTCACGCAGGAAGTTTGTGGCAGAGCTGGGAACTGAATAGAGTCTCAGACTAGCACCCTTGCCACTGAGCCAGACGTCCTCTCATTTCAGTTACCAATGGCTCATTCGGATTTAGCTTAAATCTGATCCTAAATGGACTTTAGCTAGACCAAAACAGGTTGCTAAACCTGAAGTAAGAGTGTCCACACCACATTTTACACTGGTTTAAATTCATACCTTAAATTATTCTGGTGCCAGTTTCACATTTAGACAAGCTCTAATGACTCTTTAGGTTCTGGCAAACATCCCCCACGAGGCGCTTTAATGCCAGTCAAGTCTACAGCCTAATAAGCTGCCCCTTCAAACACGTTATCCATGTATTGTTCTTTCCCTGCACGCACAAAGCAAACCATCCCACCCGTCTGGCTGCCAGGGCGAGCCAGCAATTCTCTGAATGAGCGAGATCAGCAATAAGCAGTCAGAGGCCCAGAGACCTCGTGCTCAGACATCCTGGGAGCACAGAGTCCTTTAAATCTGGCCAATGCCAATGGCAACCTAGCCAGCTCATGAAGGCCATGGGAAGAAAACAATCAATCCTTTCCCCTCAGCAGCCGCCATTGTGCGTACCACAGACATTGGTTCAAAGGGGTGGGACCCCATATGGCACTGAAACTCCCGTGTAAAACTCCCGGGACCAATCAGCATTTCACCCATCACCAGCCTCATTTTAAGAGAGGGCTTCAATAAGGAAAGGAAATTTACACGTCATGGGTTTATTTTTATATCCAAGAAAACAATGGTTCATGTTGGCCCTGATCCTCGATGCTCTGCATTGTGTAAGTGAGGACACAGGTTGCCAGGCATAGGATAGTTGTCCCCCCCCACCCCTTTTTTTTTTTTGGGCAGCACCATGTAGTGTCTTTCTGGGATTTAACTAGCAACTACTACAGTCCAGGAAATTGTACACACCCAGTTCCTTCATTTATGTTCATTTTTGCATGGCCTCCTTTTCCAACATACCAAATGGTACCTACTATGCTCAGAAACTTACATGCACCTAAAACACTAGTTAACAGAGGTACAGAGCAGAGATGACAGCCCATTAAACACCTCTTAAGAAGAGGTTAGCCCTTGTGAGACCTCAATCAGATTCTCATTCCAATTGTTTGGGCACCTTCATAGAATCTCAGGGTTGGAAGGGCCCTCAGGAGGTCATCTAGTCCAACCCCCTGCTCAAAGCAGGACCAATCCCCAGACAGATTTTTGCCCCAGATCCCTAAATGAGGATTGAACTCACAACCCTGGGTTTACCAGGCCAATGCCCAAACCGCTGAGCTATCCCTCGCCCTCAGTCCACTTCCTGGAGAAATAGGCCCTGCTCTGGCACTTCAGCCATGTCTATGCTAGGAGCACTTTACTGACACTATCCCACCAACGTATTCCTAGTGTGGCTGCAGCTATACCAGCAAAGCTGCACTTTTACTGATCTGGCTTAGTCTGTTCCACACACCCACCAGCAAATCCAAGCTATATTGGAAACAGCGCCTCGCATAGCTGCTTCTACACTAGGGGCATCTGTCAGGCAGGGCCGGCTCCAGCATTTCTGCCGCCCCAAGCCAAAAACCCCCACGATCAGCGGCGGCAGTTCGGCGGCAGGTCCTTCGCTCCTAGAGGGAGTGAGGGACCTGCTGCCCCCGAATTGCCGCAGGTGCCACCCCTCTCCCTTGGCCGCCCCAAGCACCTGCTTGTTAAGCTGGTGCCTGGAGCCGGCCCTGCTGTCAGGTGAGGGAATCGCACCTCCTCGCACTTCTGACGGACCAAGCTGTGCCAGCAGAAGCCTGTAGCGCAGAGCCAGCCTTAAAGAACATATGGAGCTGAACTTCCCTCTTCAGACTCTATTCCCATTCGTGAGCAGGGTCTGACGTGAGTCACTGGGGCAGGGAAGATGGGGAACAAGGACATCACCTGCACCTATTTTGGCAAGGAGGTGGTGAAAGGTTGAGACAGTGTATTTGTTCACCTACACAATTTAAGCGTATGACTCAATGTGGACATATCCACAACAAGCATTTTGTTATCAGAGAAGCCCAAGGTTTTACTCTGAGCTGAAAGTCAATTATAGATAGCTGTAGATTACCACTTCCAGGCAAATTTAGGACCCCCCTCACCCCCAAATTCTTATAAAAAGACATCCCTTCCTGCACTGGGATACTCACAGCATCCCTCCTCTGCAGCCATCCAGCTTTCTAAAAGACTTACACCTCCACAGGCATTATATTATAGGGCTTCCATCAGGCCCTACAATTCCACTCATGTACATCTGACTCCAGTAGGGGTTGCATGCAGATATCCAAGGGCAGTATTTGGTCCCAGACACGACTGTATCGATCCAAGAACTAGTTACAAATATCCCCCATACCATTAAAGTAAAACCTGTCAATTCTGGTGGCAGGCCTTTATATTGCAAGTTTTAAAGACACCCACCAAAAGTCAAATCACACCAGACACTGGAGTGTCATCTCTTTTTAAGTGGGCAAAGGAAATTCAGGATTTTGTCAGCCTGTTAAGAGCATCTTTGTGGTCAGGCATCAGTTCATCTCTGCTTTCAGATCCCAGAAACAAATAGGAAATGGGAGAAGAGCACATCATACATACACAAATCTGCTAACTGGAGGCAGTTACATCCTTCGTACAATTCTTCTCCAAGCACTTTTCACTTCCACACAAAAGAAGTTAGAGAAGCCACAGGAAAGATGATTATCTTTCATAGCAATCCTGTAACAGGGCGAGATGTCATGGAATGGCCTGACACGGACATAGATTTTTTTTTTTTTTTAATGCAAGATTATGACCGAAAACACCGGGGGATTGATTCTTCCTCATTCTCACTGGGTGCACAGCAACTTTTGAGTATCTTGCCCTCCAAGTTTAATCAACAATTAAATAAAAGACTTAAATACTGAGGTCTAACACCAAGAGCCCAGTTGCCACTTCTTTCCATGCATTTTCTGGTCTGTTTCTTCACCCTCAGCCTCCTTCTTTCGATCATTGATCAGATCCATTCTGCACCTTCCCCTTTACGATAGCCCTCTTCCACATCCTCTGCTCCCCTTTCTCCCCACCTTCACTCCAACAACCCTCCCCAAATCACACCTGTTCTCATGGAACCTACGAGAGCCAACATGATTGCCTACCAAGAAATGGTTGATCCCCCAACTCACTGCAAAATACTTTAGATGTCTCTCTGTCAGAGAGGTTACACGACAATACACCAACTACCCACAAGTCTTCCCCATCACCATGGAAAAGTAAACATGAATTAACAGACTGACCCCTAGAGCAGAACATTCCCTAGATCAGGGGGACCTCGGGATCCCAATATGAACTCAGCCTCCCTCTCCATTAAAGGCTATGAATTTTCAAGTGGTAGCCAACAGTAAGAAAAGTTACTCCTTCAAGCAAGGGAGCCACTAAATCCACTCCCCTGCTTAGCAACAGACTTTTATGCTGCAAACCAACAGTCCTGCCCACTCTTATTTGCTTATTCTCCTGGAACGGTCATGCCCCAGTGCCCCTTCGCCACATTTGGCAGCATATCAGATGCTGGCCACCAGCTCTCAGGTCTACATTCCACCTGCCCAACGATGCACCAAACACCACAGATGGCCCCTGTTCTCATGTCTCCATCAGCAAAGAGGAATTGAACAGCAAAGCTTTGCCCACAGGCGAGGCTGGGGGAGGGGAGGGCGAAAGGAGTGCACAACAGACCAAGTCATACGGCACAATCTTGAGAATAGTTATTTATATGGCATTTCTGATCCACCAGTGAACTAAACAGAGGGGCAGAAATCCCCTTTTGCTCCATGTCTCAGCAGACAGACTCCGCCACAGAGCTAAGGTGCTCTCCTCCCACACGTAGCGGAATTGGATTCTGAAACTGGGAAGTAGTAAACAGTCAGCCTGATAGACACAGAATTACACTGTTCATTGCATTGATGTACAGGAACATGCAGTGGTGAGTGTTAGATCAGCAAAGAAATACCAGGGTAGTTTGAATAGCTAGCATGGGGGAGGGGGTCCAGGGGTGAAGGACGGACAAGGACATTTGCACACTTCTAGACAGTAAACATGTTTGCTCTGTCCCTGACCTACATTTCCCCAAAAAGGACCCACTGCTTGACTGTCACATCCAGAACGGTTTTATAGAAGCGCTATTCGGGGTGACCCAGGAGCTATGTAGTCATCTGTACATATTCCAAATCCACTCTTACTGGAGTTACTGACCATTTGCATCAGTGGGACCCTGTCTTAGATAGGGCACTGCTTCAGATGCCATCTTTTCAATATCATTTCACCATGTTCAGCATAGCCAGCCAGGACCTGCTCCCTAGTGTGGATTCAGGTTAATAACTTTCACTTCCATTTAGCTGGCCCAGTTGGACCTTCAGCTCACCCCCATGGGGATCTTGGCCAGATAAATGGAAGATAGAGATAACCACCTGTGACTTAGCCACAAGTTTTTCCCCTAGCATGGGTGCAAGTTAAGTTAGCTAACCCCACCATCCTTTCCTAATCTAGACAAGCCAGGAGAAGAAAGATGGTCTCGGGGATTGGGTCCTGCTTTGAGTAGGGGGTTGGACTAGATGACCTCCAGAGGTCCCTTCCAGCCCTGATATTCTATGGTGTTATAGCATTGGCATTGAATGACATGGTTTCAATTCTCAGCTCTACTATCAATTTCCTCTGTGACCTGGATTTCTGTGCCTCACTTTTGCTATCTATCAAATGGGGCTATAATACCTGTAATAAGGATAAATACCCAGGGGATAATCAGATCGCCCCATCACTGCCGTATTTTAGTACCTGAATAAAGAGTTAGCATGTTTTAAAAAAAAAGGTATACATCAGACCTAAAATGTGTGTATTTGAAATGTTAAAGGTATAAAAGTCTCACTCAGTAGAGCCATTACTATATTACTCTGGACAGCTAAATAAGTGTGTGTGGAACAGAGGAATTTTCAGAGCTGCTTTTAGAAGCACTCTTAGTCTCTTCATTCTTGGTCCGTCACTGGTGGGGGTGTGGGAGTCAGGGCTGTTCTTTTAACAATATTTTCCAGGAGGAGCTCAGTTTGATAATGGAAAGCAGAACTGAAACAATCTGCTTTACCACTGGAAATCAGAAGCTTTAAAGTTGTTGAAAGGTTAAAAAACCACCTCCACAGATGAAGCAAGTGGTTAAATAAATAAAAAAAAGTAACACACCGTTGTAGTGTTTTCCTTACAACTCTGAAGCCGAGTCTTCCAATTTGACTCAGTCGCCAGTTGTCAAGATGGCAGCCTCCTGTTCTTTAGCAGGGCAGAGTTAGTATTTATGGCTTCATTGTGGGACATTCCTTAAGGGAGACCTCTGGCTAAACACAAATATTTCTAGTTATGGAGCTGGCACCGAAAGCTGTGCAGATCAGAGAAATGGGTTTTGATCTTAAAGGTGCAGGTGTGTTGGTATCGGAGTCCTTTCAAAGGAAATGCTTGAGGTTTCCAATGTGTTGGGCAAGGCAGAATGACCAAGATACTTCTGTGCTGGCCGATTGTGGCATCAGACGCAGCATCTGAGAGCCAGACAATATGAGCCATAACACGAAGTAGCCTCAAGTTGGTGTATTTTGGGGGGCAAAGATGGTGGGATCTCAGCCTTTGACTAGGGCTCCTAGACACACCACCACAACTAACTGGATGCCCCCCCAGCAGCAGCCCATTGAGAAGTCCCCTTCCTACCGTGGGCACACAGCAACCTTATTGCCGTTGGCCAGAGAGCAAACAGAAGAAGCTGTAAACCTCAGGGGGGCAAACTACAACCCCCCAACTCAGCTGCTTAGAGTGGAGATACTAGTCGCCCACAAACGCAATAAATAAGATATTAGCCAAGTCACTAGGGAGGATGGATAGGAATGAATCAGACAGCCTGCGTGCCACTGGCCCTTCATGCGGGCTTCCCATTTGGACACATTCCGACTCCAGCCAGGGGATGGTATCACACCAAATCCTGGAGTCTAAAAATATGCAGACTCCTGCCCCGGAGAGCAGAGCCAGACGTGCAGATTCGCAAGGGCTCACTCAAGCGGTCATAGGGAAACTGGGCCACGGACTGTCTCCCTCTGCAGTGCCACCGCCAGAGGGGAGAGAAGACTGCTCCATGAGCTGCTGAGTCAACCAGGACTCCTCTGCCTAGAGCAGATGCTTATGCCGAAGGCCATCCCTGCATGCAATTAAAAATAAAACTTGTCTAGCAGCCGTCATCAGCTAGCACTTTCCAACAAGTTTTACAAAAACCCTGCTCAGGTCCCACTACAGCCCACGGCTCACCAGTGGGTTACTAAACACTACCGGAGTACTGAAAGGCCAGGGGCTGGTGAAAAAGTCTTCCTATCTTTGTTGCTAAAGCTTATACAAGACTCCAAAATTTCCTAAGTTTCAGAGTAACAGCCGTGTTAGTCTGTATCCGCAAAAAGAAGAACAGGAGTACTTGTGGCACCTTAGAGACTAACAAATTTATTAGAGCATAAGCTTTCGTGGACTACAGCCCACTTCTTCGGATGCATATAGAATGGAACATATAATGAGGAGATATATATACACACATACAGAGAGCATAAACAGGTGGGAGTTGTCTTACTAACTCTGAGAGGCCAATTAATTAAGAGAAAAAAAAAAAAACTTTTGAAGTGATAATCAAGCTAGCCGAGTACAGACAGTGTGATAAGAAGTGTGAGAGTACTTACAAGGGGAGATAGTCAACGTTTGTAATGGCTCAGCCATTCCCAGTCCTTATTCAAACCGGAGTTAATTGTGTCTAGTTTGCATATCAATTCTAGCTCTGCAGTCTCTCTTTGGAGTCTGTTTTTGAAGTTTTTCTGTTGTAATATAGCCACCCGCAGGTCTGTCACTGAATGACCAGACAGGTTAAAGTGTTCTCCCACTGGTTTTTGAGTATTTTGATTCCTGATGTCAGATTTGTGTCCATTAATTCTTTTGCGTAGAGACTGTCCGGTTTGGCCAATGTACATGGCAGAGGGGCATTGCTGGCACATGATGGCATAGATCACATTGGTAGATGTGCAGGTGAATTTCCTAGGCTCAAGTCCACATAGGTCACTACAGGAGGGTGGGGGGGAAACTTTTCCAAAATGAAGGGGAAAAAAGGGCTCATACAACAGATCTTGAGCGGTCAATGGGGTTAAAGAAAACCCATAACTGAAGGCAAAGTGAGAAAAGAGGAGGGGGGGGAAGAAGAGGGGGAGAAGAGACACTCTCCAGAAAATCTGAGCCATTACAAACATTGAATCTATCTCCCCTTGTAAGTATTCTCACACTTCTTATCAACCTGTCTGTACTGGGCTAGCTTGATTATCACTTCAAAAGTTTTTTCTCTTACTTAATTGGCCTCTCAGAGTTGGTAAGACAACTCCCACCTGTTCATGCTCTCTGTATGTGTGTGTGTATATATATATATATATATCTCCTCAATATATGTTCCATTCTATATGCACCCGAAGAAGTGGGCTGTAGCCCACGAAAGCTTATGCTCTAATAAATTTGTTAGTCTCTAAGGTGCCACAAGTACTCTTGTTCTTTCTCCAGAAAATCTAATTGCCTATGGCTGCCCCACACACAAACAGCAGTCAGTAGTCTGGTGTAACCATAATTACCTCACAGCTGGCCAATAGTGCATCAGGGCTAGTTGGACTAGCTCAGACACCTGTGATACTATAACTCTCTGCCTATTATTGGGAGCAGGTTCTCGGGACGAGAGAAGTCAGTCCATAGGTACGGGGAGGGGGGAGAAGGAGAGAGAAATCAGTGACTACTGCATTAGAAGTCTCATGGTGAAAGAGGTAAGTAGCATTTCTTAAGGAGAATGGGTGTAAAACACCACCCTCACCGAGCCTCGAACAAGTTCTGTACAATAGCTTTCAGAAGCCAGAAAGACCAATGGGAGAGGTGTTTTAAATCGAGACAGGCATACTTGCTTCTACAGCAACTGTGCTTTCCAGACAAGGTCAACAGAACAAGGTCCTGGCCCAGAAGGACTAAATCTAAATACTTGGAAACAGTCCCAAGAATCAGAGACCGAGGCAACGAGAGCAGAAGATGGAGGAGGGAGACACTCAGCCTTAGGGGAAGCACGAAATAATTTGCATTTCTGAAGCGCCAGGGCTATCAAAGTACTTTGCAAGCAATAATGAAGATAGGGAAGATGCTAATATCTATTTTACAAAAAAAGGAGAAACAGGTACAGACAAAAGTGGTTTGCCCTAAAAGTCACACAGGAAGCCTGTGGCAGAGCTGAGATAGATGATCTTGGTTCTATCCCCAACCACCCCCATCCCATTAACCATCCCTTGTTTATACAGTGAAGCCCTGTTTACGCTAAGGAAATTCTATAAGATAACTTTCCATCACTATCAGGTCAGTTCCATGGGTGTCTGCAGGGCTAGGGTCCCCAACACGGCCAACACTGGTAGAGCTGAACTAGCATTAGCAATGATGGGAAGGGGTTTAATTCTTTTTAAAACAGTTTTAGAAGATTTCCCCCTAGCATAGACCAGGCCTTCGAGTTTGGAAGTTTTCAGAGGAAGATTCTAGTCTAAGTCTGGGTTTCACAACTGGCAGAATTCCAGTGAACTAAAAACACCACAGGATTCGCCTACTCTGCTATGAAAAGTTTTGCAATGGTCAGGTTTGCTAACAAGGAGGTGCCGCAGTGCTCTTCCTCGACTACAGCCAGAGTGCCTGGCACAGATACCATACAGCCTAGCTCCTCAGTCCCCTTACCCTCCCATCCCCACTGTCTGAGAGTCTCCGTTCCCCCTCTCCTCAGCCACCACATCAGCGGTCCCCAGACAGCAGCAGGCCTGCTTGCCATTTTCATTAGTCACAGTCCAACTGGACCTGAGGGAAGATGTAGAAATCCCACTTTCAACCGCACTCTGGAGCGCGAGCCCTTCACCAAGGAGCTGCTTCTCACCATCACATCACAACTTGGGAGCCGCGTAGACTGAACAGTGTGAGAAATGGAGGCATCAGATGATCACCTGGACCCAGCTCTGCTGGGCTTTGCCGCCAAGCTACTCAGGTGGTCATCTCTCTGACCTCATGTTTGGTTAAGCATTGGAGTCAGAGCTGTGTCAGCATATTGCTGGCACTTCTGTGAATCAAGTGGTATAGGGGTTTTTTGTTGGTTGGTTTTTTTGGAGGGAAGGGGGCTATTCAGGGGGAGAGAAAGAACATTCGCTGCAAGGTACACAAGTATACACAATCGTTCCCCACTCCCCTGAACTGGTCCTTCACAGTCAATAATTCTATAAAAAGAAAGGCACCAAGACACTCTTCAAACAGTTCTCTCCGAGCACCTTCCATATCAGAACCAGGGTCTTAACATAAATAAATCAAAATCAGTTCATTTAACATGAGGTGTTGAGAATTCAGATTTTAGGGCAAGTATCTATATGGCCTCCCTTCCCCAAACACACACTACAGGGACAGCTGAGTTTAACCCTTACACTTGCTTGTGTTTCAAATATCCTCCACTATGGTTTGGCCTCTAAACACAGTCATATCGAGTTAGGACCAAGCACATAACACATGCTCCAACCCAGTTAAAGATGACTTGGGTATGGCTGTGGACTTTTAACTCACTTCAGTCCTAGTCTCACAAGCTGGGACAAACTAGAAACAGGCCAGACCCCAGATATTCAACTTCACACTTCAGATCTTAAAACTATAAGGAAGAGATCTAGTGAGGAGGGGGAGGAAATGGGTGGAAGGGCAGTTTATCCCACATTAGTTTACCGTGGGAACCAGTGTTGAAGACCAGGTACTGGAGTAGATAGATCCTGGAGCTGAACCCATCTGACAAGTCCTATGTTCCAAACCCCAGCAATTCCCCAAACTTTATGGGGAAGTTCAGACTCACAGCTGAGCTTTAGGTCAACACTCCGGGTCTGTTTTAGGGTTTTACACCACCGCCCCTCACCACAGCATCTGAGTGCCCGCCGCATAAAATCAACACTGTTGTCAGAGCCATGCCTGCAACAACGGAATTTGAGCAATTGTTAAAAAGGGGGTCTAAGCAACTGCTCCTCCTGGAGACTCAAGCCTGGGTGAGGACAGGCAGGTTGTGCACACTGTTTATCCACTGCTCCCCAAACCAGGGGTGGGGAAGCGCACACACACACACACACACACACACACTTGCTTTGACCAGATGGCTCTCACGCCTGAAACACACAGAGGAGAAACCCACACTTACCCTGGACAGGGAGACAGTTGCCAGAAGCCTGCTAGTACCCACTATACTTAATACACAGTCTGTTACCAAGGCTATTCCGCCCCCGCACGCACAGACCCTGAGCAGAGAAAGTTTTGTTCCTGCTGCCCATGATCCAAGGAAGAAACTCCCCCATCCCCACCCCTCCCCTGAAAGGGAAGGGGAGGAGGGAGAATGGAGCAGAGGATGGGGGAAGGTGGTGAAATATTAGTCACACTCCTGCTGAAGCCCACAGGAGGTAGAAATGAAACAACAGACAATGTAATCCAAGCCCTACTAGCAAGGAGAGGGGCTGGATGGTCCAAAAAGCTGCCCCTCTCCCCCAGTCCTCTGCATGAAAACCAGTCTCTTGACATTCACAAATAATGAAACTCCCAGTACTAAGGTAGTATGTGTGTGGGGGGAGTGGAGGGTCAGATGGGGCTCAATATGGTCATCCTGAACTCAACCTCTAAGTTCAGGGGCAGATGGACCAGGAGGACAAGGGGAAGCCAGCAAATGGAAAGGTAAAGCCAGCAGGCGCTGCGGCCGGGAATCTCACAGCCCTGGGGAGCGGGGGCCCTACACCCGGAAATGCAATGGGCGAGAAGAGCGGAATGGCACTACGGCAGGGAAGCTCGCAGCCCGAGAAGGGCGCTATTGGGGGAGAGGGCCCGGGGGGGGTGGCACTGCAACGGGGAAGCCCGCAGCCCGAGGGGGGCGCTATTGGGGGAGAGGGGCCCGGACACGCGAGGGGGGGGCGGGGGAGGGTGGCACTGCGGCGGGGAAGCTCGCAGCCCGGCCATGAGGGCTCACCGCGGTACGGCAGGCTCCCGGAGAGGCGCACGGTGACGGTGCCGGCCAGCGGCTCCCCGGGGCTGTAGACGACCCGGCTCTCGCTCAGGCGGATCTCGAACAGCTGAACCTTCCCCATGGCCGGGCCCCGCTGCTGCTGCTCCCCGCAGGGCTCCGGGCGGCGGCGGCTGCTTCTTGCCTGGCCGGCGCGGGGGCGGCTCTACCTGCTGCTAGTGACGCGCCGGGCCGGGCATGTCCTGCCTCTTAAAGGGCCAGCACCGCCCTCCCCCGGGCCGGCAGCCGCCTCCCGCGGCGGGGGATGCCTAGGAGGTGTGGCCCAAAACGGGGTGTCCCGCCCCGGCGCGCCCCATCCCGCACCCTGCAGCTCGCCGGGGAGGGACCCCTGCCTCCTGGTCTGATGCCCTGAGATCTGGATCGAGCCAGGGAGAAAGCCGGTTTCCAAGCAGGGAGCTGTTTGTTTCAGAGTGGTCGCCCTGTTAGTCTGTATCAGCAAAAACAACCTGCCTCTCTCTGTCCAACTGCCCGCCTGTCTCAGGGAGATAAAACCAATCGCCTGCAGCGGCTAGGGGCAAAGGGACTGTGCTCCAAATGCACCACTTCCTACCCTGAATCGTAAGGAAAGGGGAAACAGGGTGGGCAAGTGCCTCTTGAAGATAAGAGCCATCTGTCCTTTATTCCCAGGCAGTTACCCGACTAGTGGGGAGGATTATGAAGAATCCAGCCTTCCTCAACTAGTGAGGGGTGGGCCGCACCTTGCCCCCGAGATGCCAGGTTGTGAGAATGCTCTGTCCTCAGAACCATCTACCTCCCTCCCTCCTTCTCCTGGTGTGTCTCCATGCCTGTTGTATGTGCTGAGCAAGTCAATACAGTCAAAATACCATTTATTTAGCAATTAACTGGTGTGACTTTAGTGCTGGTGAAAGGCTCCTCCTGGAGCCTCAAGCCTGGGTGAGGACAGGCAGGTTGTGCACACTGGAAGAATTAATAAGCCCTGTTTATCCACAGAACAGGGATAGTATTGACAGCAGCCCTGTAAACTTCCCCCCCACGCTGCTCCCTTTCTCAACTCAGACTTTTAAGAGACTCCAGTTGATATGACCAATTATTCTGTCCTGGGTCTCTCTATGATGAGACTGCCAGTAAAGAGGGGGGCAAGAACTGTCAGTCCTGATGGTAGTTCCTGTGATGAGAATGGCTATCCAGTAGAAATGGACTTGAAATTCCAATTAATTTCACCTGGATCCCTTAGCAGCCCTTAGCTGGGAAAGGGAACAGCTGTTGGTTACCACCAACCTGGCTGGATTCACACGGGTGATTAAGGCCTGGGGTCTGCTAGCACTTTTCTTAAAGTCTCCTGCCATTGCACTAGCATTGGTACAGTCCCGCTAGTACTGTAATAGCAAAAGTGGGAGTGTTCTGCCCCACTAATGATCCCATCCCTAGTGGCTTTCATCCAAGGTACTTTACCAGTGCTAATAATTAAACTTCACCACAACTCTCTGAAGTCAGTAGGCATAGAATTATAGGGCTATAAGGGAGCAAAGGTCATCTAGTGCCAAGAGACAGGATTTTCATCTAAACCATCCAAGACAGGTGGCTCTCCAGCCTCCTTATGAAAATTTCCAGTGAAGGAACTCCCACAACCTCCCTAGGCAGTCTGTGCCTTTGTCCTTCTGTTCTTACAGTTAGGAAGTTTTTCCTGAGATTTAATCTAGATCTGCTGTGGGGTAGTTTGAATCGATTGCCGCTTCTCCTGCCCTCTGTGGCAAGAGAGAACAACTTTTCTTCAACTTTTTTATGGCAGCCTTTCAAATATCTGAAGACTGCTATTGGGTCCTCCCTTAACCTCCTCTTTTCCAAACTAAAGAGTCTATCCCTTTCATCAACTTTGTCGCTCCCTCTGGATCCTTTCTATACATTGGTGAACAAATCTGGACACAGTACTCCAGCTGAGGCCTAACCAGCGCTGAGTAGAGAGGTGCTATCACTTCCCTTGACTTGCATGCTATGCCTCTGTTAATGGAACCTAAAATTACATTTGCATTTTTTTGCAACAGCATCCCATTGCTGATTCATGTTGAGGTTGTGATCCACCACAACTCCCAGATTCTTCTCAGCAGTGCTGTCATCAAGCCAGTTATCCCCCATTCTGTATTGGTGCATTTGGGTTTTCTTCCTTAAGTGTAGCACCTTACATTTGTCTTTGATTAATTTCATTTTGTGGTCTATAGCCCAGTTCTCCAATGTGTCACCCTCTGAATTTTAGTTCTATCCTCCAAAGTATTGGCAACTCACCCAACTTTGTGTCATCTGCAAACTTGATCTGGACGCTTTCTATTCCTACATTCAGGTCATTAATAAAGATGTTAAACAACACCGGACCCAGAACACATCCCTATGGAATCCCACTTGAGACCTCCCTCCAATCTGATATCATTATTATCCCCACTTTACACAAGGGAAACTGGCACTGAAAAGTGAAATGACATGCCCAAGGCCAAAGTGTGAATAAGTAGCGGAGCCAGGAATAGAACATAGGCCCCCTATTCACTGGTGTATCCACTAGGTATGCTCCCTGTGCTGTAATACAACTGCAAGCTGTACATTTTATATCTCTTTCTGGATAATGAGTATTTTTCTTATATGGATGGTTATGAAATCTCAGAATTTACTCTTTTTCCAGGAGCTACAAGGATCCATGGTTGCAGTTTGCTTAGCAATTTACATGACATAACTATATGGACCCAATGTCTTACCACTTGAATGCCAACTCACTCACCATTCCCTACTCCTCACCTCTTGGTTGATTATGTTCTGCCTATGGAGTATGTACTCATAGGCTATTTACATACCTAATCGTCTGCTCATCTGCAGCTACATGTATGCACTGAAAGTACAATTCTTATCTAACAGCACATAAAGAAGCATGAGGAATGAAAATCACAACTAGAGTTGGTGGGAAAAAAGTATGTTATATTAACATTTTAATTAAAGTATTTTTGTTTAATTTGAATGTTTACAGAATTTTTTTTGACAAAAATGTCTAAACAAAAATTTTAGCTTTTTAAAAAAATGGTTCTGACATGTTTTTGTGGGCGGGGAGGTGTAATCCCACTTTCTCTTACTTTTTAAAAATCTCTCCCTTCCCCTCTTTTTTTCTGCTGAAAAAAGATACATTTTAAAAGTACGATGAAGCGAGATTCTCCCTACAATTTTAAAACAAATTTTTCATTTGGAAAGCTCATCAAAAATCTAAAAGCGTTGAGGAATATGAAATTTTTCCTTGAAAAATGTAACTGTTGTCAAAATCCCAGGTTAAAAAACAAATAACCGCATCTGTTCTCCTTTGGGACCAAAGACACCAGCCTCTACCCGGGGAGCAAAGAGTAGCTGTATTTATGAAATAAAATGAGGATACCAATGTACATATGCAAAGGCCAGCAGTAAGTGCAAAATATTATTCGTATATAATAGAGCTATCTGTACGGGGGAAGGTGTAATGATTAAAGCACAGGAGTTTTCTTCTGAATCAGATCTAAGTTCCATTCCTTCGCCGTCTCTTCCTGGGTGACTTGGGCCAGGTGTGTCTCAGTTTCTCCACCTACAAACTGAGGATGATAACACTTACCTTGCCAAGGGAGGTTGTGAGGCTGAATTTGTGAGGCAACCGGTGACTTCAGTGAGAAGTGCTATCGAAATGTCCCTAAATAACTACGTAATGACTGATAGGCACATACACATAGGCCAGTTATGTGAACGCATCAAGGTGAGGCAACCCCTCTTTATCTTTAGTGCAATTGCAAATCACAGGACCATTTCCAGATGATTTGTGATCCCAGGAGTGTGCTGTGGGAGCCAGGCACGCGTTGTGGATTTCATAGACTGATGAGCACTGTCACAATTCCTTGGCCGGTTATCTTTTCTAGGCAACGTATTAACACTGGAGAGAAAGCCGTGCAGTGTAATGAACCTCCCATAATGTCATAAGCTAGGCTACCGCCATGGTGGGAGAAGAAAAATACTAGTATAGGCAAAGCCAAGGTAGACAAAGCATACAGCTGAGTTGGGCCCCTGGATTTATATCAAAAAGATCAAGAGGTGACTTGATTATACTGTCTAAGCACCTTCATGGGTACTAACAGGGCTCTTTAATCTAGCGAAGAAAGGCATAGCAAGAACCAATGACAGGAAACTGAAGCCTCATCTGAAAACACATACCCCTCAAGCCAGCTAATTAATTAATGGAGATATCTTATCTCCTAGAACTGGAAGGGACCTTGACAGGTCATCGAGTCCAGCCCCCTGCCTTCACTAGCAGGACCAAGTACTGATTTTGCCCCAGATCCCTAACTGGCCCCCTCAAGGATTGAACTCACAACCCTGGGTTCAGCAGGCCAATGTCTGGATCTTTTCGACTTCTGTTGCAGGCATTTGTAGACAAAGTAGCAAATACCAGAGTATTCCAGGTGAAGTCACACCACGGATTTATTTAAATACTGGTATTATAACATTTCCCTCACCATTCTCTGTCCTCGTCTCAGCACACCGTAACATCTTAGCTGGTTTCTGACCACCACACTCTAGTGTTGTTATTTATTTATGATAGCACCACTCATGGCCTAGGACCCCACTGTGCTAAGAACAGTCCAAAAATATAACAAAATCAAGCCGATGTCTTTATTGAGCTATTCTCTGTGACTCAGAAGTCGCTGCTAATCCTTGACCCATCCATTTATTATTTGTACTGCCATAGCACCTAGGAACCCCAGCCACCGAGCAGGACCCCATTCATAGACTCACAGAGTTTAAAGCCAGAAGGGGCCGTTAGATCATCTAGTCTGACCTCCTGGATAGCACAGGCCTTTACATTTCACCCATTGACCCCGTTTTGATCCCAATAACTTGTGTTGGACTAAAGCATCTCCCAGAAAGGCAGCCAGTCTTGATCTGAAGACGTCAAGAGCTGGAGACGCCACCACTTCACTTGGTAGTTTGTTCCTGCGGTTAATCACTCTCATTGTTAAAAATCTGTGCTCGTTTCTCATTTGAATTTGTCTGTCTTCAGCTTCCAGCCAATGGTTTTGTTCTGCCTTTCTCAGCTAGATTAAAGAGCCCTTTAGTACCCAATATTTTCTCCCTATGAAGGTCCTAATACACTATTATCAATTCACCTCTCTTGATAAGCTAAAGAGATTGAGCTCTTTAAATCTCTCACTATAAGGCAGGGCCGAGGGCCACATCTGGGCGGGGAAATTGTATGCAGAGCTGGGGCAGGGGGTCAGGGTGCAAGAGGGAGTGTGGGGTGTGGGAGGGGGTGTGGTGTGCAGGAAGGGGCTCAGGGAACAGGACTGGGGTGCAGGCAGGGCCGGCGCAACCCATTAGGCGACCATTTGGGGGGCGGCGACCGCGGCAGTATTTCGGCAGCGGGACCTTCTGCTGCCTCTGTGGGGGGTGGCATTTCAGGGCGGGACCTTCCGCTGCCTAGAGCGGCAGAAAAGCTGGCGGCGCTCCTGGGTGCAGGAGGGGTGCGGAGTGCAGGAGGGGGTTCAGGGCAGGGGTTGGGGTGGAGGAGGGGTGTGGGGTGTACAGAGGTGGCTCAGGGCAGGGAGTTTGGGTGCAGGAGGGGTGCGCGGTGCAGGCAGGGGGCTTAGGGCAGGGAGTTGAGGTGCAGGGTGCAGGAGGGGTTCGGGCTCCGAGGTGGCAGCGGCGTGCACCGGGACCAGAGCAGGCTCCCTGCATGCCTGTCCTGTCCCTGTCCCTGTGCTGCTCCAGGAAGCGCTGCGGCCCCTGGGGGTAGGGGGGGGAGAGCTCCGCGTGCGCTGCCCTTGCCACGCCTCCAGGTCCCTCCCGCGAAGCTCCCATTGGCCGCGGTTCCCCATTCCCGGCCAATGGGAGCTGCAGAGGGCAGTGCCTGGAGGTAAGGGCAATGCATGGAGCCCTCTGCCTCCCCACCCGGCGGCCACAGGGATGTGATGCCGGCCACTTCTGAGAGCAGTGCGGGGCCCGCAGCACCATGAGGGGCAATCCTGCGGGTCGAATCCAAAGCCCTGAGGGGCCGGATCCGGCCCACAGACCGTAGTTTGCCCACCCCTGCCATAAAGTCTCCAGCCCTTGAATAATTTTTGTGGCTCTTTTCTTCACCCTTTCCAATTTTTCAATATCCTTTTTAAAACGCGGACCATACACAGTATTCCAGGATTGATCTTACCCCTTCTGTATATAGTGGTAAAATCATCTCCTCACTTCCCTGTTTAGCCATACAAGGATCACCCACTTGTGCTACAGCATTGTACGCAGGACTCATTAGGGGACCAGATATCCCGAGTTTACAGGGACAGTCCCGATTTTTGGGTCTTTTTCTTCTGTAGCTCCTATTACACCCCCCCACCCGTCCCGATTTTTCACACTTGCTGTCTTGTCACCCTAGGACTCATGCTGAGTTGTGTGTCTACTACGACCCTTAAATCCTTTCCAGATACAGTTCTTGCTGCTCTCCAAAATAGGGCTGTCCAGAGGATTCAGGGGGCCTGGGGCAAAGCAATTTCGGGAGCCCCTTCCATAAAAAAAAGTTGCAATACTATAGAATACTATATTCTCGTGGGGGCCCCTGTGGCGCCCGGGGCCTGAGGCAATTGCCCCACTTGCCCACCCCCTCTGGGCAGCCCTGTTCCAAGATACAGTTCCCCATTCTGTAGGTGTGGCCTGCATTCCTTTTTCCTAAATGTGAAACGTTGCATTTGGCTGTATTAAAACATATTGTGTTTGAATGGGCCAGCATAACTAGTGATTCAGCTCCTTCTGTAGGACTGCCCTGTCTTCATCACCATTTACCACGCCATTACGCTAGGTGCTGTACAAACACAGAACAAAAAGACTGTCCACGCCCCAAAGAGTTTCCAATCCAAGGGTTTGGCTACATTTAGACGCTGCTGTAGTGCTTCAGTGAAGATGGTACCTATGCTAAAGGGAGGGGTTCTCCCATTGGCTTAAGTACTCCACCTCCCCGAGTGGCAGTAGCTAGGAGAATTCTCAAACCACTGAGCTATCCCTCCCACCTCCTGTCAGCCTAGCGCTGTCTGTGCTTTAGATCAGGTTAACTGCGTTGCTCAGGGGTGCGGATTTTTCACCCCCTTGAGTGATGTAGTTATACTGACCTGATTTCCTAATGTAGACCAGGCCTAAGTACGAGAAAAGAGTCGACGGGTGGATTCAGACAGTTGGAAGGGGGAAAACAAGGAAACCATGAAACACAGTTGGTTAACATGATAGGCAATGGTTATAACACACCAGTTGCCTAACAGTTGTCAAGTTTTTTGTAGGCATGGCAAAGGAGAGTTTGAAGAAGGGAATCAGTGCCTATGAAACGCAGAAATTATTCCTTCCATTGGGCATAGCATTTAGAGGAAAATTCCAGCCATTCCATGAACATATTAGCTGCCTTATAGGTGCTACATATTACTGCTTATTAACATTTCAGAATAAAGTTATCTCAGATCAAAGCCAATAGAATGGGCTCTGTCATAGTTAACCTTGAACGTTCCAAGATAAAGGTGAAATTTACTCCGTCCATGGAGATAGTCGTGGGCCTTTGAAAAGACTGACCTGAGATGGAAAGAATCTCTCTCCTACTGATTTTGCTGGAGGACACAGTCCATTTTGAGTGCAACATCCTGGTAAGTTTCAACATGTAGTTAAGAGGGTGTGTATGCACTCATATGTTTATGCATGTACATTTGTTACTGCCCGTGTGTGTGCAGATGTCTACATCCATGCATGAGTTCATTTGTTCATGTGTCTGGGCACGCATGCTGTTATAAGCAGATGGGGATTCGTTATTTACCTCCATGGAACCCCCGAACTGCTGCCTCTCATGCAGACCAGCCCTCACCTTCCGGGGGTCTTCAGTGGCATGCCTGCGGGCGGTCCGCTGGTCACGCGGATTCAGTGGCATTTCTGCAGGTGATCTGACGGTCCCGCGCCGAATTGCCGCCGAAGCCGCAGGACCGACGGACCTCCCGCAGAAACGCCGCCGAAGGCCGCCTGAGTCCCACCCTCACGGCTTGCTGCGCTGGTGACTGGAGCCGCCCCTGCCTGGGGAGAGGGCTAAGGGAGAGAAGTCCCACTCCCTGCGAGTCACCTCCTTCCTTTTAATTCTAACTCCAGACTAGCAAAGAGAATCAGGGAGGAGCACTGTAAGCAAGCCAAGGACTCAGCTGGGCCAGCCCCATTACTCTGCACGTGCTTACCTCCCATGGGTGCTGTGAGCCTGAATAGGTTAACGCCTCCACAGCACCTTGAGATCCTCTGTTGAAAAGCACCAGAGACGTGCAAGGTATGATTATGATCATGCTAATCTGGTTAGCTGGATTTCTGCTCTCCTCGCTGATGGGAAGTTTCTCTTTGTGACTTTGGCATTAAAATACAGAGAGAGGGACAATGGCTAGATGGGCAATCTCTCTTCCCTCCCTATGCAGTTCAGAGCATAGTGGAAGTTACAGTTAATCTATCTTCATCTACAAACCCTGCAGGAAATAGGCCTCCCTCAATCCAAGCTCTCATTGAAGTCAGTGGGGCTTTGCCTGAGTAAAGACTGAATTAAAATGGAGGGGCAGATTCCGATACCATTCTTCCCACTGAATCGTTTTTTTGGGCCTTGTCTTCACTGAAAACGAAGGTGTGCTCTTAACTGAAGTTAGCCAACTTCAAGCTGCAGCTCCAACACAAGTTTTTTTAAATTGAAGTCTCTTGGGGAGCACACAGACCGGTTACTTGGAGCTGGTGTACTTGGTAACAGCCGTGGTACCTTCAGACACCGCGTGCTTAGCCAACTCTCCAGGCAGCAGCAGGTGCACGGCGGTCTGGATGGCCTGAGAGGGATGGTCGAGGGCTTGTTATAATGCACCACGCCTCCCCAGCAATGCACTCGAAGATGTCATTGACAAAGGAATTCATGATGCCAGGAGCGCCGCCAGCTTTTCTGCCGCCCTAGGCGGTGGAAGGTCCTGCCCCGAAATGCTGCCCCCCACAGAGGCAGCGGAAGGTCCCGCCGTCGAAATACCCCCGCGGTCGCCGCCCCCCAAATTGTAGCATCCTAGGCAACCGCCTAGGTCGCCTAATGGGTTGCGCCGGCCCTGCATGATGCCCATGGCCTTAGAAGAGATGCCGGTGTCAGGGTAAACCTGCTTCAGCACCTGGTACACTTAGATGGAGTAACTCTCCTTCCTGGTCTTGTGGTGCTTCTTATCCCCTTTCTTCTGGGTCTTAGTCACCGCTTTCTTGGAGCCCTTCTTGGATGCAAGGGCAGATTTCGCCGGCGCAGGCATCTCGATCGCTACTCACACAGCACAGAACAGGAACAGCAATGCCCAGTCAAAGACTACAAGGCAGCCTGGGTTTCAACTCGACCCACTAACTTGGCTGAAAACTGCAACTGCCTTGACTTGTCTAGGATCCCAGCTGGGGTTAGCCAGCCTGAGCCGAGAACACACCTCTTGTTCCCTGCAGGGTGCATCTGCACAACAGCTGCAGGTGTAATCTTCAGCTCAGGCAGCCACACGTGCACTAGCTGTGGTCCAGCCAGCACTCCAAAAATACTAGTGCAGCCCTGGTGGTGTGAGCGGTGGGATGGGCTAGCTGCCCTGAGTATGATCCTGTCTGAAATACTAAGTACATACCCGGCTCGGCTAGCCCCTCCCACCATCTGTGCAACCACAGCTGCACTGCCCTTTCCATCCTTTATTCACAGTGGGGTGAAATGCACACACGTGCAAAAGGCCAGTACAAGGGATTATGCTCTGTTTACATCCTATTTTGAGGGTTTAAGTGGGGTGTTGGCCCTCAGCACAGGGGTGATCCCCTACTCACACCAGTGGTTCAACTGGGACTGCTCCTGTGAGTAAGTGAGACTTGCACAATTGGCCCGAAGTTAACAAAAAGAAGCTAATTTAAAAGTCAATTACGTCTGCTCCTCCCCACCCACTGAGATTTAAATACGTATCGAAACTTACAACAAACAGCGCTCAAGGTTGACTGTTTTCCCCATTGGAGAGAAACTCTTTCCACTGCAGTTCAGCCTTTCCCCCGGAAAGAAGGATGATCTAGAAGTTCAGGAGCTCGCCTTCAACGTGGGGAGCTGGGATTCAATTCCCTGAGCTTAGGATAACCAGACAGCAAGTGTGAAAAATTGGGACGGGGGTGGGGGGGTAATAGGAGCCTATATAAGAAAAAGACCCAAAAATCAGGACTGTCCCTATACAATCAGGACATCTGGTCACCCTACCTAAGCTACTACAGACTTCCTGTGTGATCCTGGGCAAGTCACTTAGTTTCACTGTGCTCAATTCCCCAGCTGTGAAATAGGGAGGATGGCACATCCCTATCACTCGGGTGCTGTGAGGCTAAATACAATGATGAATGCAAGGTGCTCAGGTACATATGGCCGTATAAGTACCTAATATAAATAGAGACATGGCTGCCTCCCTCAATTAATCTCCCAGCCATCCACCGCCAGAGCAATGGGGAAATTGCCACAGATACCTTCAGTTTGTATTTATATTCTGTCCCCTGCTCACTGGCTCCACCTTCTTCTATTTTCTGCTTTACGCCCTTCCTGAACCCCGTTTCTTTTAGTGTTGGGCCAGGGGTCCCACTTTTTTTTCCCAGCACAATTAATCCCCCTGTTCCCTACCATCCCTTTCACCAAGTCAGAAGCAGCACCTTGGTTCTCAGCAATTGATCTGTCCCTCCAAGAATCCAGACTAAAATCGATCTCCAGCCCTGACAAGCATGTTCAGGTTGCTAGTCTCACCGTTCCCTGGTACACACTCACAAGCCAGACTCACCAGTGCCTTGGGCATGACGTAAAAGCAAAGCCCTGACTGCTCATGGTCATTAAAGAGTCTACCCTCAGCACTTACTGTACAAATCTTACTACAGGCCATGCTGGCCCTGATGGGGCCTGGTCTTCCTTGCACAGCTCTGGTGGCACAAAGCACCAGAACTTAGCTGGCTACCTGGGTCTGGGGTGTCCCCTCCTGTATGAAGAATGGCTTAGACTATCTCCTGAGCCCCCAAGCACAAGGGTGTGGCCAGGGGAAAGGGGACATAGTTGCACCCCCCTAGTGATAATTGCCTGCCAGACCATCTCCTCGGGGCCACAGGCAGCTCTGAGGCCAATCTAAGTCTGGACCCAAGATCCGCAAAGCTGTGTGTGGTGCCCAGGAAAGGGTTAATTTCTCAAACAAAGCTGCTTTCAGAAGCTGGAAGGAACCGTGTTCTGCCTTCAGGGCAGGATCAGCCAATGAACATTTCTCCTCATGAGGTAATGCTTCTAGATTAGAGTCTTGTTGGGGGGAATCTGATAAGTTCAGAGACCTTCCTTCCCCGCTGAGCATTTCAGCTCAGAGCCCCAGAGGAGCCGGAGAGAGAAAACCCCTGACTAGCTCATCCACCAGGCCACAGCAGGATGTTGTTCCCCACAGGACAGTTTACTTTGTTCAGTTATCATTTGATTTGATTTTACATGAGGTAACATGAGAGATTAAAAGGTCATTGGAGCCTAGTTCAATTGGACTCATCATGAGACTGATGAGTAATGCCTGACGAACCTGTACAACTAGCAACAGGAGGTGCAATTAAAAAGTACGCCTTGCCTTGACACAGGTGATCAATGCACTAACAGTTCTCACTGCGTGGATTAACCTGCACGGCTACTGCTTGTGGAGGTCTCTGGTCTAAAATGAGTGGCCAAGCTAGGTCCTGTCTACACTATAAAGTGCACCAGTGATTTCCTAACCAGCTTGGGACACCAGCATCTGACCCGGTTACAATAAAAACGACCGAGTTGTGTCCACAGCAGCTTTCTTCATGACTTGACAGGGTGCCTCACCGCGTTTGTAGCAATGCCTTGTGGGGAAATCAGGTCTGCTCTCCCATAGTGCCTTAGCAGGGGGCATGTTGGCCAAGAAGGGCCATGCACAGAGAGCAGTGCAGTCTGTGTGAGGTTGTACCGCACAGAGATCTACATGGCAGCAGGACCAGCCAAACGGGTTACACAGGGTTGTGGTACGATGAGCAGAACTGGAGAAAGAGGGTCAGGTTTCAGGAGGGATCAGGAATGCATACAGGGCCATGCTCTTACCAGACAAACATGAGCCTTCCAGCGTAACACTGGCCTCTATGGATATGTCTACACAGCAAAGAAAAACCCGTGCCAGCCGACTTGAGCTCGCAGGGCTCAGGCTGTGACGCTGTGTCATTGCTGTGTCGACTCCCAGCCTGGGCTCCGACTGGAGCTCTCCCTGTGGGACCCTCCCACCCCGCAGGGTCCTAGAGCCCAGGTTCTAGCCTGAGCTCCGACGTCCACACAGCAATGAAACAGTCCCACAGCCTGAGCCCCGCAGCTGACACAGTTGTTCTTTGCTGTGCAGACATACCCTATGCATGCTCGGTAAAGACAGCTTCCCTGCAACTCTGCCTGCCCATCGCATCACTTGTCACCAATGAAACCAGGAGCGTCCGTCTCTGCTGAAAATGAATCGCGTGCCCAACTGCCTGCAGGACACGGCCACGTACCAGGCTTGGCCGTTGGCAGGGATGAAACGCTGCCAGGTGCCATGGTTGCTGGCTGGGCATTAACCGTGTTGTGTGTGTGTTAGAGACAACTATGTCATTAGGGTTTATTTTACCAGTGACTATTGACCACCAGAGCCTCTGGGTTTGGATCTGGATCTGAATCTAAACGTTGCCAAAGCTCAACCTAGTATATAGGTAGCCCTGAGCTGAGACGTTCTGCTCCAAATCAGAGCTTCCGGGGCCACATCCTCAGCTGATGTAAATGAACGTTCCTCTACTGAGGTCAAGGGAGTGACTCCCGTTTACACCAGCAGAGGATCTGGCCTCTCAGCGTGCTGATTCGAACCCTTCTTTAACAGTGACTCTATCTAGTGTACCTTCTCTACTGAGTCTAAGCCGGGGCTTGGCCAGCCCATGACCCCAGCAAGTTCACTGTAAATCAGAACACTTCTAATTGACCTTCTAATGGGGTAACTGAAGCATGCAGCCTACTGTCTGTCAGCAATGGTCTAGGTATCTCTGGTCCTGCCCCAGCACAGGCGGATGGATTGGATGACCTGTCAAGGTCCCATTTCTGTCATTCTATGGCAGTCATTGTTTGTTATATTTTTTTAAAAGAATCACAACACACGCATTACCTGGGGGTTATCAATTACAGTGACCCTCACCCTTTCCAGACGACTGTCCCCCTTTCCGGAGTCTGATTTGTGTTGTCTACCCCCAAGTTTCACCTCACTTAAAAACCACTTGTTTACAAAATCAGACCAAAAAATACAAAAGTGTCACAGACGCACTGTTACTGACAAATTGCTGACTTTCTCATTTTTACCAGATAATTATAAAATAAATCAGTTGTCCTTACATTTCAGTATATAGTATGTTATATAAAACAATATAAATAAGTCATTGTCTGTATGAAATGTTAGTGAATCATAGAATATCAGGGTTGGAAGGGACCTCAGGAGGTCATCTAGTCCAACCCCTAGACAGATTTTTACACCAGTTCCCTAAATGGCCCCCTCAAGGATTGAACGCATAACCCAGGGTTTAGGAGGCCAATGCTCAAACCACGAAGCTAGGCAAATATCTAGATGGGTTAATGTACCCCTGGAAGAGCTCAGAGTACCCCAGGGACATACGTACCCTGGGTTCAGAACCGCTGATCTATGACCTTTTGCTCCAAGTCACCTTGCCTCGTTAATGGAGTTAATGGAAATTGTAATAGCAGCCTCTGTTGTAAGTCAGGCCAGCACCATCTCTAAGCACTGCCTTAATGCACCATCCAGTTCTCCAGCCAAAAAGGTTCCCCCAGTGCTTCCCCGGGTGCCCACGTGTATTTCCTCCGTCTCCATGATGACGGCAGCCGCTGATTCGTTGGGATACGTTAATGTATAGACATCTTGCAGTTTTATAAACTAGGCAGATGACAAACGTGTGGCAGTTAACGGTTGTGGAATTGGGGATCGCGGCAAGAAACTGCAGTCTGGTTTAGGTCCCAGGTTGCAGAACGACTGAGAACCCCCCCTCCTTTAACAGCCCTTCCCAGTGGATCTGTTCCTTGTTCAGCTGGATTCTAATAGTGGGCTCAGTATTAAAGGGACTGGGGTGGACCTTTGTCAGTGATGGGCCGGATATTTTTAAGCAATCAGACCATCTAATGTCAAGTAGATTCTGCCTTGAGTTGCTCTATGTTCTGCTCCTGCCAGTTCCATCCCCATGTGTCCAGCGACGACTTCTCCATTGCCATGGTCCTGCCCCCTCTTGCTGTCCCCACGGGCTAGGCTAGTCAACGTCACGGATGTTTTTCATCACTGTTACTGTCAAAGGTGGAAGCTCCAGGGCAGCCCAGATGAAGGCATCTCCACAGCCTTCGCAGAAGATAACGTGCAGAGTGACCTCTTCCTCACTCTAGTTGAGTGGCAAGGTGGAAAAGGCCTGCAGCTGAGATACGCCATTATATTTCTTGTTTGTATTACACTAGCACTTAGAGGCCACAGCTCAGTTCAGGGCCCTAGTGTGCCAGGTGCTGGACAAACCTATAGGCTTTGTCTAGACTAAGATTTAAAGGTGTGTTGTTAGATCGTATTAGCTAGCTTCATCGAATGCCTTTTAAAACACTAATCAAGACAAGGCAAGTTGTACTGTAGCCATGGGTGCTGGAACTAGGGGTGGTGGTGGGGCTGCCGTACTGGCCGGCTGACAAGCATCCACCGAAATGCCACCGAAAAGCAGCGTCACCCAGAGGCGTCGCCGCCGAAATGCCGCTGATTTTCGGCAGCATTTCGACGGCGACGCCTCTTGACGTTGCCGCTTCTCGGCGGCATTTTGGGGGATGCTTGTCCGCCGGCCACGGTCCTTGGTGGCTCGGCATCCGGCGCCCGCCACCCGGAAAAGGTTGGGGACCACCGCTCTAAGCTCTAAAGGCAACACATAATAATAATATAGCAGTTGATCCTCTGTTGTAAGGGAGATCGGAGCTGGAAAGAAGAGAGCAGGAAAGAGCACCCACTGTTAATTCCCTCGACCTCTTAGATGCAAGAGCAAGGAACGGGGAAATAGCCACTTGAGGACTAATTTGTCACAGCATTCCTGATTTAACGCTTGCCAGTGAAGTGAGCGAGCATCATTCTTCCCATGTCACAGGTGGGAACACTAAGGCATGAAGCACTTAAGAGTCTGTACTGTAGTGAGTCAATGCCATTGTGATTAGAACTCAGGAGATTCCGGCTCAATCTACTAGACCACGCTGCTCCTGACAGCGGTGACAAGTGCCGGAAGTGGTCCTGGTGACTCAGCAGGTGATGTTCGTCCCTATGAGTCAGGACAAGGCTTTGAAGATGTCAAGTATTATGTAAACATTAAGTACTGGGATTAGCCAATCATTGGCCCAGTGCATATGATGTTAAGACATTGGGCTACTGGAAGCACTGACTTTGGCATGAGATTTAAACCAAAGTTCCTGACCCCTTATGGGCACTGGACATCGTGTGAGATTTTCTCACGAGAGTCGAGGTACTAGTCTCACCCTGCTAGCCAAATTCCAGGCAGGGTGACTACCTTTTGCATACCTGAAATTCCCCGTGCATCTTCATGGGAGGTGATGTTCCTTCATTCCTCTCCTAAAGAATTGCTCAGTGCTGTTGTACATGGCTGTGTTCCACCCCAGGCATGGTTGCATTTCAGTGGCAAGCAAAATGCTGCTGATCTAGCACGTCTATCTTGTAAGCTGTTTTGAGAGCCTTTGGGATCAAAGGTGTTCTAGCAAATAAAATATTCTGATCATAGACCTTTAAAGGCAGCACTACGCTTATGAAGAGAGAGAACTGATTTTCAGTGGGCCTAGTCTGGAGCAGTTGCAATGCTCATTAACTCCAGCGGAAAGAACGAGCCAGCCAAGCTGAACAGCCAGGAATATGGACAAAGAAGCTATTATTGACATTTTAGTTCAGGTCTTTACCCATAACACCCTCTCCTGGCCAGAGGCTTTGACTAATACTATTGTTAAATCTAGTGTCCTCTTTATAACCTGCTTTTATAACCAGTTATCAACTGAATTAAAAGGAATGGAATTTATAGTTATGTAAAGCACCTGAACTCTGAGGAACTCAGAGACTTCTGTCCTGTACAACACACACACCCATTTCATCTGAGCATTTCCAGGTATGTTGCAAGGCTACATGGAAAAAAAGCTTGACTACCGCCCCCCAGTGTCACAGACAATACTACAACCTGCCTGTGTTTATGTTGCACTAGCCAAAAACACCATTTCCAGGCCTGATGGAAGCTGTTTGTCTGACTTTCTGCACTTCATCGCACACAGGTGGCAGCGCTGAGTTACTGCCAAGTGTTTTGCAAATCTCACTCCTGCCATGCTGCCTATGGGGAGCCCTTTGCTGTCATAATTCACCTCTTGAAGCAGTTACTTCGACTGAGTGGGATCAATGTGCATGGTGCTGACCCGTGCATAGAGCATGACAAGCTCTCTGCCCCGAGGCGCTTACAGTTTAAACTCTGGGTCATGTGTGCAGTGTTCTGCTGTCACCAATACACAACGCAGGCTTCCCTCCAGCTAGGAAACCCTTTCTGTTGCAAAACTAAATATCCCAGGAGGTAAATGGGTTAAGGCACAGGGGGAAAGAAGTTTGAGTTCTTGAATTAGTTTTATAAAACCTGTAAAAGTCAAGTCTGCAAACCACACTCCACAAAGATCCACCCCCGCCCCCATCTGTCCAAAATAAGGAGCCGGGGTGACCAAGTGGACAGAATATTACATGTGGAGGCAGGAGACCTGGCTTCTGTGCCTAGCGCTGCTAGTAGCTTACTCAGGCCTAGCCTACAGTAGGAAAGGTTTGTGGGTGTATGTGGGGGGTCATAGTGGATCATGAACTCCCAATGTGATGCTGTGGCCAAAAGGATTCAGGTGACCATTGGCTATATAAACAGAGGAATCTTGAGTAGGACTGGAGAGATTATTTTGTACTGGCCACTGGTGCGCCCGCTGCTGGAATCCTGTGGCCAGTTCTGGTGTCCACACTTGAAGGATGTTGGGAAATTGGAAAAGGTTCAGCGAAGAGCCATGAGAATGATTAAAGGATTAGAAAAGCCTACAGGGCACTGACAGAGAGCAGACAACCAGCTCCACTCCCAAGGCTGCAGTGGCTGTCTACCCTAAACAAGGAGGGGGGAAAGGCTAGTCACTGCCTTGGGCACTTCTCTTCTCACTTCTCACTAGCAGCTTCTCTTCTTAGGCAAACTCCCCCCCCAGCTTCAGCTTTTTAAGTTCCCCTTCTCCAAGCAGCGCATGCGCTCCAGGTGCACCTAATTAGCAAGTGCAGGGGCTTGCTGCCAGCAGGATGGGGTGTGTCCCATCCCAACTGCCTGCTGTTTCTGGTTCCTGGAGGAACTGCACTGACCCACCCCATGGAGTTGCAGACAATCCCAGGCCCACAGTGACCCATAAACCATTCATCCACTTAATACAATAGGTTCCCCCAAAGGTATTGCCCGGCCCAAAGGTTCAAGGGTGACTGGATTATCCATCTATAAATAATGACGTGGGGAACAGAAATTTGATCCTGGAGGGCTGTTTGGTCTAGCCATCAAAGGTGTAGCATGATCCAATGGCTGGAAGTTGAAGCTAGACACATTTAGATTAGAAATAAGGTGCCCATTTTTAACAGGGTGGGTAACTGACCATTGGAACAACTCACCAAGGGACGGGGTGGATCTCCAGCCCTGGGCGTTTTTAAATCAAGACTGGAAGTTTTTCTAAAAGCTCTGCCCTTGTTCAAACAGGAATTAACTCAGGGAAGTCCTATGGCCTGTGCCATACAGGAGTTCAGACTAGATAATCACAACGGTCCCTGCCGATCTTCTCAGCTTACCCCTTTTTTACCCTTTTGTTTAAACGTCGTCTTTGGGGGACGCAAGCAGGGGGGTCGAAAGAAGAGACGGCAGCCACTTGATGCAGTGACGCGCACCTGGGCACACTAGAACAGCCCGGCTGCGGCTGGTTCCCTGACAGCTCTTACAGAGACGCCAGGAGCTAAACGCCAAACCTCACTCAGGGTCCTGCCTCCTCAGCTGCGCCATGGATCTGCTGGGCCCTGAGGAGGAGCTATTTGCAGTTCCCTGATTCTGGAGCCGGCTGGGCCACTGGCATCGTTCAGAGCAGTTCTGGTCCCCAAGGGGCTGTCTGCCAGCCAAGGAGACCAAAGTGAAACAGCACGCTGGTTGTCTCCTCCCACCTGGGAATGCCCCAGCATACTCCCTACGCCAGGGGCTGCAGAGGGATGGGAGTGAGGCTCGGGATTGACATTTTAGAGCAGGCCGTTACTGATGCTCTCTCCTGGCAAACTAGAGCAATTACAGCCGATTGGGCAGGGGTAGGGGCTCAGCCATTCAGGCTGCCCCGTATGCATCTGGAGTCCATAGGATTTGCCTTACCAGATCAACCCACTATCCAGACAGTCTCGTCTGGGAGTGCCCACTGCATGCTGCTGGCCAGTTGAGCAGTGGATGCTGCGTGGAGGAAGGAAGGAGATTCCTTCCTGATCCCCTGTGGTGGGGATCCGGGTATGCCCTGCAGCATGGTGACTGATCGCTCACCTCTTTTGCCAGCACATGCAAATGTAAGTTATCCAGCTACAGTACCTGATTCTCTGGGTGGGGAGGTGTAAGTTACATCTCCTGCTAGGCTGGCCAGCACCCGTTCCCCTGGAGGACACATTGAATGATCAGCTCTCCCATGGCCCTGGCCACTTCCCAACCAGTGCTACGAACATAACAGGCAGCTTGGTCCCATGCACACCCCACACTTGTTTTTTGCCCACACCCCAGGGACTGAACCGGGGTTCTGCAGCGCTAAAAGCACAAGCTGCTGCAACTTGAGCAAAAGAACTAATCCGGGGGCTGGAACAACTCGTATCCTCTGCGGATCAGTACAGAGAGCGCCCTGTAACACACTCACAACTACTTCCCCCCTCCCACACACACTGGGGGCCTCCATATATCAGTGAAGTCACAGAAATGGACCTATGGCTAGAGATAAGCACAAACCTAAACCTCCGATTCAGGTACCCCAGAACGTTCAGGGAGCTCTGATCTGAATTTTAAATCTTCACAGTTTGAGACCATCTGTCTTTACCACATCCTGTGGTAGGGAGTTCCACATGCCCTGGGAATAGTTTCTTGCTGTTTGCTCTGAATTTGCCAGCTGTTCATTTCAGCAAGGACCCCCTGGTTCTCGTACTGCAGGCAGGAAGAGAGGAGGAGGGCTGGGTGCGGCAGGGGCTTCTGTTTTCCACAGACTACTGGTCTCTGACACCACACCAGGCAGGAAGCTGCCACCCAGAAAGGAGGCCTCTGCTGGGGTGAGAGAGAGGACTCACTTGACAGAAAGAAGGGGGTTTGCGGGAAATCGTAGCCACCGATGGGAGTGACTTTGAATCTGGGCCAAATATAGAAAGGGAGGTGCCTGAGCTTACATACTAGGTAAGCATGTGCTATTCCTGTCTGCGCCTGCTGGGGGCAGCAAAACACCCAGAGAAGCATGTCTGTAACCTGTATGTCCCCCAGGGACAGTTGCCTACACAGCTGGTAAGGTCTGGGTTAGACCAGCCGGTGTCCTGCTAACAAGCAGCCTGACTAGACGCCTACAAGATAAACAGCCTTTTCCTTCGCCACCCACCGGTGGAAGGAGAGCAGTCAGACCTGCAGCCGGGGGAGATGGGAGCTTTGCATCTGAGAGGTGCTTCTTCTCAGGCTGCAAGGACCAGGCTCCCAAGACACTAGCCAGGAAAGGAGATTTGTTGTGCAAGCCAGGACTGCCCCCTTATTGTCTGGAAGCTGGTGGGAAGATCTGGGCCCAGGCAGGATCTTAGAGTCGCTGGAGCCCGTGAATAAGACGGATAGGTGCAGGCCAGGTGGATGGCCTGCTTAGACTGTGCTGTTAAAACAGAGATTCTCCCCTCTGCACCTCACATTCCCCGGAGTCACTGCTGGGGACACGACCCCCGGGTGTCTGTGGGGAAAGGCTAGCGGATAGAACACTAGGTGGGAACTAGCCAGGAACGGGCACTGGGGACCCCGTTCCAGATGGCAGCGTGCACAGGTGTGTGGCTCTGTGGTTTTGCCTGGGTCCCACCTCTGCTCGCTGCAGCTGGCTGAACAGGGAACGCATGAATGAGCAGAACATTCTGAACTCTCTCCAAACCCGTTGCTATCAGTCGCTCCCCAGTGTTTCACACACAGCCAGGCAGGGCTCCCAGTACCTAGCAACGGAGGCAACTCGGTCCAGACGCCTGAAGGGAATCTTCAGCTTCTTTGCGTAACTGCATGCAGGGCTAGTCACTGGTCAGATGGTGCCATTGGCTCCCATAAGCTGGCACTGGGCAACCCAAGTTAGTGACAGGAGGGTCTACAGCAGCGTTTCTCAAACTGGGGCCCTCTAAAGGACTTGAGAGCCAGGAACTCCAGAATTTTAACCTCAGGTCTCCCACAGATTAGCTGAACGAGCCACTTCTCTCTGGGTGCCTCTGTTTTACCATCTGTAAAGTGGAGGGAATGATGCTTGCCTGCCTAGCTGCATAGATTAGTTAGTTCAGACAGCAGCGTTCACAGCATACACACAGAGAAGTTAGATAACATTCCTTGCTGGCAGGTTGCAATGTAACACTACTTTATTTCTTAGCTTTCAGAACGATAACACACAAGAACCCCGAAAAATCAGAGAGAGAAACAACAGGCTGCTCCTTAAGGCAACAAGACACAGCTCACTCCACCTTGTTTTAAACTGTCTCTATCCAGCCTTGTCCGGCTGTCTGCTGACTCAGATGACCCAGATCACCTGGCTTCCCTCCAGGCGCCCTAGCCTGCAAGCAGGACCAGGAAACCCATTACACGTAAAGTGGTAGCTTGTCCTTTTTAACCACTTTTCAATACACCCCAAAGAGCCATATTAAGTATTAGCAATCTGCACTCCTACTCCTCACTGGGGCCTTTGGGTGCTACTGCAATATAAATAATAGGAGAGACATATTCACCTGCAACTCCAGTTCCAAGAGATTCCAGTGCCGGGCTGCATTCCTACCCCTCTTCTGGGCTGGCCTTAAAGCCTTCTATTGACAAGTAGCATTTGCTTTTACTGACCTGGCATGCAGTGATCAGCAGAGGTGGATTAACTCTGACCTCCCCAAAAAGTCCCCTGGCTTCAGAGCTGCCATGATTGTCTCTCATCTCCACAGAGGTGTGGCCAGCCTGGAGGCTGGAAGCCATTTCTCCAAGCGCCTCTGTCTCCTGCCAAAGTCAGGGAGAAATTCACACGTGTCCAAAGGACACGCGGCTGCAGGCAGGAGCGTTGCAACGTGTGGGAAGGTTACTTGAACCAATTACAACCTGGATGCCCTACCCGGGCAGTAACACACCCAGAAGAAGGTGCTCGTGGCAGTGGGTGGTGATTTAGATTCCAGGCATATGTGAGCTGGGAAGTTCCCTGTAAACAGCTGGCCCCATGAGGGAGCAGTTGGATTTAATACTTAGCTCTTCATCCGTAGATCTCACTGCCTGTTACAAACGAGGGTCACGATCCTCATTCCTGTTTACGGATGGGGCTAGGGAGGCACAGAGATGGGACTTACCCAGACTCACACAACAGCTCAGTGGCAGTGATGGTACAAGGATGCAGGGGACCTGGGCTCTCTCCGTGAGACCCTATCGGACCTGATTCAGTCCTCGGCAGGGGGTTCCGCCTTCCGTGTGTCACCAGAACAAAAGCCTCCATCTCTTGAAGCACAGAGAAGACACAGACATGAATCGAAATAGGAGCCGGCCGTGTCTGGCTGAGGTGCTACAGCCATCGCCGGGGTTGTACGAGCGGCGCTGGAAGATGTGGGATGAACGGCTGCAGCTGACTAGTTTTCCCACAGCACAAACAGGAAATGACAATCATCATGGCTGCACCAGTTCAGCATGTCTCAACTTCTATGTAAATTACCCACAAGCCCCTGGGCCCCCAGTCTTTGAATCGAGGTCTCAGGATTCCCAGAATGCCCTGGGCATAGCCTCTGCTCTATGGCACGCACACGCCCCAACCCAGGTTTGTTGTGTGGCTGTGCGTAAAGCCTTGCACAGGACATTTCATGCCATTGGTGTCCTGGCAATGGCTCCCTCAAGCGTCTGTAGTGCCCGGCCATGGGGGTGGAGATCTCTTGGGGTCGGGGGGACCATTTCACCATCAGTTCTTCCGGCCATTTTTTGGACCAAAACCACATGCTAGAACATAACATCTCTGGGAAGATTTTCAAAGGCACAAATACCAGGTACGGGCCAGGTCCTCAGAAGTATTTCGGTGCCTAACTGCCATTGAAATCAATGAGAGATAGGTGCCGAACTACTTTTGAGGATCTGTGCCTAAGCTACCAGTAGCTCTCCATAGGAGCAGGTTGGTCTAGCGGATCAAGGACCCGTATGGGTTTCAGAAGACTTGGGTTCAATTCCTATCTCAGCCACAACCCCCCTGTAGGATAAGTCACTGAATCTTTTCTGTGCCTCAGTTTCCCAGTTATACAAGGGGCATAATGCTTCCCTCGCTCACAGGGGTATTGTGGCAAATAAAATCCATTAGGGACTGTGTTGATGTGATAATGAGTGGAGGGAACTTGCAAAATAGCTCGATGTCCCTTTGAAAAATAAGTCTGTGTGTGTTTAGTGCCCCCCACCAAAAAAGCTTCGCACAGGGAGTATAACAATGTTGGATGAACCTGCTTTCCCAAGTGTTCTCTCTGAAAGCGGGTGGTGAGTGGCCAGCCAGAGACGTGATTATAAAGAACCTCTCTGTTCCCTGCTTACATTTCTTTATTCATTTTCCCCAAAGTAAATAGCATTCAATAACAATCCCTTCCCCATTAGCCCAGCATTGCACGCTGACAAGGTGGGAACATTATACTCATATTTGCCCTTTCTCATTAGGAAGTTACAAAAAATTAGTAATGGGAAATTCTGGTAGTGTCGCTTTCACCACACCCTCGCTGGAAGCTTCTGTTGTCAGGCAGACCAAGGTACTTCAGTGCATTTATTCTAAATTTACTCCAAGCAGTATTTGGCCCTTGGGTGCTTCTGTTATGTTCAGAGCCGATAGGAAATTTTTGCACAGCCACAGAGTTTTTGTATTTCTGACTTTAGCAGGCTCTGCCAGGTTTCTTAGTAGAGCCCACTTCATAGCTGTGGACTGGTGTCACGCCCTCCACTCCAAGGGAACGTCTCCTGATTTACATAAGCACAAGAGCAAAATCAGGCTCTTAGTTACCAGACACAGAGTCACCAAAAGATATTCAAGGATGAAGCAGTCAGTGGTGACTGGATCCAGTATTAGAAACAGGGCTGGCTTTAGGCTGATTCTCCCAATTCAGGCCCCGCACTCACGCCTAAGAGGGCCCCGCGCCCTAAGGAAGAATGCCTTTTTAATTTTCACTCCCCCAGCAGTGGTCCGGGTCTTCGACAGCGGCTCCTTCAGTGCCGCGGAAGACCCAGAGCGAGTAGGACCCGCCCCCGAAGTGCCGCCAAAGACCCGGACCGCCGCCGAATTGGACCCCGCAGTTCCTAAAGCTGGCCCTGTCTAGAAATCCCAGGAGCACCCAGCAGTTCTGTAAGGTGGCTTGCAATGGCCTGTCATTTGGACAGGTGGGGTTGCTGGTCTCTGGTTCCCATATCACTTTGATGTGCAGAAGCCCTGGGTTTTGTAACATGCCCTTACAGCGTGCTACCTCCTTGGCCTGAGCAAAGCGGTGAGGCTCTTTGGAGACATGGGGTGGTCCCCTCACTGCTAAAAGTGTATCTTAATCAAGGCCAGGACGGCTTGTGTTGTAACTGCGTTCTCTGCCACCGTTATGGCATATAAGCTTTATGGGAGCCCTGCATGCATCCTGCACACTCAGGGTTTCTTTCACAACTGGCCTGGTGAGAAACTTAGTATCTTTAAGCAGAGACACTTCAGTTCTGCAAAATTAAAAAAAAAAAGCTGATCTGTGGTGGGTGCTTAAAGCTGCATCATTCTAGGTGTGCAAATTTTTATTGCCAGTCTACTATGAGCCACTCAGATCAGCCCACAGAGAAGTATGCGTCATACATTTGCATTCATCACCTACCTCAGATCTGCTTTGCCCGTGCCCCGCCCTTCAAAGGAGGCAGCAATTTGGAGCAAGGTTGTTGGATGCCTTAGGCATCCTATAGCAAATGGCTTGCCCTTCAGCCAGGGGGCCCTCCGGGCACTCGCCCCTAGTCTAATGCTAACCCTCCAACCAGCTGAGCGAGTGATGGGCATCCAACTCCTATGCACTGAGATGATCCTGCTCAGGCTTTAAAACTGCCCTGCGTCAATAAACGCTGCAGGACTCAAGCCCCAGGCAGCCTGGTAACGATTTCTTTGAGCCAAACCCCAGGGCCTGGCCTGAATTTCCTTAATGGAGCGTAGAGCAGAACCTACCTTGATGGTGAGGGGTTAATAGGACTTTCCCCAGCTGTAACATTTATGCATTTAAGCCAGGGGGGTCAATGACATGACAAAGCTCAGAGTGATGGGTCCACACCTCCTCTTCCTCACCCCTAGAAATGCCTAAATCACACACGTGAGTAGCACAGGTGGGCGCACAAGCAGCCCCCGAGAGACCACTTACCAGGGCTCCTTTGGATGCTTCAGGCCCTGTTAAATGGAGTCTGACTCTCGCTGTAAATGGAGCCCTGCACCATTAACTAGGAGACTTAGGAATCAGGCCACGGGGCTGGCTGCTGAGTCAGCCGGCCGCACCCTGCTGTGTAAACACCTGCCAGCTGCTCAGCCCGTCCCAGCCATGTTTGCTCAGGCTGCGTGAGCTGTTTGTCTTTCGGAGAATCACGGCGAAGGTGGATGGCTTTCAGCTTCCGGCGTCAGGGCAAGGCGGTCCCCCACTGCCCAGCCTGGTTTAGGGATGGAAGTAGGATGCACAGACCCTGTGCACGCTGCACTGGCAATATGCAGTAATGATCCAGACTGGAAGGGGGCCGTTATGGGGCCCATAGCAACAGAACCCCGTGCAGTAGGGAGAAAACTGCAAAACTCTTGCTTCCTTCCAAGGAGATAGCCTGGTGCACTACTGTACCAGAGACCCAGACCTGATTCCCACAACCCAAGCACTTGCTCCATGGGGCAACAGGCTAGTAGGGGACTAACCCAGGACAGCCCCGGTTGATCAAAACCATGCTAAACACCTAGGGGACATATGGCATGCAACCAGAGTAGGGACATCAGTATCACTTGCTAGGCGTGTCTATGCATACCATCGTCTGGGCAGCTTGCGTGAGCTGTGTGCTGGGGCTCATTCACAAGCAGCATGGACATAAGGCCATCCACTGGTCAGCATAAAGGATGTTTGCTGCCAGAGGACCACAAAGGCAGCTAAAAGCAGAGTTAAAAAAATGGGGAGGCAGGGGAGGAAGAAATCCACAAGGCTCTGCCAGATTTGGGGGGTGGGGAGCTACTGGGTTGGGACAGGGGATGGACCCACATTGGTCTTGGTCTTGTTCCCCCAGGAGAGCAGACAGGAAGCAATATCTTCTCTTGGACCAGGATGCAATCCCATTCATGCAGGTTAGACACCTCCTGCCTCGAGTTAGTTTCCAGCAGCCGCAGGCATTGTGGTGGGTTGAAAGCAATAATCCAAGTAGTCACCAAGGTTTGAGATACAGCAAGTCTCCCACTAGACTTCATTGCTCTTGTCAGGCCACATTGTGCAGTGATCCCACCAGGTGTCCTGTCCATGGTAAGCAGGGTCAGGCCTTGTCGGGCAGCCCTCAGGGAACAGAAGTGCTGCAGGAAGCAGTTATTGAAGGTTTGTAGGACCAACACCCCAGCATGGATCTCTACTGGTGCCTTTCAGCCAAGAAATACAACTAAAGGTCCTGACCACCCCGATCATTAAGGATCCAACAACACTTATCTTCAAGGTTGCTTCATTATCTTGGCCAAATTCCATCTCAGGCAGCCACATACGGCTATCTACATTCCCCGTCAGTCAGCAGTTTTGCTTGGAAGAGGTATCTTCTCCCCCGCCAAGTTTCCTAACCAGAACTATTCCTTAGGGCCATCACCACTGCACAGCTGCCACGTCTCACCCTATGGGTGGCTGCCTATCAGTGGTAGATTAAGTGATCTCAGAGTTAAATCTGTGGAGAAACTATAAAAAAAATGCAAAAAACCTTATTTATAGCAGAGAGCGGCTGACATGTCAGCTAATAAGACTATTTATTGTTACCTTACAATACAAACATGGCGGGGGGAAGGAGGTGGAGAGGGAAGAAGAGGGCTGGGGGAGCGAACAGAGTCAGCAGCTTTTACATAGGAGTCTATGTACATCACAGTATAAAGTCAATTAAAAAAATTAAATCCAAAGTTTTAAAGCCCTCATGTGTGATCTAAAACCAGTAACCAGGAGTTTGGCTGAGAACTATATAGATTCTCCCTCCCCCCACAAATACATCTACAAATATTTTTCTAAGCCACCATTTCACAAGACCAGAAGCAAAGTTCTAAAGAGTCTGGACTTTACAGCTGACCAGGTCACATGTTCATAAAACCCACATGAGAAACCAGGTTAGAATCAAAACCCCCACCCTCTTCAAGGCCTCATTTGTCTGCATAGTCTGTCGTTTGCATCCCTGTCTCGTTGAGACACGTCGTCCTCACAATGGCCTCTGTGACAGCATACGGGTCGCAGTTGGCTGCAGGCCGGCGGTCCTCGAAGTAGCCACAGCCATCCTGGCCGACTTGGCGGGGGATACGGATGCTGGCCCCTCGGTTGGCCACGCCGGCAGAGAACTCAAAGATGCTTGAAGTCTCGTGGTGCCCGGTCAGTCGCCTGGAGTTGTCCCTGCCCCCTCTGGGGTCGTACACACAGATGTGGTAGTTGTGTCGCTTGCTTAGCTTCTCAATGGCAGCTTCAATACATCTAACCAACAAGGAGAGGAACAGTTTAAAAAACACGGATATGGATCATGTTGCCCAGTGGAACCCTGGGCCATGGCGGGGGCCCCCAGGCACTACCGCAATACAAGCGGTAAAGAGATTGTGTTGAAAATAAGGACTCCGAGTGTGGGGTGTGAACGTGACTGAGAATCCTGCCAAATGCCATTACTCAAGCAAGACACACAGGCAGGGCGTCAGGGACAGGTGGCACCTCGGTCTCGCCTGTTCTCTGTCTGGGGCACACAACTGTGGTCTTCAGAAAACCAAAATGTCTTAGTTTGACTGAAGTCACTGGGCCCAACATTGGGTATCCGGATGAAATTCAATGGCCTGTGTTATGCAGCTCACGCTAGATCAGGGGTGCCCAACTTACGGCCCACCAGAGCATTTCATGAAGCCTGTGACCGGCTTCAACACAACATACTAACGGACGATTCATTAGAATTTTGTTGTTGTGCGCAAATTTTATGCATGGATTTCTTTATTTGTTTTTAAATAGACAATACTATCCGTAGAAACAACCTATCTAAATACATAAAAAACAAGCCAAACTTAAAACATGAATCAACAAAGGGGACTTTAAATCTTAAAATATGTAGAATCTGTTTGACCCACACCAGGTTGTGCTTAGATTTATGTGACCATCATGTGTAATAAGGTTGGGCACCACTGCACTAGATGATCCAATGGTCCCTTTTGGCTGCAAAACTACAAAACCAGTTTTCTGTCTGCCTCATGCGGACCCTGTGCACAGGTTGTGGGGAGGGATTTCACCCATTCTCTAGAAGCCATGTCAGAAAGCCCCTCAGAAAGGTGTTACTAACCACAATGCCCCCAGACAGGCTCATTCACTCACTTGAGACCGCCCTCCTTCCTCATGTCTTCTGTGCTGTAATTGGTGTGGCACCCAGCTCCGTTCCAGTTGCCAGTCATGGGTTTGGGGTCCAACGTGGCCACGACCCCAAAGTCTTCACAGACGCGGTGCAAGATGAACCTTGCCATCCACAGGTGATCTCCCATCTCGATGCCTTCACAAGGCCCGACCTGGAATTCCCACTAGAAGGGGAAAGACAAGCATTAACGCTAAAGTTTGGGTTTCTCCCTTAGCCATTTGCTTTTGACTCAGTCGATCATGGCAAACTCCTGCCCAGTGTTCCGGCACGCACGCCAGTGAGCTATTTATCAAGGGTTTAATCATCCGGCTCCTGCCAATGTGCCAGGCTGCTCCACCCGGGATGGCTAAGCAGAGGCTTCCGTCATCTGATGCCTTTCAGAGGCAACTTTATAGCATCTGTAGGTATCACCCAGCCTAGCAAGGATCAAGTGCAGGACACGGAAGGAAGTCGACCAAGGAGCTTAGGAGGTCTCACTTCATTGCGGGTTAGAATCAATTCAGGGCTCGTTAAGGTATAGGGCGGACAACACTGCAGTAAAACCCTCCACTTACCCAGAGCGGGTACAGCCAGTGTAAGATCTTCCCTCCTCCCTGCCTTGCCAATGACCCCCAGCCCTATTCCACAGACAGCAGTGATGGGGGTGAAAAAAAAAAAAACAAACCAAACAAAAACTCCAAACAACTCCTCCTGCATGCGCCAAGACGCTAGGCCTTGTCCACATGGGAAAGTCGCACCGGTTTGACTTAAGGTGCGATTTTAAAAATGGGTGCAACCCTCTCATGCGGAATGAGGAATTAACGTGAGCTAATCTGAAACAGGAGTGTCCATTCAGGGCTGGCACTAGTTTAAAAGTCACCTTCAGTGAAGTTGGTGCAGCTTTCTCTTGGAGACCAAGCCTTAGCTGTATGAGGTCACGCGACTCAGTGGCAAGGAGGAATCTAGTCTGCACAGTGACTTCAGAAACCCCTGCTTCCACCTTTCAGCACTGGAGACCAAGTTCTCCAGAAGAACCCAGTGCCCCTGGTTGGAGAAGGAGCTAATTTCTCCTTTCCATGTAGATTTGCTGAAGACCACAGATACTCAGGGCAGACAGCTCTCTTCGGTACTGGGCAAGAGGTCAGGTGCTGCAACTGCTGTGAGTAAGTGGGGCAGAGGGAAGCTGGAGACTGGAAGAACCAGATCCCCAGGGAGAGCACTGCAGAGCCAATGCTCGGGGCATTGCCAACTCCCCGTCCGCTTCCTGCTTCAACGAATGCTCCCTTGACAGGGCAAATGAGAAATGCTCCTTCCGTACATACCTGGGAGGGCATGACCTCAGCGTTGGTGCCACATATCTTCACCCCGGCATAGATGCACGCCTTGTAGTGGGACTCGACAATATCTCGCCCGTATACCTTGTCTGCTCCAACCCCACAGTAATAAGGCCCTAGAAGGGAGACACAAGACACCACGTCACCAACCAAGGCAAGCTCAAGGGAGGAGCAGTGCCCCTTCATTTCCCATCCCACACGCTTATCTTCTAGCGTGCATTTAGAACTCGGAGACGTTTCCAGGGCTCTCCTTCCAGCACAAGAGCCCCCACAGCCATGGAGATGCCATGGCTTCCCCAGCACGGCTTCAGACTGAGCTGAAGGGACTTTGTCTAGGAGCGAGAGCAGTTCAATCTCCCTGGCACATCCAATTGTTGGCCTCTGCTAGGGTGCCAGCAACACGACCAACTGTTGTGTGGACACCTGCCCATCCTATGGGAAAGGTCTTGAGACCAAAAGCTGCTCCAGGTGAGAGCTGTTCGGTGGACACGACCAGCAAGGGGACAGATTGGAACAGCAGTTAGGAAGGGAAAAGCTTCATAACCCATTCCCAGCACTCTGGGCCATGTAGTCTCAGGTGTTCCCCAGTATTCCCACAGTAAACTCGGATGAAGCCTCAATTTCCCCACAAACCTTATTTATACTCTAGCTATTGCATTCCTTAGTACTTAGTTCCTGCTACCCCCACACTGGGAAAGCCTCTATTTAATTGGGAGCAGTTAGTTTGTGCAGGCTCTCTGCTGGAAGAAAGGAAGTGACGAACTGCTCCATTACAATGAACTCTACCCCTAACGCTAAGCCTGGCTTTTTGAGATAGTTCTGACAGCTACTGTTGCCTGTGTTTATTGCAACAAACTTGGAACCAGTGTTAACCTGCTGCAGTTTGCTACAGGTTTCCCTCCTTCAACGGAGGCAGTTAACTCTGCAGTACAAACTCAGAGGGAAAAACAGAGATGTTGAGAATCAACCCCAGTCAGGGGGATCTTAAAGAAAAGAACAAAACCCTCTAGCGTCACTACCCCCACACAATCCAGTCTAGGCAGCAGAACCAGTTTGTGTGCCGGGGGTGGGGGAATTTGCTGGAGTGTCCAGCCTTCACATGGCCAATCTTTATATTAATAACCACCTGCACATTTTTTCCCCAGCCAAGTTCTTCAACCCTCGACAAACAAGTTCTAGAATGGAAAAGTTTGTGTAATCTCAGGCAGTGTCAGGAGAGTGGTACCACTGCTGGTCACGTGACCTGCAGGTCACACAATACACAGGTGTGCCACTGGTACTTAGCTGAACTTGGCACAGTGCTGCCTGTAATTTAAGTTTCAGGAAAAAGCTGCATCCATTTGCCTAGCATGCTAATTGCTAGGGTGATTCAGGGGAGAAGCCCATGGCTGAATCAACACCTTCAGAAGGAGTTCTGGCTGTCTGAAGTAAGAACAGCAGCTGAAGCAAGCCAGCCAAGGTCATCCACCCAGCAGGACTACTTGGGATGGAAGAGCTTTTTTGCTAGGCTTCACTAACCCAGCAAGTGAAAACAGCCTTGGATGTAGGTCCTGCCATGAGAACTGCATTGGGGAGTGTGTGTGTGTGTGTGTATGTATATTATATATATATATATACACACACACACACACACGTGTGTGTGTGTGTGTGTGTGCGCACGCACACCTGCACCCACACAGACTATGAGGCTCTGCCCACATGGTTCTCACTGCAGGATTGGAGCCCACGTCATGAACTGCGTAGAGCTTAGCACTGATCCTGTGACGATAGAGGTCAATGGGAACTGCACCTTGTGAAGTCAGTCCTTTCATCGAAGAAGAGGTGCAGGAGTTGGGTAGCACTGCGCTAGCTAGCAGGACTCTGGGAATACTAGTGGGGGGAGGACATTCAGGGGCAGGAGAGTCTAGCTCTTACCTTGTGGACCTGGGAACCCATTATCAGGCCAGCCGTATGGGTGTCCATTGATGCCTAACAGCGTGTACTCTTGCTCCATTCCAAACCATGGGTGGCTGTCCTTAACCAAGTCCATGACCTTTTTACATGTGTTCCTCAAGTTAGTTTCTGGAGAGAAAAGAAATTCCTTAATTAGACCTGAAACACATAACCTGGGGATCAGAACCCTCCAGCATGTCATTCAGCCCTTCACTTGAGGGCCTCTCTTACTGGGGAAGATACTTTTCCTTGCATGGCCCTCTATGAGCTATAGAGGGTTCTCCTCCCGCCACCTTCTCTCTGCTGGGAATCTGCAACCAATATTGTCATTATGAATTCATGACACTATTAGTTTGCATGGCGACAGACTTGTCTCAAAGATAGGACTAGGATGGCCCTGGCTGTGGAAAAGCTGGGCTGAGAGGCCGATAAATCCAGACCAACACAAGATGTGTTCAACAGTGGGAAAGGGAATAAGGAAAGTAACTGGTTACACAAGGTCATCTCCCTCTATCCCTGAATAAAATGTTCTCTGCTCACCCACCATTTGCTTTAGCATTGGAGGAAGACAACAGTGCTTGATTTCAAAGGGTGTGTAATTTTATATACAAAGTGCAGATTTAACCCCCTGCCCATTAAAATTGATACAAAAATCCATAAACATCTAAGTAGCCATATATCCCGCTGCCTCCCCCCATCCCATCACCACAGTATCTGGCCATCTGCCAAGTAGGTAGGCAAGTAGTGTTCCCATTTTACAGATGGATACAGTCCCTTAATCAGAAGGGGTCCATCTTCCCACCCTACGTACGTGTCCCAACCAAGCTTTCCTGAGCTCTCTTTCCACCTCACTGCCCCATGGCCAGCATTCGAGCTGGCTGATAGCCAAATAGACTAGCCCGGTGTTCAGTCAGCTCCGCAAGCTTTCTCCCTCATGGGAGTGGCACAGAAACCCATCAGAACAGTCCCAAAGATACTGGTGGCCCAAGTGAGACCTGGAACGGAAGAATCCAGGTAAAGGGGAGAAGAAGGAAATGAAACAGGTTTTCCCTGTCACAGACAATGGGAGGCTGCAGGCAAGAAGTTGCACTTTTACCTACAGTGTTCATTGAAGAGACCCAAATGCTGCTGCGACAAACCCCAGGGATTTGTAAACGACAAAGCACCAGCAACATTTTCTTTTAAAGGTCCCACTTAGAACGTTTATAGGGTGGAGAGAAAAATGAAGAGACCCTCTAATTATGTAAGCTGGGCACCTTCAGAGAAAAGTCAGTTCAGGGATTGGCATTCACTGGGTAACAGGTAAGTGCCGGCTACCATATTCCCCTTTGAATCTCTTTAGCTCTACCAGGATCAGGAACTTGTTCCAATAGAGGCATTTAAACAAGCTTCAGAAACTGAGACATTGTCTCCTGAAGCTCTTGCTGGGGGAGAATCTGACTCCGGTTCAACCCCAAAACGAGCCACTGCTTTAAAGATACAGTTGAGCCCCAGGCTAGCTGCTATGAATCAGCTGATTCCTTTATCTGTAGAGGATGGTTGGCTAATTTAATGAAACAAAATATTGTAACCACAGGAAATTTGTAGTGCATGACACGATACTTTTGCCAGAAAAGCGCTGCCTTCATTTATCAAGCCAAATGCCCCTTGATTCAAGTGATAAGGAATGTCTCATATTAAACCATATTGCCTTAAACACGAACATGGATAACCTCCCTGTTTGACAGAATACAGCCAAGTGCATGGATTTAAATACCTTTTTGATTATTTTAAGCCATAAATTCAGTCATCTGAGATCACAACAGTTGCCTCTCAGAGCTGTATTATTGCTTGATAAGTGTCCCTAGCCTCTGTTTGCCAGAAGCTGGGAATGGATCACTTGATGATTACCTTATGTATGTTACAAGAACTAACTTAGAGAACCCACCAACATGAATTTACAGACTGAGCTTCAAGCCTGCACACTCCTATTAGACGGGTGTCTCAAAAAGTAGGGCAATTCTTAAAGGTAATTGACAACACAATAATTATTTTTATAAGTCCAGAAGTCAGAATTTAGACTACGATACTTCACACAAAGTGAAATGCCAGAGTCTTAGTGTTTTTACAACCAACCGACCCTATCTTGGGCCACCACACCCCTCAGACCTCCACCATCCCAGAGAAAGCTTTGCATACCAACATGTGGTCCCCACATGCAGGGGGATCACCTGACCCTCCTTTGCCCTCACGGGAGCCAGGAGACTCCTCATTCATAACTACACCTCATTCACTCTCAACAATGATCCGAGATCACTTTAGACAAGGTCAGGAATCAATCAGCTTCTCCACAATCATCCTGAACATGCAGGCCTGCTGTGCGCCTGACAGGTGACTGTACCCGGCTATCGGCCAGGATCAAGGATACAGATATAATAGAAGAGAAGATCAAACTGCTGGAAGTCAGAGAAGCAACACACGAGATGCAGATTTCCTTTCTCAAAGCCACCAGTGGAGCTTTCCAGCGGCCAGAGGAAAGGAAGCATGGGTGGTGCGGAGCTAAGGTTCCAGGTACCTTAACCGAGCTTGGCTTACTGGCATATTGGTTTTTATTTAAAATACACTTTAATTCCACAATCATTTCCATGTTTTTAAACCCTAACTGCCAAGTTTCTGTCTTAATGTTCAATATGCTACATTCTAGAAATCTGGTTACAATAAGTATTCAGGGAGATTGTATATTTGGGACTACAGGTTAAAATTACTTGGTGCTGACCTGGTCTATGAGGAGTGCGATGACCTCTGCCGACAGATGCAAGCAGAACATTAGCTACTTTTTGACTACTCAATAGAATTCTCCTGGTCCTTCCAACACCTGCTAAGATTGGTTCCTGCAGATAACCAGCACCAGCGAGGAGTTTTTTGCATGCGTAGGCTAATTGCAAAACAGACTTATAGCTCAGTCACTGATTAGCACATGCAACTTCCCATTGACTTCAAGTGGCATGGGGGGGTGCTCAGCTCTTCTGAGAACAAGGCCCTAATATTTTGATGCCGATGGCACTTAGCTGGTGTGTTTGTTTGGTAACACACTGGCTCTGGTAACAACCAGTTTAGGACAGGGCAGACAGACTGGAACCTCACCTGCATGTTTTCTGTTGTATTTCAGGACTTCACACAACACTAGCTTGTTAGGGTCCAGACAGAAGGGGTCTCGGAACATCCTGACTGGTATCAAGAACATATCGCTGTTGGAGCCTTCGGCTTGGTCTGTACTGGATCCATCGAAATTCCATTCTGGGACATCTAGGAGCAAGAGGAAAAGGACAAATCCCTAAGAATAAAAATCCCTTCATTTGATCATGTTACATGTTCAAGAATTTTAAGAAGAGAGCAATCAAGAGCCCAAGGAGGAGATACTCCGCAACATGCCACTGAAAACTGCTTCAAAAGGAAATCCAGGAAGCTTTTGACTCTCTTGTATCTAGATAAAGCCCAGTCCTGTAGCTACTACTTCCATCACTGACCATGAAGGGAACACAAATCCAGCAACAGCCATAGGTGCTAGAACTAGGGGTGCAGCAGCACCCCCTCATTTGAAGCAGTCTCTATCATTTATAGGGTTTCGTTTTGTACAATGGCTTTCAGCAAGCACCCCCACAATAACTCCCCTTAACCTCTTTGATGGTTCAAAGAGTAGATTTAGCCTTCAAACAGCTCACAGCATTTTTAGGGACTCATGCACCCGACAGGGTTATCTCCATTCCAGCCACAGAGGTGCTGCATGAACTAGAGGTTTGGCCTCCAGGCCTTTGGCTCTGTAGCTGCAGCATCTAGCCAAATCCCATTACAAACCACTTTTGATGGAATCCCATTTAAACATGCTTCTTGGAAATGTGCCCTGCCCTTAAGAGGTAAGAATGCTGCCCCCTCACCATCCTAGCATTGATGACAGAGAGATTATGGATAGCAAACACGATCATCCCGGAGAAGGCTGGCTATTTACCATACCAGCCTACATACATCTGCAACCCTGTTAGTTTACTTTGTATAATCCGCAGGGAAAAGAGATCTGTTCTGTGCATTATGCCACCAAATGAATCAAACAAACATACAGCAGCGCCTCATATAATGTTACTAGTGTTACAGGCCTTGCATCTAAAACTCTTGGCTTCTATATTTTGCTCCATGTACAGACACAAGAGGGTGACTGCTCCAAACAGCTGACAGGCCCAGCATTACCTTCTATGCACTTTGGTTCCTGATCCATGGTCCGAGTTTTACAGCGGACTCCTTCTCCACTCCCGTCAATCCATACGTAAGTCACCAGGACCCTGCCCCCTTGGGGAAGCCTCATGTACTGGTCCCTGACCACCTTGTTCAGCTTGGAACTGTGTGACACAGACATGATGACGGATCTAGAGAACGGAGGAAAACAAAAAAAGTCCCAGTTATAGATACCCTTCCAGAACAAGGTGTACTCTAGCCATGGGGAGAGCAGGAAAACCTCTCAGCGGCTGGGGCTGACAGCCCCCACAGCTCACTCCTTCCCAGCAGGTAGATGGGAGAGCAGGCAACTTATTTCTCGTTACAGTGGTAACAGAGTCTGGGCAGATGCACAGTTCTATCATCTTGTACCATTTCCTTTCCACTGCGGAGATGGTGCTTTGGCGCCATTTCCTATTTAAATTTTGTAACTGAGGAACGATCGACCATAAAACCCAGAGCCGTTCCACCACCCGATTCAAACAAACAAAAAGCCACCCCGCCCGTCACAACTACAGCGCCTCCCTGCAGCCTTGGGACGCGTTTGCGAGGAGTTCTATCGCTGCACAAAGACAGTCCTGCCCCCCAAGCGCGGCCTTTGTTAAAACAAGGCATTTACAGAGGGCGGGAAATGGACCGTCTGTATCCGGGAGAAGCGATCGAAAGCGCCACAAATCTCCGGCAGAGACCCAGCGACGGCCGTGTACGTGGTCAGGTTGGCGCAGCCACGCGGGGCTCGTCTACACACAAACGCTGGAGCGGTTTGGCTACACCGGCGCGGCCCAAGCACCCCTTCCCTAGCGCGCACGGCGTGTGCGCGGGATAAAAGGGAGCCCCGTGGGGCAGGAGACGGGCCGGGACTCGCCGCATCCGCTCCACGAGCTGCGCCAGTTCAGTAGTTTCGGTTCAGCGCGATGCGCCGGAGCGGAGCTGCAGACCCCGGAGCGCCCCAGGGGAGCGGGGGAAGAACTTTCCCGGAGAAGCTGGGGCAGGAGAGGGGCCGTTTCCCCCCGCCGGATCCCCGACCCAGCAGGGCTTGAGCCGCCGCCCGGGGCGCCGGAGCAGGGCGCAGCGTCCCGCCGGAGATCCCCGGGGGCAGCCCGGGACCGGGGCAGGGACCATCCCCGCCCGGCCGGAGCACGTGGCGCCCGCGCTCCCCACTTACCGTCCCTGGCCGCGCAGGAGCCCAGCGATGCTGCCGCCGCTCCCCGCCTGCAACCCGGCTGCCGCCGCCGCAGCCTCTTATAGGCGCCCCAGCCAGGCAGCGGGGCCGGGGGCCGAGTGGGGCGGCCGCTCCCCAGCTGATGCAAGAGCCGGCAGTGGGTTGGCTCCCTTCGCCCCTCCCCGCGCTCCGGGCTGGCCCCACTGCGCTCTGGTCTCCCCCCTCCCCGGGCACGGGCGCAGTTTGCGATTAGTCTCCGCCCAGCCTGCCGGAAGTTTGGAACAAGTTTGGTTCTTTGGTCGGGTTGTTTTCTGTTTGTTATTGTAGGGTCGCCTGGCCTGAAAGGGGGCTGGGACGATGGGGTTTTTTGTGCTTGCACATGGAGCCAGGCTGGGGGCTGCCTAGGGAGGAGAGGTGCACAGAGGGCAGGGGGTGGATTTTTGAGAAAGTTTAAGGGGGAGGGGGGGTGGAGGAAAAGGGGGTGTTTGGGGCAGCAGTTGTGACCTGTGTATGGAGTGTTGCCCAACACTCAAACACTCTTTTTAAAACCTCAGTTCCTGAAGTCAAGTGATATAGGAATATCAGCTTGCTTTTTAAAAACGTTTTATTCCTGTGCGGTGCAGAGAAAAAAATAAAACAACCAGACAGCAAATAAAAACACACAATGATTTTTTTAAATTATTATTTTTAAGCCAAGCTCATGATTTTTGGGGACCTGACTCATAAATTATGGAGGCATGACCTTGGCAGTCCTATGGGATGTACATCCTTTCTGTACGAGCTTGACTTTGAACATGCATTTCAGGATCAGTTCTAGCATGGGCTGGGTCTTGGGTTGGTGGGAGCATGGGTGGACCTTATAACTGAAATTATTGAATAGGTCTGCTTGAAAAGAAGTGTGCCGTTTTAAAGTTTTTTTTTTTCCCATTTAAAAACAAAAAATACAGATGAGATCGATCTAACCAGATTCCCGGTCCCGTCACAGTGGTATAAAGCAATAGGTGACACTGCTGGATGAAATGGCAGTGTTGGCCAGAGGTCTGCCCACCTATCGCACCAAAACGAGATGCCCTTCACAGTAAAGTGTGTGCAGAGCAGCCCGTTTGGGTGCATGCTTTGATCAGTCCCGAAATGGCGAAGAACACTGACATTTAGCATCAATCAATCCATCAAAAAAGAAAGACCTGGGGCAGCAAGTCTCAGAGCCCACGTCTTAGTGCTAAAAATAGCCATGAAGGTGTTCCCTTCAGGCTCAGAGACCCATCCCCCTCACTGGTTTTCAGAGCCCAAGTGAGACCATCCACCCGATTTTTAATGCCCTAGCTCAAGCCCAAGTCAGCAGGTCTAGGCTCTGAGACTTGCTGCCGTAGGGCTTTTTTTTTTTTTTTTTTGCAGTGTGGACAACACTATTAAGGCTTCTGCGTCATGACTGATACAAATGGGGAAGTTCACATCTTCTTTGGGCTACTGTTTCAGGCTGGCGGCAGACATACGTTCGGGTAACAGTCTGAAGGCTAACTTTAGAATCAAAGGCACCAGGGACAATTTTTGTTTAAAAAACACAACAAAAACTTAAGAGCAGACTGGAGTAAAAGAGTGACAGCTGTTAGGGAAAAGTACTGGTTAGCAGAGGACTGCCAACTTGCCATCTTCACCCTGAAGCATATGGGCATTTATAAGTGAAAACCAGACACAGTTCAGGCCCCGTGCATAGAATAAAACCAAGGGCTTGTTGTCACACACAAGTTAAGCATTGGTTTAATTTCAGCACGTTCACAAACCAATTTAGCTGAACAGGCTTGTAGCAGGAACAGGTGACCAGCTAGCCTCGTGGTTAGCTCACAGCCTTACAGGTTCTGCCAGTCTAGTCCTCCCAGGGAGGCCCCAGCTGTGGCCTCAATTACTGCCCAGGCTCTGATTGCTCTCTCACAGTTCATCACTATAAAGGCGCATTGGGGGGGGGGGGGCAAAGTAGGGAGACCCAGGCCCACGCACTTCACCTCATGCTGAACCAGGAGTGTCTCAACGTCTCCAGCTCAGTTACTGAGCAACCCCAAATTACCCCCAGATCACGTGCTACTGGTCTGGAGTGCCTGTGTTTGGGGCACAGTCACTGGCTTAGCAGACTCTCCTCACTCTTAGTGTCTGTTCAGTCAGTCAGTTTCTCTCTGGGCGTTCAGCTCCCAAAGAAGAGAGGGAATCCAAGTCCCTGATGCTAGAGCAGCCCTCACAAAGCAGTTGCCGCTCTCAGCATCTGCCACATACAGCTCGTTCCTCCTCTCGCCTGTGGTACCAGTGTCTTTTTAAAGCTGTTCCTCCACTGGGAACAGGCCCCAGACCTGTTGAGGGGTAAGGCCTCCCTAGCCCAGGATTGGTCTACTCCCCATCCTCATTCAATGTGGGGCCTGCAGACCCCATCCCAAGGGGCAACCCATGTGTAAATGATTATTTCAGTAGACGAGTGGCTTACTGAAGTTTAGCTTCAATCAATTCCTAAATCGACTGAAGTTAGACAGATAACCCTCTTTTCACTCAAAAGAAGCGTGTCCACACAGAGGTTTACACCCGTTTAAATAAGTTGGTTTAAAAAAAAAAATTCACATTGAAAATTAAGGCCGTGCAGATGTGTGCAGACTAGTCCCCAGCGCAGAGGACCAGCATTGCTCACTCTTGGAATTTTATTATGGGGCTTATGATAGTTGGTGGGGTTTTGTTTTCTAAAAAAGGCCCAGCTACTGGACTCATGGGATTACAGCCTGGTGTGCACTTAAAACATAGGTTGACATAGTTATGGGGTTCAGGGTTGCGAAAAATCCATACCCCTGAGTATTGTCCCTAGGCCGACCTAGCCCCTAGTGTAGAGGCAGCTACCCCGATGGAAGAATGCTTCCATCGACCTAGCTACAGTCTTTGGGGAGGTGGAGTTCCTATAGGGATGGAAAACCCCTTTCCATCGCTGTAGTCTGCGTCTACACTATGGGGTTACAGAGGCACAGCTACGGCGCTGTAGCACCCATAGTATAGACATGGCCTACATGGGACTCCCATCTTTAATTAAAAAAGGTAAATTCTAACCCTCATAGTTTCGGAGAAAAGCTTGATAACATAAAAGCTCACCCTCCCTCCCCCGAAACAACCCAACAACAAAAAACCAAAACCCCAGCGGGCAAAGAAGGACCACCTTGACATTTTTTTAATCTCATGATTTTTGAGGCCTGACTCAAAGTCATTTGAATGAGCTCACTTTAGTGAAACAGTCATTACACATCTCTAGGCCATTGCTTTGCCTTGACAATTAAAAACTCTAGCCACTAAACACAAATTACCCCTTACTGCTATTGATGGGGAGGCAAATAGTAGAGAATTATAAAGCAACAGTCCTGTTGTTTTTCCTCGGAAGGTGCTTTGATCGCCTATGATGATAAATGTTTAGAGACAAGCTGGGTGAGGTAATATCTTTCTTGGGCCAATTTTAGCCGGATGAGACACAGAAGCGTTTGCTATTGCACAAGAACCAGGAAGTGTAGATGCTGACCACAACAAAAGCAAACCTGCTTAGTGTTTTGGACAGCAAGACTGTTGTACTCAACTGTGAGCCCAAAAATCAACCCTGCTGTAAGCAAGGCAACTTCATTGGAGTCATGCCCACTTACAAGGCTCAGATAATGAGAGAGCATGTAGGAGTGAGGATCTGCAGAGGCCCTGAACGAAAGGCTGACTTATACTGCATCAGCAGTAGTACTGCTGTGGTAACGTTTGCACTGAGTTCTCCAATCTGAATTCAGTGTCAGAACCTCATATATTTTGAGTTGCATCAGTACATTTATATTAACAAGGCCATATGCAAATAGGCAAACTCCATTGGGTTTTCTATCAAACTTGTGATTTGATTAAAAAAAACCAAACCAACCAATAAATATTGTTAGAGAGGTTTCCACATTCCCGTGGTAGAGAATGTCCCAGGGGCTCCCATCCTTTCTCTCTGTTCCAGATTAAATGTGCTGTTAGTATGAACATTGGATGAGTCAGTCCTATTTTGCATCAGTCTCCTTAGCTTGTTTATAGCACTCCCTGATTGGGAAACTTCCTTGTTTGATTCCTATGGTGCTTGTTATGTTGGAGGTGGAGCAAAGCAGAAGCCGGAATACCAGAATGAATGAAACAGGCCCTCTGGCTGGCTACCCTCCAACACAGATCTCAGTGGGGAAGAACTTCTGTTCTTATGACGATGGAAGGGGAGGAGAAATGGGGGCATGCAGCCTCAAACACTTCTAAGACTCTGGGTTATCTGAAACATTGAAAACTGACAAGAAGTTTTAAAGATAATAAGTTAGAGAATCCCCCCCCCCCAGTTTGCAGCCATTCCACATAGTCAATAGTGTTAATACTAGAAGTGGGCGTGGAGGCTTGGGGGAAGTTTCCCTGCCTGCCGCCGCCAATGAGGTTCTTCCCCCTCTATGAATACTGCTCAGTCACCTCTGGCCTAGTTCGTTTATCCAGGCTCACTCTTTCTTAAGAGGATTTTTTTTTGGCCTTTGGAATGCACCAAATTCCACCCAAGGTGGTATCTATAACCTCTGTACCTTATTCCACCTACCCATTCCCTTCTGCTTTGTCATTGCTTCATTGTGGCTGAGATCCTGTAAGGAGCTCTGTGCAGGTGCAGGGGTCTATCCACAAAGAACTGCTCGCAAGACTGGGGCCTTAGACTGTAAGCTATTGGGGGCAATATCTTTAGGTGTCTGGAGGCCATCTTGTGCACAGTGGGTGCTGAATGAAGTTGTTTAGTAGTAGCAATAAATAGTATAGTTGCTGGGTTCTAACAATGTTGCTTTACAAAAAAGAATCCCTGAGAATAAAGCCAGCCTATAAATGTGTTATCCCCAACTCTTACAAATTACAGTTTAAACCCCACCTTTTACCAAAGCTATTTGGGATCCTCCAGCATTTAATTCTATAAATGTGGGATTGGGGGCTTTGTACCCCTTTTGCAAGACACCGCTGAGATATTCTTAGTTGTTGTTTAAAACCTTCTAACTCACTTTTAGAACAAAAATAATCCACCTGTATTCTGAACACCTAGAATTTCACAGATAAAACATTCAGAATCATCCTCTGTATTCTAATCACAGCTATTCAGTTCTCAAACACTGTGGGACTAAGTCTCATCTCACACTGGTGTAACTCTCCTGCCTTGTGTAGAGTTACTCCTGCTTAACACTGGTGTCAGTGAACTCAGGATCAGGCCTAGATCCCGTTGATTGTAATACGATCTTTTGTCCTACAAGCGTTTTCCATCTAAGGATCTCAACAATCTTTATGAACAATGTATTTAGCTTCAACACACCCTTGACAGGCAGGTACAGTAAATATTATGCACCAGGAGGAAAGCGAACCAAAGATTAAGTGACTTGCCTAAGGTCAGACACAAGAGTTCTGTGGTGGAGCCAAGAACAGAACGTAGATGTCCTTATATCAGCAATAAGTCACTTAGATTAAATCTTCAAGGAACTTTTCAGAAGACAGTGTCATTATATTAGAAGCCTAATTTTACGTGCAGGCTCTTTCAAGATAAAGGAAGCTGGAAGCAGAGAAACAAAATTCTGTTTTATTGCTACCAACTAATAGCAAAGACAAAATAGAACCCCATTATCAACGCGGTTCAGTGGCTAGAAACAAGCTCTGTGTGTGGCATTCCAAGAAGTAATGCAGGTCTTTTCAGAGGCTTCATTGTGTGGTTTTGCTATTATTAGAGAGAATACAATGGGGAATGGTGATGGAAGGTCTAACTTCCCTGTTGATATACACCACCCTGTCCCTCTGTTCTTCTTGGTGAGCTTTGCAGCCTCTCACTTCTGTCTCTCCCCTCCTACAATTCATTTCTCCCTTGCTGTAGTCCAGGGCCACCCAGACTGGGCTTCATGAGTCCATGGTGTTCTGTGGAAAAGTTGCTGGTCACATAGGAATGGCTCCTCCTCAGTTCCAGCTGCTAACTTCCAATCACAAGGAACAAAAGCTCCATTGAATGGTCTTAGATTACTCCTTTCCCATGTCAGCAATTGCTGGAGTTGCCACAGGGAAGGCATAAGATAGTGAATGGGGGTACTGGGGTCCACCAGACCAATCTGGTGGAGGGGAGGGATAGCTCAGTGGTTTGAGCATTGGCCTGCTAAACCCAGTGTTGTGAGTTCAATCCTTGAGGGGGCCACTTAGGGATCTGGGGCAAAAATCAGTACTTGGTCCTGCTAGTGAAGGCAGGGGGCTGGACTCAATGACCTTTCAAGGTCCCTTCCAGTTCTAGGAGATGGGATGGGAATCTCTTTGCTACATTGTGTCCCTCACTGGGGGAGTGCTGGAGAACTCCACTGCTGTAACTCCCTTCAGTAAGTTTGGCAGTGACCTGAAATACTTTTCATTATTTCAATCGTTCTCTCTCTGACTTTGAGACTTTATCTTTCTGACTATTTTCTACCTTTAAAAGGAGCTACACCAGAGATATTATCAATGCATTTCTTAAAGCAAATACCCCAGGACTAAATATATTCATTAAAACATGGAGCTCAAGTTGAACAAGTGTATTTCCTTTCAGCACCAACAGTAGGAAATCACCAGCTATAGCAATATTAACATCCAAACCATCCTCAATTCACATGATCTACCAAACATTATATTGCCCAAATGCATGAACTCATCCACCTCCGCAATCAACTTATAATGCAGCATCATCCTGCTCTCCTTCACGTATACTCAATTCCTCACAAGTCAGGCAGAAAACACACAACTTTCACTCTGCCTGACAACACTTTGAACCTGTTACCAACAGACGGCCTTATTTTGAGGAGGTCAGAGTTAAGGGTGTGCGTTTGAGTGCACCTGGCTTAAGGAAAGGTGTGCATTGTGGGAGGTTGTGCGCTGGAAGTGAAAGGGAGTTTGTGAAACAACAAGGAACAGGAGGGAAATTATATACCAAACATTAAATCTCAGATTTAATTATAAAACTGAACAAAGAGGCTGTATGGAGAGAAAGGACGGTCCAGTGGACTTGGGTTCCACCACAGGGTTTCCATCTGACCTTGGGCAAGTCACATAGGCTCAGATCCTTAAAGGTATATCGACACCAAGCCACAAGTGCCTAAATACCTTTGAGGATCTGGGCTCTAGTCTCTGGCCCAAATCCACAAAATGCCATAGGCGTTGCAGCGCTGAGTATCACGGCGCCTGGCAACCTACAGGAACAGCCAAGCTAGGGGCCCAGGTACCCTATACAACTCATGGGGGAGACAGGCCCCTTAGAATGCAATCTACAGAAGCCAGTACACCAGTCAGGGAGTGGCTTACGCTGGCCAATGGGTGATGCCCATGAGAGGGTGTGTGCTGAGCCCTGCCCCTGTCATGGAGATAGGTGCCTAAGGCCAGCTGCAGGGAGGCACCTATCTCAGCTTCGCAATCCACAGCTGAAACCTGCTGTCAGGAGTCAAGTGGCTCAGGTGCCTAAGGAGCTACTAGGAGAATAAGTTTGGCTCTTGCCTCGCAAGACAGCCTGAGGAAGAGGAGATCTTGTCCACCTTATAGCTTTTAGCCCAGTGGTTAAAGCACTTGGCTAGGAGGTGGGAGACCCGGGTTCAATTCCCCCCTCACTGCCACGTCTCAGGAGTGTGCGCTAGCTATTGAGCTAGGGCAGGGGTGGGCAAACTACGGCCCGTGTCTGGCCCTCAAGTTCCCACTGGGGAGCAGGCACTCCAGTCGCGGAGTGGGGTTGGGGGCTTGCTCCGCTCCGTGCATGCCGTGGCTCCATGCGGCTCCCGGAAGCAGCGGCATGTCCCTCCTCTGGCTCCTATGTGTAGGGGCAGCCAGGAGGCTCTGCACGCTGCTCCCATCCCAAACGCTGGCTCTGCAGCTCTCATTGGCTGGGAACTGCAGCCAATGGGAGCGGCAGGGGTGGTGCCTGTGGACGAGGCAGTGCGCAGAGCTGCCTGGCTGGCACCACGCCTTCACGTAGGAGCTGGAGTGGGGATATGCTGCGGCTTCTGGGAGGTGCTTGAGATAAGCGCCACCCAGAGCCTGCACCTCTGACCTCCTCCCATGTCCCAACCCTCTGCCCAAGCCCTGATCCCCCTCTTGCCCTCCAAACCCCTCTGTCCCAGCCCAGAGCACCCTCCTGCACCCCAAAACCCTCATCCCCAGCCCCACCCCAGAGCCCACACCCCTAGCTGGAGTCCTCACCCCCTGCCACACCCCAACTCCCAATTTTGTGAGCATTCATGGCCCGCCATACAATGTCCATACCCAGACGTGGCCCTCAAGCCAAAAAGTTTGCCCACCCCTGAGCTAGGGGATAGTCTGCTGTGGGGCTCCCTCAGCCTCTCCTGTTGAAGCTGCTCCACTGTGGCTAAATAACAGAAGAGTGGTTGGAGCAGGGGGACTGGACCCAGGGTCTCCCACCTTCCATCTAGGTGCCTAACCACTGGGCGTCAGAGCACTCTCCGGGGGAGGGACCTAGTTTCAAATAGTTTCCCCCCCCCACCCCAACAGAAAACATAGGTGCGAAAGTGAGTTTAGGCATTGAGAGGGGTGTCAACAGGAGTTTTGTGGATTGCAGTGGAGCCAAAATTGGGACTTAAGGCACCTAAAGTTTGTGGTTTAAGAGCCTAAATACCTTTGTGGACCCCACCTTTGGTGCTTGAGTTCCCCCTCTGTACAATGGGGGTAATAGCCCTGCCCTACTTCCCAGGGATGTTGCGAGGAAAACATACATTAAAGATTGCGAGGTGCTCAGATACGATGGAAACTACTTCAGACTAGTGCAGGGGTTGGCAACATTTGGCATTCGGCTCGCCAGGGTAAGCACCCTGGCAGGCCGGGCCAGTTTATTTACCTGCTGACGCGGCAGGTTCGGTCGATCGCGGCCCCCACTGGCCGCAGTTCGCCGTCCCGGGCCAATGGGGGCAGCGGGAAGCGGCGCAGGCGAGGAATGCAGGTAAATAAACTGGCCCGGCCCGCCAGGGTGCTTACCCTGGCGAGCCGCGTGCCAAACGTTGCCGACCCCTGGACTAGTGCTATCCTGGGGATTGCCTATCTCGGATAATCAAGGGAGAGGACTAAGGTGGCAGCATCTCCTCTATATAGAGCCTTGGTCCAGTCACACATGGAACAACATTTGTCTCTAAATCAAAAGAAAGACAGGTAGATTAGGGAGAAGGCAAAGAGCAGGGACAGGGTGGGGAAGGGATAGCTCAGTGGTTTGAGCATTGGCCTGCTAAACCCAGGGTTGTGAGTTCAATCCTTGAGGGGGCCACTTGGGGATCTGGGGCAAAATCAGTACTTGGTCCTGCTAGTGAAGGCAGGGGGCTGGACTCGATGACCTTTCAAGGTCCCTTCCAGTTCTAGGAGATGGGATATCTCCATTATAAAAAAAAAAAAAAAAGAAGACGCATAAACACCATAAAAGGATTAGAAGGCGCGATGACCCAGGAAGAGAGGTTATGGGAACTTTACTGTATGCACAGCTTAGAGGGAGACAGAGCTTTCTATAGTGGAAGAAATGGGAAGGCGATGCAGTATTTAAGACAGAAGAGGCTGGAAAGTGCAGTACTGTACATTTTTCGAAACAGGGAGGTCAACGGAATAACTAGAACACTTTGCCCAGGGTGATAGTTGTTGGGAAGCTGATAAGAGGTGTTCAAAGGTAGACTAGATAAAGCATGGGGGTCATAAACAAACTAAGGAAATACAATGGCTACTATAAGATGGTTGCATAAGTGGTTGGAAAACTGTTCCCAGAGAGTAGTTAGTGGTTCACAGCCATGCTGGAAGGGCATAACAAGTGGGGTCCTGCAGGGATCAGTTCAGGATCTGGTTCTATTCAAGGTCTTCATCAATGATTTAGATAATGGCATAGAGAGTACACTTATACAGTTTGCGGACGATACCAAGCTGGGAGGGGTTGCAAGTGCTTTGGAGGATAGGATTAAAATTCAAAATGATCTGGACAAATTGGAGAAATCATCTGAAGTTAATAGGATGAAATTCCATAAGGACAAATGCAAAGTACTCCACTTAGGAAGGAACAATCAGTTGCACACATACAAAATGGGAAATGACTGCCTAGGAAGGAGTACTGCGGAAAGGGATCTGGGGGTCATAGTGGATCACAAGCTAAATGTGAGTCAGTGTAACACTGTTGGAAAAAAAAAAAAAAGAAAGAAAAGCAAACATCATTCTGGGATGCATTAGCAGGAGTGCTGTAAGCGAGAGACAAGAAGTCATTCTTCCACTCTACTCCATGCTGATTAGGCCTCAGCTGGAGTATTGTGTTCATTTCTGGGTGCCACATTTCAGGAAAGATGTGGACAAATTGGAGAAAGTCCAGAGAAGGGGAACAAAAATGACTAAAACAACAAGGAGTCTGGTGTCAAGTATCAGGGGGTAGCCGTGTTAGACTGTATCTACAAAAACAACAAGGAGTCTGGTGGCACCTTAAAGACTAACAGATTTATTTGGGCATAAGCTTTCGTGAGTAAAAACCTCACTTCTTCGGATACATAGAGTGAAAGTTACAGATGTAGGCATTATATACTGACACATGGAGAGCAGGGAGTTACTTCGCAAGTGGAGAACCAGTGTTGACAGGGCCAATTCAATCAGGGTGGATGTTGTCCACTCCCAATAATAGATGAGGAGGTGTCAATTCCAGGAGAGGAAAAGCTGCTTCTGTAATGAGCCAGCCACTCCCAGTCCCTATTCAAGCCCAGATTAATGGTGTTAAATTTGCAAATGAAGTTTAGTTCTGCTGTTTCTCTTTGAAGTCTGTTTCTGAAGTTTTTTTATTCAATGATAGTGACTTTTAAATAGAATGACCAGGGAGATTGAAGTGTTCATTTACTGGCTTATGTATAACGTATTATACATAAGCCAGTAAGTGAACACTTCAATCTCCCTGGTCATTCTATTTTTTGGGGTGATTTTTCACCCCCCTGGGCCAGCGAGTTAGAGCACTATAAAATGTAAGTGTAGACAAGCCCTTAGTCCTGCCATGAGTGCAGGGGACTGGACTAAATGACCTCTCGAGGTCCCTTCCAGTCCTACCATTCTAGGATTCTATGTAAGGGCTTACAGAGAAGACGATCCAGCGCTAGTTCAGGAGGATGGACTAGATGACCCTGTAGATCCAGCCCCTTCATCTGTGATTCAGCCTGCAGCCAGTTCAGTCTCCTTGGCCCATTCAGTCCTTGACGTCTGAGCGGAGGCTTCCAACGGGATTGCCAGCTGGGGTGAGCAATTGATATGGAGGCTTGTTCATTAGGACCTGGACTGCCACCAGCCTATGCCCCTGACCTTGCAAGTTGTTCTGTGCAGTGGATACATGTGCCAACACAGAGCTGCATCAATTTCAATGGGATTGGGTGCAGGAGTCCATTCCCATGAGACAGCTTGAAGGACATGGCCTAAGTATCTTCTCTGTTGGCATGCCAAATATTGGTGGGATAGGTGTGCCTTTCTAGTGCCATCACTTCAAGAGATGGAGGGATTTTAATCTCCCTTTCACATGCTTGCTTTCTCTCTCAGCTCAGTAACAGTGTGATCTGGTGTGACTCTGTATTCGCATTGTGAATGCATTAGTGTGGCATATGACAACATTGTTAGCAATAGATGCCAGCATCCCTGCTGGAAGCCATCATACGACTTTGTTGCAATATGGTCAGACTGATGTGAGTTGGTATATGTCCCCCGCCCCCAACCATTATACAATGATCACGTCTGCATTGTTTTTGTAAAACCAGAAGGGTTAGAAGCCCTCCCCCAGAGCGAAAATATTTGTTCAGTGACAGTCTAACTTATATCTACAAGCCATACAGCCCAACCACTTCCTCCTCTTGTCACTCTTCTCGTGCTGTCACGCCTTTTTCAGAGATAGCAGTGTGCTAATGATAATGCTTTGAAGTTTGAACCTTCATACAAGGATCTCAAAAATGCCTGAAAGTTATGTCTGCACGTCAGGCACAGCGCTATGAAACTCCAGCTCCCTGACTCTATGGGTGCATCTTCACAGCAATTCAACACCCATGGCTGGCCCGGGTCAGCTGACGCAGGCTTGCGGGGCTGTGAAATGTTCAGGCACAGGTAGATGTTCAGGCACGGGCTAGAGCTCAAGCACTGAGACCCTGAATGGGCAGGAGGGTCTCAGAGCCCGGGTATCTACACAGCAATTTTTAGCCCTGCAGCCGAGCCCTGCGAGCCTCGGTCAGCTGATGTGGGCCAGCGTTGGGGTTTTTATTCCAGTGTGGATGTACCTTAAAGTACTTACATGGCCCCCCTTACGTCACAATCTATTGTATTTACTCCACGACGGGCCTGTGAGATAGGAAAACATTAGTCCCATTTTACAGATGGGGCATAGCGAGACTAAGTAATCTTGTCCACGGTCACAGAGGAAACCTGGAGGTAGGTTGCTCTTTCTTAAACAGAACCAGTGGAAGTGACACAACAGATGGCAGGTAGTGAAAGACAGGCCATCAGACCCTGATAGCAAGGCCAGTCTAAAAACCTGAACCAAACTGAATTTTACCATTTCCCTGCACAGAACATCGCAGGGGTGTTACCAACCAGGGATGACCTCATATGGCTTATATAGGATTTAAGGAAAATAGTAAGAATGAACTAAAGTCTTGCTGAGAGAGCAGAGTGTGTGCACCTCCTCAGTTACAGGCTGCAGAAAGTTGGAGACCAAAATGGCTGCTGATTCTGCTCACCGGCAAAGGCTTTAGAAATTTAAAGGTGCGGTATAGCGAAAATAAGGTAATTCGCTTTCACAGCTGCATACACACCACTCATTAATAAAAATACAGAGCCTATTAGATATGCAGGGAGTGGCTACAAAACTTAGCACAAACTTTTTGGTTTATCTGCTGCCTGCAAATTCCCATTGAAAGTGTTACCCGCAGGAAACATACAGCAACTTCTGGCACCACATGTGGACTCCACTAGTTTGTGGACAAACAGACTCGGTGAAATACTTGGTCATAGTCTCCATTTGGCCAAAGGCTAGCCAACATCTATTTGGTACGGTGGTAACTTGGGGGCATTTCCCCAATTATAACTATGGTTCACAGCTGGGCCTTTGCTGAGAGTTGTAATATTTCAGTAAGATGTTTATACATATTAGAGTTTCCAAAGTTTGGGATGTTCATATCCGGGGCTTCACACATCACAGAGATGAAGACTGCTCCAAAATTTGGATCCCTACTTCCCCAAACCGGACTCTATTCCACTCACTTTCCCCATGTTGATCAGGGATCACCTCCTGCACATATCAGAGGGGTAGCCATGTTAGTCTGAATCTGTAAAAAGCAACAGAGGGTCCTGTGGCACCTTTGAGACTAACAGAAGTATTGGGAGCATAAGCTTTCGTGGGTAAGAACCTCACTTCTTCAGATGCAAGCCAGAGAGACCAGAGGGCCTCATTTTCAGCAGTGCTGAGACCCCACAATGCTATTTGAAGTCAGTGGGAGGTTCAAGTGCTCAGCACCAATGAAGATCAGGCCCAGAGCATTTGGAAACATCGTAATAAAGCAGCTGCCATGTTACTTTTTGAATATTGGAGTTGTTTGGAAAGTAAGCTGCACCGTGTATGCCAGGGAACCCCAGTGCTGCCCCCTCTTTATAGCTGCAGAGCAAGGACAAAACTGATCTAGGATGACTGATGAAAGAAACTATTTCTGTTCATTTCTCTAAGAAAAAATAGATAGTAACCAGGCAGCATGGCAGGGTGTGCTTAAATTTGTGATATGAAAAGCACTTTCTGTTAGAGATGGCTACAAACCAAGACCTGAGATCTGACCCCACATGCCCTCAGATTTGGGGAAAATGTTTGCCTGAATTAGAAAAAACCACCTGTCTAATGAGCTTGAGCTGGTGCAGGAACCACAAAAGGGTTTAAAATCATTAATACCAAGATGTTTGCCAAGCGTCCCCTTCTAGAAAGGAGATAAGAGATAAACCCTGCTGATCATATTTCAGAACATGAAGTTCAAGGTCCTTGTTTTCTCCCTGTTCACAACACTTTCTGTTGTTGTTTCATATAACTTACACAGTAAGGAGAGTGTTTGTTTCTGTGAGTGCTCGGTTATGAAAGCTCGAGAACAGAAGAAAACTGTCCTTCCTCGATGTTAACTTGTTCTTCACTTAACACTTGTTAATATTAGGCACCCTTTATGAAAATAGTCTGAGCAGAGAGAGCGTTTTATAATAGCAGCATCAAGGGCAGTGCCGGTATTTTTGTTATTTTTCAGAGTGGAAGACTCAAAGTCAGAAAGAGAAAGACTGACATGAACACAAGCAGAACCACTGCCAATGTGACGTGAACATACGAAAGAACATAAGAACGACCATACTGGGTCAGACCAAAGGTCCATCCAGCCCAGTATCCTGTCTGCCGACAGTGGCCAATGCCAGGTGCCCCAGAGGGAGTGAACCTAACAGGTAATGATCAGGTGATCTCTCTCCTGCCATCCATCTCCACCCTCTGATAAACAGAGGCTAGGGACACCATTCCTTACCCAGCCTGGCTAATAGCCATTAATGGACTTAACCTCCATGAATTTATCTAGTTCTCTTTTAAACCCTGTTCTAGTCCTAGCCTTCACAACCTCCTTAGGCAAGGAGTTCCACAGGTTGACTGTGCGCTGTGTGAAGAAGAACTTCCTTTTATTTGTTTTAAACCTGCCACCCATTAATTTCATTTGGTGGCCCCTAGTTCTTATATTATGGGAACAAGTAAATAGTCTTCTCAAGAATAAGGAAAAGTTAAGTAGACACTCAAGTGAAAAACTGCACAACTTTCTCTGAAGACTTAGGCAGCTAAGTCTGGAGACTCAGTTAAGCAGTAGTTCTCAGCCAGGGGTACATGTACCCCAGAGGTACACAGAGCTCTTCCAGGGGGTCCATCGACTCATCTAGAGATTTGCCTAGCTTTACAACAGGCTGCATAAACAGCACTAGCCAAGTCAGGGCAAACTAACATTTCATACAGACACTGACTTGTTTATCCTGTTCTGTGTGCTATACACTGAACTGTAAGTACAATATTGATATTCCAATTGATTTATTTTCTAATTACATGGTAAAAATGAGACAGTCAGCAATTTGTCAGTAACAGTGTGGCCGTGACACTTCTGTATTTTTATGTCTGATTGTGTAAACAAGTCTTTTTTAAGTGAGGTGAAACTTGGGGGTCAGCAAGACAGATCAGACTCCTGAAAGGGGGACAGTCGTCTGGAAAGGTTGAGAACCACCGAGTTAAGGAACTGGTGAACAGCTTAAGAGGATCACAGGAACCATCCTTGACTTTGAACGATTATCAATGCTGACCTCCCACAGGAGGGACGTGGGAGCATTTTCTGATTCCAGAGACATACACCTGAGCAGACTGAAGCCAGCCTGGCTGCTATCACAGAGAACAAAGCACCCTAGCAACCAATCAACACAGCTTGTTTCCCATCAGGATCTACCACTGTATCTGTCTGGTACCAAAGATTTACATAATCAGAGGCTAGAATGAGTTTTTTTCAGACACATTCACTTCCCTAAATACAAGTATCTAAAAGCAAATTGCATACCAAGCATTCAAAAAAATCACGAGGCAGGCCCCAAAACCTTAAGTTTTCTTTTTTTTTTCCTTAAGAAATGTTGGGTTCTTCTCTTTTGCTTTCCGGTTTTGGAGCCTTTAGGGTGCATTCGGGTCATCTTTTCAAGCTTTTCTCCACCACTGCGAGGGCTAGAAACTTACTTTGCTTCACATAATCACATGACTCCGGAACATCTTCCTAAAAGCTCATGCTTCACAGTTTCAGCCAGCCAACTGCTGTGGTCGGGAAGGGATTTTTCTTCATCCCATTGTATTTTTCTTTAAATCACCATCCTCTGAATTATTAGGGATGACCACAGCTGGAGATGGGATATTGGATGGGGAGGGCCAGGGCTCAGAGATGGCACTGAGCATTCTCTCTCTCAGGTGCTTGGCTGGATGGATTTTGCTCACATGCTCAGGGTCTAACTGATTACCATGTGTGGGGCCAGGAAGGAATTTTCCCCCAGGTCAGATTGACAATGACCTTGGGGGAGTTTCACCTTCTGCTGCAGTGTGTGGGTGCAGGTCACTTTCCAGGGTTATCTGGCTGTATCTCACTTAATCATTTCCCTGCAATTGCAGGGGCCTCAGGCACTGGTGCACCTCGGTCCCTCCTATTCTCTGCCTGTGACACATCATAGTCTAGGTGCCGGAGGACTATAATACTCAAGTCTAATTTCAGTTGTTGGATGGGGTCGGTGGCCTATGATATACAGGAGGTCGAACTAGATGATCTGCTGGTCCCTTCTGGCCTTGAACTCTGTGATTCCATGAGCTGGAACTTTAAGAACATCAAGTACCAGGAGACTCATGATAAAAACATGAGAGTTGCCAACAGCAATGTTTTATTCAGTGGAGACCGAAGACCCCAATCCTGCAAGGTGGTTTAGGCAGGCAGACTTCTGCACCCTCCTTGAGCTTTGAGGATCAGGGCCTAAGATACAAACAATGAAGCTGCAATAATTTGATTCCTGTTTGTGAGAGCAAACAGATCCTGTGTCTCCATCAGAAAATGACGTTTTGTCAAAAGCAAAGAGTTTGGGACAAAGCTTCATTTAGGAAAAACAGAATGGGGCACCTGAAAATGTTTTCAGAATGGAACATTTCAATTTTTGGTTTCTGTCAAAATGAAAGGTTTCCATCGACCCAAAATGCTTTGTTTTACTCCCCCCAAGAATTTTGTTTCAGGAGACATTCCAAAATGTTTTGGGTTTGTTCCATTTCAGAAAAAAGTCAGTTTCCCACAGAACAGAAAATTGGGTTCCTGCTCGACTCTAGTTATTCGAGTGCTTTTACAGCCAAAGACAGCCATTGCTGAAGTTAAGCTCGGATTAAGACCTTTGTTAACATAATTGTTTAATTATATATTACATTGAAAAATATTTACTCTGATCACTTATACTGTGCCCAGACAGTATAGGTCAGGGGTGGGCAAACTTTTTGGCCTGAAGGCCACATCTGGGAATAGAAATTGTATGACGGGACATGAATGCTCACGAAATTAGGGTTGGGGTGCGGGGGGGGGAGGTGAGGGCTCTGGGGTGTGGTCAGAAATGAGGAGTTCAGGGTGTGGGAGGGGGCTCCGGGCTGGGGTGGGAGAGTGGGGTGTAGGAGGGGGGTGAGGGCTCCAGCTGGGGGTGCAGGCTCTGGGGTGGGGCTGAGGGGTTGGGGGTGTAGAAGGGTGCTCTGGGCTGGGACCAAGGGGTTCGGAGGGCAGGAGGGGGATCAGGGCTGGGGCAGGGGGTTGGGGCATGGGGAGAGGCTCAGGGGTGCAGGCTCTGGGCAGCGCTTCTCTCAAGTGGCTCCCAGAAGCAGCCACATGTTCCCCCTCCAGTTCCTACGTGGAGGCGTGGCCAGGCAGCTCTTCACACTGCCCCTACAGCTCCGATTGGAGCCCCGGAGAGGGCCACTGGAGCGTGTAGGAGCCGGAGCGGAGCCATGCAGCTGCTTCCAGGAGCTGCTTGGAGCAGCCCCCGACCCTGCTCCCCAGCTGGAGAGGGGCAAGCAGGGGCCGTTGTTTGCCCACCCCGGTATAAGTTTTATTGCTACTGCTGAAACCTCTGAGTAGTAATTGATGGTAAGCTGTTTTGGAATGCAGCCTAATGAATGGTTTTTCTTTGAACACTAAACAGTAATGCTGGGTTACGTATCTCTGATTGTTTAGCTAGTAGTAATATAATAAACCTCAGTTTATCGGCAGAGTTAAGTCCTTCATCTTAAAGGACACAGGTAAAATGGACTTTAAGTGGCGCAAACAGCCTCCTGCAATGCTCTTCTGAGTTAAAATCCTAAACGTACGTGACAATTACCTGACATGCGGCAACCCCAAGCCCTAAACTTCCCTGACTTTTGGGGAAGTTCTGATCCAAACTTCATTGCATAAGGCCATCTCACAAACACTGATGCATTTGCTTCACTTTAAATCGAGGTGACTACTCGTGGTAATAAAGCACAGGCTTAAGTGTTTGTAGGATCAGGAACATGCTGCAAGTTCTGTGGGGCAGGAGCCCCGTCTATTTCTTAATTTTAGGTAAAACACCATGCACCCCCGTGGGGTTATGCTGAATATTATATCATCAATATAATATGTAAGCTCGGTAGAACTCTCAGGTGCCATTGAGGCCTTTGTAAATATGGGCACCTCTAGTTTAGGAAAAAGTAAGACACCTCTTTAATACACATCCCTTCTGCCAGAGGTGCCAGCCTATGTGTTATTCCACGTGCACAGAGGACAATTTGTTTCCTCCCTGGAATATAACAGAAAAATAGCCGTGAACGCATAGTATTTTCCCAGGAGGTGAACAGGAAAAGGGACCAGCCCACCTTCTTCATGCACATTCAGAAGTGACCCTCTCCCAGCACCCCATTCGCTGATGAAAGAAGAGCTAGGACTAGTTTCTTCCATTGCTTATGTACAATCAACATCCACTGATCACACGTGAGTAAATGGGGGTGGAGAGAGGTCAGAACTTTTCCTTAGGTTTTAAACTTTTTTCAGATCTTCGCTGTCAGAGCCTAACACAAGGTAAATCCATCACATGACTAAAATTAATCACACCAATTAATTACCTTTCTCACCTTGGCATAACACTCAGCTGTGCGGGTCAGAAGAAGCCAGGGCAAAGCTTCCAGGGAGGAGAGAAAGAGAGGAAGCTACCCTCCCTTCCCCTGACTCTTAGCAACTTCCCTCTTTGCTGCGCTCTCCCAATCAGCCTCACCTGAGGTACTCCCCCTTTCAGGTAGCTGAAACCTCAGGTTGGAAGGGAGTAATTGCTTCCCTGTACAGCCCAGGTGGCTATTAACCCCCTCATTGCCAAACACTGTGTGTGGCTTTATGCCATCCACTGCCCTTTGAAATCCACCACCAAATGCTTCCGCTTGAGGATTGCGAATTGCCTGGCCTTCTAGTAAGTTATTCACACAAGTTAGCGTGAGTCAAGGCTCAGGAATTCAGTTCTAGGGTTAGCACAAAGCCCTGAGCATTTATTGACTCTGGTTGGTTTCTTGTCCATTGCAAATGGCTTAAGGAAGCTCTAGGAAAATAGCTACCACGCCCATGTAGTGGCCAACAGCTGGTGCGTCACAGGAAGGCAACCCCCCCCCCCCCTCTGCCTAGCCAATGGTTAAACAATGACTATTCCTTCCTGAGCCCTCAATGCGCTAAACATTTCTGCATTGCTAGCACATGAGACCGTATCCATCACTAGCACAGTAGCTGAGAATGCTTCACACGCTGTAACATATTTATCCTCCAGACACTATCACGAGGTATAAAAATGCTGTTACCCCCATTTTACAGATGGGAATGGAGGCACAGATGCCCCAATCCTCAGAAGGCTCCACAGCAGCTAACTCCCATTGATTTCAGTAGAAGTTAGGAGCCCGAATACCTTTGAGGACCTGGGCTTGAGAGACTCAGGACTAGACTTTAAAAGGCATTTTGGTGCAGCTAGGCGCCTGGTGGGATTTTCGGACGGGCCTGGTTCCCATGGGGGGAGTTAGGCACCTAGGACTAGCTCTAAAAAGGGGACTTGGGCTCAGGGTTGCAATGCCTGAAGCTGTTCCACTTTGTATAAACAAGTAGTTATTAGAAGAGGAACTGGACGTCAGGTTTCCTCGAGCCTAGGAATGTGACCCAACCCCAGGGCCAGAGAGTCATTCCTGCTGGTTTTCTGGCCTAGTAACTATTTGTTTTTACAAAGTGGACTGGCTTCAATAGGAGAGATTGACAGAGTCCCACACCAGACCACCTCATAGCTCTGGGGTTAGGGTATGCACTGGAGAGGTGGGGCCTGCTCCCAATCAGGCGGCGGGGGGGGGGCAACTATCTTGGGTGTGTGTGCTAACCACGAGGCTAACAGTTATCGGGGGATCGCTACCTTTATTCTCCATTTTGCTCAGGGCCTGATCTGTTCTGCAGCCTGTGAGAACTCTCACTGTATCAGGCCCCAGAGGGGTGACGGCCTAGGATGAGATCAGGATTGAGGTGTGAGCTGCACTGGGCGTCAGGAGTTATCCAGCTGTGTGCATGCCCAGTTGATTTTTAAGTGCCTAAGGGACTTTATTGGTGGAAACTCTAGGGACCGAGGGACTTTAGGGGACTAGAGAGTTAGGTGGCAGCCGATCAGAAATTTTGAGAATTAAACTTTGGACTTAGGTGCCTAAAATAGCAGTTAGGACCTGAATCCTTTTGTGGCTCTAGCCCCGAGGTACGTCCACCTAGGAACATTTGAAAATCCCACCAGGTGCCGATCTGCATCATTGGGGCCTTTAAAACTCTGACTCTAAGGGAATGTCTACATTGCATCCGGCAACAAGCCTCCCAGCGTGGGGCCACAGACTTGCCCTGGCAGGGCTCTTGCTAACACAGGCGCTGACTCCGTGGGTGCTCTAGGGCTGGAGCACCCACAGAAAAAAATAGCGGGTGCTCAGCACCCACCAGCAGCCCAGCGGATCAGCTCCTCCCGCTCAGCGCCTCCCGCCCACCGTGGATCAGCAGTTTAGCAGTGTGCAAGAGGTGCTGAGGGGGAGGGAGGGGAGTGGGGACAGGAAGAGGCAGGGGAAGGGGGTGGAGTGGCGGCAGGAAGAGATGGGGCCAGGGGGGCTTGGAGGAAGGGGTGGAGTGGGGGTGGGGCCTGGGGCGGAGCGGGGGTCGAACAGCCCCCGGGATCTGAGTAATTCAGCGCCTAGGTGTGCTAGTGCTCTAAGAATAGCCGTGTAGACGTTCTGATTCGGGCTGGAGCCCACGCTCTCAAGCGTAGGGTGCAGGGTGGGCTTGAGAGCACAGATGCCCCATGACAGTGCAGGGAACTGAGCCAAAGTCTCCCAAATTCCCAGCTAATTCCCTAACCACTGGGCCAATCTTCCTTAACCTCATAGGCGGCAGGTCTGTGCCTCCCCAAGCAGCCCACCCATATTCTGCCCCCAGACTCGCTCCTGCAGTTCCCTGCGCTCTACCCTGGCCCAGACTGGCTGGGGCTGGCTGGCCTCCCGCGGGGACTTGGGGTGGCTGGCACTGGGGGCCGCGGTGCCCACCCGGCGCTCAGACCGTGCTCCTCGGCGCACTGGGGCTGGGGGCACTGCGGCTGTGCTGCATGGTGCTGGGGTGGTGGTGCTCTGGGCTCCTGTGAAGAAAGGGGGGCAGAAGGGAAAGGGGAGGGGTGGAGCCTCAGGGACAAGGGATGTGGCTGGGGGCCAACCTCCCCCAGCGGCTGGGGGCCAACCTCCCCCAGCGGCTGGGTCTTCAGCCACCCAATCTTAACCTAATCAGGTAACTGACTCAAAATGTCAGAGAATCTCTAGCAACCCTAAGAAAAGACCTATCTGTTCATCTAATCCATCTCCTTGCCAGTGCAGGATTGTCTCCGGTTGTACATGTAGTAGAATTCTTCCCAGACAGTTTAAATGTCCCAAGCAATAATGCTTCCACCACTTCCCTTGGGAGCCTACTTTGTAGCCTTGTTGGTCTCACTATTCAGAAGATTTTCTTGATAACTCGCCCTCAATTCCACATCCCTTTGATCTAACTTAAGTAGCTCATCTCTTTGGAGAGCATGAGCATGATTCCCTTAACTATGGCCTAGTCAAAATGTAATGATCTTCATCCATTGTCATCATAAGAACAGGAACTGAATAGATACATCAAAGTGAAACTGACTGGGCCTGGGATTTTCAAAAGGAGCTAAACAAGTTAAACTCCTAATTCCCATGAATTTCAGTGGGATTTGAGCTAACTCCATTATGTTCCTTTGAGATCCCGCCCATATCTTTCCCCATTATTCAAGAAGAAATGCAGAAATTAAACAGGCAGCTTGAATAGGAAGTTTAGTTTTTAAATTTTTTTGATTTTATGGGGTTAGAAGCAACATGGGTCAGGGCTTTTTTAAGAAGTCTATGGGACACAATTCTCTGCTCACTCCAGTGTGAATCAAGAGTAACTTTACTGGAGTTGTTGTGTATTGAGTGTGGAGATAAATGGCTGCTACAAGGTTTACAGCTCTCTGTGGCCTTGGCTACGCTCGCGGATTCACAGCACTGCCGCGGCAGCGCTGTGAAGCGTGAGTGTAGTCACGCCGCCAGCGCTGCAAGAGCTCTCTGAGGGGAATAGCTTGCAGCGCTGCACTCGCTGCACTCGGGGGGGGGGTGTTTTTTCACACCCCTGAGCGCAGCAAGTGCAGCGCTGTGAATTGCCAGTGTAGCCAAGGCCTGTGTCCCAGTGATTTCTTCCTAAAACTGTTGCCCCCAAGGATATAACAGGAGTCGTACTCAACACAAGAGGAAATTGACAGCTTATAGGCAAATGATTTTTTTTTTTAAGGCAGAAACAGTCCTCAGTTTGTTCAGAGATCACAGAGATCATTTTAGTGTATGTAAGCTAGTGAAGAGTTTTTGCATGTCTCAAGTTCCCAAGCAAGCACTCCCATTTAACTTATCAGGTCTTTTCTTTTTGTTTTAAACAAAGAAATAAGTACAGGTGGGATCTTGCTCTTTGACAATCATTAACCGCCCATGTTTGTTCTCCCACCACTCAGATAGTTTCTTTCCTAAATTGTATGGGATATGGTGAGGAAACAGTCCCTAAACTAGTTCTAACTGGCTAAACCTGGGTCTATGTATCCTACTTGGAGTTTCCCAGTGGTTTCTTTGTAGGGGAAAACTAGGTGGGTTTCCCACACCCAAAAAGACTCTGGCTTCAATTCTCCTCCCAAAGTGGGTTTACTCCAACAGAATTGCATTGACTTCAGTGGTGGCACTCCTGATTTTCCCTGTTGTAGTTGGGAGAAGTATCACAGCTTCTACCTGTGTCCTGGCTCTAAGTTATCAACTTCCAGGAGAGGGGAAATCTATTCTCTCCTTGAATATCTTTTCCTGTGCTTCGTACTTTAATATTAGAGGCAGTATGGTCTAGTGGTTAAAGCTTAGGACTGAGGACTGTGGGGGTCTGCCTTTTATGCCTTTGAAAGTCAATGCACATACTTGCCCATCCCGGGACACATTTGTGCGTGGTGCTAGGCAGAAGTCTCCTGCAGAAAAGCAATTTGCATATTGGGTTATTTTTTTCAGTGGTGACAAGATTTAGTTTCTTTTATCAGGCTGCATGAATTCCAGGGGCTTATCTCAATTGTTTCTGCTCCTAGACTCATCAGCAAAGGTGAGAATAGGCTGAGTTCTTCCAGTGTACAGAACCCTACCCAAGCCCAACGTCTGTTCTCAGCCTTCCTGCTGATTTTTCATTATCCGATTCTCCGCTTTCCCCTCGTAGCATTTCCGAGTCTGAGACTCACTGCTCTGGTCCTTGCACAGCCTGAGAAGAGCTCATTAAATTTTGAATCAATTCTTCACTTCACTCTCTGGCTTTGCAGAGCCGCTAAGTTAGTAGTTACTTTCCTTGGCAGTACAGAATCCTAAACACATTAGGACTGGAATGGACCACTAGTGGGTCATCTCTATCTTTCTTCATTGCAGCAGGATTAATTTCACTATGGCTAAACCATTCCTACGATATGAGCATCTAGTCTAGCCAGGAGTATTTCCATCCATGGTAATTAGTCAACCTCCTTTGGTAGCTTGTTCCATAGTTTTAGCTGTTTTTTACTGTTACTCCTTTGCTTCACCAGTGCTGCCTCTTTTACAGCCCTTCTTCCTGTCTTGTCTGTAGGCTCTCTTTCTCGCTGCCCCATTGGCCAGGAATGCCCTCTCTGACTTACCTCACCACGCGTCCCTCCTTGCCCACAATCACTCCCATCTGACGTTGTTCATACAAGTGACGAGCTGTGACTTCTGCTTTTCTGCTAACCCCCCCCCCCCCCCGTCATTTTACTGTTATCTTCTACTTCCAATTAACTGCCTTTCTGTGTTGCTTCCTAGCGGTCATGCAAGTTGGGAGCTCTGTTGGGGGCAGGAACTGCCTTCTTTGTTGGTTCTCAAGGGTTACCATATTTCCACAGTCAAAAAAAGAGGACACTGGGCGGGGGGAGCCCCGCTCTAGCCCCGCCCCTGCCCCATCCACTCCCTCCCACTTCCCAGCCCCTGACTGCCCCCCTCAGAACCTCCAACCCCCCCGTTCCTTGTCCCCTGACTGCCCCCTCCTGGGACCCCTGCCACTAACTGCCCCCTAGGATCCCACCCCCTATCTAAGCCTCCCTGCTTCTTGTCCCCGACTGCCCCCTCCTGAGAACCCCCCACCCTAACTGCCCCCCTACCTGTCCCCTGACTGCCCCGACCCTTATCCACACCCCCACCCCATATTCACACCCCCTCCCCCAGAGAGACCCCCAGGACTCCCACACCCTATCCAACTGCTCCCCACCCCCTGACAGGATCCCCAGAACTCCCAACCCATCCAACCCCCTCTGCTTCCTGCCTGCCTCGACCCCACTCCACAACCCTGCCCTGACAGCCCCCCTCCAGAACCCCTGACCCATCCAATCCCCCCACTCTGTCCCTTGACTGCCCCCTCCAGAAACCCCCTGCCCCTTCACCAGGCCCCTGGCCCCCTTACCCTGCTGCTCAGAACAGCATGTTGGGCTCTGCGTGGAGCCTGACATGTGGCTGCGCTCCCCAGCGCAACACACAACCCGGTCCTTGCCCCCGCTCAGTGCTGCCGGAGCGGGGTGCTGGGCAGCAGGGGAGGGGGAGCAGGGGAGGAGAAGGAGGAGCTGCCGAGGCCCGATGCGAACGGCCCAGCCGGCCGGCGATCTGAGAATGCAGGGAGGGACGGGATAGGAGTAGCTCTACATTGTCCAGGCCGGACTCCGGCAGCTGATCTGAAGCTGCGGGGGAAGGGCTCTGGCTGCCGGGTCCCCATGCGAGCGGCTGAATTTCCTGCAGCCCTGCCGCACTCTGCATGGGGGGGTGGGGGGTAAATCCCGGACATTTGTAGCTATTTACAAATTCCACGGATGCTATTTTTAACCCAAAAAGCCAGACATGTCCGGGAAAATCCAGACGAATGGTAACCCTATGGTTGTCTGTTCAACACCTAGTACAACAGGCCGTGGTTCTTGATTGGAATTCCTAAGTGCTACCATAATACAAATAACACTCATAGGTCCTAAATCCTAATCATCCCTTCATGGAAGTGGGAAATATCACAGCTCAGTAGCTTTGATTTTGGTTATGGCCCACCCGTATCCCTCATCAATATGTGGCCTATTTAGATTACAAGCAGTTCACACAGGCAGACTTGTCTCCTGGATTGTCTCCATTGCAACACATTAAGAGTTATATAAAGAATAAACCATAAAGGTTTCTTAACGTTTAAAAAACACAAGAAGAATTCATGAGGGCTTGGCCACAGAGTGTGTGATACTCAACATTTGTTGAAACGAATACAAATGTTACACGTGTGGCAAATTGCCAGCACTACTAGGATGGGTCTTGCACTTTCTCTTCTTGGGGGGAAGGGAGTTCAGAGCACCATTTCTTGCCCCTGAAACTGGAATATTAACTGCCCCACTAGTGTCCTAGAGGAGGGGAGTGGAGAGGGAGGGACCCGGGCCCACCCTCTACTCCAGGTCCCAGCCCAGGGGCCCTAGGGACAGTGGTAAACCACTTGAACTAGCGGTTCCTTCCCCTGGGCTACTTCCCTCTCCTGTTCTTCAGCTTGTGGGGGGCTTCCTGCCCTCCCTCTGCACAAGCCAGGTGCCCCTTTACCTTGGTCTTGGTCTCCTTAGCCCACCGCAGCACTTCTCCAAACTGTTCTCTCTTCCACCACCAATCCTTTCTGCTCCAACTCCTTCCCCTGTCTGATTGAAGCAGGGGGTTTTTATCAGGTGACTGGCTTCAGGTGCTCTAATTAATCTATAGCAAACTTTCTTCCCTCTACAGGGAATAAGGCTCCCTTCTAACCCTCTCCTGCTGCCCTCTGGCCAGGCTGTATCACACAAAGCTAGTTGGAGAAAAAGGATTAGGGCCTTGGCTACACTGGTGCTGTACAGCGCTGCAACTTGCTGCGCTCAGGGGTGTGAAAACGCCCCCCCCCGCCCGAGTGCAGCGAGTGCAGCTCTGTAACGCGCCAGTGTAATCAGCGCCTGCAGCGCTGCACGCTACTCCCCTCGGAGAGGTGGAGAGAGCTCTCGCAGCACTGGCAGCGCGACTACACTCGCGCTTCACAGCGCTGCTGCTGGGTGAATTGCCAAGTGTAGCCAAGGCCTGAAGCATAGATTCCAAGCATTTTCAACAGTTTTAGGCCAAGTCCCGAATCTCTATACACCAGGCTCTGCTTCCTTTTTACAATAGGACGGTTCCCAGTTGCATGGGATGCAGAGTTTGGCACACACAGATAATGTCCTGGATGAATGATGTGATCATATGGTGACTACTGGCTTGATCCTGTATTCCGGGTGCAACCAAAACGCCCACGGCAGTCAATGGGAACGTAAGGAATGCACCATCAGGCCTTACAAACCTAGGTGTCAGCAGTCTCAATCATGGGTCAAATGTTGGGTCTTGAGTGTTGTCCAGCACACCGTTTATTTTTTTGGGGTAATCTCATCCCAGAACTTTTGCACAATCCCACATAATGTGCATAACATCCCTAGGCCCCTGTGTGACACCTCCAGCCCATTTTCCATACCCAAGTGGTGTGATTGATTCAGTTGCTTGTGGGTATATATCAACACCAAGTTTCACATCCATTTGCAGAATGTCGTTTCACAATACCCTGTACTTAACATTTAGGATTAGTCACTGACAAAAACTAAACATAGTTAATGCAGAGTTAACGTCACCCAGTGCTGTCTTGTGCCCTTCCAGAACATGGAGCTTAGCTGAACTCAGATCTCTGAATGCCAGATATGATGAATTAAGGTAACACAAGCTTGAACCTCTGAAAGCCAGAAAATTCATTGTCAAGGTACATGCTATGTTGCGACTCCGATGTCAGATATGCATCTACGGATTCTTCTTCCCCATCCCAATGTAGCTCATGTACATTTACTCTCCTTGGAACATCACTTTGGTTTGGGCAATTCCCTGCAACAGATTTTGCATGAGCCGCACTAATGTCTAATGCCGTGTGTGGTGCCTATGGGTGGTACATGTCAGAAACGACTGTGGTGTTTGGCTGTGTTTTGTAATTACCGCCTAATTCTTATGTTGTACACGGTAGTCCCAGGGTATGACAAGGTGGGCGAGGTAGTATTTTGGAGCGGTGTTAATAGGCCACTTCACCTTGAATGGTCCCTTGAAATTTGTTAGCTACTTATGCAAAACAATCTGTTCCACCTTGTATTTAGCTGTGGCACTCGGCGTGCTTTTCCCAGAGCTCTGTGTAAGCTCAAGAGCTTGTCTCTCTCACCCACAGAAGTTGGTCCAATAAAAGAAGTTACCTCACCCAGTGTGTCCCTCTCATTCATGTGTGTCATTCACCTTTTAGAAATAATTATAGCGCCTTCAGCAGTAGCTGTGCTACTCAAGGCAGATTTCCTGAAAGTGCAAAGTCCCTAGACTCACAGGCAGCAAGTAGCAACACACTCAGCAATCCTTCTCACATATCTTCCGAGATCAGGACTGGAAGACGGTTGATAAACATGGCTGGGTTCAGTGACTACAGCATGGTGCCCTGAGCGGCTCTGCGAGTCTGACACTAGGTCTGCTCCTCCTGCCCGCCTCAGCCATACTTCTACACACGCTCTCCCAGCCGCACCCAGCTCATGCACACTGCAGGCTCTTTGGCGCATCAGTGCTAAACTTCAATCTCACAAGCTTTTGAAATATTGCTTCCCCAAAGGGGCAGTGGGTGCCAGACTGTGACGCAGTAGGGAGTGGGGCGGATTGACCTGGGAATGTTGTCTAGTTTTACTGGGACTGTCTGCATTGGGGATGGGATACCAGGGGATGACTTTATTTGAGGGACGATACCTGAGCTTGTAACCTGAGCCAGGAGGGGGTGGGGCCAGGTGACACCTTTGCCTGGGAAACTGAACAAAGGCTAGAGAAGGAGCCGAGGGGAGGGGAGTGAGTCAGCTGGGGGGGGGTTCTTTCAGTTTTGGGCTGTCTGGGAAGACACAGGGAACCCCAAGTCTGGGGTCTAAGCTCCTTGCCCTCCAGAGGGACCTGGCTGAGGGGTTCTGGTTGTACCTACAAGCCCTGCTTGGAACTGTGTTCCTGTCATCTAATAAACCTTCTGTGTTACGGGCTGGCTGAAAGTCACGGTGAATCGCAGGAAGTGGGGGTGCAGGGCCCTGACTCCCCCACACTCTGTGACACAGATGTTAGCTGAGATCAGGTTGGGGAGATGAGGGTCCCACTACCCTGCAAGTGAAGATGGGATTGGCGCACGGGAAGGCTTTGATTTAGCTAGCATGGGTATCAGTAGTAGTGAAGATGTGGAGGGACCACAGGCTTCAATATGAGCTAGCAACCTGAATATGTACCTCAAATCCATATCGACTCCAACCCTGTGCTGTCACTTTGTCACTACTGTGGTTACTATACTAGCTAGATTAAAGTTAGCATGGGTATGCCTATCCACATTACAATCACACCTTCACTTGCAGTGTAGACATACTGTTTGAGCCCAGGTGTGTGCAAACACAGAAGAACCAGGTAATTTTTATGAGTGTCCGTCTCTTGGGAGCCCTTTGCTTGAATAACTCAAATATAGATCACAAATTCTATCCCATAACCCCACGAGGTACAGCACATTTCAATACAATAGGAGTAATTTGCAGATTTTAGTGCACTTAGAATAGTGCTCTAAGATTTGTGTGCTTACTCCCAGACTTTGTGAATGTTCTGAGCCAGTTCTGAAATGAATGGGTTGGACCGAAGTCTATCATACTGTATAACTCTACCCCAACCTTTGCCATAAGAAGCACCTGTAGAAACTTCCCATTTTCCTCTTTGAGGAAAAGTTCATTTTTCAATTTCCCTCTCCAGGATTTCACAGGACTTTGTTAGCAACATTACATCTTTCAGATAGAAAATTACATTTTTTTAAAGCAGAGATCCTTAACATTTTCCATAGTGTGCAACACAGATTCATAGAATCATAGGACTAGAAGGGACCTCCAGAGGTCATCTAGTCCAGTCCCCTGCACTCAGGGCAGGACTAAGTATTATCTCCATCCCTGACAGGTGTTTGTCCAACCTGCTCTTAAAAATCTCCAATGATGGAGATTCCACAACCTCCTTCGGCAATTTATTCCAGTGCTTAACCACCCTGACAGTCAGGAAGTTTTTCCTAATGTCCAACCTAAACTGCCCTTGCTGCAATTTAAGGCCATTGCTTCTTGTCCTATCCTCAGTGGTTAGGGAGAACAATCTTTCTCCCTCTTCCTTGTAACTGCCTTTTATGTACTTGAAAACTGTTATCATGAGCGACTGGAAGGCGAGATGTCACTGAGACATTCTCTACACCATACCAGCCTCTTTCTCTCCCACTTCACAACCCTTTTTGGCAATAGCACAGATATCCCTAAAAGCAACTAGAAAAATTGCTTTCTTAGAAATGTAACATTTCTAGCTGCCTTTAACATGCTAAATAGGGAACAGAGACTGAACTGGAGTGAGGCTCCTGGCTCCAGCTCTTCCTGCTTCTGCAGAACTGAAGCTCCACGGGAATCCAAATAGAGCAAATAAATTCCCTGCAGAGGTGAAAAGTTGTGCAAAAGTCCCGGTGAAGCTCATAAGCAGGATACGTAAGGGCTGGTCTACATTTAAAATTGAGGAGGACAACCAGAGCTTTGTCAATCCGGGGTGTGAAAAATTAATTCGCCTGAGTGCCATAGCTATGCCAGTCTAACCCCTGCTTCCATTGACCACGCTGCCACCGCTCGGGAAGGTGGATTAACTACAGCAACATAAAAACTCCTTTTGTCACTGTCGGAAGTGTCTACACTAACGGGCTACCGCACCACCACTGTGCAGCTGTAGAACTCCTAGTGTAAACAAGCCCTAAATTTCACAACCTAGAGTGCCTGGTACACATGGCTTACCAATACCATATGCTGGGCCTGCATGCTTTATGGCGGCTGGAGCACTTCTGGGCATAGAGCTGCAGAGCTGGCTTGGAAGGGACCTTGATAGGTCATCTAATCCAGTCCTCTGCATGGAGGCAGGACTAAGTATTACCTAGTCCCTGACAGGTGTTTGTCTAACCTGCTCTTAAAATCTCCCAGTGACCCTTGGACTGTGCCTGGAAAATCTGTTAGATGCACAAGACTTTTTCCATGAAAGTTATAATCTTTACCGAGCTTTCATGTAGCACACAGAATTTTTTTTGCTAGTGGATAAGTTTTTCAATTCTTCACCCAGCTTATTGGTCACATGGCCTGTGTTGTAGTTCTCCTTCTAGTCTGTCAAATGCAACAAGTTTCAACTTCCTAGGTCAAGCTGTTTTTGAGATTCATGATGTCAGAATAGCCAAAAGAAGAACAGGAGTACTTGTGGCACCTTAGAGACTAACAAATTCATTAGAGCATAAGCTTTCGTGGACTACAGCCCACTTTTGCGGATACAGACTAACACGGCTGTTACTCTGAAACCTGTCAGAATAGCCAAAGAAATTCTTCTGTAGGTTCAGATTGAAAGGAGGTTTTGGGGAACAAATTAACAGACATATGGGAGAGGATTTAAAAAAAAATAAATCAGGCTTTTAATGGAAAAATATCTTACTACCTTAACCAGCTTATGCTCTAATAAATGTGTTAGTCTCTAAGGTGCCACAAGTACTCCTGTTCTTTTTGCGGATACAGACTAACACGGCTGCTTCTCTGAAACTTAACTATGGAGTTACCACTGAAGCTAGGTGAAGCCAACCCTACAGGCCATGGCTGTAAAATTCTTTTTTAAAATAAAATCTTGGCTTCTGTAAAAAAGGACAGACGTTGCATATAGACACTAAAGCAGTGGGCTGAGGATGCGGTCAATTTTTGGTCCTTAAAATTTCATCAGGGTCTGTCCCTATAAGAGTCGGGGAATTTCCATGAGTGGGAGTTATTGCCATAACGCACTCTGTTATGACACTAACAACCAATTCAGATAAGCAGCACATTGGTATTTTTCCCCTCCCGCTGAAAGGGAGTTAATCTCCGAACAAGATCAGGGAGGTTGGACCCCTTTAACATTGTTGTGTGTCCAAGACTCTTCCATTCAGCAATGGCCCTTTTTCTGTTGCAATTCAGAGAAATTGCAAAAAGGTTAGGTTTGCTGATGCTTAAATTTTAAGCAAGAAGTCAGAATGCTGAAGTAAAACTATACGCCACAAATAAAGTCCAAGGAAAATTGTGGGTTTTGTTTTCCTCTCTTTTTTTTTTTTAAATTCACTGCAGCATCATGGGTGTTTGAATTTCATGGGATGCACATGGGAAGAAAGTCCCCCAGACCCCTATGCATGGCTGTGATTTTTCCAACAGTGGCTGCTCATGGGGGTTAGTGGGCCGATTCCATCCCAGAGAAGGATAGGGAGGTAAGGATCAGGGGCCCCACATGGCGCCAGCCAACTGGTCCAGCCCAGCCTGGCTTGCTCTGTGCTGAATTCTGGCCCAGGAAGCAGAATTCTGACCACTGCTGCTTCCTGTCTGTCTGTCCAGCAGAGGGAGAGGGCAGCACTGACAAAAAGTGGCAATCAAGACCCCCGGCACAGCCCACCCCACAGCAGCCCCTGCAAGAGACCACAAAAGCTGAGACCAGGATCTTCCCCTGGGAGCTTGAGCAGGTGTGATGGTTGGGTCTAGTCTATCCGATCCCCCCACAGGGGCAGGGCTACCCCATACATCCTGATCCCCCCTGCTGGGGCAGGGCCAGAAATTCCTCTCTCTGACCCTGTGCTCATTTTGTGGCACTCCCGCCTGTCAGCCAATAGCTACACCTTCCCCCAAGTTTCTTTTGAATATGGAGCATGGCAGGGCAGGGCCGGCTCTAACTTTTTTGCCGCCCCAAGCAGCAAAAAAAAGCGCTGCCCTGCCGTAACACCCCCCCCCCAGTGCTGCCCTGCCGTAACACCCCCCCCCAGTGCTGCCCTGCCGAACCCCCCCCCACTGAGCACTGCGCCACCGAAACCCCCGCCGAGCCCTGCTGAACAGCCCCTGCACCCCCGCCGCACTGCCGAACACCCCCCGCCCCCCACCGAGCGCCGTGTTGCTGAACAGCCCCCGCTCCCCGCCGAGTGCCACGCGGCCGAACACCTCCGCCCCTCGCCGAGCGCCACACTGCTGAAGCCCCCACCGCGCAGAGCACCGCCAAACACCCCTGCCGAGCGCCGTGCCGCACTGCCCCCCGCCACCCCAAGATTGGCCGCCCCTTACCAGGTGCTGCCCCAAGCACGTGCTTGGTTGCCTGGTGCCTGGAGCCGGCCCTGTGGCTAGGTCCCAGTGGAGTCAACTCACTTGGGATTCTCCATCCACACAAGGGGGCTTCAGCCCACGTATGGACCCTGCCAGTAACTAGGCTGGAGGACGACAGCAGCCAGCTCATGACGTCACACGCCGTGGAGGTTCTCATGCCAAGGATCTCGGTGTCTAACCTTTTTCTTATCTCAATGTTCAACAACATGAGGCTTGCCACGGCCCAGAAAATGGCAGCCACCAACTTCAGATGGCCCCCGTATCTTTAACTCAGTCCCGCTGTGCTTACTTCATGCAAGTTCTTGATTCAGGAACCTGTAACGGGGTTCAGTACTCCCGACTGGGGCAACCTTCCCGTGGGGATTAGCTCACAACAGTCTGACGCTCTCGCCTTCAGTTGTTGGCCCCATGGTCTCTGTATCCACTGTCAGGCTACTCCCTCTTCATGACTTGGGGCTCTCTCTCTTCGTGGCTTGGCTCTCCAACGAGGTCATTATAGTTTCTCTTTTCCAGGATATCAAAGTCTCTTGGACCAACTATCCCAGGCAGTCTTCCGCTCCACTGCCCAGACTTTGCCACTTCCCCAGTGGCTGGTAGGGAACGCCAGCCCCACCCACTACTCTGAGTTCCAGTCCATAGACCCTATGTCTAGCAACCAACGGTTGGCTCATGCTCTGACCTTGTTGCTGTTTCCCTGGGCTCCTTCCTACCTTTTGTCTCTATTTTCTGGCCCCTCTCTGGGTTACCACTGGAGCTTCCTCTGTACCCCGTGGTGATTCCATCCACACCCCTCATCTCAGGTTCTTGCTGAGTCTGTATTCCCAGGCAGGATCTCAGGGCTTACTCCCCCATCCTCTTTGTCTCTTATCAACATCCCAACTCCCTAGGGAGCAACTGTAGAGTTCCTCCCTATAGCCCCTTCTTGCTACCAACTTCCTCTCTTTTTCTCTAACCCAGCTCCTCCCCCATCTGGGCCTCATCAGTCCTGAGTCTCCTCCAGGTGCAGTCTGGCATGGGGTTAATTGGCCCTTTTTCCCACTCAGGTGGTGTGTGGAGTGACACCCCATCCCAGGCCCTCTTTGGGCAGCACTGTGTTATTATTGGTTTGAGCTGGTCAGAAAATGGGACTAAAAATGGTCAGGAAACTTTTCAAAGGCATGTTTCCATCAGAGTTTCACTGTCACAGTTGTGTTCCAATCAGCTTTATTATTGATGCTACAAAACACCTAGGCACAACGGGGTGAGTTAATGAACATCTGTGAGAAGCCATAAAAGCACTCACACCACTTTACCCTCTTAGTAGCTCAGTGTGGATGGTAAGTATTAGCCCCATTTTACAGACGGGGAAAGTGAGGCACAGAGAGGCGTTAAGCAAGTTGGCTAAGGTCACAGAGTGAGTCAATGGCAGAGACAGGAATAGAACCCAGGTGTCCTGAGTCCCTGGCCTGTGTGATAGTCAGAAGACCAGGCTCTCTCCCACTGTAGGTGTCCAAAAGTTGGAATAATAGGCCAGATCCCCAGCTGGTGTAAACTGGTGTCACTGCATTGAAATCAATGGATCTATGTTGATTTATGTTCAGCTCACCTAACCCAGTTCGTTTTCACTTGGCTGGCTGTGGGAGAGGTTTGACCTTGCTCCTATCCCCAAAGAGTCTCAGTTTTTATCTTGTGTCCCATGGACAGAAGCTTTAAGACACTACAGCTCAGCGAATCAGTTTCACACAGAGGAAGGTTCAGAGAAGGGTGAAAACAGTCCAAACAAACACGGACATAGACGTCACCAGCTTCCCTTTTGCATGGCTATGAAAGCTGATCACCCCAGCCACTCCTGTTATAGCCATGGAAACGGTTGTTGATTAACCACAGCTGAGTGGGTAAGTGCATTCTGTATCATCTGGGCCCAGCCTTAGAAAAAGACTTTGCAAATCATCCCGTCTGGTGATGCATAGTTGTGTATGTTACAGAGTCGCTCTCTCACCACTTATTTGTACCCCTCGGTCTCAGAAAGGGCTGCCCTTTCCGTACCTCCAGAAACCCTGGCCAGAGGGATTTCACCATCGCTCTCGGTGTTTCTGACTCATGCCAATAACGTTCGGCTTCTATGCAAAAACGTGTTGAATCCCTGTACGAGCTGCTGGCCTACTGGACAGACCAACTCCTCCCAGGCCTTTTTTCATTTCTCACTGTCTTGTGAGAACTAAAATACACACACCCACACACACACACTCACGCAACTGGCCATCTGCCTGGTCAAATGCCCACTTTGCATGCTCAGTTACAATAACTGCACAGCTGAATTAGGTGCACAGTTGCACGCTGTTTGGAAAACCAGACTCAAAAGAATGGAGGATTCTTTGTATCTAGGCCTATTTTTATGCTTCAGATTCTTTCTAGGCTCGTCTCATCTCCATTTCCAGTTACAGCCACTATAGGTAACGAGCCAGATTGTCCCACACAAGAGCAGCGCATGGAGACTACAACCCCCCCTGGCATTGGTGCTCCTGGGGTTGTGTAGCCAGGTCTCCGGGGTGCCCATTTTCTCCTCTCCAACCTGCCATAACTTACCCAGAAAAGTGAATCCAACCCCAGGCTGTATTAACCCTTCCATGGTTTTCCAACCTCTGTCCGAGCCCCAGAGGAAGCGGTGACGACCCCGGCGGCAGAATGAGAGCCAAGGGGGGGATAGTGGGGGATGCAGGTGTGGGATAGAGCTTTGGAGGCAGAGCTACCCCAGAAATGTCTTTGGCCTTTCACACCTGGCTTGAGGGAGAACCCCTCCCCCACCCTCACCAGTTTCAAAAGGGAGGGGGGAGTGTGTACCTGATCCTCAAATCTCAGATCCATTGGCCAACCCCCACCGCCCCAGCAACGCAGGGGACAGGTTATAAGCACAGGGCTTACAAATGCTCCCTGTAGCCCTTTCCCCCTCCAGGCTGCTTTTAAACTAATGTCTGCACCCTTCCTTCTCGGAGTTTAGCATCAGGACTCTGTCCCCTGCAAGGATCCACCCTGCAAGAGCCGACAAATTACATTATAACAGTTTAATCAATTTCTCCTGTTAGCAGCACCAGCAACCTTTCTTCCTGAGCCAGCTGCCGTGTGTTACTGTGACCGAAGGGCCGCTCGGCAAGAGCTCTCAAACCAAATCTTCCCCCACGCACTTATTTATGGCAGAGAAATTGCGGCTCATTGTGGCTCAGTGACATTCGAAACAACTGATGTTCTGTTATTCTTTGTCCCAGTGTCATGTCGTCCTCCCGCCCACCGCCATCAAGCTACCTGGATGTCTCAGTTTCTTTTGTTTTTACTCACATGGTGGGGTGGAAAGAGCATTATCAGGTCCCTGGTGTGAATAAGGGGTTAACTCCGGCTCAGCACCCTGTCTCTGCTGTTGGGGGCTGACTCAGCAGCTGACACACGGGGAAGGGGTTACACTGAGTATGAGTCAGCACGCCTGGGTTCTGTTCCTACTTCCACCAGCTCCCAAACAGGTTGCCAAAACAACCTTCTCACTTCCCTAGTGACAGTTGAGGGAGATCCTCTGAAACAGGGCCGGCTCCAGGCACCAGGCTGGCAAGCTGGTGCTTGGGGCGGTCGCTCCGGAGAGGGGCGGCACGTCCAGCTATTTGGCGGCGATTCGGCAGACGGTCCCTCACACCCACTCGGAGCGAAGGACCTCCCACCGAATTGCCGCCGCAGATTGCGATCGCGGCTTTTTTTTCTTTTTTTTTTGGCTGCTTGGGGCGGCCAAAACCCTGGAGCCTGCTCTGAAATGTGCTTTTATCAAGTGCCTTTGATGCTTAACGGGATAAATCCTGGTTTGGAGTAAACTGGTGCAAATCCACATGCACTCAGTAGGAGCAGAGCCCACTTACCCCCGCTATGAATTTGGCCCAAGGTGTCCAGAAACTGCTGCTAAATCAGCAGGAAGGGACCAGATGATATTGGAAACTCTTGGCTTATGTTCACACAGTAGGTTATTATCTATGTCTGCCTACTCCTTATGGAGACAGTGCAAACACAGCATGGAGTAAATAGAAGGGCATTGCCCAGAGGTGAGCGAGACAAATAATCAAAGGGGATAAATCATGTTTGAGTGTGACTGTAATTTCAATCCTGTAACATCATTAACATAATGCAACCTGGAGCTGGAGCTACTATAAGGTGGGTGCATAACTGGTTGGAAAACCGTTCCCAGAGAGTAGTTATCAGTGGTTCACAGGCATGCTGGAAGGGCATAACGAGTGGGGTTCCACAGGGATCAGTTCTGGGTCTGGTTCTGTTCAATGTCTTCATCAATGATTTAGATAATGGCATAGAGAATACACTTATCAAGTTTGCGGACGATACCAAGCTGCGAGGGGTTGCAAGTGCTTTGGAGGATAGGATTAAAATTCAAAATGATGTGGTCAAACTGGAGAAATGGTCTGAAGTAAATAGGATGAAATTCAATAAGGACAAATGCAAAGTACTCCATTAAGGAAGGAACAATCAATTGCACACATACATAATGGGCAACGACGGCCTAAGAAGGAGTAGTGCAGAAAGAAGGAGGAGTGCAGAAAGGGATCTGAGGTTCATAGTGGACCACAAGCTAAATATGAATCAACAGTGTAACGCCGTTGCAAAAAAAGCTAACATCATTCTGGAATGTATTAGCTGGAGTATTGTAAGCAAGACACGAGAAATGATTCTTCCGCTCTATTCCACACTGATTAGGCCTCAACTGGAGTATTGGGGGGAGGGATAGCTCAGTGGTTTGAGCATTGGCCTGCTAAACCCAGGGTTGTGAGCTCAATCCTTGAGGGGGCCACTTAGGGATCTGGGGCAAAATCAGTACTTGGTCCTGCTAGTGAAGGCAGGGAGCTGGACTCGATGACCTTTCAAGGTTCCTTCCAGCTCTAGGAGATAGGATATCTCCATTGTGTCCAGTTCTGGGTGCCACATTTCAGGAAGGATGTAGAGAAAGTCCAGAGAAGAGCAACAAAAATGATTTAAAGGTCTAGAAAACATGACCTATGAGGGAAGATTGAAAAAATTGAGTCTGTTTAGTCTGGAAAAGAGAAGACTGAGAGGGGACATGATAACAGTTTTTAAGTAATAAAAGGTTGTTACAAGGAGGAGGGAGAAAAATTGTTGTTCTTAACCACTGAGGATAGGACAAGAAGCAATGGACTGAAATTGCAGCAAGGGCGGTTTAGGTTGGATATTAGGAAAAACTTCCTAACTATCAGGGTGGTTAAGCACTGGGATAAATTGCCTAGGAAGGTTGTGGAATCTCCATCATTGGGGATTTTTAAGAGCAGGTTAGACAAACACCTGTCAGGGATGGTCTAGATAATACTTAGTCCTGCCATGAGGTCCCTTCCAGTCCTACAATTCTATGATAAGCACAGCTTCATATAAGGCTTCCCATTCTCTTCCCACAGAGCCATCCTGAGGCTTACTACTCCTACAGGACACTCTTCTTTCACAAAATAATACGTTGCACATCTACAGCACCTTCCTGTCAAGGATCTCTGATCATTTGTGATCTTTATAATTTATGATCATATGCCTTATCCTTTGCGAGATGGGAAGTCTAATTTTTCCCATTTTGCCAATGGGGAAACTGAGGCACAAAAGGCTAATGACTTGCCCAAGTAAGTCTGTGGCAGAACTGGGAATAGAACCCAAATCTCCCAGCCCCATGTCTTCATCAGGATATTGTTATAGGGTTTTACAACTCATTTCCCATGGGATGCCCACCGGAGTGCTAGCTGCATTGCTAAAAGTAAATTTTACAAGGCTAAGGAGGCACAAACTACAATATCATTAGTCTCAGTGACAGCTGGCAGGGTCAATAAACCCCACTTACGATTTTTTTCTTGTTTCAGAGTAGCAGCCGTGTTAGTCTGTATCTGCAAAAAGAAGAGGAGTACTTGTGGCACCTTAGAGACTAACAAATGTATTAGAGCATAAGCTTACGTGGGCTACAGCCCACTTCGTCGGATGCATAGAATCGAACATATATTGAGGATATATATATATAAACACATACAGAGAGCATGAACAGGTGGGAGTTGTCTTACCAACTCTGAGAGGCCAATTAAGTAAGTGAAAAAAAACTTTTGAAGTGATAATCAAGATAGCCCAGTACAGACAGTTTGATAAGAAGTGTGAGAATACTTACAAGGGGAGATAGATTCAATGTTTGTAATGGCTCAGCCATTCACAGTCCTTATTCAAGCCTAAGTTGATTGTATCTAGTTTGCATATAAATTCCAGCTCAGCAGTCTCTCGTTGGAGTCCGTTTTTGAAGTTTTTCTGTTGTAAGATAGCCACCCGCAGGTCTGTCATTGAATGACCAGACAGGTTAAAGTGTTCTCCCACTGGTTTTTGAGTATTATGATTCTTGATGTCAGATTTGTGTCCATTAATTCTTTTGCATAGAGACTGTCCGGTTTGGCCAATGTACATGGCAGAGGGGCATTGCTGGCACATGACGGCATATATCACATTGGTAGATGTGCAGGTGAACGAGCCCCTGATGGTATGGCTGATGTGATTAGGTCCTATGATGATGTCACTTGAATAGATATGTGGTAATTCTGTGCTACTTTTATCACTTCCAAAGTTTTTTTTCACTTACTTAATTGGCCTCTCAGAGTTGGTAAGACAACTCCCACCTGTTCATGCTCTCTGTGGGTAGGTCTATACTTACCTCCAGGTCCAGCAGTAAGCAATCGATCTTCTTGTCTAGATGCGATAAATCGATCCCGGATCGATCCCGGATCTGCTCGCCGTCGACGCCGGTACTCCAGCTCGGCGAGAGGAGTACGTGGCCTCGACGGGGGAGCCTGCCTGCCGCGTCTGGACCCGCGGTAAGTTCGAACTAAGGTACTTCGAATTCAGCTACTTTATTAACGTAACTGAATTTGCGTACCTTAGTTCGAAATGGGGGGTTAGTGTGGACCAGGCCTAAATGTGTGTATATATCTCCTCAATATATGCTCCATTCTATATGCATCCGAAGAAGTGGGCTGTAGCCCACGAAAGCTTATTCTCTAATAAATTTGTTAGTCTCTAAGGTGCCACAAGTACTCCTGTTCTTTTTGCGGATTTTTTCTTGGATGCTCTTTGTGTCAATAGAAATATCAGTAAGTGGGACTGAGGGCTTGTCTACATGTCCCTGCCCTAGATTTGCTAGTAAGAAGACAGGGAAAGGGGAGAGAGACCTTTGGTGAAAAATGTCACAGGAGCAGCAGTGATCTGTATGCTCTGTATAACCTGTATGCTCAAAAGACCTGTTACACTCCCCTCCCCTTGTCCCCTCTCCCTCTTTGAATACCTGTGAAGTGGCTTTCCCCCACCCCTCCCTCCTGGAATGCTTGTGGGATGAATGGGCTGCTTAAACAGCTGGAAGATCAGAAGAGCTCCTAGATAGACAAGGTGTCTGGGACTCTAATTAGGCAGCGCTCACACACCCAATGCATGGACACTGCCCGAGGTGGAGTGTGACCAACCAGACGTAGCCAAGTCATCTCCAGTCACAGGCCATGAGGAGCAGGTCCTTAAAAGGGGAAGGGGCCACGTGCTCAGGAGTGTACTCACAAGCTTGTACTTCCCATGAAGGCCCTTCGCCCGGACCGCCTGGCCAGTGGTTCGCTGCGTTGCATTCCATCGTGCCTCGGGAAGACATACCTTCATCACACCATCCACCGCTGTGCTGTGGGACACTTACCTTAAAGGATCATGACATCTCCAGTGCCGTGCCTGTCCTGGGAGCGTGAGTATGCGAGTGTGAGTGTGAGACCCTCCCCCCCTTCTTTTGAGCTTAGCTATCAGTATAATAAACGTGCTGCTTTCTGCCAAACTCTGGTGGGTCATTAGTCTTCCCTAAGCTTACTAGCTGACCCAATTTCCGGAAACAAAAAGCAGAGACAGATACTTCATAGGAACATGCAATCTGGAGAGTCCCCTGGCACCAGTTTGGTTTGGACCCTTTCTCACAGGGCTGATGGGCCTTTTTAACATCATTGAATCTTTGTTCATAACCCTTTGGCCTGCAGCGGCTGGTCTGACACCGTGGGCAGCAGAGCACTTGCTGCTGGCCAGCAGTTAGTTGGTCACATGAGCCCAGCTCCTTAAAGGGATGTTAGGCACCTTTGAGGGTCTGGGCCATGGTGCTCTCACAGGCATCCAGGCTCTTCCTTGCAAAGAAAGACTTGGAAGCCTGTAAAAGCTGGAACTGGAGGTGGCGGTGGCAGGCTGGCAGCCACTCGTGGGAGCTGCTGAGAGCGAGGAAGGACACAGGGACAGGCCTTGGGACCACAGCCATCACTGGGGATGTCAGCACTGGCGGTCAGCAGGAGAGCAGGGGCCAAAAGAGCAGAGGAGGAGGAGGAACACGTATGTCCAGAAGAGTACAGGAACCAGGTGGCTGGGCAGTACGTCCAGGAGGGAGACAAGGCGAGAACGAGAAGGGGAAAGGAGGGCCAGCCAGTAGGGAAGCATGTCCTGGGGCGGGGAGTAGGGGAAGAGAAGCACACGCAGAAAGGGGGAGAAAGAAAACAGATGGGGGGAGGCAGAGGATGAAATGAGGAGCACAACCAGACAATGTGGTTATTTCCCTCCCAAAGGGCAAATCACACTGCATGCATTAAAGCCGCTATTGAGAAACGCATTTCTCTCCTAACGGCGCTTTCCCATGGAAGCAATTGCTACAGCTGCCACAGGGATGTTAGGGGATCAGGAATGGAGCAGAGCCAGGGGACCCATACGACAAAGGAATTTGAGACCCTCAGTCTCTACTGTCCCCTTTTATAGGCTGCTAGCCTGGCTGCCCAGCCCATGAAGGGCACAGTGCCACACCCAGAGGCTTTTCCAGCACAGTTCTGGTCTCCAAATGTAAGCTATAAGCAAAACATCAATTAAGAAAAACAGATCCTCCGCCCACCCTGGGCTACAGCTTCCAGAAGCGTTTCTCCTTTGCCTCTCACTCCCTCCTTCTTCACAGCCATCTCCTTTGGGCAGCTCGCCCTCTACTGAGCTCATTCAGCCCCTTTTAGGGATCTTCTGAACCCTTTCCAGCTGGGTCTGGCTGTCCCTGGAGCCCCCGGCCCTTAAGGGGGCAGACCGCCTTGTTACACATCTCCTGTCTTCTCCAGAACCTTGCCCAGCCCAGGGCAAGTTCTACAGTTTATTTATACCCTCAACAGGGCACAGTCTTTTCCCGACAGTCACCGCAGCCTCCAGGGTCTCTAGTTTTTGTTCCTTCTCTGCATGCACTGGTTCTGTAGGATGATTGCTATGCAAAGCTTCATCAACTCCTCCCCTACCCTCAAGCACTGTTGCTCACCCTTTTCTTGGTACCCCACCTCAGCAGGTGTATTTAGTCTTGGTCCAATTCCTCCCCCATGTTCTTGGGCTGGACAGAACTTCTCCCACGATTGCTCAACTTCCTGGGACTCACCCAGAGCTGTACCCTTCTGCCCAGTATGACTCTGTCCTGGGAACCATTTCTCTTCACTTGTAGAGCCCTGTGTATTTCAGGGGCCTCCCCCACTTCCCCAGGGTTCCAGTCAGCAAGAGGCCATGTCTTTAATACCTGTCCCGCCTTTCCATACCCAAAGCACACCTCAGAGGAGTCCTTCCTCCATGGTTGTGCGACAGGCCACTTAGGGGAGGTACGGTTTGGAGGAGATCCCAGCCTCCCCCTTGGTTGAAATAGCACCCCACGTGCATCCATTAGTGGGTAATTTCTCTTAATGTGCCCAGATTAGCCCCATTGGTAACATACTACCAGGACTTCCCAATCCCAGCCACCCCCAGGGGGACTTCCAGTAGGTTGTAGAACTGATCACGGGGCCAAAAACCCTCTTAAAAACCTCTGTCTCAAGCCACCCAGGACTCTCTCCCTTTGTGAGTTTCCCCCAGCCTGCCTTGGTCAGGGCACCTCCTGTTCCTGCCTCCGAAGTGGGTGACTCCTGGGTCTGGCAAAGCACTCAGCTCCCTAAGTCCCTGCTCACTCCACCGTCTCACCCACGGAGGCGGGCCAAAGACATATACCCAGTAGGACCTGCAAGGATTGTTCCAGACCCCTCAGGTCCATGATTCTCCCCACAGAACTCGTTTTTTGGCACGACCACCAGGTAGCGAAATCTCTCAGCCGCTGAGCCGCTCACGCAGGCGTGCTCCCCAGGGAAGCGTCTTGACCTGGAACCAGTGACAATCTGCCTCTGGAGTCAGTCCCAGTCTCTCTAGAATGGCTGCTTTTGCCGCAGGATTTGAGCCAGACCGTTTGTCGCTTGGTGTGCCGCCTGGGCCTCTCCGGTCAGAAATGGTGCCACCCTGGCCACCCAGAGTGACTCCTCTCGGCCAGTAGCACTGGCCGCTCGCTCAGAGGGGCAAAGGAAGGCCTCAAGGCCACCTTCTGGCCCCAGCTTCACCAACCCGTGGCCAGTCCTGCCTTAGCTACCCTCTCCAGGACCAGTAAGGCTTCCTCGAAGCCCGCTCCCAGGGTGCTTCAGGAGCCATTCTTGTTGCTGGCATTGGCTCTCCGGGTCTGTTTCTGCTGTTCCTGTTGTTGATGCTTTGGCTCCCACCATCGGTCGGAGGATGGCCTCCAGCTTTTCCATTTAGTTTTTGTTCTTTTAAATACTAACTCCCCACTCCCCACCCGACCAAGTCCCTCTCCCCAGCTATCACTTCTGCCAATGTTTCATCTCCCCTCCCCCTTTCCCAGCAGCAGCTTTCAATTTCCCTCTTTGTTGGGTGAGGGGAGGTCTCAGAAAGTCCTGCCAACTATATCAGTTATCGCAGGGCCACCGTATCCAGTCTGTCTTCAGGCAAGCTGCTGCCTCAGTTTCCCCTTAGTTCCAGGGGGTGGGGGCAGGGGAATCACTTGCCTCCATTCTCCACCAGCTGTAGGGTGCGAGCCTGTCTCCCAGCCCTGGAAGGATTCATCGACACACCCACAGTCTTTTTCCAGGCACCGTTTTATTTTCCAAATGTAAAACGTAGACAAAACATCAAACTCGAAAACAGCTCCTTAGCTCACCCCGAGCTCCAGCTGCCACCGGCTTTTCCCCGTTGTCTCTCAGTCCCTCATTCAGGAACCCACCTCCCTTCCTGCTGCCCCTCCCCTGCAAGTGAGTTCTCTCAGGCCTTTATAGCACTCACCCGACCCCTTCCCAGAGGGGTCTGAAACCAAACAGGGATGGCTGACCCCAGGGGGTCCCCTGCCTCTTACATGGGCAGGCCAACCCCTTACACCTTTACCCTGAAGCAGAACCCCAGAGAGCAAACTCCTCCCTAATGCATTTAACCCTCTCCTCTTAGTCACTTACCTGGCCAACCAAATACATTCCCTGAGGTTTTACAGCTCTGCAATTGCATTCAGAGAGCACCTTCCACAGGGTTAATGTTTGAAAGAAGCCCGGCAAGGCCCCCCTGTATGTGTATGCATCCTTATTATATACAGAGCCCCAGTATAATCACCTCACTGGCACATGGGCGGGGAGGGACAATGCAGGGAAGACCAAGGAAATGGGAGTCACTTCAGTACAGTCTCTCTCAAAGGGAGAAGTTAGATGATAAGGTTTCCATTGGCTGGCCAGCTTTTCCCAGACTCATCGCTGCCCTGATTCTATCTGTTGTCTGATCAACTCTCTTCTCATTTCCCCATAGTGAGTGGGAAGAGCTGGGAAGGGCAAGTCAAATGCAAGACTATTGACAGCCCCAGGAGGAGGCAGGGAGCGGAGGCACGAGACATGATTTGATGTAGGAGCCAACTATGAAGGGCAGCAATAAGAGTGACTAGGGCACATGGCCGGTTTTTCGATCTTGACGGCTCCCTGGTTCAGTGCTCCGCAGATTCAATCTGCTTCTACCCAAGATGCTTCATTCTCACACTGATGCTGTCTCACTGCCCGGTGTGGCATCATCACGTTATGTGACATCAGTTCTTCGCCTCCTGACAAATGTCCCAGTGCCAGAGAGAAACTCAGGGCTTTCCTGCAAGCTCCTGGTGCAGGACTCTGCTGGACAGAACCGTGGGGCACAGAACAGCCCTTGAGCTGCAGGCTGGGTGTCAACCCCACGTGCCACCCCAGTGATTGTGAGGACTCAAAAGCAGATGATCTGCTAAGGCAAAGGGGTTGATTTTGTTCCCTGCTCCAGGGAGCCACAGGAGGTTGTGGGAGAACTGTATGTTTCTTTAAGTGGTCCTACACTGCCTTTCCTTGTAGGCCTTTGTGTAATGGTACCACTGGCAGGGCTGGAAGCATAATTACAGCGTTTCAGGGAATTCTGGGTAGCTATACCCCCAAGGAGGGACAGATCAAACTTATACCAGGGGACATTTCTGCCCCCACATCAGCCCTGGATCCTGGTAGTGAAAGGCAACCTTCCAAGCTTTACTTCCCAGGAGACACAGCACAGAATCTAGCCCAAAGAGTCTAACAAAGTTAGGGAAGGGGCCTGGCACAATAAAACATGGGTACAGTACCTCCCTCAGCATAGACACTTTTGGCCTCATTGGACTGTAAAATATTTCCTGTTCCTTCAGTACGCTACTCTCAGCCACCTCGCTAGGGAGATCACGTGTCCTTACAAAGAAGGATCGCCCCGGTTCAAGGTCTGTCCCCGTGTCTCCATAAGTTGGTATTTTCTTCCTGCATTGGGGCCTCTGCAGATTCTGGGCCTGGCCCCCTGACTGGCTGAGCGGATGAAACTGACAGCAGGCTGCCACCTGGCCCCTCACAGGCTGATGCTGCCCCACGGAGGTGGGGGATCAGCTGGATTTGGAGGGGTTGATTGGTTTTTAAAAATAAACATCCCCCCCCCCCCGGTGTATATAAAACTGCTTCAGAGATCCTTGGAACCCTGCCATCAATTTCATCGGCTCAGCCAGTCAAGGGACCAGGATCTGCCGAGGCCACAAATGCTGGAAGAAAACACCAACATTTCTAGAATCAGTGGAGAGCACGGACTAGCAACCTCCTTCCTTCCTTCCCCACGTGCATTATCCTGACTCCTCCCATCCCAAACCCTTCTCCCCACATGCCCTCCTGTTTCCCCTCTCCCCTGCCCTCTTCCAACCTTTGCCCTGGGTGCCTTGTTTTAGGTTTTGAAAATCTGGTCTCCTCGGCCTTGCCCTTCCCAATGAGAAAATGAACTTGACCTACGCGCATGATGTTGTCAGTCTCTGAGCAGAGAGAGAGAGAGAAATACCCATGAGAAGGGAGACGTCACAGTTTAGTGAGTCTGAAAAGCCATTAAACAAGACATCAGCTCATAAAGGAGCTGCACCTGCAGCCCAGCTCACCTGCTGCCAGGGGCATTTTCAATATTTCAGACTCCTCTGCTGCCAAGTCTTCTGAGAAAAACGTGTCCCAACAGCCTCGCTACCTTTCAATCAAGAGAGATGTCTGCAGGGCAGGAGTGGCCTAGAAAAATAAGTGGTGAAAAAATAATGGCCAAGTTTTCCTTTATGGATTATTTGCATCCAGAGCCCTGCAACTCCTCAGACTCCTTTCAGCTTCTCTGTCCCATTCATGACCAGAGACTCCAGGTTACTAAAAGCTCAGCAGGGTACACAGATTCCTTTAAGCGTGTTTCTTAAAATTCTCAAGGCAGAGATTCACATTTCTTTGCTCCCCTTCCCTTGGGGGGGGGGGGGGGGGATAGCTCAGTGGTTTGAGCATTGGCCTACTCAACCCAGGGTTGTGAGCTCAATCTTTGAGGGGGCCACTTAGGGATCTGGGGCAAAATCAGTACTTGGTCCTGCTGGTGAAGGCAAGGGGCTGGACTCAATGACCTTTCAAGGTCCCTTCCAGTTCTAGGAGATAGGATATCTCTATTTTGGGGGTTGGACTAGATGACCTCCTGAGGTCCCTTCCAACCCTGATATTCTATGATTCCCTTAATGGGGAAAACTGCAAATGCTTTGATAAATGAGTCATGCTTTGGTACAACTGCTTATTTGTGTTGTTGCAGCATCTAGGAGTCCCAGGTATGGAGGAGGACACATTATGTCAGGTGCTGCACATTCACAGAGCAAAAAGACGGTCCCTGCTATGGTGATGGGACCATACAAAACCGAAGATAAAAAGAATGTCTATTCAAGTGGGTCCCACCCATTGATAGCAGCGAGTACTTGAAGCCTGTGTGGCTGCTTTACTGATGGGCTTCTATGGTCTTGCCTATGGTACAGAATTTTGCAGGACTTAGTAACAGTTCTTGACCCTGTGATTGGCTGAAATTCCCCCCTACCCAGAAGTGCTAGAAAGGCACCAGTAACACAGATTCGGCTGGGCTAAGTGACGTCTAAGCTTCAGTTATTCTGGGATTTTGTTGTCCCTGGTGCAGCGGGGCAGTTGATTTAACAGCTGCACAGCAATACTACAAAGAGTTTAGGTTAGAAAGTGAAGGACACAGTAAAAGTTCAGGGGGGGATTTGAGGGGGTTGACCACAATTATTCAAGTTATGTGCCCTGGGAACTTTAATGACCCACATAGGGAGAATTAGAGCTGGGCCTGAAACATTTATCATCTGAACGTGACCCCACTTCCCAGGCATCAAGCAAATAGGCACCAGACCTGAACCATCCCTAGTTTTGGCTTTGCAAAACAAGCCACCCTCCTCCTCCACGCCACTTTTACAAGACAGCTTCCCCAGCAGTACAGTGCCCCCAGCACCGCTGACTCAGTGGGAAGAGTTGCACATGCTGCGTCACTAAAACCACTTCTTGCAGCAACTAGTCTCCCAGCCAAACACTGAGCAGACCCAGCCCTACTTAGTCTGTTGGAGCTGGCTGAGATCGCGGCACTGTGGCAGCTGGCTGATTGCCAGATAGGAGATGTTAGGCAGCAGAGACACAATGCTCCGAGGTTTGCCGGGGAAAGAGCATTACACTGAATTCTCATAAGCTCTTTCCAGAAATAATGAGAGATTTACAGGAAAGGAGGATTAACTCTGCCTGATATTAATTTTACTGTCAGAAACTCCCCAACCACCCCCATTTGACGTTTCATGTGGATTTGATGCTTCAGTCTGATAGGACTAGGAAGTAAACCAGAGTGAACACTGGCAGACACAGATGTTCAGCCTAGAAACAGAAGGGCATTCAGAGGGCAAAAGAAACCGGAAAAAACAAAACCAAACCCAACATGAATGCTCGTGACTCCTTATGTATTTAAGGATCAGAAAGCGAATTGGAGAAACAGAGTCAGCTGTGGAGCAGAGCCTCCCTCCCCACCCCCCTTGCATTGTCCACTGGCTTCTCTCCCCCGAGTCAAGTCACATCAGAGCCAGCCTAGTCCCTGGGGCGGGAGCTATAGGTGAGGGGCCCTCAGCACAGCTCACTGTTTTCAGTGGGAGAGGAGGTGGCTTGAAGCCATCTTTGCACCTTGCAGTCCTGGGCATGTCTGTGCGCCTGGCTGGCCCCCAGGGCCGGCTGCAGGCACCAGATGAGAAAGCACGTGCCTAGGGCGGCACATTGTAAGGGGCGGCATTCCGGCCAATCTTGGGGCGGCACATTCCGGCCGCCCTGCCGGGGTTCTTTTTTTTTTTTTTGCTTTGGCAGCCCGGTCTGCAGCTCTGGAGTCCCTGGCCGGCTCCCCGTGCTCCGCCAATCCCAGACCAGCCCTGCAGGGGCATGGACCCCGGCCCAGGGGGGCAGGAACTAACGATCCCCGCTGCTCACCGTGCCTCCCGGGACGTGCCACTCCCCGCCGCCTGCACCGGCCTCCGCCTCCCGCGCCGCTCTGAGCCCGGCCCGGCTGAGCCGCCTTTAAAGGAGCGGCTGAGCCAGCACCTCCTGCAGCCCCAGGGGCTCCGCCTGCCCAGCCGGGAGAGACACCCCAAGGTCGGAGGGGAGCCCCTCTTGCCCGGCTGTGAGTGGGCTGCAGCGCCTGGTTGCCCACGGGTGGAGGGAGCGGGTGGGCGCCACCCTTCACCCCCCTGCGAGCTGCCTTGACCGCCCTCCACGCGCTCCCGGTTTTTTTTTATTTTTGCTTTGGCAGTCCGGCTGCCCCCCCTCCCTTTTTTTTTTGCTTGGGGCGGCAAAAAAGCTAGAGCTGGCCCTGCTGGCCCCCATCATAACACGTGGCAGCCTTCTGGTTGCTCTACGTTGCGCTGGCTGCCAATGGCCACAGAGCGCCGTCTTGGCAGCTAGAGCATAGGGGGGCTCTGTTCGCACCCAATAACTGGGGTCGGGTGTGGGAGGGGAAGAGAGTTGCAGGAGCAGCAATGGTGCCTCCACACCACTCGAATACCCTCTGCACTGTGGATTGCCAGGCACCTGTGCCCTGAAGGCAGCTTTGCACCACATGAAGCACAGGGCAAGACTTGACACAGATCTTTATTCTCTGTGAAACACCATGCACACAGCCCTCCAGTAACCCCCAAAGTCTGCTCCAGGGACTCCCACAATGCCCTAAACCCCCTTCCATTTACCCCCACCCACTAGCAGCTATTATACACCTCCTCCAGTACTACCCAGACTACGGTGCCAATCCCCATAGTACCTAGGCGCCCGCTTCCCATCTTAACCTCTGCTCCTTGTACCTGAGAGAAACCCCATCCACAGACCTCTTCCAGAAACCCCACCCTCGCAGTACCTCCTGGAAACCACTTCCATTTCCTCCTCTCCAGTAACCCCCAGAGCCTGCATCCTTTGACTGTCCATCACCTCTCTCATGGAGGACAGGTCCATCAATGGCTATTAGCCAAGATGGTCAGGGACACAGCACTATGCTCTGGGTGTCCCTAAGCCTCTGACTACCAGAAGCTGGGAATAGGCAACAGGGGATGGATCACTCGATAATTGCTCTGTTCTGGTCATTCCCTCTGAAGCATCTGGCACTGGCTACTGTCAGAAGACAGGATACTGGGCTAGATGGACCATTGAGCAGAGACCCAGCACGGCCGTTCTTATGGGGCGGGGGGAAGGATTAATCTTGGAGTTAAACCACAGAAGCTGGATCCTTTCAGAGACCTCTGCACTGACTCTAGAGCACAGTAAAGGCTCAGGGGGACATATTTAATGCATCAGGTCAGCAGCTAGGAGCAGAGGGCTAAGCCAGAGAGGGATAAGGGAGCATTACAGAAAAGCTTTCTGGTCTGCAGCTTGACCCCTTTATGTATCTGCAGTGTATGAGCTGCCCAATTCACAAGAGCTGGCCAGGGGGAAATAATCTCTTTATAGCATATGGAGGGAAGGAGGAGCACTGGGAGTCAATAATGCTGGGTTTTATTCCCAGTTCTGCCATTTGCATGTTGTGTGATCTTGGGCAAGTCACTTAACTTACGTACCTCGGTTTGCCAGTCTCTAAAATGGGGGCGGGATACTTTCCTCTTGGGGGAGGTGCTGTGTTTGTAAATCACCTTTAGATCCACCAATGGAAGGCGATGCAGAAAGCCAAACTGTTATTATATTCTCCAAAGCATGCCTTCCACTCCTTTCCTCCAGAACTGCCCTCTGGTAACACCAGGAGTATGTGTGAGACTCAGAGAAAAATTGCCCTGCTTATGTGACCGAACCAGGACCCAGCCATGGAGCATTTACCCTCTAGTCACTGGCTTCCTGAGAATCCAAGAGTGATAGCTCTGCCAGTGTAAATACCTGAGAAAAGGAAGGTCATTCTTCTACAGTGGCCAAAGTCCAGGGAAGAATGAGTCAGTATCTTTATTGCAATTCAGGAAGCATTATACTTAGGGCCCTACCAAATTCACAGTCCATTTTGCTCAGTTTCATGGTTATAGGCTTTTAAAAATCATAAATTTCATGATTTCACATATTTAAATCTGAAATTTCATGGTGTTGTAATTGTAGGGGTGCTAACCCAAAAAGGAGTTGTGGGAGGGGTCGCAAGATTATTGTAGGGTGGGTTGCGGTACTGCTACCCTTACTTCTGCGCTGCTGCTGGCGGCACCGCTGCCTTCAGAGCTGAGCAGCAGTTGCTGGCCGGGAGCCCAGCTCTGAAGGCAGCGCCGCCACCAGCAGCAGCGCAGAAGTAAGGGTAGCATGGTATGATATGCTGTCCAGCTCTGACGTCAGCGCAGAAGTAAGGGTGGCAATACTGTGACCCCCCCCTGCAACTCTCTTTTGGGTCAGGACCCCCAGTGTGAGAAATGCTGGTCTCCCCCGTGAAATGTGTATAGTATAGGGTAAAAGCGCACAAAAGGCCAGATTTCAGGGGGAGACCAGATTTCACGGTCTGTGATGCGTTTTTCCTGGCTATAAATTTGGTAGGGCCCTAATTATACTCGACCTCGTCACTGATCTCTGCCACCCACCGTAGGGGCTTATAGTGCTGGCTCTTAGCACCTGATCAAAAGCATCTCCAAGCCAATGATAATAGACTCATGGAAAGTAGAGGGTTAGACGGGACTGCAAGGGTCATCTAGTCTAACCCCCTGCCAAGACGCCAGTTGACTTTAACGGGCTCTGGATCAGGCCTGTATTTTCATATTCTGATGTCACAAGGACACACACCCATTGTTCTCACACACGTTTTCTAGGGACAGGGATGTCTTTGCACAGTTAAGGTTGGAACCAGTTTTTTTAACATAATGGCCATACTTGGTCAGACCAGTGTCCCATCTTCTGAGAGTGTTCAGTGCCAGAGACTTCAGGGGAATGAACAGAACAGGGCAATTATCGAGTGATCCATCCCCCATTGTCCCGTCCCAGCATCTGGCAGTCAGAGGCTAAAACCATTTTGATCTCTCTACTCTTGATAGGTGTAACCCAATCTGTTTGAACAGCCTGCTGTGTAGGCATGTGGCAGAGGATTTGGGGGAAAGTTTGAGGTAATCTGACAAGGCCCCACTAAGATCTAATCATTCAAAACCGTGAGAGATGTCACTTCCTGGACAATTTCCTAATTTATTTCTTTATTTGTATGTGCGCATCAGGTGGTGTCCCCAAAAATAACGTAGCCAGGAGAGTCCACATTTGGTTTATTCCATTGTCCTGAGTGAGAACTGGTGCCTTCCATTATTTTTGTGAAAGCTGGCAGGTTAATTCTGAAGTCATTTCTTTGTTAAATCTGGAGTTTGTAAACTCTGCAACCCATGTGATGGCATTAAGGATGCCCACAGCCAAAAACTGTAGACTTAATAAAGTGCATTGTTGAGGCCTTTTAAACTTGCTTTTGCTCTCTGTTCCAATTGGTAGCAACCGCATCACATTTTCACTCATCATCGGTATAAATAGTTGTCTCAAAAAGACACACACACACATACATACACACACACACACGGAAATTCCCAAACAAAAAACTTTGCTAGTTAGTCAGTGTTAAGGTTGTAACTAGACCAGTAATATATAACAATAACATTTATATTTAAATGTTATTTAAAAAAAGAAACATTTGAAAGTTGGGAAATTAATGGAGGTTATAAATCAAGCATTTGAAAGTCCATAATTTAAAGTATTGTGGTACAAAAAGCCTAAATTCCACTGGGACACTGGGAAATATTAAGAGGTACAAAGACCAATGCCATTGTTTATTAGGGAATTGTTGTTTTGCATGACTTGCCAGTTGGCTAGTCTGTGTAATTGTTTTAATGATCCAAGTGGAATTTCTCCCTCTTGTTGTGAAAAGCTTTTCCTTATGAAGTCATGAGAAGATTAGGTTGACCTGGATTCATGCCTTAATTCCTGCCATTAAGAAGGCTTCCTCTTCCCTTTAGCTCCCCCTTTCCCCAATACATTTAATTGGGGATAATACATCATAATAATTATACTTTGCCCTTCTATAATCCCATCCAGCTGAAGACCTCAAAGTACTTTACAAACATTTATTAAGCCTCACTGCTCCACTGTGAAGTAGGTGGCATTATCACCAGTTTGTAGCTGGCACAGCGCAGTTAAATAACTTGTCCCAGGAAGCCTTTGGCAGAGCTGAGAATACGAACCATGAGTCCTGAATCCCAATCCTGGTCTTTAATCACCAGAGCCCCCCTCCAGCCCTTGAGGGGGTTTCCTGATTAACTGATAGCTCAAATGACAGCCTTTGCAGAACTCCATGGATTGGAGCTAGTTTTCTTTCCTGGCAAGCATCTAATCTAAGGTACTGGCATAGTTCCCACTATTGTAGCATCTGAGAACCCCCTAATCTTTACAGCAGCCCTGTGAGGTAGGACAGTGTGGTTATTCCCATTTTATGATGGGGGCACTGAGGAACCAAGGCCCAGATCCCAAAGGTATTTAGGCTCCTACATGCCACTGATGTCAGTGACTTGCCCAATATCACACAGGAAGTCTGTGGCAGAGGGAATTGAACCCAGATCTCCCAAATCCTATGCGAGGGCCCTAACCACTGGACCATCCTTCCTCTCTATAAGTGGAATCACCCTTCTTTTCCACACCCCCCCCCTCAAATCAGTGCCTCTCTGCTGGCTTCTGACTAGAACCCAGAGCTTAAAGTTCAGCCAGGTTCACGATCTTGAGGTTTTCTTTGAGTTTCTGGCTTGCACAAACCCAAGCAAATACTAACAGATGCCCCATTTTAACCCCCACCCTCTGCCATGACACCCTCTTCCCCCACAGACCAACTTGGGATCCTCCCTCATTCCCACTCAACCTTCTCCACCTTTAGACCCTGGCTTCCATTTACCACTCGGTTCCTTCTGGGGGCAAGAAGACAGGGGAGCTATTGATCTGATTCTTCCCTTCCCCCACAAGCCCTTGAGGCGGCCGCTGGCTGGTCCCTGCCTACAAATGGGCCCTTTATTGTTGGCCAGATGGCCTGCTGCCCCCATAGGGGATGGATGTCGAGTAGGTTCATTGCTCTGTGTAGCCCACTATTAATACCGACAGTGGAGCTGCCTGCCTCTAAGCCCCACGTTCAGCACCAGGGCTCAGTCTGTAAAGAGAATTCACCCCATTCTAGGGCCTTGGTGCACCTAGAACGTATGACAGGCCAGGCAGTTTCCCTATTACCTGGCAGGTGTTGGGATTAACGGTTGAGGGTTTAGGTAACAGTTGGCTATGGGGTGTAGAAAAAAGGTATCTTTATAGCCTGCAGGAATTCAGGTGGTAGAGCAAACTTTGCTATTCCACTCTCTGGCATTCTTCCCCTCCTCCCCATCTGATAAACCACTGTGCATGTTACCGTGAGCAAGCCCATTAGATACATGGAAACGAATAAGCAAATAAATAAAAGAAAGAAGTAAATAAAAGTCACTTGCGATTTTGGAGCACTTGGGTCTCAGTCAAGTTGGCATGGGCCAAAGATTCCAAATGTGGCCATTGATTTTGGGTGTTAAGGATCCATAACTCCCAGTGAAGTCAATGGAAACGAGGTATGGTCCACAGCTAAGAGAAAAAAAAATCATGCTTTAATAATAATGTTATGCTGCAGGTGGTGATGACTGCCAGCAGCTGTCTTTCATCTATGTGCAGTCACAGGGCTCTTTGAGGAGCTGATGGGTGTGCTTTCATTTGGGTTAAATGAGGGAGCAATAAAATGCCGCTTTGCTTAGAGAGAACTGAAACAGAAGCCACTGTCCGAGGTTCTGGGCTGTATGGGAAGGCCGGAGCTTGAACGCACCTCAGGGAGAATACAAGGGGTTTCCCTGGAACTGATTGGAACCGTAGAGGCTGGGCTATTGATTGGGGAGTTGTGTGTCAAAGGCAGATGGAGCCAGAGAGCTAGAGAGTCACTAGTGAGCGTGGCCCTGGGCTGAAGCCAAGAGAGAACTTTTTGGGTACAGGACTGGCTGGAAAGTAGCCTTGGATGTATGAGTAGGAAAATTACCTCCTACTGCATTCAGGGAAACAACTTTGTGGACATTCTTTGTCAATAGAGAGGCACTAAAGAAATATTTGACTCATATTATCAGTTTCCCCTCCTAACAGAAACAACCCAGCAAATACTGGCCCAAATTCTTGCCACTTGGGCTAAGGGGCAACAGTAATAAGGAGCTCTTATGCAGTACTTTGCATCAGTACACCCCCAAACACTTGACAAAGGAGGTCGGTATCATTACCCCCATTTCACAGATAGGGAAACTTTTGCCCAGAGCAGGTAAAGTCCAGCAGCAAATTTTGAAAAAGAACCTGGTTTTTCTGAGTCCCAGGCCAGTGCGCCATCCACTAGGCCATGCGGGTGTCTCAGCACAGCCAACCAAAAATTGAGGCACTTTGGCCTGAGTTCCCATGCTGACTTTCTTGCCCCTTTACAGTACCAGAGTGGTGCAAAGGGGCCTTAGAATGAATATGAATCTCGCTCTTGGAGCCAATATCCTTCTTAAAAATGCGGTGTTTCTCTTCCTCCAGGCATGAGTCTTTTCTCTCTGACACTACTGGAAAACAGGGCCCTGTTGCCTGTTTTCTCCTTTCATTCCCAGGACATACATTAAAAGGCTTTGTAAGGAATCCCAGCCTGTATGTTTTGTTCTCACTCGGAGACCCGCCCCCCATCTGATCTGCACATTATCACTAGGAAATAGGGTTTAATCGCTGCAGAAGGTAAACGGAGCCGTTATCGCTTCTTGAGGGTTGCATTAAGCGGCTGTTTGGACTTGGCTTTGTTGACACGGCTTGGTGTATTTTAGAAATATGTTTCAATGTTAGATTCTTTTGAGCCAAATAGCTCCCCTGGGACAAACCCAGCTGCCATTGTTCTTTTGTTTTCCTCTTCTGCTCATGGGACCTGTTTTTCATGTCGGCGGTATCAGTGATATAACAGGGCTTGGATCATAGTCATGTGTTTTAGGAACTAACGTCCTCTAGGTGTCCCCAGAGCAGGTAAACCACAGACAGAAATAGCACAAGAGTCCTCCTGCCAGGGGCCTTCAACCTTGCCTTGAAGGCCCCATCTTTTTAGTTGGGGCAAGTAGCTCCGACTGTCCTGCCCATTTAGTCCCTGGCTTTTCTGCAGAAGCTCTCAGCCCAGGGACCGACTCGTCCTGAAGGCTCTGGTTTTTGTGACACGGCCGTGGGTCAGTTAGGAATTGGAATGAGAACACCACCATGTTTCCTGTAGATCACAGATCAGGTCTCAGATAGTATAGCCCTTGCTCCCTGCTGATCTAGGCTGGACAAACACCTGTCAGGGGTGGTCCAAGTATACTTGGTCCTGCCTCAGCTCAGGGAGCTGGATTTGATGAACTGCAAAGGTCCCTAACATTTCTGTTACTGACTCTCCACTGTCTGCTCTCCCCATGTCCCCCTGTAGGGCAGCTGGCCTGTTTCCCCAGCCCAGGAAGGATGAAATGCCATGCCCAGATTCTGTTCAGGCCCTTCCTTCAGGGCGCAGTTTATTCCTCCAACAAAATACCCACAAAGTAGCTGCAAAATGAAGCTATTCCCCTGACCAAAGCAGGCTGCAGGGGCCCAGAAGCTTCTCATTGTATCTCTTCTCCACTGGTCATCGCAGCCATCTGCTTCCCCCACTCCCTTTCCAAGGGAACCCTCTCAGCCCTTTATAGGAACCACTTGACTCTTTCCCAGCTGCATCTGATAATCTGCCCGGCCCAGACATGTCTTCTTAAAGGGGCTCTGTCTCCAAACAGGGCTGACTGGGCCCAGAACCCTTGGCCCTTAAAAAGGCAAACCACCCACCTATACACACATTCTCATGTAGTCAGAGAGGTATCTATCACCATCCACGCTGCAGCCTTTTGCCCAATCCAGTTTTGCTTCTAGCTCCAGATTTTCCTCACTGAAACATGTCCCACCCCATGGCTAAATGGGAATAGGAGAAGGTGGATCTGGGCTCAATGAGAGGCGCTTTCAAGAATGCCACTGATCAGGCAGTGTGCTTTTAAAACTCCATCTTCTTTCCTCCCAGAGACAGGGAAAGATGATGCAGTGTTGCCAGTTCACGTGATTTTCTGTGAAGTCTCATGATATCTGGCATTTTCTTAAAGCCCCAGCTCCTGGAGTCATGTGACTACACCAAGACCAGAACTTGCATTTAAAAAAAAAAATCAGTTTCTATCCCTTGTGGTTGCAAAGATATACTTGAAAGTGTGACCCTTAGATGCTCCAACACCTGGAAACAAATGGAAAGAACCTCAAATGTATTATTATGAGCTCATGATTTTAAAGCCAATCCCCATGTTTGGTTTTTTTGGGGCCTGACTCTTGATTTTTGAATAGTCGGGGTTGTCAACATTGTGATGGGAGCTGGGACACAAGGTTGCTTCTTGTTAATGTAGTAATAATAAACTCCTTGGCATTTAGCCTTGATATTTTAGTCCAGGATATGGTTATAACCTATCTTATAAACAGGAGGCATCATCTAAGTATCTAGGTAACTAGCCGTGGTTATACACAAAGAAAATACAAGCGAGTAGGGTCTTGTACATTTCAATATGTCACCTGTGTACAGGAACGGAACTGACAGAACCACAGCAAAACAAATCAAAAGAATCCTTGTGATCATATGTAGCCATAAATCAGGCAAAGTTGAAGATATTCCTGTGTAATGCATGTTATTCCTCAGGTGTTCACTAGATGGCCTTCTTCTCACATGCAATCACTGGAAATGTAAGGAGTCAAGAAGCAAAGACCTTTCCCCTATTTGTCTGCAGTCTGTGTGCTTGATTTGTAATTAAACTCTGCTTCCCATTCATGTAGCTAATGGGGGCTGGTTGAAGTTTTTCCATTGAAGCTGGGGTATTATTTTTTGTTGTTGAAGAAAAATAGTTTTTTGGGCTAAATGAAATTTTTTTGCGAAATATCATCTGCTTTTTGCAGAAAATATTGAGGTTTGGTCAAAACTTTTTGGCTGAAAGTTTTCTATAAAAAGTCAGATTTTTTCAAGGAAAGAACTCGTATTCCGGACTAGTTTTGTTTCTAACTTAGCAGCGGTTTGTGGGGGCAAGAGAGAACTGCAGGAGGTTCTGCTAGGAGTTTATCCCAAATCTGCAGAACCGTAGCTTTCTAGCCTACGCTTTACACAATGTGTGTGTGATACCTTCAGCTGCAGATGTGCTTGAAATAAGCCTATGTGGGTTGCATTGTGGGTGAGCCCATACTATAGCACAAGAAAAGCTTGTGCACCTAAACATTTAGGTCCGTCCACACTCTTCAGAAACAGCGTAGCCGTGTTAGTTCAGAGTAAGACTCAAGGGCTGGGTGGGGATATAGCTTTTGAGGCAGCTGGTTTGCGGTTGTAGACTTCCCTTCCTGAGAAGATCAGGTTCACCAGATCCAAATGCAGGAGCCATCTTTACACCCTAGCTTTCCTTCACCAATACCAATAAATCTTCACATTACACCTCTGTCCTGCTGGGAGAGGAGAGAGGGGCCATATTTCCATGCTAACAGACCTGTTAGCACTGTGACAATCTTGGGATCTATGAGAGAGAGCTGCAAGGTGGCATGTTGAGGACCCAGATCCAGCAGGGTCATCCCCGGACATGGTTAAAACCTGATTTGGGCTTGGTGTTTAGATGGGGCTGAATCCTGTTCTTAGCTGCATTCCTGAAGGGTTTTACCGATCTGCTGCAGACCTTTGAACCCCATTTATGCCTGAAGACTTAACTGTATTTTAACCATTTCAGGAGCCTTCCCTGGTTTAATCTAGTCCTCCTGCACAAGGACCAAAGGAAGAGGCAACAAGCTGAAATCTGGACAGGGACTTCCATTTCCCTGGTTTATGAAGAGGCAGCTGTTGAGTGTGTGGGTGAGAGATGGAAGCTCTGCCCTTGCTGGGTGATTTGCACATCAGGTTGTAGCAGCTGTTAGACAACTAATTTATGGCTCCGTCCTCCAGGAGGCAGCACCAGCATCAGAAGCTGTGGGAGGATGTAAAGGGATAGGGATAGGCTACCCCTACACACCTCATCATGGCCAGGGGCAGCCCCACAGGTATACCTGACCTTACTTTACCCCAACTGGCGGTTAACCAGTGTGCTTGTTTGATCAGGGCAATGACAAGCCAAGCACCCTAATTGATATAGGATGGTGTCATTTGCGGGAGAATTACCTAAAAAGGAGCACTTGGACAAAAGTTTAAGGCTCTTACCTCAAAGAGGTAAGTGGGTCACTCAAAACTTAAGACTCTGAGTCTGGTTAGACCAGTCTTCAGGGGGCTGGAGCAGAGATCACCACCCCTGGCTAATTGCACGGTTTCAAGTCTACACCCCCTCTCACTCAGCTTCCTTCTCCTATTTTAAATAGGGTTGTCCTCCGGTGGAGCACGGAGCCACCTTGATTGGGTGCAGGTGGTTCTGATTGCAGCTCCTGGCTGGCCCTTTAAGTGTAGCATACTCCTTCGTAGAAGGATTTTACCTGGGCAGCATGACAGCTGGTTCTGTTCACCCTGCAGAAATGGAGTGGGCAGTGGAGCAAAGGGAGGACATGTGCTCCCAAAGGAAAAAAAGCACAGAAGGGGAGGACTTGCCCAGAAAGGCCCCAAAAGAACTCGGTTTTGCTTTAGCATCTCCCGTGCTGTGCACTGGCTTCAGGGAAGATCATAGAATTGTAGGACTGGAAGGGACATCGAGCTGTCATCTAGTCCAGTCCCCTGCACTTGTGGCAGGACTCATGATCTAGACCATCCCTGATGGGAGTTTGTCCAACCTGCTCTTAAAAATCTCCAGGGATGGAGATTCCACAACTTCCCTGGGCAATTTATTCCAGTGCTTAACCACCCTGACAGTTAGGAAGTTTTCCCTAATGTCCAACCTAAACCTCCCTTGCTGCAATTTAAGCCCATTGCTTCTTGTCCTAGCCTCAGAGGTTAAGAAGAACATTTTTTCTTCCGCCTCCTTGTAACAACCTTTTACCTACCTGAAAACTGTTATCATGTCCCCCCCTCAGTCTTCTCTTCTCCAGACTAAACAAACCCAGTTTTTTCAATCTTCCCTCATAGGCCATGTTTTTTAAACATTTAATCATTTTTGTTATTCTTCTTTGGACTCTTTCCAATTTGTCCCCATCCTCCCTGAAACGTGGTGCCCAGAACTGAACACAATACTCCACTTGACGCCTAATCAGCGCAGAGTACAGCGGAAGAATCATTTCTCGTGTCTTGCTTACAACACTCCTGCTAATACATCCCAGAATGATGTTTGCTTTTTTGGCAACGGTATTACACTGTTGATGCATATTTAGCACTATGACCCCCAGTACTCCTTCCTAGGCAGTCATTTCCCATTATGTATGTGTGCAACTGATTGTTCCTTCCTAAATGGAGCACTTTGCATTTGTCCTTATGGAATTTCATCCTATTGACGTCAGACCATTTCTCCAATTTGTCCAGATCATTTTGAATTTTAATTCTATCCTCCAAAGCACTTGCAACCCCTCCCAGCTTGGTATCACCCGCAAACTTTATACGTGTACTCTGTATGCCATTATCTACATCACTGATGAAGATATTGAACAGAACCAGACCCAGAACTGATCCCTGTGGAATCCCACTCGTTATGCTCTTCCAGTGTGACTGTTAACCACTAATAACTACTCTCTGGGAACGGTTTTCCAACCAGTTTTGCACCCACCTTATAGTAGCTCCATCTACATTGCATTTTCCTAGGTTATTTATGAGAAGGTCATGCGGGACAGCTTTACTAAAATCAAGATATAGCACGTCTACCGCTTCCCGCCTATCCACAAGGCTTGTGACCCTATCAAAGATGCTGTAGGCACAGCTTGCAAATAATGCACAGTAAAGGGCCAGACTGATGGCTGTTCTAGCGGTGTAAATTAAGGGTCACTCGACTGCAGAGGAGTTACTCCTGATTTACACCCGTGCAACTCAGTGTGGCTCAAAGACGGTAGAAACGGTGCAGATCCCCAGTGTTCTGCATGCAGCCACCAAACTTACAGGACCTTAATTGAGAGTTGTGAGGCTGTGATTTTCCAGTGCCCCTGCTAATGTGATCAGTCTGCTGGTGACTGGATACCCTCTAAAGAGAGTACTTAGCACAGGCAGAGGGTGTGACTTTTCAGTGTCACCTTGTCCTGCTTCTAACTTGAGTGGCGCACACCCCATTTGGGTGCTGAGCCAGGGCCTGGCAAGCCCCTTAGCTGGAGTAAGTAGACATAGCTCCACTGACTTCAATGGGACTATTCCAATTGACAGGGGCTGATGAGCTCTCTCTTTGGGTTTAGTTTCCTTAGAGTTTGGGAGTGAGAAAAAAATACATTGTGCTTGCCAAGGTGGCCTCACTTTTGGAAACAGACACATGGAGCAGAGGCAGAACCTTCATTTCATTGAGTTTTCAAACCATACAAATCAGAACAAAGACCACTGCAATTTGCACCAATTCACTGAAAGTGAAATGCTGGGTGTGACTCTCCCAACCTGCATGTTTCATTGTGAGTTATACTGGTGCAAAGGGAGTGCAAAACTGCACCACAGCGGAACGGCAGCATTTTGAACAGTGGTAAATGCCTCTGCAACGTTGCCAGGCAGTGGTGAGTCAGGTCCATTCATTTTAATGAATATAAATACTGGTAAATGCAAAGTATAATAGGTCACCATGAATTCACGCCCCCACCTGTGGTGCTGATTTACCACTTGGTCTGTTTTATACTAGCTAACTAGAGCAGTTAGCATAGAAATCCAGTGTTTCTGCTGATACAATTGTCTGTCCCATTTGTGCAATGCCTTAATACCACACAAATATTTGTACTCACAAGGAGGGGACCCCCAAGCAAACCCCTGGTTTAGATCACATGCACGTCCATGGTGAGGACAGCATGAATTTGGCAGCTTGGAACCATCATTCCTCAGAGTTGTTAGCAGCTTTATAATAATTATCCAAGCATTATTTATCCAATTATAACATCATTAAAAGTGTTATGGCGCCTTTCCTCTTGCAAGGCACATTAAAGACATGACAATTCCCCTGTGTGGTAGATGTGTCAATACTACAGAGAGAGAGAGATTAAAACCATGGTTGAAGTTTGTAGAATAAATGTGTTTCCGTTACAGAACTGAAGTAGTTAGCAAATACAATAATTAGTAGGTTGAGTCAGCAGGTAACAGATGACAAGGTACAGCAGTCAAAGAGCAGCAATGTGAGTTTCTTAAGCTGCATTGTCAGACAAAGCACTGAGCTGGGTTACAGCCAGGGCAAGAGAACCTGATGGAGGTGGGGGAGATCCTAGCCAAGGAGAGAAATAACCCCTTCCATGGATGGAGAGGAGAGAGAGAGTGGTCTGGTCTAGGGGAGAGACATCCCCAAAGGGAGAGTCATAGCTCCATACCTCAATGCCAGATAGAAGGAGAAGGGAAGCCTGTGCTGGTAATTACAACTTCTGTCATTAACGTGAAATAGAAAAGGAGCTGATGGCAGTGTCACGAGGAGGCATTTGGATCTGGGTAATCTGGGTGCCTGCTGTCACGGCAATGAATGTTTACCAAATATGCAAAATTAGGGCATTGACCCAGAATTTCATCGCCAGATTTTTGTAGTGCTCGCCTTGTAGATTTCTGTACCATCTCACCACGCAGAGAGGCCTCAAAGGCTCTCAGCTGAGGCCATGCAGGAGTGTGCAGTGTATTTCATCGAACATTCCTGAGCTCACTCGTGCTTTCAGCTTTCTCCCACGTGCCTCGAGAGCCTAGAAACTCGCCAAGCACATTCTCCATGATATGGTGGAACTGATTCTGGAACTTTAAAAAGCCCCAGCAGCTTGGACACTAAGGTTGACAAGTTTTGTAGTGCGGAAGGGACCTTGGGAACCCTCATCTCATCGAATCTACTGCCTGCCACACTGGTATAATTGCATTAAGGGTGGTGCAAACCTCCCTGTCACACACTCGTCTTAAAGAGACGGTAATGCCTAAATCTAATGCTGATCACATGGTACTAACCAGACTCGCTGCACAGCCATGCTAATTACCATCGTTTGAACACAGCTGTTGTGAACAGAGTCCAACACCTTGTCTACACTGGGAATTTGTCCTGATTCAAGCAATCGGTGGCCTGACACCAATGAATGTTGCTAACGGCATTTTGGGCTGTATAAGTAGGGGCATTGCCAGCAGATCAAGGGACATGATCATTCCCCTCTATTCGGCATTGGTGAGGCCTCATCTGGAGTACTGTATCCAGTTTTGGGCCCCACACTACAAGAAGGATGTGGAAAAATTGGAAAGAGTCCAGCGGAGGGCAATAAAAATGATTAGGGGTCTGGAGCACATGACTTATGAGGAGAGGCTGAGGGAACTGGGATTGTTTAGTCTCCAGAAGAGAAGAGTGAGGGGGGATTTGATAGCTGCTTTCAACTACCTGAGGGGGGGTTCCAAAGAGGATGGAGCTCGGCTGTTCTCAGTGGTAGCAGATGACAGAACAAGGAGCGATGGTCTCAAGTTGCAGTGGGGGAGGTCTAGGTTGGATATTAGGAAACATTATTTCACTAGGAGGGAGGTGAAGCTCTGGAATGGGTTCCCTAGGGAGGTGGTGGAATCTCCTTCCTTGGAGGTTTTTAAGGTCCGGCTTGACAAAGCCCTGGCTGGGATGATTTAGTTGGGAATTGGTCCTGCTTTGAGCAGGGGGTTGGACTAGATGACCTCCTGAGGTCCCTTCCAACCCTGATATTCTATGATTCAATGGAGACACTATCTATACCCAAGTGTAGACAAGGTAAGCCGTGGTTTGCACTGGGGTGGCATTCCCTGGTTTGAAACAGATGCAAATGGCAGCTTACCTTGTCCACTCTGGTGCAGCTGTGTCAGCAAGTGGCCACCAACAACTGGAATTGGACAAATAGGCCATGTAGACAGGACCCGGTCTTACTCTCCCTGACCATGGATGGAGATTTTTGTCTGAGACTAGTGCTGCTCCACTGTGGAATCTATCATAGGGTGTTATCAAGATATACTTCTTTTCCCAGGCCTTCCCACCAGGTTTCCTTGCTGGCTGATAAAGCAGCAGACAGCAGAGGGGACAGGTCTCTCTACAGCACAGTTGGAGTAGCAGCCGTCCCAGAAAAAATCTCTATGTTCACCTTAGATATGGAAACCGATCAAGACCCTAGAATGCTGTTAGTAACAGCTGTATTATAACATGTTAAAAGTAGGAGGTGGAAAATGGGGGAGAGGGGGAGATAAAAGGGAGGATCCACTCTTGGGAACCTCATGCCACCTCCCCCATCCATAACTCCTGCTTTGTCCTTCTGGAGGTCTCGTTTTCCCTGATGGCTAGTGCGGTCTTCCTGTTGATAACGGTCTAGGTCCTCATACTTCTCCAGCACCTTTCATCCAAGGATGTCACTGTTCTTCTGTGCTGAAGCCCAGAGAGTTTAAGCGGTTTGCCCAAGGCATCAGAAAGTCAGTGGCAAAAACAGGAATTGAGCCCAGGAATCCCTTGTTTATTATACTAGCCAATCGGCATACGTTACACACCATCTTAACATGCATTACATATTCTATGATTACAAATATTAGCACAAAGCTTTATATTTGAACGCTATTTTGCTTACACTGGTATCCCATAACACTTTGCAAAGCTGAAGTCAGCTTTGGCCCTAGCAAACACTAAATTTGTTCTATGACCCCGTCGTGGTGCCTTCATGGGTAGCGGAATACAGGATCCGAAACAGAGATAAGACAAGTAAAGAACAAAAGAAGAAGTTAAGTCCCAGGCAGAGACTGCGAAGAGTTACAAAAGGATCTCTCAAAACTGGGTGACTGGGCAACAAAATGGCAGATGAAAGTCAATGTTGATAAATGCAAAGTAATGCACATTGGAAAACATAATCCCAACTGTACATATAAAATCATAGGGTCTAAATTAGCTGTTACCACTCAAGAAAGATCTTGGAGTCCTTGTGGATAGTTCTCTGAAAACCTCCACTCAGTGTGCAGCAGCGGTCAAAAAAGTGAACAGAATGTTGGGAATCATTAAGAAAGGGATAGATAATAAGACCGGAAATATCATATTGCCTCTATATAAATCCATGGTACGCCCACATCTTGAATACTGCATGCAGACATGGTCGCCCCATCTCGAAAAAAGAGATATTGGAATTGGAAAAGGTTCAGAAAAGGGCAACAAAAATGATTAGGGGTATGGAACGGCGCCCATCTGAGGAGAGATTAATAAGACTGGGACTTTTCAGCTTGGAAAAGTGATGACTAAGGGAGATAATATAAAGGTCTATAAAATCATGATTGGTGTGGAGAAAGAGTAAATAACACTTCCTTATTTACTTTCTCATAACACACAAACTAGGGGTCACCAAATGAAATGAATAGGCAGCAGGTTTAAAACAAACAAAAGGAAATATTTCTTCACACAATGCACTGTCAACCTGTAGAACTCCTTGCCACAGGATGTTGTGAAGGCCAAGACTATAACAGGGTTCAAAAAAGAACTAGATAAATTCATGGAGGATAGGTCCATCAATGGCTATTAGCCAGGATGGGCAGGGATGGTGGCCCTAGCCTCTGTTTGCCAGAAACTGGGAATGGGCAACAGGGGATGGATCACTTGATAATTACCTGTTCTGTTCATTCCCTCTGGGGCACCTGGTATTGGCCACTGTTGGAAGACAGGATACTGGGCTAGATGGACCTTTGGTCTGACCCAGTATGGCCATTCTTATGATATATTTTATTATTATTATTATTAAATTAAGGAACAGTTGCGAATGGGTGGATTGGGTTTTAGTGACGTACAGAGAGTTTTGTAACTTGTAAAACCACACTATAAATATAGCTAGCTTAAATGCATATTTTGGAAGCACACTTTCCGTGTAAGGTGAACATCCTGCAAGATAAAAATTGGTCGCGTGCCAGTAATACATTTTAATGTTTTTAGAAGGTCTCTTTCTAGAAGTCTATAATATCTAACTAAACTATTGTTGTATGTAACGTAAATAAGGTTTTAAAAATGTTTAAGAAGCGTCATTTAAAAATAAATTAAAATGCAGAGCCCCACGGACCGGTGGCCAGGACCCGGGCAGTGTGAGTGCCACTGAAAATCAGCTTGCGTGCCGCCTTTGGCACACGTGCCATAGGTTGCCTGCCCCTGTTCTAGATTCTGCAGCCAATGCCATGAAGTGGGGATAGGATGTTCACCTGGAGGAAGGTTCTCTTTCCTATATGCTTTTGTACTGGGTTCACAAGTCCTGCACCTTGCATTGCTCGTCACCTTCAGAGACATTTTTTTCTCCTGGTGAGAAACTGCATTATGATTTACATGGAAGACAAGGGTTCGATGTGTTTTGCAGAAATGGGGTTTTTCACTGGGTTTGCTAACCGTGAGAAACTCTCTTTTAGTTTACAGTCTTAGGTCCAAATCGTCAACCCCACTTTAGCTGTGCTGGGCCATTCCAGCAGCACCAAGGAAAACAAAAATTAGTAGATCCAGCTATCTGAGGATTTCCCCTTACAGCTGTCAGTTTGCGGGGGGTGGGGGGTGACTGGGAGAAGTATATGGCAAGAACACCCTTACACTCCAGTGATCCCCTGGCTACAGGAATGATCCCTTGGAGACCATTATAGCTGGTAGACCATAGAGCAGTCCTGAGGTTGCTCTAAGTTATGCCAGGGGGTGAACTGACATCCAGCAGCCCTGGGGATCAAGGTATGTTTACAGTGCAATCATAGGGTAGGATTCCAGCTCATGTAGCCATACATGAGTTAGCTTTAATCTAGCTAGCTTGAGCACGGAAGCAATGAAGGAGCAGCAGCAGGCACTTCAGCACGGACTACCCCCGTGAGTAATTAGTGTTGCAGGCGGCCGTGCACAGCATACACTGAAGTGGGGACTCCCACAGCTTCACTTCTCTGGTACCCAAGCGAATTAGATTAAATCAAGCTTGGATGTCTCTCCGTGAGCTGCAATCCTACCCCATCATTGCAGGGGAGACGCACCTTTAGAGCCACGTTTGCTGCCTCCAAACTGTGTCGAGCAGAGTTCTGGCACTGCTGAAGATCTGGCTCCTAGAATTGACAGCACCTCTGACCGGTCCCCCTGGAAGTGCTAGCATGGGCCCTGAATCCTGCAAATTCACTTTAAGAACCGGAATTTTCTCAGGGATTTTGAGAAGGACTCATTAAACTTCTCACTAGCGAAGTTGTAGATCAAGGGATTGAGACAGCAGTTCACCATGGTGAAAAGCCAAGAGGCATAATACACAATTTCCACCTGGTGCAGGCGCTCACAGGACAGGTCGTAATACTTTACAATCACTCCTATGGTCCGGCTCACATGCAGTGGCACAAAGCAGATGACAAAGATAGCCAGGGACACCATTATCATCTGTAAGGACTTCGTTTTCATCACCCTGCCCCGGAGGCTCGTACTGTTCATTTTAGCAATGGTAGCTCCCAGCAAGGCATAGCAGGTCAAGGAGATGCCAAAGGGGAGGAGGAAGTTGACCGTCACCAGGAAGATACTGTAGTACAAGTAAAGAGAGGTGAACTCCGATTGATGGATACTCATGCATTTCACAGAGCCATCGATGGATGAAGTCTTGAGGACGACGAACAAGGGCAGCCCTTGGATGCTTAGGAGAAACCATACAAACAAGCTGAGCTTCTTCAGGAAGGACTTCTTCTTCCAAAGGGTCCTGGAGCTGTAGTGAACGACAGCAATGTACCTGTGAATGCTGATGAGCGTCAGGAAGTAGATGCTGCCATATAAGTGAGTGCTGAGGATGAAGATTTTGAGCTGGCAGAGGAACTGACCAAATGGCCAGCTGTTGCCCATGCTGAAATAGGCAACAATCAGCGGCACAATGGGAATAAGAAGGGCATCCGCTAAGACTAGGTTGAACTGGAGGATCATGCCAGAATTCCACTGCTTGATATGGAACCAGAATATCCACAGACTGATGCTGTTCAGAACGAGGCAGGCCAAGAAGAGAATGCTCAGCAGGACGGGGATGACATGGGGCAGCACCTGTGGCTTGCACTCTGTGCTGGCGTTCGTGACAGGATGAAAGCTGGTGGCGCTAAACAATTGGGAAGAAGTCTCCATACTTTGGGTGACCTGCAGCAGAAGGGGCAAGAAAGAGAAAGTATTGACACTTTTAGGGTCCCTCTTCTCCTTTGATGAGATAACGATGAGCCGAATTTTAGAACAATGCCAGGAAGTATGTCAGAAGCAGGTCTGCAGCACAGTTACTGGGTCCTGCAAGTCCACTGCAATATGATGTCCCTTTGGCTAACGGCATCTGCCAAGCATATTAAACTAAGTATTTAGCCAACCAAAGAATGAGATACAGTAGATAGGGCTGAATTTGGCTTGCTCTTTCATAAGCAAATGCAAACCCATGGAAAACAGTAGCTTTGAGCCTGCTTATACCAGGGTTCAATTTTCCCAGTGTATTACGGGGAAAGCGAAAAGGTTACATTTAAAGCACCGAGCAAATTATTATAGGTGGGTCCTAAGAACTGAAGTCCTGTCTGCTCCCCATGGACCTGTAAATAGCTGGGATGTTTTTCTTAGTAATAGGGGCTTTGGCCAAAAGTTTCCCCTCTTCCCACTGTTGTGCGAGGTGTTTTACATGGCTGATTGCTGCCCTTTGCCCCAGAGATGGCTGCATTTCAGTTGTGTAGCATACTTTCTGAAGCACTTTTGGATTCTTCAGTAATGTCAGGCATTACTGACTACCCCAGGGGAAACGTTGGAACAAATGAGCCCTGACCCAGTGTATTTTTAAACACTTGGTTCCAAAAGCCACTTGTAAAATGCTGGAATCATCCACTTTAGAAAGACTTCACACCCGTTCAATGAAATATTCAACTGCATTTCCCTCTCAGTGCATTGTCTTATGGGTCTTGTAATTCAGGTGGATCTGACCCAGAAGAAAATATTTCAGTTCAATTTTCCTGATGGCAAATTGGAATTTCTCCCCGCCCCCCCCCCCCCCCGAAAGTTTTGATTTTGCAGAAATTGCATTTGCTGTCAGAAAATCATCCCGGCAGGAAATTCCCAACGCGCTGGGAGGCAGCAAACGCCTCCCAGGTCAGGTACTGAGACTCAGGAGAGCAATATCTGATATTGTTGAGCATAAGCCCTACTTCAGAGCGCACCAGTCCTGGGGTCTTTTGTTGAGGGAGGGCAGAGGGGATGAGAGTGATGATGGACTGCTCTGCCACTCCCCCCAAGTCTTTCCTGGTGTTAACCCCTCCACCTCCCAAGCCCTGTAACACAGCTACCTTTCTTCCCGCCAACAAGGACCAGACGGGATTCCCCTTTGGGACCCCCAAATGCTGCTCTTTTAATTAGAATCTTCAGGGCAGGACACAGAGCTGTGACCTGGCAGGCACACATGGGACTTGGTTCATTTTAATTGACCATCACCTGGGCCCACACAAGTGAAGCCCTCAGCCCCACTGACAGGTTGTTTACTGCTCAATTTTCAAACATGGGAGCCTAACGTTGGGGATGGAGGTCATGGGTAGAGCCACGCAGCTTCACCCCTTCCACCCAAGGCCCTGCCCGTACCCCACCTCTGCCAGAGCCTCGAGCGCCCCCCCTTCCTCACAACCGGAGGAGCCCCAGCCGAACCCCCCCGGGCTCCTGCCAGCTTGGGGGAGAGGGTGGAGCATGGGCGGGGCCAAAGTTTATCCTCCCCTGGCCTGTTATACCTGTGTCATAAACATACAGTTAAGGATTAATTCCTCTTTTACCTGTAAGGGGTTAAGAAGTTCACATAACCTGGCTGACACCTGACCAGAGGGACCAACGGGGGACAAGATGCTTTCAAAGAGGGAGGAGGGAAAAGCCTTTGTCTGTTCTGTGTGGGCTTTTGCCAGACAGGGAGAAGGAACCATCCCACTCTTAACACGGTAGTGAGTAATTAGAGAAGGAATGTATTAAATTTCTGTTGCAAAATAGAGGGAGAATCAAATTGGGTTTCTGTGTAACTTTAAAGTTTTGCCCAGAGGGAAATCCTCTGTGTTTTGAATCTGTTGTCTGTGAGATTATCTTGCTTTCTTATCTCACAGAGGTATTCCTTTCACCTTTTTTTTTGGCTTTAATTAAAATTCTTCTTTTAAGGGGAAAAAAAAGTAATTTAATAAATTCTTTCTCTAATTACTACTCTGTTAGGAGTGGGATGGTTCCTTCTCCCTGTCCGGCAACAGCCCACACAGAACAGACAAAGACTTTTTCCCTCCTCCCTCTTTGAAAGCAGTTGTCCTCCCATTGGTCCCTCTGGTCAGGTGTCAACCAGGTTATGTGATCTTCTTAAGCCCTTACAGGTAAAAGAGGAATTAACCCTTAACTGTATGTTTATGACAATCCGCCGCCCACGATGTATATCCATATTAAAGCACCTAAGTAGACATTTCAGGCTCTTAAATCTGCACTGAGGTGCAGGTATTTTGGTGCATAAACGTAGGCACCCTGCAACATCAGTCACTGCTCAGCTTTCGAAGCTTGTGTTGTCCCCCCCAAAATGCCACAGTGTTTTGGACAAAATGCTACGGCGTACCGTACACTACTTCTCATTTTTCGTCAGTCATCTTAAAGCCTGCACAGGCCCGGAAAGGAAGCTCATGTCAGACTGCCTATCAGGCACCCTCAGCGAGCTAGTGCAACTGCTTCTTCCTGCCCTGGGTCCATAACGTGGGGTATAAGACATTCACAGGACTCGTCTCTGGAGACCACATTCACAGCAATGAGCTATGTATTGTTAGCTAGCTAGCTGGGTGTGGCTGGAGCCGTGTGTGGGAGGAAGTGAGCGTGAGAATGTTCATTGTCCCCCCACAGTCACAGAGGTATTCTTAGAACGTACATAGTTTCATTCTCTCATGAGAGAATGAGTTAGACAATTAAATTGCATCTTTCTGTTCACTTCAGGGCCACTCGGTGTCTTTATATTGTGGCTCTCCAAAGAACTGGCTAAAGGATTTGTGAGGGGGTTTAGAGGGGAGTGTTATCTGCTTGTTAGCACAGTGGACCAAGAATCAGGATATCTGGATTCAAGTCCTCGGTTTTCCACCAGCCCTGAGACACCTTGGGTGACTTTAACCACTCTGTGCCTCTTTGTCAAATGGGGGAATCTTAATTATTACCCAGTCCAGGGGTTTGTTGAAGCTTAATTATTGTTTGCAAAGCCCCGATGAGGCTCAGGTGAGAAGAGTTACTGCTATATAATTGCAAATTGCTACCAGGGAAGGTGATGCAAATTCTGCTTCTTGCTACTTTATGCTACAAAGCAATTCCTTCCAGATTAGCATCATAAACCCGTAGCTGCCTCCCAACAGGATCCTCCAAACCAAGCAGCCTACATGGCTTTCCAAAGCAAGTCCGAGACAACAAATGTTAGGGGCCACCTACTTCAGCGGGCAGTGACACTGTACTCAAAGCTATAGACACATTTGGAGTGGACTCTTTCTGCTCTCTCCAGAGCAGTAGCTTTGTTGGCTCAAAGAACGACCACAGATTTCAGACAGGCAGCTGCCCGCTCTACAAGGATAAAAGGCCATGGGCTTCATTTTCCTCTCATGGGGATACATCAGGACAAGAGTGGTATAAAACCAGTGTGAGATCAGGACTGGACTCAGTTCAAAGCCCCCTTCTTGGACCTGATCCTACTCTCCAGGGAAGTTTTGCCCGAGTAAAGAGTGCAGGATCAAGCACCGCATGACGGCGGCACCAGAGTCCGAGCAAGGACTTACAATGATATGCAAGAGGAGAAGATTTGAGGTACAGTACAAAGAAAAGGGCCAGGAATTGCCTAGTAAATTGAGAGCAGCTTTAAACTAACAAAACAAACCAGAAAAAGCCAATTGAGCGTTATTTAACGTGACATGGAATTATACAAGCCATAAACCATAAGCTTTGTAATTACGTAAGGGCCAGATTCTATTCTCAGTCACACCAGTGTAAATAGAATTACTCTGGATTTAAGAGGAGCCGAGAATAGAATCTGACCCTGGATCTCCGCACAAAGCAATCCTTTTGGTTTACTATTCGGCGTTAAAATTCCCCCCTCTTGGCATTCATGCAACCTTATTGACTTCGGGGGTGGGTGGGTTGCCCGGGTCTAATTGAATGGTGAATTTGGCTTTTGGCTATCATCTCATATGCATGTTGATTGTTAAAAACAGAATATTAATAAGCCATTTTGAACAAGCTGTCTGGGGGAAACTTACCACCCTTCTCAGGGAGAGGAGCTGTACTTCACCAGCTGAGTTGCAGCCTTCCCAGCTGGAAGCCACATGGATACAAATTCATTCAAGCTTGCAGATAGAGGCAGAGCTGATGGGACGGAAGAGGCTTAGGTGACTCTCAGGAGGAAGAGACGGTTCGGCAATGACACTGCAGCAGCCTAGGGCGTTTCAGTCAGCAACAGAAGTGGGTGATATAGTGTTCCAGGAAACAGTTTGAGTACTTGTTTTGCAAAAGCACCTTTGAGCTTGTGAGCTCCTGGTCATCTCCCTCTGTGGTGTCTACAGGGCTTGCAGAGACAACAGAGCCTTGAGGCAGCCAACTCCTTCCTCCAAGCAATTCAAGCACCGCCTATGCCCAGGTGGAATTGTACCACTCAGAAAAGGATCAGTCTGCCAGGGGACGAGCGGGATCTGAGCTCCAAAACAGACTTGGAAATGGTTCCCCCCAATAATATACACAAATCCAGGAGGAAACAAGGAGCCAATCTGAAAGATTATAGGGAGTACAGAGCCATCTTGAGCTTGGCAGGCAGAGGGTTACCATTGTCTTGCAGAGTGGTGGATAAACCCACACCTGGTGTGCTGATTGCAGGGTTTGACAGGTGGGGGTGGCCTGGGCAGCTGTGATGAGTTAGACAATCTCAGTTTTGGCCATGAAGCACATCTGCATTACACCCATTTATTACTAGTAATGAAAGTAGCTGGGCAGTGGAGTGCTGATCCAAAGACCATCTCTGAAAAGCCCTCACACCAGTCCCATGAGGGAAATAAGGATGAATAGAGAGATCAGCCCAGGTTGGATCAGCCAGGAATTTACCTACTCAATGAATCACAGAATCATAGAATATCAGGGTTGGAAGGGACCTCAGGAGGTATCTAGTCCAACCCCCTGCACAAAGCAGGACCAATCCCCAGCTAAATCATCCCAGCCAGGGCTTTGTCAAGCCTGACCTTAAAAACCTCTATGGATGGAGATTCCACCATCTCCCTAGGTAACCCATTCCAGTGATTCACCACTCTCCTAGTGAAATAGTGTTTCCTAATATCCAATGAGGAAACTGATGACACTGCTTCTGCTGATATCCCTGTGGCTGACCCAGGAGTAAGGCTCCAGACCAGTATAATCCTAGGGACAAGCCATGGGCCCTAAAGGTAAAGATGTCACACTTACTAATGCCACGGAGAGCAATTTCAAACCCTTTTTATTCCTTGACATCCAGATCAACTCACAAAGGACCATCCAATGACATTTTCTGGGGACTCAGGATTTCATTTTTGTTCACCTTGCCTACTGTACACCCCAAACATCACCCGATTTGAGGGAAAGTCCACAAAGTCTGAGGAAATTGGTTTTATTTTATGTTTAGCAAAATGACTTCCTCCCTGAGATCCAGGCCCATGCCAAATTTGTCATGTTTAAGTTGAGCCATTTTTCAGCTGGCTGTGTGCAAAAAAACGGCCTGCAAAATGGGACTACAGCAGAAAAAGTGTACTGTTGAAACCCGTCCCTCCTTCCCTTTTTATACCACTTGAAAATGGGTGAATGGATTTTGCTCAAGCTTTCAAGCTGAGTACTGAGGCCAATACTTTTTTATATAATTCACGATTAATCTGTGGAACTCACTGCTACAAGATATCATTGAGGGCAAGAGTTTAGCATGAATCTCAAAACATCCACAGGGGGGAGATAGCTCAGTGGTTTGAGCATTGGCCTCCTAAACCCAGGGTTGTGAGTTCAATCCTTGAGGGGGGCCACTTAGGGATCTGGGGCAAAATCAGTACTTGGTCCTGCTAGTGAAGGCATGGGGCTGGACTCAATGACCTTTCAGGGTCCCTTCCAGTTCTATGAGATAGGTATATCTCCATATAAAAATGCATAAGGGGCAACCTTCATGCTTCAGGGCATAAGCTAATCACTGACTGTCGGGGGTTAGGTACACACTTCCCTTATGGGCAGGATATTCCAAAATTGTCCACTCCTTGGTTTCTTGTGCATTCCCCTGAAGCATCTAGTACTGGCCAGTATTGGAGACAATACACTGGACTAGATGGATACTGCTCTGATCTGGCGTGGCAGCCCCAGTGTTCCTCTAAGAAGTTTCAGCCCAAAAGGGAAGTTTCTGTGAAAAGTTAGAGTGGGTTAGAGCGTAGCAATCATATCAACCTTAACCCTAGAGCGTGTGACCACACTGCTTTTCTTAGCTTTGGGGAGACTTCAAACAGTTGCTTCTTTTATAAAGAGCTTTGAGTTCTACTGATGAAAAGTGCTCTAGTAAGACCTAGGCATTATTATTATTATTTATTATGTCCCTACAGGAGCATTTGGGGCAGTGTTTAAGATCACAAATCCACGGCTGCAACCAGCCACATTACTCCAGGCACTGTCCTGCCGTTGTCTGGCACTTCAGGAGTTGTCCAGCAGTTCTCAAAGGCCATGGAGTTCTTTGTAGGTGGGGTTGAACTTACAATTACATATTTCAGCCCTTTGATTGGTTTTCAAAACTGAAAAATAACGGGAGCCATAATGCAGTTGCTGAGGCTGGTCTTGTGCCAGAGACGTGTCTGTTTGCATTGGTTCCAGTTCTCAGATTCTTGTCTGAGGCCCCGTGCAAAGTGTAGCACAAAGTGAAGCAGAAGTGGCCCCTGTAATAGGGATATGGCTTTTGTCATGCTAGTGGGGGTGGTTTTCTTTTAAGGGCCATAATTTCTTTTTATTTTTTTTAACTTTCTTTTTATTGTTTTTATATAACATATAAATACGTAATGAAACAAAACATAAATACGTGCACAAGATGGAAACACCATATAAATAATGACATTCAGTGTTCACTATTTGTAAAACCCGGGGGGGGAAATAAAACAAGTAAATCAACAAACAACCCCTCCCCCCCCGCCCAAACCCGTAGAGGTCACGCAGGCCATCAATTGTTCGAGTGACTAAATAGATAAATAAGTGAGAACATAACCTCTGAGAAAGACTACGATTATGTCATGGAATCTGTGACTTTCAGAGACCTCCGTGACATTTTCTACCCCGGGGCTGGAGCTGTCAGCTAGCAGCCCCGTCTCTCACCCGCAGCTGGCGTCGGGCTCCCAGCAGCTCCTAGCTGTCAGGTAGCAGGGGGACCCAGAGCTCCCAGCCCCCATAGGCAGTGGGGGGACCCCATAGCTCCCAGCTGCTGAGAGTGACGGGGGACCCCAAGGCTCCCACTCGCTGCAGGCCACGGGGCTCCCTGCAGCCACTCAGCCATGGCGGATGGCAAGGGGCCCCCCCAGCAGCAGCCCAGCTTCAGTGGCCCATAGGGGGCCCCAGAGCTCCCAGCCACTGCAGTGGGGAGCGAGGGGATCCCAGAGCCCCCAGCCGCTGTAGGTGCTGGACTCTTCTCCCTCCCCATTTTGTCAGGGATTCACAGACAGGTCACGAGCTTCTGTGAATTTTTTTTATTGCCCGCGACCTGCCCGTGACTTTTACTAAAAATATCTATGACAAAATCTGAACCTCACCTCTGAGTATTGGGGTCTAATATATACTAAACTGCAAAAGGACACAATCGTTTCAGGGGTCACCGCACAGTCTCATGTTTTCCCCAAGCGTCGCTATTAGACAGACTCAGTTTCCCACTGATGCAGCAGCAGAGAGCTCACTAAGCCAGGCTGTATAGAAGGGAGGAATTGCAGATTTCCATTTTCTCAAAATAACTTATTTGGCCACTAAAATTAGTTACTGCAATTACCTGGTCATACCAACATCCAGCACCCCTAAAATACACACGCTTGGAGAAGGAGAGCAATGCTTAAAGGGTTTGAGAAAGCACTGAATATAGTGTTCCAGAAGACATGCATTTTTGGACAGGTATAGAGGATGTGTGGTAGGTTGGCATGGGGCTGTTTGCATCTCCAGCATTCATTCTGGAGTCCAGTAATACCTGTTTAATATCTTGTTCTGGAAGAATCGCAGGGATAAAGAACTTGAGGTAGTTTTCAGATTAAGCCAGTTATCCTCCCAGCTGCAAGGCGAAGGTCATTTCCCCATTTTATTTTGAGACAGAGTTTGAGTGTGTAATGCAATAAGCCACCTATAAACAATTCCTACAAAGTGACTTTTGCATAACACGTTCTTCTAGTGGTGAGAGAGTTGAAACGGACCACTTTGTCACATATCTTTGCATGAATCCTTGAAGAAGAAACTGTGAGCCGGCAGTAGCTGACATTTGTTGCACATGTCCTCGAAGGAGGCCAGTCTGTCATCTTGTATTATATCTTTAATTTTTGTTAATCCTTTTTCTATTCAAGTTGGCTTAAGTATGGAGTTGGCCTTGATCCTGAGGCATGGCTTTGCCCATAGTGGTGTGAGGAGAGAATTAGTAAGATTGGATGCTGTAAACAGCTTAACATATTGCAGGATGCCCCCTGTGGATGCAAAGATACTTGTGGTTTCTTTGACTATAAAGAGTACAAGTGAAACTAACCATGACTGTAGCATCTTTGAATTCTGGTGCTGTGTCTCACAGCAACAGATTAAAACAAGCTCTCCAGGTTTGAATAGAAGGACATCAGATGGCCACACTGCAGGGTGGCTTTTGCACTAGGCACTCATTATGTATTGAGCTTGGGGCTTTTAGCAAAGGACATTTGCTTCTTTTAAAACATGCTTTAGACCAGTGCTTCTCAAAGCTGGTCCGCCGCTTGTTCAGGGAAAGCCCCTGGTGGTCCAGGCCGGTTTGTTTACCTGCCACGTCCGCAGGTTTGGCCGATCACAGCTCCCACTGGCTGCGGTTCGCTGTCCCAGGCCAATGGGGGCTGCGGGAAGCGGCGCGGGCCAAGGGATGTGCTGCCTGCCCTTCCTGCAGCCCCCATTGGCCTGGAGCGGCGAACTGCGGCCAGTGGGAGCCGCGATTGGCCGAACCTGCGGACGTGGCAGGTAAACAAACCAGCCCAGACCGCCGGGGGCTTTCCCTACACGAGCGGCGGCCCGAGTTTGAGAAGCACTGCTCTAGACAATAAAAAGTTCATTCTTGGTGCATTTCAGTCCTATTGTTTTAATAGGACCATGCATTTATTTAAGGCCTATTCTGATACCATCAGCCACATTGAATAGCGCCTCACTGAACAAGTAGTCTCACTGGGTCTCCTAAGTGGCTCAGCGCAGGGGTGGATTCTGCCCACTGAACTCAAAGACTGCTGGGAGGTGTGCAAGGAATGAGCAAAGAGGACGACAGTCTGAATGTTTTACATGTAAATCAGTTTATTTGAAGATCTACAGAAAAAGTAAACACAGAATATAAACCGATCGTATGGTCAACATAACCAGGTATTCACACCCATTAATGTTTCCTTAACAAAGGAACAGCCCAACTGCATCACCCTTAGTAGCTTCCAGGACTAGTGGCTTCAGCTGAGGGCAGGTTCTTGGCTTTTATAACCAGGGTCAATCCCATCATGCATTGCACAAACAATTAAGTAAAACCACCTTTTATATACAATTGCTCTTAATCAAATTCATGTTAAGACTAGAAAGACAAGGGAGGGGCCAGCAGACCATGCACAGCAAGGAAAAACAATCCAATTGTATGTTTCTCCCACAGAACTAGAGCTATTTGAAAAAAAGGGGTTCCCTAATATTTCCGCTACTAAAGCACATTGTGTTTGGTTTGCTGTTATTCAGGGGTTCTGTTATTTATTATTCACGACACACTGGGAATTTCTGAAAATGCCCACAAATTCGAAGCGTGCCTGTAGCGGGGTGGCCACCCCGTTCCTGCCCGGAGCGGTTAAAATAGCCCTGGAGAGGGCTGCAGCTGGGAAAGGAAAGGCTGATTGGGGGGAAGCAGCCACAGGGGGGGCCATGCCCCAATCAGGCCACGGCTGGCCCTATAAGAGGGCTGAGGGCCAGAGGCAGGGGAGACACTCTCTCTAGCTTCATTGAGAGAGAAGGACCTGGCTGCCCGGGAGCTGAGGAGGGTACCTAGGGTGGAGCAGTGCTGGGGAGGGGCAGAGGGAGCTGGGGAGCTCCAGCCTAGCAAAGCCCCAGGCTGCAGGCCGAGTTAAGGGCCCACAAGAGGGTACTAGGGCTGCAGAGGGGCAGCCCAGAGATAGGCAGAGGCAGCTGGTCCTAATCCTCTTGCTGATGATGAGGGGTTTACAGACTGCGGTCTGCCCCAGTGAGCGGGGGCTAGATGGTGACTGGCAGTCATCACTGAGGTGAGGTGGGGATAGAGGGTTGGGAGTTCCCCTGGGTGGGGAGACCCAGATTGTGGGTTACTGCTGGGGGCAGAACCCTGATGTAGAGGGGCACCGGGGTCTGGGAGGGACACGGGGGCCAGCGGCAGGAGAGACACCGGCCTGCAGAGGGCGCTCCGGGCTGGAAGAGCTAATTCCCAGGACAACCAGCAGGAGGCGCCACGCCGGTGAGTCGTCGCCTCGCTACAGTGCCACAGATTTTGGCATGACTGGTATTCACTGAAATTCAGTACCAGAAAGTGAGTTATTTGCTACTTATTGTTTGGATTCTCTAAGTTAAAAAATTGAAATCACCCAATCAGGGAGCAGACACAACCCCATGTGACTTAAGGGGTCAGTCACACACCATGATAGTCAAAGCGAACAATTTGAAAACAACCAACACCACAAACGTTGAAAAACATTCGGTGAAGCCTTCCATATAATGAATCCAAGAGAAGGAATCAGAGAGCGGAAGAGGCACACACAGAAAAAAAGCTACATTCATGCTGACTGTTCTGTTCAACAAATAAGGCAGCCAGTTCTACCTACAAAGGACACCATTCATTTTTAGAGGACATGTGAAGCTTATTACAAGAGTCCGTCCAATAGTAACAGATCCTCTTCCATTCTTAATTTGACTCGGCTACATGTGACTGCAGGAGGTGAAAACTGAGACTTTTCCCTACACCATAATGTCAATGCTTCAAATAAAGACTCTACTAAGAGAAACACTATCTTTCAGCACCATCTATCTGTTCATTCAAAAGCTGCTGTTACATTAGGCACTGCTACTCAGATCCATCCGAACTACGCTGGTTGGGAGATGTTATGAATAGATTTTAGCAGGTGGACTAATTCCTAATGTGGTGCTATGCCATGCAGTGAGATGGATCTGTATGTCTCAGATGCATTTCAGAGTGGTGGGTGTAAGAAAGAGACAGTTCTTTTCTCCCTGTGAGTGAGAGTCATTCCTGTGCAGAGGGCCAACAGTTCACAAGTGATTAATTCTGAGTGCTGCGATTTTTAGATGCCCAAATTGAGACACCGTAAAGGAGACTAACTTTTAGAGGGTGGGTGCTCAGGAGTTCCTGGGAATCGGGCCCCTATAAAGTGTCCCAGGTTAGGTACCCAAAAATCAGCAATGGCTGTTGAAAATTTTGCCTGTCCATCATTTAAGTCCTCAAATTAGAATTTCAGTGGGACTGAAATAGCGTGTGGCCCTCCACAGAGGGGTGAATTTCACTCTGTAGGAGTTAAGTGCAACCCACTTGCCCTAGGAAAGAAAAAGAAGAGTCACCCCGAAAAGCTACAATAATGGATGTTTCTGAAATACGTGGACAAGCTCATTCTTCTCTTTGCAGCGTGACAAAAATAAACATCACCCCACCCTGGCTGATCTCACACAGTGGCTGTGATGGGTCTCGTCCGGGTGTGTCCTCACTGAGGAACAGCACCTTGATCCCTGGATGAAACTTATTCTTGCCTCTTCAGCTGTGCCAGACTCAGCAATCTCGGAGCAATAAAAGCTTGGTCAGTCTCAGGAAGAGACGTGTCAGGCAGAGATGCAGACTGTGGTACCTGGATGCTTTCACACTGGCTCCTGCAAGATGACAGGTAGGTGGCCCTCACAGTGCAGACTTCACAAGGGATTGTGTGTCTCAGGATCAGTGAGCATCCCATGCCAAGCTTCAGAAAGGACCCACGAGGCATCCTCATGCCTTCCTGATGATTCGCCCCGGTTTCCGCCAATCCCGGTACCGCTCTCTCCGCGCCGAGTGCAGCAAACGCCTGGAGGAGCCAGAGTGGTTTGATCGTGTGAAGCTACAAAAAACATAAAATGAGCCATTGTTACTGATATGCTTCAGTGCTAGGAGTCAGTCCCTAGGAGTCAGTGAGCTGATAACCTTAGGCACAGGAATGGGCCTTAAGAGGAGGAGCATCCCAGACTCCTAGGTAAGGGCCAATGCTTGATCGGTTTGGATGAGGACCTGCACTTTCCCTGAAGTTCAAGGTGTTGCTAGTCTGCGTATGAGTGCGATCTCACCGCGTGCTGCTGTAATGCTGATAGACCCCGGTTATAAGCAGGCGGGATCGAACCTGGGACCTCTGGAGCTTAGTGCATGAGCCTCTACTGATTGAGCTAAAAGCCAACTGGCTGTAGAGCAGACTCATTTAACGCTCTCTCTAAGTGGTCTCGGTACCACTAGATGGGACAGAACACCACACTGAGGAGGTGTGTGGGTTACACTGCCCCAGCTTTGCACAGCCAGCCAGCACCGCAGACCTCGAGTGAACCACTCCATGACCACAGGAGCCGTTAAGGTACGAAGGCACCAGGCCTGGTTTATTGTGGACAAAGCACGGTAATAGCACCTGAAAGACTTTACCAGGATTCTAAGACGTATGCCCGTGGCAATGGACACAGCTCAGTGAATGGCGGGACTTTCCATTCCCCCCTTGGCTGGACCAAGACACTCTCTCAGAGATACCTCTTTGTACCCTGAAACACACAAGTTAGTACTGCCCCTCTGACATAGTTAGTTACTGCCTCCTGACGTGGCGAATTATCACCCATCACCTTGTACATTTTGGTTCGATTAAAACCTCTTTTATTTATTACACTGTTATTCTGACCTTATCTTTTAGGAGGGGTCAGTGTGTTCCTGTTATCTGTGGGGAATGTTTTTGTACCATCCTTGTTACTGGGATGTTCTGGTACCACTCTTCTGGAATGTGTTTGCGTGAGTAATCTGTGCCTAGCAATTTGTGTTTCTGCAATATCAGCCCTGCTCTTGCCAGATTCTGTGAACTTGAAAGCAGGCAGGGCCTGACGTTTGCTCACAGCCTGACTTTTGCTAACTTCGCTTTATATCAGCAAAGCTTGCCCAAAACTTTAGCTCAGGTCTCCAATACAAGGGCTTATATTTCAGGCTCTCTTCCTACTACGCAAGGGTTTGAGATCACAGGCGTGGAAGTCTGGCCCGTTTCCTCTTAGCGCTTCTGAAACTGGGATGATTCTGGGAACTCCATCAATGCTGCAAAGCTGCTAGTTATTGTAATAAGCCAGCTACTAAATCAGGAGTGTCTAAATGTTGCAATACCAACGGCCGCAGGGGCAACTTGTCTTTGAATCTGAGGGTGGGATTTTCAAAAGTGCCCATGGACGCTAGGAGCACAAATCCCACTGCGAGCCAACGGGATTTGTGCTGCTTATTGTCTTCGGTGCTTTTGAAAGCCCCACTCTACAGGTAGATATTCTTCTAAAACACCCAAAATAAATGCACACAAACCTAACGTTTGCTTGTACTTTTGCTTTCCATGATACGTTGCTAGAAACTGCTTGTTGGTTGCCTTTGCCAGCCTTAAAAACTTGGACGTGATGGGCTTTGCTCCACCCTGAACTGGGCAATTAGAGAGCGTATTTGTGACCGTGATGTCAGCTTCTAAATAGAACATCACGACGTTTGCCTAAACGCTCATGAGTGAAGCTGGGCTCATGGGAACGTGTGGGGGAAGTGAGTCGCATAGTAGAGATTAGCTGAATCACAACATGAAATTCAGACTGGTGACATTCCCCCCCATGAAAAAAAAGGAGGTATGAACTTAACTTGAATTAAAACAGCAGTGAAGACACGGCAACTCAGCTTTTAACTTGGGTTAGGAGCTCCAGTACAACCCTATAGGGCAGCGGCTCACCCAGCTTAAAAGTGGATTGTCTTCACTTAGGGTGACCATATTTCCCAAAGGGAAAACGGGACACCACATGGGGCTAGCCCAAGCCCTTCCCTTCTCCCCGTGTGGGGCTGGCCTGAATGGGAGTAGTGTCGCTGCTCGCCTGCGCCCTACTTCCCCCTACATGGGGCTGGCATTGCCACTCACCCTCCCCCGCCACATTCCTCCACACTCCACGTTTTTAACAAAAGTGGGCATTTGTCCTGTTTCCTCTTGCCAACCGATCACGTTTTCAAGAGCAAACTGGACAAATGCCCATTTTTGCCCCAAAAGGTTGGGACAGCCAGGATAGGGCTTAAGAACGGGACTGTCCTGGCCAAAAGAGGATGTATGGCTACCCCACTTCACTGCTGTTTTAACCCAAGTTAGCCAACCCAAGTTAAAGACACACCTCTTAGGGTAGACATGCCCTGACACCTAGCTCTTAGTGTTGGCCCCTCTGGAAGAGGGTGAATTTTGCCTTCAGGATTTGTCTGGACTATGCTCAAAGGTGCTGTAGAGAGTGTTAGCTAGCATGTGCTAATGTCTTCTAAAACTCTAGACAAGGCAAATTAGAATAATGGAATATTAGGGTTGGAAGGGACCTTAGGAAGTCATCTAGTCCAACCTGCTGCTCAAAGCAGAACCAATTCCCAGACAGTTTTTTTGCCCTAGATCCCTAAATGGCCCCCTCAAGGATTGAGCTCACAACCTTGGGTTTAGCAGGTCAATGCTCAAACCACTGAGCTATCCCTCCTGCCCCACTGTGAGAATTTTGACTTTGATGTCAGTGATAACACAATTAGGCTTATCACCTGAAGAAAAGCTCTGTGTAGTTCAAAAGCTTGTCCCTCTCACCAACGGAAGTTGGTCCAATGAAAGACCAACTTGGCTACAAGAAGTCACTGCAAATAGTCCTACTGCAAGTCATTCTTCTAATACTGGTGGCTCTGCTTGTTAGGATAAGTTGTTTCACTAGCATCCGTGGCTGTGAGTCCTAGTGCAAGTCATTTAACCAGTATTTGTACCAATCTTAATGCAAGTCATTTTGCTAGGCAGGAAGTGCAGTTTAGAGCTGAGGTTCTCAAACTGGTGGGGGCATGCTTCCCTGGGGGGGAGCACAGAATGTATTTGGGGGTTGGGGGGGCCTGAGAAACTTTAAGAAAAAACTTACTGCACACATTCAGAGCTGGGCGGTCAGAGAGCAATGGTTGCCGGCCGGGCGCCCAGCTCTGAAGGCAGTGCCGCTGCCAGCAGCAGCAGATAAGTAAGGATGCCAATACTATACCATGTCACCATTACTTCGCCACGGCTGCTGGCAGCGGCACGGCCTTCAGAGCTGGGTGATCGGCCAGCAGCTGCCACTCTCTGCTCTGCCTTCAGAGCTGGGCGATCGCAGAGCAGTGGCAACTGGCTGGGCGGGGGAGAGAGACAAATTACTCCAGATACAAAGAAGGGGGCAGGGCAGTAATGAGCTCCCAAAATCCTAATAACCGGTTCCCTACCGGGTCCTCGGCGGCACTTTGGTGGCGAAGCGGGGCTTCACTCGCTCCGGCTCAGAACCGCAACCCATCAACCCCCCAGCTCCTTGTCCCCTGACTACCCCATCCCGAGACCCCCCACCCTAACTGCCCCCTAGGATCCTCCCCCCTACCCAACTCGCCCCGCTCCCTGTCCCCTGACTGCCCCGACCCCATCTACCATCACCCCCACAACAGACCCCCAGAACTCCCACACCTACCCAACCCCCCCGTTCCCCGTCCCCTGACTGCCCCCTCAGAACCTCCGCCCCCTCCAACCGCTCCCTGCCCCTTATCCAACCCCTCCTCCCAGCCCCGGCCCCCTTACCATGCTGCTCAAAGTGGCAGGTCCCATGGGCCAGATGTGGCCCGCGGACTGGAGTTTGCCCACCTGCCAGCCCCTTTAATAACTGGTTCTACACCGGCTTCTAAATTTAACAACCGGTTCTTGCGAACTGGTGCGAACCGGCTCCAGCTCACCACTGGGGCAGGGGAGCAATTACATACGTTTGAGAACCACTGGTCTAGTGCAGGGGTGGCCAGCCTGAGCCTGAGAAGGAGCCAGAATTTACCAATGTACATTGCCAAAGAGCCACAGCCCCCCATCAGCTCCCCACCCCCGCTCTCAGCGCCTCCCATCCCACCAGCAGCCCCGACGATCAGCGCCTCCCCCTCCCTCCCCGCACCTCCCGATCAGCTGTTTCAGGGTGTGCAGGAGGCTCGGGGGGAGGGGGAAGGAGCGAGGGCACGGCAGGCTCAGGGGAGGGGGCGGGAAGGGGTGGAGTGGGGACAGGGCCTGTGGCAGAGCCAGGGGTTGAGCAGTGAGCCCCCCCCCACCCCCGGCACACTGGAAAGTTGGCGCCTGTAGCTCCAACCCTGGAGTCAGTGCCTATACAAGGAGCCGCATATTAACTTCTGAAGAGCCGCATGTGGCTCCGGAGCCACAGGTTGGCCACCCCTGGGCTAGAGGCTTGGGCACTGACGTGGGAGTCAAGAGACCTGGGTTCTAGTTGCAGTTTAGCCATTGGCCTGTGCAATATTGGGCAAGCCACTTTGCTTTATGTTCCCACCCTTTGTCTGTCTTATCTAGAGACCACAAGCTCTCTGGGGACATGCCTGTCTCTTATGTGTATGCGCAGCACCCACACCATGGTGCCCTGATCTGGGCTGGAGCCTCTAGGGTACTAATAGAATATAAACAATAACCCCTCCGTGGCCCTTGGGCGCCATTGCAAGCTGTTTCACTTCTGCTTTGGCTCTGTGACCCAGTGAGAATTGTGCCACTGGTACCTTTTGCTCCAAGGCCAGGAGCTTGTCATTTCACTATTGCCAGCGGCTCGGAGACCTGGGATCGTTTGAATGATGGGAAACGGAACAGCTTTTTTCGAGCAGCATTTTAATGGCTCCTCTTTCTCTTTGAATAGGAGTTCTCTTTCTTTAATCTTTTAGCAGTTTGTGTTGCATACATGCCTGATGAATTGATGCCAAATAATATGTCATCATAAAACTCCAGAATTATTACGGACACGGTTATCACAAGCGTGAGGATGTTATGTTACTGGAATGCAAGGCTAAGGATCGCACAGACACACACTTAATAGTAAGTATTAAGGACATTTGGGGCTTTTCTTTTGAAGCCTCATCTCCCCACACAATATTTCATGTTGTGCAGGGGGAAAAAACGATTAGTATAATGGGCAGAGCCCAAACAAAGAGTGGGGGAGAGAGCACTTGATAGTAACATAATCTCTAGTGATTTAATCTAAAATGCTCAGACTGCAAGTCCTCTATTGAGGTTTGTGTTACACTGATGAATATTGTGCATGAAATATAGTTATCCACATTCTTTTCCTCCAATATACGCTGTTTGGGAGACTAAGTCGCTCAGTTATAGTATCTAGCCACATTAAAACAAATCATAAGCATAAATCCGTGACTATCAATCAAATCCACAATGTGTTTATATTGTGCATGGTCAAAAGATTAACAGCCCTAACCCACGATAGTGTATTCACACAGTGCAGAGGGAGATATACGTACACAATGTAACCATCTATAAGAGAGCAACCTTCCCCGTCTTTACATACATGAATCAAGCATCCAGCTAGTCCCCTCTTCTTTAATATTAAGCATCAACTCACCTAGAGGACCAAACTGGACCCACTTGCTTCTTAGGTTTGGTTACCTGCTTCTGATACTCCATCCAGCCACTGACCAACTCATGGAGGATCACCACATAGAGAAGGAAAATCAGAATCCTTGGGTCCATTCGGGGCACTTCGGGATCTGCTTCATTGGGCACAGGAGACATTGGGCCAAGAGAGCAAAGGAAGATCAGCTGGAGAGGTACGATTCCTACTGGGCCTCTCACTCTCGCTGTAGCAGAGGGAGGTGGAGGGTCGGGAAAGGCTGCTGCTGAAGGGAAGCCTTGCTGGCTGCAATTGTGCAGAGCAAATTAATGCTGTAAAATCTCCCCAGGGATAGAAGGCTGATGCCTATTACGGAAAGCAGCATCAACACAGCTGCTGAGGTTATAGACGTCTCCGTTAATGCTGTTGATGATCTCCTCTGCTACTTGATTCTTGTCTTCTCTCTCTCTCTCATGCTATTTCTGCATTACTCTGCAGCCATCAGCTTCCTACACTTTTATCACACAAGCAATCCAGCTTCAGAACAATCCATTTTGATTGGCGGGAGTAGGAGAGAGTTGGCTTTTGTACCCCGTAGGCTTAGGAACTGTAGCATTGTATATGCCAAAAATCAACTGATCTGGATTCTCTTGCTGGTCTCCTCCCAGTATTTCTGTTAGGATTGCGACCCACAGCTGACAAGTATCAAATCAAATTCTTTCTATATGGATTTCTCAGGCAGAACATCTCTTCCCCTCTTGCTTTTTTCTCTCTCTTTTTTTTTTTTTGCTCCCGCTGCTATTATTCATTATTTAAACCTTCAATTGGTATTTAACTCTGTAAAGCATTTGAGACTTGTCCAGTGTAGGAGAAAGGGGTACATAATATCATTAGGTCTCAATCTTTACTACACCAGCACTTCCCTCTCCACTTTCTGGACCCTCTCCTATTTAGCAAGATGGGAAAGGTAGGGTGGTCTTGACCTCAGCACCTGTGCACGACCCCCTGGCTATACAAAACAAACCGGCATTATATTTCACAGAACAGTAAAGGTTTCTCTGAAGAGTCTGCCTTGTCTGGATACTTGAAGGACTAATGGAGAGAGCCACATCTATTCAGCACTTAAAATCAAGAGGCAGCATTTACAAAAGATTCTGCCTTGGGTTTTAGAAGAAGCCCTTCCTCAGTCAAAACTCCCATTTGCATCAGTGAGCGATTGCCAGAATCAGACCTGCAGGATCAGGCCTTTAACAGTAGAAATGTCTAGAATCATAGAAGATTCGGGTTGGAAGAGACCTCAGGAGGTCATCTAGTCCAACCCCCTGCTCAAAGCAGGACCAACACCAACTAAATCATCCAGCTAGAGCTTTGTCAAGCCGGGCCTTAAAAACCACCACCTCTCTAGGTAACCCATTCCAGTGCTTCACCACCCTCCTAGTGAAATAGTGTTTCCTAATATCCGACCTAGACCTCCCCTAATGCAACTTGAGACCATTGCTCCTTGTTCTGTCATCTGCCACCACTGAGAACAGCCGAGCTCCATCCTCTTTGGAACCCCCCTTCAGGTAGCTGAAGGCTGCTATCGAATCCCCCCTCATTCTTCTCTTCTGCAGACTAAATAACCCCAGTTCCCTCAGCCTCTCCTCATAAGTCATGTGCCCCAGCCCCTCATCATTTTTGTTGCCCTCCGCTGGATTCTCTCTCATTTGTCCACATCCCTTCTGTAGTGGAGGTCCCAAAACTGGGCCTGAACCTCTTCCCCCAATGATAATAAGAAAGGCACTTCTTTGCCCCTGCCAGGGATAAAGAGAGGATCCCCTTCAACCTCCTCCCCCATCAGTGATCTGGATCCCTCCAGGGATAAATTCAAGGCCCGATCCAATTGGTCTAGCACCACTGAATGGAACTGTGAGAATTTACACTAGCTAGGGATTGGGCCCAGAAAGACACAAAGTGAACCTTATGACCTTTACATTGCTGACTACTATGGAAACAGTAATTGCTGAACTGGATCAGATCAACTGTCCATCTAACACAGAATCCTCTTTCCCACAGGGACCAGGACAAAATGCTTCAGGGAAAGGTGGGAAAGCCCCATAATGTAAATGTTGCAGTAATCAGGGAGACATGGCTTCCCAACTCCAGGCAATTAGTGGTAGCCTTATGTTTTGAAGCATGAGGTTAGCTATTTCCCAGAGTCTTTTGCCCTATTGAACGTAGCCTGCAGATATTTTTATTATTTACACAGATAATAAGAAAAATACTTTGCTGTCATGTAGCACTCTTGAGCTGTCCAGCCAATGGTCTGATCCTTTTTTGAATCCTGCTAAGCTCTTTGCATATTATTATCTACTTATATAGACTTCATTGCTCTAGTGTTGGAAGATCATGTCCCAGTGAGTTCCAAAGGCTGTTTGTTATGTTAAGAAAAAGTGTTTGAGCTAATGGATACTTTTGTGCAATAGGCATATTTTCAACATTTTTCTTTTAAACGCATCACCTCTGTTATGTACATGATGATTCACAAAGATGATTCATAAACATTAAATAGGTTATAAATCTGTATCTTAAACATATCCAATGATAGTTACAGTGCAAACTGACTGTGTAGATTAAATTGTGTAAGAACTTTTATTCAGCTATCAAATACTCTTCAGTTAATGAAACAAGAAGTGCTGAATAACGTTTTTTTTTAATTGCATAATTTGGGAAGAGATCCTAATTATTCATATAATCAAGAGAATAAAATAAACAAGAACTGAGGGTGTTTGGCAACTTATAAAATGTTAACAAGAGGGAGGAATGGAAATACTTGAAGTTCAGCATGAAAGGATGGTGAAACCATGTTTCTATAGCAACAGAGACAGTTGCCAGGCTGCAGGAGATAGGTTCAGATGTACTGCATAACTCATATTGCATGGGAGTTCCTACTAAAGACAACACTGACATTTTATAAATCACTCTCTACAATTTTTAATTAATAAAGGGCATAGGGCGACCCCTTGGCTTACAGTGGTGAGCTCACATGAAGTCAGTGGACCCACTCGTGTGAGAAAGTGTTCACTGGTCTGAACAAAAGGAGGCACAATTTGACCCTAAAGAGTTTTATTTGTTGATGTGCTGCATCTTGTGAATACAAAATGATTCCCATGCCCTCGGATTATTGGAGAAAATTACAGCTGTTTGAATAATAACATTGTAACCCTTCCCCCCACAGATTGGAAGGTATATTCATGAATAAACAGCCTTACTTCACTGGGTGGCCACACTGAACATTCCAGCAACTACTGGACACACCTGAAAATGTTCACGTCTTGACATTTATATGAATTTTAGCGCACAGATTCTTCATCCAAAAGCCACCGGAAGCACAAACATTGCACAATATTTGCTACTTGATATATATTAATTTCCTGTATAAAAGTTTCATCCAATCCGGGAACAGGAAGAATACGATATGGCCTAGTTTACATTTCAGAGCGATGTCAGTTAAGAGTGAAAAAAAAAAAAAAAAGTCCCACCTGAGATAGCTGTGTTGGCAAAAGCCCTAGTGTAGATGTAGTTTTAGAAAAGTAGAAGTCTTTTTGCCAGCATTGCTTATTTTGTTCAGGAAACCGGAATAAGCTGTGTCTACATTAGGATGGTTTGCCAGTATAGGTTTACTGGCAAACCTGTTCTAGTGTAGACAAGGCTTGTGTGACATAAATGACCACTCACACATGGCAAATAGTAAAAACAAACCATAGGCTGGAAACTGTTCTTCCAAACTGTTTGGTGAATACCTATGAACAACAAGTACATTCACAACTATAAGGGTTACTTTGTGAATGATTCAAAAACAGAACCAAGGCTAACTTCACGGTGAATATTATTTGCAATGAATAATTTTACCAGCTCTATTGAAAACATGAATCACTCCTCTCCCAAAGAGATACTTATTTTGAACTTCCCAGCACCAGATATTAGGGATAACAGATACTGTTGCATAGTTAAGGAATTCTTTACATGAGTCTAATTTGAATCTACTGAACTAAATTCACTGTTGGTATACACAGGCAAAATTTGTCTGAAGGCAATGGAGTTGTGCCTAATTGTTCCTTTTGCAAATTTGGCCCAGTCTTTAAAAGTAAAAGGGACTTTACAATTATTTATCTTGTTTATGAAAATATTTTATCCTCTGTGGGAGTGAGGAGAAGAAGCAGATACTCATTGCATTATGTGTCCAAGGCAAAACTGAGGCTTATGGGATGGCTTTGGAGCGTGCAGGAAAAGTGCTCTGGGTGTTTCATTATTCTGTTATTATGAATATAGTTCTTTAGACTATCCTAATGGCCAGACAGGTCATTGCCCCTTTGACTGGGCTCTCGAATGAGAGGGGCATTAAAACAAGGTTCCTTCCCATGGAGCAGGATAAGGTCTCCTAACCCTTCCTCCCAGGAGCCAGGAAAATGTTTTCAGGGTCCTGCCCACACCCATGTTCCACCATCCAGGGAATCAAATAACTCCAAGCCTGTTTCCTCTTCCCACCAGGCATCCCCACACTAGCTAAGGGTAGCGCCACCTCTTCTCCCAATGATGATAAGGCACTTCTTTGCCCCTGCCAGGGATAAAGAGAAGATCCCCTTCAACCTCCTCCCTTATCAGTGCTCTGGAGTGGACCCCTCCAGTGACAAGCCTCTTCCCCCAGAGAGCCGGCACGTTGCCCAGTGTGACAGCGTCTGTGCACTACCCCAATGGGCAGGGGGCAGGATGCAGCGCCGCCCCACCCCTGCGTCAGGACAGAGGCAGGACATAGGGAGCTGTCCCTGGTGCTGAAGAGCAACCCTGCAGCAGCCACAGCCCCTCCTGCCTCCTTGCGGCAGGCGCCCTGTTCCCTTGACTGCGGAGGGCGGAACGCCCTGCACCTGACCGTTGTCAGCCCCTCTGAGCCCCGGGGAAGCGGGTGGAACGCTCATTGTCTGAACGTTCCGGGGCGGGGCGACTGGAACGTTCAGTGTCTGAACGTTCCAATGCTGGGACAGAGCCGCAAGCCGGAGGGGTTGGTTCCCCCCACCTCATTGTTCTCCCGTGTGGGGCTGAGGGGCAACGGCTCTCCCCCCCCGTAGCGGCTACTTTCTCGGGTGAGTCCCCCGCCTGCCCTGCTCTCACACCAAGGGGGCGCTCTGCATTGGACTTTTTGCAGGACGACCCCCGCCTAGGGTGCCCTCGATGTTGGTCGGGGAGACTGCTGTGTTAGAGGGAAGCCCGTCAGCGCCCGTGATGCCCCTGGAGGCTCATCAAAGGCAGTTGAACTTTGTAGCACTCATGTATGGAGGGGTCGGGGAGGCGGGAGGGTTAAAATGTATTTACCTTGCTGTCTGCTCTGACACCTTCAGATGGGACCAGAGTATAGCAATCAGTGCATCTCCTTTGTCCCCTCCACACAGGCATATTATCATCTCCCTCTAACTGGATCTCAAATTTGGTAAAGCTACTTATATGATCTCCCCCTCTCCCCTGACTGGAGTATCCAAGTACCTCACAATTTTTCATATATTGATCCTTACGCCACCGCTGTGAGGCAGGGCAGTGCTGTTATCCCTCACTTTACAGATGGGGAACTGAGGTACAAAGAGGTTGCCCCAGGTCACCCTGGAGGTCTATGACAAAGCAAAGAATGTAACCTGGGTCTCCCAAGTCCTGGGCTAACACCCTAACCACTGGACCATCCTGCCTTTCATAAAAACAAAAAAAGCTTTTTTTTTTTTAATTCACCACCCATACACTGGTACTATTTTCTCTTCTTTGGTTTATGATCAGATGCTAATTCCGTTCCTAATTGCACAGTCATTTCTTTTCCTTACTCTGTCCCCCCTCCTCCCTCTCCGCCACTCTCATTTCAAATCAAGAGCTTGGTAGAAAGAAACTCTCAACATCTAGTCCTAATATTGAGGACAACCGGAACTCAGATAAAACTAAGCCCTTGCTTAAGTGCTCTGCTGAACTGAGGTCTGTGTGAATAAAGGCTACAGATCTGGATCCCAGAGAGATCAATCCAGTGAAGTGCTCCATGTTCAATCCTGTGAAGTCCTCAACTCACATTTAAGTCAAGAAGAGCTCAGCAAATCATAAAACCAATTTGGCAAGTCTTTGCTCTTGCACTTTTGACCAGCTCACCTGCCCTGTGTCCACTGACTCTTTTCTGCTGTGACAACTTCTAACATTCCTAACCTCTGCACAGCTTCAAAAAGCTGCCTTTTAAAACCAGAGCAAAACCACCAAGCTGCTACAAAATATGTGTGCTGCTTTCTCCCATCTGTGGAGTTCCCTCTTCCCCTCCCCTTGCCCCAAGTGACAAGGGCCCGAGGTGCAGAAAAAGCAATATTCAGTCCTGGACTAGTGAAAAGTTTAAAAAGCAAATACCTTGTGAACCTGTAGGGCTAGAAATGCATTCATTATCCCACCTGATTGCTGAAAACCCTACTTTCCAATGTAGTCCATCAGTTCTGTCCATTAGAAACACATGGAAATATCAGGCTGTCAACTGAAATTATTATATATACACAAAAGCCATTTCAGAGGTTTTTAAAAACGTATTAGTTATAATTTCCCTCTCTGTTCTAGGCCTGTAGAGTTAGACTCACAATACTAATGCAGATTTGCTGTAATGAGAGAACGATATGAAAATCACCAATATATATTTTATAATCTCCTTAAACTACCTCAGTTTCCTATAAACTAAAGTATGTGGCATAAACAAAACATATGATGGGGTAGGTTAGACTCGGGCAAGAAGCATTACTAGCATTGGTGGAGAAAGAACTATGCTGATTTGAAAGTTGTTTAATACGAGATGTTGTCATAGGATATATGTTAAGCAAAATTGTATGATGGGGTATGTTATGGGGTGAAGCCCAAAAAAGAACTGGGTGCATGGAGACAAAGAGGGTATGTCTACACTGCACACTAAGCTTGGGGTCTGACTCAGGTTTGAACCCAAACCCTCCTTCTGTCCACACACAGGTCCAAGCCCTGTCACTTTGCAGTGTGGACACACCTCAAGACACAGAGCCGAGCCAGAAGGTCTGCGTAGTGCAGTTTGGATGAATTTGTATGGCTGAGAGACCTGGGTCCAGCATTTATAAGCCCAGATTTACAATGCAGTGTGGACACAAGCATGGGCTTGGAAACACCAAGTCCACAAGCCCAGGTCTCACAGAGCTGGGTTTATAAAGCAGTGCAGATGTATCCAGGGGCTTGGACTCTTGACCAAGAGCTCCACCCAGACGGCTCACTTGGAACTTTGGGGGTTTGAATTCGAAGGCTGGTCCATTGGCTCCTCTGAGGAGAGGGAGCAGCAGCCCAGACAGCGTGGGAGAGCTAGTCTGAGTCACAAGGGGCTGGGCTCAGATAAGATTAGGCAGTCCCTATTGGAATAAGAGATAGGAAGGTTACTGGACACCATTGTTACATTTACTCGGGTTAGCGGTTTGTCAAACCCAGAGGTCAGTGAGGCAGTCAATTGGTGGGTTTTGAAGAGTTCTGCACGGCCCTCGAAACACAGTTAAGAAGAAAAGTGGGTGCCCTGAGAAGATCAGAGGGGTAAAAAGGCTGTGCTAGTGACCTGGAGACACCACTGTTGAATAGTGTGTGCACCCAGGAAGGGGCAGGTCATTACAGCATTTTTTTGGGATGGGTCAAAATTCCCTCATGGGCAATCAGCATGAATATTTGTCAGCTGGCACTGGCTATAAAGAGCTACTGTTTCACCCAGTGCTGGCTCCTTGCTGCAGCCAGGTGCACCGAGGAGGAGAGCACTATATTATTGGCAAAAATCAAACGCTAATGGAGTCGGTTTGACATCACCTTCCTGATGACTCTGTCCCGGATAGAGAGATGCGAGACAAGCAGTAGTGAGCGACAACATTGTGGACCATTAAGGATTTTGGTTGAGTATTAATTTGACTCGTGCATTGCTTTGCTACTCGGGAATAATGCAGCCATGCTAATAAAGTCTTTATACTAAACCTTCATGTAACATGTATACACACACAAATGCACACATGGACATTACATAAATGTCTGTGTAATTTATTAATAAATGTAATTTATTCCATAAACACTGGAATAAATTGCCTAGGGAGGTTGTGGAATCTCCATCTCTGGAGATATTTAAGAGTAGGTTAGATAAATGTCTATCAGGGATGGTCTAGACAGTATTTGGTCCTGCCATGCGGGCAGGGGACTGGACTCGATGACCTCTCGAGGTCCCTTCCAGTCCTAGAATCTATGAATCTATGAATTACTATTAATATTATAGCTTTGATTTGTGTCTGTCATTTACAGAACAGCAAGTTATTTGTTTAATGTGGGTCTGGGATTCTCTCTATATAATAATCCTTCCCCTCTCCTTTTGTCTTCAGATAAATAATTCTCTAGTTTTACAATAAAGGACAAAGATCAAAAAGGCATAAAGACAGCATGGCTGAAGCAGCCCAATTGAAGGAAATCCTCTTGCAGTCTGGTATGGGAGGCAGGCAGGATTCAGGACCAAATGTTAGACAGCCGAGAATTAAGAAAAACTCTGAGAAACAGAAGGAAATGAAAACCAGACTCTCCCACTGGGTCACAAAACGACCAATATCAGGTCTTGTGGGACAGAAACCAGCCCAGAGGAGAACTCTTTCGGACCAGGATTTAACTACCCACAAGAGGTAATGCAACATGCCCTGTCTGCTGCTCCTTGCATGCATTTATATTATCTCATTCTCTAAGGGTACACCTACACTGGAGTGGGAAGGTGTAATTTCCAGCTTGAGTAGACATACCTGCACTAGCTTGAAAATTAGGTTGTGTCTGCAGTGGAACAGGTTAACCCGCCTGAGTACATACCGAGGGTCTCGGATGGAATCAGACGCAGGTTGGCTAAACCCTATGACTTCTTGCATCCCCGCAGCTGCACTTCTATTTTTGGTGTGCTTGTTCAATCAGAGCTAGCTCTGGTATGTCTACCTGATCTGGAATTGACACCTCCAGGGCCACCATCGACGTAGTGGTTAACATGCAGAAATCCCTAGGGAACGAACACGTTAGTGTGCACAGCTACTTTGAGAAAATGATCTGGGACTAATGTCAGCCCTGTATTTCTCCAATACACTAGTTCCTGCTGTTTTCAGGTATTTGAGCACGCAGAAAAGTTCAGAATCCCGGCTGAAATGCCACCAAGTCCCCAATTTTCAGATGGTGGCAACACCCAGTCGCTTCTCCTCTGGTCTGACTGCTGCAGCCTCATTTGCACCCCCCTGTGCTCAGGGACTTCCCTGCTAGTTAGATGCATCATCCTTCTTAAATCCCATCGCTTCTGAGGCTTTAGCCGTGCCATGCACACTGGGGTGTCAGCAATGGGGAAGCGCTGGGATGCAGGGAAGTCTGAATGGGGTCAGAGCAATGGGATTCAGTGAAGGACCTATTATGTCCTGTCACTGTTTTTTTTGCAGTGGCTATTTTTCTGTCTTGTGGAGGGTGATTTGGGTCTAGTTACCACTAGAGGCGGAGATGAGACAGAGATGCAGTGAGTATCCCTGCTCTCCCTTAGTTGGTACTTACATTCAGTCCAATACTAAATTTAGTGTGCCGCTTCCCTTGGGTGTGCAGGAAGGCCAGAACTCATTTACCTTCAAGCTCCCTAGAAGCCACCCCTGGCCCATTGAGTCCTTCCACTTAGAAAACAGTATAATTGAAGTCTTGATTTGGAAAAAATACCTGGTGGGTGCACTGCTTTTAAGCCACATCATTCATTGTTCCATAAATCACATGGGGTGCTAATCAGATTGCTTACTAAGACTTCAGAAGAAGAGCATGAAAGCCTCACAAACTGCAAGCTGCAACACACAGACTTCACCGACAAAGGCAAAACTCATTGTTAAGACATCGAATCAAACAGCGAGCTGGGTGAGGTGCTCAAGTTCCCCTCACTTATTTGTAATATTCATTTTTTAGAGGAAAACAACTTTGCTACACTGAAAACATTGGGCTATGTTTGTCCCCAGTGTAAGCCGATTGAAACCATTGGGTTACAACAGGGATTAATTTGGCTCATATATTAAAGAACTGGAAACCATGTTTAGTTTCTCACACACAGGATGTTTATACAAAACCGACAGAGTGGGCGGAGCAACTGCTATGGTAGCCCACTGGGGTCTCACTCCAAGATACCTGCAGAATCCAGATGCTACAGTGCTCCCCCAAAGCCAGCAATCAAACAAAACTCTGGAAGTGTAAGTACCGCCATAGACTATATACATATCAATCCTTTATTGCTGGAGAAAGTGTGTATTTGAATCTGAATTCCTCGAAGAACACCAGAACGATACAGCACTAGCAGCAGTGGTGCTAACCACATTCCCACCATCACTTCTTCACCAATGTGTTTCCACCCTGTTGTGGTGGGACCACATCTAGTGGGCGTGAAGATAGATCAGTCTCCATGGCCCATTCTGTCTTTGGCCTCTGCAGAGATTGTTTAACAAGGAGGCCAATTGTGCTAGGCAGGGATGGCTCTATGTTTTTGCCACCCCAAGCACGGTTAGTCACAAGGATTCGGAGGCATTTCTGCGGGTGATCTGCCAGTCCCGCGCCTTCGGCGTCCCCGCCGCCGAATTGCTGCCAAAGCTGTGGGACCGGCAGACCTCCAGCAGGCATGCCGCCGAAGATTACCTGTCTGCCGCCCTCACAGTGACCGGCAGGCCGCCCCCCGCGGCTTACCGCCCCAGGCACACGCTTGCTGCGCTGGTGCCTGGAGCCGCCCCTAGTGCTAGGAGCTTTGTAATTAGGTGGTCATCTGTCAACTAGGGATTAGACTGAGACCATCAAACCCATTTCATATAGCCCATCAGATGGGAACAACTTTTGGCTCCTGGCTACATGAGGAGGATTTGAACTGGTGACCTAGAAGTGAAGGTTTCTGTATCCCATTAATAATCTCTTGCGACAAATGCCTTTATTTTAACTTCAGAGCATGGTATTATTTGCAAGAGAAGTACAATTAAGAGTCTGCCACCAACAAATACTCTGTCCAACTTCCCTGAATTTGATTCTTCCCCTGTGTTTCATGGGGATTCACTTCATCTGGAAATACATTTGACCTTTCTTTTCTTACTCGTCTCTTTTCCTTTCTAACTGCAGGGAAAGCGGTACAGTCCTGTGAGAAGAGGTGAAGACAGAAGTGTGGCCTGCAGAGGGCACCACTTACAGCCATCACAAGCTCAAAGACACAGTGCTTTCAGCAGATTGGGGGAGAATAAAAGGTAATACACTCTCCTGAACACACTCTTAACTGATTGACTTATAGGCTATAATGGAAGAATGGACCAATGGGCAAGTATTTACCTGAAGAATGGCATTTCTTTTCAGGTTTGTATCAATGTGCGACCTGTTAAATGCAGTTATGATCAGAACAGTGACTAAAAAATAGCACACATCAGATCTTCTTGCATGTCTCTGAGGCATTGCCACTGAGTTCACTGAACAACAACAAAGAAGTTTTTACTCCTGTTAACCCTGCAGAGCAATTTTGGGAGAGTGAGCTGAATTCATGTGGCCAAAGCATCCTCAGCTATGTGTACTGAGTTGCAGCTGGAGAATTATTCCTGGGGGATAGTGTGTGAACCAGGAACAGCCCCCTTGACCCAGGGAAGGTTGGTAGCTAGAGAAACAATCTTTTTACTTGTAAACTGAGCAAATTTGATACTGAGTCACTGAGAGAACAGACATGGCCCTGGAGCAGGGGTGGGCAAACTTTTTGGCCCGAGGGCCACATCTGGGTATGGACATTGTATGGTGGGTGATGAATGCTCATGAAATTGGGGTTGGGGTTCAGGAGGAGGTGAGGGCTCTGGGGTGGGGCCAGAAAAAAAAAAGAGTTCAGGGTGCGGGAGAGGGCTCCGGGCTGGGGCAGAGGGTTGAGGTGTGGGGGCGAGGGCTTCGGCTGGGGGTGCAGGTTCTGGAGTGGGGCTCGGGATGAAGGGTTTGGGGTGCAGGAGGGTGCTCCAGGCTGGGACTGAGGGGTTTAGAGGGCAGGAGGGGAATCAGGGCTAGGACAGGGGGTTGGGGCACAGAAGGGGGTCAGGGGTGCAGGCTCTGGCCAGCACTTACCTCAAGCAGCTCGCAGAAGCAGCGGCATGTCTCTTCTCTGGCTCCAGCATGGCCAGGCAGCTCTGCACTGCCCCGTCCCCAGGTGCCACCCCTGCAGCTCTTATTGGCTGCAGTTCCCAGCCAATGGGAGCTACAGAGGTAGCACCTGTGGATGGGACAATGTGCAGAGCCCCCTGGCTGCCCCTAAACATAGGAACCAGATGGGGGACATGCCACTGCTTCCAGGAGCCACGGTGCGCGGAGCGGCCCCCGACCCCGTTCCCCAGCAGGAACTTGAGGGCTGGATTAAATCGGCTGGCGGGCCAGACGTGGCCTGCGGGCCGTAGTTTGCCCACCCCTGCCCTGGAGCCTGTCCTGCTGTTTTTAGAGTTGCTTTTCAGGGTATAAGCACTCTTTAAGCTTTTGAAATAGTATTTTATATGTTCTTGATACAAACGCCACCCTTCCCCTTCAACCTTCACACCCTCACATCGGGCACATGTAATCGCTATGATCTGAGTAGCAAGTAGAGAATAGCATAGGTGAAAAGATTTGATACTCAGATCTGGTCACCTGCTTTTCTCACACCTGGACTTGAGAAGAGGCGAACACTTGGTCTAACTCTGATGCTTTCCCTGTCTTGTTTTCTGGGTAAAGGCTGACCCCTGAAGATCTGGAGAAGAAGCGATATCAAACCATTGCAGAATACCAGTTTATGGCGCCAGGTAAGAAGTCCATATCCAATAGGCAAGTGTCTTACAAGAAGTACGGTAGTTGATTCTCAATCAACATGTAACTTTCTCTTCCCATATCAGACAAACTCTTCTAACCAGCACAGCAGGCTGTAATCATCCTTAAAAGCTTTGCAACTAAGTGACATTACTACAATATTCTTAGTGTTTCTTTATAGGGAATGTCATTGTATTATTAGCAAAGGTAAAGCTGGAAAGTTTAAAGGCGACGCTGTAGGAGCACCGTGTTAAGATACTTGATTGCATTCCATGCTGCTGATTGAACTGCCCTGGAAACGAAGCTTTATATTCTATGCACCTTGTCAATAAGACACCTCTACCTGGCATTTAAAATTGTATTGTGCATTAAATTAAGAAGCAAACAATTACACACTTCTCTTTAGAAATTAGTGTCTCTCCTCCAGGAGTCCCACCAAGGGGCTCAGTTGTGAAGGTGGGGGTTTTGTGATGTGGTCATCATCAATCCACCTCCCTGCTGATTTCTCATAGGCCCCAAAGCAGATGGTAAGAACTCATGACAATAGAAATCCAAGAGCTTTAGCCATTTTCAGTAGAATTTACTGGATTATCCAGCCTCTTAGCTTTCATTAGAACAAGTCTGTACAACATCCCTGGCTAGATTCCCTCAGCTTCAGTAGAGTTACACCAGGAACAAACTGGACCCCATCTGGTTTTGAAGATGGCCTCTAGAACATGAATGGCTGCACCATGCATGTGAATCTGCTGACAGACTGAAACACTAGCACAAAGGTCCTCTCCACACCATAGGGAAATGGCACTAGCCTGGTTTCTAAATGTGGTTTCTTCTAAGAAAGGAGAAAACATGTCAGCATTGGTTTCTCCAGCCTCCATGTGTCAGACCTAACTGTGTTCAGAACTGCTTTACAAACCTAACCGGGGCACTAAGACAGGGTGCAAATGAGTTTCTAGCACAGAGGAACTATGCTAGGAAAGTGCAAAGCTGTTCACAACTGTTGTCAACCACAATTCTCTAAGTCCTGCCCAATCTTGGCTTGACATGGTTTGCCCACTACTGTAGATGGACCCATACTATGCTCTTTGGCCATGGCAGGAGCAGTCAGACTGACCCCAATAGAGCTAGGGGTTGGCTACACTTGGGGTAACAAGTGCTGATCATGCTCTGGCCCATCCTACATCACACTAGCAGGCAGACCATCTCCAGCTGCAGGTCAGAAAGGGACAGAGTGAAGCTGTATCGATCACTCTGTCAACCATGTCTCCTTATCATGGTACAGATAACAGCATAGGCCAGGACTGTCTGGGGAAACAGAGCTGAAGGTGTACTAGCACCTTTGTGGGAAGGCTCAGGTGTAACATCTCTGGCTAACACAGTGTCTCTGTGTTATAGATAGGGCTGGAGAGAAGTACAAAGCTCCCATGTTTGTAGTGTTGACTCTGGAGATTAATGATCAATCACCACTTTTCTGCTGTTCCTGTTATCAGATACGACCGGACTCCACAACTGATGCATCCACCTTTCTCTGCTGTTCCATTCATTGCAAAGGGCTCTTCATTGCCTTTACTTAGCCAATAGGAATAAGGCTGCAAGATTGGAATATGTGCATATTTGATCAGATGTTCTTAAATGACTCAAATCAAGGTTAGAAGGGTGGAGAGCTGTGGGCCTTCACAAGGCCCCCCCCCCACATGTTGTATGCCGGGATGCAGTTTGCAGGACTCGGGAGGTGGTTTCGATGCACCTTGGTTCAGTGGCAGTGAAGATGGGTGACTTCCATATTCCTGTAAGTATATTGAATGACACACTTGGGTTCTCAGTGATATCTGGCATCAACATCCCAGCACACGGGGGAAGTGAAATGGAAAATAAGGCGGAGAACTCTGCAGCTTTGGGTGTGATCTTGAGACCGCAAAGGCAACGAATGGAAAATATTTGCTTCCTTGTTTGAAATTGCTTTGTCTAAGGCTCTCTGGCAGAAATGCCATATTGATCATTGTACTTTTATTCCAGGAAAGACCTTTTACTATTGTACCAGGGAGAATGTGAAGCAGCATCTGCGCTCCATTTACCTAGCTCATCAGCCAGGTCAGAAGCCACCTAAATCAGCCCTTCAAACAAAGTGGCCTCCTGTTTGCTGCCAGGAGAGACATAGGACCCTCAGGTACGAGCGGTCACACAGCCTTTTCTCTGGGTTTGAGAGCAGTGCTGTAAACACGGACCCAACTACAAGGGTTTGGCCACCTCAAGACGTGCTAGGCTAGCTCTTCTCTAGCGAAACGGGGACCCATCATGACCCCACCAGCGCAGGCTGTAGTGCAAACAGGACTCAGGGGGTTTTACCACCAGGATGTTTCTATCCCAGGCATTTTTTTAAACCGCCCTCCTAGAAGAAGGTGATCAAATTGCCTGAACCCTGTCAACTCTACTGTTCCAGGGTTGGTACCACTGGTGGGGATTTTCAGGTCCTAATTTTCCATGTGTAGACGAGACCCCAGTGTAGACAGGTCTAAATTGTGTTAGGAAACAACTTTAGCTGGAATCCTGTTTAAAGCAGAGCTTAGCCAGCACCAAAGCAGGTGTCCCTCTTATATTGAAACTACTGAGCTAAGTAACAGGCTGCAACCGAAGCAGGTTTGCCAACTCCTTAGACCACTACATTATCAGAGCTAGCTCCAACTCCACCAAAGCCAAGGGCAGTCTACTGCTAGGGAGGGGTTTTATTTACAAGGAAGAGCACATATTAACTCTCCGGATACACACAGCACACTGGAAATGATCTTTAGGTGATTGAAAAGCCCCAAAGCAGTTGTCCCAGCAAACTGCCCTAGAGAAGTGACAATCCAGTGCTTCCCTCCCCATAGCTCTTATGCACAGCAACTCCCCACTTTGCTGGCCTCTGGCCTGACACATAAGTGTATAATTTCCCTCCAGCCATCTGCATCACAATGCATCATATCTGCCCATGAGAGCTGTACTTTTCTCTATTATCCACAGGAGCAAGGGAGAACCCAGTGTTTGGCCAGCAAGCACATGTTTTCTAATGATCAGACTTGCAGAGCTGCATCCTAATACCCTCAAATTGCTGGTTCTCTTCCCCTTTTCATCCTTTGCATCACAGCCTGCTGGAGTCATTAATTCATGATAGTCCCAGGTGTCATTCTGAGGGATAACGTCAATGGGCTAGAGATTGCCTCTGGGCCTCCTCGGTGTCCTTTTGCTCCAGAACATTCAAGGAGATGGATGTGGCGACGCGGTCTATTTCGAATGAGTTTTGGCCTCACCCTGAGTGGTTGCAGGTGCTCACTGTCTCTCAGAACTAAGCCCCTTATTGTAAATATTCCATCGGGTAGATGCATTGTGGTGAACCAGGGAGCATTTCTCACCGTACCATCAATGACCCTCAAGCGTTCGGAGTGGTGGAATCACCCGTTAGGGCCAGGAGCGTCAGAAGGGTTCAGCACCCAGCCGGGGACGCAGATTTTCAGTGGGCGTTGAACTCCTTCAAACACTTGACCCTTATTTAGGTGCCTAAATGGGAGTGGAGTGTGTTGAAAATCTGGCCTCAGTTGGGGGTGCAGAGCTCTCGAGCCCAATTCTGCTCAGGCTGGATCTTTTTATACAGGTGTCATTGCATGTTTTTTAAAGCCTTTTGTTCATGCTTAAAGATGCCAGCAGCACTGAGTCCAAGGGCGAAAGGAGGCTCCACTCAGCATGCCCGCTGGCTCCTCACTGCCCAAGGTGCTATGCTTCCTCGGGGCAGTTTTCTCCAACTCCTCTCTGGTATCCCTCTGTGGGAGATAGAATATCAGGGGTGGAAGGGACCTCAGGAGGTCATCTAGTCCAACCCCCTACTCAAAGCAGGACCACTCCCCAGACAGATTTTTACCCCAGTTCCCTAAATGGCCCCCACAAGGATTGAACTCACAACCCTGGGTTTAGCAGGCCAATGCTCAAAGCACTAAGCTATCCCTCCCTCCGGGTCTGCATGCAAGAGATGTGATCAGCTCTACTCAGTAGCTCCTGGTGCTACCAATGGAACCCCTAAGACTTCTGTGGGGGCGACTGCTGCTTCTCATCTCGCAGCCCCTATACAAACTAACTTGTATGCAAAGTTAGGGTGGTGTCCCACAGGATAAAAACAGCTTCCTGGCACGAATAAAGCAGGAGTGGAGGCACTGTTAGGGTATGCATCTCATAGAGTCAAAAGCACCCACTGATTTCAGAGTTTTATCCATTTATCAGCGTTTTATGACTGGGTCCTTTAACGTGTAAACTTTAGGGCAGAGGAAAATGCCCCAGGAAGTGAGACACAGAATTGTTTCTAAATTGTTTACAATGTTTTCCTAAAGGTTTCTGGTGCATTAAGCTGGTTTCTCATTCAGGGCCCAGACCTGAGGTCCTTTCTGGAGCTGATGGGAAAATTTTCATTGAAGCAGTTTGGTTACTGACTAACACAAGTATACTGAAAAAAGCTACTCTAATTATTACACAGAAGCCCAGTTCCTCAAAGATATTTAGGCTCCTAACGTCCATTGATATCAATGGAAGTTGAACCCAAATACCTTTGAGGATCTAGACCTGAGTGCTTATCTTCTTTTCTTGTTCAATTGCCAAACTATTTCACTACAACACAAACAGGAAACGCTTTGAGAAAATAAGATGTTTCACTTAGTACTAAGTAGCTGCTGCCCTCAGTGAATTTAGAAATAAAATAAATTCAAATATTTCAACGACGAGATTTGTCATAATGTGGCAAATCATGTTGTATTAGAACAAATCAATAGCAGTAGGGCATAGTATGACACATTATGTCCTATGATGATATAACTTGATATCACGTGTCATTATGCCACACTGCTGCTAGCATAGCACGAAATAGTGCAAACGTAAAAGGAATATACAACTAAAACAACAAAACCAAGTTCAAACCAAAACGTTCATTTTGAAATGAAATTTCTACATTTTTCTGGACTGGAACTTTCAGAACGTCCCTTTCACAGGAAATTTGGAGAAAACTGGTTTTTGTTCCGATTCAGACGAAGAACAAATTTTGAAATATTGACGTTTCTTACGAAATGGGAATGCCAAGTTTCAATCAGACAAAACTCCCCTTGACTTGCAGATTATGTCCCAGCTGAGAAGAGAGGGATTTTTTACTAGTGAATCAGTCCGATTGGCTGCTACAAATTCAGTGGGTTGGCAGCAAAGAATCCACTCAGGGTTTTCCTTTCTGAACCTCAGGTGGCCGTGTGTTTTCTCGGGAGGTCATGCTAACTGTTGTCCCACTGTGTGTGTTTTCCTTTACAACTAGGAGAAATCCACTCACTGGTGCCAATGGTGAATTTCTGGGAGACGTCTCCAGCCTGCACACATCCCCCATGTCACATGGTATGATGGAGCTAGCACACAAGGTCAGCAAGTTAGCGCTTGTCAGCAAAAGAATGCGTGTGCATCAAGAGAACTCCCCCAAGAGGAGAGCAGAGAATCGAAGCCATGTGCCGCCACAGCCAAACACTGAAAAACCCATCCTCTCAGCCAAGGAGCTCCAACTAAGCAGTGCAACGGAAGGAAAGGAAAGCAAGGAAGGGCAGGCCGTGGAACAGGGATTCGATGCGAATACATTGCCACGAGGTTCTGGTATAAAGACGCTACAGGCTTTAAAAGCTGTTCAAGAAATAATCAACAAGGGAAGAGGAAGGGATCACGCTGTTACCGCTCTGAAAAAGACACCTGGCACTGGAAATAGCCAGGCCCTAAAGAACATCGTAGGGCTCAGTTTTAACAAGGACTCAGCAGATAGAAAGGATACGGCTGAAGCCTTATTGAACCTCCCACAAAGCAGCAACTGTAAAGATACTGGGGTAGCTCACGACAGTAAGGACAGCGCCATTATCATCCCCACGCTCGATCGTCCACTCACACCAGACGAGAGCACAGACGTGGAATTGCTATCCAATATGCATTCAAGCAACTCTAAGCTTGCTGAATCTCCAGCAGGGGAGAAGGGTCAGGCGTCTCATCCCAGAACAGTAAGACCCAGTGACCTGTCTTTTACCTCACTATGGGAAAAACCTTTGGGTGTTCTCAAACACTGCATCTCCATGGAGAAGAGCAGATGCAGCACTTATAGGTTCTCAGGAACCCTGCAAGGACCCTTGGACCCAGAGAATGAAAAGGATGCATTCTGTAGTATGGACAGTCTTTCCGTTCCCTTCCAAAGGAAGTGCCTGGGAACAGAAGTCCTCTTTTCATTGTCCGATGATGATGATGTTGATGATGATGAGTAGAAGAGGAAGAGAGATGGGAACCAGTGACAAATACTTCAGCTGGGACCCAGGAGCTGTTCGTATGACTGAGGGGGATGTGGAAAGCTTGCTTTAAAGAAAATGGAAGTATTGGAAGCTAAGTATCTTTGAGAATAGAAACATTGTCACTTGTTATTAACTCTTCTTACCAAGCCTTGTGCTAGTGTATTTTCAAACTTGTTCGCCACGGATTGACTCTTAAAGAATTTAAGATGAACCATGTGCAGGAAGGGGGGGGGAGAAGGGGGAAGCATTTTGTTGGAATCTGAAACTATCTGAGGTCACTGCCACTTTTAGACTTGTAGGTATGACAAAAGAAAGGGTCTGATTCTCAGTTACTGCACTTAGGCAGAGAAGGTGGGGAAAGGTGGCTTTAACCATCATTAAGTTTCCTGTATCCAGCCTTTGGTGTAAATTAATGCGGCCTCAGAGTTGCCCTAACTTAAGCTGTGCTTCCCAATGCCCCCCCTGCCCCATGGGAACTGGAGAAAGACAGCTGAAGTGCAGCGCACTTTGGCTGTGCCTCTGACACACCCTTATTCGGTAGGCTGTGTCCTGGGGCCATTGTGGAGTGGTTATAGAGTTCTTGCTCCTCCAGGTACCAGAGTGGACCCATAGATTTGCAGAGCTGAAAAAACACATGGAGCTCCCAGTCACACAACAGACATGAGCGGGGATGGTGGAGAGCTCACATACAGGCTCTACACTGGCTTGGAGGGCCCCCTGGTAAGGGGTATTCTCAGGGGGCCATTTCTACCCACTTTAAATCCCCTTTATGCTGACAGAGGAGCATAACAGGGCTGTAGTGTAACGGAGAATCGGGCCCAGAATTCTTTAACAACCAACATTTGTCCCAAAGTTATTCCAAGGCTCCACTTGTGCAGAGCCATTGTGCACGCATCAACTGTGCTGATAACAGCCTCCAAAGACCTTCTTTACATATAATAGGCATCCGTGAATGAATTGACAAATGCTTTGTTAAGACCACATGATTTTGTGGCAGCAAAGCAAGTGGGGAATTGTTTTCTCTCCTTTGAGCATGCTAATGCTAGTGTTTAAACCCACACTTGGGGCGTTACCTTGCTTTAGAAGCAGTTTCCATTATTGTTTTTGACACGTAACATTTAGCTCGTGCTCGCAATCATGGAGAGAACTGGGTTTTGTCTGGGAATGTTACACAACCAGCCTCAACACATACATCTCTCACTGGCTGACATCAAAACCAAGCAGCCATCATCCCTTCTGTGAGTATCGGGTCTCTAAACGGAGGCAAACGATAACCCAAAGGGGTAAAATCTGCTCTGAATGAGTTTAAGCCAGAATCCCGACAGCTGCGTCATGATGTACCAGTGCAGCAGTGCATTGTATAGAGGTTCATAGATTCCAACGCCAGAAAGGACCATTGTGATCATCAAGTCAAATCTACATAACACAGATCAGAGAATTCCCCCAAGTAATTTCTGGATGAACTAGATCAGGGGTTCTCAAACTGGGGGTTGGGACCCCTCAGGGGGTCATGAGGTTATTACAGGGGGGTCACGAGTTGTCAGCCTCCACCCCAAACCCGGCTTTGCCTCCAGCATTTATAATGGTGTTAAATATGTAAAGAAGTGTTTTTAATGTATAAGGGGGGGCCGCACACAGAGGCTTGCTGTGTGAAAGGGGTCACCAGTACAAAAGTTTGAGAATCACTGAACTAGACAGATCTTTTAGAAAACCACAATCTTGATTTAAAGATTGACTGTGATGGAGCATCCACCACCACCCTTGGTAAATCGTTCCACTGGTTAATTACCCGCCCTGTTAAAAATGTACGTCTTATTTCCAGTCTGAATTTTCTAACTTTAACTTCCAGACCTCGGAAGTTGTTACACCTTTGCCTGCTAGACTGCAGAGCCCGTTGCCAAGTATTTGTTCCCCATGTAGGTACTTATAGACTGATCATTACCTCTTAACCTTCTCCTTCCATATGCATTTGTCTTCATTCAAATGTGATCAAACCTAACACTTTGGAAAGTTTCCTGTTCACTGTCTAGAACAGGGGTCTCAAACACGTGGCTCTTCCCTGCCGCCCGTGGAGCTCCCCACGCTCCCCCCGTTACTTCCTATCGCTGCCAAACTCCCCTTACCCCGCCCCCCCCAGTTATTTTCTGTGCCTGTTAAGCTCCCCGTGCGCTGCTCCCCAATGTTTGGGGCACCTGCCACCCCCCCCGGAATGTCTCCCGGCACCCACTTGCTGCCTTCTCACTGCCCCGGAGCCTAGAGCCTGCAGCACACCTGGAATGCGCTCTGCTCTGCAGGCTGCCGGCTTCCGGCAGGTCCTAGTGTCCCTCTTCACTAGCGCCAGGGCAGGCTGCCCTTCCCCTGCCCTTCTGCCCTAGTCCTGAGTCTCTCTTCAGTGAGGTGCTGCCACCCTGGAGTTGCTCTAGGTAAGCGGCGCCAGGCCAGAGCCCGCACCCCGCACCCCAACCCCCTGTCCGGAGCCCCCCTGCCACACCCTGCACCCCAACCCCCTGCTGCACCTCTCACCTCTCCTGCACCCCAACTCCCTGCACTGAGCCCCCCACCACACCCCACACTCCAATTCCCTGCCCTGAGCCCCCTGCTGCACACCTCCTGCACCTCAACTCCCTGCCCTGAGCCCCCATCACACCCCCCACCCCTCCTGCACCCTAACCCCCTGTCTGGAGCCCCTGCCACATCCCACATCCTCCCACACCCCAACTCCCTGCTGCACCCCTCTCCCCTCCTGCACCCCACACCCCAATTCCCTGCCCTGAGCCCCCACCCTACCCTACACACCTCCTGCACCTCAACTCCCTGCACTGAGCCCCCCGCCACACCCCACACTCCAATTCCCTGCCCTGAGCCCCCTGCTGCACCTCAACTCCCTGCCCTGAGCCCCCATCACACCCCCCACCCCTCCTGCACCCTAACCCCCTGTCTGGAGCCCCTGCCACATCCCACATCCTCCCACACCCCAACTCCCTGCTGCACCCCTCACCCCTCCTGCACCCCACACCCCAATTCCCTGCCCTGAGCCCCCACCCTACCCTACACACCTCCTGCACCTCAACTCCCTGCCCTGAGCCCCCATCACACCCCGCACCCCTCCTGCACCACCTGGGGGCAGAGTTGGGGTGAGGACTTCAGGGAAGGGGTTGGATGGGGGCAGGGAAGAGGTGGGGCAGGGGCGGGGCCTCATGGAAGGGGTGGGGGCAGCGAGGGGGGGGTGTCATAGAATCATAGAATATCAGGGTTGGAAGGGACCTCAGGAGGTCATCTAGTCCAACCCCCTGCTCAAAGCAGGACCAATCCCCAGCTAAATGATGCGGCCCTCAGGCCAATACACTAGTCCTCATGCAGCCCTCGTGGTCATTTGAGTTTGAGACCCCTGAGATAGAGGGACAAAGTTAGGCAGCAGCCTATCTCCAAACAGCTCTCAGCAGCTCAGCTAGGATGATGTGGTTAATAGATCAGAGCAGCTTCATTTGCTTTCTTTGTATCACAGCAGTTCACGAGATGACTACAGGGAGCGGAGTCCAGGGGTCAGTTTGTATTCTGGCTTTGTTGTGGAACGGTACTGAACATGTGCTCTGAGGGTTAGACAGACACGGAGTGTAAATCCAATGCCCCTTTCACAGTCTAATGCAGTAATAATAGTTTACTTAGATCTAACTTCATTTGACATGTTTTGGGTTCAATACTCAGCTAGTGTAAATCACATGAAACTATACTAATTGACACTACGTGAGGGACCTTGCCCTATTAGATAACGGAGGTGCTCATGCTGCCTATAGTTAAGGTGGCTTAAAACTTTCCATTACAAGACCTTGTTTTCATTTTGTTATAACTTGGCCAAACTTTAACCATTCAGGCTGGAATGTCGGGTGGTGTCTGCCTCAATATTTTTTAGAAAGGTTCAGCTAAAATGGCTCAAGAACAAGACTAGGGTAAAATGTTTCGCTAATATTAAAAAAAAAAAATCTTACAATTGTTTCATGGGGAAGCTTTAGCACGTCCATGTTTTGGAGGAAGGACTTGAAATTTGGCAGGAGGAGTTGCCCTGCTGTTAGGGATATGACTTTTGCCATCCCCTATGAAAATCTGACCAAATTTGGCCAAATTTTAAGCCTTTAAAAAAAAATTGCAGTTCACAGCTGCTTAGTAGAAATTTGTCAGTTACATTTTCTGAAGATTCCACCTGCGCTAGGCATGATCCAGCCCAGGGCTGCAGGGGCCGATCAGGACTTTCTCTGCAGTTATGCCTCCTGGTTGCTGGGGTCCACTGTGTCACTGGGCACCAGAACGGAGAGCCAGGCCTCCTGTGTCCCAGGGCCACCCTACTTGAGCCCAGGCAGTGTGTAGAAGGCTGCATGGGCATGGACATGCAGAGGGGCGAGGGATGGGGTAGAGAGGAGATGGGTTACGAGAGTCAGAGGTTGAATAGGAACAAGGGAGGAGGTGAAGAAGCTAGGGGTATAGAGGTGCAGAGGGGAGGTGGTCGGGTTGTGGGGTGGTTAGATAAGAGGAGAGGGACTGAAGCTGGAGTGCAGCAGATAGCAGAGGAGGACACTGGGAGAGGCTGAAGAACACCAGACTGATAGCTTTTATTCTCGTCGCCTCCTTCAGCTGCTCCATATCAAGCAGCAAGACAAGATCAGAAATGAGGCTATTTGAAGCCAAACAGAGCAACTGCATCCATCAGCACTAATCGGCTGTGGCAGCTTTCTTGGTATGGACATACTAGAAGAACAGAGCCCCAATGAATTCTGGAGTGTGTACACCCCGGGATGCTGCTACACAGCCAACAATCACGCGTGCCAAAAGCTTTGGTGGCATAACAAGACTGCTAGTGATGGATGTAAACAGAATGTACAATCAGACTACCGTAAGTGCCTTGCCAGAGATCAGGCTGGGTGGGGCTTGATTTGCAAGGAGACTATGTTCCCTTGGGATTGGCCGTGATGACAACGATTTAAAAAAAGTAAAAGAAAAAGTGAAAAGAACATTAACGTTGCGAAGTCAAGCATTCCAAAAATTAGGCAATTCAGGTTGCCTACGCAACCTGTACAAGAACGGACTCACCACTTGTGCGCCTCCTCAGAGTTGAGTGTCGTATAGCAGTTATTTCCTCTCTAGTGGCCCCTGCTGGTTGTTTCAGACCTGCAATGGTCTCTCCTAATGCAACTCAGCCCCCCGGCTAGGTTATGTTCTAGCTCCTCACCTAGAAAAAACAACCAATAGTCCAAGGTCTTCAGCACCAACTCTGGGCCCCCAGGGTCTTTGCATCCTTCTCTCTGAGTTTTCAGTCCTCCTTACCCCCCTTTGTAAGGGCTGGTAGGGGAACCTAAGCCTTCCCACTGCAGTCTGCTCTATCAGACTCCTTGCAGCTGCCTTCCTGGACTTCTATACCTTTCCCCCTATAATCTCTCTAGCTTCATCTTTCTTTCAGGGCCAGGACTTGCAGGGCTGTGTAATCCCCAAGGAATCCCAGACCAAGAGAACAAACCTAAACCAACTTCTGACCTCCTCAGGCTTGACTGTTCCTCCACTGAACACCTCCCAGGGCCTGTTCCCTGGAAGTCCAAATCCTGCTCTTTTTTCAGGACTCACCCCCATAGCTTGCTCCACCCACAGTCGCTGTTCTAATTTTGTCCTGGCCTCTTGCTAACCTTCTATTCAGGAGAGGACCCCAAAATCATCTCTCCCCCAGGTTTCCTTCTCGATCCTGCCAGTCTGTCCACTCTCTCACACTGCACACAGTTCTCTCTGCATCCTCCTCCTGCTCCAAACTTTTTTCTTTATAACTACCCAGGTTCTCTCCAGCTGGGTCTCATCTTTAATTGGGCCTGCTTCCCTGCAACCAGGTGTCTTAATGGAGCTCTCCAGCTCCAGTTAACTCTCATCATAAATCTTAATTCAACTCCCTTGTAATTAAAGATTGCATCATATTGCATATGTACATGATGATATACTAGTTTTTCCATAGGATCCCATCCTCCTTCAGTGCATGGGACAGACTTGCTCTTGGAATGAATCAGGGTTGCGCACTGAAGGAGGTGGTTGTCTGCAGGATCTCTCAGTTGAGTGCAGCCCTGGAGAACTGGATTTGGGTCCTGCCTCTGCCACCACGTTCCTGAGCGATTCTGAGCAAATCACTTAAACCAAACTTTTTACAAGTGGCCACTAAATTGTGTTTTCCTCATGTTCTGGGTGTCTAACGTGACACCTGGGGCCAGACTTGCAGGCATGCTGAGCATGTACAGTTGCAACTGAGGTGGCTTGGAGCTGTGCTCTGAACAGATAAAGTACTATAAAATCCTAAGCACACTGAAAAATCATAGAGACTAACAAATTTATTTGGGCATAAGCTTTCGTGGGCTAAAACCTACTTCATCGGATGCATGCAGTGGAAAATACAGTAGGAAGATATAGATACACAGAGAACATGAAAAAATGGGTGTTGCCATACTAACTCTAACGAGACTAATCAATTAAGGTGGGCTATTATCAGCAGGAGAAAAACAACTTTTGTAGTGATAATCAGGATGGCCCATTTCAAACAGTTAACAAGAAGGTGTGAGTAACAGTAGGGGAAAATTAGCATGGGGAAATAGTTTTTACTTCGTGTAATGACCCATCCACTCCCAGTCTTTATTCAAGCCTAATGTAATGGTGTCCAGTTTGCAAATTTGTTAGTCTCTAAGGTGGCCACAAGGACTACTCGTTCTTTTTGCTGATACAGACTAACACGGCTACCACTCTGAAACCTGAAAAATCATACATTATTGGTTTGTGGACACCAGGGGGCGGTCAACACTTGGACTGCAGTCTGTCCTTGGAAATTAAAGTTACCTGCTGCTCCTTAAAGAAACTTCCCAGTGAATTATGGAGACACCGGTCACAGTTCCATAATTATGGTTGAATTTCCATTTTACTCAGAGCGTGAAATGAATTTTCTGAGCATTTACTAGTAAACCTGTTTAATTAGCTTAAGTGGAAATTTAATTTAAATCTGGGTCTTTAAGAACTTTAGCATCTATCAATCTTTTTTTTTTGTCCTGAAAGAACTTAACAACAGAATAAAACTTCCCAGACAGCTAACATGATGCAGAGGCAGCATTTGAAGGAATTATGTTGTAATTAAGTTAGATAAAAACAATTTGTTAGTAACTTAATTATTATGATTTTTATATCAAGTAAAAGTACACTAAGAGAACATTCAGGTTGCAAAGTCAAGCATTCCCAAATTAGGAAATTCCAGAATTAAATACAGCCTTAATTCAGCCTTCTTGTGCATTATAATACAGTCTTTAATTACATGCTCACTCACTATTTTTTTCTAAAGGACCCCTGCCTCATTCAGTGAATGAATCCAATATTTCTTCTTATCCTCATTCAATGTGTGGCCCATAGGCTTATTTGCCACACGCCATTCAAACCCTGCAGTGAATATAGAATTATTAGTTTCCTCATAGACTCATAGACTTTAAGGTCAGAAGGGACCATTATGATCATCTAGGCTGACCTCCCGCATGATGCAGGCCACAAAAGCTGACCCAACCCCTTTCCCTTGACACTGCTGTTGAAGTCCCCGAATCCTGTGATTTAAAGACTTCAAGTCGCAGAGAATCCTCCAGCTAGCGACCCCCGCCCCATGCTGCGGAGGAAGGCGAAAAACCTCCAGGGCCTCTGCCAATCTACCCTGGAGGAAAATTCCTTCCCGACCCCAAATATGGCGATCAGTAGAACCCCGAGCATGTAGGCAAGATTCTCCAGCCAGACCCTCATTGGCCATTGATACTATTTACCAGCGATGGCACGCTGTTGATTTGACTAAAATCACGTTATCCCATTAAACCATTCCCTCCATAAACTTATCCTCATGCATGTGTTCTCGCCTTACTAGCGGAGTGCTTCACAGACTTACTGAATCTGTCTATACAACACCTCTGTGAGATTAGGTGGTGGTATTATTCCCATTTTACAGCTCAGGAACTGAGGCACAGACAGAGTAAGGCCAAAATTGTCAGAGGTGTTCACTAATTCTCGGTGCCCCATGTGAGACACCTAGGGATTATTAAACACACACCACTGCATCTTTGCTGCCACGACTCATGGTCCGCAACACCCAGATCTGTTCACATATGGAGGCACAATGAGAATTCATAAAAAAAAAAATCGCTGCTTTATAGTCCAGTTTTATTTTGCCTCGTGAGTCAAGTATGGCAAGATCCAATCCAAGAACATATTAAGACCAAAGGAAAGGAAAAGATCCACTGCAGACAGGAGCTCTGAAGCAATATACAGAGTTCTGAAGTCTGCACTCAGGGCCCGGGGAACAGAGAGAGAACATGCAACATGGACACAACTTCTAGTTGAGGCTGTGTTGAGATTTCCCTTAAAGCAGAAGTTTTTGTAATTTCAGGCAATAAAATGAAAGTGTTTTCATCTCCAAGTCTGCCTAGCAGGAGCTGTGGATAGCAGCAGACTCTCCAGGATGTTCACTTTTAGAAAAATTATCTAATTTTAAAAAATAAGTATCTGAAAATTGCCCATTCTTGATACTCTACCCAGAGTGTCTCCCTTCTTTTTGCTCTTCTGTAACTTAACAAAGAAATTCGTAACTTCAGTATTTTGAAGGCATAACCCTTATCGCGTCAATCAGTGCATCATACAAGCTATTTGAGCGTCGACAAAACACAAAATGTTATTTCCTTTTGCAACAAGCCAACCTGAGTATGGATTATGCAGCTGCTTCCATTCTCTACTGCTGCCAAGGTGCCCCCTCCCCAACCAAACCCGAGCCAGGGACGGAGGGTGGCCAAGCAAGGAAAGCAGCTGGGGAGATGGGACAGATGGGTGTGCGGTGGTCACTGCGGGGGAACCATATGGGCCAGCATGCAGGCGGGTCGACTATCAGAGACTTACTAGCTGGGGAAACTCTGGCAGGAGAGCAGCTCTTCCAACAGCTTCAGGTCCATGGTCTCCCTCTTGTCTGCAGTCAGCCTCAGATACCATCGCTCCTGGCTCTCCCTTCCCACATGACAGGGGGCCAGGGAGGGGATGTGCCACAGGGTAGTTAGCAGCATATGGAATGGGGACGAGGGTGCACTGGGAGCAGGATTACTGGTGTAGCAGCACAGAGGTGGGTTGTGCTGCAGCAGGGGGACAGGAGGAGTCCTAAAGCAACGAGCGCTACTGGAGCACTAATCCTGAGTGACTGCCCCAAGCATAGCCTCGCCCCAGTACACCGGGGGTGGGGGGAGGAGAGACTAGAGAGAGCACTGGACTGGGACTTGGGAGACCTGGGCTCTATGCACAGCTCTGCCACTGACCTGCTAGGTGACCGCAGGTAAATCACGTCAACGCTTTGTTCCTCAGTTTCCCCAGTGAAATGGGAATGATGATGATGATGACGCTGACCTCCTTTGTAAAGCGCTTTAAAAGCTAGTGATGAAAAGCGCTTGAGAACAACTAGAGCTGTGTCCTGGAGGCAGAAATTGAGCGTGTGGCTCTAGGAAACCCCATCCTGGCATACACACACTTCCTCCCATGCCACCCCTCTAACATGGGAGTAGCTCCCCATAAAACGGCTGCACGGGCTTTCCTCCTGCAGGCTCTTCCTCTGCAGTGAGGTCTACAAAAAAGACTTGACAGTGGTTAGGCAGCTGCTGTGCTGTGGCTGCTACTTTCCATGCTGACCACTGTTTCCTTGTACTCCCGTCTCTCTGGTGCAGCCCTTTGTTGTCTCGTGTCTTAGGTGGCAAGCTCCTGAGGGCAGGGATAGTCTTGTTATGGGCCCATGGCCCCTCTGGTGGTACGTTGGCTCATGCAAGCCATCTCCAGGTGACTAACCACCACATGCATGGAGTGAGGTGACTTGGGTGGCCCTCTGCTCAGTGCAGCTAGCCTCCAAGGGGCCAGCCCACACCGATATCTGCGTTCCATTGCTCCACTTCAGTGGCAGGCAGCCAGAGCCCCCTCAACCAATGGCACAAGAGGTGGCAAATGGCAGCTTGGCCAGCAGGGAGCCTCAAGGGTCCCCGCAGTTGGTCATGGGCTGTACTGGACTAGAAGACCTCTTGATGTCCCTTCCAGTCCTACAATTCTATGGTCTTTGGACCATAGGGAGTATTAGGCGCTGCTCACTTTGGACTGGGGACTTCAGTCACCTGCTGGCAGCAACTCAACACGTCTGCCCCGTTCCTAATGAATGTCCTGAGTTTCCGGGGCCCAGTGATGACCCTGGTAGATGCTGCCACAGCATCAGGGCAGCATCATGTGGGGATGAAGGGGGGTGACCTCGTGCAGGCTCTTCAGTGCAAGGAGAGCCAACCAGCCTGAGCTTGGGAGATGGGTACAAATATTGAGGGGAGGTGTGAGAGGGATGGGAGGTGCAGCCTATCTGTGACTCTGGGTTCACAAAAAGCAGCCTTTAAATTGAAACGCCTGAGCTTTTCCAACCCTCTCTTCTCCTTCCTACCTGGGCTGCTGTCCAAGGTCCGGGACGGCTGCCAATTACCAGTTGCTGTGGAATAAGCTGGGGATCAGGTTGGTGAACAGCCAACCCCTGACATCAGAAGCAGGTGCCTAACTTGCCAGGTGCTCCGCAACTACGTCGCCCCCTATGTCTGAGAGTGATCCACAAACCCAACGAGGGAGCTGGAACTAGGCCCCGCCCTGCCTGTCCTGCTCCCATGGGGATTGACCAACAGGTATGCACAGCCCATGTCTCCAGGAGGTCACAGGGAAGCACCCGATTTGAACAAAGTATAAAATCTGCAGCCTTGTTCCCTTTTGTTGAGAACCATCTCTCAGCTTTAAAGCCCCAAAGAAGCAAGGTGGGGACAAAGAGCGAAACTGCTCAGACTTCAAGGGTTCGCTCCCTCTGCCGGATTACACAACCGGGTTTTTACTGCCCCAGAAAACTGTAAGTCTAAAAATGCAAGAAGAGACAAAGTTTAAAAACAAGACTTGTCTTTTGAAAAAAAAAAATCATACAAGCTGAGTAGATCCACAAGAAGCCACCTAGCTATCCTCAGGCAAAGTAAACCTATGCAATACACTGCATACTGAGCATGCTCAAGGACAAACTGCAGTGTCTGACAATGTCCTGCTTCTGCAAAAGGCTCAGTGGCTTTAGGTAAGTTTCCACCATGGTAGCCAGCGACACATTGAAACGCCTCCACTCTGCAGGACGCAAAAGTTAGTTTCTCTTGTCTCAGAGTCCCGCTCATGTGGCTCAGAGCGAGGCTGGGGTGGGCACTGTGGGCAAAGTCAGTTCCATGGATGGAGTTTCAGCCACCTGGGCTGGACTGGGTTTGCGAAGCTCCAGTTTCTCGCTGAGCTGGTTATAAAGATCCTTCACAGCTTCGCCGCTCTGTGGAACGAGCATTGGGAAAACAAACAAACAAAAGAAGCTGTTACTAGCTGGAACATGAAGTACTAGGACTACTGGGAGTGTTTCAACACAGAGGAAAGTGGGGAGAGGAAGTCATGATATAATTAAGTCAATACTCCATATACTCTGAAAGCTGCTATCTAAACAGAACACAGGCTCCAGTAAGCAGCTTCAGGGAATGCAGTTGCCTTCATCTGCAATTACTTTTCCTTTTGTGACCCTTCTTACCTGCTTGGTAGGTTCCAAAGCCTTCTGGAGGGATTCTAATTTGGCAGGTGCCACTTTGTGATGCAGGTGAAGTAGCAATCTTAGCATGTGTCTATGGACATTCTCTTTTCTGTAAAGAGCAATTGTAAAGTGGTGAAAGCAATGCACAGAACACAATGTACAGAACACAACCACACTTTAGAGAGAAAGTTACATAACAACGTCAGAGCGTTCAAACACTGGGAGTTTTGTTTTCAATCATCAAAAATACTTAAGTTGTAAAGGAATGGCTTGCATGCTACAGGACGTTAGGCTTCTATAGGCTTGCCAGGAATTAATACAAGGGTTTAGAACTACTAACAGGTTCTTTATGTGCATTTAGAAATTAGAGGGCTGAAGTTAAATATAATGTTTAAAGCAGAAATTCGATCTGCTACTGCACGGTAAGGAGGATGTTGCCCCACTGCAACTTCTGTCTCTGAATAACGATTTAGGGTTTGTGTAATCGTTTATAAACCAACACTTGCTATTTCCAGTGATTTTATTTCTACAGAATTGGTTGCAAAATCTAAACATATAAAAAAAACATCACAACAGCTATCATACCCTTTCCAGAGTGTCTGCAGACAGGCTAAACAATAGCTCAGAGAGGTGTGAACTGTCCCATTCATCTTGTAAATATTGTGCTTTCTGAAGGATGTTGGTTACCTTGAGCAGGCAGTGAGGAAGAAGCCATCGAAGAGACTGGTACAGAAGTCCTCCAGCGCAAATTCATCAGCCAGCAATGTGAGGTTACCGGTGAGCAGGTGCAGGAAAATATCACTGAAGGCCAGGTCACTGAATGTCTCGACTGCACAACACGAAGGACAATGACTAACAGGCTGGCAAGCATTTCCCTGAAAGCTTTACCATATTAGCAGAAGACAAGCCTGCTGAAAAACTTTATGTGCACTTCGCTGACTGGCCACTGCAGGTGGCTGACTACCCTACCCGGGTATAAAGGGAGGTGGGAAAGAACCCAAGATGTGGGCTGAACAGCTATTGAGGAAGAATTCTGGGAGCAGCTAAGCCTGGGCTAGATTCAGTGTTGTTTCATTACAAGTTCCCTTTTTGGATAAAGTGGAAAGTTCTGATCCACTGCAACTTTTGGGGACTGTTTAGAGCAGGAAGCTACCTGCTCAGAGACACAATATATCTTCCAGTAATATTCCGACCAGTCTACAGCTAATCACATTGCTAGTACAGTGTCTTTCATCCGAGCAATTACAAACAAACACTCAAGAATCTTCACAAAACTCCTGCTCGGTAGGAAAACACCACCACTGAACAGGTAAGTAAACTCATGGGACTTGCACAGGCTCACACAGTGAATCACTAGCAGACCTGAAACTGGCAGAATCCAAGAGTTGTCACCACTAGCCACACTCACCCCCATAGCCCTTATTTTCCTCCTTCTAGGCCTTCTATATGTGACAAGTGGGTACAAAACATAAGAGGAAAACAAGACTCACCTAGTGCTGGCAGGAGCCTGAGAAAAGCATTCTTGTTCCTCTGTTTAGTTATGTGAAGTATGTAATATAGCCCAACCTCACAGGCTATTCTGTGCTCCTGGAGGAATCTGTTATGGCACAAACAAAGTTTCTTAACCAATAGAACAAGAACTCATTTACGAAAGAGGACCTTAAGAAGACAGGGTCCACAACCTGGAAGCCACAGAGTAGGAAGCAGGGAAATGTCTCAATAGCTAATCTGAAGTCTCCTGTGAAGTGGTGGCTAAGAGAAAGTGTTCAGATCTAGGAGAGCTGTCTGCTGCCATGGCCCAAAGAAATAATTGTTCAACAACATTGTTACTTTCCAATAATCAGTACTAACTGAACAGTTAATAATAAGAAGGAAGCTTCAGGATCAAGCTAACACAATGGAAAATCTGATTCTGCTTCATTGTAAAGTTTCCCAGCTCAGACACCAATTCTGCTATGAAATAGTTGTGAGTGTGATTCTAACTGGATGTGGTATTCTGGGTACTGACATTCAAACAAGAAGAGTACTGGGAATAAGTGTAAGATCTGAACGCAACTGAGCATACGGAGATCTTTTCTGTCTGCTTTGCAAAGACGTGAGAAGTTTCTTTTTTAACCTCCAAACATTTAGGATTTCAAAGAGAAACTGAAGTCCTCTCATCACATGTATAGTCATCTTATTTCTAGTAGCGCATTTGAAGGTGCTCATTCTCTCGCTAAAAAGTATTGGTGGTCAGTCCAAATGCGCCTAAATTCAGTAATACCATTACAGTGGTGGCTTTCCTCTGCTTGTGAACGACACACAAATGTCTTCTTTATTTGAAAACAGCAATGCAAAAAAACCTTATGAATTTGTTTTGCAAAGACTGAACTGAAATGTCAGAGCAAGAAACATTATTGCGATGGTCCACCTCCTTGGGCCAGGCCTATATAAAAATCAACAGTAAGAAATATTGCTCCACACAGAGGGTCCTGTGTCACCTTTAAGACTAACAGAAGTATTGGGAGCATAAGCTTTTGTGGGTAAGAACCTCACTTCTTCAGATGCAAGATTCAGTCTTATGCTCCCAATACTTCTGTTAGTCTTAAAGGTGCCACAGGACCCTCTGTTGCTTTTTACAGATTCAGACGAACACGGCTACCCCTCCAATACTTGCTCCACACAGGTTGTGTCAATGTTTTCAAATAGAGGAGACACTGAGAACTTTATGAGAGGATGACACAGACTCTGCTTCCTTGAAAATGAGGGCAAAGCCATTTGATGTGCCTCGTTTAAAAGCAGTGTCGATGATCAGTCCCTCACACCTCCCTAATTGTGTTACTGCTGAGCACCAGCCATGTTTGTTAGTCAAAGAACTATTCTCTTTCTAATCACTACAAAGGCCTGAACAGATCTTCATTCTTCCATGGGTCACAAAAGCTTTAAGTACTACAGCAAACCTCTTGTGCTTTCACTCCAAGGTCTCTTTAACCCACTTACGCACAATCTGGTTTAAACAGCAGTAGCTCATGGTTAATTAATTTTGGCAATACGTTACACCGCGAAATTTTCTTTTTAATGTCAGCTCTGTCTACAACGGACTTTCCTCAGTAGTGTCCATGTAGAAATAACTCAGGCCAAAGGCACCAAGACAATATTATTCTCTTCTCATAAGCATATGCTGAATCGGGCCTAACTTTAAGTACACGAATAGTCACACTGACTATAGAGTACCTTGCTGAATCAGGGCCTTCGTGTTTTGTTCTGTTTCTTGTGCAGTTGCCTTTCAATCTGAGCCCTTGATAAAAATGCCACCGTATTTGAGCTCTCTGACTGGAAACGTCTAAACTGGACAGCACCCTCACTGTCTCCACAGCAGCACAATCTCTAGTGACCTATTCAAGATCTGGAGTTTTACTGGTGCCCTTTTAATCAACTGTTCCACTGAATGGAACTGAAGCCTTGAATTTGTTAGGGTTAATTCTTCTCTCTTAATTGTGCCAGGTTGCACATAATGGGCTTCCTCGGTGATATAGCTTAGCTACCTAAGATTACGCCTAGACTACAAATTATTTCAGTATAATTTACATCATTCAGGGGTGTGAATAATCCACATCTCAGAGTGACGCAAGTTACACCAACCGAAGCACCGGTGTGGACCGTGGTATGTCGGCAGCAGAACTTCTCCAACTGACATAGCTGAGAAAGAAGCTATTGAGCTGATGGGAGAGGTCTCTCCCGTTGGCTTAGAGAGTCTTCACGAGAAGCAATGCGGCTGCGTCGCTGTAACTGATGTAGTGTAGACACAGCCTAATGCTTTGTTGGAAAAAGGATCTAATGTGCGTAGGTGGATGACATACTTGGTGAAAGCTTCGGGAATGGTGCTGGGATAGGGAATTGGCCCTTTCTCTTCCGATGGCAGTTTCTGATCTACGTTGAATGTGTAGTCATCCACCACAAAGGACATCAGCATCGGCAAGAACTTGGTGATCAACTCATGTTCCTTAGAGGGGGAAAAAAGCCATTACAATATAAAAAAAGTCATTCAGCATTTATGTAACTGTCCATCCAAGAATCTCAAAAGTGTTTAGGTGACATGTAATATTCCCATCTTACAGCTAGAAAAACTAAGGTAAACCATTTACCTATGACCACACAGCAAACCAATGGTAGACAGGAACATAAAACACTGGTATCCAGACACCAAGTCCCTGTTCTAACCACTGACCTCTCTCTTCATGTCCTCCAGTAGAATATAAGGAGATAATCAGAAAACTATCCTTCACTTTGTACACAAGAACACTATTGAATGAATTTTCTGCTGTAACAGAATTACCCTGTGATATACATATCTGGTCTAGAGCACCTTATCCTATATTATTGCTGGACACAGAGGGTCTGGGTAAGGACAGGGTAGTATACTAATGAGTACAAGTCATCTTGTTAATTCCCTGAACCAGTATTAACCATTGCACTTAGTCATGCTCCCAGGAGGAGTGCCAGGGGAAAGTCACACTCATTTCCTCCATTCCCACAGCAGTTGAAAATTACTTATTTTGTATCAAATTAAAACAACGGGAAGCGGCAGCGTATGGAACCACAAAGTTCATTAAAAATGAAGCCGGTTGTGGAGCTTTCTCCATATAGCACCAACAGGTGAAGAAGGAACCTTTCAATTAAGTTATGAGGTAAGCCAAGGCTTTGTCGAGGGCGATGCAAGTACCTAATCACCTTAGTATTTGACTATTCATGCACACACACCTGGGGTGCTGGGACAATTGTAGAGTAGGGGGTGCGGAGAGCCATTGAACCAAACTGTAAACCCTGTATATGCCGGAAACCACTTCAAGGCAGGGGGTGCAGGAGCACCCCTAGTTCCAGCACCTATGCAAACACCTATGGAAAACGTACATCACTGAGGTAAACGTGCAGTCAGCTAGCAGTTTATACAGTCAATGCCTCAATCACCCTCCCTGGGGAAGAGCTGCACCACTTTGCAGCACAGAACAGAAACAGCAATGGAATTTTTGGAGGTTCCTCCCACTGCCCAGTATTGTGGTTAACCTCTCTTCTGTAGAGAGCTGAATAGAACTTCTCCCAGAGCTACCAAACCTGTTCAGAGTGCAGGCCAGAGGGAAAGTGGGAGGAGGGTCACCTGAGCGATCCAAAATACGCTTTCCAGGGGTTGAATGTGATACCGCCACAGCATTCCTATCACAACACTGGGGAGGCAGACGTGCTAGCCACTGAATGACAATGCAAAGAGCTGCTATAAGAGTTCAGAGCCAGCCCCAGCAATACTATTTTCACATTCATTCTGATCTACAGTCTCGCCATTTGGGCGGAGATCCCAGGAGTTATGAGCTTCTGGTGCTGAATTTGTTAGAGGCAAAACTCAGATATAAAAAAGTTAAAGCTTAGATGTTCAAGACTATAAAAAAAAAGGGGACGGGAGGGGGGGAGGAGTTGACAAGAGGACCCACTTGTGTACACTCTCGCCCTATTGGTGCATGCAAATGCCAGGTGTCATCTGTACAACCAGGACGTTTACAAATTTTGCAAGTGCTTATTAGAGGCATTTGGAAAAGGTGACCCTGAGGATTTTTTAAGAGAGAGGAAGATGAAGAAATCAATGAGGAAATACTCTTCAAGAAGCTTACCATTTTAGGCTCCCTGAAGACTTGACTGTCAATCATATCCCAGGCCCCCTGTCCCAGAGACAGCATCCTTAGAAGCAGCAAGAGGTCTGGGCTTTCCTGGAAATTCAAATTTAATAAAAGTGATGTTCTTCCTCAATTCTTGACCTGTTGGAGATTTATTTGGAAGTCATTTATATTCAGGGGTTTTCTTGGATTCAGAAGCATTAGCCAGAGACATTAGATCGCAAAAGAAGGCCAGGGGCTGTCAATTTCTATGATTTAAATAATGAATTATAGCTCAAGGGCCACAAACAGCTGCAAATGCCACAGAACACACCTCAGTGTAATCATTTGATAGTGTGCTTGGAGATAGTCAGGCCATCTGATCAGACGACTGGCTAGAGACCTTTCAAAAACAATGTGACATCACAAAGTACAATATGTGTCAGAATGAAACTATCCATGTTTGTCAGTAAAATCCAATATTGAGTGTATAAAAATGACATTGGCCTTTTTGCAAGCTTGAAAGGATAAAAAGAAATTATTTAATTTGACAATGAAAAAGCAGCCCAAGGGATGAAATATAGGAAGTGTTTCTATTTAGATCCTTGTATGGTTCCCAACATAGCATCTGAGTCCTGATCCACTGGGGGCAAAGATTCACATTCTTGTTGCACAGCCCGTGAGTACCCAGTTCATACCAGGGAAACTGAGGATCCAACCAGCAGACCGCATTCTAAGTCCTTTCTAGGGCTGAACGGCGGTCACTTGCCAGCCGCCATTCCCGATGTAATTCTGCCTCCCCCGCCGAGGGATTGTCGGCAGCCGAACGCAGCATTACAGAGAGCAAGTGCCTCACAACATTATGAAGTGTACCATCTTCTTCTCCGTGTGGCTGATGTAAACGCAGAGCAACACCTATAATTTTACATTCAGATGGTTCAATAAAGCGGACAATAGAGAGAACTCTCTCTCCGTTACCCCATTCAGCAGGAATTGACTTTACTAGATCCCCCCTACCACCAGCCCAAAGCAAAGCAAGATACCAAGTTTAGCACAGGGAGTAAGGAATGCTGTAACTGAAGCAGGAGTTTAAGTAGGCAGAAAGCAGTTGCCTGCAAGTATGCATAATTAGAAGAGCAGGCATCTAGTAGAGAGTGAGGAATGTTAAGGGGGCACTGTCAACTTGAAAAATCACATTTGTCTGAGAACTGTGTACCTACCATAATTACATGACACCTAAAATGACTACAAATGAAAGAAATGAGGACAAAATATATGTTTTTCCTCTTTTTCAGTTTACTTGAGCATTTGACAGCACACAGTTTCATTCCTTCTCCTGTAATGTCAGTCAGTTTCTCCCTTGCTGAAAAATGCAGTCTCGTTATAACCTGAACAGGGCTCATTTGTAATCTGTGCAGGTTTCTCAGACTCACCCTGGGTAAGGTGTCTTGCCCAACCAGCTCTTGCAGATGCCGTATGGTACTCAGAGCTAAGGTGTTAATGGCAAAGGGATCACACAAGATCATTGATAAATCTCTGAAGGGAAACAGAACCACAAATGCATTTTATATATACTAACAAACCCCATGGCCCAACCACACACCCAGCCACAGAATACCAAAAGCTATGAGGGAAGGAAGACAGGCAGCAAAAACTATAATGATAAAACCTAATGTATTATATCAACTGAAATATGTTTCTGCCTTAGATCACTAATTAGATGCTTATAAGTGGCAAGTCCTGCCTGATAAAAAACAACAACCCCTTTAACTTGTATTTTACAGGCCACTGACTAGTTAGAGTCCTGGGATAGGATACTGAGAATAAACATGTTATCTTGCTGAATGCACTAAGAAGGGCTATGTTTGGTAATGATTGGTTTTGTTACTAGACACTTGTGGAGAATTAATAACTGAAGTAATTCTCAGCCCCTCTGGATAATGGGAACGTCGCTATCAATCCCTCAGTTTCTTGAGCCTGAACTGCTCACCCCAATACTTGTTCTTGTCCTTTCTTCACTCCGTCCAGGAACCCCTGCAGCTCTCGAGCTCTCTTGTTATCCACAAACTTCTCCCGAATGCAGGCATCTAAGCACCAGGTGAACTGCAAAGAAAGGCAACATTGTTAACACACTCATGGCAACTCCTCTAAACTACCATTACGATATATGAATCGCCTCAAGGCTTCACTGTAATACTGTTGGCTCGATATTTAATTAAATACACCCACATAAGCCTTTCCGACCCTCCCCAACAGTTGTACAGGAAGCTGCAACATTAGATCCACCACACGTCAGTTTTAAGACTTTTGCCCACTTTTCAAAGGCTTCAGATCTAGTGACAAAACAGGTCCTTAATCGGTGAGGCTTTTGCATTAAGCTCCTACAGGTATTCTAATTATATTCAAATGCCTCCATCAGTGCAACAGAACATGGGTTCATGTGGCAGCATGTGAAGGGGGAAGACAAAGTTTCCAATTCATGCAAACAGCAACAACCTCTGATCAGCAGTATCTGCTGCTTGCACAGTCCTGTGTGTGTTGGGAAGTTCTAGAGGCAGTCTGACATCAGGAGCAGAGGAAGCCCAACAGGCATCCAAACACACAAGATCACTCTATGGAGCTGTTGTACTGCAGGTTCAACTGGCATCACCTTTTCCTCTCCCACAAGCAGCATTCCCTGAAAATTAACACGTACTATATACCATGTAGTATGTGAATATATCTCATGGCCCACCCCCATCAACGTGGAATCACATTCACAATGGAGTACATGGTAACTGAGGGGGCAGTATCACTTAGTGGTAAGAACATGGGATTGGAAGTCAGATGATCTGGACTTTATTCCTGGCTCTATCACTGATTTACATTGGAAATTTGGACAAGCCATAACCCCTATGGGTTAGTCTCCCTGTCTATATTAAAACCACATATTCCTCACAAGGATGTTGTGGGTCTTGATCAATTCATGTTTCTGAAGTGCTTGGAGCCCACTGTACAGAAGGTGCTAAATATATTTCTCATCACTGGTATCTTTTCTTCAGAAGCACACATCGCACGAGAAATAAACTGTGTAAATAATGTAACCAGGACGTAAGTGTAGAGAACAGAATGCGACTCTGCATTTATAGTGGATGAATGACTTAATTCACATTACAAATGCCAACGCAGTGCTAAATAAGACAGCAAAACTTCTTATATTTTAATAGTTGTTAATTTTATGCTCTTTATACTTCAAGCTCCATAGCACTTCACAGACTAAACTAATGAAATGCAATCACTTCTGGGCAAAGAGCATCAGTTTGTGCACAGTCCTATGCATAACAGGGAGGGGAAGGAAACTGGCCAAGAACACTGGGGCAAACCAATGGCAAGAACTTTGTTTTTGGCAGCATCCATGTAGGTCAGATGGTACACTGTTTTTTAAGACTTCATACCAAGCACCACAAACAGCATGACGAACAATTTATCTACCATAGAAAGACAAAGGGCTTTGTTAACACTGCTGGGATTTGAACCTGTCATTCCAAGGACTATAAGAATTTCAGACTTGAGGTTTGAACCATTTTCTATGCCTGGAGATAATATCCTCTCTGTGTTATTGACCTTCAAGACAGCTGGCACAAATGAGAGCTGCTCCGACTGAAAACTCTGAAGTACTACTTGTGTCCGGTCCATCTATTCATTACCTTGTGACAGGGGTCAACAGTACAGATCTCGCTGATGTCCAGGTCATGCAGTGACATCAGGAGCTCTGCCCGTAGCGTGCAGTAATGGACATTCCTTGTCCGAAGGAACAATGTTCTTAGGAACTGTAGCACCATGTCATATAGCTTCACATTCTTCCCAATCATCTGTGTCAGCTTCTGAACCACCTAAAGCCCAAATGAAAAAACACAGGGTACCAAAAGATATTCCTACACGACAGCTTTCAAACTATTTCATTATCTGCCCCATCAGTTGTGGAATGCCTGAACTAAAACATACAGCTTTAAAGGACATTTCACACCAGACTTTTTCAACATTTCAACTCCATTTGTGCTTTAATTGATTTTTGTCTAGACTTTTGTAATTGCAAGACCTTCTGTTCCCTTTGCTAAACAATCTGACCTGTTATACCAACTATACCAGTAGGAATTGCTTTTGTTGTAAATGTGATCTTAGGCTTGGTCTACACTAACCCCCAAATCGAACTAAGGTACGCAACTTCAGCTACGTGAATAACGTAGCTGAAGTTCGAAGTATCTTAGTTCGATCTTACCTCGGTCCACACGCGGCAGGCAGGCTCCCCCGTCGACTCCGCGGTACTCCTCTCGTCTAGCTGGAGTATCGCAGTCGACGGCGAGCACTTCCGGGTTCGACTTATCGCGTCCAGACAAGACGCAATAAGTCGAACCCAGAAGTTCGATTGCCAGCCGCCGAACTAGCGGCTGGGTATAGACGTACCCTTAGGGTTTTATACTGCCATCTATCACCATAGTTCCAGAGTGCCCACCACGTAAAATCAAAAGTAATAGCAAAGTCCCTAGAGACTTCATGGATTCTCTGGCATTTCTCCCTTTTTGGGGTAAAAACACTACTTGGGGCATGGATTTTTTTTTTTTAATATTTTAATAAAATGTGTATAGTGGGAGTGTCTAAAAGCGCCACTGCAACAGAGACTCTACAAGTACATAGGAAGGCACAATCCCTGCCCTGAAGAACTTACAATCGAGTTTAAGACACGTTAATGAGGGTAGTATACAACAGGAGGGAAGAGTGGCTGGGGTGAGGGTAACGTTAATAAGATCACACTCTCCCATAGGCTAGCTACATGCACAGCTTTTGATGCCTCTTCCCAATTTTTTATTGAACTATTACTATTTCCTGCAAAAACAAAATAAAAATTGTAAAAACCCCAAACCCTGATTTCATAGAATATCAGGGTTGGAAGGGATCTCAAGAGGTATCTAGTCCAACCCCCTGCTCAAAGCAGGACCAATCCCCAGACAGATTTTTGCCCTGATCCCTAAATGGCCCCCTCAAGGATTGAACTCACAACCCTGGGTTTAGCAGGCCAATGCTCAAACCACTGAGCTATCCCTCCCCGCTAAAGGTGCTTAGATACTATTATGATGGGTTAAATCCCAGACTGACAGACAGAACCGGGGAAAAATATTATTGGCTAAACATGTTGTTTAGCTATTTAAATGTTATTTTTTAAAATCCGCTTAAACAAAAGATTAACCTATTACTCTGTGTCACTAGGTGCTATTCTAATAAAGATAATGTTCAGTACTGTTATATTTGTAACTATTAAATATAAGATTAACCTGTTGATTTAATTAAGACTTGTTTAATGAAGATGAACTAACATTAAATAACTAGCCAAAATATTTACATAGCTTTTTCCAGGTGGTAGCAAAGTTGTAAGGCCAGACGAACACTCAATTATCTGATGATGCTGGCAGGATAGGAACCAAATATGCTCCCTTTTCAAGACAGAGATCGGAGAATTCCATTCCAAACGTCACTGTAAAAGTTCTCCCTGCTCTTACCTCTCCCTGACGTCTTGTTTTTGGAGAGGGACTGAAGAAGTTGTGCAAGACAGAGAGATCACTACTAAAGAGAGTGTTTTCTTTCTCCAGGATGTACTGTTTCAGCAATGGGGACACCTCATCACCAAACAGAGCTTGGTTATCCTGCCAGATCTGGCGCTTCACCTCCACGGCACATGCTTTGTATAAATCCTTATCCGCCATCACTAACTTCAGTTTCTTTTCAGGGACCTGCGAACAACAATGCAGTGTCAGTAAAGAGTTTAGGGGTTCACCTACCTGACTGTTAAAATGGTAAGTAGTTGACTATAAGCCCGATCTAAATCACAACCTTGAACTGGCCAGTAACTTCTACAACCAGTGCAATTAAAACCCAAGGAAACAGCAGAAACCCTTCTTTCATGACCCTACCCCTCCAATACCACCCTGGTTTTAAAGTATTTAGCTTCCTAGAGAAAGCATTACATTTTCCTTCAGTTAATTTTGAAATAGATAGATAGATATACCTATCTCATAGAACTGGAAGGGACCCCGAAAGGTCATTGGGTCGAGTCCAGCCCCCTGCCTTCAATAGCAGGACCAAGTACTGATTTTGCCCCAGATCCCCAAGTGGCCCCCTCAAGGGTTGAACTCACAGCAGGCCAATGCTCAAACCACTGAGCTATCCCTCCTCCTAAACAAACATCTTCCCTTATTAAAAAAGGAGCACAGCATTCTATGGTGATAGTTCAAAACTCTAGTCTACAGCATACAATAGCACTAGTACAAGTTTTGAAGCGATTACATTAAAGGTACTGTAGTGCCTTAAATGAAGAGTTGTTTCCTCTTAAGTACCCTTTTCCAGAAATATTGCCCCCTTTTAAAATCTAGCCGCATCCTTCAAATACTTGCCATTTAAATCAGTTCTGGAAAAGCCCCCTACCACTGAGCTCAAACTATTTTTGGGAAAGATAGGGGGGACACGCACATTTTAAAAATAGAAGAACATACTTCTGTAAGTAGAGTGTGCTTTATGAAACATGAAATGCTTTTTGAACTACATTAAATTAACTGATATGAGAATCAAACAAAGCATAAGACAAATTTTTCTGCCAGTGAATGACAAACTGACTGAAGAGTTTGCAAACGTGGCATACAGCCCGGCTAACAGCAGAGAATGAAAGAGGCTGTAACCAGGAGATGCAACAGATTTTACCTTGGGCAGGTGTTTCATGACACACATCACCACAGGCTGAATAGACGGCATCTTGACCAAGGAAAAGCTTTTCTCCAGCAGATCCTCCAGCTTTTTGTATCTGGCAACATGCAAGCAAGAAAAGTTGCCAGGTAAAGTTTTCAAAACTCCTGAGTGACTTAGGGTCCTAAGTGCTTAAGTCATTTTTGAAAAAGTGACTAAGTCATTTAAGCTTTTTGAAAACTTTACTTGCCATGATTAATTTTGCAATTAATTTCTAATGATGATAAATAATCAGCAGCAAGATCAGTAACACACCTTTCCTCAACCTTTCCTTCCGAGGCAATGGCTGAAACTCTCTCCAGCAATTTCTCTCTCAGCTCATCGAATACAGACTGATGAAATTCCAGCCTAGGAGTTCCATGGAGGTCCAAGAATGGCAGAGCAGACTGGAGAGAGGGCAGGAGGACTCCATTTTCTGTCTAGCAAAACAAACACCATACAGAGTTATACACTTGGATTAAACACAAATTCCTTGCTGGCAATAAATAACAAGACAGAGTACTAAAACAACTCATGTTAAGAAAAAGTAAGCACTCAGATAAATTTAAATGGTCATTATTGAGTGAGAAACAATATAACATTTTTAAAAAATGTCTTTAGTTACGCTACTGGCACTAGCGTAATACTATTAATGTTAAAAGAACTTAAAAATCTAGTTCACTTTTCATCACTGATGCCATTTGTTTACTTTTTACTCAACCGAGGCAATGAAGAAAGACTAGCAAGTTTCCTTTTCTAGTTCTCATGCAATAGTGCAACACTGGAGTGTGGACACACCAGCACAATAGAGTCCTGGTCCATGCCTCTGACTCGTAGGCATGGGTAGGAAACAGTGCAGAGGAATGTTTATTTGTTTAAAAAATATTGTTCCATTAATATTTATCCATTTGTATACAAAAATATTCACAAGTTTTTTTTTTTTTTAAATTATCCTTAAATCTGGGGCCTGAAGTACCTTACAATGTTTCTCTAATCATTCAAAAATCTACCAGGACTTTTAAAACGGTTGCACTTGGCTAGCTTATGCTAAACGCCATTAACCCAACTTTATAATCTAAATATACAGACTGCCACTGCTGAAATATACCAAAGCTTTGCTAAACGATCAATACCCCAATCCTAAAAACACTGAAGCATAGTGTAACGACACATGCAATAGTTTCATGAAGTCTTAGAGATGCCATGTAACATACACAGTCAGTTTTCATTTGTATTACAGAACATTACATTGCAGAGGTGAAAAGATACTACAGAGCACCAGCGTGTTAAGAGCCAAGCTCTGTATGTGTGTATATCTATCTCCTCAATATATGTTCCATTCTATATGCATCCGAAGAAGTGGGCTGTAGTCCACGAAAGCTTATGCTCTAATAAATTTGTTAGTCTCTAAGGTGCCACAAGTACTCCTGTTCTTCTTTTTGCGGATACAGACTAACACGGCTGCTACTCTGAAACCTGTCATTAAGAGCCAAGAGTCACCAAAGCTTCCTTTTCACATCTCATCCTGTGTGAAGCTGCAAAAAACAACACCTGAAAGCTACTCTCACAACTGTCAAATCCTGTTCAATGGGGAGAGAGACTCCCTTCATTTTAAAAGTTGCTTTTAAAGATTCCCCTTGTGATGAGGGCCTCCAAACTTTGTCTCGATTATAACATCAAAAATAAGAAGTCTGGATCTATTGAAAACCCCTCCTTGACGCTGTCCCACATCTTGGAAGCAGCGCGGCTAGACCTGGCCAGAGAGCAGAAGCGGTGCAATCTCGGGGGAGGACGAGCGAAGGTGAAACAGTTGCGCCCATGGCAAGCAACAGGGGACCGCCCTGGAGCAGAGTCCGGGTCAGAAACAACTAGAGGAGGCTTCAGAGAAGACCTGCAGCCGTCGGCCACCACCAGGGTGGATGTCCCGGCCTCTGGACCCTTTTTACTGAGGAGTGATCAGCGCTGACCCCACCGGGCTGGGAGCCTGCCTGGGCCAAGGGAGACAGAGCAACTCCAGCCCCGCGGCGAGCCCCGTCCCCCGGGCCCCACCTGGAACTGCTCGATGGCCTTGAGCGGCTCGGTGCAGTTGGTCAGCGTCTCCTTCAGGTCCTCCCCATTAGCCACCCCCAGCTCCTGCAGCCCCGCGAACATGGCGGCGGCCTCGGCGGGCCCAGCCCGGGTCCGCCCCCGCTGTCGCCCCCCCAGCCCGGTCGGGTCCCGCGCGCTCCTCGTCCCCCCCCGAAACTGCTCCTCGGCGCGCAGGTTCCGGGCTGCGGCGGGAGGGCCGGGAGCTCGCTCCGCCTTCCCGAAGGGCCTGCGTGGGGCTCACGGCCCATTGCCCAGAGACTCCGCGTGTGCCGCCTGCTCCCCGGCTATGGAGACCCGATAGGTGTACCGCCTCCTCCCCTATAGCCCCGTGTGCCGCCTGCTCCCCGGCTACGGAGAGCCTATAGGTACACCGCCTCCTTCCCTATAGCCCCGTGTGCCGCCTCCTCCCCTATAGCCCCCATGTGCCGCCTGCTCCCCGGCTACGGAGAGCCTATAGGTACACCGCCTCCTTCCCTATAGCCCCGTGTGCCGCCTCCTCCCCTATAGCCCCCATGTGCCGCCTGCTCCCCTGGCTATGGAGAGCCTATAGGTACCGCCTGCTCCCCTATAGCCCCATGTGCCGCCTGCTCCCCTGGCTATAGAGACCCTATAGGTATACCGCCTCCCCCCTATAGCCCCCGTGTGCCGCCTGCTCCCCGGCTATGGAGACCCGATAGGTGTACCGCCTCCTCCCCTATAGCCCCCGTGTGCCGCCTGCTCCCCGGCTACGGAGACCCGATAGGTGTACCACCTCCTTCCCCCCTACAGCCCCATGTGCCGTCTCCTCCCCTATAGCCCCCATGTGCCGCCTGCTCCCCTGGCTATGGAGAGCCTATAGGTACACCGCCTCCCCCCTATAGCCCCCGTGTGCCGCCTCCCCCCTATAGCCCCCGTGTGCCGCCTGCTCCCCTGGCTATAGAGACCCTATAGGTGTACCGCCTCCTCCCCTATAGCCCCATGTGCCGCCTGCTCCCCTGGCTATGGAGACCCTATAGGTACACCGCCTCCCCCCTATAGCCCCCGAGTGCCGCCTGCTCCCCTGGCTATGGAGAGCCTATAGGTATACCGCCTCCTCCCCTATAGCCCCCGTGTGCCGCCTGCTTCCCTGGCTATGGAGACCCTATAGGTATACCGCCTCCTCCCCTATAGCCCCCGTGTGCCGCCTGCTCCCCTGGCTATGGAGAGCCTATAGGTACACCGCCTCCCCCCTATATCCCCCGTGTGCCGCCTGCTCCCCTGGCTATGGAGAGCCTATAGGTATACCGCCTCCTCCCCTATAGCCCACGTGTGCCGCCTGCTCCCCTGGCTATGGAGAGCCTATAGGTATACCGCCTCCTCCCCTATAGCCCCCGTGTGCTGCCTGCCATGCTGTCTTCACCAAGTGCCCTTCATTCACTCTCCACATGTGTCTGAACCAGCAAAGTTGCGTGTCCTGGATTTTGTTGGCCACATCACAGGCTTTGGCTTCCATCCTAGTACTTTCATGTCTAAACCTGTCTCTTTGTGTAACTCCTCGTATGGTGTGAAGACATTTCTTCAAACACCTGTAGACACTGAACGTGCCATCTCTTTATCGCCCAGGCTTCTGTGCTGTACAGCGTTGTGTGGTGCACCGTTGCTCCAGACAGTTGGGTTTTCAGTCTCAGCAGCACATGGGTGATGGGGTGCACCCACCCTGCACTGGACGGGGAAGGGCTAATTCCTCATTGTGGGCTGAAGAAGCCACACACCCACCCCGTCCCTACTGGGCATGCTCCAAGTGTAGCACTAGTATAATAAGGATCAGCCCAACTCAGTCTGGGCTGACTGCCAAGGAGGAAGGATGTACTTTGCATAGTCCATCCTGGGAGCAGCTGAAACCCTGACTGTAGAAGCCAGTGGTGCTAAGACCCAGACAGATGCCCAGATACCTATGGCTGTCCAATAGGAACTGGAGTCACCAGGAACTGTGTGTTCTGGGAAGCCCAGAGACCCAGATGTCACCCCAACTACTGCTCTGAGAGACATGGTAGGAAGTGGCCCAGGGGGACTAGCTATAGTCCTGTGGGAAATTGGCATGTTTTGGTTGGAGCCCTTCTGACTCCGTGGCAGAGCACTCCACTATTGTTAGGGTCTTGGGCTGGGACCTGGTGGAGCAGGTTGGCTCCCTACCGTGATTGCCCTGTGGGTAAGGGCAGCCCACTAGCCATTTAGCCTTGCTGGCCTGAGGTAGAGCGCAGCTTGGAGAATGGGGTGCACTCATCTTGCACTGGATGGGGTTCCCCCACCCTGTCACATTATGCTTGTCAAATGCACCACCTGAGTTATTTTCGTCTTCCAGCATCCCCAAATCTCACGTTCAAGCTCGCCATCTTCCATGGCCCAGCTGCCAAGGTACTTGAACTGCTCAGTCTGATTTAATCTCACTCCATTAATCTCTACATCCAGTCTTCTGGTGGCACCTCTACTGCCCCACACAACCTCGATCTTCATCATTCTCATTTTCATCCCATGCCAGCTTAGCTGGTCATACCACTGGTTTACTATTTTCTCTAGGACTTCATTTGAGGATGCCCTTATTGTTATGTCATCAGCATATAGCAGCTTCTCACCTTTCCCAACTGGGATCTTCCTGCTGACGTAGCCCATCAATATGATAACCAGCAGCAGAATTAGGGCTGGCTCCGGGTGCAGGCTGATCCCCGGGTCAGTCTGACTTTCATTGCAAATAGACGTTTAATTCCAAAAAACGTTCGGGTCACTGTTTTAGGTGATCTATATAGGGCATTCACCATAGTTATTAAAACTTCAGACACTCCATATTTCCTCAGCACTGATGTGAACACTGTATTGTATGCCTTTTCTTGGTCTATAAAAGCCCAGAAGCTATCCTGTTGGTGTGACAGTCTGTACCCCTACATTCACCCCTTTTAATAGGACTATGATAAAACTTTTACAAAGTATGCCTGGTGAGGTATCATTTGAAAACTCATAATTTGCTGATCACTATTGTCCTGGTAAAATGTGTGGCAACATTGTATGTAAAGTTATAAGATTCTACTGTATGGTAGTACTAAAAACAGCCACAAACCAGTTCCCCAGAGACAAAAGGCTAGCCAACGCCTCAGCCAGGTGTCAACAAAATCAAGTGGACTATCATCTGGTTCATTGGCCATTCTTTGGCAGGAAGATTTGTGCAAAGATTTACATTTTGACAAAGAAACAGCTGAGGATTCCCATCCAACAGATTTATCCTGAACCTCGGTTGGAGATGACCCTCAAGAAGAAAAGCATAAGAAGGAAGAACAAAGCTCCCAAATCATCTCTCCCTTCATCTTTACTTGCGGCGTCGACAATATTTGAAGGACAAAGGAAGCATCGTTGGACTGGAGAGGGTTACTGGCTGAAAGGACTTGAATTGACTTAGTTGGTTAAGTTAGGTATTCGTTGTGTTTTACTTTGTATTTATTTGTAACCAATTGTGACTTGTATGCCTTACTACTTGTAGTAATTTAAAATCTATCTTTTGTAGTTAATAAACTTGTTTTATCAGGCACCACATTGACACCTCTGCCCTAAAGGGGTTTGTCTCATTTAAGAGATGTTCAAAGTATTGTTTTCCCTTCTTCTTCACTTGTTCAGGTGTTACTAGTAGTCTCCTCCGATCTTCAGCTCAGGGAACTGGTGGATAAGGTGCCATGGCAAGAAAATTTAAGAGGTAAAGGAGAGCTGGCAGTTTCTCAAGGAGATGTTAAGCACAAAACTGCCAACTATTCCAATGCGAAGGAAATTTAGGAAGACTAGTGAGACACCAATATGGCTCCATCAGGAGCTCTTTAATTGCCTGGCAATCAAAAAGGAATCCCACAGGAAGTGAAAACCTGGACAAAGCGCTAAGGAGAAGTACAAACAAATAGCATAAGTGTGTAGGGACAAAACCAGAAAGGATAAGGCACCACATGAGTTACACTTAGCCGGGGACATAAAAGGCAATAAGAAGAGATTCTTTAAATACATTAGAAGCAAGAGAAAGACAAAGGCAAGTGTAGGTTAGTGGGGAAGGAGACCTAATAATTGATGACCTGAGGTGTTTAATGTCTATTTTGCGTCAGTCTTCACGAAAAAGGTTAATGGTGACAAATACTCAATACAATTAATATTAACAAGAGGGAAGGAACGCAAGCCAAAATAGGGAAAGATCAGGTTAAAAATATTTAAATAAGTTAGATGCATTCAGATTGGCAGGACCTTATGGAGTTCATCTTAGGGGATTTCAGGAACTAGCTGAAGCAATCTCAGACCTGTTAATGATTATCTTTGAGAACGCCTGGAGGATAGGTGAGGTGCCAGAAGACGGGAGAAGGGGAAACACAGGACCTGCCTTCAAAAGGGAACAAAGAGGACCCGGAGGGTTATAGACCTGTCAGTCTAACTTGGATACCTGGAAAGATACTGTAACAATTTATTAAACACTCAATTTGTAAACCTCTAGAGCAGGGGTCCCCAACGCGGTGCCTGTGGGTGCCATGGCACCCGCCGGGGCGTCTAAGTGTGCCTGCGTTCTGGCCGGTGGACGAACATCCGTCGAAATGCCGCCGAGAAGCAGCATCATCCAGAGGCGTCGCCGTCGAAATGCCGCCGAAAATCAGCAGCATTTTGGCGGAGATGACGCTGCTTGTCAGCGGCATTTCGGCGGCGACACCTATTGACGTTGCTGCTTGTCGGCGGCATTTCGGCGGATGCTCGTCTGCTGGCACAGTCCTCCGTGGCTCATCGTCTGGTGCCCGCCAGACGAAAAAGGTTGGGGAACAGCCAAACCAGCCCAATTTCCTTCTTTGACAGGGTAACTATCCTAGCGGATGTGGGGAAAGCAGTGCAAGTGATAGATCTTGGTTTTTAGTAGGACTTTTGACGCAATCCCAAATTGTATTTTCATAGGCAAACTAGAGAATTTAATTTACACCACCTTTATTATAAGGTGTGTGCACAACTGACTGAAAGACTGTACTCAAAAGTGTAGTTATCAATGGTTTGCTGTCAAACTGGAGGCTGGATCTAGTGGAGTTCTGCAGGGGTCAGTCTTGGGTCTGGTAGTAGTCAATATTTTAATTAATGACTTGGATAACCGAGTGGAGAGTATGTGCTTAAAATCAGGGGATGACACCAAACTGGGAGGGGTTGCAAGCACTTTGGAGGACAGGATTAGTATTCAAAATGACCTTGACGAATTAGAGAATTGGTCTTCATTCAACAAAATGAATTTCAATAAAGACAAATGTGAAGTACTTCACTTAGGAAGGAAAAATCAAGGGCACAGCTCCAGAATGGGGAATAACTGGCTAGTTGGTAGTATTGCTGAAAAGATCTGGGTGTTCTCGTCCATCACAAATTGAATGAGTCAATCTGATGTAGTTGCAAAGAAGGCTAATGGCATTGTGGGGTATATTAGGAGGACTGTTGCATGTAAGACATGGGAGATAATTGTCCTGCTCAGCACTGGTGTGGCCTCAGCCTTAATGCCGTGTCCAGTTCTGAGTGCCACACTTTAGGAAAGATATGGATAAATTGGAGAGAGTCCAGAGGAGAGCAACAAAAATTCTGAAAGGTTTAGAAAACCTGACCTATTGGGAAAGGTTAAAAAAATTGGGCACGTTTTGTTTTGAGAAAAGAAGACTGAAGAGACCTGATAAGTCTTCAAGTATGTTAAGGGCTGTTATAAAGAGGACTGAGATCAATTGTTCTCCATGTCCTCTGAAGGTAGGATAAGAAGTAATGGGCATGATCTGCAGCAAGGGAGATTTAGGTTAGATATTAGGAAAAAAACTTTCTAACTCTAAGGGTAGTTAAGTTATGGAATAAGCTTCCAAAGGAGGTTGTGGAATCCCCATCACGGGAGGCTTATAAGAACAGGTTGGACAAACACCTGTAAGGGATGGTCTAGGTTTAATTGGTCCTGCCTCTGTGCAAGGGGGGGTGGGTGGGTCTGGACTTAATGACTTCTCGAGGTCCCTTCCCACCCTACATTTCTGAGATTTACAATGGTACTGCAATACCATCCTCCTTCCCTTTACAGCTCATTTTTGCAATGCACTTAAAAGCTCAGCATACAGGACATCTAGAACACTCTTTCTTTGGCCTTCTTCACTGCCCACTTGGCAGCCTGCTTTGATGCTTTGCATTCATTTTCATTCACACTGGATGGGTTTTTTCTTTATGAATCATGTTTTCTTTTTTTGGATCACTATTTTCACTTCATTGTCCATCACCCCTCCTACACTTTCCCTTGGTTTTCCCCATTTAATCTCTAAGCTTCTGCCACCACCACAATCCACATTCCTCTGAGGTAGTTCCTTTCCTCTTGAGCTGATGCCAGATCTGTTTCTGGACACTTATCCTGTACTTCTTGCACAAACTTCTCTGCTGAACTTCCCCTTAATTTTCTGTACTTTACCCAAAAGAAATAAAGTTAAAGTTCCACTGGACATAGACAATACTAGAGAGCACAGAAATGCACCAGCTCTCCTGACCACACTATAATCTGTTGTGACAGACCCAGACCAGTGGGGTACAGGAGTCTGGTCAAGGGCAAATATACTGGTCACTGGATGAGTAGTTTTCTGTTCCCTTAGTGACCAGAGCAGGGGCTGCACTAGAGTAATCAGGAACCTGCTAGAACCAGTTAAGGCAGGCAGGCTAATTAGGACACATGGAGCCAATTAAGAAGAAGCTGCTAGAATCAATTAAGGCAGGCTAATCTGGGTTTTAAAAGGAGCTCACTTCAGTTTGTGGTGTGAGTGTGAGGAGCTGGGAGCAAGAGGTGCAATGAGCTGAGAGTGAGATGGTGCGCTGCTGGAGGACTGAGGAGCACAAGCGTTATCAGACACCAGGAGGGAAGGTCCTGTGGTGAGAATAAGGAAGGTGTTTGGAGGAGGCCATGGGGAAGTAGCCCAGGGAGTTGTAGCTGTCATGCAGCTGTTACAGGAGGCACTATAGACAGCTGCAGTCCACAGGGCTCTGGGCTGGAACCTGGAGTAGAGGATGGGCCCTGGTTCCCCCCAAACCTCCCAATTGATCTGGACTGTGGGCTCTTCCAGAGGGAAAGGTCTCTGGGCTGTTCCCCAACCCACATGGTGAATCTCTGAGGCAAGAAAATCTGCCAATAAGCGCAGGACCCACCAAGATAGAGGAGGAACTTTGTCACACTGTGCATAAAGGAGGCAGCAATGGCCATTCCAAGGAGAATGTATGACTTCTTTGGCTTTAGGGTATCAATTAAGAGTGGCCTAAAGTAAGCTCTTCATCCTGTCACACAGGAAAAGAACATCCGGCAGATGAAGACACCCACCTACAGATGGACCAATACTAACCCCGTGCTCCATTAATGTCTTTGAGCATTGGAGACACTAAATAAGCACAAAGTTGTATTTTTATTTACTGTGATGGTAGGAAAGAGGACCCCACTTCACACACACCAAGCCTCAGTCTATGCCTTGTGGCTTGAGCTGTGTTGAAAACCAACATCTGGCTCCGCCCCTGAAGGCTGCAAATAACTTTCAGACAGTCTCTGTGCTCGCTGCTCCACAGCTTCCTCTTTTGCTTAGCAGAAGCAGGCAAAGGAGCCTGATGTCTTGGCGTGAGCTTCTTCCCCCTTCCCTGGTGATCTTAGCTGGGCTGATTGGGATCCTGCTGCTTTGTGTCACCACTAAAGATGTGCAGAACCCTCCCAGGTGCAAGGTAAGGAATGGCTGGCAGAGGGGGGCGTAGCCTGGCATATGGTGTGCAAGATGTGCCAGGGTGAATATTGACATCCGCACGCACTGACTATTCTCGATCCCTGTCTAATGTGGTCACCCTGTAAAAGGGAGCCTGTCTTTTTACTTTGGGCTTGACTTGCATCTGTTGCAGCATTGTCTCTAAATCCATTAACTGCCTTGTTTGATGCTGTTAAACACACTGTACCAGTAAGTAAATTAACTTAGTGGCAAAATTCAGGAGGTCCTGCCCCCTTTCTTCAAAGGGCCATAAGCAGAAAGCTTGCTCTGGCATATGGCTCCTTGAAGCTGCAACAGGCACTAATAACCGTGAACTTCCTTTTTGTACAATATCTTTACTGCTATGACATTCCAGGGTACAGTCCAGACCAACGAGGGGTTGTCACCCCTGCCCTGCAACCTGGGGTGCCTCACAATGCTTTGCTGCTGGGCTCCTCACAAACACCCTGCGTGTCTGCGTAAAGCCACAGCCCTGGTCCAGCAACTCTGATCCCAGCAGCCTGTCAGCCAACTCCTGCCACGCTCTGGCTTCCAACAGCCTTGGTTACCACTTGTAGGATGACCCCAACATACTCCCAATCTCTGATTTCTCCCCCCTCCCCCCAAAGTGTGTTCTACACTGTCCAGTCCACTCCTGGATAGTTCAGATATGTTAGGTCCCTTGCCCCTCTAAGGGGATCTACATACAATAGTTTGCTACCTTAAGTGGAGTTACGCACACAGTCACAACACTGGATTAGTTTTGATTTAAAGAATAAAACAAGTTGGGTTTTAAATGAGTAGAAGCATAAGGAATTAAAGTCAGAAATGGTTACTTGAGAAATAAAGATAAAATGTTTCCTAGTACTAAACGTAGCAAACTAGACTTGGTTCAAGGTGAAGTCCCTTACAATGTGTTTCCAGTAACACTGCTGACCAAACTCAGTCCAGGATCCTCTCCCAAAGGCTGTTTCTTTTGTCATCTTCTCTGAAAAGGAGAGAGATGGATAGGGAGGGAGAACTTGGGGTGTGCTTGCCACTCACTTTCATAGTCCAGTCCCCCTTTGAAATGCATTGTCCTGAGAGTTACTCCTAGATAAAGTTCATTCCTGCCTTGAGGTTGCAGTCAAGGAGTCTGGTGAGAGAGGTTCCATGCTGTTGTTTAAGAGGCAGATCTGTTTGTTCCTGCCCCCCTTCCTGGCCAAAGATCTGTCCTTGAGAAACAGATTTATCCAAACTTGTCTGGTAAACCTATTTCAGACCTAACTTCAGCTTATGTTTATAACTTTACATATGATGAAATGCATGCATTTCATCATATTATTGACCAGTGAGTTATTAGTTTTCAAATGATATCTTACAAGGCATATTTATACGAAGATTATTACAATGGTGTGTAGGTTGTGAATTTGGTTAGGACTGCGAACTGCCTGGGTGCTCCCTACAGCAGCATTATAAGGAATTGTACAGGTATTGTGCCCCAGGGACCTCTAATTTGACATATGAAGAAAGTTTGGACAGGATATGAAAATACTTTGCATTTGCTCCATCTTTGGTTGTAGCCAGGAGTAAAGCCGTCTAAATAGTGCAAAAAATGTTTGAGCATTCATTTGAACTCCCCAATGGCTGTTCAGTTTGACCATGATCTCTTGCTAGAAGAACCTCCACAGTTGAGGGCCCTACACTTTCCTATTCCAAGTTCAACCTTGCTCACATCCACGGAAGCATTCCCATTGAATGTGACTGTATCAATGGGTGGCACAGTTGTGGTTTTGTGGTGGTTTTTCCCCCCCCCACCAGATAGTCTAGCCTTTGCTTATTAGGCAGGGCTTGAAAAATCTACTCATCCATGAAGAGTAGGAAGCTTTCTACAGACAAGCACTATCAACTTTTGGAGAATCAATGTTCTCATTTTAAAAAAAGTTTCTAGCTGTAATGTTTGTAAAGATGAGCTTATAAATGTGAACAGAGTGTAATTGAGGAAGCAGTGCCTGCCTGAATCTGAAGAATGACGGCGCCAGTGTGTCTGGTGCTGCTCAGAGCTTTCCCAAGATTAAATGAATGAAAACTGACCACTTTTGTCCCTTTTCACTTTGCTATTTAGAACCCTGCAGGTAGCTGCGAAACTGATCAGAATCGGGTCAATTTCATTCTGCCCATGCTTGGGATAGCTCTGGCCAGCAGTAGTGAGGCTGAAACTATTCACAGGATGGAGGTTGAGTCAAAAATAATCTCTTTTCCACCCTCAGACTTTACCTCTTTGCACCAGCTGAAAAGCACCCACACGCACACCCTCATAGCATTCAACACACCGCAATTAGGAAACACAGACAAAACTCTAGCAGCAGAGGTGATAGAGATGGGGATGGCTTAATAGTGATCAGGTATTTGTTTGCCAGAGATGAGAGAGCCCAAAGCAGGGTCAGCACCTGACAGGATTTTCAGCACAATCCCCTTTTCCAGCAGCTGGGGAAGGAGAGAGTTGGCTTCACCCCTGGGCTTTGCCTTGGGACGGTATCTCTTGTCATGGCCTTTAGCTAGTGGGTTTAGTTCTCTGACTTCTAGATGTCTGGTAAGTGTGAATGAATGGGGATGAAGGATGGATGTGGGGGGCTGGATGTGTGGACTGGTGAGAGCATGTGCTCTGCTATTAGCAGTTTAGTCAAAGCAAGCCTTTATATGGCTGGGGAGCCGGCTAGTAGCTGCTGCTCTGGGCAATTATGATCATGTAAAAGTGGGATATACATGCTGTAACAACCTTGTGCTGTCACCTTGCTACTCAGTGTGGCCTCAGAACATCACCATGACAGCAGGGGATGGAATTCAGATCCCTCTGCCTCAAGGACAGAGCCCTGCCTGTTGACAATGAACCATTAGTGGCACAGGGCTTCTGGTTAGAGCTGATGGGGGAACCTCCAATCTGTGAAAATCGAAACTTGTCAGGAGAAATGGCCAGATCTGATGAAACTTTCGTGGGGAAGTTTCTCAGGTCCAGGATGGGAGGGAGGGAATCCTCCCATCTCAGCCAATAACCTGGTGGGAAGGGCACTCATCAGCAATGTGGGTGACCCTGGAGTCCTCCACATCACAGGAAGTGCCCTCCCCCACCAGGCTATTGGCTAGTCTGGGGTCGGTGTCGCTTGTTGGTTTTTCATGACCATCTTGAAAAGTCTTGGTTTCATCTCAGTGCGGCATAGGAAACTTTTGAAAGTGATTTCCTGCACAGATCGATTCATAATTCAGCGGTCCTCATTTCCCTTGAGTAGGGGGCATAATGAAACAGTCTTGTGTGACTTTTACCGGCAAGCGTTTGCTATTATAGCTGGGAGGGCAGCGACTGGAATAATACTTAGCACTTCCACAGTGTCTGTCATCCTAAGCCTCTCACAAATGCTCACTAACAGCTTTCTAACTAGGGCTGGGGGAACTGCTCACAGCAGATTTTGAGTCACATTTAGCTCTTCTCTATTTGTGGCTTGTCTGCGAGTAGATTGAACAGATTCATGGAAATGGTGTTCAAAAATTATCCAGGACCCAATTCTGATTTACAGCAAGGCCAATTCACAGTGTAAATGGAGACCTTAAAGTACTTGTAAATCTCTCACTTTAATGACTTAAGCAGTGGAGAGTGACCTTTATGTACATGAGTGAGCTTTATATGCAAACAGAATTAAGCCTGTGGCTTGCTGGCAAACGGTTTAGTGGCGATTACTTTGAGCCAGTGGTTCTCAAACTCTTGTACTGGTGACCCCTTTCACATAGCAAGCCTCCGAGTCTGACCCCACCCCTTATAAATTAAAACCACTTTTTAATATATTTAACATGGGGGAGGAATAGCTCAGTGGATTTGAGCATTGGCCTGCTAAACCCAGGGTTGTAAGTTCAATCCTTGAGAGGGCTACTTAGGGATCTGGGGCAAAAATCAGTACTTGGTCCTGCTAGTGAAGGCAGGGGGTTGGACTCGATGACCTTTCGAGGTCCCTTCCAGTTCTATGAGATAGGTATATCTCCATATATTATTTATTTATAACACTATTATAAATGCTGGAGGCAAAGTAGGTTTTGGTGGGTGGGGATGGGATTGCAAGCTTGTCAGCCTCCACCTCTGTAATAACCCTGTGACCCCCCCCCGAGGGGTCCTGACCCCAGTTTGAGAACCCCTGCTTTGAACATTCCAAATTCACATTTTGGACTTGGAAGTTGGGATTTCAAAGGGCTGACAGGATTTAGGCACCCAGTTTATATCCACTTTCAACAGGAGCTGGGTGACCGAATCCTATAGGATTCTAAAAATTCCAACCTGAGCTTTTCTGACTGGGCATGTTGTTCATGTTATGTTGCTCCCCGATTAGATGAGAATCAGGACTGCTAGTGCAAATGCTCACTGTTACGAATTTGAAACTTTCTGGAATTATTTGGTGGCATTTGCTTGCCCTAAAACATGGTTCAGGAACATCCTTCCCAGTGAATTTGTTTGCTTTTTGCAGTTACCCTGAAGCATGCACAAGGATCAAAAACTGCTCACGTGAGCTTGTGTGAAATTTCAACTGGCCAGGAATTTTCTTGCAGTACTTGCCAAGTTTTAATTAGAATCATAAAGCACTGTGCACAACTCAGCCCTCCTTACTGAGTAACCCTACAGTAACAAACCAAAGTGCGGGTTTGCTAGAGATAAAACATTCCCGGTAAGGAAGGTGGAGGCAGATTTGTGTTTTTTTTTTTTTTTTTTTTTTTTTTGCTTCCAGGGGATCATTGCAAACTTCTGAGAGGAACAGGGGTGGGGAAGGGCCTGAAAACAACTATGATAGTGACATTTGCAAGGCCAGTTGGTGCATTAGGCAAACCGCATCTAATAGACATTCCCTCATTGTGCTCCTAAGACATGTATTTCTTCACACGTAGAGTTCATCCCCTTGCTGCCCGCTCTTGTGATTTTTCTTTTTTTTACCACAACTCTCTGCTATTTGGCATTTTTCTTCAAGCCCCAACTCCTGGAATCACATGAACATTAAAAATAAAGCTAAGTTTCTAGCCTTCGGTGTTGTAGAGAAGCTAGAAAACATGATGTGAGTGAAACTGAAAGGCCCTGAAACCAGAATGAAAAGATAAAAAAAAGGGGGGGGGTCTTTTATCTCGTGATTTAAGCCAATCTCCTGGATTTCTTTGCAGTTGGAGTCCTGAGTCTGAAATGGTCGTCTAGCACCAACACCTCTGGGTGGCTTGTTGGCAGCAGGGATTCGGACTGGGACTTCTAGATCTTAATGCTTCTTGTCTGAGCTAAAAGTCCTGTCTCTGGGCTTGTCTACACTGGCAATTTACAGCACTGCAACTTTCTCGCTCAGGGTGAAAGGAGGGAGGTGAAAAAACACCCCCACCCCCTTCCCGAGTGCAACAAGTTTCATCACTGTAAAGCACCCATGTAGACAGTGTTCCCTATTCCTGGCCAATGGGAGCTGCAGGGGCGGTGCACGCAGGTGAGGACAACGTGCGGAGACCCCCTGCCCTCCCCCAGCCAGCCACTTTTGGGAGCAGTGTGGGGCCAGGGCAGGGAGGGAGCCTGCCTTAGCCCCACTGTGCTGCCAGACTGTTAGTGGCTGATCTCCCGGTTTGATTGCAGGAGCCTCTGGGAGACCAAGCCCAATTCTGGGAGACCCCCAGTGAAACCGGGAGGGTTGGCAACCCTAGACTCGGACTGAGATTGACTGTCAGAGGCTCAACGATCAACCAGTCGATCGCAATCTACTGGCTGGTGACCACTGCCGTATATACACCACACAAGAGTCCATGGTAGCCGTGTTAGTCTGTATCAGCAAAAAACCAAGGACTCCTCATGGTTTTTTTTTTTTTAACCATACAAGAATATTCATGATCAGTAAGTTATTAGTTTTCCAAGGATTTATTACATCCCACATATTAGATACAGATTATGAGTTGAGGTACATTGAACTGGTCAGGGCATCTGAAACTCGTTTCCTGACACCGGTAAGCACTGGGATGCTCTTAGGTTACACTTGGAGTCGACAATGCTGAGTATGTGTGCAGCCAAGCAACCTCATAATAACAAACCAGTGCACAAATACATGTCTTTGGGAGCGTATCTATTTATGACCTATGTGTTGTTTTTCAGTACGGCATCGTGCTGGATGCTGGCCCATCCCGCACTACCCTGTTCATATACCAGTGGTCAGCCAGCAAAGAGAACAATACGGGGGTGATCAGTGAACATAGCTCCTGTGCTGTGCAAGGTAAGGTGGTGTTCTGCTGCTAATGTATGGACACTTGCACTGGATGACGTTTCATTGCATAGTCAATGTCCACCACAAAGTCTCTTGCTAACTCTGCACAAAAGAATTATGAGGGGCAAATAAATCCCCCTACAAACTAAAGATGCAGGCAACTGTTTCTACTCTCCCTCATGACTGAAGCATCTGGTGGGAAATTAAGCGGAACTGCCTATTCCATTAGATGGCACTAGCTGAAGCATTTGAGAGGCCCGTATGTCTTGGGAGGAGTGGTATTGACTGTTTATGGCATTGTCTCTTCACTGGGACCAGCATCTGGTGTCAGTGGCACTAGTCAATGGTGTGCATCGACTGTTATAGGGACAATAGATATTGGGTTTGAATACAATTCAATAGTTCTCGCTGTGCTGCAACCCCTCCAAGGGGCTCTGTATCCGTGGGAATCAGCTTGCAGGAGCAGCACCTGATTTTTGCAAGCTCCTCAGGTAAAGTACTATATATCATAAGCATCCTGATCTTTAGATACCGAAAACCAGGCGGCCCGACCTTACTGAGTGGCCTCGTAGGTAGATAGATCACTTGTCAGCCAAAGATCTCAAAACTCTTTGCAAAGACAGGTCAACATTTTTTTTGCCCCCACGTTACAGATGGGGAAACCGAGGCACACAGTGAGGAAGGGACCTGCTGAAAGTGTCTCAGTGAGTCAGCAGCAGAGCCAGGAATACTAAATCTCCAGCCTGATGCATTTTCCATTAGCACCTACTGAAAGCTGTTCGTTCGTAAAGATGCTTCTGGCAAGAGCATTATCTTTCATGTACAGCAAAATCTGGTTTCTAGCCCGTTTCCCTGCAAAGAAGGCTTCTAGGCATCGTCTTAACTGAGCCATGCAAAAAACTGCCTCCAGCTAGACCACAGACGCACCCAAAGTGTGAAATTCCACCTCCCTCCCAGCTGATTTGGCAAACATGTGAGCTTTGTTCTCACCCCATCTCTCTCGCTCTCAAGGTGTGAAATTTGTCTCGATCACAAGGATGGTCTTGTCATTTGACCCACTTATAATGGACGCCATGAATTGTGCACATGCAGCAATTTTTTTTCACCACACAGCCGTGTGCAGTCACTGAGCTTAAGCTTTTGCATCTGCTTTTTGCTGCTGAGCCATGTTTATCTCAGTGCATACTGGGGAAATCTGAACAGCTATCCCATAGTGCCCCAGCAGAGGCAGGAGTGCTGGGCAGACGCCCTGAAGCAGCAGCATGTGGAGCAATGCACTCTGGGATACCTTACTGCATGAGGCAGCTGGGAAGGAGGAAGACTGGCCAAACCAGCTGTAGAGACACACGAACAAATTACAAGCAAATATCTATGTGCCAGCATAGGCCATCGGCAGGGGGAGAAACATGGTTCTCTGGTTATGGATGGCAGATCTACTCTACAGACTTCGGCTTGCATTGCTAGGCCAGTCAGAGATGTGCTGTGCTGACAGAAGCCCCTAGTGTAGATGCCGTTATAGCAGAAAAATTGCATTTACCAGTAGAGCTCGTTTTGCTCCGGGTATGTCTGAGGTTTTACTCTACTGGCACAAAACAGTTTTACTGGGCTAGCTGCATCCATACGAGGTGTGCTTTGCCATATACAGGTATTCCTATACCAGTAAAGCACTCCTAGAGTGGGCATAACCTGTGAGTATGAAGGATAGGGCTAGTGTTAGGGCAATAGCCCAGGGCATGGGGGACTGGGATTGAAATCTCTGCTCTACCACAAGACAGTGACCTTGGGCAAGTCACTTAGCCTATCTGTCCCTTAGTTCCCCCCCTCTATACAATGGAGATAATAGCCCTGGCCTGCCTTATGGGCTGTTGTAAAGATAACTATGTTAAAGGCTGTGGGGTGCTGCTCAGATACTGTGGCAGTAGGGTAAGTACCCAAGGTAGATAAACTGTGTGATCTGTGAACACAAACTATGTTCAGATCCATCTGTGCCACTAATTGCTTACAAAATGGGTCAAAATTGTAATGTAGACAGACCTAAAACTGACTCCTCTGTGGATGATTTTTCATCTCAAATGAAGACACTTTTTTTCTAACTGCTCCTCCTGGGATTTAAAAATCTAGCTAAGATTCTTCTGCTTCTTACACCGTCATCTGTAGGGAAAAAATTCTATGATCCAAACAGTATTTAGCTGGCAATTTTATTGGTGATGTACAGGGTGCACTAGAATCCACCTGCCTCTCACATAGCTGCATTGGTTCTAGGGCTAACAGTAGGACTGAAAACTTATGATCAAATCTGCTTGCTTTACTCATAGACAAACAAAGTCACATTATTATATGGAGCAGCAGTTGCCACTCCGTATTTGCAGTGAATTTCCATTATAAACTTGATTTTTGGTCCCCCCTATATGGAACTCATATAAACCCCAATTCAGGAAAGCACTTAAACTCAGACACACAAGAACTAGAACTAATTAATTATTAAGAACAGGAATTAATTTGCAAACTAGATACCATCAGATTAGGCCTGAATAAAGCCTGGGAGTGGTTGGGTCATTACAAAACCTAAACTTAATTTCCCCAATACTAATTTCTCCCTACTGTTACTCACACCTTCTTGTCAAAACTGTCTGTAATGGGCCACTCTCTTACCACTTCAAAAGTTATTTTTCCTCCCTTGGTATCTTGCGGTTAATTGATTTATCTCATTAGACTGACCTCACACTTGGTAAAGCACCCCACCCCCATCCTTTCATGTATTTATACCTGCTCCTGTATTTTTTACTTCATACATCTGAAGTGCGCTCTAGCCCACGAAAGCTTATGCCCAAAGAAATTGGTTAGTTTCTAAGGTGCCAAAAGGACTCCCCCTTTTTTATATACACAAGAACTAATGACGTTCAGTAGGTCTAAGTCCCACGATAGTTAGTCTTGTCTTGGCTATTGTCAAAATGCGCTAACGGAAAATGCATCAGGCTGGAGACTGAGAGTCCCTGGCCCTGCCGCTGACTCGCTGTGACCCAGTTACAACCACCCCAGTTGAATTGTGTCCGTACAACTTTCTCTCTTTTCCACCACACAGCCATGTGCTGTCAGTGAGCTTGAGCTTTGGCATCTGCTTTGCTGCTGAATCGTGTTGATCTCCGTGCGGCCTGGGCAAAGCTGAACAGCTTAACTTCAAGCACATCCTTGCCTGAATTGGGGCTATGCTTAGACTGACTTCAGGGAGCATATGTCAGGTCCCATATGACAATCCATTGTTCTAGCTAGTACTGTAGAACTCTAAACAATGTACACCATATTATCCTGAACAATATATTAGTTGTTCCTCTGTTTAGGCCCGTGTGGCATTGGATAGTCATGTTAAATTGAGTAGATCTCAAAAAAGATATACTGGCACTAGAAAAGGTTCAGAAAAGGGCAACTAAAATGATTAGGGGTTTGGAAGGGGTCCCATATGAGGAGAGATTAAAGAGGCTAGGACTCTTCAGCTTGGAAAAGAGGAGACTAAGGGGGGATATGATAGAGGTATATAAAATCATGAGTGGTGTGGAGAAAGTGGATAAGGAAAAGTTATTTACTTATTCCCATAATACAAGAACTAGGGGCCACCAAATGAAATTAATAGGCAGCAGGTTTAAAACAAATACAAGGAAGTTCTTCTTCACACAGCGCACAGTCAACTTGTGGAACTCACTACCTGAGGAGGTTGTGAAGGCTAGGACTATAACAGAGTTTAAAAGAGAACTGGATAAATTCATGGAGGTTAAGTCCATTAATGGCTATTAGCCAGGACGGGTAAGGAATGGTGTCCCTAGCCTCTGTCTGTCAGAGGGTGGAGATGGATGGTAGGAGAAAGATCACTTGATCATTACCTGTTAGGTTCACTCCCTCTGGGGCACCTGGCATTGGCCACTGTTGGTAGACAGGATACTGGGCTAGATGGACCTTTGGTCTGACCCGGTACGGCCGTTCTTATGTTCTTATGGGATATTTGTAGCTGTCTGTTTAATTATAAGGTATTTTGTTTAAAAATATTTTAATAAAAAGTCTATGAAATAAAAAGTTTGGCAGAAACTATGACTATTTCTGGTTATTTCAGCGTTGCCGACCCCACACATTTGAAAATCATGAGACAGGCCCAAAAAATCATGCAATTTTTAAAAATAACTTCTGAATTCTTTTTATTTATCTTCTGCTGTTATAACCTTTCAGGGTCATATTTTCAAGCTTTTCTCCACAACCATGTGGGCCAAAAGTTTGTTTGTTTAAAAAAACAAAAAAAAAAAACAAAAAAACCCTCAGCTCTCTCTCCCATAATCACAAGCCTCTGGGAGCTGGGGATTTGTGATAAAATCATGAGAGTTGGCAACACTGTTTGTAGCATTGACAGGGCCTAAGAGGAAGAAGCACTGGGCAAGGAGCTTGTCTTCTAGCTGTTGCATAAAATGCTGTGCTTGCTAATGGTGCTTTACAAACTGCAATTATATCTGAACGGGAGTTGAGTTTTGAACAATAAATTGAGCTCAGCAGGAGAAGATACATTTTCCTCATGAGGTCTTAAAACAGAAAAAGCATCCTGAGTGTTTAGTGCAAGTGACCACAATCTGGAAAATGGACAGATAGTTTGACTATTCTGAAAAAAAAAATCCAGTTTCAGAGCCCCATGAATCTTGCTTTAGCCATGTCCTTTTGCACGCACAGGACACTTTGCACTGACAACTTCCTCTGGTCTCCTAGACAGAGGCTTCCTGTGCTGTGGCTGATAGCAGCCACAATGATGGTGTAGAAACCTCCCTGTGAACACGAGAAAATGACTTAAGAAGGAAGCTGACAGCCTCAGCTCAGTTTCCTGCATCCTTTCCCACTTATCACTCTCAGATCTCTGATGTGGGTCTCTTATGTTGCTGTATGTAGTTTGGTAGATACCTTAAACTTGCATCTGTTGGTTTAATTAGGTGCATTGTGTTACTCACTTTTTATCTCTCTCCACTAAAGCATCATGTATTAGCCATTATTAGAGTCAGGATTCTGGTCTGATCTTATCAGAAACCATGACGGGGGATGGTCAGGCCTAGTGGTGAGAGTCATGGCAGTTGGGCCTAGGGGTATGTCTACACTACAAAATTAGGTCGAATTTATAGAAGTTGATTTTTTTTAGGAAGTGATTTTTATACAGTTGAGTGTGTGTCTGTCCCCACTAAGCGCATTAAGTCAGCGGAGTGCGTCCACAGTACCGTGGCTAGCGTCAACTTCCGGAGCGTTGCACTGTGGGTAGCTATCCCACAGTTCCTGCAGTCTCCGCTGCCCATTGGAATTCTGGGTTGAGCTCGCAATGCGTGATGGGGCAAAAACATTGTCTCGGGTGGTTTTGGGTACATGTCGTCAGTCGCCCCTCCCTCCATGAAAACAATGGCAGTCAATCGTTTTGCACCTTTTTTCCATGTGGGCACCATATTGCTTTCAGCAGACGGTGCAGTTGGACTGCTAACCGTCATCATCGAACGACCGCTTCCACTGCCACTCTGTTCTCCTGCTCTGGCCGCAGACGGAGCAATAGGTTGGAAAAACTGGCATTCCAACCACTGCTTCTGCTGCAACTCTGCTGTCATGAATCCACCTCCCAGGTCTTCTCATTGTTCTCTATAAATATCTGTTCTCGTGGCATCTCTCTATAAATATCTGTTCCATCATCCACCGCTTCCACTGCAACTCTGCTCTCCGGCAGACGCCATACCATATACCATCTCCTGCAGACGCTCAGATCACCGTGGCAGGTATCACCCTTGTAAACACCTCGTGTATTATCCTGCAGTATATGCAGAACCAGAACTTGCAAAAGCAGGCAAGGAGGCGATGGCAGTGCGGTGATGAGAGTGATGAGGACATGGACACAGACTTCTCTCAAATCACAGGCCCTGGCAATGTGGACATCATGGTGGTAATGGGACAGGTTCATGCCATGGAATGCCGATTCTGGGCCCGGGAAACAAGCACAGACTGGTGGGATTGCATAGTGTTGCAGGTCTGGGATGAATCCCAGTGGCTGCGAAACTTTCACATGCGTAAGGGCACTTTCATGGAACTTTGTGACTTGCTTTCCCCTGCCCTGAAGTGCAAGAATACCAAGATGGAAGCTTGCAATGCCAGACAGCTACCGGTCAGTTGGGAATCAATTTGGAGTGGGTAAATCTACTGTGCGGGCTGCTGTGATCCAAGTAGCCAATGCAATCACTGAGCTGCTGCTATCCAGGGTAGTGACTCTGGGAAATGTGCAGGCCACAGTGGATGGCTTTGCTGCAATGGGATTCCCTAACTGTGGTGAGGCGATAGACGGAACACACATCACTATCTTGGGACCGAAGCACCAGGGCAGCCAGTACATTTCAATGGTGCTACAAGCACTGGTGGATCACAGGGGATGTTTCACCAACATCAACATGGGATGGCCAGGAAAGGTACATGACGCTCGCATCTTCAGGAACTTTGGTCTGTCTGAATGATTGCAGGAAGGGACTTACTTTCCAGACCAGAAAATAACCGTTGGGGATGTTGAAATGCCTATAGTTATCCTTGGGGACCCAGCCTACCCCTTAATGCCATAGCTCACCAAGCCATACACAGGCACCCTGGACAGTAGTCAGGAGCAGCTCAACTATAGGCTGAGCAAGTGCAGAATGGTGATAGAATGTGCATTTGGATGTTTAAAAGCGCGGTGGCGCAGTTTACTGACTGGGTTAGACCTCAGCGAAACCAATATTCCCATAGTTATTACTGCTTGCTGTGTGCTCCACAATATCTGAGAGACTAAGGGGAGACGTTTATGGCAGGGTGGGAGGTTGAGGCAAATAGCCTGGCTGCTGATTACACACAGTCAGACACCAGGGTGGTTAGAAGAGCACAGCAGGGCGCGCTGCGCATCAGAGAAGCTTTGAAAACCAGTTTCATGACTGGCCAGGCTACGGTGTGACAGTTCTGTTTGTTTCTCCTTGATGAAAACCCGCCACCTTGGTTCACTCTACTTCCCTGTAAGCCAACTGCCCTCCCGCCTTTGATCACCACTTGCAGAGGCAATAAAGTCATTATTGTTTCAAAATCATGCCTTCTTTAGTAATTCATCACACAAATAGGGGGATCACTGCCAAGGTAGCCTGGGAGGGGTGGGGGAGGAGGGTAGGACAAGGCCACACTGCACTTCAAAACTTATTGAATGCCAGCCTTCCATTGCTTGGGCAGTCCTCTGGGGTGGAGTGGTTGGGTGCCCAGAGCTCCCCGTCCTTAGGTGTCTGGGTGAGGAGGCTGTGGAACTTGTTGGGAAAGAGGGCGGGCAGTTACACAGGGGCTGGAGCGGCGGTCTGTGCTCCTGCTGCCTTTCCTGCAGCTCCACCAGATGCCAGAGCATATCAGTTTGATCCCCCAGTAGCCTCCGCATTGCCTCCTGCCTCCTCTCATCGCACTGCCGCCATCTTTCTTCTTGCTCCTGCCACCTCTCTTCTTGCTTGTCCCTCCTGTCCTCGCATTCATTTTCTGCTTTCCTGGACTCTGACTTTGTTTGCCTCCACACATTCTGCTGAGCTCTTTCAGTGTGGGAGGACTGCATGAGCTCAGAGAACATGTCATCGTGAGTGCGGGTGGGTTTTGTTTTGTTTTTGTTTTTCTTATCTATGCTAGCCTCTGGGATGGAGATGATAGGGTGAGCGTTGAAACATTTGCAGATGCAGTAGAGGGGGAAAAAAGGGAGAGTAGTATTTAAAAAGACACATTTTAGAGTACAAGGTCGCATTTTGCCTCTTATATTGAGGGCCTGCCGGTTTGGTGTGAGAGATCACACACGCAGGGCCGGGCAACAGAATTCGGCTTGCAGGCAGCCATGGTAAGCCACAGTCTTTTTGGCTTCTTTGAGTCTTCAGGGCAAATTAATCATTAAACATGCTTGCTTTTAAACCATGTATTATATTTACAAAGGAACACTCACCAGAGGTGCCTTCTCCGGCTTCATGGTCTGAGAGCCTGCCTTGGGAGGGTTGGGAGGGTACTGGCTCCAGGGTGATAAACAGTTCCTGGCTGTTGGGGAGAATGGTTTCTCCTCTTGCTTGCTGTGTGCTATCTTCAACCTCCTCCTCCTCCTCCTCCTCGTCCCCAAAATCCTCATCCCTGTTGCATGAGACTCCACCTTTGCAGGAGTCCACAAACAGGGGTGGGGTAGTGGTGGGGGCACCCCCTAGAATTGCATGCAGCTCATCATAGAAGTGGCATGTCTGGGGTCTGACCTGGAGTGGCCGTTTGCCTCTTTGGTTTTTTGATAGGCTTGCCTCAGCTCCTTAAGTTTCACGCAGCACTGCTGTGGGTCCCTGTTATAGCCTCTGTTCTTCATGCCCTTGGAGATTTTTTTCCAAAATATTTTGGCATTTTGTCTTTTGGAATGGAGTTCAGATAGCATGGATTCGTCTCCCCATACAGCGATCAGATCCAGTACCTCCCGTTCGGTCCATGCAGAGCTCTTTTGCGATTCTGGGACTCTGTGCTCATCTCTGCTGATGAGATCTGCACGGTCACCTGTGCTGCTGAGCTCGCCACGCTGACCAAACAGGAAATGAAATTCAAAAGTTCCTGGGGCTTTTCCTGTGTACCTGGCCAGTGCATCTGAGTTGAAAGCGCTGTCCAGAGCGGTCACAATGGAGCACTCTGGGATAGCTCCCGGAGGCCAATACTGTCGAATTGCGTCCACACTACCCCAAATTCGACTCGGCGATGTTGATTTCAGCACTAATCCCCTCGTCGGGGAGGAGTACAGAAATCAATTTTAAGCACCCTTTAAGTCGACAAAAATGGCTTTGTGTGGACGGCTACAGGGTTAAATCGATCTAAGGCTGTTAAATTTGACCTAAACTCGTAGTGTAGACCAGAGCTAAGGGTCAGAGCCAGCATCAGGAGTCCAGAGCAGGGTTGGAGCAAGGATGGAGAAGGACTAGGAATAGGGCAGGGGCAGGCTAAGGCTTGGAGTCGGTTGCCACTAGCAGGCAGAAAAGGGTTCCAAGCCCTGAAATGATATTGGGCAGACTCCACTGCTGTTCCACCAGTGAGGCGCTTATACCAGCCCTGAGTGTCACCAGACCAGTCCCTGGCTTGTGGATTGGCTGGAGCCTCGCACAGGTGATTCATCGCCTTGCAGATCTGCTGTAGCAAATCCTAAACTCGGCACAGAACTGTTGATATCGCGAAAGGCGCATGTATCGCTGTGGCTAATGGCTCCCCCACCCTGTCGTAATATTTCGTATATTTCTTTTGCGTCCTTAGGTCCTGGAATCTCCAGCTACTCCAGATCCCCGGGGGAAGCTGGGAACAGTTTAAAGCTATGCCTCGGCCAGGCAATGAAGGAAATCCCTAAGGAACAGCATGACCAAACCCCTATCTATTTGGGAGCGACTGCTGGCATGAGGCTGCTGAAGTGAGTCAAGGTTTCAGCTACCCATGTGCCGATGGCAGACTGGGTGTGAACGACCATTTTATAAACTAGCTTCCCCTTGGGGAGGCTAGCTCCCTTCCCTGCCTCTTCCTGCCAAGGCCCCACTCCCGCTTGCTGCTCTCAGCCCCCCTGTGGCCCTGGCTGGAGTGGGGGAGGGAGGCTGAGAGCTCGGCCCCTCCCCCCACATGGTCCTGGCTGGGACAGGGGGGCTGAGAGCTCAGTTGGAGCCACGGGAGAGGGTGGGGTGGGGGGGCCTGAGAGTTCAGCCCCAGCCAGGGTCGAGCTCTCAGCTAGGGTGACCAAATGTCCTGATTTTATAGGGACAGTCCCGATTTTTGGGTCTTTTTCTTATATATGCTCCTATTACCCCCCACCCCCGTCCCGATTTTTCACACTTGCTGTCTGGTCACCCTACTCTCAGCCTGAGCCGGGACCACGCTGGAGCTCCTGGCCCTGGCTGGAGCTCCAAGCCTGGAGCCCCTCCCCCGTTCCGCCCCTTCCACCTGCAGCCTTGCACATGGTCCCATCCCATTCTGCCCCTTCCCCTGTGGCCCTGCCCCCATTCCACCCAGAGCCCTGCCCCCACTCTCTCTCTTCTCCCCCCCCCCCCCCCCGAGGCCCTGCCCCTGCTAGCTCCTCTTTTTCCCCCCCCCCCCTTGTGGTCCTGAGACCGGAAAAGCGAGAGCTCCTCCAGCCCTGGGGCTGTGGCAGGGGAGATTCTTCCAGGGGCCCCAAATCCACCACTGCCCCTGCCCCCGAGGGTGCGAGGTTTGGGGAGGTTTCGCCTCCCCTAGTCTCCGTTATACTCTGCCCATGCTCCCCATCTCTGTTCATCCCTGACTACAGTGGCCAGCTAAACCATCTGAGCAGGGCCGGCTCTACCATTTTTGCCGCCCCAAGCAATAAAAAAAAAAAAAGCCGCCCAGACTGTGCCGCCCCAAGACTGGACGGAATGCCACCCCTTAGCATGAGCTGCCCCCAGGCAAGTGCTTCCTCCGCTGGTGCCTGGAGCCGGCCCTGCATCTGAGGTACTTAAGTGGCCCCTGTTCTCGAAGCGCATCACAGTCTAACCTATTTCTCCCCCCAGTGACCCTGAGAGGGAGGGGAGTGCTGCTGTCCCCATTTCACAGAGGAGGAGTGGAGGCACAGCTCCTCAGAGGTATTTAGGAGTCTAAGTCCCATGGACTGACTAGCTCACGCCCACACAGGCAGTCTGGGGTAGGGCGGGGAATTGGATCTGGATTTCCCAATTTCCAGCCTCGTGGCCTAACCACTGGACCTTGCGTCCTCTCTACAACCTTATGCTTTGCTTCCCAAGGGCACAGCCTGTGTGTGCTCCTCTCCAGCCACGTGACCAAGCTGGTGATTAGTGCAGTTGATTGGTGCCGTATTATAACTTGCACTGTGTTATTCCCCAAAACGAGCAACGTGCCGGAAGCATTGAGGCTGTTGTTGCTCAGGATTGTGCTTGGGGCCCTTTAACAACTAATGTGCTTCTTCCCTTTTCACCCAGCCTCACCAGTCCCACTGTGTCAGATACTCTGCTTGCCGCTGTCACCGCCACGCTGAAGTCGTACCCCTTTGACTTTCGGGGGGCAGAAATTCTGTCCAGTCAAAACGAGGGGGTGTTTGGCTGGGTCACTGTTAACTATCTTCTGGAGAACTTCATCAAGGTAAAGGCTGTAGGGTTGGCTTAGGACACCAGTAGGATTCTCTGCTCCATCACACCGGGGTGATTCCACTGACTTCACTGGTGCCACCGCAGCATAGCAGAGAGAAGAACGGGGCTGGAGGAGTATATAGTAACCAAATGGAGATAGTGACGGGACCATTAGGGCTCTGCCTGCATGGGGCTTCCAACAGAGTTTTGAAACAGTTCATATGCACTCAGTTATGGCCAGTCTATATGATAATAGTGTTTGGCTGGCCTGTGTGGAAGGGGTCAAACTGTTACTATTGGGTTAATAGAACCCTTGCCCTAGGATAGGGTTCTACAGATGTGCACCAAAACTCCCCAAGGCTTAAAGAAAAATTTGTCCAGGTTTTAACGAAGTTTGTTTCTTAGTAACCCTGGCCCCAGACTTAGGGGTTGTTTAAAACAAAAAACCAAGATGACCGCTCAGTCCTGCAGCTCTACTGCAGATGGTAACCACCACCAATTTTCTTCACTGTTGTTCCAGATTGGTGGGTCACTTGGTTCTGTTCAGTTACCTCTCAGGACTTGCCAAAGACAGCGAACGGAATTCATGTCCTTTTGCTCCAGTATCACAGGCCCCTAGCATTTCATCTCAGGTAAAATCTCCTTTAGTATTGGGGCTGTGAGCAGTTCTGACTTTGGCTAGTAGAGGGCAGCATTGTGCATGTCATGCTCTAGCCCATTCATTAGTTTCCTTCGTTCTGTTCCAAGGATGTACGGATTAAACAGAACACTGCATTCCCACACTGGCAGTGCCGTACAAGGGAAGGGCTCATTATTCCATGCGTTTGCTGGCTACGGTCCATAAACCCTTCATTATTTTATTTGTGGAAAGCCGTTTTAGAAAAGTCACATCTGGGAGTCTGGTCACACTGACCCCAAAGCAGTTAAGATTGTCCTACGTGTCAGACTAATGCCTGTACAACAGAGTCCTCCACAAAGGGCTTATTATACCAGGCTGTAGAACGCAGTGAGACTAGCCAAAAATAGGCACAGTAATTAACTAATTTTGTAGTGCCATTCAGAACAGCAGCTACTGTTTTGACTATACATCTCCTTGCCTTTTCTTGTGGCCCCTTTCTATCACTAACATCAGCACCAGTCACATCTGCCTGTGCAGGAAGCAGTGGGGTGTGAGAACTCAGACTACAAGATGCTCCTGAAGGGAGATCTCCCCATGGAACTTGAACTGCAGTGGGGCTAGGAGGAGAGTCCTGTGTAGTTATCGATATGCCTCTGTAGAGAGAAATGGTATAACAAATCACTGCTTACTGACCAATGCCTTTAAACATAGGTGAGATTCTGCTGTTCTCAGTGCTCATGTCTGCAATGATTGGTGTTAAATGATTGGAGCTAGTCCACTCCTGTAGCCGGAGTCACCTATTCAACAACTAATGCGGTTCTTAAATGAGTACGTTATTCAGTGAATCACAGTGAGAGTTTTAGAGTGGTAGCTGTGTTAGTCTGTATCAGTAAAAACAACGAGGAGTCCTTGTGGCACCTTAGAGACTAACACATTTATTTGGGCATAAGCTTTCATGGGCTGAAACCCACTTCATCGCATGCATGGAGTGAAAAATACAGTAAGCAGTATATATATTACAGCACATGAAAAGATGGGAGTTGCCTTACCAAGTGGGGGGTCAGGGCTAACGAGGCCAATTCAATCAAGGTGGACATCATCCATTCCCCCCCAACAGTTGACAAGAAGGTGTGCACAGGGAAAATTACTTTTTGTCGTGACCCAGCCACTCAGTGCGAGTTACTATAGCTTTCGGAATGATGCAGTCGTTCTCGTGTATATTAGTCCAGGGATATTTTTATCCAGAATTTGCTCAGCTCTAAAAATGATCCAGTCTTTAAGAACCCGGCAGCAGTCTTTAACTCAACGACCTCCTGCATGTGATTGGCAGAGACTGTCCATACACCTTTTTCCTCGTTCTGTATTTACCGTCCATTTATCTCAAACACACGAGATCCATCCCATAAACAAAACTGCTCCTAGAACCTAAATAATGCTACCAGTTTGTACTCCTCTGGCTGCAGGTTCACTCCACAGTGTGGCAGCAATTCACTGTCAAGACCTCAGACTCCTAGATGTCTTGCTCGGGGTTAAAGGTTGTGCCCATTTTCCAGTGGAAAGTTGATTTTGCTAGATGTGGAATAAGGCTTTGGAAAATTCCCTGGGTGACGGTGTATCATGTTAACGTGGGTACGGCCTATTATTATTATTGTTTAAACAGATTCCTCTGCCACCAATACAGAAAGGGAGAATATCAGTAGTTTGCTGCTGAGATTCGATGATGGGGAGAAGTGGCAGGGGCTGGATTGGCAGTGGGTGGTGCCCCCGATGAGGGCAGGTGTAGTGTTGCATTTCCAGTTCCTCCCCATTCATTCCTTCAGAGCATTTGAACTCCGATACTTGTCAGGTGTACGAAAAATCGACCTCTCTGGCTCCCTTTTGTCTAGTATGGCTGGATTGGGCGGTGGAGCCGCTCCAGGAAGGGAACAGTTGGAGTCATGACCATAGGAGAAGCCCCAACCCGGCTCACTTTCAAGATCAAAGAAAGGAGCACAGATCCTGAGAACGAAGTGACCCTGCGGCTGTACGGGCAAGAACACAGGGTCTACACCCACCACTTCCCGTGCTCTGGCACAGACCAGCTCCGCCAGAGGCTGCTCTTGAAAGCCATACAGGTGAGTGGAGCATGATCATGTGCTTCATGGCTTCTTTAAACCTATAATGTTAAATGCCTTAAGTTATAGTCAATGCGCATACAGAGTTGGGTAACATCAGACACCCTCTCTCATGCAGGAGCTTGCCTATGAGTACACAAGCAGAGAGCCTGCGTCACAAGCACTGTTTATACTAGTGTGCAAAGAATGTGTGTCTGTAGCATGAACACAGGCGTATACTTAGGCTTAGAAGGAGTAGATTTTCATTGTTAAATGTTGATTTCCCCGCACCCGCCCAAACCGACAAAAAAATATTTCCATCAATGGTGGTTGAAATGTATGGATAGGGAAAGTAAAAAAAACCCTCCTTAAGAACTTATTAGAGTTTGATTTAAGGATATTTACTTTGTATATTTTGATGTGATGTTGGCAGTTTGTATTTTAAACAGCTATAAGCTTTAACTTTGTTGAATCTCAACATCTACTGCCATTAAATAATTGTCTGCCCTCCCTGCACAATTTCCTGCAACTGAAAATTGAAATCAATAAAAATAGAAAAAATGCTTAAAAATAAACATCCATATTCTCCAGCAAAATTATATATAAAACATTGAATTCTGCCAAGGCTACATCTACTTCCTGGCTGCTGAGCAGTACATGTACTGCATACATGGCCAGATGGACACTGTGTACCGTATGTGTGAGTAACACACAGGTTAAAAGCCGCTCTGTTGCACCTCTCTATGAAGAACTGCTCTCGCTTTAGACGCGATTTAACCCAGAGAGACCTCTGTGCCCCACTTGCATTATGGTAGAGTCGTGGGGATCATAAACACTAGCTCTTGAATCAGAGGGGTAGCCGTGTTAGTCTGGATCTGTAAAAAGCAACAGAGTCCTGGGGCACCTTTTAGACTAACAGACATATTGGAGCATGAGCTTTCATGGGTGAATACCCACTTCGTCAGACACATGTAATGGAAATTTCCAGAGGCAGGTATAAATATGCAGGCAAGAATCAGTCTAGAGATAACGAGGTTAGTTCAATCAGGGAGGATGAGGCCCTCTTCTAGCAGTTGAGGTGTGAATACCAAGGGAGGAGAAACTGCTTCTGTAGTTGGCTAGCCATTCAGTCTTTGTTTAATCCTGAGCTGATGGTGTCAAATTTGCAAATGAACTGAAGTTCAGCAGTTTCTCTTTGAAGTTTGGTCCTGAAGTTTTTTTGCTGTAAGATGGCTACCTTTAAATCTGCTATTGTGTCCAGGGAGGTTGAAGTGTTCTCCTACAGGTTTTTGTATATTGCCATTCAAGGGCTCATCAGGAAATGAAGCTTCCAGCCCAAAATGCTAACCCTAGGTGTGGCACTACCCATTACTAGAGCATGAGCAGCAAAACACCGCTGTGAGATAAGGCAGTGCCATTCTCCCCATTGTACAGATAGTCTGCTAGTGCCTCAGTCCCCTAAGTGAAATGCCCAGATGTTTATGGCAGAGCAACAATTGAACTCCGGTCCCCCACAGCTCTGGCTAGTGGTCTAACCAATAGACTGTTCTTCCTTTTGATTCACGCTAGAGAATCAGTGTGACGAGAGCTACAGCAGAGTGATTAACCAAATTCCCAGCGGTGTCTCCCCAGTCTCAAAGGGATGAGAAGAGTTTGGCTGCAGGGATCTCTTATCTTCAGGGTTGGACTGGACTGGTAGACGGAACATTCATCCCAAACTCAGACAGCCTGTTCTTGAAATTTCAATAAGTCTGACCTGTGAAAATCCTTTAGCTTCCCTGCATATCTGCTTTGGGCTGGGAAGGGGAAGGTCAGAGAAGCAGTATTTCTGATCCGAAAAGAAGGACCAGGAAACTTACAAGGGACATGTACTCTAAATTCCCACCACTAGTCCCGGTTCTATAAGGTGCCAAACACTTGCAGCTCCCACTGAAATCCACAGAAGCCGAAAACATTCAGTACCATGCAGGTTTAAGCCCCAACTTTGCAGAGGGTTAGATAGTTTGGATGAGAATCTGAATGGCAGGGGGTTGGTTTATGCAAAGCTGTTAAAATCCGCCTTCTCTGTTATAACCCTAGTATGTTGAAACCAAACTCTCCTTAGTTTCATTGTATTTTGTCTTTATTTGAAAAGTCCTGTTCAGACTCCAGCACCACCTTTCGCTCTCTGTGCTCCTGTTTTATCCTCTCCCTCTAGGACCACGGCTATGTGAGAGATGTGTCTAATCCCTGCTGGCCTCTCTCCTATCCCCGGGCGGTTCGGTTCGGTTCTGTGCATGATGGGCCCTGCACTGGAAGTAACGCCTCTTTAAGAACACCTACCTCTGAAGATGTGTTTCAAGTAACTGGCTCCAGCAACTCTTCTGCCTGCAGGAAACTCATGGGAAGTTTGTTCGACTCCTCCTTGTTCTGCGGCTTCTCACAGTGTTCCCTAAATGGAGTTTTCCAGCCCAACATAACTAGATTTCAGGTAAGTTCTCCATTAAGCACTCCATTAAGGTGTGCTTTACGCATGGAGTTCTTAAGAGATGTACTCAGCTCAACACCTACTCAGCTCAACACCTAATAAACATTGTAAGATTGACTAGTATGTATTAGTGCTCTGTCCTCTGCTGGGTGGAATTGGAATTACTCTGGGTAGTATTGCAGCACTGCCCTCTACTGGATGGGAATGAGACCTGTTCTACTGTGTGTCATGGGCCCTACATTAATAATAGGAACAGATTTATTTATTTTATTTAGCTAAAGCCAAGAGGATCTGACATGTGTTGCTTCTTTGAGGTTCCAAATAGTGATAGCTTTCTGGTTAGTGACAACTCTCAAGTGTCTACATGGGCATGGGTTTAATGAACCAGATAGCCATCACGGGTGTCAGCCTGGGTTACTTATTAGACCTCTAGACTAGAAGGCTTTGGCTTCAAGTGCTATGATGGAACAGAGGCTTAGGCTGTCCAAGCCTGCAGTGAAGTACCAGGGTGCCGTGTTTCTGGAGGCGCTATCCTTTCTCATATCTGCTTATTGTTCACGTGGAAGCTACAGATCCTCTGGCACTTTCTAAACATAATGTAGGGAATTACTTTGATGTTCTGCCCAACATCCCTTCTCTGAACCACAGGTTCTAGTGTCCAGAGTCATGTGGGAGCCAGGGGTGAACATACGACTGCTGCAGCTATTGCACCGCTGGTACCTCACTCCCCTGTCTGCAAAGAGCACTTGGAAAGTCTGAGCGTGAAAGGTGCTAGAAGAGACCAGACTCTCTCCTGGGTGCTGGTCTGTGTCTAGCAGCTGCAGCCACATCTTTACCGTACAAGCTACAAGGGAAAGTAATTCAGCTTAGTAGCTGGAGGATCAGTTTAACTAGTTACCCTACTCCTGGCCCAGGGAGCCTCCACCAGACCCGTGGTGCAGGGGGTGGAGGGGCATGTTGGAGGCATTTTGAGGCTAGCAGTGAGGGGGGCTGGGAAGAGGTGTGGCCAGGATGGTTCTGCACCCCAGTTATTCCCTGCTGCTGCAAGCCCCAGGCGGGAGTCTGGTGCTGAGTTGCTCAAGGGCTGCCCTAGTCTGTGCTAAAGGCCAGAAAAGCAGCTTCCCAGAGACATTTCTATTGTTTGCCCCTTTGGTCAGTAACCGGGTGGAATGAATTCTGCTTGATCTCCTGGTGCGTGTCATGGAGACATACAGCTACCAAACACAGACGTGTTGGGAGAATGTCCTGGGAACATGCCATATGCGCCCTCACGCCGTTGCCTCGCTTTATTCATTCTACAAACGGGCTGAAGTTTCCAATGAGTATTTTTGCTGCTGTCCTAGGTGATTTCCGAGGCTCTGGATCTTGTGAAGAAGATGACGCCCTCTACCGACCTGGGCCAGGCAGTCGACTCATTCTGTGGGCTGTCTGTGGAAGAGGTGACTGTGAGCTAACCCACTTGTACCATGGGGATAAGTGAGGCAGGCAACGCTTTCGGGCAAAACCCAACTCAGACCTTCGGTTCTCCTGAAAGCACTGCGAGCAGGTGACCCCAGCGAAGGGGAGCTTGGGGTTCTCCTAGGTGCTGGTTAAGATCTAGCCCATTTCCAAAGCCTTGGGACTTTCAAGAAATGGGATCTAGTGAATGCAAAAATACTCTAAACCCAGACTCTCTCCACACCCTCAGTGGGCCAGATTGTGCTGTTTGTTAGTGGGGCTGAGCAGAGGGACTCCACAGGTGTAACAGAAGCAAGCCCAGCTTATCTGTTATTTGGCTATTTGATCTGGTGCTCATGTCCGTATGAGCTATTCTGGTCTCCATGGATGCAGGCAGAGACTGTTCTGCCTCGTCATCGATACAGCGCATGCGGCAGTCACCTGTTCCTAAACGGTACTGTGGGATGGGTGTAATAACCTAATGGGTGAGGCTTTCCTTTTATGCTTTTGTAAAGCATGGCACAAGCCCTTGCTTCATCTTAAGGCAGAGGGCGAGAAAGTACTAGGAGCAGACACACTCTCCAACCTCCTCCGTGACCAGGATGTTTCCAGCTTCTGACAACAGCTGAATGTAACGAGTCCTCCTTGGTCTCACTGGGCCAGATTTCCAAGGGCTGAACATCCACAGTCAGGGATGTTCAAGGAGCTCCGCACCCACCTTCCGCACAACATGCAGAGCTCTTTTCAAAATCTGGCCATGATTGTCAGTGCTTGAGCCCTTCGGAACATTCCAGCCATCGTGTGGCTCCTCCTGGTAGAAATATTTCCACCTCATTTCTGACACCAATGAGATGTGGTCTAAATGGTTGGGTGGTTCAAGCTGGCTGGAGGTGCCATCTAGCTGTGAATGGGACTTACCTTCACGGGGTGCACACAAGCTATTTTATACCATATGTTTGGGACGTCCTTGGGAGATCCCAGGTTATAAAAAACTCCAAATCTCCGCAAATGTCAAACTTTGTCCAATCTAAATTTGCCTGTTTTTCATTTTTTATCATTGCTTTGTGGTTGTTCTGAGAAGCCTTAGGAAGCCACAGCATTGGACAATAGGTACATTGTGCCGAACAAATAGGGTCCCTGACTTTGATAGAATCTGTACAGTGTTATGCAGAAGAGAGATCACCCATGGGAGCTGTGATCAAAGCCCCTCTCCCTCGGCTTCTCATTTAATCAAGTGCTTCTTCCTTTGTATTAAGGAGTAGACAGGGGATGCTGACTGGCCCTTCTGTATTATACGTACTTATGTCTTCTTTCCATACAAAACTATCCTCATCCTCTTGTTCTCTCCCACATGGGGCACCCCATGACGTGAGGTCCTTCAACACCCAGGGGGCCCATGGAGATCCTTCCATGGGGAATTCAAGAGATTTTTCTTTGAAAAGACAAAGAAAAAATGAAATTTTAAAGTGATTTGGATGAAGGAGGGTCTCTCCCTTCCCTGAGGGTGAAATAAGTCTCCAGCTTAGCAGGGCCAGTGCAAGGATGTTTCACGCCCTAGGCAAAACTTCTACCTTGCGCCCTCCCCGAGCCCTGCAGCAGCTCCCTGCCTTCCCCCGCCCTGAGGCGCGACCCCCCCCCCCGTGGCAGCTCTACACCCCCACAGGCCCAGGGAGCCGTGCGGCAGTTCCCCACCCCAGCTTACCTCTGCCCCACCCCCTCCCTCCGCCCTGAAGCACCTCCCCCGTGGCAGCTCCCCCCACTCCTGCTCGGGGAGCTGTGTGGCAGCTCCCCACCCCAGCTCACCTCTGCTCTGCCTCCTCCCCGAGCACGCTGTCGCTGCTCCACTTCTCCCGCCTCCCAGGCTTGCGGCGCCAATCAGCTGTTTAGCGCTGCAACCCTGGGAGGGAGAGAAGCAGAGCAGGCGGTGTGCTCAGGGGAGGAGGCGGAGCAGAGGTGAGTGGGGCTGGGGACTTCCCCTGCGTGCCGTCCCCCCCTACTTGCTGCAGACGGCCCTCCCTGCGCCCCCCACCCCAGCTGCTGCCGCCGACTGAGGAGGCCGAAGATCCAGCTGCTGTGGTCGCTGCCGAAGAAAATGCCGCCCCCAAATGCTAGTGCCCTAGGCGACCGCTTAGGTCGTCTAATAGCTTGCACCGGCCCTGCAGCTTAGCAGGCTGAAAGAAGCATTGACTTCATACCCATAAATAAGATGCTTGAGAGCATTCCTGAGCATTGCTGCAATTCAGCAACCAGTGGCACAGAGCAACAAGGGCTGGATTTTACCATATTAAGAGCATTCAGAAATGCAGTTAGTGAATATTTACGTGTCTAACTTCTTTTCCAAATGCTGTTAAGCTGAGCAAGAGGTTTCAGATGACACCAGACAGTCTTGCTGATCACTGTTCCGTATCCACGTTCATCTACTATCTAAGTACAAGGGGATTCCTGTTTGATTTGGACAGCTCTGGCCAGATTACATTCCAGGAGAAGGTCAGTAATATAGTATGTGATGCTTTAGATAACAGATGTGTCTGTGGGGAGGTAGCTAACAGTCCCTGGGAGGGATATGTCCTCTCCCATGATCATTTTTGTGATATCTTACATGGATGCTGTCATTTCTGGCTGGCAGCAGTTCCTCCCAGGCAAAGGTGATAGGGGTGGGGTGAGAGGGAGGAATAGTTTGGATAAAATAAGAAATGAATCCAAACATTCAGAACCTGAGCTATGCAGCTATACCCCAGTGCCATATTTTTATAAAATAAAGTCACTAGTCTGACAAGCAGGACCGTCAACCAAGCCACAGAAAGATTATCATCTCAGTCAGTCACTGTTGTGAAACTTGACAGACCTCACGAAGGAATGGGTCAAAATTCCAACCCTAACATTGAGCAACTAGGCCTCTATTACAATGCAGTGTATCATGGGGCGCAGGACACCGTTCCAGGTGGTAGATCAGGGAAGGTGGCCTGGAGAGAATTTAAAACGAAGGGCAAAAGAACATCTTCATGACTTTGAGTTGAGAGATCCGATCCGTCTGGCTTTTGAATGCCTTGCAAAGTTTGGGAGTGTTCACATCTGGAGAGCTAGTGTGGTCTGTTACAGAGCCGGGGGCCAGCTGTGAAATTTGGGTTCAGATTCTGAATCATCTGGGGGGCAGGGGTGATTGGCTAGACACGTCTTTTTTTTTAAAAAAAAAAAGTCGCACTTCTGCCCTTCCTGCCTTTGGCCAGGACTGGAAGCAGAAGTGCCCTTCAGAAACTAGGAATCTCCTGATAAAGCCTGGTCTATTGAGTGTTCTAACCCAATTTTGAGACCAAAGAAATTTGGATAAAATTAACTAAGCTTTGGGTCTGGGCATTGAGAGATCTGTTTGAGCCTCCAGCCCTGGGCTTCACCTGCCACGAACCCAATCTTACTCTGTGGTTTTGTTTCTTTAGGTTGGTAACCTATCAGCTGGCTGGGCTCTTGGGTACATGCTGAATCTGACCAACACCATCCCAGAGGATAAGCTGAGCTCCCTGAAAGCGATTGAATATGGGATCTGGCCCTTGCTCTTTATCCTCTTTGTCCTGATGCTCACTGGCTCTTTCACGCGCATCGCATACCGTGTGATGGCTAAGGACAACGGAGAGGACCGCATCTTGGAAGGACTCTGACTGTTGTCCCAGGGGTTGTCAGCTCTCAGCAGAGGGCAATTACAGGACCGAGAGAATGAGCGCACACAAAGGAGCGTCTGGCCTAGGAGACGCTGCAGAGCTGTTGCATAGGTGTCAGGAAAAGCTCTTTAGTGTTTAATTTTTTTCATCCAACCACTTCTCCAAGAGGCAAACAGCCAGATGGGGTTTCCAGAGTTCAGTACGGCGTTGAGCCTCCCCACCAAGCCAGACAGGCTGTAAACATGTCGCTTACACTAATGCCATAGAAAGTGCCTGGTAACTAGCCCTGAATGCTGGGTACATGCTGGTAGTTGTTTTCTGTGGCGCTCAGAAGGCAGATCCCAGTGGAAGAGATTTGGATTTCAGTCCCTCCTAGAGGTACTCTGGGGTATCTCCCTGGCTGTCAGTTACTCTGGATTTGCACCTTGGTGGCTGATAGCAGAATCAATTGGAAATCTGGCCTTGTGCTCTTTTGAAACTCTGGCCCACAGAGACCACAGGAATAGAAGCCAGATCTTCCGATTTCCAGTCCAATGACCTATCTGGTAGACCAGGATTAAAGTTAAGCAGTTAGTTTATATTCCAACATCCAAATTTCCTTTGGAGCATTGCAGTGATACCTGAGCACTTCTAGTGTGGTGTGCTAGTCCAGCATTCCTGGACCATGGTGCTTCTGGGAATATCACATCACATCACTAGCCAATCATTGTCTCTGCTGTTTTACCATCATTCTTGGTACTAACCCTTCGTACACTGATATCAATCCTAGGAAGAGACGGTGGTTCCCTAGGTCAGTGGTTCTCAACCAGGGATACGCAGAGGTCTTCCGGGGATACGTCAACTTATCTAGATATTTGCTTAGTTTTACAACAGGCTATGTGAAAAGCACTAGTGAAGTCAGTGCTAACTAAAATGTCATGCAATGACATGTTTATACTTTTCTACAGGCTGTACACGGCAATGTAATACAATATTTATATTCCAGTTGATTTATTTTATAATTCCATGGTAAAAATGAGTTACTGAAAATTGCTGACAGTGTGACGGTGACACTTTTTGTAATTTTATGAGTTTGTAAGCAAGGAGTTTTTAAGTGAGGTGAAACTTGGGGGTCGGCAAGACAAATCAGCCGTCTGGAAAGGTTGAGAGCCCCTGCCCTCGGTAAAGCCATGGGTACTTTCAAACTCTTGTAAAAGAGCCCAGTGCTATTGAGGAAGATGCTTTCAAAGAAATGGAAAGGATTAAATAAAATGAAATATAATCCATCAGCTAAAGAATTTAGGGTGTGATTTTTTTTTTTTTTTCAAGAATGACTTGGCCAGATTCTTACAGGTATTTAGGTGCCTGGGAGTTAGATGTCTGAATACATTTAACAGTCAGGTCCTGAGTGACGTAGGAAAACAAGCTCTAGAAGTTAAATGCATTTGTGCTTCTATATCACTCAGGGTACGTCTACACTGCAATAAAAAGCCCAGACACCAAGTCTAAAAGCCAGGGTCAGCTCTCACGGGCTCATGGAGCTCAGCATGCAGGGTTAAAAATTGCAGTGTCGATGTTGCACTTGGCCTGGAGCCTGAGCTCTGAGTCTCTCCCTCCTCACAGGGTTTCAGAGCCCAGGCTCCAGTGCAACCCTGAACATCTACACTGCAAATTTTAGCCCCCGAGCCCTGTGAGCCCAAGTCAGCTGATCTGGGCCAGCCCCGACCGTGCTGCAGGTCTTTTTTTGCAGTGTAAACGTACCCTTTCGGTAACATTTTTTTAAAAAGGTGCTAAGTGACATAAGAGCCTAAGCCCCATTTTCTAAAGGGATGTAGGTACTTAGGAGGCTAGAGCCCATTGACTTTTGAAAACGGGCCTTAGGCTCCTCAGATGCTTTTGAAAAATCCCCCCCCATAATGTTGTTCATAACTATACGTTACAGCAAGGCAGCTCCACCATTTCTGGGGCTGCTCATGCTGGTCTGAAGCCCACAGGTGGAGTGTGGGGGAGGGCAGGCCTGGGGGCACAGTGAAAGCTGAGGTAGGAACTTTCTGTGTGTGTGTGTTTGAGCTGCACGTCTTAGTATAACGTTAATAAGTGGTTCTAATGGGCAATCTGTGCTAGTCTCAACCAGGCCTCGTGAACAAGAAGAGCTCTGTGTCGCTCAGAAGCTTGTCCCTTTCACTAACCGACGGCAATAAAAGAGATTCCCTCACCCACCTTGTGTCTCTCATATTCTGGGCCCAATACAGCTACACAAACACTGCCCAGAACATTTGTAAAAATCCTTGAACTTTGAGACACTCTTTGGTCTGACCCTTTCCCCCACATTGAGTTTGAGAATGTTTCATTGTGCTATATTGCCCTGAGGATAAACACTGCAATCACATTCCAGCAGGGGTCATGTCCATCCATACCCTATCTCCAGCTGTTGTGAAGAAAGATAGGTTTCCTTTCATAAACTAGGCAGATGAATGTTGATGTAAGTCCCCCAGTGGCTCCATCCCTCTCTGTCCTACTAAATCTATGTTTGCCTTCTAGCATTAAATGGAAGGAAAGGAACTTGGGTAGTAGCCAGTGCTCTCACTGCCGTAATAAGACTCTTAAGGCTATTACCAAGAAAACAAACCTCCCTAAAAATTCAATCCACACCAATAACGTTAGTGCAATCAGCCCTGAGGGAGCAGAGCCAGGTAACGTAAGCACATTGAAGGGATGGGGGTCACGTCATCCTGGTACAGGAGAGACCCAGGTTCCAAAGACACCTCACAATAATCTGTTCTTGGACCAGTGAAGACTGAGCATGTGGCAGAGGCAACAAACTGGGTTTCCAGGAGTAACGGGAGACTGGAGTAAACTTCCCTCTTTATGGAGTTCTCTTCGGCCCTGCGGCCTGAGTCTGAGAAGGTGGAGGAATGGAAACGGTAGCAGGTAGAGACAGTGGAGTTAGTGGAAGAAGGCAGTTCTGACAGCAGAGAGATGGATAGTAGGCTGTGCATTGGTCTCAAGGAAGAGGGCTCCTATCTATAGGGAACCTGGGGGAGAAATGAAAGAACCAAAAGGGATACATCACAGCAGGCACCTTTATTGGTGTCCATATGAAGTATGACTCTCGTCAAAGTTGAGGGGTGGCTCAGAGTGCTAACCCACCTCCCTATTCTGTCTGTGCTCTGCTCAGGTGCTAGGTAAAGGCGTACTAGGGGATCTCTTACATCCTAGGGGGTGCTAATAGTCCAAACATTTTGGAGTGAGGGTTTTTTTTTTTTTTTAAGATACCTGCCACAGGAAGGGGGTTGTTGCTCTGTTGATGGGTATTTATTCAGGGGCTGATCCAAACCCTATTGAAATCAATGGGAGGGTTTCCACTAATTTCAGTGTTATTTGTCTCAGATCCTAAAGCAGGTGGGACAGTCCATTAGGAAGAATCCAAACATCACGAGGCTTCATGCCTTTCTGGAAGGTGCTCACACACCAAGGTGACGGGCCTGATATAAGAACCTGAACAGAGCAGAATACAAATGTGTATGTGTGTGACTGAAATTATGCAAATGCACAGAGCATGGATGGACATTGCTGCTGCTTTATAAAGGGCAAGAGATTTGAGTGTGGTAACCACTTATACAGGACCCACTGCATGAAAATGACTTGTCTGAGGTGTATTTAGTTCCGTAGTTGTGGGTTAGTTCTTCAGTATTTTGGAATTAAGCTCCTAATAACCCTCCCCACTGACAGCTCTACGTTCAGTGTAAATCCCCCGGCTCTCCGAAGGGGAACCAGAAGAATGGAACCAGAAGGCCACAGGAGGTTTTATATGTTAAAAAAAAAAAAAAAAAAAAAAGGTCAACCCTTTTGCGGATTTTCCTGTATCCACGTGGCAACACTTCCTGTACAATGATCCCAGCAGGGGAAAAAACTGGACTATAGAGACTGGCTAAGGAGACTGAGAGGTCAGGGGTGGAGCTTAATATTATAATTTGTATTGCCTGGAAAAGTCTCTCAGCTCTGAAATGCTAAAGGAGAGGAGAGGGCAGTGAGAAGACGAGTGGAGCTGCCGTTGCAGAGACCAGCACCAGCCATGGGGAAAGCTGTACAGCAAACCCTCCTCGCCTTACTCTGTCTAGCAGCTGTGGTTTGTGAGGTTCAGGACACCTGCCCAGGTGAGTGAGGAACAAAGCTGTTACCTTTTAACAACATGGGTCTGACTAGCTACTTTGCAGTAGTTACTGTCCACTCCTGATGGCGAAGCGCCACTGTAGACTCGCCTGCAGTGAGGTCACAGGAAGGGGACACCAGGCCAAGGCACAGTTCATCTCATGGGGTTTCTAAGAAACACTCCCCGTAGGAGAGAGGAATTTGTGGGTGAGGGGGGCAGGGTCCCAGCCTCCAAACCCCAGAGAACTGTGGAGAAAGGAAGCTCCTCCATGCTCCTCGGCAGCATGGCTCTCTGAATGGCTGTGCTACCATTGGCAACCCCACCATGCCTACCCCTTACTGTTCCTCTCTGGGAAGGGGATGCTGTGGAGTGGGAGTTTGTGTTGATGGGAAATTCCCTGGGTCCCAAATGGAGCATGTTGCTGGGACCATCTGCCCACTTAGTTCCATTCCCTCATTACCCCAGAGCCAGGGGCCCTAACTCCATGGAGCACGTAGAAAGGACTTTCCGCTGATTTCTGAGGAGAAGCGGGGAACACACATGATACAGCAGAGCTCTGAACGAGGAGGAACTGGACACATCAGACTCACTCCATAGCTTCCAGCTTCTCCCCATTAGTATTGGACTCTTCTCCGGGCTGTGGCAGACCTGAGGACGTGGGGATGAGGGAGACAAGGCTGTAAAATTCCCAATTACTAAGGGGGAACTTTGAAAAACTCCCCTTCTCAAAATGAGACCATCTCCAATATCATCCCCAGTCGCTCCAATTCTGGCTGATTAATCATCCTCATGAAATGAAAGACTTGCTTATGTGCCAGCCCCCACAAAGCCAATGTATGGGCTACACAACACTGTTTCCTCATTCCCTTACCCCTGGGAGGTATTACCCGGAGTCTTGCAATTGATGTGGAATGTAGAATAAGGGGGAAAATGCAGCTGTACTAATGCACATCCAGAACACAATCCCCTTTTCGATTAAGGTTCCATTATTAAACAATTAATAAATGATTAACATGTTTTAATACATGGCTTGTCTATGGCTACAGATTGTCCTAGTGTCCATTAAGTCAATGGGGTGCTCACCACGGCTTATAATAATCAATAATACGAATGATTATTTACTATAATAAACCTTTGAATAAAACCATCTATAACATCTTCTGCTGATGTGTTTAGCACCATCTATAATGCCTACGACTTGTGTTTCTAATGTGCTTATAACATCTCTTCAACATTTATCAATGGCACCTTAGTACAAAGGATGCACCAAAAGATATGGTTTGGTGACAGGCTCTGTTACCCTGTGCACTTGGATACAAGGAGCTGGGAAAGCTGTTTTGTTTTCTCTTCCATACAGACTTGTGTTTATTGAGCTATTTGGTGGTGGATAGTTTCTATTGCGGTTCAGGTTGCTATAAACCAACAGAGGCACAGTTGTTAATCTTCATTCCATTCTGTTGTTCCACAGGCTTTCAGTTCAGAAAGTACTTTAAAGGGTTCAAGACTTGGAATTTTCTAACATGTTATATATAGTTAAATTTGCACTTTTAATACACATTCTTGTATAAATCTCATTCCTAGATCACCTTCACAAATGGCTTTCAGTATGTAGAAAACTAAAAGCTATGGTAAGAAAGGTTAGAGATACTAACCTATATGTTCCATCACCTACACAGACATTGAAAACAGGGAAATGAACAGTGAAGCCATCAGTGAACAATTTCCAAGTAGAATCCCAGACTCAAAACATGCTTCTCACATATCACATTTCACATGTGTTGCAATGTTGGCAATTTCTGCTAGGAGGAAGTTGTTGATGTTTATTATTCATTTCCCTGTTTTCAGTATTTACAGGTGATATCTTGTATGGGTTAGTACCTGTAACTTTCTCACAATGCGGTTTTATAAAATGTTTCTGATTCTTTTTCTAACTCTGACCCTGCTGTTATATCAAGCTACAGTTGTTGTGTTCATGGCATACACGCAGAGAGTTAGAACCCCTTAGAACATAAAGTGACAGCTTGTCATTTTAACACAGTTGTCAATACATCAGTGTTTCAGCTAGATGAATCGGTGTAAATTGGCAAATCTCTGTTGAAGTCAATTTGCCAGTTTACACCAGCTGAAGATCTGATCCTTTGCCCCTTTCTTTCCAGCAGCCTTGTTTTGAAACCTACTGTTCACACAATGAAGGACTGTCATGGTCATGTATTCTACAGGCAGTCCTCGACTTTATGATGTTTGACTTACGACGAACGGCAATTACGTCGTTTCTGAATTTACACCGTGATTTGACTTACGACAATTGGTTTCGATGATGCTCGGTCCCACAGTGGAGTGGATTGCAGTTCCGAGTTACGATGTTTCGATTACGATGCAATTTTCAAGAACTAATTGTGTCGTAAGTCCGAGGACTGCCTGTACTGTGTTAAAGATTTGCCATGTGTAAATGTAATCATGGATGAAAATCATCTTTACTTCATGCAGGTGTCATGAACATACCACCCCCACGTCCCTTTTATCGTCTTTGCTAGAGGGACCAAAGGATTTGTTTTTTAAACTTCTTTTTCTAAGGGCCAACTTTTAAGGGATTATATCTCAAGCTAGTGGACTTCTCAGAAGCTCCATTCTGTGCTCAGAATTACTGCTGTAAGTTTGGGGATGATGAATTACATGACACATATGTAAGAAGGAGGTTTAATCTCTGCTTTAAATGCAAATCTCAATGCAGTCGGGACTATGGAAGCTCTTGAAACTTCAGTCTGTGAGCAAGAGGAAATATGGATTGAGAGGACAGGAGGGTTTGAACCACAGAGGGACAGGCCAGAAAACCCACAGCCGGAGGGGGAGTTTGGGGCAGAGGTTTTCCACTCTGACTCTAGCTTCCCCCAAGGTCCAAAGAAGATTCTTCTGCAGCCCTCCACAGTGGGAGCCACGGAGAGGCACTCTGGGGTTGGGCTCAGATGGTCAAGGGGCTTGTTCCTCCTACTTGTGCCTGTATCATCCCTTGATTAGGACTTGGCAGCTACATTGCTTGTTTGTATTTGCCTTTCTAGTCAAGCAAAGGGCTCTGTTAGATCTCATGACGTATTGTGCTTCCGCCTGGAATTCACAATTTGCAGAACATCCCACATCCTGTGTCTCTGATAATGATTATTTTATGTCTCCAGAAGTGAAAGTGGTGGGTCTCAGTGGTAACGAGAGGCTCGCTATTCTGCAAGGATGCCCTGGAGTTCCTGGTGCCACAGGTCCCAAAGGGGAACCCGGAGCTGCAGGAATGAGAGGTACGTTCCTCAGCACTGAGTGAGAATCGGCTTTGGATGGTGCAGGCAGAAACATGAATTACTCAATAAATAACCATAGTGTTGCTGATTAAAATCCTGCATGTAATTTACATGGTCTTTTAGCAAGATCATCCACTGATGAAAACTGGCTTGGGACCGTACGCTTTAGTGTCGCTTTACATTACTTTAGGATTAAGCCAGAAAGGGTAGAATTGGGAGCTCAGGTCTGTTCTAATTTCTTCTGTGTTTGAATATATATAAAATGTTTAAATTCATTCTCTGTGTTTGTAGGAGAAAAGGGAACTCAGGGGAGCCCTGGGAAGATGGGACCAGCTGGGGAGAAAGGTAAAATAATAAAAAGACTAAGTAAATTTGTTTAACTACCATCAAATAATTTTTAACATTTGAATTTTCCTTTTATGAAACATTTAACAACCCCCTCCCCACATCTGTCTCTTTCTCAATTTAGAGCATGAACTGAATCAAATTTAGGCCTCTCTTTGTTTTATGACTCACTCATGAACTGTTCCTGATTGCTAAGAATGTATCTGTTATTCCTGATGTTCACCAAAGTATTCTCAGCCAGTGGCTGTTTTGTGAAATGCTTGCTACAGGCATTGGTAATTTGTGGTGTGGAGTCACGTGATATAGTTGATTGAATCCTTTTAATATGAGAGTGATGACTGAAGAACTTCTGGTATGAATTCATGCAGTCTGCAGGACATGTAAGTAGTTTCATTAATACTAGCAGTGATCTAAATATTCATGAACAGCAAATAGTCAGACTCCATTGAATGGATATTAATTACATTTTGGGCCATTTTTTCACAAACAAATTCACAGATCTGTGTTTTCAGTATTCACCCCGCTCTTATCCCAATAGAACCCCAGTTGTAAGCTCTCATTGAGATTGCTACGTCTCTGTTCACTCTTTCTGTTTTCCACCAGGAGCGAAGGGTGACATTGGTGTTCCTGGTCTGAAAGGTAAGAGACCTCCAATAATTGTTACTTATTGAGCCTGTCTTTTAGGTATTACCCATAGTGATAGGGACTGAGTCAGTAGGGAGTGCACCCAATGTGTCCCAGAGTCAATGGGAATTGCACACTTAACTTTCTGGGTCTCCTTTAGAAATTCCAGCCTTCATCTCAAAAATGAAAAAAAACAAACAAACCACCACTTCAAGATACACAGTTGCCCAAATTACCCTCTCATTTGTACCCCTTCAACTCGGATGAAGTCCTTGGGGTGGCACCGATGTGAAAAAGAATTTGGCCCTCTCTCCTCTTCATCACGCTTATCAAACTCTGGATTGGTTAATACTTTTTCCATGGGGTGATGTAGGGGGAACTGGGGTTTTACACCAACATGGAATTAATAACAAATGCTGGGATGAGCACTCAGATCAGGATGCTGTCTCTTGGCTGTATAGTGATTTGTTCCCGTGTGTTTTTGGGTGTTTTTAGGAGATAAAGGAGACATTGGAGTACCTGGAACTATAAGTAAGAACATCTACAATTTCTTTTATGGCAAGAGTATACTTCGATTTCATTTTAAAAGCAGTACACTTGACTCACAGGAAACTTTCAGAGTGTAATTCGTTTGCGCACAATACTGAATTTGTTAATATCCCTGTAGCTGAGGAGCTATCCAAGAGTGTGAAAAAAACCCTTGAATTCAATAATTAGAGATGAGCCTTGGCTGTCACATGTGCATCTTCATTTGGATCCAGAACTGATCTCCCCTGAAAGTTTGGGGAGGCTCAGATCACAGCCAACGTGTGAAATTGTACATCTTTGGTACAGAAGGAACTAAAGGGATAAAATTTATTTCACACCCTGCAATTGCCTGAATGTTTCCCAGCTTGTGAAGAATGTTAGCTAAGGTGTAAGTGGATGTTATTTTTATGGATGGGGCTGTGGGAAGTAAAATCTGTGGTTGGAGAGAATGTAGGACACTGATCTTTGTCTAGGGAAGGACTTGTCTCCACATACTGGTAGCTGGAGTCAGATATGCGTTAAGATGCTTCACTGTCTCTTAACTCATGATACATAAAGGCCTTGTGGCCTGAGCAGGAGTTTAGGAAAATATCATTCTTTTCCCAGTTTCAATCCCCCTCCCTTTTGTTTTTCTTCCTGAACAGCCGAGAAGGAGCTGGAGGACGTACACTGTAAGACAGGTGAGTGTTTCCCAGAATCACATTACATGAGCCATAGGCGCCAACTTTTCCTGGTGCCAGTGGGTGCTTGACACCCCAGCCCCACCCCGACTCCACCCCTGCCCTGCCCCCATACCAACCCCTTCCCCAAAGTCCCCGCCCCAACTCCACCCCCTCCCTGCTCCTATTGGACCTCTTCCCCAAATCCCTGCCCCAGCCCTGCCTCTTCCCCAAGTGCGCCGCATTCCCCCTCCTCCCCCTCCCTTCCAGCGCTTGCTGCCGTGCAACAGCTGTTTTGCGGCGGCAAGCGCTGAGAGCTAGGGGGAGAAGCGGGGAAGGTGCGCTCAGGGGAGGAGGCAGAGGTGAGCTTGGGTGGGGGGCCAGGGCGGGGAGCTGTTGGTGGGTGCAGAGCACCCACCAGTTTTCCCCCATTGGTGCTCCAGCCCCGGAGCACCCACGGAGTCGGCGCCTATGACGTGAGCTGTCAACTCATCCCATTCAAGGGACCTGGAACTCAGTTCACAGTGTTGAACCACAGTTGAAGGTGCTTGCAATTCATTCTGACTTCTGTAGCAACTAGTGTAATTGACCCCTGTTTCTGCTATGTTAGCATTATTGAGTTACATGAGGTTCAGTTATACCAGAAACCCTACTGAATGTAATACAAGCAGGTAATCCTGTAAGATGGACTAATGATTAAAACCCACTGTGGTTCCTTGTGCACATTGCCATTTGAAGTCTGAGGGAGTCAGTTTCATCAGGAATGCGCCGTTTTGCTGCTGTCTTTTCAAACAGGAGTCAGGACTTAGGAAGCTGGTTAAAAAGAAGTCCAGCACTCCAGGGTTTGGAAACTCCAAAGACAACTATTTGAAATTCCTAGTTCCTTGAAAAGGGATCAATGCTGCTTGTGTTATTATCCGTTCCAGCAAAATTTATTTAGAATATTAAATTACCATCCTCTCCAGGAGCGAAGAACTGCAAGGAGCTGTTAGCCAAAGGACACATCATGAGCGGCTGGTACACCATCTACCCGCATGACTGTAACGCCATGACCGTGCTGTGTGACATGGACACAGATGGAGGTGGATGGATAGTAAGTGAGAACAAATCCTGGAGTGCCCATTCTTGCTGTCATCAAAGCCAATGCAAATCACTGATGGATTTCACAGGGAGTGGAGTGGGGCCAAGGGTTTGCTCAAACAAGTCAGTTCCTAGAAAGGACATCAACCATGTGAAGGCATTTGTAACCCTTGTTGAAAATGAAATTTCTTTCTTTGTGCTGTCCCAGTGATACATGTTCGTACAAGCAGGACTTCAAACAGAAACTTCCCAACTTGTCAGTGTGTTTAAGATAAAATTGATGCTGGGAGCTGGTTTAAATCTATTCCATCAGAATTTGGGGGAAGAGGAGGTGCACACGATGAGGAAAAAAGTGAAGAGCTGATGGGGATAAGGGAGGTCTTACAGGTTCTGGTTACCTTTGTATCCAATACCTATAGTACTATAAAAGGAAAACCCCATAGCCCATTGTGTAAAATGGGGTTGAAAGAGGAGGGAAAATATGTGCAATGTAGAGGAATTCTGTTTCACTAGGATTTCACTATTTCAGAATTTGGCTTATTTACAAATCAGAATGAAACCTGAAAATTTTAAAATTCTCCAAAGGAATATTCTATTTTTTTTTGTTTTGGATCAATCAAAAATGTTTCATTTAGATAATATCAGCACAAATGTGTCATTTTGATTATATTATAATATATAGTACAAAATGTTGAGGAGTGCAGTACGATTTTATGAAGCATTTCAGTTTCAATGGAACTGCATTTTCTGACCAGCTCTTAATATCATTTTATTGTTTTAACTTCCAATTTCCCTGTTAAACCTATTAACCCAACAGTGGGAGGATTTCCCTATTTGGTGTTAAGGCACCAGGTATTCAGAAAGCTTCACTTGCACAATTGGAACATGGCTGTAGACAAGCTCTTTATTCGTCATTTTTGTCCAAAGCTGCTATCTTATGACAAAAACAACGAGGAGTGCTTGTGGCCCTTAGAGACTAGCAAATTTATTTGAGTATAAGCTTTTGTGGGCTAAAACCCACTTCATCGATGCATGGAGTAGAAAAAAAAAACAGTAGCAGGTATATATACACAGTATATGAAAATATGGGAGTTGCCTTACCAAGTGGGGGGTCAGTGCTAACGAGCCAATTCAATTAAGGTGGAAGTGGGTTATTGTCAACAGTTGACAACGAGAAACTGCAGAACTGGAATTAATTTGCAAACTGGACACCATCAAATTAGGCCTGAATAAAGACTGGGAGTGGATGGGTCACTACAAAAACTCACCCCTTCTTGTCAACTGTTTGAAATGAGCCACCTTGACTACATTGGCCTCATTAATATTCACTCCTTCTTGCAAGGACTCCTCATTGTTTTTGCTGATATGGACTAACATGGCTATCACTCTGAAACCTATCTTATGACACTTACTTCTTCCTTATGTACAAGTCATTCCTTAACTTTCCAGCATGTAAGAGGTGAAATTGTATTTGTTCATTGCTTTAGACTTCTATTGGTGGGCTCGAGGCAGAAAGTACTGGGTGAGATTCTATGGCCTGTGTATCAGGAAAGAAACCGACCTGCATCCCTTTCATTTCCCCGCAGGTTTTCCAGAGGCGGGCAGACGGTTCAGTGGACTTTTTCCGTGACTGGAATTCATACAAGAGCGGTTTTGGCAGCCGCCTGACAGAATTCTGGTTGGGAAATGACAATATTCACCTATTAACCTCTTTTGGTAACTAAAAAACATGCATCATGTGCACTTTTCCCCACCAAGTTCTCTCTATATACTTGACTGTAGAGCATTTTCCAATGACACCTTACATGACCTTGTACAAAATGCATCATAATTATGCCATAATCATATCATAATAATATTACTATGGTGAACTTGGGGCATAGTGTCACAGCGGCTGCCATCCCATAATTGTTAAGGTGCACTATTAATTCTATGCAAGGCCACAAAATGTTAAATGCTGGTAATAGTGGACATGCATGTTACAAAAAGGGTCCTTTTGTGAAATCTCATTGGACCAGCTAACACTGGTGGCTCCAATCAAGGTTTGGCAAATAGAGTGATGAATCAAATGGCAAATATTCCTTACCAGAAGTTCCTATCTTCTCCTTCCTACCAGACACAGCTGTTCTGTTTATGCCCCTCTTGTTTGGGTGTTTGTTGGTCTCAAGTTAAGGAAGAGCAAGTATCCAGAGACTGCTGATTTTTCTTACTTTGGCAAACGAGAACTCTAAAAGTAATGCAGGATATGTAGAGAAGGGTTTGTTTTGCAAAATCTGGGCCTCTTGAGAACTCTTTCCAGCTGCCAATAGCCCTTCTCTATCTCTCTGCAAACCAGTTGATCAATCAGGTTTTCAACACATTAGCAAAACATCTTAAAAAGTCATTATTACTCTGCAAGTAGGAGCTAATGAAACCGATGTCAAATATCTTCTTGCTCAGCACGTGGCATTCAGTCATGCATAACCAGGGAAGGTTTCGAGGGTTTCTTTATGGTTGCTTCTAATTTTTCTGGCACTGAGGGTTTTAAGATGTAGATGAAACCAAGATAAGAGGTGCAACCTACCAGTCTAGGATGGGTGAGCAATAACTCCAGTGGAAAGGGGGAGGTTTTGGTGTCAGAGCTGAAGGGAAGGGTGTTGCTGGTTTATCTCTATTAGAGGTGAGGTGAAGTTGAAGGAACTCCTAAAGATGTAAAATGTGGCTGGAACCTGATGAGCTCTTTTCTTTCTTTCCAATTTGTTTCCATTAGGAGCTAATGAACTTCGCATTGACCTCACAGATTTCGATAACAACCATGCGTTTGCCAAGTACAAGTCATTCAAAATTTTAGGAGAGACTGAAAATTACAAGCTGATTCTTGGAGATTTCCTTGGGGGTAATGCAGGTAGGTGCCATGCATGGTCTCCACATTTCATAGCACAGAGAAATGGTACAATGCCATTGGAGGTGTACAGAATCCCAGAGCAAAAGTAAGTTAAACTTCTCCTCATCTACAATAACTCTGCCATTTTCTAAGGCCAAATCCTGAGGTTATTACCCACTTCTATTCAGTCCTTATCCAGGCAAACTCCCATCAAACTCACTGGGCATTTTACCTGAGTCAGGACAGAGTCAAGAGCTCAAAACATGGTCCAGGTAAATTGCAGGTGAGCTTCATTACAGATGGGAAGAATTAGTCGGATAAGGGAAGAGCAGACCTGAATCTTCACCGCAACCTCAAATGGATCCTGAAATGAACCTCTGAGGTTAGAAAAAGTTGGTTTAGCTGTATTTATCGTGTTCATGAATTGCTGCACCAGCTGACTTAAACTAAGATTAGAAGCAGAAAGAAGCAGCAATCTGGTTTGATATGGGTCCATTTTCAGGCCTCCTGTGTATAATTTTATGGATTCTCAACTTATCCCAGCCTTCCTCAAAGGAATTTGGCCTTGGTCCTGCTGGGTTTGCTGCAGTCAACAGGCATGATCTTTGAAGTTATTGTTTGTTTATACCATGATAGCACCTAGAGGATCTAAATGAGATCACGTACTGTTGTACTATCAGTTAGTAGGTGCTGTACATGGTGAGAGATGTGGCAAGCTAAATAGAAGAGACAGGGGGTGCAAGTAAGGAAGAATGATTTACAGCTAAGGAACTGAAGTTCAGATATATTATGATGGCCATTTTCAGAGAGGCTTAAGGTACCCAGCTTCCGTTGACTTTCTAGCGACTTGTCCCAAGTCTCCCAGGAGGTTTGTGACAAACCTGGGTAGAAAACCCAGAAATTCTGAGTCCTAGTCAAGTGACTTAACCACAGGTGTTCTGTGGAATACCTGCACCTCAGAAGAGCTGGAGGTGGTATGTAACCCAGCATCTGCCGCATCAGGAACCGAGATGGAAGCAGTTAAATTAAGCTTCAGACTCCCGTCTATAGTTCAAGGGATTCTGAGTGCCTCACGAAAGGGGGAAATGGACAGCATGACTCCAGGAACATTAGACTTGGCCAATGAGGAAGTAAACTGCCTGCGACCTGCCATAAACAGTGATTTCATTTACTTCACACAGGGGATTCGTTATCCGGCCACAACAACATGCTGTTCTCAACTAAAGACAGACAGCAAGATCCTGGTTCGAGCGCATGTGCAACAACCTACAAGGGAGCCTGGTGGTACAGTAGCTGCCATACTTCCAACCTGAATGGGATGTACTGGCTGGGAGCCCATAGCAGCTTTGCAGATGGTGTGAACTGGCAGGCAGGCAAAGGGTACAACTACTCCTACAAACGGTCCGAAATGAAATTCAGGCCTGTTTAGCCCAGCAGGAAGGCAGGCGATCACACGGCAGTGAACGCGTCACCGGAGTAAACTTATTTTGTATGCCGCTACCTCTATCAATAATTTTGGGTTTCTTCCCCCTCTCCTTAAGATTGCTATTTTCTGCTGGCACCTGACTTGCTATTGCATGCTGGGCCACCTTACCTGCCAGCTGAGGTTTTCCATGGTTCATCTAGTGGCAGTGCAAGGTGGGGAGAGACGGAGTTATGGATCAAAGGGTTTGAGAACAATTGGAAATCCTTCACACTCTGTCTGCTCTGCATTGCTGATCATTTTGAGAACTAAATAAAACATTTCTTTATAAGGTAACCGAGGCTGCACTTTGTTTCCAGATAATTAGGGTTGACATAGGAATATCCTTCTAAGCAGGTTTCTGTTGTCCAGATAATGAGCATCCCCATTCTGCAATCCTTTACAAACGTCATGCGGAAGGGCTTCTGCGGGAGGGGCATGGTGTTTTATTGGCCAGATTCTTACAGGTATTTAGATGTCTGGGAGATAGGTGCCTAAATCCCTTTAACATTCTGGACCGGAGTGACTTAGGAACACAAGTGCCATTAAAAGTCAATGGCATGTGTGCTTCTAAGTCATTCAGAGTACGTCTACACTGCAATAAGAAACCCACAACACCAAGTCTCAGCGCCCGAGTCAGCTGGGGTTCGGGGTTCAGGCTGCAGGGCTAAAAATTGCACTTTGGACTTGGCCTTGAGCCGCTCTGAGACGCTCCGTCCTTGCAGGATATCAGAGCCCAGGCTCCAGACCAAGCCTAAATGCCTACACTGCAAGTTTTACCCCTGCGGCCCGAGCCCCGTGAGCCCAAGTCAGCTGATCTGGGCCAGCCCCAACCGTGCTGCAGGTCTTTGATTGCAGTGTAGACGTACCCTTTGGGTAACATTTTAAAAAAGTTCTAAGTGACCTAGGAGCCTACGCTCCATTTTCTAAAGGGATTTAAATACTTAGGAGCCTAGATCCCATTGACATTCACTTTTGAAAATGGGCCCTAGGCCCCTCAGTCACTCAGATGCTTTTGAAAATCCCCCCAAAATGTTGTTCATAACTGTACATTACAGCAAGGCAGCTCAAACATTTCTGGGGCAGCTCATGCTGGTCTGAAGCCCACAGGTGGAGTGTGGGGGAGGGCAGGCCTGGGGGCACAGTGAAAGCTGAGGTAGGAACCTTCAGTTTGCTTTTTTTTTTTTAGCTGCACGTCTTATTATAACTTTAATAAAAGGTTGTTGTAATGGGCAACCTGTGCTAGTCTCAACCAGGCCTCGTGGTGCTTTTGCTTTGTTTTTTTTTATTGTGGAAATAGAATGTTTCATTTTGTTTCACAGTGAAGATTCTGTCTCTGCTCAACAGAAGTTTCAGCCCCGTCCAATGTCATCCAGATTAGGCTGCCATTTTTTTAAATCAAGAGAGACGAGGGGGGTGAGGTAATATCTTCTATTGGACCAACTTCTGTTGATGAAAGAGCCAAGCTCTCGAGCTACACAGAGCTCTTGTTCAGGAAGAAGAGATCTGAAGAAGAGCTCTGTGTCGCTCAAAAGCTTGTCCCTTTCACTAACTGAAGGCAATAAAAGATATTCTCTCACCCACCTTGTGTCTCTCATATTCTGGGCCCAATACAGCTACACAAACACTGCACAGAACGTTTGTAAAAATCCTTGAACTTTGAGACACTCTTTGGTCTGACCCTTCCCCCACATTGAGTTCCAGAATGTTTCATTGTTCTATATTGTCCTGGGCATAAACACTGCAATCACATTCCAGCAGGGGTCACGTCCATCCATACCCTATCTCCAACTCTCGTAACTAGGCAGATTAATATTTATGAGTCCCTCAGTGCCTCCCTCCCTCTCTGTTCTACTAAATCTATTTTTGCCTTCTAGTGTTAACTGGAAGGAAAGGAACTTGGGTAGTAGCCAGTGCTCTTACTGCCGTAATAAGACTCTTTAGGCTCTTAACAAGAAAACAAACCTCCCTGAAAACTCAATCCATGCCAATAACATTAGTGCAATCAGCCCTGAGGGAGCAGAGCCAGGTAACTTAGGCACAGTTCATCTCATGGGGTTTCCAATATTATTCCCCAGAGAAGAGAGGAGTTTGCGGACAAAGGGAGCTAAGTCACGGAGAAGCCTAAGCCCCATTTTCTAAAATGATTTAGGTATTTAGGAGCCTAGATCCCATTGACCTTCACTTTTGAAAATGGACCTTGGGCTCCTCTGTCACTCACACACCATAATGTTATTCATAAATATACATTACAGCAAGGCAGCTGAAAGATTTCTGGGGCAGCTCATGCTGGTCTCAAGCCACAGGTGGAGTGTGGGGGGAGGGCAGGCCTGGGGGCACAGTGAAAGGTGAGGTAGGAACCTTCAGTTTGCTTTCTGAGGGGCTGAATATCTGTTTTTTAAGTATAACTGTTAGCAAAAGTTGTTCTAATGTCCAACCTGTGCTAGTCCCAACCAGGCCTCATGGTGCTTTTGCTTTGGTTTTTATTGTCAGTAGCTTCATAGGCAAATGTTAATGGACACATTTTTAGAAGAGCATGATCCTGAAAGAGGAGGCAAATGCTAGGGGTAAGGAGAGCAACTGCACTGCACCTGGAAGACTCTCTGCCTTGCATCCCTGGGATCAATTGCTCCAGTTCTGAGTGACCTCTTGGGCTGCTGGGATAAGGGGGATGGGAAGGACTAAGTCTCCTACTCCCCTACCTGAAGCCTGCTGAAGCTACTTGGTGTGAGGTTTGCCTCTTGTGGAAGAAGCGGGGAGATTTCCGCAGTTCCATGTGTGACATTTCTCACTACTGGCAGACAGTCACCATAGGGATATAGATTTAGCTTTAAGGGATGGTGAGGCAGGATTAACTGATATCAATTTAGTGTTAGTGTGAAGAGGATTAAGGGTTAGAGAGAGGGGATTCAGTTTTAGAATTAGGGGTGATGGAGTTGGGTTTAGGGGATGGGGATTAAGATTTGGGGTCATGGTTTGAAGTGGGTGACTGGGGCTCAGGCTAAGGGGGCATGGCTTAAAGTTAGGCATATGGGGCAGCCAGGGCATTAGGTTTACAGGGCAAAGACTTCAATTCCAGTTTAAATGACAGGGATTTAGGCTTAAGTGGATGGGGTCAGAGGTGGACAGGGTGGAGTCTCAGGGTGAGGGACTAGTTTTAGTCAAAGTTTGCGGTGGTTTTGGATTAGGGGATAATGATTTAAAGGTTTTGAAGCCTGGAAGTATGTTTTAGGTCTAGAGTCAGAGACAGGTTATTATCTGGAGGTTACATTTAGGTTTAAGGGACAAGGTCAGAGGCTGAGGAATCAGTGTGCTTAACTCCAGGAAGTGCAGAATTAACCTTATGTTTAAGGTAGAAGGAATTCTGTGAAGACTTCCAAGAGTGCCAAGAGATGCTCTGTGCTTGTGTGGGGGACCCAGAAGGTTCTGTGAGGAACTAGGATCTGAGGGGGCCATTCTACAGGCATTTAGAAATCCAAGGGATATTCAGGCAGATCTACTCTGATGGCAGTTTTCTGAGGGGTGGGGAACCCTTAAGGTGTTTATCTGAGGGGACGGGAGCTCTGGGAGTTATTCTGTGAGGAGCTGTTAGCTCTGTGGGACAATCTGTGAGGGATGGTTCGCCCCAGGAGACCCGTGAGAGGTTGCTTGCCTTGGACAAAGTTCTTTCTGGCACAGGGAGCCCAGACTATATTCTGTGAGTCTGGGAGCCATAAGTGACATTTTGTGAAGTACAGAGGCTACCGTGGATGTTTCTGTGACGCATGTACGTTGGGGTAGGCTTTCTGAGGCTCAGGGAACTATGGGACATTCTAGAGATGCTGTGTGAGGGGTGAAGGACCTGGGGAACATTTTGTGATGTGCTGGGAGCCCCAATTAATAATCTGCAAGGTTTAAGGAGTAGAGCTGGTCTGAAATTGAATTGGTCCTGTGGAAATTTTGTATGAAAAAAAAATTAGTTTCCACATGCATTTTCAGTTGTTCACAGAAAAATGAAAAATATATATTTATTTTGGGCCAAAACTGACGCAGAGGGGAAAATGTCTTGGGCTGTGAGGGAAAGTTAAGGGTGGTGGTGAGTGTTAGGGGGAAGAGAGGATTATAGGATAGTGAAGGAGTGTTAATTGAATTGGGGGAAGAAGGGTTATCAAGAAGCATGGGGTGGGGGCTGGAGTTATAGATAGATACGGGGCAAGCAGTTACATAGGGAATGTTTGAGGTGGTGAAGCTACAGATTGTCTGTCCCTTCGCCCATCTCCCTTAGTCTTCAGAGTTGGCTTTTCACGGGGTGGCTCCCCTGGAGTGCCACCTTCTGTTGAAAAAGCCCTCAAATGAAAAGGGAGAGAGCAGAATCTCAGATAGTGCCTCCTCCTTCCCCGTATTCTCCCCTCCCCCTTTCCTCTTTGAGATCTATGGGTGGAAAGTGCTATATAAAAGAGCTAGATATTATTATTGTTAACCTGCAGGTTGGGTGGCTCTGAACAAGCCTGTCTTTAATCCAGCGGAGTCTGTGACTTCTTACAAAGTTGATAGGCACGATAGCTGCCTTTCATTCAGGGTAAACGAGGAATCAGTTAAATGCCTCTTTGTTTGGTGATAGCTGAAACAATGGACGCCACCACCTAAGGAATGGATTGCATGCAAGGCCAGGGCAGAGGCCAGATCGTAGGGGCTGAGGGGCTTCTCTAGGGCAGGGATTCCCAAACTTTATTCCCTGAGGCCCCCCTGTGCAGCTGCAGTAAGCACCGCGGGCCACTATTAACACTTCTTGAGGAAAATTATATACATATAAACTATAACACTGTAAACAAACAATGTACATGTTTCCTTTCCCCTCCTTCCCTGGCAGACCTGGGCAAAAAGCCCTGACGTCACCCCCCAAATCAAGCCAAAGCTTCATGTTCCCCACTCTTTACCATAAGCAAGGTCCCTCAGCTTCTGCCCCCCAGGAGCACTGGTGGGGAGGGGGGTGGCTGAGGTCCCTTGGTGTTGCCCAGCACTGGTGCAGGTGCAGCAGGTTCTGCTCAGCCTGGGTACTGCCACAGCACCAGCTCTACCTGCATGGCACGGTTCTCCTGCAGCAGGCAGGTGAGAGCCCCCTCCAGCTGGAGAGAGACAGTGTGCAGAGAAAGGAGACAGAACCTCTTACCCCCATCAGTGCAGGGGTTTAGCCCCAAAGAACCCCAGACTGGCCCTAGGACAGAGGGATGAGGGGGCCAACACCGAGACCAATTTGGTCCAAGGTGCCTCGAGGACAGTGATGACAGATGGTCCATGGGAAGGTGGAGGGGGTGGGTGGGCTGGAGTGTATGAAGAGTTAAAGGTGTTTCAGAAGGGGTGGGGCAGACATGTTGTGGAGAGGTAGTTGGGGGGTGCAGGGTGGAGAAACCCCAAGTTTGGGGGAAATGGGGCAGGGGAGCCCCCAGTAGGCAAAATGGCTGAGCGAGCCCAGCTGCCGGGGACAGGCAGAGGATGCTCCCAATGGCAGCTTCATACTCCACACTGGTAAGGGACAGATGGCTGGGGAGGGCACCGTGTGCAGTGTACAATGGAGGGCAAGTGGTTCCTAGCACAGACAGTGGAGATGGGAGGGGGGAAGGGACAGGTCAGTGCCATTGTGAGGGGTTCCCCTGACCCCTCACTGCAGAACAGCACATCCACACCCCACCGCCGGCAACCAATATGGAGGGGACAGTTCTGTGCATGTGGGGGAGGGTCCCTGATACTCCCCACTGCAAAATAGATCTCTCCTTTATATTCTGTTTTTATTTTCTCTCATTCGAGTCACTTTCTCTATGAGCAGATTTGGGCAGGCCACTGCATGGAAATCCCCCTGTACCCTCCGGAAAAGGGAGCTTGCAGCTTGGTGAGTGAAGGCTTCAACTTCCACTCAGGTACCGTAGTGATTTCACTACCAACATTTTAGTGCTGTGGTTTCTGCTGCGGCCTGTAGAACTGAGAGGAGACAGGACGTTACCCCGAGAACTTTTTTCAGGAAGGTTAAACTGGAACATTAGACCCTGGGGAGGGAGCAGGATCCTAGCAAACCCTCCCTTCTTCACAATCCTGGGGGAGAAGAGGTGGGACATTCCATTAACAGGAGTGCCTTCCTTGGGACCTCTCACTTGATCTTCTTAATAGCTTCTGATTTGTGGATCTTCAGCTCCAGCACACGGCAATCATTACTGTGACAGGGTTCCCCATTGAATCAGCGGTGCTGGGAGTCCAGTTGGCAGTCAGTTCCTACTGGCTGAACCACAGAGTGCAGCAATAACACCCCATGGGGAGGCAGCTGTAGGCTCTGTTGTCCTGGCAGAGGGGAAAAGCAGATACAAGCTGAATCCTCATTCAGCCAAAGTTTGCCAAAAAGGTCCCGGAAAGATCGTACACACTGTTAATGGGGCATGCTGAATAATTTATTTTCAGATTTCTAGCCCCCTTGGGACTGCCACCTGATATGCTGAGACTACCTCGGAGCCCATTTTCCCTGTCAGCTTGGGACTTCAGTACCCTGTCTTGTTGAGCCAGACATGCTAGCCTGCTACAAACACAGACCTAGGTCTGAACCACCTCCCCCACAAGCTGCAGACTTAACTGAAAAACAGCTTAAGAAGTGGTCCTGTCTCCAGCACCCAGACACCAGTTCCCAATAGGATCCAAACCCTAAATAAATCCATTTTACTCTGTATAAAGCTTATGCAGGGTAAACTCATAAATTGTTCGCCCTCTATAACATTGATAGAAAGATATGCACAGCTGTTTGCTCCCCCAGGTATTAATACTTGCTCTGGGTTAATTAATAAGCAAAACATGATTTTATTAAATATAAAAAGTAGTATTTAAGTGGTTCCAAGTAATAACAGACAGAACAAAGTGAATTACCAAGCAAAATAAAACGAAAACACACAAGTCTAGGCCTGGAAACTAACTGCAGGTAAATCTCACCCTCAGAGATGTTCCAATAAGCTTCTTTCACATACTAAAAAGCAACAGAGGGTCCTGTGGCATCTTTACGACTAACAGACTTCTGTTAGTCTTAAAGGTGCCACAGGACCCTCTGTTGCTTTTTACAGATTCAGACTAACATGGCTACCCCTCTGATACCTTTCACAGACTAGACTCCTTCCCAGTCTGGGTCCAGCAATCACTCACAACCCCATAGTTACTGTTCTTTGTTCCAGTTTCTTTCAGGCATCTGTTTGGGGTGGAGAGGCTATCTTCTGAGCCAGCTGAAGACAAAATGGAGGGGTTTCCAGGGCCTTTTATATTCTCTCTCTTGTGGGTGGAAACCCCTTTGTTCTCCTGTGCAATATCACAGCCACAAGATGGAGTCTGTAGCCACCTGGGCAAGTCACATGTCTGTGAATGATTTAGCTTTTTGCATGCCGATGCCATTGTTTACATGTTAGTTTGAACGTTCCCAGGAAAGCTCAGATGTGGATTGGTGTCTCCCAAAATCCGCTGTTAGTTAAGTACTCCCAATTACTTGAATAACCCCTTCACACTATGTTGACCAAATCTGCCTTATGTGCTTCCTACATATCTAGCTGTAACAATGCTGGATTTGATGGGACCCAACTGAGAGTACCAATTCAGGACAAATTGCTTAGAGCAGGGCAGTTACAGCCCAAGGCTGGGGTTCCTTTGTACACCCAGGCAAACCAAACCAGCCAAACAGAAAAGACTTCGGTCTCACCCCACTGGCTAACCATAAGTCACACAAGCAATTCCCTTAGACTCTCCAGCTTCCCAGTATCACCACCAGTGCCACTTGTTATGGGAACGAATGGTTATGAAAACCAATACCCCAGTAAAAGAAAAATGGTTCTCCCAATCCCAAAGGACCAAGCCCCAGACCCAGGTCAATATACAAATCAGATCCTACCCACAAATCACGCTGTTGCCAATCCTTTAGAATCTAAAATCTAAAGTTTTATTCATAAAAGGAAAAGGATATAGATGAGAGCTAGAATTGGTTAAATGGAATTGATTACATACAGTAATGGCAAAGTTCATGGTTCAGGCTTGTAGCAGTGATGGAATAAACTGCAGATTCAAATCAAGGCTCTGGAGTCCATCCCCAGCTGGGATGGGTCCTTCAGTCCTTTGTTCAGAGCTTCAGTTTGCAGCAAGGTTCCTCCAGAGGCAAGAAGCAGGATTGAAGACCAGATGGAGGTGATGCATCAGCCTTTTATAGTCTTTTGCCATGTGGGCTCTGCTTTCTTTGTCCCAAAGACACTGATCCAGCACATGGTATAGAAAACCCTTCTGTCCACAGGCATGTCCCTGCATACCTCGCTGAGTTACAAGGCGTATCTGCCTTCTCTCAATGGGTCAATTGTATAGCTGATGGTCCTTAATGGGCCATCAAGCAGGCTAGACAGAGCTAACACCAACTTGTCTGGGGTGTCACCCAGAAGCATAGCATAAGTTTGAAATACAAACAGTCTAGAGCCAATACTTAAAATTTAAATACAAAAATGATACATGCATATAGATAGCATAATCATAACCAGCAAACCATAACCTTGTCTTAGACACCTTATTTGACCCCCTTTATTCAAGATTTGGTGCCACTACAGGACCTTGGTTTCAACAATGATCTATATGGTCACAGGTTATGCCAGTAACGTCACACTAGCATAAAACATATTCCAGTTATGTCATATTTACACTCATAAGCATATTTCTATAATGCCTTATGAGGTGTAACATCACAACTATTAATTCCTCATAGATGTTATTTTAATAGTTTACCCACTCATCTTCTAGGCAGGAATTCTGAACCTGATATCAGGGATGTGAAATGTCATGAGGGTCCAGTTAAGCATAGTGACAAGGTGTTTGAGATGGAATGGGAAAGTAACACCTACCTGCTTTGGGCTGGTGCCTTCTGGTAAACTCTCCCCCACCCCCACTTCCCAAAACAAACAAACACCAAAACCACCCAAACTTCAACATCTATCTCAGCAGCACAAGTTCAAGATAGATCAATGACACCTGTGGGGATTTTCAGGTGCTATAAGCTTATTGCCAGAGCACTAGCTCCATGAAAAGAAATTATGGTAACTCTAATCATTATAATTTAGAAGAAGGGGAAGCAAGATACTCCTGAACCTCAAGCACTTCTCTGTTCAGAGATAGGTACATTTTTTGCCAGACATCTTGGTAATTTTTTACTTTTTTAGAATGCAGAAATTCTCCTTGAAAAAAAAATGTGGTTAAACTATCACACAAAACAGCCAGGATGAACTGGAGTATATATCTCTTTACAAGCATTTATTAAAATCTGAGATCAGACCCATTCCAACAGGAGATGATTCTATGGTCCGTACACATCAGTGACTATAGATGTAAGCCAATGGGGTGAGTGAGCTTTCTGTGACCATCTATTGATGAATGAGAGGAAAAGACCTCAGGAGCAGATCTTATTTGCATAAGTGACTCCCCCTGTATCAGAGTGATCATTTTTGGCTGTTTTGGGTTAAAAATCACTTAAGTCTTAGATGTAGGGGTAGTTAAATGTTATTCCTTGTATTGTATGAATAAAGGGCAGTAGAACTGAACTTCATATGCCCTGATTAAGGGGGATCACCATAACCTATAGCTCATTCTTGAACAGCTGGGTAGTGAGCCAAAAAGGAAGGGGAAGAGGATGTTTCTCTTTTTCTGGGTGGGTGGCTGGCCTTGGTTTAAGGGTCCTAGATGTCATTTGAACAGTCTTCTCCTTGCTGGGATTGCAGAGTTTAAAGACACAGCTGAATAGACTCAATTGAAAATCTTCCTCTCTTCCCAGTGATAATGGCAAACCAGGAAAATGAGATGCTAAAGAGGTAGTAACCCCACTGCTATCAGTGGTAAAGCAGTGGCAAGAGGTAGAATAATGAGAGGCAACAGACTGAAGCAGTGAGACAAGAGACAGGCATTTCGTCACAAGAGCCAGGCAGCAAACCTTGCCCCTCTTCTCCCAGGCGGTGGAGGCGAACCCATCTGAATGCATGTCTGGCCTCTGGGACTTTGCTAACCTCTGACAATAAACTCATGCCACCAAACTGAGAGTGGGGTGCAGTGAAGGAAGGGAGAAGTGGTGTGTTAAAGGGGCATTTGTCCATTGGACTTCTCCACCGAAAGGTGGGGAAACTCAGGCAAAAGACTACTGCCCAAGATGCTTCTGGGTGAGTGTTTTACTTATTCTTTGCATGCTTTTGAGTCATTGTTACTGTATTTTCCTGAATCAATATGGTATTTATTCTTCTCTTAATAAGTTTTTCCTGTGTTATACATGGACTCAGTGCTTGTGAATGGAGAAACATGGCTTATGTGATACAGGAGGGCCAGGGAGCAGTGGGAGAGTGGTCCTACTGGGTACCGGGAACTGCCACTGCTAAAGGACCCTCCCCCAGCCTTAGGGGAGGATGGACAAGATCCAGAAACTCAAATAATTATGGGGGACAACCAAAAATGTAACAGGGGCAGGTGCGAAGGTCAAAAGGTCAAACAAAGGGAACCTGAAGGGAACACCGAGCAGAGAACCCCGGATAGCGCCCACTGCTCCTCGAAGGTGTAAAGGGAGGCCATGGATGCCACCCAGAGAAACTCTGCCAGGATACGTGAGTGAAAGCAGAATCGGAAGTAGGCCCAACAGTCCCAGGAAACCCCCTCAGCCAACATCCTCTCCCTGGTCTTATAGATGGCTACTTTGTCCAGCGCTAGGAGGAGGTTGACAAGGAGGTCTTGTGACTTTGTGGGGTCATGGATAGGGTGGGAGTATATGAAAAGATGAGGGGAAAAGTGCAGCCAGAAACGTAAACGGATGTTCAGGAGGAGCCGGAACAAGGACTGTAACCTAGGGCATTCCAGATAAGCATGCGCCGAGGTCTCCCTCATGCCGCAAAAGGGGCAGGCATCAGGGACAGGGGTGAACTGCGCCAAGTACACACCCATGCTCACGGCTATGTGAAGGAGCCGCCAACTGATATCCCCACCGGAACGTGGGACTAAGGTGGAATGCAGGCTGGCCCACCAGGGTTCCCCACCCTGTGACGTTAGGTCCCACCATCTGGTTGAGAGCCCCTGTCCTCGGTAAAGCCATGGGTACTTTCAAACTCTTGTAAAAGAGCCCAGTGCTATTGAGGAAGTTGCTTTCAAAGAAATAGAAAGGATTAAATAAAATATAATCCTTCAACTAAAGAATTAAGGGGGTGATTTTCCAAAAATGACTTGGCCAGATTCTTACAGGTATTTAGGTGCCTGGGAGTTAGGTGCCTAAACACCTTTAACAATCAGGCTCTGAGTGACTTAGGAACACAAGTTCCAAAAGTTAAAAGCATTTGTGCTTCCAAGTCACTCAGGGTATGTCTACACTGCAATAAAAAACCCAACACCAAGTTTCAGAGTCAGGGTCAGCTCTCATGGGCTCAAGGAGCTCCGTCTGCTGGGCTAAAAATCACAGTGTCGATGTTGCACTTGGCCTGGAGCCTGAGCTCTGAGTCTCTCCCTCCTCACAGGGTTTCAGAGCCCAGGCTCCAGGGCAAGCCTGAACATCTACACTGCAAATTTTAGCCCTACAGCCCGACCCCGAGAGCCCAAGTCAGCTGATCTGGGCCATCTCCAACCGTGCTGCAGGTCTTTTTTTTTTTTTTTTTTGTAGTGTAGACATATCCTTTGGGTAATTTTTTCTAAGTTCTAAGTGACATAGGAGCCTAAGCCCCATTTTCTAAAGGGATATAGGTACTTAGGAGCCTAGATCCCATTGACATTCACTTTTGAAAATGGGCCTTAGGCTCCTCAGTCACTCAGATGCTTTTGAAAATCCCCCCCGTAATATTGTTCATAAATGTACATGACAGCAAGGCAGCTCAAACATTTCTGGGGCTGCTCATGCTGGTCTCAAGCCTACAGGTGGAGTGTAGGTGGAGGACAGGCCCAGGGCAAAATGAAAGCTGAGGTAGGAACCTTCAGTTTGCCTTTTTGTTGTTGAGCTGCATATCTAAGTATAACTTTTTATTAAAGTGGTTCTAATGGGCAATCTGTGCTACTCTCAACCAGGCCTTGTGAACAAGAAGAGCGCTAAGTATCAGAGAGGTAGCCGTGTTAGTCTGTATCCCCAAAAACAACGAGGAGTCTGGTGGTACCCTAAAGACTAACAGTTTTATTTGGGCATAAGCTTTCGTGGGTAAAAGACCACCTGAAAAAGTGGGTCTTTTACCCACAATGGGAGGATTTCCACTAATTTCAGTGTTGTTTGGCTCAGATCCTAAAGCAGGTGGGACAGTCCATTGGGAAGAATCCAAACATCATGAGGCTTCATGCCTCTCTGGAAGGTGCTCACACACGAAGGTGACGGGCCTGATATAAGAAAATGAACAGAGCAGAATACAAATGTGTATGTGTGTGACTGAAATTATGCAAATGCACAGAGCATGGATGGACATTGCTGCTGCTTTATAAAGGGCAAGAGATTTGAATGTGGTAACCACTTATACAGGACCCGCTGCATGAAAGTGACTTGTCTGAGGTGTATTTAGTTCCTTAGTTGTGGGTTAGTTCCTCAGTATTTTGGAATTAAGCTCCTAATAACCCTCCCTCCCGACAACTCTACGTTCAGTGTAAATCCCCCGGTTCTCAAAAGGGAAACCAGAAGAATGGAACCAGAAGGCCACAGGAGGTTTTATATTTAAAAAAAAAAAAAAGGGTCAACCCTTTTGAGGATTTCCCTGAATCCAGGTGGCAACACTTCCTGTACAATGATCTCAGCAGGGAAAAAACTGGACTTTGGAGACTGGCTGAGGAGACTGAGAAGTCAGGGGTGGAGCTTAATATTCTTATTTGTATTCCCTGGAAAAGTCTCTCAGCTCTGAAATGCTAAAGCAGAGGAGAAGGCAGTGAGAAGACGAGTGGAGCTGCCGTTGCAGAGACCAGCACCAGCCATGGGGAGAGCTGTCCAGCAAACCCTCCTCGCCTTACTCTGTCTAGCAGCTGTGGATTGTGAGGTTCAGGACACCTGCCCAGGTGAGTGAGGAACAAAGCTGTTACCTTTTAACAAGATGGGTCTGACTAGCTACTTTGCAGTAGTTACTGTCCACTCCTGATAGTGAAGCGCCACTGTAGACTCGCTTGCAGTGAAGACACAGGAAGGGGACACCGGGCCAAGGCACAGTTCATCTCATGGGGTTTCTAAGAAACACTCCCCATAGGAGAGAGGAATTTGTGGGTGAGGGTCCCAGCCTCCAAACCCCAGAGAACTGTGGAGAAAGGAAGCTCCTCCATGCTCCTCAGCAGCATGGCTCTCTGAATGGCCACACTGCCATTGGCCACCCCACCATGCCTACCCGTTACTGTTCCTCTCTGGGAAGGGGATACTGTGGAGTGGGAGTTTGTGTTGATGGGAAATTCCCTGGGTCCCAAACGGCGCATGTTGCTGGGACCATCTGCCCCCTTAGTTCTATTCCCTCATTACCCCAGAGCCAGGGGCCCTAACTCCATGGAGCACGTAGAAAGGACTTTCCACTGATTTCTGAGGAGGAGCGGGGAACACGCATGATACAGCAGAGCTCTGAACGGGGAGCAATTGGACACATCAGACTCACTCCACAGCTTCTAGCTTCTCCTCATTAGTATTGGACTCTTCTCTGGGCTGTGGCAGACCTGAGGACGTGGGGATGAGGGAGACAAGGCTGTAAAATTCCTGGTTACTAAGAGGGAACCTTGAAAGACTCCCCTTCTCAAAATGAGACCATCTCCAATATCATCCCCAGTCGCTCCAATTCTGGCTGATTAATCATCCTCATGAAATGAAAGACTTGCTTATGTGCCAGCCCCCACAAAGCCAATGTATGGGCTACACAACACTGTTTCCTCATTCCCTTACCCCTGGGAGGTATTACCCAGAGTCTTGCAATTGATGTGGAATGTAGAATAAGGGGGAAAATGCAGCTGTACTAATGCACATCCAGAACACAATCCCCTTTTCGATTAAGGTTCCATTATTAAACAATTAATAAATGATTAACATGTTTTAATACGTGGCTTGTCTATGGCTACAGATTGTCCTAGTGTCCATTAAGTCAATGGGGTGCTCACCACGGCTTATAATAATCAATAATATGAATGATTACTCACTATAATAAACCTTTGAATAAAACCATCTATAACATCTTCTGCTGATGTGTTTAGCACCATCTATAATGCCTACGACTTGTGTTTCTAATGTGCTTATAACATCTCTTCAACATTTATCAATGGCGCCTTAGTACAAAGGATGCACCAAAAGATACGGTTTGGTTACAGGCTCTGTCACGCTGTGCACTTGGATACAAGGAGCTGGGGAAGCTGTTTTGTTTTCTCTTCCATACAGACTTGCATTTATTGAGCTATTTGGTGGTGGATAGTTTTTATTGCAGGTTCAGGTTGCTATAAACCAACAGCGGCACAGTTGCTAATCTTCATTCCATTCTGTTGTTCCACAGGCTTTCAGTTCAGAAAGTACTTTAAAGTGTTCAAGACTTGGAATTTTCTAACGTTATATATATTTAAATCCACACTCTTAATGCACATTCTTGTATAAATCTCATTCCTAGATCACCTTCACAAATAGCTTTCAGTATGTAGAAAACTAAAAGCTACGGTAAGAAAGGTTAGAGATACTAACCTATATGTTCCATCACCTACACAGACATTGAAAACAGGGAAATGAACAGTGAAGCCATCAGTGAACAATTTCCAAGTAGAATCCCAGACTCAAAACATGCTTCTCACATATCACATTTCCTATGTGTTGTAATGTTGGCAATTTCTGCTAGGAGGAAGTTGTTGATGTCTATTATTCATTCCCCTGTTTTCAGTATTTATAGGTGATATCTTGTATGGGTTAGTACCTGTAACTTTCTCACAATGCGGTTTTATAAAATGTTTCTGATTCTTTTTCTAACTCTGACCCTGCTGTTATATCAAGCTACAGTTGTTGTGTTCATGGCATACACGCAGAGAGTTAGAACCCCTTAGAACATAAAGTGACAGCTTGTCATTTTAACACAGTTGTCAATACATCAATGTTTCAGCTAGATGAATCGGTGTAAATTGGCAAATCTCTGTTGAAGTCAATTTGCCAGTTTACACCAGCTGAAGATCTGATCCTTTGCCCCTTTCTTTCCAGCAGCCTTGTTTTGAAACCTACTGTTCACACAATGAAGGACTGTCATGGTCATGTATTCTACAGGCAGTTCTCGACTTTATGATGTTTGACTTACGACGAACGGCACTTACGATGTTTCTGAATTTACACCGTGATTTGACTTACGACAATTGGTTTCAACTTTATGATGCTCGGTCCCACAGTGGAGTGGATTGCAGTTCCGAGTTATGATGTTTTGATTTACGATACAATTTTCAGGAGCCGATTGTGTCGTAAGTCCGAGGACTGCCTGTACGGTGTTAAAGATTTGCCATGTGTAAATGTAATATCATCTCTGAAATCATGGATGAAATCATCTTTACTTCATGCAGGTGTC